>NC_084704.1:10999344-12405441 GCF_033807575.1 Cydia pomonella | reverse complement strand
GTTTTATAAAAATGAACTAGTTTCTAGGTCATATTTTCTATGAATTGGTCATTTTTGTAAACTCCAATTACAGTTACACTTTTCCTGGTTTTTCGCGGACCAGAATATCGATGATTTTGTAACTTGATTTAGACGTCGCTATCATTTTCAATCCAAAAACACATAAAATCACAATTCAGAACATGCGGCAGCGTTGTTTTCTATCAAGCACGTCAAGCACCAGGGCGGCTACCGGGAAAATCAAAATTCGTCAATTTCGGGCATTTTTCTCTGTCACTCTAATTACGTCTTAGTGAGAGTAAAAGAGAAAGATCCCCGCAATTTGCAAATTTAGGTTTTCGCGGTAGGCCCCCAGGTCCTGTCAAGTTTCAGCAGTGTTGCCAGGCGAGCGGAAGAGAATTATCGTACTTGAGTGTCAATATTATTGTACCGTTGAAAAAAATATCGTACGCCAATCAAAAAGGCAGCCCCTAAAAATGTCTAGCAAAATAAGCTTAAATTTCCAATTAATAATAAAAAAAGACAATTTTCGTCTAAATTGCGCAAAAAATCTGTTAATGTTTGTGTATTTTTGGGATAGACTCAAACGGTATACAGGAAATTGAGACATTTTAAACTTTAAACTTACACCAAGGAGCCGAACACCCAAAAGATACTAATAATTTTAGCCTATTTCTGAGAGAAAGTGTCATATTTTGCTTCAAATTACTAGACTTTTAAGGTGGCATCATCCAAGGGCTGAAATTATAGTACTTTAGTGTACGATAATGCTCTTTGGAACATTACGTCATACCGGGGCCCAAATTATCGTATATGTACGACAATTATCGTACGCCTGGTCACACTGAGTGTCAGTGTCGACAGAGTCAGCTAAAAACGCGTCAAACATCGCAACGTCGCGCCGATGGCCGTCCGAAGCATGGAGTGGCAACGCCGCAATGTATTTGTACACGACATTTGTCACACACACATGAGTAAAATTATAAAAATATAACGTTGATTATTGCATGATTTCTGTATGAAACAAAGTTTTTCTATTAATTTAGCGCAAATGAATATTCGAAAGTAGATAGATGCGCAACTATTTATGTAATAATATTGTGTAATTAATTAATAAATAGCGATTGTTTTTTGTATGAAAATCGAACCACCTTAACAGTCATAGTCGGTCTTTCGCATGTATTGCCGTTATTCTTTAAAAACGGATGGGAAAGTTACTTACATTTTATTCACAAGAAATGCAAAGTAATTTAATCATTCAAATTTTGAAATATTTTATCACCTAGGAATGTAAATTAACGACGACGACGACTTGTGATGATTTTGAAGTTTAAATATTTTTTGGCGTTGGTGTGGTAATTATACATTAATTCATAACGAGTTCAATTATTCACAACCAGTGGCAGTAAATTAAAACACGATCGAAAGGAGTGTTTTAAATCGAAACGAGTTGCCAATTATCTATTCGCACATATACAACGTTTTACAGTACATATGGCACTTTAAATTTTCGACATAGGCGCGTAAAGTGCTAATTAACGCCCCAGTGCGGTAAAGTAGTACCATATGTACTATAAAAAATGTTGTGTTTCAGTCGTTAGAAAAAATTGTTTAACCCTCGTGTCTTCAAACCCCCGAAACGCTCAAGATTTACACTTCTCTAAAATACATAACTGTTTTAGCCAAAAATAATAACTGTTGAACTATATTGAAGGCCCGGTTCACATTGAGTGGCTGCACCACTGTGCACATACAAAGTTTATTCTAACTGTAACTTTTTTGACCACATTATTTTCAATATTTCTCGATTTTTAGCGAGATAAAATTTTTTTGATGTCATGTACCAAATAATACAAAAAAGGTACTAAAACTGGGAGTAAGCGTCAGGATGTCATGACCATGATAGCTATTTATATCGTTATAAATAGCTATCATGGTCCTGACATCCTGACACTTACGATACTACAATACAGTAAGGGCTATAACCGCGAACCACTTCATTAGTTCATCTATTCGCCTCTCTATCACTGCGCGATCTTTCTTTGTGCGAAAGAGAGGCACATAGGCTTCCCCTTCCCCTGATGAAATTATGCGTTCCACGTCTTAATCATTAATTTAAGAACAATAAAACATACGAAGAGTATTATTGTATTATTTCAGTAGTTACAGTAATAATAGGCATAAAATAGGGAATATTACGCAAAACTCTGCGTAGAGGGCGTTACTAACGCACACAGGGCCTACCGCGAAATGGAAAATCTAAATTGTGGTTTCTGCCTCCATCATTCTTGCATATTCGATAGACAGAGAGGCATATAGGTAACGAAATTTCGTTTCGCGTTAGACCATCTGTAACCAAAACGCCTTGATGCATCAATGCCATAGTGAAAACTTGTCAAAAAACTGTTTAAGGCATAGTATGCATAAGTTACTCTCAGGTTTATAATACATGCTAGTGCTGCTCTCTACAGCCTGAAAAAATGTATGGCCTATCTATTTCAGGAGAATGCATCGTACGCGAGCAGTTAGCAATAACATCGCCAACGACAGATTGCAAATGAAATATAGGCACCTTTATGAGTAATTCAATAACTGCACTGAAATATGATGTTCGTACTCTCTGCAGGCAGATTTACAGAAGATCAGTTGGACTCTAAATTAAGTAAAAGAAATAGTTTCCCGTAATCTACAAATTTATTAACGAGATATTTCATTATATATAACTTCGTACGAAATGAAAAGTAATATGTGGGAATATGAGAAAAAATTAATATATTTATATTAATTTATAACCTACATGCTCATTAATGAATAATTTTTACAAGCAGTAACATTACTAGATATCTCATTTAATATAATCCGACTAAATTACATTTCCGCAACACCTCCGTATTTCACAAAATAAATCAAGACATTATGCAACTTATATAATTTTGACGTATATATCCGAGTCGCCCGTGTTGCGACCGTTGCGACTTTCATGTAGTAACACCTAACATGGAAAAGTAAATAATAAAGACTGAATCTTCACGGATACCGCGTTGTTCGGGAAATATATATAGGTCAAATAAATACTTAACTAAGTCGCTTGTAATAAACCTTGCGTAGATAGATAGATAGATAGATGTATAAATAGAATACTCTTTATTGGAACACCTCAGTAAAAAGATACAAAAGAAAATAAAAAACAAACAATTGATTAAATGTAGAGGCAGACAACAGGCGGCTACGTAACGACTTCTATATACTTATAGTACGTTATTCTTTTGTTATATAATTTATTTCATTGTCAATAATATGATAATCCGACAATATGTACGAAACGGCAGTATTTAGTTCTTAAAGCTCTGCTTCTTCTGAACATTTTTTTTATTCCACTTCATTTACTATTAAAATTGGTAACAAATTCTAAGGCAACTTGTCTGGCGCTATCAACTATCTCAAGTAAAATGTGGAGCCAGCGTGACTAAAATAAATATAAGTACTATTTTTTTATTGCTTTCCACAAAACCGGCAATATGTAGAATTGTGTAGCTTTATTTACAGAAATTTGGTTTCATATAGAGATTGGCAGTCATTGTTAATTAACTTCTCTCTGCGCCGAGTAAAATATAACCCGACCAAGTAATGTATTGGCTATACCATCCATATTTAACAAACAAATTTATGACGTTTTGTAACCTTCTTATTTTGGCAAATATATACCGACACATCCGAGCATGCACATTGCGAAGGGTGGTATTCTGGTTTTTCATCTTGGTCCAATGTGTATTTGCGTCTGACATTTTGCTTAATGAGAGAGTGAGACGCAATGCACATTGGACAAAGATCTTAGACTAGTGGAATATCACCCGAAAGGAAGAATTGAGTCACCGGGTGGCCCGGAGGCTCCGGGAAGTCCGATTTTTGCTCATAGCATGACCGGCTAGTCTCCGGTCCGAGCCCGCACCGGGCCACTACAGAGCTCCGGTGATGACGTAATGCTTTCCATAGAAAACGAAGCGCCGGAAGCTCCGGCCCGGCCCTGCCCCTGTGTAGCGTGAGTCAACCTTTACACTTGTTGGAGCTTCTTGAATCGTGTGGAATTACAATTTAAACACGACACAAAATTGACATTCTTTTGACAGCTCATAGTAAGTCGACAGTTAGCTACCTATTAACTCTCCCTTTTTAGGGTTCCGTAGCCAAATGGCAAAAAACGGAACCTTTATAGATTCGTCATGTCCGTCTGTCTGTCCGTTTATGTCACAGCCACTTTTTTCCGAAACTATAAGAACTATACTGTTCAAAATTGGTAAGTAGATGTATTCTATGTCCGCATTAAGATTGTCACACAAAAATAGATAAAAAAAACAATAAATATTGGGGATTCCCCATTCTTAGAACTGAAACTCAAATTTTTTTTTCATCAAACCCAAACATGTGGGGTATCTATGGATAGGTCTTTAAAAATGATATTGAAGTTTCTAATATCATTTTTTTCTAAACTGAATAGTTTGCGCGAGAGACACTTCCAAAGTGGTAAAATGTGTCCCCCCCCCCCTGTAACTTCTAAAATAAGAGAATGGTAAAACTAAAAAAAAATATATGATGTACATTACCATGCAAATGATGCAAACTTCCACAGAAAATTGTTTTGAACGAGATCTGGTAAGTAGTTTTTTTTAATACGTCATAAATGGTACGGAACCCTTCATGGGCGAGTCCGACTCGCACTTGGCCGCTTTTTTGATATAAATTTTGTAAAACGTTGATATTACCTGTGAACTATTTTTCTAGATTTCCTGATCAAATTTCACTAGTCAGGTAAGTCAGGAAGTTTGTGTGCCGGGTCTCTGCTACCTACAGAATGCAACTAAGAAAGGCCTAGTATGTGGAGGACGAAATTAATGGGTTTCATTATACTTTCACTGGATACAGTACGGGTGTCACAAAGGGAGGATCTTTTTCATCTTATTCATGACATTATTAAAAATATTGACGGATGTAACATTTATGTAAATAGGTACCGACGTATGCAACGTAAGTCAAAAGTTCTCTCAAATAAATTACGAGTATTATTTTAGACTTAACGTTTTATTTTCCTTCACATTATACATACATAGATTATTGTGATCTCTGAACTGTAGCATGTAATCATTTAAGTTCACTGTAACAAAGAATCCTGAGTCGTATGTTGTCCAAAATAAGTGAAAACGTGCTTCTAAAAACTGGGCATATTGAAAGAACATTTCATAGCCTGAGGAATGCATGTAGAAAACGAAACATTGAAGACAAGTCAACCATGACTTGATCCACGATCAACTGGCAACATTGCTCAACCTCGCTGACCTCAGGTTCGCGATCTCAATCCTGAGCGGTCATCACTCAAAACTGTCAAGGCCAGGTGTTAATTATCTTTTCGGGTTGTAGAAAGAAGAATTGAGCTAATAGCCTTGGTCAGCGATAGTCAGATTATCCATTGTGCGATGCAAAACAATAAAATTCTTATTTATTCTAACTCAGTTTGCGAATTTGTTTAAAACACATATGAATTGAATTGCTACACGTTTGTTTTAGATGGAATATTGCAAGCAAATGTGGTCTGAATAGAATAATGACAGCGGCTTTTTTGAGAAAGACTTAAACGCCGTTGGTTCCTATTAAACCAAGCCATTTTGTATTACGAGGGATTTGCGACTATATTCTTATAGCTTACCCACCACATGTACAGTCAGCAATACCATTCGCTTAGCACCTTTGCATACAAACTATTACAAACTTCTATGCAACCTTTTCTCTGCACATGACGTCATAGAGGAACTGTGTAGATGTGATCTCAAATTAGTACCTACAGTCCAAGTAGTGAGATCCTATCCTGACTCGAAAACTTCTCGAAATATTTAAGTCCGGAATATAATATGATTACTACTAACCTTTTGGTAAAAAAGACATTCGTGAAGAATTTGAGGAAAATTGACTTATTCCCCCAAGACCTACTTCGAAGCTGAATACCAATCGTCATTGTGGAAACTAGAAAATAAGCTACTCGTAAATCTAAATTAGAAAATAAGCTAATCGTAAATCTAAATTAGATAGATGTCGAAGAGAGTCTGGATCTTTTAGGACTCAACCAGCAAAGGAATGCAGGTCGAGATCCCACTTATGCTGGAATACCTGAGGCGATTTCTCGGTAAGCGTTGGTTATACAAGCCCTGACCAGCCATATTGAGTCCGCCGTTAACCTAGCATTGGTCGCGGATTATCCGGATTTGGACGCTCTGCCTACGAGCAAAGCAATACATGGTAATATTGTTTAAAGCTACTTACAAGGCGGCTATAACAAACATGTCGGTGTGCAGCGTTTAAAATTTATGCCTGGTTTGGTTCAGATTGCACCAGAAGCTAGAGTATAGATTGATTGAAGAGCTAGCGAGAGATTGGACTGAGTCGTAAAACTTCTCATAAAAACCCGTGACAGTGAATAAAAAGGCCGATTGTAGGTAGTTTTCTAAATCGTCCCACCTAAATGAAGTTTCTATGTACAAAATTTCGTCATCCGATTGATGGGCATAAAGTCCAGTCGGAAGTCTTGATTTACATAAAAAAATACTTATGCTTAATTACGTGCGATTAAGTCCCGTTTAGTTAAAATAATGTGTGAACATCGACAACGTTTAATTACTCGGAATGCATGTTTATTGTCAGATTAAAGCGTTTTCATATTTCCATACTGAATATGTATGTTATAAACATAAATTCAATGTTCTCTACAAACCATGACCTAATAAAAATCTTAATACAATAGTAATAGCCATTTGACAAATCTTCCTAAAACAAACAACATTAGCTTAGTAATGGCAGCCATTAACAACATAGACAAATATTCAAATTAGGCGCAATCCAAACTTGCATCGGTAAAAATAAGCCACTGTCCACATTACGACAGCACAATAAATTACAAAACAACGTTATAAATACACGGGACAAAAAGTCAACCTAAACAATCTACTTACTAACTTTGCATAAACTAATACCAGCGGCGACTCCGAAACAGCACGAGATAACTTTGTCTAAACTATAGAAGGATCATAGTAAGATGACATTGAAAAACCTTAAGTCGACGTAATAAAGGCTGCTATCGTTTGATTTGGGTCATTGGCTGGTGTGGTCGTCGTGGGTGACTTGGTGGCAGATGGCGCGCTGACGAAATCACTGTTTGTTGCGTTTTGTTACGCATTCCAAGTTTGTTGACGTTGTGACAGCTGTCAGATTTTTGGCGGGAAGCGCTTGACCTTTCAAGATGGCGACCAGTACGAAAAGTTCTATGAATGTTAGACATTACATGTAGGACCTTTTCAATTTTAAAGACAATTAGCTTATATAGCAAGTGCGCCCTTTTAGAAGCATGGGTTGAAGGTAAAACAGAAAGTCACATCCACTTAGGTTAATCCAACTGCATGGTTAACTATTCTCCGCTTTCGCAGACTAAATAGATCCGGGTATCAACATCGCAACACTTACCTACCTTATTCTTGCAAAGCCTTCTACATGATTCTACGTACGAGTTATGTCTATCGCTTGGTGTTACCCGCTACAATAAAACCTGAGAATAAACGAAGCGATAAATCAAAGCACAATTCCACAAGCAGTGTTGCCACTTGGCAACCATAAAACATAATTGAATAATACCGGCCACAAGACCGACCGCGAATGGAGGCTGCCATAAAAATTAAGAAAAAATATTCCGCATACCGACAAAGGTGTTTTATTATGGCAATGTTGCGCATTGTTATATTTACGATATTAATTTTTAATACACCTTTGCAGTGAATGAATTTGTGGGCATCTACATTATCGAATGAGGATAAAATCGGTTCTAATAACCGTTGGTAATGATAACTTTCTATACTTACCTACGGTCGCTATAATATCTATTGATTTTTCTTAAGCTGTATTTTATACTGAGCTGTACCAATAAAGAGTATTATATCTATATATCTTATATTAACAGCTACAGCAGTCAGCTGTAGCTGGGTGCCCAGTACTTAATTAATAGATAGCCTTCTAACTACCGACAGGACACCTTAGGCTGATCCAGAAAATGCACTTATAGGTCTAGTAAAAGATTCGTGGTTCTCGATATAAGTAATCGAACCTTTCTGTGTTTTTAATAGCTAGCATAGCACCTTACTTATCTTCATTCACCATCTAGGCCATATCTTTTTTAATAAAGATGTAAATAGCATGTGTAGTACTAATTTAAAATCAGTATTACATAAACTATGTTTTAGAAAGTTGGTTAAATAATTTTTTTGTTGGTACTTTCTTTAACTTTAATGACCGACTACAGGCCACAAATTAAGAGATTGTTCGTCCTGTTTTTTGCTCAATATTGATTTTTATGGACGTGTGTTAGAGCGTTATGTTGGCTAGACCAATTTTTATAATAAAAAGTTTTCAACAAGTTTTATCGCTTGTGGATAATAAAAAAAATATGGAGAACAGAGTGACCAACTTTCCAAAAAATAGTTCATCTAATGTTGATTCCAAAATGGTATAACACATGCATTTACATCTTCACAAACAAAGATATGGCCTAAATGGTGAATGAAGTTAAGTAAGTTTATTTGCTAGTTATTAAAAAAGACAGAAAAGTTCGATTACCTCGAAAACCACAAAACTTTTACTAGACCTAAGGTCGTCGGTAGTTAGAAGGTTATCCATTAATTACTGGGCACCCAGTATATGAAATGTGACCAGTGTTACGTTACTCTCTATGCGAGCTTATTATAATCGCGCTTATCGCAGCGTTAATAACAAACAGAAACTTTATCTCATCGCGTATTTAGACTTTAGCGCCACCGTAATATTGACACTGGTTGTATTGTGCTTGCATGTAAATGCAAGTCGCCAATCATCCTAGTAGTCGTTGGGCTTATTCCTCATGGGAAATTTGTACATGCAAATAAGAGAATATGTCCATGACCGAGTATCCTGTGTATGTACTAACAATTGCCGATACCTCATCAGATTTAACCGATAACAGGGTTGTGGTTCATGTGTCACATGATATGGTAAATTTTAAGATAAAGTACCTACGTGGATATCTAGAAGAATAAATGAGATAGCTACATATATAAACTGAACTTTAAATGAATGAATACAGGTTAAAAACCACTATAAAAATAGTGAGACCATCATATCGATTTCTCGCCTGATCGCATATTTTCTGAATCTCTAAAGTAAAAGTGTATCTGAAGAGAATATTTAAAAGTCAATGATCATACATCATCGCACGTCCTTGAAACATGTTCGTGTGTGCGCATCTCGAGTGTTTAAACTGTTTAATCGCCGTGTCAAATTGACGGGCAGGTGACGTAACTTCGGCCATCTTTGGTCAAAATAACTTGGTTTTGTAAGTGAAAATGCAGCGAAACCCGTGTTTTGGTACTTTATTACATTCTTTCATGAGTTGAGCATTACGTAGAGCGCAGTCTTTAAGCCAATTCGTATGGAGTACTTATATTTGTTATAGACGAAACGACTTTTCTGCTTTCTTGTTTTCAATACTCAGAAACCAAACGGAATATTAATATGTAAATGTGTTCAGGGCAGTACGATCATTTTACTTTTCGGGCTTAGACCAGTGGTCGGGAATCTTTTTAGAAGAAGAGCAACAGAAATCGCTAGTTTTAGGCACCGCAAAGAGGTATAGTTACCTAAATATTGGTTTTTGTGGTGTTTTTTTTTTGGGTGAATTAAAGAGCTGCAATTGTATCGTCAAAAAACCGCATGCGGCTCGCAAGCCGCCTTTTGCCGACTTCTAACTTATATGTACAAAGTTTCGTGATCACATTTCAGTTTTACTCAACAGGCTTTGTTCGTAATTTTATGAATGGTGTTGCATCTTTGACTTACTGCGATTTATCGTATACCTATAAGTTGACTCCCAAAACTTACTATTGATGTCTGCTGTCTAAAATCAAAGATAAATTTACACTCCACCTGTACAATGACTCTTGTCAAATTGATAATCAGCATAAGCTTTGTGCTGTCAATTTTGACACTTGAACCCAACGTATTTCGTAATGGCCACGGCCATGTATCAATTATCTACTGTCAGTATAACTGTTTGAGTGTATGTGTTAAGTATGACGTAAGTTGACTGCTAGAGTTGTGAGAAACTTTGATTTTGTTTAAATAAAATATTTAATGTTCTGCTTGTCATTTGAGAAGGTTAACCGATTCAATACGTTCCGAAGAATTCGGTTGTTTATAGATTCTTATTGGTTGTTAACAACATATTAAGATCAGATCAATACTAACATATGCAGAGATGAAAAATACCTAATCAACACCTTAACAAGTCGTGCTCTTATATAATAAATAAATAAAACTTTGTTTAGGGTTTTTGAAAGGATTACAAACTGTTAATGCTCATTACAAAGGGTGCATAAGGTAAAAAAACATGTATAAATAAATGCAATAACGATAAAAATTTAAATGTGTTTTTATTGACTTCAAATCATCAACTCGATAAACAAGAATGTACCAATTAATTCAATTAATTTATTATAACTATTTTACACCTGGCATTGGAACTCATCGAAATCCATCTGGCCCATCACACTAAGCTTTCCGCGTTTAACCACACTATGGCAAAGGTTTAAAAATTACCATAATCATGACAGGTATCCATCCTACCGCCGTGCGGAACGAGCAGAACCAAAAATTAACATAAAACTAAAATCTATTGTTGCCCGTGGTTACGGTGTCATCGGCCCAAATACCGCGCTCGCAACAACAGTGCTTCGTTGTGCTTTGAGGAAGCGTGTTTTTCGAAGATATAGGTCAATATAGAGCATAGTGTTGGGGGAAGTCGATAAAAATTAAAGCTCCGCACTTACGAGGTTTATCTGAAAGTGAAAAAGCGCCGTGAAGCTGAGGAATACTGGTGTGATGTTTGATACCCGGATGCTTACCTGTGGACAAAACAGTTTACACTCAAAAATCAAATAAAAACAGTAGGCGCTACATAAAGTAAAAAAGGATAATATATCACAGCAATATATATATATGACATTAGGATTGTAAATTATTTTTAGTTTTTGTTTCAACCTTAAGTAATACAGTCAGCATCAAAAGTAGCGGATCAAATAACGTTTCATAAGTATCTACCATTCTGTAACGGCTTAACAAAAAGTGGTGTCTTTAATATAGAACAACTAAGACTGTAAAAGATATACTTTTGAGCGCGAATTTTAACAATTTATCTATATTTGTAAAAGTTATCCGAAATATCAGATAGTTTTGGCGCGTTGTTTCATCCGCTACTTTTGATGCTGACTGTACTAACATTATTTATATTTTTTTTCATTGTTTTTTTTTACACTGGTACTAACCAAGATATGGATACCTAATGTGTCTGAAATAAAGTTTTCAATTCAATTCAAATTACCTACCTATAGTATACCGGAAAAGTACCTAAATGTCGCTTGTTTAAATTTTACTGCGGAATAAAAATAATAAAATTATCGACTACTATGCTTACGCCCATCCGTACAAGTTGCATCATAGTAAGCATCGGCTAAGATTCGTTCGGTTACGCTTAAACTAATTTTACTTCGTTTTTGTTTTTGTCCGAACAATAGAGCTTTGGGGCCGGAAAATTATTTATTGAGGACACGAGGCCATTTCCTTTTATACCGCAGTTGGTTAATAGAAGGTCTGGTTGTTGGTTTCTGCAAGATTTAGTCAGAGGACTGAACTGGACTTGTTTATCTATTTGTGTACTGGCATACGTATTCAATTGTATTCGAAAAAATTCTCAAAAAGAGAACTTAATTTTTTTTTTTTTCGGAAAATGAACCGATTTATTTCAGATTATTAGTGCATGCGTCGGGTTTTCATTCATTTGTATATATAGTTTAAGCTAACACTTGTTATCCTCAAATTGTTAATAAAATCCTGACACGTCTTTAGCACGCTTTTAAAAAAAAGACCTACTGGATAATGTAATTCTGGAGACAGCCTCGTAATAACGCTCGAATACCTATTCAAACACTTTTAAATTGATCAAAAGCTTAATGACACCATCAATACGGAACCGATTTTATAAATTAAAAGCTACGCTTGACCAATTTGGATAAGGTTAATTCGTTTGACGGATGAGTGTTCCGTTTCAACTTCATACTACAAATTTAATATTGCAGCTAGTTTAAACCCTACTCCACACAAATAAACTGATTACAGCACTACCTAACTGCACGAGTAACTTTGTGTTTTTTAAAAGGGACTTTCTGTTTCTGTTTTAAATTTCCTGTGGAACATGTGTACCGAATCATACTTTGGGATTCGGATGGCCTATTTAGCACTGTTTAGGCTGGGATAGTGCCGATAGTGGGGTTCTTGATTTCCGCGGTTTGAATTGCGTTGAACAATAAAGTAATGAGTAAGATTGAAACCAAGGATATCGAATATTTCTCCTTAATTCACATTGCTTTTAATAACAACTATTATAAATAGTAGATAGTTAGGTACTTATTAAAATAATAAAAAATAAAGATACACATACCTACCCAGTGTAAACAAATTCCTGTTTAACCTATTAAGTGAGGTTGAAACACCATGGTAGAACAGAATAGATGAGTAATCGGACCGCATAAACGTAGGTACTTATTCTGATTTAAGTATTATTCAACATAATTACACTTCTTGAATTAGGTATTATGAAAGGTAAGCAACTCATTCGATCGTATTTACCCAAATTTACTTAGTTCTTAATTTTGTTCAATACCTAAAAATTAAGATATATCTAAGACGCAACACTAACGTGAAAACAATTAAGTGGCAAGCAAGTAAGAGAAACTGTACTGTCGTGAACTAAGTGATGTTTGAGTACATGAATTTTAAAGGTACCTGTATGAAGTTTGGCAAGAACCGCTTGTCATCGGAGCAAATAAATAAATATTATAGGGACATTCTTGCACAAATTGACTAAGTCCCACGGAAAGCCAAGGACACTTGGCACAAGGAGGCTTGTGTTGTGTGGGTTCTCAGACAACGATATATATAATATACAAATACTTAAATAGGTACATAAAAACATCCATGACTCAGGAACAAATATCTGTGCTTATCACACAAATAAATGCCCTTACCGGGATTCGAACCCAGGACCATCGGCTTCAGAGGGCTCACTACCCACTAGCCCAGACCGGTTGTCAAAGGAGCAAAGGAGGATCATGATGGTGTTTTTCTTATGCGAGTGTTAAAACTCCAAAAAGAGGGGTTACTTTCAAAATTGGTTTGCCAGACTATACAAAAGCCATTTAGCAATTAAACACTATAACTCATAGTACAATGACGTCGTATCACGGCCGGGTGCTCCAGACCTTCCAGTGGCCAACTGTGCTAACATACTTTGACGTCGTATTGTAGAATTATTGAGCAATGTTTGTTTATGTCTCGTTTTATATTGTAGATAATGTAGATGATTCATCTTGCCCTTTGTAATATTTTAATTATATCCGGCCTCACTCGCATGGCTTGTTAATTTCGATTGATATTTTAGATTTTTTTGGTATAAAAATAGCGTGTTTTTGTTCAATCTGTGTTATAAATCGAAAACGCTATTTGAGGCCCTATTAACTTGTCCCCATAAATATATCATATTCACACATCACAGGGTTATTTAGGACAATTGATTACTTTAATATGTATATATATTTTAAGTAAATGCTCCGTGCAGCAGCGGTATCATGGTCGCATTTTTATCATCACCTATCATGTCATGAGTCACTTTTGCACTTACATACTTGTTATAACGTGACAGACATGGTGACAAATGATAAAAAGCCGACCATCTTATCCAACTTATTGTTAAATATACGTCGCCTACCAGTTTTTTGTCTTGTTTTCTACTGAACACACAGGTGTAAGCTGCGTTAGGATCGCTTATTTTACATACATAATTTAGTTTGGCTTAAGAAGCACTGGTACAAATGGTTCGTGGTTTAGCTTTGATCTTACTAATCGTTTAGCTACCTCGCACACTTGGTGTTAGCTTAATTCACTTGGCTGATTGCGTAAATAAATGCCAGCGCCTCTTGTTTTTTCTAAGAAATGCAATGCAACACGAATATTTGGGCAAATATGCCTAAAAATGAAGACATGCAGCCTTAGCCACCCACGAAAAACAACATCCAACCGTCATAATAAAATAGCGATGCCGTAACTGTACCGCCACTATTCTAACATCATCGTCTATTTGCATAGTTTGATGGCGACTACCAAAAAGGCAAAAACTGAGGAATGTTATACCTATTTGTACCTATAAAGGTATGTTTACGTTACATAAATGTTACTTTAGTGTTAAAATACGAGTGTGAAATTAAGAATACAACTTAATTACGAGTATATTATTTTAAATACTTACGTTGACTTTGAGGTAAGTAGATGCTAGTCGGATTCTACGTTCTGTACTCTCTCCAATAAAGAGCGTGAGAAATGCTCCTATTCATTGCTATGTACTTATTTACTAACAACACCGTTACAGAATTACTTGAGTATTTTACTGACCCATTTAACAGCTAACTGTAGGTAGGTGTGTACAAATTATTAAAAGCAAGCTGTTGTGGACTAGTAAGATAAAGGAATAAAACATCTCTAAAAAAATTAAATTCAGAAATTGTTTCGCAGAATATTCTGGCATGACCCTTGTTTCGTTGAGATGGAAGTTTTTGCGTTGAAACATTTATGTTAAAAATTATTCACGGGTATTGAGCGCCTGGCAAGTTTTTTTTTTAAATAGGATGACTAGTTTTCTTATGAGGTAATCTCAATCAGGTTATTCTCATTATCTGGAAGATATTTTGTAATGAGGTTGAGTATAGATTTATTTTTCTGATGACTAGGTTAAGTAAAATAAATATTAATAAATGTAGATAATATAAGTGTTGAAAGATTTATTTCTTGTATTTTAATATGAAACAATAATAAGAGGTTATGAACCCCATATATTGGAATTTTATCCGAATACGTATATTAAAATCTAGTAATAATACCTCTATAAAACATTCAACAATACTAATCTCATCAGTGTTCGCTCTCCTCCAAGACCACCTAGTCCATGTTTTTGAGATAAAACAGGTCGAAGCGGCAAGTCTAAACGATTTGATAGTTGATTGAATCATAAAACGAGCTATCGGATATGTTTTCAATAACTATACTGTGTGTGGTCCGATAACCTATGAATTAGATGGGCAGTTAGCACTAGTTAAACAAAGCGCAATGAATAACCACATTCGCGGTGTAGATTGTTCTTTTGTTTAAATAACTTGTGTGCCGGAATTCAAGATGTGATGATTCACAAATTCTATTATCTTAACTTGGGCAAGTCCCTGTCGAACTTGGCATTATAAAGGAATTTATCCGTAACCATTACTTTCGTTGAATATTTGAATTATTTTTTTATGATATAGGAGGCAGACGAGCTGACGAATCGCCTGATGGTAAGCGATTACCGTCGCCCATAGGCACCCACAACACCTTGAGAGATTATAAGTGCGCTACCGGCCTAATATGGGGTATTTTAAAGAAATGTACGCCATCTATCATTCCTCCATCATTGGCCACCAGGGCCATTTATCCTCTATCATTGGCCTTCATGTGATCCGTAAATTTGTAGTAAACGCGACACCCTACAATTATGTTAATTGATACCCTACTACTACTGATACTACTACTACTACACGCGTCGCAACTAAAGGTGCCTTATTAAATCCTCATCAACTCCAACAAAACTTACTCGATTTTGGGTAAATTCTATTTCACACTTAACCTTAACCACCATATAAGATACATTGGCAGTCTAATTTGAATCAATGGTAATAGAAAATATTAGAATTGAATTTCAGTTTTGATTGATTCACGGTTAGTTTAATTAGACTTATATCGACCGGGATATAGACCGTGATTACCTTTGGTATTGTTTTTGAGCTCCCGATATTTCGACGCAGTTACATGCATCTTGTTAACGAGTGACTGGAGATAGCAGGTGTGAGTTAAAGTCGTGTAGATAGCGCTGCTCAGGTAATCACGGTCAATATCCCGGTCGATATAAGTCTAATAATGAGAATTGAATCGAACGATACAAAACAAAAGCAACTCTGTTCCATTTAATAATGTTTTTTTCATTGGATGTAATTTGTACTAGTATTAGGACCGTAGTACGCTAGAGGTTAAAATAAGTTACGTGAAGCATCACTCACTCAATAATGTTTAAAATATCCATATTTCTCTAGGGAAATAGTGTCTCTTTTATGCTACGTTTTATGAATGACGCTGGCATTGAGTTAGAATATAGTTAATGAGCTCAAATGTCAATTGGGTTACGTATTTGGGTCGCCTGGCGACGTATGTGCTACTATGCTGTGTCATAATGTCGCATTTCCATACGAGTTTCGTAGCAACATATTGCGTTTTGTCTCAGAAGGGTTGTAGGTGTTAGTGACACGTTCGTTGATTGAATTGTTTGGCATTTAATAGCTTTGAAACACGTGACTTGGCGAGGGCTTACAGGTTCTCCCGCTTTCGAAACGAAACGGTAAACAAATTATATATTGTTATTATTATATAATAGTCACATATACGTATATGCGAGATGTGAGAGGCACGTGCCTATGTGTAGAAATTATTTTTCACAGGGTTTTCTAAGAACTCGTATGTATAATACATAATACTTGCACTTTGCAGTAACCAATAACGGGGGCCAAAATAATTGTTAAAATATTAAGTATTAGTACCAATCCCATGTCAGCTCTTTATGATCGTGCCCATGCATTTGCATTGTCATTAAACTACTTTTATTATGACAGGAGAAACAGTAAAATATTGTTAAATCAATACATTATAATGTTCCAATGGCCATGTGCACTTGCTGGAAGTCAAAATTTAATCACAAAATACAAATAATAAAATAAAAGCGCTGCAAAATTTATGGACGATACGATGCCCTCTTGACCGCTGGCCGAAATTATATTTCCTTTAAAAACACGTGTGCCAATATTCACATGTAGGTTTCTACAGTCGTTCGTACCATCCATCCTCCATACTCTTAAGAGAATATTAAAGCTAGTTGCAAAAACATAATACGACAAATGGTCAGTTAAGAATCTTGGTCATATTATAGTAAATAACTAAAACAACTAACACTAACAAAGAAGGATTTTTTGATAAAGCATCAAAGTCCTGAAAACCAACCTAAAAGTTATTTCACTGAAAGGGCAGATCATTATGCATTAACTAAGTAGGTACCTACTCGTATTTCTTAGTATCTAGGTTACATAATGTTGTTTATCACACATAAATATGTAGTACCTTACCGTACCTAGTATACATATGTCCGAGAGATTAGTATTTTAAAGTACTGTTCTTTTCAATATTTTGAAGACGATCGACGAGCTTGGCAAAAAGACTCCGTAATTTTAACCTTTCTCAACTTCCCATGCTATGCGACGCAATGCATTGTCACTGTAACCGGAGCCGCGTGCGCTGCTTGCCTGCGCGGTGCGCGCGCGCCGGTCCCACATTATTCCCCTGTCAGCGCCCAAATTAAGCATTGATGTAGCCAATTTATACCGCTGTCACCGATACTTTCTGGTTACATTCAACGTACATATCATTAAAGATTGTTACATAACAAATTACTCACTGCTTTTGGGAAAATATTTCGGAAATCGTGGTAAAAAAAAGCAATGATATCGGTGTGAAGAAACAAAATAATATTTTTTTTAATGGAACATCATTTTAGTTTATAGAAATAATAAATAACAACGATCGGAATTCTTAAAACGAAATGAGCACCAAGCGGTATAATATTGTACTTCACGTGCACTTAAGCGTATCTATTCCCTTCGCTAAATATGTACATACGTGCGTACATATTAAATGCTACTTTATTATATACTAAAAATATAAATGCTACTGTATTTTATGCGTGTATAATAATAAACAAGTACTTACGAGAATAGCATTTTTAATAGAGTGAACTAAAATTAGCTAGCCGCTCGAATTAAAGTCTTTTATTATAATGATCGTAAACCCAAGTGCTAAAATCATATTAGATAAACCCGCAGTTCCAAAGACCGTGTTAATTGAAGTCAGGGCTTTATTTTTATCACCATTTTGATATGAAGTGAAAATTATTTATCGGCAACTAGTTGCCCATAGCTAAATAGAAATACCTTAAATCTAGCATAAAAATTATAAAATACAACTTAAAACTAAAAAAACACATCATCGCTCGGATGGACTATGCATATTATTTTAATTTTTTGCGCAGAGCTTATTAAATCGACATTAAAAATGGATGTGGGCTCGACCTCTGCGTTTTTATAGTGTAAGCTCCATTTTATTCATAGTGCCCTCAGATCATAGAATTACTTCTTATATCTATGACAGTGCCCAACTATCCTTCCCCTTTATTGTCTTTTATACTAAATACAGGGTGTTTATTTAGTCACCTGCAATAATTTACGGGCTGAATATTATAGGTCATATGGAGCAGCTTTTACTATGGGACTAATCCAGAAAAAAAAATACTTTACCTACCATAGAAAAAGCCATATTTTTCGCGATTTCCGGGTTGGTCCAATAGTAAAAGTTGCTCAGTATAGCCTATATATTCACCCCGTAAATTATTGCAGGTGACTAAATAAACATCCTGTATACACTCAAACCGCCTACACACACAGTCAGTGCTCTAAGCTCTTTAACAAAGCCCATCACTGACATATTATATACTAGTTGCCCATAGCTAAATAGAAATACCTTAAATCTAGCATAAAAATTATAAAATACAACTTAAAACTAAAAAAACACATCATCGCTCGGATGGACTATGCATATTATTTTAATTTTTTGCGCAGAGCTTATTAAATCGACATTAAAAATGGATGTGGGCTCGACCTCTGCGTTTTTATAGTGTAAGCTCCATTTTATTCATAGTGCCCTCAGATCATAGAATTACTTCTTATATCTATGACAGTGCCCAACTATCCTTCCCCTTTATTGTCTTTTATACTAAATACAGGGTGTTTATTTAGTCACCTGCAATAATTTACGGGCTGAATATTATAGGTCATATGGAGCAGCTTTTACTATGGGACTAATCCAGAAAAAAAAATACTTTACCTACCATAGAAAAAGCCATATTTTTCGCGATTTCCGGGTTGGTCCAATAGTAAAAGTTGCTCAGTATAGCCTATATATTCACCCCGTAAATTATTGCAGGTGACTAAATAAACATCCTGTATACACTCAAACCGCCTACACACACAGTCAGTGCTCTAAGCTCTTTAACAAAGCCCATCACTGACATATTATATATTTGAGACCAAATTGATAAATTATGTCACAGCCATCATCAGTCATGAGTATTAAAATACTCAAAACATATAGGGTCCTACAATGTACAAGCATTTTTCATGAAAAATAATTAGTAGGTATGGAAATCGAATAAGTACCCAATAAAATTATTATCAGGCTGTAAGACTATAAAATCAGTATGATAATAAATGAAAAATTGTGTTTAGTGGGCATGCTACCGTAAAACCCGTTTTTAATGAAATCGTGTTTTCCATAGTTAAATCTAGATTTCCGGATCGCTTCAGTGAAAACGTGTTTTGACTGGTTATAACTAGTTTTCCGTAGGGCCTCGGTGAAAAATAATTATAACTGGAATTTTCCAGTATAACTATACTCGTTTACGCAAAGTGCCTTGGTGAAAACTATGTAGTTTTGACTAATTGTTCAAATATTTTGTTTGAATAGACGATAAACATAACACAACAAAACCTTTTTTCCTAAGTTAAAGTTTAAAAGTTAAAATAAAATATATATGGTTGGTCGCTATTTGGTCATTAACACGCTCCTCCACGCTTCGCTCGTCGTCGCACCATTTTTTTGAATATGGCAGAATACCGTGAAAACTAGTTTTAACTAGTGAAAATGATATGATAATAACGCTAAGGATATTTAAGTCTATTTAAATTTACGTTTTTGAATAGTTCTAGCTTTAGAAGGCTACAATTGACACAAAAGATACGAACTATTAAAGTGCGATGAACGATTTAAGTGCTTTCAAGGGAATATCTAAAGTGCTATAACGGTTTACTCAATGATTGAATTTTATCTTGTATAATTATGAACATAAAATTGTTACTTTTAGCATTGACATTAAAATATCCACTATGCTATCGTGTTTTTCCAGTATGCTCGTTATAATAGTGTTATTTACAATTTTATTTGAAACTGGCGCCGGCTGTAGTGTATCCGCATGGCCGCACATTCGTAAGATTACTACACGAATGTGCAGTCAAGTAAGTCAAGTTGCACTTTACTTGGAGCTTTAAGTACTTATAAATTTGTCCACGTAAGTATCTGAGATATTTTCTTACCGTGTTGGAATTATTTTTGATAGGTAATGTACACTTTATATAAAAATCCATTTGACCTTGATTTTTATGTCACTTCCTGTAATTTGCCTTCGTTTTATAAGTTGATTAATTGAAAAATTCAAAAGCAGAAAGAAACAGAAGAAAATTATTATTATTCAATTTACTTTTAATGTATGCCATTTTTTTTTTCAATTTCAATGAAGTTCGTTATGCAATAATAATACAATTGATACACCTTGCAAAATCTACAACTGAGCAAACCTCGGTGATAATTAAAGTAGTGTTTACTACTATAAATAAATGAAATTTCTGTCTGTAACAAGTCATAACGTAGACCACCAAACATAATAAAACGCTCAAAGGTTAAGTTTAGAAAGGTTAAAGGTTGAGGAATCCTTTGAAAAGATCTTTTACCCTTGTACATATATTGTTAGATTAATGGAATACTTGGCAACATGGCGTAGGAGATTTTGCAAGTGAACAGAATTAAACTTTATTCCGTCCATAAATTTAGTTACATGGTTTATCGTCGTTAATATATCAAATGGAGATTTAAAAAGTAAAAGTAATTAAATTTTCCTGCTTTAAAAATAATTGTACACTGTTCCTTATTCGGGTTGAATCTGAAATAAAAACCTTTGATAGTAATTTTCTCCGATTGTAAAGCTACCCGAAAATTTAAATGTTACTTCCTTTTCTATATTAACCTAGCGAGTATGGTATTTGATATACTAATAAGATTTAAATTGATACTACAGTCAACATCATTAGTAGCGTATAGTTGCTAATGTATCGTGTTTATTGGTATTGCCGCCGCTAAATTCAGGTGTTCCATCGATCATATCGAACAAAGGATAAATTTGTCTTTGACAGACATCACTGACTTATATATTGCATATTGCGGCTCTTACACATTTGGCTAAACAGAGAAGCTGCAACAATGTTGCAGTGCAACATATCGCCATCATACATGGAAATACGAGGGTCGGAAATAGATACAGTGAAGCTGCTTTTTCACTGGGCATGTGATGAATAAAGTAGCTAAGGATAGCTATGTTATCCGCAGATAATTTGAAAGGTTAAAATTAATTCTATAATAAAGGGTGAGCTAAACATTTAGCTTTAGTAGAAATATTTAAAATTTGTAACTCAATTATGACTTCGCTAATTCGCTATACTCGTACTTTACAAATCGGTGTAAATAAACGCGCTAGTCTATAAAAGACCGCGCCCACCCATACCGCGAACTGCTTCACTTTGTTTTACCTGTTACAATATTCCCACATCAATCTGTAGATGGCGTTGGCACAATAGCAGCCATTGATTTGAGCACTCGAATGCCTGCGCGTGGGCACATCCTGTAGTTAGACGCAGCGGACACAGGGCAAGTGTGCCATGGTCGTTTGACTAACGAAGGTTGCACTAAGGTGTTACTTATCGTCACTAAGTAAAGAAGCGATAGTTTTTGCCGCCATTTGCCGCTACTAGTACCTACTTAGTGCCAACCTTCTATATCTACGATTCACCACACTTGTTATACCAAGTAGCACTAGCAAGTAGCCGATGAACTCGCAATAAGCACTAATCAATGTGTAAACAGGCCCCAATGTGAAGGCCAGCCACACTTACCCCTATGCCACTCACCCGTATTGACCTTAGCCGACCTTTATACCTTGCGAGGTATATGAAGTTTTATCTATCTAAATTGTTTTTTTTTTTTTTATATATATGACAAGATTTTTTATTTCATTACAATACAAAAAAGAAATAGTACATACAAGAGTAAACACTACAAAATGCAAAGCGAATCAACTACATTTTGAAGACAACTATTATCAGCACTTGTAAACAACTAAAAGTCAAAATATTAAAAATAGATAAATAAAATTAAAATTATAAAAATACAGCCATCGGGGAATCACATAAGGGTTCCAGGAAAATTAGAATACATTTTATCCGAAGATATTCTGAAAAGGAAAATATTTCGTAATCCGAAGTTCTTTGCATAGGGAGTACAATCTCGTAACCTGTACAAAATTGAGTGCTTCCCACATGATCTGTGAAATCCTTGAGGATTCTTATTGTTTATTTAATTATTTAAACTTTATTTAATTGCACGACATAAAATTGTATAAATGGCGGACTTAATGCCTTAAGGCATTCTCTACCAGTTAACAAACAAACAGGATTCTTCCGACACAATTCCGTATTTTAGAACTAATTAGGAATACCGAATACCCATAAAATTTTACAAGTATACGCCGCGGCTCTATGAGTCATTCAGGTCTGCTCGCGCAAGCTAACATCGTAATTATGCACTTGGGCAATGTGATGCTGTTCGCTGCTTCGCCATGTTTATTAAAAGGGGCCTAAGTGCAAAAAACACTAACACCTATACGTCCTTTACAGTCGCGGTAGTTTTGTGTACGAAATCGACAAGTTTGGTTAGGTTTATTGAGATGTGCTGCGTAGGTTTGACTAACAGAATCAATGTTTACGAGACAATGGTATCGATGCATTATGATAGATCGATTATGCGTCGTGAGATCATTATATTTATTACATATTATTTTCCAATTGTATAATGCTAAAAGGGCTTTCCGCGTCATCTGTCATGCAGAAAGACATGATATCCAAAGTATTGTATCTAAGTATATGTATAATTTTTTAATTTGTTGTAGGTGCACTAAAGTATTTACGCATTTGAGTTATTTGATATTTTTGGTCAACCTTCCAGTAATTTGGTAAATTTAGTGCACATACCTACTAGAAAAAAATAGTAGCATTTCCGCTTACAGACGTAGCTTTTGAGGCATGTCCTACCTAAAAATATTTTAAACGTCCCATTTCTGAGCATGCAGTCCTCCATGCTCAGAAATGGGACGTTTAAAATATTTCTCTCATAGTACAAGAGCGATTAGGGACTCTACTCAACTTTTTTTGACAACTTCGAGCACAACACTATTTTATTAAATATTTAGATGTTTTTTTAAGCAGTCACACTACTATTTATAAATTATAAATAGTACCCCTAGTGTAAATTTATTCGATAGCTTATTTATTTATTTATCGGATGGCATATTCTACATCACTGGATCAATAAATGGTCAAAATTAATAGAAATTATAAATACAGATCAGTCAGTTAGTTAGTTAGTTAGTTCGATAGCTAAACGTGACGTACGCGTTTGCGTTAAGTCTCATTTTCTATGGGATTTTGAGTTTCCAAAACGTTCCGTTTGGCGCGCTGTTTCTAAATCCCAATCGAATAAATTTACACTAGGGGCTCTGAAATATGTAAATGTAATTTGCATACTGAAAAAAAATTGACTAAGCCTTCCAGTGGCGGAGGCCGGAGGTTCAAAAGTCATCGAAAACAGTAGGTAGCTGTTTTCGATGACTTAAACCGATACAATATCTTATTAATGAAAAATACCTTCTTGGATTGAAGAATATTTCAGGTGTTACAAATAAATAGAACAAGCTTCTAAAGGTTTACCAACAAACAGGTACCCGGGTATGTAACTGTGACCAGCTGGCGTCGGTATGTAGGATCTACTAATATGGCTGAACACTTGTTTGTTTGTTAACTGTTAATGTTTACTTATGTTAGTGCGTTTGCGGAACGCTGAGAGATTGCTCAATCGAATCGTTAAGCTAAACCGCAAAATAGGGTTTACTACGAAACTGGGGTTTATTACGGCAATGTTACGTTGTGGTGATTTTTGTCACCCGTACACAGAAATGGATGGACTGTCAATCGACAACGCACTATACCCGATATGTTCTTGTTGTCTTACGTTATATCATAAAAAATATTCTAGTTGATGATGTTTCAATAATGAAATATATATGTGCAGTAAATTAAAATAGTGGAAAAATTACTGCCCGGATTGAGACTTTAACTCACGGCCTCTGGATAGGGCAGTAAAAGGCAGTCATTTTTCCACTTTTAAATTTATTCTAAGCTTAATAGCATCATTCGCAGACGATTATGCTTGTTAAAATCAAAATTTAAAAAACCCATTCTCACATCTAGGTGAAGTTGTAGTTGACTAAATTACCCGTCAAATAATTGCACGAATACTTATTGTTTTTTTTTTATATATTGCTTACTTTGTACATAAACAATTTATAAAAACTAGTACCAGATCGGTACTTAGAAAAATCTATTACAAAAAGGTAACAAAGAAATAACCAGGGAAAACAAAATACTTATTTTACCTCGCTACGCAGAACAGAAGACGGTTTAAACTGCATTCTTCGTAAAATAGGACAATACTTGGTCTTGGAAGGAATTCAGCTTTAAGAAGAAATAGAGACAAATAAGATGCTGAGAATAAAATGCAACGAGGAAAATTCAGTCTTTTGTGCGCACTTAATGTCTATGATAATATTGGAATTGTTTTATTTGTTTCAATAGGTTTGTCATTGTTACTTAAAATAACTTATGCAATTACTATTGTCTGTTCTTTTAAACTATAAAGTTCTACGTCATACATTTTATAATATGTAAAAACAAATAAGCCTTCGCAAGTTCCACAACTTCACCTGCTTAGAAGTCGTTAAACACCTACTTTCCACCGGGTTTCATCGCCAGGGTTGAATTTTTAAAGGCAGAACAAACATACAGATTGGGATACAGTTTAAAAGTTTCATTACGATTAAATCAAAATTTTATAATTTTAATGCTTACGAGTTCAAATTTACATATCAGTCTAGCTAGCGTAAGGTAAAAATTATTTTTACAAGACAATCAATCATATTTTCACATTGGAAATTGCTACTTATTATTATTTCCTTAAGGCCACACTTATTACCTTACGGCCACAATAGCATCGTAAGAATTGAAGAAAATTGTTTTGTTCGTTTCAGGTTACTAAGTGAGAAGGCATAACATGTTACATTCTTGAAATAATGAAGGAAAAGGCATGAAATGAAAATATGTCTGGAAGATAAAAGGCAGCCTCGGGCTATGTCTAAAGTGCGTAGTGATATACTTATGAGAATACACATTTAGTAATTTCTTTTGAGGTATGTATTTGTCTATCCAGTGTGTGATTTTTAAGATATATTTGAGTATTCGAAATGTAACTTAGAAGATATTTGGCTTTCATTAGTTACTTTATTCTAAGAAAATATCAATACCTATTGTCTTTATAAAATACCTACTACTGAGAGATACGGTAAACATAGTCCACAAGCAATTTAATCAAGCGTGCAAGCTCTTTTTGTTTATTTTATTTTATAAGTAGGGACAAATTTTCATTTAGTTATTTATTATTATTTATATAATTATGAAATATCAAATCCCAAATGAATGGGATAAGGGCAAGCGAATGATGATATAATTATGAAATAGTTTTGTAGTAGCTTACGATGATGTATGTCTATGATAATTTTATTAGAATTTTGTATTTCGCCTATGTTCTAATTTTTGTCAGCTTGACATCATCGTGTCACTCAATCTTTTTGTTTACATACGACATAAACGTTCTTCAATGTATATTCTAATATGCCTAAATAGTAGTGTGTTATTTAACCACTGCTTGTTCAGGGAACTCCTCTACAACATACTCTTATAGTTACGAGTAGTTAGGTTTTCAAATTCATCTTAACTCTCTTTATGTTAAAGTGAGAAATGTGGCAAATAGTAACTAAAACGCTGTAAAGGGCCCTATGGGACCAATTCCTGCAGCTCACAACACAAATGATAAAATAATTTATTTAATGGTTTTTGCTTGGCTGTTGATCCTAAGGGAGACATTAAGATGGATCATGGGAAAAACCTAAGATGTTTACTTGAAACTAAAGTGTTATCGTGACTCATTTTATGTTCACTCTGCTTAAGGAGAGGTAGGTACGTATTTTTTGTCCTTTGTTCCACCCAGACAACCAAGTTTGATAACTGGTTAACTAGACGCACTATTTCTTCCGCGGAGATAACCAGTTATGTGAGTGGAAGTCTAATTCCATTTTCTTAACCGAATTTAGCTACTAGTTGTCTAGGGGGAAAGGATCTTCCGCGAAAAAAACTAGTTCTCTGAGTGGAATTGTTCTTCCACGTTCGTAACCGAGTGTGATAAGGTAGTCCAGGGGGAACGTACTTTCCGTGTAAAAAATTGGTTAACATGGACTAAGATGTCCTTGAACATAACCGAGATCAAACCAAAACCTATACTTAGCTAAAGATACATGTGGCATAGTAGGAACAAATCGATGCTATACCTCAACTAACTCAACCTTGTATCTGCAGCAATGATTTGATAGAAATGTTTTCTCACACTCGGATTATGGGTATTTTTGCCATCAAATAATTAAATGCAGATACGAGCCTTCATAAAAATTGGTGTCTACGACTTTTTTTTATAGCCGGTATTAACGGCGTTATCTATATAATTGTGATTGTTGTGACTAAAGTGATTAAAACAAGACAAGGGTTACCTACCAATTACGTCAGGTAGAAACTAAAAACCTTTTGACTGTGTGGAGGGGTCAGAGTTGGCACAGGGTGAAGCAGGGCGGGCAAGATTATTAAGGACTAGGAAAATAAGGTTCCACCGCAGGCGCACTTGCCCTACCAAATATCTTATATGCTAAGCTGTATGACTCATAAGTAAAAAAAATCTCCTTTTTTCCTCATAGCCTTATAATTTTAACCCAGTCCAAAAGAACCAGTTATACATCAACAAATGGTCAGCGAAATCTAATAATAAATCAATCGTATGATTCAAGGTGCAAAAACCACAGGTTTTTCACAGAAGTAAAATATCAAGTATTTTTTTAAACAACTGCATTATTATTCGCACACGTATAGCAAACGCATGTTAAAGGTATAAAACACCCTGTATCCCACGCTGTTAACATAACTGTAGACCAATATTTGCCACTCGATAAAAGCCGTTAAGGGATTTAGGCCATAAAATCTAAAAAAATACAGAGCAATACTGCAAAGAAGCAAACTACATCTATTCTTTACAAGTACTTGTCTGTAATCGCATCTGATTATTATTTATCTCGTTCTTTTTGCACAACTTCGTTAGCCAAAAAGGAACAAAGATTTTTTTGTTCTCCAAAGATTTGCAACACGAGGACCTCTTATGATCTCGGGCTGAGATAACAATCTGGAATACGCAATAACAATAACATAAGCATCTTGGTCAAGTAAGGTAAGAGTATTAAAAATACAATTGATTTAGACAAAGCTGTTTTGTGAGACGTTGTTTGTGTCATGGAATAATAAGTTTAGTAGCGCTCTGTAAAAATAGACATTTTAATACTAGCGTAGGTAGGCGCCACCTACGACTAATTTTAACTTTTTATTTTTAACAACAATTTATATCACATCTTTTGTTAATAGATTAATAAAAATAAGAGATCCCGTGACTCATAAGAGACATAGGTCACATAGCTCACTGGTTAATTGTCCATCGTAGTCATAGTATATTTATGTAAGTTTATTACCGTTACTCTATATTATTTATCACTATATTGCTTGTTTTAAGTTTTTTTTTTTTGTTTAATGCCTGCACCTACTACTATTTCTGTTTAGCCTTCTGGTTGACTGATAGAGAATGCCTTTAGGCATTAAGTTCGCCATTTGTACTTTATTTGTTATATTGTGCAATAAAGTTTAAATAAACAAAGAAATAAATAGGTAGGTACAGTCAGCATCAAAAGTAGCGGATGAAACAATGCGCCAAAAGTATCTGATATTCCGTACAACTTTTCCAAATGCAGATAATTTTCTAAAATTCGCGTTAAAAAATATATCTTTTACAGTCTTAGTTGTTCTATATTAAAGACATCACTTTTTGTTAAGCTGTTACAGAATAGTAGATACTTATGAAGCGTTATTTCATCCGCTACTTTTGATGGCGACTGTACTATTAATACTTAGGCACTTTATTAAATCAAAGTGATCCACGCAACTCATTAATTATAAATATTAATCGTTTGTAAAAAAGCATTTAATACTTCCAAGTATCATCAAAGGAATAATACCTTCAAGTTAGAGGTATTCAAGAATATATTTGCAATTATTCTTCTCAATGCCGAAACCATGTCAGGAATGCAACTTAATCATTTATTCATTATTTGAGTGCATATTATTATCGTAAACATTTAAACATGGAAAGTCATTTCCTTAAACAATTGATTGAAAGACCTCACCTACTCGTATCTTCGTAATGATCCGGTATATTAATAGAAGACTCATAAATTCCTTAATGCCTGTGTCACGCTTAATTAA
Organism: Cydia pomonella; assembly: GCF_033807575.1. Taxonomy (NCBI): domain Eukaryota; kingdom Metazoa; phylum Arthropoda; class Insecta; order Lepidoptera; family Tortricidae; genus Cydia; species Cydia pomonella. The sequence continues at coordinate 12,376,750 of NC_084704.1, read as the reverse complement.
TAAGCATCTTTTTGTATCCGTAATGTATAAAATTGATTGATTGAGAAGAATTGAATGTTTGAGCAACCTATTTAAACGTGACAAAGTGCTACAGGTAGAGGTATAGCTGACGAAATAATTTGCACCGATTGGTCATAAAATTTCATCTTTACGAATACAAAAGGACAAAAGAGTCCCATCCATATAGTGGGAATCTGGGAATAAATAGTTATGATACTTTGTGTTTCTGGGATAATATCGTTACGATATCAGGCAAATTAAACTTTTTTTTGACAGAGCGTACCTATTTACTTTGCAATTAATATTTCTTTTATTTGAAAAGTTCTTCTACGTTTTAATAACTTGGAATACTAGGAAAACTTGGAAATTAATAGTTCAATAACTGATATGTTATACGATCATATATTTTTATTTAACAACCACACTATAAGTTAAAATAAATTGAATTTATTTAAAATGGTCTGTATTTTTCATTATAGTCGTTTAAGAGGGAAGTATACCACGTGATCGTCTATTCAAAAAGAGAAAACATTTTCCATTTCTAAATATTTTCCATTTTCCATGATTTTTTAATATGTTATTTACACATTGAAAAAGTAGGTTTATAAATTTCCTTATTTAAAAAAAAAATCTTTTTTTCAATAACGCGAAACCTAGAATATATTATGCTGAAGCGATCGACATCAAAATCAAAGTAATTTGTTAAGATTAAGTTGGAGAAAAGCGTTTTCTCCCGAAATGGAGTTTCATAGAAAAATTACTGTTATTTCGTTAGATTCAAAAAGCTGTTCTTCCCTCTTAATATGTTGGCATTTAGGGGCTGCCGGCACGATTCTAGAAATGTTACGTAAAAACTATAATAGATGCAATATCAAACTATACACCACAATATTGAAGAATATTCTATGCGTTACATTTTTTAGATTTTTAGTTCCGACTTCCGAGTAGTGTCTTCATCGAACCCTGACCTAAATCTTTCAGATTGTTATTTAGGGACAAATTTACCGTTTTTCAAGCAGTTGAGAGAGGCCTGACGTAAATTGAATCCAATCTTGCCGCTATTAAATAAAAGCCACAAGTATTAAGGCAGTATAAAAGAAACAAAATAATTCCGTAAAATAATTCGCGTGCCAGAACTAGCACTTTTTGAGACCATCGAACGAAAACCTAATACAAAAACCTAAAATCAACTAAATTAATTTTTGTACTCACGGGCATTATAGTAATAATAATAATATGAAGCAGTTAGATAATACGTTATTTGATTATCGTTACTTTATTTATTTGATTGTCGTCTTAAAACTTGTGAACATACGAGGTAAAATGGAAAAAAGTAACTGGGATCAAGACTGTTTAGTACAAGTATAATTTAAGCAACCCGGCTGCTATTTAATAAATTATTTATATCAGTTATATTATCACCCTTAATACACATAAAAAAATATTAGTGTAGAAAATAGAGCAATCAAAGGTAACGCTATGCCTACTACCAGCAGGCTCTAACAAACCGTAGCAAATGTATTAAGTTCATCATATTAACATAGTTAATCATCAGCCACTAAGAAAAATAAGTTATTACCTTATATTTATTGCAATTAAGCTCAGATTAGCATAACATTATCTTTATCAACAACACATCTGTCTTGACGCTCTAAATCTCCACACGTACACGGATTGGTAATAAGTTCCTGATTGACAGTAAGCCCTCCTATTTCGCTTCTGATTAACATAATCTGTGACTGATGTAAACACAATGACAATGGTCGTGACGATTTTTTACTTTAATGATTAATGACAATCTCTCTTTATATGGCTTTCGCGGATATGAATAACAACCACGAAATATATCAGGCAGGGTCATTTTTTGTTTGCATATGTATGTCCATATGACTCATATTTATACAAGTGCATTGCAGATACTTTTCCGAGATAGAGGTAAATATTTGAATTGCGCCCCGTACTAATAAAATTAACCTTTATTTTATTTAGTTGTACTGCTCTTAAAAATATTGCAAAGAAGAATATAGTACAATAAATAAATAATATTAAATATGTTTATATACCTACATATGTACATGTATAGATAGGTATTATACCTACATACACGTACATATGTAGGTATATAAAAATATTCACTCGAATTAGGACTCGTGGGATCAAGAAGGTATATGACGACCAAAGATTAGTCAGATATACGCCACAGAGTTGTTAAAAATGAAAATAAAAACAAGGATAAAATTTACATTGCGTAGCAGTGTTGTAGGCACCGCTGAATATAAGACGAAATTATTTAATTGAAGATGGAAACATAGAACCTGCTTTGGACTGTATAAGTAATAAAAAAATTATTGCATGAAATTATGTCGGATAAAGCAGACAATACATATAAGTAGTAGTGTAGTACAAAGGCGAACTTATCCCTATGAGGTATCTCTTCCAGTTTACCTAAAAAGTAATTAAAAACTATACTTTAAGTAGTTATACAATATAATAGAGTAGATATAATTAAATATATTTATGTAAGTACATAATTAAATAGAAAGATATATTAAATTATTATTATAACTGCACACATCTTCCTTTCCTACCTCCTAATTGAGGCTTCCTTTGAGAATCATACCTAATTTTAATGACATAATTTAGAACATCGTTCAAACAGTACAGTACTAAACCTTGCACTTAGTAAGTGCAAGGCAGAGATGGGCATTTCGTAATTGATTCCTGATTTCATGATTACTCGAAATTACTTTTGGAATCTGATTACCGGTTCCCAGATTACTTTGTAATCTGACTAGCTGATTACTAAGTACAATTACATTTGAGGAATCTGGAATCATCTGTTGGAATATTAAAATTACTAGTAATTGGGAACCAGTGTAGATTCCTTATTACATGAATGGATTACTTGATTCCTTTCAGATTACTTCAAAATATATTTTGTTATACATAAAGCTATATTTCTGACTACAGACGTAAAGTATATTTCGATTTACTATATAGATGCATCTTATTTGTATCCAGTGTGCAGATTTCGAAAATTATGCCCATTTGAAATCCAAAATGGCCATCATTTTCGAAATCTGTATTCCCTAAAACCTATAAAACGACATCCATGACGATTTTTATGGCATACTGCATGGCCGCCATCTTGGATTCCAAAATGGGCATCATTTTTCGAAATCTCCACTCCTGAAAACCTATAAAACGATATCCATGACGATTTTTATCACGTAGTGCACGGCCGCCATCTTGGATTCCAAAATAATCATTATTTTACAGTAATTATAGAGTTTCACACATAAAATGTATTTGTCTTCTGGGATAAAAACGAAGGAAATTATTTTGACATTAAGTAATTGTAATTTAGTCTGGATAATATTACGTAATCAGATTACTCGAGTAATTGATTACCGAGGAATCACGATTACACTTGTAGTTAGATATATTCAATTCCGAAGGAATCAATTACGCAAGTAATCGGCGGGATTGACTACAGTAATTTAGATTACCAAAGGAATCGATCACTAAGGAATCATGATTACTGTAATGTAATATGTAATTTAATTCCAAAAGTAATTGATTATGCCCAACTCTGGCACTTAGGTCACGCGGTGTAGAATGAACTGACATCATCACAATTTAACGAGAATCATTGACTCATTGCGGAACAGTAGTTAATCATTGGCAAGAATGGCAAGTCAACTACAGGCAGCTACATTTGAAGGAAAAGTCAAGCCAATAGGTAGGAAATTATCAGATTCCAGTCCAAGAGCTTCTGAGAAATAAATGAATACATTTATTGGAACTTAAACCATGTCAAGATTAATGTCATTTACAACACCTTAGCCGCTGCCCGCGACTTAGTCCTCCTAATAGAAAATGTTAACCATCCCATACCGCATCCCTCCTCTGAGTGATTCCGTACTAGCGTTCAAGCTCCATTTCACTTTTTTTTTAATAATTTGACATAGAAAGTATTCTTCTTATTACAGGTTATAAATGTGGGCCAAATTACACCAACAAACGATTATTTATACAAACTTTCAGAGTTTAACATTAGATACCTACTTGATGTTACGAGTATATTCTGAACACGAGATTTACTTATTAAAGAAGAGGGCTACGATAGTTTAACAGAAAGTGGAACAAATGACACAAGAAGTTGACTATTCAGCACCAGATTTAATGAGGAACTGACATAATGTTACAAATAAAGAAATAGTCATACTTTAAAATGGAATAGAAAAATAACTTAGTCACATAGACAATAATAAATGATATAACAAACCACATACGTTCTTGCTTATTCCATTTAAGACCGACGAAGTGCCAGGAATTTTATTTTTTATTTATATGCAAAATCATTTATAAGTGGCCATTATAATGTTTAAATAAAAACTACACGAAATTCTTTGCAAACGCTATAATTTAAAAACGCAATTTGTCACTGGGGTTTTAGTTTATTTTGGTAGGATAAATAATAATTATAATACTTGGGTGGTCCGTAGTCCGAATCAATCTCTTCTTCTTTTATGGAACGAACTTATCGTATTAAATCCTCAATGGACAGTTTATCAATGTTGGATAGATTAAATGTCACACAAAGTAATTTGGATTGAGAAGTTTTTGTTTGAATAAATATATTTTTACACGCTACTGCTACATTGCTAGATGCTCAGTTCTGATCCATTAATAAAAGTAACTATGTACCGCTCAACGTTGCAATTTGCAATCTATCGCAGCCTCACTATGTAGGAATGTACAAGATGTTAGAGGCTAACTGTACATTTTTGTAAAGACAATCAGATTTAGGTACGTGGGAAAGAAAATTTGTAACCAGACTATTTGACAATTAAATTCATGCTTAGACAGTTTGGCATGCCAAAGTTATGAAGTAGGTGTATGATAAATGGGCAAAATAAAATACCGTCGAATATGTTGACTTTAGAAATAAATGAAGTTACTATGATAGACTTGGAAGAGTCATAATAGCATTAAACACTGTTTAGGAAAATAGTTGTATCATCTACAAATTCGTATTTACAACGAAAACTGTTGAATAACTCTAGTGTCATGACGTATTTAAAAACTGAAGGCAGCATTTTAGTCACGTCGGTGTGGTCGGTACTGGGTAACGCCATCTTCGAAGCGAAACGAAGAGAAGACAACGTAGGCGTTTTTTCAAATTAAAACTCATACACTTTCTAGCGTGTTCAAACTAATCAAATTACGGTTCGTCCGTGACGTTTCGCAGTGCGACCACACCAAACATTCGTAATGGACGGACTGTTTGAGTAAGTAGGGTTAGCAGTAGGCGATAGCCAAAAAAATATAAAAATACGACTATTTCTCGATTTAAATTAAAGCGCTCCTACACATCTTTGTGTTTACTTCAGGTAGAAAATAAAGAGAGAATTGAGGTGGTTATAAAAAATAAATACTCTTGTTACTAAAAATATATTCCTTAAATTAGTTTTTCTGGTAGAGTTTAAAACATTGGGTATATTGTATTGAGTTTATTCGCAAAATATGTGAAGCAACCCATATACTTTTGTTACTACATGCACTAACGAGAATATAGGTATATATATAGAACTGTTACAATTGCTACATCGCGCACTATATAAATATAGCAATGATACGTTTGAAGTTTGAATAAGGTCAAGTACCAGTGGTGCAAGCTATAGATTTAAGTCGTAAAACCAGAAATACGATATAGCCGATATAGCGTTGTATTATATTTTAATATATGGTTCTTGTATCAAACGATGACCTAAATTTATACGTATTTTATTGCAATAAACAAGTAAGATTCCTAATAAACTGAAATAGATGTGATAATACCGAACCACCTCCACCTCGTCACCGGTGGCGAGGTAACCTTTAGAGGTTCATAGCGTTAGCCGCGATAGCAAAAGACGCCGGCCGGTGCGAAATGTTCGAATCCGGCCTTCCCCAATCGCCACTGGAGGGCTTCGTCACTTCTCTTTAGTATAAGTATGGCATCTATATCAGTAAATTTTTATTTTCTTAGTGTCACTACTTTAATAAAGTAAATTAAAATATTTGATTCATTTCAAAGAAGTTGTATTTAGAAGTAGACACCTAAAATGCCATCATGTTACTATAAAATTCGAATAAAACGTTATAATGCATTGGATTTTGTACACGTAGGTTTAATTGATTATTAGTAGTAAAGATAAATAATTATATATGGATATGTGTGCTGTATAAAAATAGGTTGAACGTGAATACATGAAAATAAAAAAATAAATGAATGATTAAAGTACACTTACATACTTACTATACGATACAGTTTTTTATCATAACATATTTTATCGCAATAGATATAACTATACAAGCAACAGAGTAAAAGTGCTAACCCTAAAGAGTGGGAAAGTGGACGAAAAATAGTGAAATTCGTTGGCTTTGTCAGACGTGTGAAAACACGCTTTCCACGTGCTGTTCGTTTTAATTGAGTATCTTTTGATTACACTAATGAGGTATAAGGGGTTTCACATATTTTTTTATTTTCAAAAATATGGCACCTTTTGGAACAAAATTGATAAATTCCACTAACAAGAAACATTTTAAGCGTGGATGTTTCACGCAATACTTATGATGATTTCTACTATTTGTCCATAGATGATTGTAAACACAATACTGTTCACTACACATATCGATCGGGATTTTGACCGTGAATATCCCGGTCGATATACCTAAGTCTAGTGAAACTAACCGTGAATCATTCAAAACTGGTACCAAGACAGCAGAGATGGGCATTTCGTAATTGATTCCTGATTTCATGATTACTCGAAATTACTTTTGGAATCTGATTACCGGTTCCCAGATTACTTTGTAATCTGACTAGCTGATTACTAAGTACAATTACATTTGAGGAATCTGGAATCATCTGTTGGAATATTAAAATTACTAGTAATTGGGAACCAGTGTAGATTCCTTATTACATGAATGGATTACTTGATTCCTTTCAGATTACTTCAAAATATATTTTGTTATACATAAAGCTATATTTCTGACTACAGACGTAAAGTATATTTCGATTTACTATATAGATGCATCTTATTTGTATCCAGTGTGCAGATTTCGAAAATTATGCCCATTTGAAATCCAAAATGGCCATCATTTTCGAAATCTGTATTCCCTAAAACCTATAAAACGACATCCATGACGATTTTTATGGCATACTGCATGGCCGCCATCTTGGATTCCAAAATGGGCATCATTTTTCGAAATCTCCACTCCTGAAAACCTATAAAACGATATCCATGACGATTTTTATCACGTAGTGCACGGCCGCCATCTTGGATTCCAAAATAATCATTATTTTACAGTAATTATAGAGTTTCACACATAAAATGTATTTGTCTTCTGGGATAAAAACGAAGGAAATTATTTTGACATTAAGTAATTGTAATTTAGTCTGGATAATATTACGTAATCAGATTACTCGAGTAATTGATTACCGAGGAATCACGATTACACTTGTAGTTAGATATATTCAATTCCGAAGGAATCAATTACGCAAGTAATCGGCGGGATTGACTACAGTAATTTAGATTACCAAAGGAATCGATCACTAAGGAATCATGATTACTGTAATGTAATATGTAATTTAATTCCAAAAGTAATTGATTATGCCCAACTCTGCAAGACAGTTTGTCATAATTTAATGAAACTCTTGGACACCATTATGTTTTGACAGTAAAGTTTCGAGATATCGACGATCATTGCAGAGATTTGTAAAAATTTGCTATTTATAGTAAATTAAGGAACCGAAACAAAATAGTCAATGTAAATGATGTTTCTTATTACCGATAATATATTTTTGCCGTATGTAGGTATTATGGTGACATGTCATAAAAAATCTCGGTGAAGAAAAGTAAGATGTAATGAACTTCCTTCTACTAATGATAATTATGATAACAATGGTGATTTGCATTTATCGGAAACCTTAAAGATTGAGCACATTTAGGCGGAAAAATCAATACCAAGACTAATCGATAATCATCTAATAGAATCATAAAAACAAACTCGTTCTCAAAATGGCTGACCGGCACTAATTAACTCCCGGTTTGTCTGAACTCGCAAATTTACTTAGTAATATTAATATTTATAGGGCTCATTAAACGAATTCTTTGCGTCCTTAAAAAACAACCTTCGCTTAATTAACTTGGAAATTAAGTTGAGTGAGACAAACTTAATGTGTACAAAAGTAAGGGTAAACACTTACAGGCCAATTTTTATATTAATGTAGAACGGAAATTGGCAATAAGGGCACTTTTGCAACTTTAATTTTAGGCTCATTAATAGATTTTAATTTTAAGTAAAGGTCTATATTATTTTGCCTGCGTTTTTACTACCATTAGTCCAATGTAAATGAGTTCTTACAATATAGCGTTCAAATTTAAATTACATCTAAACTAACGCACATACCTGTTTATTATTTTGTGGGAAAGTCAAAAGGAATGATTATGATATTTATGAGCATGATCGGGCAGTTCTGTCGGTGACTCATTACAGCACGGGCAATGGCATTTATTATATCGATGCTAATTTTATTTCAACCCCAGTTTGCAGTATAATATTAAGCCAAATCGTAAAACAATGACATAATGTGGCTATTGACTATGCATATTTAATTTGACTTGCAAAACCATAGTGCACTCAGTAACCAAACTTACCTATACGAATACCTATTTTAGAGCAATTGCATAAAGTCTCAAATCGAACACACCGCGCATAAGAACGTTTTCGCAAATGTTTTTTGCATAGGTAGATGTCATTGCGACGAATCGATTTGTTTGTCGATTTCAAATTCAAATGAGTACTTAGTAAACCATTGGCAAATATATGCCAAGGTACTGTCCGTGATGTGAGAACAGAATATTTGAGTGCTCGCTCCGTCCAGGCTAAAATATGTGCACAAGTTGAAATCCTTTATGCTAATGATATAAGTTCCAAAATGTATACTTATATGTATATTAATACAGCTATTAATTTAGTGGCATGGAGTACAAATAAGAGTAAGCGGGTTTTTAGAACCCGAATAAAATCATATTAATATTTTAGATATAGATCATAGTGATAAAATAGACCCCAGTAAAAAAAAAACGGAATATTAATTTTATATTGAATTTTTTTCTCAGATAACTATTTGAAATGTTGAAAAAGGACTGCTAGTTAATGAGAAAGTTATATCCTTTGAGGTTTGGTTTCACCCGTTTGTTATATAATTGAAGATTTAAACATTATGAATTTAAAAAATGGGGACTTTTTTTTTCTATGTATAAATCGATAAGTTCTCGTGATTCTAACTGGACCTAACACAAAAGCTGTTAGTTTTTCTAATAAAAAGTTAACGATACGGCTAATTTGTAGGTAATAACTGTAATGTAATAAGCTAATAAGCGTACCTAATATTCACTATTATTGAATAAGATTATGCACTAGCTTGTGGAAACGGAGTAATTTGGTTAGGATACAGGGATATATGTATACATGTAGTTTTTAAATTAGGAAGATAAGCTTAATAATCACTTAATGTGATTGCACAATACTAAGGATTCAAATACATTTTAAATCATAAATTGACACTGAATAATGATCAACGTTTAGTCAGTTATTTTAAACAAGTTATCACTGCCATGATATACATTTAGAAAAAGCCGACAGTGTGTGAAAACTTTTGTCTAAACCCGACACAAAAATCCATTGCGTTGCTGCTATTTTATGACAAAATGACGCTATACTATTAACTGGTAGGCTTAGTAGTGTCAAACTTACATATTCGCTAACGTCTGCGTAACTTACATTCTATACATATCTCGCTCGTACTCGCGTATTAGTGCGAGCGAAATGTATATAAAGTTACGCACACGCTAGCGAATAATGTCAGTGTCAAACTGGTGATAGCCGTAAAGTATCTTAATCTACATTTACTATAAGTACATACTTACCTATTCAAAATGTTTAAATGGAATACATAGAAATCATAATCTGTATACAGCATAACACAAACGTGCCATAAAAATGCACATTTTCACCTAAATACAGAGCAGGATTCGTGCCGATATGCAAGTAGGTTGCAGCACAATGAAGTGGCCCACTTTGCCGGGAACTTTGCATCCATGTAGGGCTCGGAAGGGCACCGTAACTGTCTCTGCGTTTATGGCATAGGGATTGTTTACTTCTCGCGCTGTTCGCCCGAATTCTGCCGAGCTAGCTTATCTGCTCTATGTACATTCAGAAACTCGTTCAATTGCATGCCTTATTCTTAGGCAATAGAGTACATGTTTGAACTATTTTTTAAATTCACATACGATGGATCTGGCTAAGAGGCAGAATAGAGATAGAGGTGAATCATGTGCCGCCATACGGAAAAATGCAGTAAGTCGAAGCATAGATTCAATCTGATTTAGCTCTTGATGTACCATTAGTTAAGTTCATAATACGTGATAGGACAATGTTTATTTATTTGATGTATATGTCCTGGCACTTAAAGTCTTATGTCACGTGTAGAGAGTTCAGTTTACAGCGGTTTGTTTACTCTGCGAGTATAATATTTTGTGAGAATGCAATACAACTAAATTATTATCGTAGACAAATACAGGTACCTTACCTACGGCTATTTATTTTAAAAACAATTGAATATCTAACAAAGATTTAAACATGCATAGATCATTTAATAGTCTTCGTAAGCCCTTACAAAAATCTATTTTATCTTTTGAGCAACATATTTTCATTTATGAATAGAAATTTAAAAAAAAAATGATGTGATAATAAATTAGCCAGTTACGTAAGAATTATTCTTCAACTACGATTAGGTACCTTAATGAGTGCCCTCTCATTTACATTACTAAAGAATTGTCAGAACTTTGTGCTGAAATTGGCAGCCTGAACAAACTCTGCGAACAAATCGTTACAATCTCGTTTGGGAGATAAACGCCCGCTAATTTTACTTTGTCTAACTTTTTAAAAGTCTTATGGTTGTTCTTATAAAAAATTTATTAGGTACCTTTCGGTGCCTTAATTTGCCTTTATTTATGATGATTGACTATATTAACAATTAATTTTTATTTATTATTAAAATTTAATTTTTGACGGGGCTAGTTTGTGGGGTACTTTTATTTTATTTCTGTATTAATTTATAATGATCTAGTGTTTACAATTTATTTAACTTTATTTTAAAAATAAATAATTGTAATTACTTGAATAAATATATATTTTTTTTAATAAATGGGTACTTATGATTAATATATATACTAATATACACGGTGCTCACGAGAACCTCGAAAGATTTTAACCACGTACTTCTGAGGCCAAAATAAGGAAAAAATGTTATATGAGTTTCGGTAAATTTCACCAAAAAAAAAATTTTTTTTTTGTTTTTTTGTTATGGTAAAACTGGCACTGAAAATAATTTGTTACGATTTTTTTTGTAAAACCGAGTTCTTGCAATGGTTACTTGTCACTTTTTGACATCTATCAATAAGGATATTTAGACTACGCCCCATAATGGCATCATCGCGATCAAAAAGGCGTTTTGCACTAAGTTACAATGAGATGTTTTTTTTTGTACATTGGTATTAACTCTGAAACTAGGCGAAATCCAGAAAAGTTTATATGGCATTTTAGTCTCTAAATGTGATCAGTCAAAATTTTTCGGTTTCCTCATGTAACACCGTGTGTTGTGCCCTGTAATACGAGCAAAAAATGTAACTATAGGCTGTACTCCTCAAACTGACCAACATTTGTTCAGCGACTTTTAAAAATAACTTAAATTTTGATTTTTAGCATACTTTAAGAGCCCTTAATCCTTGGAGCGTTCTCCGATTTCACGAAATAACGCTCGATAGATGGCGTTGGCGCTCGGTACGCGAGCGCCGGCAACGCGACGCGCGTTTCAATGCAGACTAGAATAATCTTGATAGTTTTCAATATAATTTCAAGCAATATTAATTTTAGTGTCATATGATATCATATGGGCACTCTTTATTTTATTGTATATGCACAGCAGAGTTGGGCATAATCAATTACTTTTGGAATTAAATTACATATTACATTACAGTAATCATGATTCCTTAGTGATCGATTCCTTTGGTAATCTAAATTACTGTAGTCAATCCCGCCGATTACTTGCGTAATTGATTCCTTCGGAATTGAATATATCTAACTACAAGTGTAATCGTGATTCCTCGGTAATCAATTACTCGAGTAATCTGATTACGTAATATTATCCAGACTAAATTACAATTACTTAATGTCAAAATAATTTCCTTCGTTTTTATCCCAGAAGACAAATACATTTTATGTGTGAAACTCTATAATTACTGTAAAATAATGATTATTTTGGAATCCAAGATGGCGGCCGTGCACTACGTGATAAAAATCGTCATGGATATCGTTTTATAGGTTTTCAGGAGTGGAGATTTCGAAAAATGATGCCCATTTTGGAATCCAAGATGGCGGCCATGCAGTATGCCATAAAATCGTCATGGATGTCGTTTTATAGGTTTTAGGGAATACAGATTTCGAAAATGATGGCCATTTTGGATTTCAAATGGGCATAATTTTCGAAATCTGCACACTGGATACAAATAAGATGCATCTATATAGTAAATCGAAATATACTTTACGTCTGTAGTCAGAAATATAGCTTTATGTATAACAAAATATATTTTGAAGTAATCTGAAAGGAATCAAGTAATCCATTCATGTAATAAGGAATCTACACTGGTTCCCAATTACTAGTAATTTTAATATTCCAACAGATGATTCCAGATTCCTCAAATGTAATTGTACTTAGTAATCAGCTAGTCAGATTACAAAGTAATCTGGGAACCGGTAATCAGATTCCAAAAGTAATTTCGAGTAATCATGAAATCAGGAATCAATTACGAAATGCCCATCTCTGATGCACAGTAGTTTTTTTTTTTTATGTACACTACTACTAAGTGTACAGACTACAGAGTGTACTATAACCCTTGCTCTTTATTCTGTCTCTTTCACACCAATGGAAAATGAAGAAGTTACTAAATGACTGCAGGTATAAATAAAGTATATTAGTGCGATAGAGAGACAGATAGTGTTTCGTTGTCGTATCGTAAACGATTGGCATGTTGGCCACACACTTGCTTAGTGCCTAGCCAAAATACCAATCGTTTGCGTATATTAGTGCGATAGAGAGAGAGTAGTGTTTCGTTGTCGTATCGTAAACGATTGGCATGTTGGCTACGCACCCATGATACCTAGCCAAGAAGCCAATCGATTGCGCATATTAGTGCGATAGAGAGACAGATAGTGTTTCCTTGTCGTATCGTAAACGTTTGGCATGTTGGCTATGCACCCATGCTGCCCAGCCAAGATGCCAATCGTTTGTGCATATTAGTACGAGAGAGAGACAGATAGTGTTTCGTTGTCGTATCGATTGGCATGGTGGCTACGCACCCATGCTGCGTAGTCAAGATGCCAATCGTTTGCGCACATTAGTGCTATAGAGTTTCAGTGTTATTTGAAATCACGTTAGGGTTTGTATTATTATTTTTGACCCGAATGAAGTCCATCCAGGTTCTTATGATGGAGTCAGGAGTTGGTCACCAGAACTCCTAATCTACTCATTATAATTCCATCGTGCTTGGGCTCAAAAGATTTGCCCTGACGAACACCATCGATCTAGATGAGGTCCAGGGTCTCATGACGGAGTCAGGAGTTGGTCACCAGAACTCCTCATCTACTCATTATAATTCCATCGTGTTTGGGCTCAAAAGATTTGCCCTGACGAGTACCATCGATCTAGATGAAGTCCAGGGTCTCATGATGGAGTCAGGAGTTGGTCACCATAATTCCTAATCTACTCATCATAACTCCATCGTGTTTGGGCTCAATAGATTTGCCCTCACGAGCACCATCAATCTAGATGATGTTCAGGGTCTCATGATGGAGTCAGGAGTTGGTCACTAGAACTCCTAATCTACTCATTATAATTCCATCGTGTTTGGGCTCAAAAGATTTGCCCTGACGAGTACCATCGATCTAGATGAAGTCCAGGGTCTCATGATGGAGTCAGGAGCTGGTCACCAGAACTCCTAATCTAGGTACTCATTATAATTCCATCGTGTTTGGGCTCAAAAGATTTGCCCTGACGAGTACCATCGATCTAGATGAAGTCCAGGGTCTCATGATGGAGTCAGGAGTTGGTCACCATAATTCCTAATCTACTCATCATAACTCCATCGTGTTTGGGCTCAATAGATTTGCCCTCACGAGCACCATCAATCTAGATGATGTTCAGGGTCTCATGATGGAGTCAGGAGTTGGTCACTAGAACTCCTAATCTACTCATTATAATTCCATCGTGTTTGGGCTCAAAAGATTTGCCCTGACGAGTACCATCGATCTAGATGAAGTCCAGGGTCTCATGATGGAGTCAGGAGTTGGTCACCAGAACTCCTAATCTAGGTACTCATTATAATTCCATCGTGTTTGGGCTCAAAAGATTTGCCCTGACGAGTACCATCGATCTAGATGAAGTCCAGGGTCTCATGATGGAGTCAGGAGTTGGTCACCATTTTTCCTAATCTACTCATCATAACTCCATCGTGTTTGGGCTCAATAGATTTGCCCTCACGAGCACCATCAATCTAGATGATTTTCAGGGTCTCATGATGGAGTCAGGAGTTGGTCACTAGAACTCCTAATCTACTCATTATAATTCCATCGTGTTTGGGCTCAAAAGATTTGCCCTGACGAGTACCATCGATCTAGATGAAGTCCAGGGTCTCATGATGGAGTCAGGAGTTGGTCACCATAATTCCTAATCTACTCATCATAACTCCATCGTGTTTGGGCTCAATAGATTTGCCCTCAAGAGCACCATCAATCTAGATGATGTTCAGGGTCTCATGATGGAGTCAGGAGTTGGGCACTAGAACTCCTAATCTACTCATTATAATTCCATCGTGTTTGGGCTCAAAAGATTTGCCCTGACGAGTACCATCGATCTAGATGAAGTCCAGGGTCTCATGATGGAGTCAGGAGTTGGTCACCAGAACTCGTAATCTATTTATCATAACTCCATCGTGTTTGGGCTCAATAGATTTACTCCGACAAGCACCATCAAATTACCATTATGATGAATAGACTAGGAGTTCTGGTAATCAACTCCTGAGTCCATCATGAGACCCTGGACCTGATCTAGATTGATGGTGCTCGTCAGGGCAACTCTATTGAGCCCATACACGATGGAGTTATGATGAGTAGATTAGGAGTTCTGGTGACCAACTCCTGACTCCATCATGAGACCCTGGACCTCATCTAGATCGATGGTGCTCGTCAGGGCAAATCTTTTGAGCCCAAACACGTTGGAATTATAATGAGTAGATTAGGAGTTCTAGTGACCAACTTCTGACTCCATCATGAGACCCTGGACTTTATCTAGATTGATGATGCTCGTCAGGGCAAATCTATTACAAACACGATGAGGTTATGATGAGTAGTTTAGGAGTTCTGGTGACCAACTCCTGACTCCATCATGAGACCCTGGACCTCATCTAGATCGATGGTGTTCATCAGGGCAAATCTATTGAGCCCAAACACGATGGAGTTATGATGAGTAGATTAGGAGTTCTGGTGACCAACTCCTGACTCCATCATGAGACCCTGGACCTCATCTAGATCGATGGTGCTCATCAGGGCAAATCTTTTGAGCCCAAACACGATGGAGTTATGATGAGTAGATTAGGAGTTCTGGTAACCAGCTCCTGACTCCATCATGAGACCCTGGACCTCATCTAGATTGATGGTGCTCGTCAGGGCAACTCTATTGAACCCAAACACGATGAAGTTATGATGAGTAGATTAGGAGTTCTGGTGACCAGCTCCTGACTCCATCATGAGACCCTGGACCTCATCTAGATTGAAGGTGCTCGTCAGGGCAACTCTATTGAGCCCAAACACGATGGAGTTATGATGAGTAGAGTAGGAGTTCTGGTGACCAACTCCTGACTCCATCATGAGACCCTGGACCTCATCTAGATCGATGGTGCTCATCAGGGCAAATCTTTTGAGCCCAAACACGTTGGAATTATAATGAGTAGATGAGGAGTTCTAGTGACCAACTCCTGACTCCATCATGAGACCCTGGACTTTATCTAGATTGATGATGCTCGTCAGGGCAAATCTATTGAGCCCGAACACGATGAGGTTATGATGAGTAGATTAGGAGTTCTGGTGACCAGCTCCTGACTCCATCATGAGACCCTGGACCTCATCTAGATTGATGGTGCTCGTCAGGGCAACTCTATTGAACCCAAACACGATGGAGTTATGATGAGTAGATTAGGAGTTTTGGTGACCAGCTCCTGACTCCATCATGAGACCCTAGACCTCATCTAGATTGAAGGTGCTCATCAGGGCAACTCTGTTGAGCCCAAACACGATGGAATTATAATGAGTAGATTAGGAGTTCTAGTGACCAACTCCTGACTCCATCATGAGACCCTGGACCTCATCTAGATCGATGGTGTTCGTCAGGGCAAATCTTTTGAGCCCAAACACGATGGGATTATAATTAGTAGATTAGGAGTTCTGGTGACCAACTCCTGACTCCATCATGAGAACTTGGACTTCATCCGGGTCAAAAATAATAATGCAAACCCTAACGTAATTTCAAGTGAAAATGCGTTTTTCAGAAAATCGCAGCCAAATAACACTAGACCTTAATACTCATAGTGTTGTGTTCCTGCCGGTGAGTAAGGTTGCCAGAGCTCAACGAGGGGCGGGAGGGGGTTAGGGTCGGCAACGCGCATGTAACTCCTCTGGAGTTGCAGGCGTACATATGCGGGCCGTATGCTTGTTTGCCACCGACTTAGTATTAAAAAAAAAGCAACACTGAAAATCCATCAATAAGCGAGTCCGTTAGGCATACTGTAAAAAATGAACTTTTATTAAGATTTTCTAATCGCAGTATATAGCACTTCTCGGAACTCCGTAGCTGATTACGATCGCAACGAATGCCTGACAATCGAGCACAGGTCCGTCCTCTAAGCGCGCTCCGCGCGGACTGAGAGCGGGGCGTCGCTGCTGCGTGATTTATACGTGTTTAAAAAATATATAAATTTACGGCAATGTAGGTCCCATAGTTACGATTTTTTTTTTATAGGTTAACATAAAGTTACAGTTTGCTATAATATTATTTTTAAAGCAAAATATGCGTACAATTTGCGGAAATAAAATATAATAAAACCCTGTTTTCGCCAAAAAAATGAAGAAAACTCGGAAGGTATTTTATCAGTTTTTTTAAATGAATCTTCGATTGTTAATCATTCCAGCCCCTCGTACGAGATATGTTGAATCAAATTGTAGTCATTCATGTACCAAATGATTCTTGTTTATAGCAAAATTGAGAACCGAAACGCCACATCTCACTGCAAAATTTGGAAAAGACTCCCAAAAAACCTCATTAAAAAAGAGGTTTAAAAGAGAAAATGAAAATTTGAACTGTTGGAGCCCCTAGTTTAGGAAACGATTATTTAAGTACGTTATCAGTTTTTGAATAAATACTAATAGTTACGTCGTAATCTTGAATGAAAAAGGAAGCATTTTACAAAATACGCTCGTCTGTAGGAATAAGGACTCTTAAAGTTTATTCTAAGACGTAATGTATTACGAATTTTGTTAAGTTTAAAGCTTGACAAGCAACGTCAATGATGACAGCGTACATTGAAGATAATATTTAATTTGTATGAAAAATAGGAAGTCTCAAATCTTCATAATTTTTTAATGTCTCTGATCAAATGTTGGTCAGTTTGAAAAGTACAGTTTACAGTTTAATTTTTGCTCATGTTACAGGCCACATCCGATATATATATATATTAGGCAGCTAAGTGAAGCTTAAGAATTCAATGAAATAATGGATTAATGTAATTGTATACCGACACGCACCTAAGGACACATATAGCATACCTACAGACTTATACTTGTAGTAATCCTCAGAACTACATGGTGTACGTAAAAAAAAAATTACGATTACGAAAGAGTTAGCCTAGATAATTACTTAAGTATCTAGTTTAGCTTCTTCCCAAAGTGTGAGCAGAGTATGTAGGCTACCGCACTCTATGTGCAAAGTAAATAAAAAACAGAACACTTCATACTTATTAAACAAAATATACGTACTCGTAGTTGCACAAGACATGATAAAATTTGTTCATCTTATCTAACTGAAAAGCCCACATAAGCTAATTAGTAAAAACAATTTAAATTTTAAATATTATCTAATAAGAGGTGAACGACCCCAGAGTGAAGTTGTAGAGATAAGTATGAACAACAATGCAACGCAACACGGAGTTAATAATTTTATCTTTCTAACTCACGTACGCCTTATTTAATTGTTGTGAGGTGTAGGTAGTTCATAAATAGGTGTTTCATTTCTTGACTTGTATAGGTCGGAGTTTTATCTCATTGTATTTTCCTACAAATTTGCAATGCAATGTAGTCATTCTTGCCTTGAAAGTACGTATCCTACTATTAGTGTGTAGGAGACGCATTGCATTCCTTAAAAGTTCACAATGATGGGTAAGGTGAAATTAATCACTGTGGTGTATTAAATTTTATTTGTATATCTTTCCCGTAGACGGAACAATGGTGTCCCAGAGATTTGGGAAGCGTGCGCAGTTTCCAAGCCAACATGTATTATTATAATTAAGACTAGAAAATTTGGTAGGTTAACTAATAATCACTATTTCTTGCAGTTGTATGTACATCGTAACTACCCGTTAGCGTAGTACAGGAGTAGTACTAGATATTATCTAAATATATAGTCATAAAAAGTTAAATTTCAGATAACATTTTAAAGCTTGTTTTTGACTGATGAAATTCTTAGATCTCGCTTTTCTATTTACAAGTATATTGTACCTAAAGGAAGCGTATTTTAGGTTTAGATTCACACAACATGGACACTTCATATTTTCACTGCGATTTGACCTAATTTGTATGTTCTTCGACTGTGTTGTCCTCTTTTTTCCATGCCCATAAACCCAATGTGCAGAAACCCTGTTGTTTCTTACATACAACTATATACGATACATTATTACATAAGCAAGTTATCAATCAAGCCACGGAATGCGGGCGCTGCGCTGATAAGCGCATCTGCTACACTACACATACAAGCGCTGTGTCGACACGCTTTCGGTGTGGGAGCTTTGGGCCCACTTGCGGAATGGTGTAGTAATCATTGCTATATATACCGTTTAACTGAGGCGATTGATATGAAGATATTATAGACAGCTACAGACTGGTTGAAGAACTGAAAGCATGAACCTGGTTAGTATTATATTAAGTACTTAGGTAAATATCTAACATGTAAAGTAGTTTCAGTTCTGACCTGAAACTCGGCTTCCTTCTACTAGAAAATCACTCCTCAAGATTTTTACCAACCACCTGAAATAAGTGGTAAATCTATACTTACAAAACATAATATAAGATTGATATATAATATAATGCTTTTTGTTACGATTTATTTGACACGAAGCTTCTGCCCTTTTGCTATGCGTGCGTGCGTGAGTAGACGTAGAAAATAATGATGGTATAGAAGACGGTACCTACCTGCAAATACCCTGTTATTAATTGTAGTTATGATGAGTAGGACCATATTATAGTACATTACGATACAAGTGCGAAAAATAGGAAATTCGAAACGAGTGGCGATAAATTAAAACACGACCGAAGGGAGTGTTTTAAATCGACACGAGTTGCGAATTACCTATTCGCACATGTATCGTACAACGTTTTACAGTACATATGGCCCTTTAAATGTTCGACACAGTAACATAATATGCTACTTCTCGCACTAGTGCTATAAAGTAGCCCCATATGTACTGTAAATTTATATTTATGATCGTTATACATTATTATCAGCAGCCTTCATATAGACACACCCACGAGACAAAATTTTAAAGTTTTGCAAAAAATTAAAATAATATTCGACAAAACTACCTCAAAAGTCATGTCAATCGTAATACATGGAAATCGTACAAAAAAAGAGCTGTTACCTCAAATGAGGCAGTTCTGTTTTTTAGGGTTCCGTAGTCAACTAGGGGTGATTTTTTTTTTTCTGCTTCAACCCTATAGTGTGGGGTATCGTTGGAAAGGGCTTTCAAAACTAATAGGGGTCTTCAACAAACATTTTTTGATAAAGTGAATATATTCGGAGATAATCGCTCCGAAAGAAAAAAAATGTGTCCCCCCCCTCTAACTTTTGAACCATAGGTCCAAAAAATATGAAAAAAATCTTGGAAGTAGAGCTTAAGAAAGACTTTAAATGAATACTATAGCGGGCATGATCAGTTTAGCTGTTTTTGAGTTAATGCAAAAAGTTTCCCCTTCATAGTAAAAAGACTGTAATTAGGTACTGATTATGCAAATTTGCTTATTTGTTTAACTCGCGTGAAAGGTACCGTTTCATCCCTTGGTTAAAAATTTACTATACTTTAAGCTCCAGTTTAGCTTATTGTGACGGAAGAGTAACTACGGAACCCTACACTGAGCATGGCCCGACATGCTCTTGGCCGGTTTTTATTATATATGTTATTAGTGATGAAATAGTAATGACAAATCCAAGTTTTCCACCTCGAAAGCCCTTCGGATCATTGTGTGCATAATATACAGTACAATGAGGGAACTTGTTATAACTCGCATCTCTTGTATATCTTTGATGGACCACGCTTGTCCTCTGAATCCACAGCACTTCTTTTGCACCCAGCGTATGTCGAAATCGTGATCAGGCAGGTCGAAATCGTCATCTGATGGTTTTTCAATGTCGGCACACATCTCCGCTCTGGTATATTTCCGCAGGATTGACCATTGCTGTAGTTGCAAACAGCTGAGCATTTGAGTCCTGCTTCCCTGCAACCACAACTGCTGGCACAACCTTTTTTGCAGTTACAGTTAGTCAAAATTTTGTAAACCTTTGAGAAGCCGTAGAAACTATTTGGCACACTGAGACTATCAAGACTATATTGTCAATTAATTGCAAATTTCATCTTCTTGAAAGTGTGCATAGTGACTTTTGCCGTAACTCCGGTTCTAGGTGTTTTTTTTTTAAAAAAAAAACCGAAAAAGTCCTAAAATTTAATGGATTTTCACGCACTTTACAATGATCCTAAGGGCTTACGAGGTCGAAAACTTGGGATTTGTTATAACCATTTCATCACTACCAACATATTAAAAAAACAGAACTACCTCATTTGATGTTAGGTAAAATGTACCAATTCCATGGATTATCGGCCACCTATAAAATTTTAGTTTCATATTACCTATTATATTAGGATTGCAAATTAAATTGCAAACCTTAATGCAATGTCCGGTATCTTTGCAACAAAAATAAGAGATGTAAAACGTTAAAGTGTCGTAATGGAGGTCGTTTAAAATCTCATTACAGTGCGAGAAACTAACGAGTTGTTATTTATAATAATTAATCTCAAGTTATATTGGCGAATACCCTGTGGCCATCCCTAATTACCTCGCGAAACAAGGCTATTAGAAAAGCACAATAATAAGCACTAATGCAAGGAGTTTACGGAAACTTGAAGACCTACAGTTGTGGTGAGATGACATGCTCTTTATCGAAACTATGAGACATTTTGCAACATTACTAAGGCCAGAAAATAACTAAACACCAAAAGTCTGAAAAGTGAAAACAAACTTTGTATAAACCAAATTATTTATATAACTACGAGTATAAGGTAAAAATAACTACACTAAAATGTATTGGATATCTACGCCTCTATGAGAGCTTCCTAGGGTATGAACGATTAGGATCATTAGGACAAACAATATGCGGCTGTATTTTAGCACTGACCAATTTAACAAGCTTGCAAAATATTTAATAAATTTCTAAATTAAGTTTTTAATTTAGCACCTTCATAAAAAAACTAACCAGTTTGGCTGTATCCGACTAAATAACTTGCGCTTTCTAATACGCCGATAAATTTTGCCAAATTAAAGACTAGTTAAGTTATTCGACTTGTAGTTAATATGAATCTACAAACTAATAAGATAATTTATGTATATGTATGTTAATTGAATTCAGCAAATTGTACGTTGACTGTCTGGAATGTGTCACCAATTTAACCTTGCCCCCGATGGGAAGGCATCATTCTACATCTGACACTACATATAGGTACAAGAATAATTTTAATCTCTATTATTCTTTAAATAAGATTCACTTCCGTATATCGACTCATACAGGTGTTAAAGAATATTTATTTTGTATAAAAAGATAACTTAAATCGGTTCGCGTTTACGTTTCGAAGCGACAAATTTGCATTAAGAGATCGTTAAAAAACAACGTAAGTGCCAACAGCTCTCAGGTGCCTTTAGGCGACACAACATATTATAATATTATATTTTGCTACATTGTTAGATTATGTAGTTTCAGTTAAATATGGTTATTACGGTTGATATTTATGTTTTTGTTTGCACCTTGCATGTATACACAAGGAACTAATAGGTACGTCAGCACGGAAGCATTTCAATGGCTATACATGTAAAATCCATTCGGCCAAATGTGCTCAATTAACCTAATGTTGATCTACATCGCTATTCCGCGTATGTGATTTGGTTGTAAATTCCAATTTCTACTCACGTCTCTCTCACGAATCAACCTCTATACATGAAAATGTTTTCATTCATGAAATACGATAGCTGCCTACTGTATTATTACTACGGTACCTACCTAAGTTAAAACTATAATTACAGATATTAATCTCGAACAAGATGCAAAAAATATACGAACAACGTGCTCAAAAATATCTTTAGAGCAACGCTTAATTCAATCGGTTGTGTAGATTAGACGGCTTTGAATTAAAGTAAGTATATCGCCAATTTCAGACTAGTTAGCTTTTATTCGGTAACCTCCCCACTGTCATAAATAAAAAATATACATTTACATATTATTTCTTTACTGATTATATAAAGGTATGCATTTATTTACAAACTTGCTGTTATTGTAATTGTACCTTGTTAAAAATATAAAATGTTAAATATTTTGACCTCCTGACACTTTAGTTAATATATTTAATTCCTTTTAAGTAATCATTTCGCATTTAGTCGTCAATATTTTTTTAAACAACTCCATTCCTACATACATTACATACATTAGAATTTGTCACTCGGGAGTTTTTGCCACTCGACCAGCCTCTGCGTCACGCGTGACATCATTTTGATATATGATATGTTGCCGACAAGAATTGCAGGCGATAAAAAATCCTCCACGCAATTTAAAGTTTGTAGTCATTAACTATTTAATGACAGTCCGTAAAATTATGCCAATTATCTGTGGAGATGACATTCACAGAGTCGCCCTGCTTATTGTTGCGACGTTACTGCTGCATCGCCACATTACTTAACAGCCTCGGCTGGCTGCTATGAATTTTGCGATTTTTTTTCTATTTGTGTATGTGTGTGTGTGTGTGTGCGTGCGTGCGTGCGTGCGTGCGTGTGTGTGTGTGTGTGTGTGTGTGTGTGTGTGTGTTCCTGAGTCATGGATGTTTTGTATGTACTTAAGTATAAATGTCCTATAATATTTATTTATTGAAATAGCAATATGAAAAATCACACTTTGAAGTAAACATAACATAATTATTAACGGGGGGTCTTGAAGCCTTTTTTCAGGAGTCCGTGCTTCCACTATGGGTTCACAACTTCGAAGTGGAAGCACACTTAGACGTGTGAATTTGTCATATCATTTTGTATGGGGACAGTGAACGTTATCATTATCACTTAGGTCTTTAGGTATACGAGTATGTATCTTTCAAGTCCGAATTTCTCATCACATTTTCCGCTTTGCAAATCATCGTTGTAATCTTTGGTAATAGAATAAATAGTTAATTAGCGAGCCGTGTTCTCGCTTTTTGTGAGCTGAGGTCATCGATTCTTGACGTCAACGATCTCCTTAAATTATATGCTAAGGTTTTTTTACCCTGAACTTTATCTTGGAGACCGTGGAGTGTTATTAAATTGAGGCTTGTATATCGAATGCTTTTTGAGCCCTGCTGAGTTTGCAAGCACCTGAAATATGCCTGTGGCTAAAGCGTTATTTATTTTGGAGGTATCTGTCTGAGCATATATAAGTAAATTGTAGTAGTTAGCTACGTTGGAAAACGAATATCATCGATGTTTATTTTGCTCCTCGGTAAGCTCTGCATTTTCGTATTTCTCCTTAATACGATAAGTGAAAATACCCAACAGTGCAATCAAATACCAGGCATATCCTAAAACAAACTTGAGCATTTAACGAGCCAGTCACATTCCTGAACGGAAGGTATCCAATACCCAGCATATTTAGGTTACAAACTGCCTTTTGTAAGCTCAGCGTCAAAAGCCACTGAGCATTTTAGTACCTTGTTGCTTTTACAGATTTGACTTGACATATTTAAATTGCCGCGGTATAGTTGTTACTGCGACAAAGTTGTAAAATTTCTAACGACTTCCATATTTTCAGACAATGTGCAGTAAAACATTAGAATACAGTATTAACGCTATTAATATGTACTTTCGTTAGCCTGCGGTAGTATCATGGTTCCATTTTTATCACTTGTCACTATGCCCGTCACTTTCGCGCTTACATACTTGTTAGAACGTGACAGGCATGGTGACAAATGATAAAGAGCCGACCATCTTAGCCCTACTGGACACAATCGTCATGTCATTACATCTGTAATAAGTGACAACCATTTCCTTAAATTCATTGTATTTTTCTAAAGCAGTCTAAGATTAAGATCTGTCTTTTAAAGTACTACCTCATTTAGGAGTATACATAAGAACGTCGCTAACATTATTACATCGTTCCTAGATATGTTTATATGAAGATTAATAACGAGAATGCTTATTAATGTTTATCATAGTGTTTTAACGAAATCTTGACCGCTTCCGTATGGTTTCAACTATTCTGTAAGATTGTAACCTACAACTTGCTCCGCTAATACTATGTTGCCAATTCTAACATACCACTGCATTTATCCCATTTCTTATTTATCTTTGCAGGTCCACAATAGACATAGGTTTTTCTTTTCAACTCTATGGTCATTGTTTTAAGGATATTTTTCTTTTAATTAACTGTATAAGCTTATTAAATAATATAATATATAATAATAATAATATAATAATATATATTGTGTAAGCTTGTTAAATAAGTGCGGTGGTCTAGTCATCATCATTACATTACTAATAGTTATTACAGACAATGTCGTTTTAACTTAAGTATTTTGTCCGTTGAAACAAATAGTTATTTCATTGCATTTTAATGTATTCAAATGTCATGTTTGTCATTGAATTCCTCTTTGATACTATATGGCAGAATTTATATATGTATAACATTGACTATAAAACAATCATCATTAGTTATGCCATGCTGACAATGACAAATCGAGAGATACAAAGTTTTACGAAAACTGGTTTAATTATGATATGGTAAATAACATTGAGGATAGAGTTAGACCAAGATAATTCTAGGGCTGTCGACGTGTATAATATGATTGACGTTTAAAATTATGTAATATTATGTTGTCATTGAAAATGAAACACAATTTTTTTTATTTAATCAGTTATTATAATTGTGTATAACATTTATAACTGTAACCCAAAATTCCTCAAATTTTTCAGAGGGTATGCTGACGATTAGTTTTCGTAATTTTGATTGCCCTGTCGAACAACAGCAACCAGCTTGTTTATTTTCTGAAAATAAAAGTAATATTGCAACTGTGTTACATTTCCTCATATAGTCATAGTAAATTAACCCTTCATTTCATTATGCATATTGGGTTACATGTTCTGAGAATATTTTCTGTATTTCCGATTTGTTTAATACGCAATTTTATTTTTATTTTTGGTTTGATTCTTCGTTCAAACAATTTAATATTGGGCACTACTGACAACCCTAGCACTGCACCAAAAATGCTGGAAAAAGTACGATAAGTAACACTTTTGCAGTCTGTGACATCAAAATCGCTGCAGAGTTATCTTGGTCTAACTCTAACAATAATACGAGTATAATCTATGACAGAACCGGTTTAATAGTTTGCCTATTTACACACACCAACACACATTTCAATAATCGTGAAATATTGACTGAGAAAAATAGTCAATGTCAAGAACAAAAGTAAACATTACATAAACAGTTGAATCCAAATGCCAAGACGATGACTTCAATATCAAAGGAGGTTGATCAATACCTATTGGAATAACCCACGTAATCTGCTACTTGGAAGTAAATGGTCGAATATAAATATTATAACTTTGGTGTTCAAAGAAAACTGTATTTTTAATAATTTAACTAAGTTTACATTTAAAGACGGGTTGCTCCAAACGGTATTTGTTACATTTGTACACACAAGCTTATTACAAAATAAAATGATCCAGAACAATAGTGATTTTGATAAATCGCTATTCAGATGTCCCTCCTTTTGTCATTATGATTTTTAAGAGGAATCTTAATCGATCTAAACAAATAAAACTAAATAAAATATCTAGAATTAAAGCTATGCTCATTAGAATTGTCTAGAAGTAAAGGCAATTCTAATGAGCATATAATGATACTTATTATGTAGGTAGGTGCAGTTAAATGTTTAATCTGTTAATACTAATTAAACCAAAAATATATAGCTATGCTAATCCGCGAAATATTAACGTGCTAGTAAATCAGTGCTAATCCGATATACTAGGGTATTTTGGAAGCAATTAATGTTCCCACCAACGGCCACTTTCTATCACCGCACCGCTCGTCGTCGGCAGGGTGTTCATCCTCATACCTTATGAATTTCCTCCCGCGGACGCTCCGTTTGTGGAATGAGCTCGATGCCGAGGTTTTCCCGAGGATATACAGTATGGGGTTCTTCAAAAAAGGAGTGTACAGGTTTTTAAAGGGTCAGCAACGCGCATGTAACACCTCTGGAGTTGCAGGCCTCCATAGGCTACGGTGACTGCTTACCATCGAGCGGGCCATATGCTTGCTTGCCACCGATGTGGTATAAAATATATTTATAACAAACTAAAATAACAACAAGTGTTACGTGTACAAAACTCAACAAGTGTTTGCCTCTCTGCGAGGAATCATTAGGAGTTGCTGAAGGAGTGGACGGTCTTGCGGCCGACAACGGAATCCTATTAATTATTCTTAGCACTGAATTTAATCGTTCTATACGCACTTCTTAGATGGTCGTTGGCGCGACCAGTCATACAATATGAGCATGATAGAGCGTTATTCGTTACTAGTTACCATCTTCCAACTTTTTGTAAAGCTTTGTTTCCCAAATCAAGACCGTCTTTAGAAAAGAAATTCTGAAACGTATTGTTATAGTGAACGGGTCCTAACGAAGTTACGTGGGTGTTATATTATCAAAGGAATTTGACCGACGATACGTTTATAAAATGACGTATCGGTAGTAGGTAGGATGCAGATGATATATTTATACATGCCGCCTGTTCAGACATATGTATTTTTACTACAGTTATATTAAACTTAGGTACCTATGACACTAATAAGTATGATTTCCATTGTTAACCTAGTGCAAGGGAGTCGCGTCCCAGTGCAAACGTGACCTCTCCATATTCAGTTTGCGTCATCTATAAGCGCAGTTTCTCTGGATCTCTGAGTGTGGTTCGACAGTACTCGGCTAGCGATTATAATATTTATAATAAGAGGAAGCATCTAATTAGATTTCTAATTAGAATGTTGAGATGCATCTGCAGGTACTTTTTAGGATTCCGTACTCGAAGGGTAAAACGGGACCCTATAACTAAGACTCCACTGTCCGTCCGTCTGTCTGTATCTCATGAGCCGTGATAGCTAGACAGTTGAAATTTTCACAGATGATGTATTTCTGTTGCCGCTATAACAACATATATTAAAAAGTACGGAACCCTCGGTGGGCGAGTCCGACTGGCACTTGTCCGATTTTTTAAACACGTGAACACCAATACTGCAGCACAGCTAAATATAGCAACCGATTTAAGTCCCACGTAATGTTCCGCTAAAAACATATTAAGTATGTAGTTTCCTTTCTTAAATCATTTTTTTTTAATTCCATATACCTAGCCTATCCCAAAGAGTTAATTAACAGCCAATCAAGTCAATCGAAAATGGTACTTTGGGGAAACCCAATGTGATATTGCAGCCAGAGCTAAGTTTGTAACCAACTTGACAATATTGCGTCTCATAATGAAGTCCTCAGGGCTCGCACCAGGCGGCCGGCAAGAATCTAGCTCACCTTGGGTATTATTTCCTACTTGCCTACCTACCGATACCGCGCGCACGCATCCTCGACACTGCACGACAATAGTGACCAAAACATAGATTCGCGATTACTGGTTGTTACTTGAGTTGTACCTACTATGTTTGATCAGGTTCTAACTATAAAGCATTTCACCTGTTTTTTTAATGTTAAAATTGTCAATTAAAGATTCTTGGCCAAAAATATCTATGATTATTTTATATTTTAGGTTGCTTAGCAAAGTTAAGCTAAGCTTAGGTAAGTAATGATTTTTATTAAATAAATTGTTATTAGACATATTTAAAGTGTGAACATCGTTTAGAATAATAAAAAAGTTAAAAGCAATGTTTTCATTTGTTAGCCAGTGACTCGCGAGCTGAGCGCGCTCAAAATGTTGTTTGTGTTGTGCGCAAGTGCTTGACATTTTGCCGCGAAGTTGAGTAGCCAAGAATTTGTTGCCCAGGCACTAACCAAGGTCTAACAGTAAAGTAATTAACTCTGCTCCCTCAGAGGTAACTTTACGATTCGCCTCGGTAGACACTTTAAACGCGCGCACTTACAATTCAACGTCATTGGCAGAAAAACAAAACCGGATCGTTAACGTGAATGAAACCTACCGTTTTGCAACGAAAGAGCAAACAACTCCTCGTCCTGCAGCCATCGTAGGTCGCTAATTATAGACATATCAGCGTCAAACGACATTACATGATAACAGCATAACAACGACAAATCTTCGAAACTAGTTTACACAATACACAGCACTCGATACAATCAGAAATCATCACTAACACAACACAAGCGGTCACGTCAAAACATATTTACGCAAGTCGGAATTCTTGTTAGAACAGTGTCATCAGTTACTTAGTTTAAATACACTTCGATTACTTAGTAATCGTGGATTCTCCCCGATTACGAAACGTCAAATTTGACAGCTGACGATCGAGCTAGGGGTGAACGAACGCGTGCGCAGACGTCGACACGCACTCAGCGCGAGCGCTTGGGGCCAACTGATCGCGCTACGGACTCTACTAAGCGGGGGGCACGACACGTCCTAAAAACGATGCCTTATCGATAACTTACTGATGTTAAAAAAAACTTCTGCGTTCACGCGTTTGCGGATTGAAGGTGTTCAAAGCATGTTTCTGTTTTTTTTTTATGACCAATAAAATAGTCGCAGTCGTTTTATACCTATTACTTATTTTTGAATTAAGTACCTACTAGTGCCGGATTAACTAATATAATCAAATTATAATAGTTGCTTCGGGTACCACATCTAGGGGGCACCAATATCTTAACAAGGAATCGATCTAATCTAGAGGATGACCCCGAATGGGTATCATGGTCTATTAGAAATGTGTAGGCATACAAATGTTTCAACTGTCAAACAATGTATAAAATGGATAACATGCATATAACATGCCTGAATGAATAGGCTCACTTTTATAGTGTAAAAATATAGGTTGGTACTGCAGATGAATTAAAAATCTCTTATCTGGAGCCGGTCATAAAATATTACGACTGGAAAACACTAAATTAATACGAAACACAACTACAAAGTTGCTTAGGTAAAGAATTAGTCACCGTCTATATTTAGAAGAGAACTCATCTTAAGAACTGTGTTTATCGTACAGTTAAATAAAAAAAGATAACGCTAATTAAATTACAAAACCTTGTTGAGATAACGCAGCCGGCTGTAATAAGGCGACGCCTTGTTAACTTAACTATGCTAAGCTACTTTATACTCTTAATTGTCTTTTTATATTCATTAACCCTTAAGTATAACAACCCGTAAGTCCATAGCGGCAACATACTTGCGATCATACCTACTTAAACCAAGAAAATTCTGTAGAGAGTTACGAATACGGATTACGGTTCGAAAGCGAATGACAAAAAACTGTCAAATGGTTTAAGGGTTAAAAATAAATAAATAAATACAAGTTTTGTACCTATTTGAACAATTTGTCGTAAAAGGAAATACATCAAAAAATAAAAATCAATGAAATAGGGGTGTTTAAAAAACTTATAGAAGAAAGCATAATTTTAACTCCCATGAGCCCCGAACACGAGATAGGTACCTTATTGACATAGAATTTCCAAAAACCGCTTTAACAATTTCGATTACAAAAGTGGAAAGTTATAGGTTTCATTTTTTGGAGATGCATCAGAATTAAATTAAGAATTTGCAAGTAATCTTTGTGTTTATTTTAAGGGCAATCAGTAATTACATTCGTTAAAATCACGTTTTTCCATTACTTTGTTCACTGTTTCATTTTTAGGGTTCCGTAGCCAAATGGCAAAAAACGGAACCCTTATAGATTCGTCATGTCCGTCTGTCTGTCCGATTCTGTCACAGCCACTTTTTTCCGAAACTATAAAAGCTATACTGTTCAAACTTGGTAAGTAGATGTATTCTATGAACCGCATTATGATGTTCACACAAAAATAGAAAAAAAACAATAAATTTTGGGGGTTCCCCATACTTAGAACTGAAACTCAAAAAATCTTTTTTCATCAAACTCATACGTGTGGGGTATCTATGGATAGGTCTTTAAAAATGATATTGAGGTTTCTAATATCATTTTTTTCTAAACTGAAAAGTTTGCGCGAGAGACACTTCCAAAGTGGTAAAAAGTGTGTCCCCCCCCCCGTAACTTCTAAAATAACAGAATGAAAAATCTAAAAAAAATATATGATATACATTGCCATGCAAACTTCCACCGAAAATTGGTTCGAACGAGATCTAGTAAGTAGTTTTTTTTTTATACGTCATAAAAATTAAAAAAAAAAATTTTTTTCATCAAACCCATACGTGTGGGGTATCTATGGATAGGTCTTCAAAAATGATATTTAGGTTTCTAATATCATTTTTTTCTAAACTGAATAGTTTGCGCGAGAGACACTTCCAAAGTGAAAAAATGTGTGTCCCCCCCCCCCTGTAACTTCTAAAATAACAGAATGAAAAATCTAAAAAAAATATATGATATACATTGCCATGCAAACTTCCACCGAAAATTGGTTCGAACGAGATCTAGTAAGTAGTTTTTTTTTAATACGTCATAAAAATTTAAAAAAAAAATTTTTTTCATCAAACCCATACGTGTGGGGTATCTATGGATAGGTCTTCAAAAATGATATTTAGGTTTCTAATATCATTTTTTTCTAAACTGAATAGTTTGCGCGAGAGACACTTCCAAAGTGAAAAAATGTGTGTCCCCCCCCCTGTAACTTCTAAAATAACAGAATGAAAAATCTAAAAAAAATATATGATA
This sequence comes from Cydia pomonella, assembly GCF_033807575.1. Classification (NCBI taxonomy): domain Eukaryota; kingdom Metazoa; phylum Arthropoda; class Insecta; order Lepidoptera; family Tortricidae; genus Cydia; species Cydia pomonella. The sequence goes on along the minus strand of NC_084704.1, from coordinate 12,345,195 downwards.
TACATTACCATACAAACTTCCACCGAAAATTGGTTTGAACGAGATCTAGTGAATAGTTTTTTTTTAATACGTCAATAAATTAAAAAAAAATTTTTTTCATCAAACCCATACGTGTGGGGTATCTATGGATAGGTCTTCAAAAATGATATTTAGGTTCCTAACATCATTTTTTTCTAAACTGAATAGTTTGCGCGAGAGACAGTTCCAAAGTGGTAAAATGTGTGTCCAAAGTGGTAAAATGTTGAACAAGATCTAGCAAGTAGATTTTTTTTTAATACGTCTTAAATGGTACGGAACCCTTCATGCGCGAGTCCGACTCGCACTTGGCCGCTTTTTAACTTAAATTGATGGTACCGACGTACAGTCAGCGTCAAAAGCCAGACTGCCATCTTCAGATACTTTTCCAACCAGAGATATATCTCGACAGTTTCCGTTCAAAAGAATCTGCTACAGTTTGATTATTCTTCATATATCACTTTTTGTTAAGTTTTTAGAAAATGGTAGATACTTTTGGTACATAGTCGGATACGCTACACTACCTACTTTTGATGTTGATTGTACCTCACCATTATTTGATTTCGAGACTTAATTGAACTCTTAATATATTTTACAGTACATATGGTGCAATTTTACCGCACTAGTGCGAGAATTAGCATATTACGTTACTATGCCGAACATTTAAAGGGCCATAAGTACTGTAGAACGTTGTACGATACATGTGCGAATAGGTAATTCGCAGCTCATGTCGATTTAAAACACTGCCTTCAACACGACCGTGTTTTAATTTATCGCCACTCGTTTCGAATTTCCTATTTTTCGCACTTGTATCGTAATGTACTATTAACCTAAATGTAGCTTTCGGCCCGATTCGAAGAATGAAATCCGATAACGATAAGTTCTGGTTTAGATAAGTTCTCTTTTGTATGACGTATAAATGACAGAAGCAGCTCGATTCGGGCAACCAATGTCACTTTGACGTTAGAATAATCGTAAATAAATCTTATTGGGATCACAGCGGAATCAGAATAAATGTCAATTTTGACACGCCGTTTAGTTATCGATCTTTTAGAGATCTTTCCAAGATCTTAAACGTGTCTTAATCATTCTTCGAAACGGGCCGTGTATTTGAATATGCACTTGAAATAATTTGAAAAAGTTCTAATTACAGCACCATCCTCCCACGTCGTAAATAAAAATATTTTTGACGAAGAAGGGTGTTGTTAAATTAATAGTATTTTTCTATTGTTAATAATTTTTCATATTTTTCACGTACGAAAACATTTGTTATGTACGAATTCATTGATTTATGAATTAAGTACAAAAAATACAGTCAGTGATATGGAAAAGCAGCACATTTAATAATTAATCCTTGATCCCTTGGAAAATATTTTTTGTATGATCATATTTTTTAGACAATTTTATTGCAAAATAAGTGTTATTTTATACCATTTAAAGAATACCCGTGGAATACAATAATCGTATACATTTGCGTACTTAAATAAATAAATATAAATTTTAAAATTACATAATAAATACCCAAATTCATAACGTAGGTTACGTTGTGTGAATTGTGTCGTATTTGAACAATTTGTCGTAAAAGGAAATACATCGTTTGTTGCGCAATTACTTTTTCTAATGTAAATCAAAAACGTAACGAAGCACATTCCGGATGTGACGGTGGGGTGAACACTCCGTTGATTGCCATTGTCTCTGCCACATTAGCATTAAATAACGTTTAAAGTTTGACAATACAATTCGAAACTGTTGCGTTACAAATCTATTGACTTTGAATGTTGTATAGCGTTTTTGTTTCAGTTCAATGCAATTACATTTTCACGCCTATTATTGAATCAAACGTGAAACGCTTTTTTTTATGATAGGTATCTACATTATTCTTTCTTATGTGACCAAACATAAGAGCGTATTTCCAATATATGTTATAGTTAAAAGTGCATTGGGAGACTATAATTAGAGATTTGCAACTTATTTTGTTATTTTGTTATCACTTACTAATAAATTTGTGGATATTGTTGTCTGAATAAATAAACGTTTATTACTATTATTCAGACACTTTTAACCAATAAGTACACCAATTGTTTGCTATAATGGTTAGTGATGGGTTGCGAAAACATTCCCGCTACCGGTAAGTTCCCATTTGGGAATATTACTAGTAAGTTACCAATGTTACCAGTAACATTCCCAAAAGATGGCAAGTTACGAAACTGATGATTTATATGAGATAAAATAACGTACAGAAGTTATTTTCTTAGTAGAACAAGTTATGTACAGTTACGGACTTTAATCTTTGAGCCATTTAGGGTGTACTTTACATTGGAGATGACATAGCGATAGTATTGACACCCAAATTAGCTTGAACCGTAAATGGGTCAACAATTAAAGTCTGTTTTAAAGTGTGCCTATATTCTATTTTATTAACACAATTAAGCATTATTTTCATCATTATTTCCAGATAATATTGTTCCCAGTAACTTTGGAAAAATACCTGGCTACTGTTTGGGAATATTACCGGTAACATTGAGGGTTTGAAGGTCCAATTTTTTTTCTATAGTATCTCTAATTTAGTCAAGTTTTTCGATATCCTGTATAGTTTTTGAGATATCCGCTCTTGAGTTTATTTAGAGCTCTCAATTTAATCTTGATATCTACATCAGTGAAGCTGCTAAGCCGTGTATGGTATCGTTTTGGTATAAATCGGGGGTGCTGATTGAAGTTACGGAGTCAAAAATTGTGTTCCAAGCATTTCCCTCTATATAATATACCTTCTTATTGCTTGTCCTAAAAGTTGAAGGTATTCGGGATCTCTCGGTCTTATGACTGTCTATGCACGTGTAGCCTCTAATACACGTGGTGCTAACGCATCGGTCTCAGCTCGTCAGTATCTTCAGTTAAGACTTTTAAACGTTATTCTCATTTTCTTGCTTTACAGACCACAATACGACATCGCTTTTGCTAATTTGAGCCGTTTTCTATGCTCTTGCGCCACAAATCTCTCAGCGTTTTAGTCTTTTTCGCGTCAGTTGATTGCGACCCTAACTAGCGATTGTATGGTGAGTAGGCGGCCACTTAACACCTTCCTTCATCCATTTTACTGTCTACTTTTCACCTGCCACGACACTTAAATTACAGTAAGTAGACTTCATAAAATCAGTGGCCGTAAATAAGCCTTTCGCAAAAGTCTTAGTATAACTTTCCGAAAAGGATTTTAGTAGCACTAGCATGTATGTGTTTAATATAGGTTAGTGTCGTGTAATATCCCATCGTAGCTTCAAAACCATTTAGTTGATTTTGATGGATGCAGTATCAATCCATTCGGAAGAATTTCAATGCAAAGGGAACCGTAATCCGATTGACGTTTTAGAAGTTTTCAGTAAGTTTAATAAGCACTTCCGGTGATGTTTTCATACTCATTTAGGAAAAATAATGTGTTTGTGGACGGTTTATTTTACAATGTTCATTTTCTCAGTGTATTGGCTTGTCTGTAATGGTGTGTGTTATATATATATATATATATATATATATATTTTTTTTTTTATACCACGTCGATGGCAAACAAGCATACGGCCTGCATGATGGTAAGCAGTAACCTAGTTGAAAATATAAATACTAGATGTATGAAAATATGTGCATAGAAAAATATAACTGAAATTTTGATACTTTTACAAGATAACCTGTTTTTTGTTATTTATCCGATCCTACAAAAATCCAATTTGAAAATGTCTTTCGGGTGGTTTGTCCATTCCTATTATTACTATGTTATACATTCTTATTTTTGTTGTAGTTACAGTGTGTTTTGCATATAAGTACATTGTGTATGAAATAATGTTCACTTCATTTTAACCGCTTGGACCATACTTACTAAATAATTATGAAACAAGACCTTAAAAATTACTGTAATCTCATACAAAAAAAGGATTTTTTCTAGGTGATAGTCAGCAAACGAACAGACAAGCCGCCGACCGCTAGGAAGCGATCACCGTTGCTCACGGACATCAGCAACAACGGAAGAACCACTTATTCGTTGCCGACCCTTGAAAACCCTGAATACCCGCTTCTTGAAGAACCCCAAGTCCTAGCGCAAAGGTATACCTCATGAGGTAATTTGCATAGCTATTCTCTAATGAAGTATTTACATAGTTAGGCATATTTTTTGTAATTACTTCCTTTATAGCAGATAGTTTCATTAGTTTCAAGATCATAAATCAATTGAAACGGTAGTGAAGAGTATTCGTGCCGAACGGGTGATGTTTAGCTTTAGACATTGACGGTTCCGGGATGCGCCTGTCATCGGCAGCTCATGACAGCTTCAGTAAAACTGTGCCACAGAGCAAATACAAACAGCTAGCTCTCTAGCTTCAATAATGCTTGGTGCTATTATATTCAATAATAAATGGCCAATGATTTATATAAAAGAGGTAACAATTATATGCCTAATTGGCATCCTTTCTTTGTTTTGCTTTTGCTTTTAATTAAATGTGAACATAAAAAAAATTAACCGCAAAATAAACCTGATGAGTACCCTGATGAGTGTGATGAGTGACCTGGTGAGTGATGTAGGTATTTTTATCAGATTTATATTTATAACAGGTGGGTTTCAAGATATTCTTGATATGATTGCTTTTATATGTAATGACCTCACAATGTTCAGGTAAAAGTATTGGATAGCTAATTAAAAATAAATAACTGCCAGATAAAACTACATTTTTATCTATCAGTTAAGCTTACTTGAGGGTTATGAAACGCCAACTATAACTTTATTCGCCAGAAAAGTGGCAAGTTACTTATATATTAGTGTATAAAAAAACCGTCTGTTAATTATGATCAATATTTTCTTAATAATCCCGGTAATTTGTTTTACATATTATTATTATTTTTTACATATTTTACTACCCTGTGTCTGTTCTATTCTGTGATTTTGTTTAGAGGAAATGACCAGTCTGTTTGTTTTGTTTTAATTAACGTTAGTCGAACGTCGGTTAAACAGCCGCTTCCAATGCCCCTGTCTCCGCAGGGAATGCCCAATGGGTTTACCTTACGAGTGGGCAACATTGGCACAATACAAATTAATGACGTATTGACGTAATGATGTATTTGTGGACCTTACCTACTTTATAATAGGGTTTAGGTTTGTGGACAATTCTACGCTAGGGATGGGAAAAGAAGCAGCAGAGCAGTTAATTTTAGTTTTCCGGTCAATGTTGTGATAGACTTGTCTAGCTGGTATAATTATAGTAATTCTTTTCTATTATTTTGAACAATCTAAGAGGTTATAGTTTGTTTTAGCTGCGTCATATTTGTTGATTGTGATTGTGGCGATAATGGATGATTATTTTTTCAGATTCTTAACAAAGAAATTGTAGCAATAGATTATACATTAACAGGTGTACCTAGTCTAATTATATAGCGTTTGTGTAGATAGCAGTCTAATTAGAAAACCTATTGTTATTGATACAATCACTAAATCTGTCTGTCTGTATGTTCGCCATAAAAAAATACTGAACGGATTTTCAAGCGGGTTTCACCTACCGATAGGTGTATAGTTTGTTAAGGTATTGTGTAACCGGTGCGAAGCCGGGGCCGGTCGCTAGTAGTTCATATAAACTAAAAACAAGGCTATAATTTCGTCCTTACAAACGAACTTTATTTACTTTGCTTTATTTTTAACAATTGGTAATTACAGAGCGATCGTGTTTCGGCCGGAAGGCGAAGCGCGTGCGCGGAAACCAAAACCTGCCACTGCGCAGTTGACTCACAATTATCGGAGGGCGCAAGTCACCAGAGCAGGCGACCTTTGCCTATGGGTAAATTATAAAAAATGAACGTAAACATACCATAAGTATATATTGCATTATATTGTTTCGTATTATATTTATTTAACTTTATTCGTTTTTATATCGCAATGGAATTAATTACCTTAAGAGTACTAGTATGCGATAAGTTTTTTGCAAGTTACTCCTATAGTACTTGTTCATGATCTGTTCCTACCAACGTCCACTTTCCTACATGCACAGCCGTGATGCTACCGGGCGGGGCCTGTAACAGGAGCGATAAATTAAACTGCATGCTGTACTCTTCAAACTGACCAACATTTGTTTAGCGACTTTTAAAAATAACTTGTGTTTTGATTTTTAGCACACTTTAAGACGCAACGTACATATTTTGTTATGTTTAAAGCGTGACAAACAACATCATTTCGTGTTACAGGCTCCACCCAGTATTATATTATTTACTTTTGGCAAATTAGAAGGGCCGAAATTTTATCCCTGATTGTAATAAATAAAACAATCATTATTGTTGATTGCAATAAAGTGACAGCATATAAGTATGAATTTAAAAAGATTTGTGCAACAACAGATAAAAGCATAGGAAGTAGTTGATAGGTATGTATTATGTTTTAATGCAAATTCTAAAACTATTAACCGCTTTGCTCTTCTACATGGAAAAACGAAACTGAACTTATGTTACTCGTAAAACGGTGGCTAGTATTTCAATAAAAAAATTAAAAACAGTTTCCGAACAGGGTCGGTGTTTTTAAACAACTCCCCAATGTGCAGATACCCGATAGGATAGGCAACGGGGCGGGAAGTCATGAAAACCGTGGAGTCGACTATAAAAAATGAATCTTGGCGTAGGAGCGTGTTCTCTCACTCTTACGTCTCTTACTGAGCGTAATGGATGTGCGTGCTCGAGACCGCGGATATCATGTTTTTTAAGTTTCAACCAAAAAATTAATGAGTTCCCTCAAAAATGAAATAGGGCATTTAAAAGCAGTTTTTCTATTTTTAGATTTGCGAATAAATTATTACATAAAGTGTGTTTTAGATGTTCGTGTGTTTTTTTTTTGCAATTCGGAGGTCGCGGGTTCAAACTTCAAACCCCAGCTCGTATGTACCAATGAATTTTTCGGAACTTATGTACGAAATATCATTTGATACTCGTATTTACCAGTCGCTTTTCGGTGAAGGAAAACATCGTGAGGAAACTGGACTAATCCCGACAAGGCCTAGTTTACCCTCTGGGTTGGAAGGTCAGATGGCAGTCGCTTTCGCAAAAAATAGTGTCTACGCCAAATCTTGGGATTAGTTGTCAAGCGGACCCCAGGCTGGCAAAATGCCGGGACAACGGGAGGAAGAAGTTCGTGTTTTTTTTCTACCAGGAGAAAGTCTAAAAGTCAGGATTAGAATCAATGAAGTCGTTAGAGAAAATCCTCAAGTTTACTAATTCATTTTTTGGCAAACTTATTGTGATCTACGCGTGGTACGATTTTGCAAATACTCCGCTCTCTGAACTGAACCTAATACGGCACCTTAATCTTTGTAAAACAGATATTTTAACATACCTAATAAGATGCATTGGTTCTGACTGACTTCGAAAACGGGGTACTTAATTCTGATAATCGCTAATACATATATTTACCTGCCTACCTGCATACTAAACAACAAGCAGTTCATATCACTTAGGTAAGAGTTACTCTAGTCTAGTACATTGCTTACCAAAGCATCTTGCTTACTGTTTTTTTTTTATATACTACGTCGGTGGCAAACTAGCATACGGCCCGCCTGATGGTAAGCAGTCTCCGTAGCCTATGTACGCCTGCAACTCCAGAGGAGTTACATGCGCGTTGCCGACCCTAAACCCGCCCCCCCTCGTTGAGCTCTGGTAACCTTACTCACTTACTGTTGGTACGGTAGAAAGAAAGTGCTTAATAGTTAAAAGTTAAAATATATTTCACAACGTATTTTATACGTAATTTATATTTCACAATTACTTTATTTTCAACGTTACCTTTTCTAACAAAATATTGTTGTTTTTTCAAATTTTTTTTGTTTTATCAAAATCAATCGGTTTCCGAAGTTAATCCAACACTGCACCCTAAGTAGGATTTAGGGTAAAAAGTATAATAGAAGTTTATGTATTGACGTATCCTATCTAAAACAGTAACTCGTAATATCAACATATTTTACTCTCATATTATTCGACTATAATTACGATTTTTGGAAATCTTGAAACATATTAAATTTTCTAAAATGCGAAAATACATTATTTCAAGGACTATTCCTTAGTTTCCCTGTTCTATACAACAAGTCGCGTCAAGCCCTAACAAGGCCTCTTTGTATTGTAATTACGGATTATTCAGACGCAATTAAAACATGCTTTAGAGCCGGTGGTCTCCTGACTCAATTGAGCTTATGTAATTTATTTTTAAATTAGGAACTAAATTTACCTTAAAGCAATTAGGTGTATCGGCTAAGAGGCAAATACTACCTGCCTATACCTATAGTTAGTCGAAAGAAATAAGTAGTGTCTGAAGTATATACATTATATAATGCATATGAGTATGTATCGTGACTTTAATTATAAGTTAACGTCCTACATTTAAAAGATGAATATACACAAAAGTTTGTAGTTCACTGTACCTCAATACGAAAAACATCTTCAGTTCTTTTTTCCAAAATATAACTGTTCAGTAAGTAAGTAACTAGGTAGGTATATACTCGTACAAAAATATGCGTAGTTTTATTCGTATAGGCGGCAATTATGAGTATATTATCAATATTCTTTCTTGCAACAAAATCCCCATCATTAATCACAACGCCGTTTTTTATCTAATATAAAATAGCGGAGAAAACGAAACACAAGACAACGTACCAAATTAAATTAACCACTTTTTCATTACACAGTCCCGAGTTGATAGAAGGCAATCTAACAGCTTAAATTTCAATTTTTTTTTTTTCGAATTTTAATTCATAAGGCAAGTGGAATCTAGGGGAAATGAATAAGTCTTTATTTTACTTTATCGCTTCCATTCATAGAAGTCGCTTAGGACGGTTAGGACCATATGTAGTAATGTATGTTATATTACTGTCTATCTATAGTACTTACTTATACTATCCATTAAAAGTGCAACGACCCACAACAAAACGCTGTTGCGGGCTTATTTTGCAATTTTTTGTCGAACACAAACCTTCAAGCTTCAAGACCATTGTTAAGCTTAGATGAGACGTTAGCTTCTCCTTTTATATCGCACTATATTTTTTTTCATGGATTAACTCGCAATAATTAGGTTTCTGTTTTTATTAAAAAGCTTTTCTCTTTTACGTTCTTTTGTATCTTTATTCTTAGAATTAAGTAACTGAATTTGGCTGTAAGTATTTAGCCGCGCTACGTGAACCTCGTAAAATATAAAGTGAAAAATATTAGAGGCTGACATTCATTTTCTCTTTCATTGAATATTTTGATTTTATTTAATTTACACTTGAGATTATTTCACCATTCCTCTCAAATATTCGCCAAATACATTCTTACCATAAATTTTCCATTATCATCATACTATGGAGATTTTCTAGAAGTAAAGCTTAAATATAATACAAAGTATCTAAATTATCGCTGAGAAAAATCCCTGAAACGTACGAGGAGAGATGCAGATTTCATAACATTATCCCACTTAGTATTCGCCGCACTGTAGCTGACATTATGTTCCTCCACGACATTCTCAGCGGCCATTTAGACTGCGTTGGATTGCTATCATAGTTAGGGCTCCGCGCTCCTTCGCTCCATACTCGTCACATCACTCTATTCCATATTCCCTTTCATCGTACCAATTATGACCAAAATTCTATCCTCACTAGAATCGCACGTACAATAATAAATCGTTTCAAAACATTGACTCTTTCTCCTCCTCCAGATGTGGTTTCAAATCTCAAATTGCAAAGCAACTTTCCTGGTAGTAGGTACGCACAGACAAACCCACTCACACACTCACTCACTCACATATTTATGCACACACAACGCAAGCAAAATAATAGGCTCGCTCGCTTATGTACTGCATGTATTCTTATTGAAACTTTTACGAAATAAATACAAATTAAAATATTTTAATTCATAAGACAAGTGGCATCTCGGGGAAATGAATAAGTCTTTATTTTACTTTATCGCTTCCATTCATAGAAGTCGCTTAGGACGGTTAGGACCATATGTAGTAGTTTATGTTATATTACTGTCTATCTATAGTACTTACTTATACTATCCATTAAAAGTGCAACAACACAGACAAACCCACTCACACACCCACTCACTCACATACACATGCACACACAACGCAAGCAAAATAATAGGCTCGCTCGCTTATGTACTGCATGTATTCTTATTGAAACTTTTACGAAATAAATACAAATTAAAATATTTTAATTCATAAGACAAGTGGCATCTCGGGGAAATGAATAAGTCTTTATTTTACTTTATCGCTTCCATTCATAGAAGTCGCTTAGGACGGTTAGGACCATATGTAGTAGTTTATGTTATATTACTGTCTATCTATAGTACTTACTTATACTATCCATTAAAAGTGCAACAACACAGACAAACCCACTCACACACCCACTCACTCACATACACATGCACACACAACGCAAGCAAAATAATAGGCTCGCTCGCTTATGTACTGCATGTATTCTTATTGATACTTTTACGAAATAAATACAAATTAAAATATTTTCATAGGAAATTTAATTTGTTCTTAGTGATACTCGCAAAATTAAAACTTTATCTACACATTTTAGGAAATTTCCCAGGTTTCAGTTACTATTTTTCTTTTCTTATTCTCTTTTTCTTTGTATCTTAAACATCTACAATTTAATTTATATTTACAAATTCTTGTACAGCACAAGTCACAAGTCTACTCATCATCATCATCATCATTTAAGAGCATGGCTCTTGTCGGTGGAGTAGACGCCAGTTTTCGCGGTCCTCGGTCTTAGTCTACTCACAAATGATTATTTATTTTCTGTAAATTCCAGGGAGTTCTGTTATTGCCTATGCTTATAAGTACTCATGTTTTTTGTATATTATAAAAAAAATAAAAATAACATATGCCAACCGCGAGATAGACTGACCTTTCTTTTTTGATTAATACAGCTAGAAAAAGCGGGTAGTATTTCGCGGGAGAGACACTAGTCACGCTTCTCCTGTACTAGGCTTACATACATGTACATTGTCCTTAAAAAGATTTTAATTAGTTTGGGACCGCTATTAAAAGGCCAACTTTATTTGCGGTTTTATGTAGAGTACGTTCACTATCCCATGGCGACAGTTTTATGGGCGGTAAAGTACCAAATTATGTTGTAACTTTTTTATATCCCTTCACCCCTTTCTACTTTTAATCATTTTTGAACTTACCAGTCAGAGATGTGTAGAAAAGTAGTAGGTTAGGTTAAGTACTTTTTAAGTAGGTAATCATGTTTTTAAGTTTTAGAAAACTGATAAAATAAAAAACATACAACGCACACCGTACACCGCAACCGCAGATCTGTAAAATATAACCCTTTTCACTTCGTTAATCGCGTAACAAAAACTAAATCTCTAAATCTGGTCTTTATAGTAATGTATGTATCTGGGGTTAGCTAAATATGAATAAAAGTCGATGTTAATTGATAGAGGCAAATGGATGGATTGTTTATAAGCACAGAATGAGATGGCGAATGAAATGGGAAATTAATTTCATTCATTCTCATCGCTTAAGGGGAATTACTCATCCCACCCATGTTCTTATTTATTTTATTAGTTGATAATTTATTATTTTTTCCCAGAGTTACTACACAACAGAGTACTAACTGTGTTGCCAGTTCTGTAACCGGTATAATATGACTCCGTGTAAGACTCCGTTTCCATAAGAGATGTGCGAGGATGTGTTGTGAGGGATGTATTGGTTAAGAACCAATCTTAACAAACACATTCCTCGCTACGCACATTCTTCGCACATCTCCGGGGGAAACTCAGTCTTAAAATTATAATTGACGACTTGTTTAAGTCAATAATGACAGTTAGTTGACCTGAGAACTTATTCCATCTAGCTTAAGAAAGTAAACGGCAAATCTTACTAACTAGGCAGCTAAATACATTTGCTAATATATAGGTTTGTTCATTCGGCCAGTCTGTGTTCCCCATTCGTACCTACTTCTAAACTCCAACTCCAAACCAAACTAAAATGCCGAATTTGAGGCTAGCTGCAGGTAAAATGTTTGAGAATTAACAACTTTGCCTAAACAAGATAGCTAACCCAAATTATATTATTTGTCCAAACAACATATTAGTGAAATTTAGTCGTAATGTTCAAGAAATCCATCCCCTTAATAAACCAATCTATCAATTGCAAAAAACGGTCCTCTGGTCTGCGAGCGCAAATCGTTGGATGTCTGCTTTCCATTCACCGTGTTCTACACGCATTGATTCAACGCCTGTTCTTTTTTTTGCTTAAATCACGTGGGTGGGGTTTGCAGCTTTTATTGTGCATTGATAGAGTTCCGTACAAAGATATGAAAGGCTTAAGAATCTACATAGCATAGCTTCGTTTTTGTGTGTCTAGAACTGTTATGGGACTTTCGATAAATATGGCCTAAAAATATAAAAGTTTTCGCGTAATATCTGATTTAGAAGCCGAAGAGCTGGTTGCACCAAACAACCTGTCACCAATGAAGCGTTCGCAAAATTAACTGATCAGTCTGTCAAAATGTCGTTGGTCCAACTGTGCCTAAGTATTAAATAATATATGAGAAAACCTAAAAGTGTCTGAAGTGGAAGTATGGGTTCATGTATAAATTTCAGTTCTAATTTGTCTTTTCTATTACCGAAAGTTATCGTAACAAAGGCCAACAATTTGTTTTCATAGGTGCAATTTTTCGGCAATTAAAGACTCAAACAAAAATTGTTGAAAGGATAAGTAAGGATACTTACTTGGCATAGAACGTGTAAAAAGCACACCCCGACAGTTTTAGTTAGAGCTAAGTATAAATGAAAAACATACTAAACTTAATCAACCCCATTTTACTCGCGGCTTTCTTCCAAGTAGGTATAACTCAGGAATCCAAGTCCCATACAAATTTCCATCTTTGCCTTCATCACATTTTGGAATGTAACATTTAACCCCGATTACATACAATACCATCTATACTTGGCTAGTTATTATGTTATTCATTTAATTAGAAGTTTGAAGCATCCATTTATCTATATTAAACTTAGGTGTAAAACAGCTCATACGTAATTTTCATTTGCATACCCACTAACTTCACCGTATCACCGCCCAGCACTTTTCAAGAACCTATCCCGCTCATTTCGGTATTATAATCCAACAGAGACCCGGGATTATTCTAATAATATCAACGATCAATCGAACTGGTGGACCGCATTATCCGAGAAACGGTTACCAAGCCTTCATTTCGCCTGCCAACATACATGCGACTCCGACCAGTTACTAAAGTCCAAAGGAATCTGTAGCGCGCATCTTTACAAATGTAAACACCCGTAAACATAAAAAGTGAGAGTGGAGTCATAATTCCCTGCCATCCACTTTTGCGGTTGTCTTTAGGTGCGCGTCGGCATCTACTGAATCTATGTTAATTATACCTAATACTTAATCGAGTTTGCGGTCTCGATTCATTAGCGAGGAATTATTGTCAGTACGAATGATAACGAATTGGCATAAACAAATGAGATTTGACTGGAATTGATTGAGTTTCGTCATATATCCGCTATAGAGCAATTAAAAATATAGACATTCAATTAATAAAATATATCTTGTTGCCATCAGATATATTCAGATACGATCTGAGCGACTAAGTTGCTCAATAAACACGACTAGCCTCTATATATAATGTAGGTATTTAGGTATTTTGGTTGTCAATTAAGTAGAATGTGTGGGTCTTTTTGAAAGGAAAGGAATGAAAATAAACGTAAGGAAGACGAAAGTAATGGTATTTGAAAAGGGACAAAGTATGACAAACTGTGAAATAGAAAGAGTGGAACAAGTGAAAGAGTTTGTGTATATGGGAACTTTGTTCGCTAGGGACAGTAAGCATGATAAAGATATTGAAAGGAGAGTGAATGCTGGAAATCGTGTGAATGGGGCATTTAACACATTTATGAATAGCCAGAAAGTGTCACAAAAAGCACGGTTGGCTGTACATAGAGGGATATTATTATTATTATTGGGGTTTCGGGCCTTTGAAGAAGAGGGATATTGGTGTTTACACTTATGTATGGTAGCGAAAGTTGGGTATGGCAGAAGACGCATCAAAGCCAAGTGAATGCAGTGGAATTGAGAGCGTTAAGAAGTGTGTGTCATGTGAGATAGAATTAGTAACAGTGTGATAAGGGAAAAGTTAAGACTGAACGAAGATGTAGTAACAAAATTTTAAAAAGGCATGTTGAGATGTTTTGGACACGCAGGAAGAATGAGCATAAGAAGGCTAACAAAGACAGTGTAGGGAGAAGTAGAAGAGGGAGCTGGAAAGGGGTAGACCTCGGCTGACTTTCTCTGATCAAATTGCGGAAATCCTGAAGAAAGGCCAGGTCAAAAGCACCCTAAACCGCGAACGTGTATGAGGAATATTATGAAAGTGAAGGAAGCGACGTATGTCAGGATCGTAGCAAGTGGAAATCCGTGGTCTCTGCCTACCCCTCCGGGAAATAGGCGTGGTTATATGTATGTATGTAATTGACTAATTCGAGCAACTTTATAGGATGTCAATAACAACGATTTCTATATGCAAGTAGCTAGTAGTAGTAACAGTAGCTATTGACGAATGCTTGTACGATAAAAGTGTATGGTGTGAAATATAACGTAAAAAAGAATTTATTATATTCTTGATTTCCGAATGATTTTTTAGTGTTGCGCCTAGGCCTCTCACGGACGACGCAGGGATAGGAATAAATAAATAATAATAATAAATAAATAAATATTATAGGACATTATTACACAAATTGACTAAGTCCCACAGTAAGCTCAATAAGGCTTGTGTTGAGGGTACTTAGACAACGATATATATAATATATAAATATTTATAAATACTTAAATACATAGAAAACACCCATGACTCAGGAACAAATATCCATGTTCATCACACGAATAAATGCCCTTACCAGGATTTGAACCCGGAACCATCTGCTTCGTAGGCAGGGTCACTACCCACTAGGCCAGACTGGTCGTCATAAAACAACAATATAAACAAATACAATATTAATACGCGTATTGAATAACTGAACCATGCGCCAGATGTCGTTGGTCAAGAATCAGCGGATAATTCCATAGAAAGTCAGCAAAATTAATCTACTAGAAATTGGTAGATGAATGGATAAATAACTTGTCCGGTGATCATCTCAGGCTGTCTCGTGATACGAGTTAAACTTAAGATTTATTGCCACTAAGTTTCTTTTGATTATAATCTCGCTATTAAAATGATGTAAAATTATATTTTTGATAACAATATTAATTTACATTTTAGAGTCGCAGGTGGTCACAAAATTATTGGAAAGATTTTGTCCGGTTTCTTGTGATAATTTGATCACATTTGATCAGTCGTTGTGGTTGTGTTTTAGTACCCATTATTGTAAAAATGCAAGTGAAATCAGCATCAATAGTAGCAGATAAGGCAACGCGCCAAAAGTATCTGCCACCCTGGAATAATTTTCCAAATAGAGATATATCTCTAGATTTCCCGTTCAATAGAATCTGTAACAGTCAAATTGTTATCTATTTGTAGACTCTATATTATAGAGACAATATGTCTTTTTGTTAAGTTATTATAGCAGGTATATTTTTGACGCGTAGTCTGATTTTGATGCTGACTGTACCTAATAGTTTACAAAAAACCTTACTGTGCTATATAATCCACACCCCTTTTGCAGGTACCTATGCAAAAAAGTTGTATGAGGATGTCCCGGGGACCTAGCAAATTGACAATCGTTTTTAGGAATAGGAAACGCCATCGCCAATTGAAATTTAATTAGTGTAGGTACGGAAATGACCTATTGTTTGGATCTGTCATCCCGATATATTCTTACTTTTCGATTAACTATTGTGATCTTGTCTACGGCTGACGGCCCCTCACATTTCAGCGGCAACCTTGTCTAGGATCCCTGTTAACACCACAACATAACACGTTTTCCCGGGTCATTTGCACGAACAGTCATTACCGTTGGAGGTGTCACGTAGTATGACACGTTAAAAGGCTCACAGTAGAATGGTTAGCCGTATTTGCTGTTGTTCTGAGAAAGCAGGAGGTAACTGAGATATTTTGTGTTTTTTTTTTTAACATTACTTACATGCTAAGTTTTGTGGGGATAGTGGATGTATAATCGATACCTCATGGATTTTTGGCACTTTTTCACTAAACATAATTTGGTGACTTTCTGAACACGCAATAGTTTACAAACTTAAATACATTAATCCCTTCAAAAAAGTTTAAATAAATACACAATTCAAGCCACATTGATAGTTCATACTCGTAGTAATCACAGTCCTAAAAATTCTGCATAGGCACAGTCAGCAAAACTATTAGCTTAGCACCCCTGCATATAAAAATGTAGTTACGGAAAAGTGCTAAGCTAATAGTATTACGGACTGTACATCCTATACAAATATGTTTTTTAGGGAATTACGTGCCTTAAGAGGAAAAGGACGATTACTTCTCCATACAAACGTAGTTTTAATTTTCCTCCCTAAATATTGACACAATGGGAAATATTTTTTTCAGTACATATTTGAATTATTTTGAACACAGCTATGCCCACCTGTTGTTTTTTTGTTGCTTTAATAATTATTATAAGAATTAGAAACAAAAAACTACTCCCATACAATTTATTAAAAGCTCCTAACTGATAATAATTTAAAAAAAAAGGTAGAGCCGGGCATACATGTGGTTGATATACATCAAATTATGTAAAATATTTTCAATAATATTAATATTCATAGAGGAAAATTGGGACTACATTTGTATGGAAAGGCAGTTTCGGGACGGTTGTCTACTTTCATCTTAAAATATAGTTGAATTGTGCTCTATAAAGGATTCAATAAGTTTAATTCAAGAAATTATCTCCTGAGAGGGTGATATGGGACGTAGCAATTTATACTGTTTACGAGTTCTACGCGGATGACTTCTTGTACAAAATCCATTCGCACCGATAATTTTAAGGGACTCGTATCAACCATAACTGTCATTTCAAATTACCCAGATGCTGTAAACGAGTAATTATCACAAGCCATGGCAATGACCTCAGCGGTAACCCTAAAGTTAACTGGCTGGAGTTACAATGTGAACAAATAAAGTTCTGTTAGTTAATTAAACATACACACAGTTTAAGTTCTCGTTAAATACGATGTCATACACTCCCTTCGTAAAAATGTTAACAATTTTTTACTTGTCGCGACTTTTTCAACGTATTATCAGTTTTTGTCTTTTAATATTTTCCTTGTTTTTTAATACCTATTTGTCTACTGTCATTGATCTGTACACCTTCGAATTTCTTTCACGATGTTTACCTTGATCGAAAGGCTAGTGGTAAATATCGAAGGATATTTCTTTTATGTGTACTTAAGTTTCCGAAAAGTCATTAATACGAGCCAGGATTACAACCCGCGATCTCCGGATTGAAAGTCGGAGTTTTATTATACCTACCACTCGGCCACCACGGCTCTTGCATTGTTCGAGACGAAGCAACCCTCAACTTTCCATGGTTAAAATGCACCTACATACCTACGTCAACCAATAAGTGATGTAACTAACGTGCTAATGACCCTGCTAAAATGGCATATCTTTAACAATCCACAACACTATAGTAATTGCCATCATCTCGCATGTTGCTCACGTAACTTCCTTAAGGCACTCCAACAACTCCTTCCCGGCGACGACTTACAAGTGAACTATTTCTATAACGTTACAAGCGACTTTTACTTCATATGCAGTTACTACGACTTTACACTGTCTATGTCAGTTGTAATGATGCCGAAATGACACAAAACATCTATCTTTTTACTGACTTAGGCTTTTATAACATTGGCTGTGTATTCTGTATAATTACCATACAATACATGCATGTGTCTGCACATCAATGTTGGACGGTCTCCATGTTTTTGTTTATTTTTTGTTCTTTGAGTGACCTGTGACTTATCGGAGGGTTTGGGTTGAACCCTAAAAAACAACTTGAATTAACAAACAATGCTACACTTCTTTTTGCCATTGTGTTCCTAAGGATAAGATAAAAAATGATAAAATAAGCAAAACCTCCCTGTTCATCATCAAACAACCGAGAAAGAAAAAAGCTTGTCGACGTTTCATGTTATAATTTATCAAAGTTGGCTAGACTGGAGTATAGCGAGCGGATTAGTCTGTTGATTTTTATTTACGATGTCGCGATGGGTATTGAATACTCATATATGTAGGTAATTACAATAATCACTTACAAAAATATTTGATTGAACAACTAACTTAACATGTTAAATATATTTTAGTGTCGTTCGCAAATATTATTCGTATCGTTTTATTCATATGTAGTTAATAGCAAATCTTGCGTAGATAAATATATTTTACTATTTTTTACTATTTAAGTTATATATTTTGTGCCAAATATTAATCTAGGCCAGAGGTCGGCAGTAGAAATTACTAGTTTAAGGAACCTCAATAAGCCGCAAACCTTTATTAACCTTGATCTAGGAACTCCAAGTGTTTATATTTTTGGAGACTTGAAGAGTCGTAACTATTCCTCCAAAAAGCCGCATGCGGGCCGCGACCCGCAGTTTGCCGACCCCTGTTACTCGTATAGGCCATGTATAAAACTTGAGTAATTAAATATGTCATCAAGAATATTAGGTGTCTACTTAAAAAGCCGCTAAGACAAGCTAATCAAAACAGTTTAATTAAAATAATATCATCACATCTTATCTCCATATCTCTATCTGGCCAGATCGCGTGGCCACCCACCGCCCGAGGGTGTATTCAGATATGTATTTTATTAAAATATTAGTGCGTTGCCTTTGTACACCATACAGATATCGAAAGATCAATATTTCACATATTTATTTAATATAATTTAACAATTATTCAATATTCATTGGTGAATAGGAATCAGCGCTTTCCATTCAAGTTTCAATTTCACAATTTAAAATTCCTTACAGCAAGCAAGCAGCTAATTAATTTACAATGTAATTATAATATAAATTATCGCATCAAGATTTGAGTGAATGTTCAAAGGCAGTTACCTATTTAGAGTAGGTATACTATGTAGAGGGGTAGCCCCGCCAGCGTCATGGGGTTGTTCATGCCGCAGACCGACGGGTTGTTCTTCATATGATTGGGATTTTAACACATTGTTACTAATAATAACAACAATGTAACTAATTACATTCTAAGTTTTCATCAACATAAATAAAAAAATAAAGGATCAGTAAAGGGCGTCGGGGAGAAAACATGACGAAAATAGTTAAACGACTTTTTTTGTAAGTAGGCACCTACACAAAAAATCTGAATCAAATTTGAAGCTTCCCAGTATCATTTCAAGAATAAGGCCCGGTCTTTCACCCTACAGTTTACTCCAAACGTAGTTCTGGGCGCCAGATGACGTTTATGACTACCTAGTCATACTTACTGAACGGCAGTTAATTCTGAGTGAAACTTACTCAATGAATAATTAGCACTTGCACAGGCAATGCATTCACTGTATGTTTGTAATGTGTATCTTAGATGTCGATATCAAGAGTTCAAGACTGCTATTTCATATTATCACAGGTAGGTTCACATGATACTTTTATAGTCTGCAAACTAATTTGTTAGAAGTAGGTAAAAAACGCGATTCCAATTGTGTGGCATGTGAGAGCGAACCTTCACACCTACATTTTGCAAATTCGTCGCCATTTTCTTCTGATATAATTGGTTTGCCTGACTATATTTTAATTACGATTGACAAATGTAGGTACATTGATTCTGATTGTGTGGGCGACTTGAAAGAATTTCGTGATGGGACTCGAAAGTTACAATTTATGATTTTTCCTAATATGAACTAAATTAAAAACTTCGTCATAGCCAGTGATCTTTTAGGAATATAAAATGATTGTCGAGCAAGTACAGTAATTACTTGTAATGATTATTTATGATTTAGGTCATGTCATGCATGAGGTCCACACACTCATTGCAGGTCGGACAAAAATACAGTGGTTGTTGACAGAATGCTTGTCTTTCCATCGACTTGCCTAACTTGAAACATTATGCCATCTTATCCTTACAGGTTTCGGAATAAAGTAAGCCGTGTAGCCCCTGGCTTTCCCGACGGATAAAGGAAGTTTCACGTTAGGTGTGTGTGGCAAAGGGTTTCGTCGCAGATCTACAAGTCAAAACATCGTTATCGCCATAAGGCTTCTGTTTATTAGCATAAAGCGACACCTATGTTATTTATCAAGACAGCGGCGTCCGCAAGTATGGCTTTTACTAATAGTTGTTTACAAAAACACATTAAAAAATAATTACTTGTCCAACAACTATTTAATCTTCATGAAATTTAAATTATAGGTGAACAGGATTGATCAAACTTCTTGGCTATAAGTAATTAAAGAGACTGCAAGCATAGGTATTGTGAATTACGACTATTCAAACACTTCTTACACATACATACAAACTGGTTTTCAGCTAATTTTTTACCTACTCGTGACAGTCTGCGATCAAAAAACACTAGCATGTTGTTTTGTTATTAAGAGCATGAAATATGTTTGTGTAAGTCTATATTTTTACTGTCTAGAAAATATTGTAGGTACCTAAATATTGGACGAAATCGACTGTTTAAGATAAATTATTCACGTACGGTAGCACATATGTTTCATATAAAATAAAATACATAGGTAAGCAAGCATTCGCATTATAAATAAACAACCGAAAAAAATACTGCAGATGAATAATAAAGTACTCAACCTCACTAACGCGACAACAAAGCAATTCACTAAACGAGCATGATTGCAGATTTTTTGTCGCAGGCGTTAATGTTCTTGCTGAATAAATAAATGTCATTTGCACTTTATCGCGTGAAGAGCTATTTTCTCGTTAGTAACTGTCGTGAGCTGGCAGGGTGCCAGAACATTTACGACCTAAAACAGCGCACAAAATATACCTATCGGGCTCAAAACACACTTAAATATAAAAATGTTAAAGAAAAACAATTCAAAGAACACATCAATTTATAATAGGTAAGGACGTAATTTAGATGAAACTTTATTTCTATATCTTTTTGCAAATATTGGCAGTCGAATGCAATTGTCTTTCCGTAGAATCAGTGCAATTTCTTAAAGGCATATGGCGCCCTCAACTCAACCCACAACATGGTTCTGGTTTTTATTTTTACCCTATCCGAATCAACTCAGGTGATGGTCTGGAGCCATTCGCTTAGCAATTTTCTTTCGTAAGTTTATGACATTTATTCAGTTTATATCTTTCCGATACCTAAAAAACGAGTACCTACTTACAAACATCAAACGCAAAGATTATTTAAATTTAGAACATCTTCATTTAAGGTATAAATTACAAAATACGTAGGTAGATACTTACTTAATTTAGAAAATGTCTCTCCGCGGAACCATTCACTTCAAAGTATACCTTTTACGTAAATCTTCCTGATTTCAAGCTTCAATTGTTTTAAATACGCAAGGTTCAGTTCACACGGTATCCTTTCTTGTGGCAGGCGGATTTTTTGACGTATTTAATCGGCATTGTATAATTTTATAACCCAATAATACAATTATATTAGCAAAACCCTACCTACCTACTTATTTATTGAAATACTTAGAACAGTGTCAAGAATTTTGAGAGTTACGCATTTTGGCTCTAAATCATTGCTTTGCTTTGTTATACCTACTCGTAATTGGATCACAAATAGTCACAAAGTCACAATACAAAAAGAGGGAACTGGTAGCGGTCTCTGATGGGTATATTGATATTTTCAGTTTGGTGTAAATCTTGTTTCAATTTTTTTTAAATAGATCTGTATATTATAAATTATAAACCTTTGACCTTTTTCTGACTTATCAGTACCCAAACATTATGTTCCCAAACAAAGACGTTTTCCCTTTAAAAAGGTTTAATTTTAGGTATTTTTTATAAATATAAACACAGTTAATTATTAACTTCCAAACAACGATGATATTTACGGAATATAGGAAAGGGCAATAGTTTCTAAAAAACCTTGAAACAGGCAACAAAATAGGCAAAGTCAAAAACACTATCAATATTTAACAACCCACTGGCTGGCCACTCGTGTTTTGAAATAAAACCACCCATTCATCACTAGATTGTCGCTTTTACAGGCCATTTGGTAAAGTATAACATTTACGGCGTCTCTTTATCTGTTTTAGTATATTTTGGTTTACGGCACCCGATCTAATCTTCTGGGATAGGAGTTTAAGTTATTAAACTTTCCAAGTCGTTCTGTAGTATTTTTAACGGATTAAGTAGATACTCGTAAGTACATAAAAATTGAAGATTTTTTTTCAAACTCATTCATATTCAATATTTTGTATAATACGTTGGTGGCAAACAAGCATACAACCTGCCTAATAGCAAGCAGTCTCCACAGCCTATGTACGCCTGCAATTCCAAAGAAGTTACATGCGCGTTGCCGACACTCGGGTGACTCCGCAGCTTCGATTAGCTCTGGCAACCATACTCACCGGCAAGAACTAGGAACACAACCATAGATATAAAACACAACACATGATTATGGTAGACCCTAATCATGTGTTGTGTTCCTAGTTGTAACACTAGTGTTATTTGGCTGCGGTTTTCTGTAAGGTGAAGTACTTCCCCAATTGGGCTCTGCTCTAGCTCTGGAATGACATCCGCTGTGCTGTGCCCTACCACACAAAGCGAGATGACATTCACAGCAGTGCCCATTCCTCTATTTAGGACGTAGTTAAAACCCGGGTCCAATTCAATTTTTTATTGCAGATAATAAATGCTCCATATTACATTAAAATTACGTACACAGTTAAAATAACAATAAACAAAAACACTTAAAAAATATTCAGTTTAAAATTAAATTTTCAGAACTTAATAAAATATTAAAATTGAAATTTCAGTCTTTAAAAAATAAAAAGGTACTTACATTTTAAAATTACAAACAATCACAAAATATTAAGTATTCATAATAGTTAAAATTCAGTCAATTTCTAGTTAAAATTCATTGTGTTGTTCCGAATAATACACAGAGGCTAAACAAAACTGGAAAATTTTATAGTAAAGTCAATATCTCCTTAATCAATATTATGAGTAAGAAACAAGAAGACTGACAATCGTAATCGACTATTTTAAGTGTGCCTGACCCGTCAAGCAGGTATCGATTTCTATGATGATATATTTCAATCTATGCCAAATAAATTCCCAGATTTCATCTATATTCACCCTGCTATCCCTCTTCACCCTGGTTGATGATATCAAAATTAGATCGAATTGGTAGCTTGGTTAGCATCTAGAAATGTACGCAAGTGCCACGCACTGTAGTCCTTGTTATATTGTCCGTTTGATTTTCTATTGGGGGACTTCATACAGTCGTGTAGGTGAACTTTAGTAATGTCACTAGTTAAAGGCCTAAATTAGCGATAATATTAAATGATTAATCTTACTCTATAGAAAATCAATTTGAAGATACAACAAATCGGCTTTCTCATAGCCTTAAATTGTTGTCGCAGAATTTAAGCCTGGGGCGTTCAGTTTGATTAATTACCATATAAGCATACACGGTAAACACCAGCTGGGACCTACGATGAAATCTATCTGGGCCCTACTACCGTGCACGATTCAATTTCGTACTTATACTATAATAACATGTTAAGGTTTTATTCTTCTGATAATTCAAATGTCTTTATAACATTTTTATCTACCAAGTATGAAAATAGTCTGCCGTTTGACTGCTATAACCTTATAAAGGCTATTCTAAATCCCTTTCTTTAGTGTTTCGCGTTATCTAGGCTGAGATCATAACTCCGTGGGTTTTAATTTCACACACAGCGGAGTCTCCAGGATCGCATCGCATCACATAAAGCTGCGCTCATGAGAGCTTTATTAAAGCACGAGCTCGCTTAAGAAATTCAATATAATTTTAGGTCAAACATTATCATCATACATAGCTATTTTCGACTCAAAGCCTGATTTTAAAGGTTGATAAATTAAAAAATAAATATAATAAAAAGATAGACATGTGCCTCATTTCCATTATAATATGTAATGTTTATAATTAACGTGATAACCCCTTATCATTGATTGGTTTCACTTATTCATTTGTACAGGTATTTACAGTATAAAACGTTGGTTTTCGAAAGGTGTAGCAAAAACTATATGATTAAAGCCACTTATATTGTGACCGAATTAATGCAGATCACATAAATTACATTGAATGAAACCCATTCCAAACCCTTCGCCTAATCAAATCATGACTTAAACGGCCTTCTCGGGTAGGCAATCTGGACAACATATATAGCCTGACCTAGCCTATCCTCAGTAAGTACTGAAGGCTGACTACATATTTAGTTTATTCATGTAATATCTGCCTCGAGTGAAGGAAATCCCAAATCGTAAGTCATCAACTAGATAGTTGCAACTTGCATGATTACCTACCAAAAACTAAATGTACATGGTGAGCATTTTCATTTTAACTTATACTTTAAATCGCGACTTAAGTCGTGTCTCAGTAACGTCTAACCGTCACATTCCTGACAAAATGTATGTGATTTGACACTGACCGTCAGTTTTGTGATGATTGCTAACCAACTGGCTGTAAATGGTACACAGTTGAGAGGGAAGTATACCACGTGACCGTCCATACAAAATGAGAAAACGTTTTTCTACATCTAAATATTAGAGGTTGTATCAAATAATATTTCCAATGTTTGTTCTTTCTAGTCACGCGAAAACCGCCGAATAGAAACCCTACCGCGAAAAACGAAAATTTATATTTCTTTATCTGTACTCGCACTCTATCGCTCTCTTTACCTACAGTTATGTATCTAATGGGCTGAAGCTGGCGAAGGGCTGTTAATAAAATTAAAATCTTAAATAATTACAAATAGGTAGCATATTGAAGTACCTGTCAACTAAGCAAATACCAACTGAACTAATTAACACGGTTGTACCAAGGACTGCAATTCAATAGAAGAAAATGCTGTTAACTAGAAATAGATGTTCATTAGCGATGAGAATCAAGCCCGAGGGTGACGTAGACTTACTTAGATACTGTATAAAGTCTGTAAGTCGATGTTTATCCATAAGATAAAGACACAAGCGATGTTTATCCATAAGATAAAGACAAACCTTTAAAATAAAGACAAATCGACTTCATAAAGGATATAATAAAATTATATTATTTTATTCTATCCTCTTTATATGCGTTTTGGATTCGGTGCAAATCTTAAAAGCATAAACACACTGTCAAACCGAATGCCCATCCTGGTCCGCTTCTATAAGGACAAAAAGCTGTCTATTAGTTGATTATATTACTATAGTATTGTATATATTATTGTCAATTATTGCAGCTTGGCATCGACTTCAACCATATAATTGCAATCTCATATAAAAAGGCAAGGTGTCCTTTTTGAATTCGATTTTATTTTTTAAGGTTGATTATAACGTCTGCAGGACTCCTCCCTGTCTGGCCAAACAGCCATGTTACTAAATATTTCGCGCTTCGGGTGCGTTTCAAGTTTCAAACTTTTCAAAGTCTGGATCTAAATCCATTAAGATTTCATGAGTTCCCTCAATTACTCATGGAACTCATCATCAGAACTGGACCATGTCCAAAATCTTTCTTAGAACCTTACTAGCTTAACAAACTTAACGAAGAAGACAAATGACCAAACGTGAAATACGCGTCGTTGAAGTGTTCCGTTCTGGTCTTCATTTGCAGTTCCACTTCACTAAATGGCACTTTTTGAATGAAATTGTTTGATTTGTTGATGAAAATGTAAAAATCGCTATACGTATGACTATCATTTGAGGAGTTCCCTCAATTCTTCATGGATAGGTACCTACCATGATCAGAACGGGATTTGACAAAAATAGGATGAACTAGAAACTATATACTTTGAACGAAAAAAATATTTTCCAAATCGGTTTTCACATGGCGGAGTTCAGAGGTAACTAACGTACAAAAAAAAACAGGTCGAATTAATAACCTCCTCCTTTATTGAAGTCGGTTAAAAAGAGCGGAAGAATAAGGCATGACAAAGCCTTGATAATGCTTTTGTGACGTTTTAATGACATGGATTAAGTGGGCGAAAGAGGATTGCAAAGCGCTCTTGGGTCCATGGCAATGCGAAAATCTTAATACCTAAATGTTCGGTTTTCCTGCGAAGTTGTTTGTGTAGGTATAACTTGTTAATGGCAGTCCCATACTTACACACTTCAAAATTGCACGTTAAAATAAAAATTCATGCCCGAGTCAGAAAATAAGACTCCTAGTTCAGTCTCTGTATATCAAATCAACTCATTGAAATCCAATCAAAACAATAAAGTTTACACAGACAGAGTTTCTTCGCATTTATTATATTAGTAGGGATATCAGGGGCCCATATCTCGAACGGTATTAGTCTAATATTATTAGTGTGTTGCCATGGTAACCTTGACAGTTCGTGGACTAATAATATTAGTCTTATACCGTTTGAGAAATGGGTATATATATATATATATATTATAAAATGGTAATACATATTTAAGGTTCCTCCTCCCGCAAAATACCGTAAGACTAAGTTACTCTGAACCATTTTTTAGGGTTCCGTACCCAAAGGGTCAAACGGGACCCTATTACTGAGACTTCGCTGTCCGTTCATCCGTCTGTCACCAGGCTGTATCTCATGAACCGTGATAGCTAGACCGTTGAAATTTTTACAGATGATGTATTTCTGTTGCCGCTATAACAACAAATACTAAAAACCGAATAAAATGAATATTTAAGGGGGGCTCCCATACAACAAACATAATTTTTTTGCCGTTTTTAGGGTTCCGTACCCAAAAGGTAAAACGGGACCCTATTACTGAGACTCCGCTGTCCGTCCGTCTGTTACCAGGCTGTATCTCATGAACCGTGATAGTTAGCCAGTTGTAGTATAAACGTAAAATGGAGTCGCTTTATGTTTACAAATTATTTTAATATTATTGTCTTTAAATAAAATTATAAAATCAGAAATAGAATTTTTTTTTTTTTTAAATAACGATTGAGATGACTAGATTGAGATAGTTGTATGAATGGTCTTTGTTTTGAATGACAACATGCAGTCTGCTATTGCCCTGCAAGAATATACTACTTTATAAGAACATTTTACTACGTACATAAATATAAAATAAAACGACTTAATAACACCTAGTTTCCTTGAAATAAATTCAATTTGTTGTATAATTGTTTTTTTGATATACATTTACTTTTGAATTTTTCTTTTTTTGCAATGTAATGTAAACGTAAGTACAGTTACATACAGCTAGGTTGGTTATTGACTTTATTACAACAATTCTATGATTGTTGTTACGTTCTTCTTCTGGTGGACATGACATAAAATGTTTACGTGCATGAATGTTTTTAATACATTAGGTGCTATTATAGAATTGTCATGGCCTATTCCCCTTCGCATGTAAAGTCTTTCTCTTAAAATATCAATAGAACCGGTAGCGGCCCGCTTTAAGGAGCGCTTGTGCAGTGCACTCCCATAAATATCATAATGAAATTATAGTACCTAATCAATGTAATAAATACTACTTAATCATAATTAATGTTTGTATCGTAAACAAGTCAATAATAGTTAAATAAGTAATTATTGTTCATTAGCATATAACTACTCGCCTACTGTTATAATTTCATACGTAACACGCGAAGCGGAGTGCTTTGGATTGCGCTCCTATGAAAAAAGATTTAGTAGATTGAATCAATAGGAAATTCCATAAGTGTAAGGCCTGAGTGGACGCTCGAGTCGGGCGTGCAGCGGGGCGGGGCGTGCGGCGTGCATGTTAAACAAATGAAACTCATACTGGTGTCCTGAGTCGACGCTGCTCAAAGCGAATGCCGAGCGGGCAAGTTTGCGGGCAATGTAGCGTCGAGCGGGGCGTCGCGGAGAGGTTCAAACCTGTTTGTGATTTGCAGCGGCGATAAGAGCGTGCAGTCATAATAGTTATTGAAATACAATATAAACCAGCATTTTGGCTATCATTACAAAAATAGACTGTTTAAATAAATGGAAGGTAAATTAAAGTATTTATTTTCACTTTTAATCCATTGCTAGGTTTCGTATAAAGTGGGAAATTCTCCAAACCGTCTTCTTTGCTTCACTACGACACTAGGACCTTGCTTTGTAGAAAAACGAAACATTTTGAGCCATGAAGTCTCTTCTAAAAAGAAATCAAGAATGTCGTCCGACGTCGATGCCATGGTGAATGCGACCGATTCACACGAGCGGTGAGCGTGCACTGAGGCCACTCGCTGGACGCTCTATCTCCCGCTCGCCCGCCCCGCTGCACGCCCCGCCGAACGCTCCGCTCCGAGCGTCCACTCAGGCCTTACACTAAGAGCGAAAGAGAAATTTCGCCACAGTTTCGCACGTGAAACAGAAGATGTTCTATGAAGAAAGACGTAAAATTGGAGCGGCGCGCCTAGCGCCTAGCCCGCTCGACGAATGCGCGCGCACTACGCGCGCCATGTTGTGTATTTTTGAAACACGCGCGGGAATGCAATTTTGACTGTTTTCATTCTAGATAATTAGACAAGAATTCAAAAAGTGAGTGTACATAATTTGTTTGTGGTAAAGTGCTTAAAAATTAATGAATATAACGTGACATTCATATAAGAATGTGAAAAAACTTTGCAAAATTGACTCGAGTTAGATACAAAAGGACGACCTTCAACTTTCGTAAAAATGTTTGGTCCGAAACTGGTGTGTTAACAATTTAGCACTTATTTCCATAAAATAAAAAAAACATTCATATATTCATTCAAGATATTCGTAAAGCATTATATTCCATTGCACATAGTAGTTACTAGTTAGAGTTAAATGACCGGGTGGACGAAAACCGATATCTATATAGGTATTTTGCGACGGTGAATAGATTTTGTAGTTTTAGTTTTTCTTTAATGTAAGTGAACACCCGTAATTTTTAGTCGCCAGCCGCCCCTGAATAGAACTCACTGAAATAAATATATGTCATCCTTTTTTCTTGCTACTATAAGCGCATTTTGTCACAGAACATTTCGTCATGTTTGACAGTTGTCGTTGTCGACGGCCGAAACGAGACTGGGAGCAAAACTTATGCTCAAGCCATTCGAGCATTACTTTTGTGGGGCCATTTTTTCGGTTGATTGTGAATCCAGTTAATTATACTTACATCAACGTTAATAATCACAAAATTAAACAGATTAGATTAATATCTAGTAGTTTTATTAAACCTGAAACTAACCTTCTCTAAACCTCAAGCGTCGAAGTGAATTAAGTCAAACAGCAGTGCACGTGTTATTTTAAAAAGCATTTTGCATTTTCTTTCTCCGAGATTTCCATTATTATCTTAATCAAGTGGAACTTATCCAGTAAAAGAAAGGCATGACTCGGGTTTGCAAATAATAAGTCTGATCACGTTTATCATTTAGTTTGAAACATGGTTTTAATTTGTATTTTTATGTGCCTGTTGTATTCATCGTTCATTTTAAGAATAATTAAAACTTTCTATAGTTAGACTATTGTACTTTCAGCATTTGACATATAATTTTATAATGTAAATAAAAAAAATCCAGACCTTAACGCCATCTATCGCAACTCCTTTAAATCGCCCAAGTATCTACATTAGATCAAATTAGATGATGTACTAACGCCTTGACAATAGATGCGTGTTCAGATATTTTTGAACACCTTGGCCGCTCCAATATTTTTGATGGCGCCTGTACATAATTGTATTATTTGTGTTAAGCTAAATAATTTCATAAAACATGTTTAATGTCCGTTTTTTGTGAGGAGCATAATATGTAGACATAGTTTAATACCTATTACTAAACTTGCACGTACAGTCAGCAAAACTTCCAAAGGGTTCCGTACCATTATCTAAAAATCACTTTTTTGTATGGGAGCCTTCAATAGTTATTTTATTCTGTTTTTAGTATTTTTTGTTATAGCCATGCAACCATATAGTCTTACCATGGCAACACACTAATATATTAGGCTAATACCGTTCGAGAAATGGGCCCCTGTACCTATTGAATTTAATAGTACCTCTGCCCTGTACATGGTAACTTATGTGCGAGTACCATACGGCTCGATTCGAATCTTAAGATACGTCAAATATTACGTTTGACGTTTGACGACACTGACATATCGTCATAAATTCATGAATGTCCAAACGAACTAAATGACTACCTACACGACGTCAGCCATCTGGTTAAACGTTGCGCTCAATGACTTGGTTGTTCTTCAGCTATTTAATTAAATGCCGGCGTTTATTGAACGGGCTAGGTGACTAATTAGATGGCTAATTTTACCAGTTGGCCACAGTTCCTATAGTATAGTTTAAACTGCGTAATTTCAACATATTACCATCAGCCCGGCTAGCTCAGTCGGTAGAGCATGAGACTCTTAATCTCAGGGTCGTGGGTTCGAGCCCCACGTTGGGCGCATCTTTTTAATTTTTTTGCATATAAAATATATTATTCTATTTTACTAAAATAAAATAATAGTGATAGTATTTTGATACATACCTGCAATTTTTCGCTCCCTCATCTTCCGCCATAGTTGTTCTGCTTTTCTCATCGGCCAGTTCTCCACTTTCGCACTGAAGCTTCTAAAGAATTTATATTCTTTGAAATGAGACATTCTTCGTTCCATTTTACTGGGAGTATGTCCCGGTGGTGGCGGGGACGGCGCCTTTGGCGTGTTTGAAGGAGACGCCATATTGGATTCCAAAATCAAATAAGAACACTAAAGTTGAACGTTTTTGACGTTGTTATTTTTTTTAATTTTGGACCCGAATTTCAAATTTGAATTCATATTTAAGACACAATTTCCTTTCTATTTTTACTTGATACATTTTTACTTCTATTGTTATATTACACGTAGATAATATTGATTTATAATGACTTTAAATTTAATTTCTAGATGTCACTAACATTTATAATAAATTCTTTCTTGTTACTTTTTAAGTTGATACTTATTTAACACCAGCAATGTAACTGTTGATATTTAACCTGAAATAAAAAAAAGTTGTTATTGAATTTACAACTGTGGCTGCATTCTTGTATAACTAATTGGATTGGTATTGGTAATGGCGCACTCGCTCCCACCATTCTCACTATTATCATAATCAAAAATCTATGCGTAAGAGCGGGATGCAAGTTATGAATTTTGACACTTTACAAATGATACAGTATAGTCACGGTAAAAAGAAAAAGTAAAAAAATCGCACTACGTCTTTGACATGTTTGTTAGCTGCTTACATTAAGAGGGGAGTATACCGCGTGATCGTCCATACAAAAAGAGAAAACGTTTTTCCACTTCTAAATATTTTCCATTCTCCATGATGTTTTAGTATGTTATTGACGCAATAAAAAACTAGGGTTACACCTATTTTGTTAGATTTGAAAAGCTATTATCCCCCCTTAAGGTCTATAGATGTTAAAACGGCAACGACATAAACCAGTTTTAATTTGGGATCGCAACGTAATTAAGCACACAGAGAAAATAACTATGGACAAAGCTATGGGTTAGCTTATACAAGTTAAACATAGAAACTTGTCTGTCTGTTTATTTGATTGAATGCAATAATAAACTTGTGGAATCCAGTCCAAATGGCAATCCGCCTATACTATTTACAATTATATTGATGGCTTCAAAAACGGAAAATTACTCACTATCTTCGCTATACCCTTAATGCTTATTTTTGTATGTTCTATCGCTAAACCGAAATTTCATTTAAATTTAATACTTGGTATAATTTATGAACGGTTGGCGATGACGGACGGCTCCGTAAACAAACGGTTTTGATACAAATAGACTGAGTTCAAAGGAATCGTGGATTGGTTTTGACATACCTAGTTACCATGAAATACTTACAGGGTAGACAAGTCAGTTAACATTTAAAATGTCACTTTGAATAACAAAACATTTGAACAGCACAAAAATATTTATTTGTAAAGAAAATGACAAAATGAGATTTTATTTTTCAAAAGCAATTAATCTAAAATATATTCTTGGTCCTCATGCAACATAAACCTGGAAATTTCGTGCACATATTCACATCTTTTTTAAATGACTTCTATGGAAATTAGATGACTAACAAAAAAAAAATATCCCCGATACGAAAAATGCATTGGGGATAAATCTGGGTCGTTAGAGGGCCAGTTAAGGTTACTTCTTTTAGAAATAAGATTTCGAGCGTTTTCGAGCGATTAGTCTGATTAGACTAGAGTAAGTGAAGGTCTTTAAATATAAAAAAAAACGATATTTATTTTTACGTCTTTCGTCAAGTAATTTATATTATTATAAGAAAGTATTCGTATTAAACCAGAAAAATATATTTCAGTGACGAATTTTGAGGTATTAGAAAAACACGTGATGATATAATTATCCCCAGGCACTCGACAACACTTAACAGGAAAGGTCACGCTTGCCGAAAATAATATATTATATTAATTTTAAATATTACGATTGCAGAGACTGCCAACAAACAACAAGTGTTAGTTATAGACCATTCTTGGTAATATATACCACAATTTCCACATTGTCTAAGGGCGATTCCTAATGGCAATTTGACGATAGACAATAAGTTAGTTGCTTTTTGCATGAAAACTGCATAGATCATTATTATGTTTCTCATTGGAAAATGAGAACAAACTATTTTTTTTATTAAATTAGATAGAACGGGCCTTAATCGCGTATTAAGTTTTAAATTGTGAATGTTTAAATCAGTGTTTTTTAATAATAATATTCAGCCTATATACGTCCCACTGCTGGGCACAGGCCTCCTCTCATGTGCGAGAGTACTCGGGCTATAGTCCCCACGCTAGCCCAATGCAGATTGGCGACTTCACATACACCTTTGAATTTCTTCGCAGATGTATGCAGGTTTCCTCACGATGTTTTCCTTCACCGAAAAGCTGGTGGTAAATATCAAATGACATTTCGTACATAAGTTCTGAAAAACTCATTGGTACGAGCGAGTATTTGTTTTTTTTTTTAATCAAATATTTTGATTTGTTTTTGAAGTAATCACTACTACATACAGATTATATACTGAAATATATGTCCTATATTAAAGAAAAAGTGACGAAGCCCTCCAGAGGTGAAGGCTTGATTTGAACGCCGGTCTTTAGCTATCCTATATAATGTACATCTATTTAGTTTATACATTTGCTACTAAACGCAAGTACTATCTCCGATGATCGACATTCGAAATGTAAAGATAACGTCTGTGTTACAACAACGCTATTAATTACTTGTTACAAAAAAAAAACCATGTTATTCAGTTTCCTTAAATGTAGTACCCCAAAGTTAACGGAGTTTAAAAAAACACCGCCTATAAAACTGCGCTTCGACAAACGGCCTCGTATGAAAATAAAATACTTAAAACAGTTTATGTATTTTTGCTTTTAAAGGGGCTTTTTTGACGAATAAGTCAATTAAAGTTGCGCATCGACCGTGAGTGATCGTACAAATACAAACGCGAATATCGGGACGGAGGCTGGAGTGGCCGAATAATTCCATACTCTGTTGCTTTTTTGTGCTGCTTTATAGAATAAACGCGTACGTATAATCTATTAAATCTTTGTAAATAATTGAAATCGCAAACGTACCTAACCACTAAATTAATGCACTTTATTTTATTTTTATTTTTTTGTCGTTGGCCACTGTCGAACTCACAATTGGTCACGTTCTCTCAATTGTAGTCTGCCTATTTTGCATTCATATGGGCTGTTCATATACGTGATGGCTTCTCTTACGAACACTGAAGTGCTAATTTTCAGCGCAAGCGAAAATCCTTGATCTATGATCCACACTGCCAGTTAACTTTTGTGGAGCAATACGTATGTACTGTATAGTGTGGATACACCTTAACAAAAACTTGCAAAACAAGATGATTCAATAAGAGGAGTTGAAAAGAGACTGCAACTAGTTAAAGTAGATAAATACTTCAACCTCTTCAGTTAGCTGCAAGAAAGAAGCTTTTTCAATTAGGCCACTGGAGGTATTAACCCATTCACTGTTAATCATGACACGTTGTCGTTTTACCTCCCCGAAGCATTTCCTCTACATACCGGGAAAGCCATGTTATCGGCTACGACGCGCTACGGCCGAGCTCAGCGGTGACTGTGTTAATACCTGGTCAAAGATTGCTCAAAACCGGGACAAGTGCACACCTAGATAGAGCGCGATTTATACTTGTTGCACGGTAATATAATCATAATTAGCATAACTACAACCCCTATTTAGGACAGAAAGCAGAATTTAATCTACATACGGATACGTAGGTATCTCAGGATTCTACGAGGCAAGGTAGGAAGCTTTGTAGAATGTAGGTAAATATTTATAGTCTCCATAAACCTGGTAAGCGGATACGGAATATTGAAATGATAAGGACTTTCCCGCATTATGAGATTTCATTAAATGAGTTTGATAAAGAGAAACTGTATTAATCAAATTAATTAATTTGATTTGACGACCGGTCTAGCCTAGTGGGTAGTGACCCTGCCTACGAAGCTGATGGTCCCGGGTTCAAATCCTGGTAAGGGCATTTATTCGTGTGATGAGCATGGATATTTGTTTCTGAGTCATGGGTGTTTTCTATGTATTTACGTATTTATATATTATATATATCGTTGTCTAAGTACCCTCAACACAAGCCTTATTGAGCTTACTGTGGGACTTAGTCAATTTGTGTAATAATGTCCTATAATATTTATTAAAAAAAAAAAATTAACGAGGGGTTTTTTTTCATTATTTTATCGTGAATATAAGCCTTTGGAAATACCAATTTATTTTAATTAGCATAATTTTTACATTATAATCAATAAGATTAAGATACAAATTCAAAAATTTTAGGGTAGAAAAGCGAGTTTCAATCCATTTGTAGAAGGGCGGCACCGTCGTCGAACCCAAGCCACCTGGCAGCTGGCATAAAGCGGTGGCGCGTGCCTCGGATGCACATGCTGGTGGCGCGTATAACGGCGATCCTACATCTCAGCCAGCCCAGTATGGTGCTTAGTGAGCGGTTCCATCGTTGAGATATTGTTTCTGTCATATGTTTGATAAAGG
Source organism: Cydia pomonella (assembly GCF_033807575.1). Taxonomy (NCBI): domain Eukaryota; kingdom Metazoa; phylum Arthropoda; class Insecta; order Lepidoptera; family Tortricidae; genus Cydia; species Cydia pomonella. The sequence goes on along the minus strand of NC_084704.1, from coordinate 12,310,112 downwards.
AGCACATTTGTGGTGCATAGACGCTGTCATATAAGTTAAGTAGTGAGGGTTGATGTTAGGTCAGTAGTCAGTTGTCTCGATATACTTAGGTCCTACTTTTGCCGGCGCTGTTAATTTTGCAAGCTCTTTGGCGCCTTCTGGATCTCAATAACGTTGTTAGACCATCGCTATGCACAATGACGTTAGCAGTGCTGGTCAACTCTACCTGGTAAAAGGATGTGATAGGGTAAGGTAGGTTAGGTCACGTTATGTTAACCTTTGGTGTGCTTTAGCACTGACCATACATTCAACTTAAGCATGTCAAAATTAAATTCATATTTTGAACAGCCATAATTTTACATTTTGCATCGGAAAGGTTAAAGCAAAGTAATCGCTTTTGCAGGCTTTTATTATCAGATTGCAGGTACGTGTATAAGCACCCTGCAATAAGAAATATTATAGTAACCTATTTGAGGAATTATGAGATATGTTATATCTATATGTTGGCGGCCAATAGTAAGATTAGGCAGATCCTGATATTTCTAGACATATCGTAAAACGTGAAAATCTTTGTTTCGTTCCCTGAGTCCTATTTCTGGACAGTTTTCTCTTCGGGCATCTGAAGCAACCTAACGAACCTATCCTACTCTATTGGATTAATGTGACTACCGTCAAAACATTACACAGGAACATTACGATCGGCCGCTGACATACATACTTATGACTAAATAGACTTTTTCTAGTCACTTCTCGAATAGAATCACGCGTTACATAGCGGAAATCCATATTAATTCCTTAATATGGATTTCCTAAAAACTAAAAAATATGACTTAGCTAATCCGCGAAAAGATAACGTGCTAGTCAATCAGTGCTAACCCGTTATACTTACTTGCATGTAAAAATACGCAAGTAAGTATAGTTAACATTGATTGACTAGCACGTTATCTTTTCGCGGATTAGCACAGTAATATTTTTTGTTTTAATTAGTCACTCCTCGCCTTGATTACATAAGATCACTTATTAAACCCAGGTTTTATGTCATTAAAATTAATCGAACAATCATTTTGTGGTAGTGGTTTGTGGTGTTTGTAGTGGTCAAATATATCGGAGCACAGTTATGCTTATTTGATGGTAGCAAGGGTGTGTTACAATATATTTGGCCACTTTGGCCGTCAGGCCGTTACTTTCTATTTGACGCTGATTATACAACAGTTATTTTAACAAATATGCTACTCTTGTCCTTGTAAATAGATTGTATTTGAGTGCTTATTTATTATTCAGTCGTCCACTTTACAATGTAAGATGTCAACGGTAAAGATTTGAGTCACATAGTTTATGATGACCCCTATGCTACTGCAGGGGTCTGTTGACATAAGCGTCCTAATCTTATGGGCACTTATTTGCAATCTTAATGGTATAAAAATATAAAAACATATTTTTTATTGAGTGCGAGTAAATACTTGTACCTATTTTTTTCTTCAGCTACCTACACGATGTTTAATTTGTTTTTAACTAATAAACAAAAAAGCGAAACAAAAAATATGTGTCCAGCTAAAGGTGAAATCTATCACACATGATACTTGCCTACAAAAATAGGCGGCACTGATTGCTAGTTTTCAGTGTCAATTATTGGGTAGTAAAGTACTTGGGTACTTAATAAATTTATAGATATTTGCGTTAAATATATAAATAAACAAATTTAGTTACTTCCGTCAAATATCCATTTATAAATGTTTTGAATAATTTTAATGTATAATTATAATAGTGGATAAATATAATCTACGAGTATTACAATTAATCAACATAATCTTACTTGAATAAACCAACCCATCAAAAACATACTATTTTTAACTAACTTACGCTACTATATCTTACCTCACTATGACGTCTTTCAGTATTTACATACACTTATCAACCTAATTACAACTATGTTATAAAACACTTAACCACTCACTACACAGCACAATTTCAAATTCGGAACACAATCTTTACAAATTCAAAAAGAGAACGACATCCGTTGCGAAAAAAAGTTACGTGCCGAGAAAATTTTCAGTAGCGTGCGAAACGTCCCAACGGTTTGCGCGAATCTACAGGTCTGCCTGCAATGCCTCACAGTTTCCCGCGCCAATGTGCGAGGGAAACGGGAAAATGAACAACATGCATGCGAGAACGGGATAGTTAGACCTTTCGCAATGCGCACGTGGGGTCGGAAAAGCGCTATAGATTATGGAAGTTGTGTAAAAAATGTATTTAGTATGGTATTGTTGCAATATTACTGCGAAGGCTTTTGAAAGGTTACATTTTATATTTAATGGTATGAGAGTGCTGTGTGGAATGACGATTAGGCACAGAAAAATGAAAATAATAGTTGTTACGGTATTCTTGATTAAGAGCATTTATATAAAATCGTGCGAAAACGGTTACGTCGGTTACCTATAATAATAAGTGCATCCCAATTTTAAACTCTGTTTTTAGTCTGTATGTTTAGATGGATTAAGATACTCTATTAGGCAAGAAAACACGTGTAGGGAAAATAAACTATAACTAAAACTTAGGTATGAATCTAAATGTAATTAACTTAAAAATAAGAATTAATTATGTAGAAGGACTTTCCTCATACGGTGTCTCTTGCCCCGAGCAGAATAAAATATGATTTTCTTATTTTTCTCGACTTCATTTAAACTGAACATCATGTGCAGTTCTGGATTTATACACATTGCCAAAATGACAATTTATTATGTATGTACCTATATCCTTGCGCATTTGACTATTTATACGCTTATTTTTGTATGCTTGTCCGAATGTACATTTTAGAACTTGACAATACTTACGCAACGTTTTTAAAGTACCCCATAATATTTAGTCTCTAGAGGAAACCTCAGCCGGGAATTCATTCCACAGCTGAGGCGTGCGCGGAGGGAAATTCCTTTGAAACCGCACAATACAGGGTGTGAGCATGAACTCCATGCCGACAGCGAGCGGTGTGACGGAAGAAATCTAACATTTTGCTTAAACACAATCCATTATACATAACAAACAAATAAAGGGTACCTAACCCTTTACCAGGCTGACAGTTCAAAAATGACAATCGAATGTCAGTCTTACTCATCGAAAATAGAACACATGTTTGAAGAGCCGCATGTGGGAAATATATATCCCTTAGCCTGGTAAAGGGCTAATAACAAATACTTAAAAAGTATAGTGTGTAAAAAATACATACCTATTTTTTTGGAGGTATGTTTTTTCTAGATTGGCCTCGAGAAGATTTAATTCTATACACAAATGAAATTGACATCCAAAAAATTTAACAAAGTACCAAATGCCAATGGCACACTGATATTATTTCCACGAAGTGGTTCGACATCTTGTAGTTCATCGCTGTGCCTACAAAAGTCGTTTGTGATTTTTAGGTTTTAATGCCATTTTGAACCTTATTTCCATGCGCATAACAAAGTGACAATAAGACACTTGGAGGTTATCTATGACTCAAACAAAAATCTAATATTTATGAAAAAGATTTTTTTCCATAATTAAAACTTAAATATATTTCAGGCAGGTATATATCCTAAATGTATCTTAAAATGCTTACTTTTGTCACAAAAATATTGATTTATGTATTTATATTCAATAATTATCGAAATAAACGGTTTTTTATGTCTCCTTTAAAGTAGGTTAAAAACACATAGCGACTTTTTACGCACATCGACGAGTCACCCTTAATAACTCATTTAAAAACCGCCCATGTAGAGATTAAATATTCACACAGGTACCTACACAACTGTGTCATGGACGGAGGGTAACTGAACGAAACAGGACAATATTAATTGTATTTTATACAATAGTTATATAATAGAGAGCTTTTCAGTCGAGTACCGTTTTTAGGCAACGAAGCTTGCTGAGTTGCCTAAGTAAGGTACGAGATTGAAAAGTTTGATTATATCACTATTGTATACAATACTTTCTCTAGCAGTCATCTAATATAGTACTTTTTTACTACAAAACCTAAATAATTCATGAAAATTGGTATCTCAGTAGACAAAAATGTAGACAAAAGACATAATAGTGCGACTCCGCGCCTCGCGCCCGTTTGTCTTATCTATGGGATGGGAGCACAGTGGCACGTTATTGGTAAAAAAAAATAGTTTTCTACAGTGTACCGAAATGATTCTTATAGTTGAGTTGGGAGCCCATACATGAAAAGTACGCAATTATAGTTTGGTATACGAAATCTTGATTCCCTACCCTACCTTTCGCGTTTGAAAAAGACTGTACTGTTGAACCGTCAAAGGCATGAAATGAAAAAAAAATAAATGTCACCCTACCCTTCGCGTTTGAAAAAGACTATGCTGTAGGTAGAGTTACGTTACGTATAGACATTTAATGTACTCTGACTGTTATACAGAATTTTGACTCTTGGAGACCCTGTACGTCTCTAAGGATAATTTGATAAACTATATAATCTTTTAGTTCTGACACTTAGAGACATTTGCACCCCTAAATAATTTTAGTGGTTTTTTATCTGTTTGTGTTTTTTCTTTATATTATTGTTTAAGTTTTTTGTAATTCGACATTAAGAGATCTTATACATCTCTAAGTAAAAACAATACTTTAGTTTACATTTATATTTTCAGTTAATTGTATTTTATAATTGTTGATATGTTTTTTTTTTCTTGTATGTAAATTCCATGTTGACGCTAAAAGTGCCCTTGCGGCCTATTTGCAGAATAAATGTTGAAGTTGAAGAAATTGACTCTTTTTCAATGACTCAAAACATGAAATACTTTAAATCTAAAAATAATAAAAACCAGCAGGAGCAGCATGCCAACCAGCAACCCTACCCCTACTACCCTATTACTGTAGGTACTGTACTGTAGCTGTAACCCCAAGATTTGTCATTTGTCAGTATACCTGTCACTTTCTAACAAGTATGTAAGTGCGAAAGTGACAGGCATAATAACAGGTGATAAAAATGGAACCATGCTGCCACCGCAGGTTGGTTGCCTGAGGTTGTGTTTAAAATTGTCAGTGCTAAATTTACCTACATCATTTAGAACCTCGTCACATGCATGGTATTAAAATAGTTGATTGTATAAATCACACATGTATTACTACATTTACCCCAGTACGTATTTCTTTTTTTTATGTAATAGGCTGCAAACGAGCAGACGAGCCGCCTGATGGGAAGCAGTCATCGCCGCCCATGGACATAAGCAACATCGGAGGAGCCACTTATGCGTTGCCAACCTTTGAGAACCCTAAATATCTTTAAATGTCTACTAATATTTATAAAATCATGGATTTTGCTTTGCCGAAGTTGATCAAAAAATTTCCCCCGGTCTATATGTATACTTCGCTCCATTATAATTTGAATAGGAACAAGCTTTTACCCGCAGCTCCACCCTCGTCGCAGCGTTTATGGCTTATCCCTCGGCAACTGTGATTTTCTGTCTGAAAGCCTCTCTCCGACCCATAATCTAACTCTCTACAAAGGTTCGAAATTTATAAAACGTATCATGATTTGACGTTATTCTTAGTGCATAAATACAAACCCCGCAACGGAGCTGGCGAACCGTGGCGTCCGTGGCATGTGATAGTTTTATGTCAGGGTTGGTAATTATGATAAACCATTTTGCTTAAACTTTATTGTACGTGGAATTAATCAAGTGAACGAGAAACTTATTGACCCTCTACTGATATATTTCGGTTTAATTTGGTATCAAAGAAAATAAATTAGCATGTCAGTATCAATTTTCAATACGTTTCAAATGTTTCAATGTGTCTGTCATTTTGTTTATTTGTGTATTCTTTTTATACATTAATATTGAATTTTTAGTGCTTGAAAACAAAAAAATAAAGTATTCTATGTACTTTAATTTGTTTGTAGTGGCGTAGGCTTGTACCTTATGTAACCTTGACGTACTACTTCTGCCACAGATTTGCCGGCTCGGTTGCGGGGTATTTGCATAATATATGTGTCAGAAGTTCGAGCGATCATTGTAAGTAATACCAAAGATCGGTTTTTAAAGTTAGGATATCACTGCTGTTGCCTAGCGGCGCCGTGAAATAACAAAAGCCACTCTTATTTAAAGTGCAAATAATGTAATTATGTATCTATATAGTCAATGTTGTTTACTAGACAATAAGAAAATTAAAGGTGTCCTAATATTTTACGTCGCATAATAATAAGGTAAACGTTGAAAATAAATGATTTTGATTTGATAATTTGGTGTGCTAGAATGGTCGGTATAGTGGTATAATTTTGGGACTAAAAAAAAAATCATTCAAATCATTTATTTCAGAATACATTAGGTTCTATATTATGGTTACTAACACTTAATAACTATGTTAGGTGTATGTGTGTAAAAAGGAGGCAAAAAAACAGTACATTACATTAACCACTCACGTGTTTTTGGCAACTGTAGTTACCAGCTGTCATCCTTATTTTATTATAATAATAGAAGTCACTAAAACATATCAAGCACGTGAGTGATTAATAAAATTAAAATACTTATAAAATTGCAGACCCCCGCCCCCCTCCACAACCTCATGAATCCCTTGACATCCTTATGACATGCAGATCCATGAAAAGGCCGAGGACGGCCCAGTCCAACCTGTCCACGATCATTTGCAAGATACTATTGCCGCTCTCTCGCACATATCGAATAACGGACGCCGACTTTTTGCGTATTATCGCATAAAAATCGTCGACGGCCGCGTCGGCTAACATGCCCTACGAGCTGCAATAGCGAGGGAGCCGCAACAGTTCCCTGAACGCGTTATTGTATTGCACTCTTAGTGCACCGTACGCCCGCTGAGTAAAACTGACCCATAGACCACTCGTGTATAAACTTTAGCAGTAAGCTCTTAAAAGTAATAGCTTTACAGGTACACTACAGCGAGAGAATCTATGAGCCAGCATATTGACAATGACCTCCGCTCACATTCCATATCCTTATCATCTTTAAGGTCTTCGGTTAGGACATGGCCCAGATATTTAAATTATGGTACACGCTTTAAACGCATACTGTTTAAAAGAAGTGGTGGAACGTGTAATGGCAACTTTTTCTTACCTTTGAAAATCAGGAACTCACTTTTTTTCTAATTATACCTTAAGGCATGCGTATCCGCATACCTTTCACATATTTTTATTAGCTAACTAAGTGTGATAAATTACACTACCGGAAACCTCGAGAATGACCTACACATTTAACCCCAAAATTATCGGCAAGTAATTTGTTTACGCTTTGTATATGTTTAATCTGATTATAATATAAATTAATGATAGTAGATTGTTAACCAAGATTTGAAATGGTGCTTTCATTCGAGTTAAATACTCGACTCGACTTGCGGTCTGCAGATAGCGAAAAACATTTATATTTCAATATATATGAAAACACACATATTTTAGGAAACTGCAGTAATTTTAAGATTATTTGTTCATTAAAGTATGAAAATCAAGGGGATTCCCTCATACTTGTTATTTCAATGTTTTGGAAAATCGTGGCATATGATATTTTATGTCAGGGTTGGTACCTAATTATAGTACTATTTTGCTCAAACTTTTATCGTATGTCGAATTAATTAAAGTGAACGAGAACCTTATTGAGACTCTACTGATATGTTTTGGTTTAATTTGCAATAAAAAAAATGCATGTCAATTTTAATGCGTCTGTTATTTTGTTTATAAAATCACATTTTTCTGTATTTATTTTAAGCATATTAAATATTAATATGTATGTGTGATATATTAAATATTAAATATTAATGTGCTTAGCAAATATAGCAACTCGGCAGCATAGCAATTCAGTGGTCCTTGATTGTCTCCCGATTTGTATAAAAATAAGGCATTGACCACTGCGTTACCACCTTTTTACTTTAATCAATATTAATATATGAATTCTGGTCAACCCATTCTCATTATATGGTTCAGGTACAATTAGAGAATACAATTTTTAAACACGAATTCAATATCTATCATATTTTTTTCTAGCAAGAGTAATATACTGTTTGAATTTGGTGCATATATACAGAGGGCCTACCGCGTAAATCGAAATTTTATAATCTGCCTATCTGCACTCTTGCGTTTTCGATCGATAGAGAGACAAATAGACGAACGAAATAAATGATTAGCAGTAGGCCCTTAGAAATGAAATGATTTGCCCAAAGAGAATGTAGGTCCCTGGATCAAGTAAGGGCCATGTACATATATAAACAAGATAATTGTTTATTTTGTTCATAAGTTTTGGATGTTTTCTCTACATAATTTTAGCTATTATATATATCGAGTCTAGTACATAACACAAGCCTTATTAAGCTTAGTATGGGACTCGATTTTTGTGTAAGAGTGTTTTATAAGTAATATTTTTTTTTATGTCCAGATGTTCTCCTGTACGAATTCTCCGACTCTCATAAAATTTGGTGACCAGATTTTATAGTCGATCCATATTTCAGAAATTATTTAAAATGCGAAATTTGCATAAAGGGCTTAAGCGTCATTAGAATCTATGGCGCTTAAGACCATTGTGAGTTCACTGTGATGATGAACGAACAAGTGTTTTTCACTTTTACAGTTTCTAAACTTATCGCGAGGTCTACAGCTCACATAGCCACTAGTTTCTTTATTTTCTTAATAGAAAGACTAACTACTTTCATTAAAGTAAGATAGAATAGAATGTTCGGTATCTATTTTTATTATACATGGTACCTAATAACTCCAAAGAGCCTTTTATAAACCATTTTCGCTGCACCTAATATCCACACTTCCTGTAAACGCAAGCGATTGTTTTTCATTGGCAATAAAATAACATTTTTCACAACGTTTGTTTTGTTTGGGTACTTTATAGTTCTGACGTAATCCGATAAAAATTAATAGGCATTCTAAAATAGAGATGAATTCTAGATATTTTATAGGATTTGAGTGGGTGTGGTGAGAAGCTAGTTGAGCGGGTACTTTTGTTTTGCAGGTAACATTGGCAGTGCGTCGAATACGTTAATTGGGCATGCCGGCGCGTATTTGAAATGTTTTTTTTTTAAACCTAAAGCTATGCTCATTAACAATGCTTGGAAATAACACGTCACTTGCAGACCTCAATACATTTATTTATGTTTTGTCAATTAAGCAAATTGGAAACTAAGTTCCTTCAAAGATTCATCGAAGTATAAAATGTGTAAAGTCTAAGAAAACCTCTTGAGAAGATGGCAATGTACGGCATTAGTAACTGATTTGATAGGTACCTAACTATAATTACCGCATAATAACTATAATTAACTAACTAACTATAATTTGCGCTATAAGCTGTCAAATTCAAAGAGCGTATTTGTCAAAGACTTAACACATTTTAGATATCCTTGCCCGTTATATGTTATATATATCGGGCATAATATCATCATATCATATCTTAAAGCAGTACTATAGGTCGTGTCATTCATGACGACGCGTGCTTTGACTCGTATTGTCATGTTATTAAAGGTTAGATTGGACAAATCTGCGCATCATCGTGGATGACACGAACTGTAAATAATTAACTATTATTAAAATTCGTTTAGTGTAAGTTTAAAATAATTCTCATGTCGTTTTATATATAGTTCACATTTCCCTGATAATTTGACATTTGAAATGGCTCCTCCACTATCACTGTTAAGTCTTAAAGTCAGTGTATAATTAGCTTAGGGCCACTTGCACCATTCCACTAACCCGGGTTAACCGGTTAAACCTGGAGTTACCATACTTACCATAGTACAATTTGACATTGGGTTAACGGTTTAACCGCTTAACCTTAACCCGGGTTATTGGGATGGTGCAAGTGGCCCGTAGAAAGCCTCTAATGGTCTCTATTCCTTAAAATGTTATAAAAAGAACTTCCTTAACTTGCATCAAACTTACAAGAACGATTACTTACAGGAAACTTATTGAACTGAAAATCAAAGCGCTTGTATTTTTTAACTTGAGTGAAATTAATTTTATATTTCAAGTGTCTTGTTACAAACTGGCTTATAAAGTAATAAAAAAACTTTACGGGGCTTTGTGAAAGTGAAGTTTTCAAAGCACTCCAATTACACTCTGTTTTAATAACCATTTGAAATTATGAGTATCTGAAATATTCCCCAGTAAGTTTTTTATTTATTGATGTTATCCGTCTTTGTAAGTTTTGAGTATAAAATCCTATAATATATATTATATAAAATATGATTATTTGTTATGTTAATCTACATTGTACACGTAATACTACATGGTTCTGGTATAGGCAAAGAAAACTTAATTTTATTTTATAGCAAATCAGATGTAACATGTTTTTTATTATTTTATCATTTAGGGAATTGCGTTTAAGTTATATTTTCAATCCTATACGCGAATTTGTAGTTGTCTATATTTGTTTTTTAGGTTAGAAACAACTCCGCAACAGTTGTTACCTAAGCACAAAGTACATCGCGTGAGTACCTAATGTCGTAAATTTAAAAAGTTTAGTTATTCAGGCTATTTGAGATTCTATGTAATTAGTATAGCGCATGAAGTACCCGATAAATACATATACTCATTCTTACTGTTCCGCAGTTTTTTCCTTTTTTTCTTTGCGTTTTTTCGGGTTGAACCCGGTTTGATAATTTTTAATGCAAACAAAATCTAGTGATCAATAATTTCATACTGAGACAATTTAGAGACAACTTTCGAATATACAAGAACGTCAAATGACATAAAAAAGTCAAACCGTCAGTTCCCACGGAACTGAGTTGTATCAGACGTCTTACCAGCGCATTTCACCGTGGGAGAGCGCAAGACTCGCCTTTTTTATAACGCATAAAAACTTCGTGCCCGTTAACAATAAGTATTGCAAATGGTTTACACTTGTTGGTTTATGTCTAATTGGCGATTGTGTGTGGGGTGTGGGATTTATATTTTGATTTTCTACCTGATTATAATAACCTAAAGTCTATATTACGGACATATTATTTAAAATAGAAATGAAATCCATAAATGCCATCTGTCTATCATCGCTATGGGGGAGTTTCATCTATCAAAATTAAATAATGAATCGTGGGTTTTTATGTTTTGATTTCCTACCTTATTATAATAACCTAAAGTCTATTTATTATATCCATACTACGATATATTATGAATATCAACTTTAGCCCGTTTATGTTAAGATAAATATTGAATCTATAAAATACATCTGTCTATCATCAGAATGGCGGAGTTTCATCTATCTAAATTAAATAATGAAAGTATGGTATGAATTTTGTTATTTAAATATGAGATTAATTTTCATTTCAAAATTTAAATCGTACTTTTATTATCTGTATGTCACGTGACCGAACCGCAGATCACTTTTTTTTCTCGTGACTATAGCAGAATCAAGTGTGTGGTAGTGTGAAAGAGCGTTTACATTATCATACAAAGATATTGCATTTAAAACTAGTCTATATTGCACGAAACCGTCTACCTAGAGTTGGTTTGCATTGACATGTATTTTCAAGTGACAACGCTACAGCCAGTCACAGCGCCTCATTTTCTAATAGACCAATCGCAGTTCGGGTGGTTTAAATTGACTAATCATGGTCAAATGAAGTTTCGTCGAAGAAAACAAGACCTGAACTTTGACGATTTGCAATTGGTCCGTTATTAGTATTGCGTGTTATAATAGTGAGGCCACTTTTACGCTGATATTTTGTTTGACGTTAGTCTTCTATGTTTTTTTCGTTCGCTGTTGGCAGGGTATTCATCCTATAGACTTACTTTACTCTTTGGTATTCATCCTAACACTCTAGAACCTATATCGTACTGTACGGTTTATTTAAAATAATAAAATTTCAGTTACTTAATATAATAAAATGCCTGGGTCCTTAATCTCCAAGTTCATCCAAACATGAACCATGAACGAAATACGATAATGTACGTTCTATGATTCACCCCTTGAACTATTTATAGCTAACGATAACCAATTGAAATCAAGTGATTATGACTAGGCCAAATGTATTTATAACTGCGTGATTCGAGTATTATTTAGACGCTTCTTTAAAACACTGGCCATCATAACCATTAGGCATGAGAAGGATTGCAAACTAAATGTTCTTTTACCTAAGTGTTTACAAATCCGAAATTCATACCTACGTTTTTTCATAAAAGTTTTTATTTTGCATTGTGTCTATGTCGGCGGCCGATCGTAAAATCAGGCCCATTGTATAGTTCCTGTGTAATGTTTTGAGGGTGGTCTCGTTCAACCAATAGATATAAGGTAGGTTCTCGGTAGGTTAGGTTCGTTAGGTCGCTTCAGATGCTCGAAGGGCAAACTGTCCAGGAATATTAGCCCCGCGGGGCTCCGTCGACTCAGAGAACGAGGCAATGATTTTCACGATTCACGATATTCTTAGGAATTTCATGATCTGCCTGATGTTATGATCGGCCGCCGATATCTATTTATACTGATTACTGAGCCAATTTATAACAATGGGCACACGGCAAGAGCAGAAATTGTCTGATGAAAGATATATGCAGAGTGTTATTAGGACTTATAGTAAAGGGAAGAAAGTATGTACCTACTACAAAAAAGGTAACGCGTTACCTACCAAAAGTTACTGCAGCACTAAATTTCTCGGTAGGGTTTATATGCGCACCGAGGTACACTTTTCAGAGATTTTTTACAAACTTTAATTAACATTACCCCCAATCCCCACTATGCTAGAGAACCAATGAATAAACACACCGATCGACGATTATTTATATCATTATTGCACACGAAAATAGTCTGTTTTGATCTATGGCCGCGGGAATACGAAACTGAGCTATTTTCATGCGAATGATATCGGAAGTTCTATTCTAAATCTATTTTAAAATCAAAGAGTTAACAAAAAGAGAATGGAAGGGCTTCTATTTAATCGTTCAGAATCAAATAACTCAAGGTAAGTACCTCTCTTTTACCTATATCAATACTTTAAATACTTTGTTCACTAGTGTTTTAATATTTTTAAGTTTTGTGCTTATTATATGGTCGAGTTCATTAATATTTTTACAAGCCAACGTTCAAAACGGGGGTTTGTATATATCTTCGTTTATTTTTTTCTGGTGAGTATCTGTAATTGGTTTTTTGTATAATATGTGTAAAACCTCTAGCAACAATAACAGCTATTGGATCTCCGAATAATAATTAGTTATTTGTTTTACAAGGGGGCAAAGTTGTTGTTTAACCGCTCGTGCTAATATTGATACTATTGCGAGGGTTAAACTAACTTTGCCTCCGAGTGAAACACAAAATTTTTCACCACACCAACGCGAGGAAAATACTAACTATGAAATACCAAACAAATCAAACCAAATCAAATCCAAATGAATATAATATAAAAAAATTACATTCAAAATCATTATTTAAAAGTAAATTCCACCAGCTAACATAAGGAAACAACTCAAAATTTGCATCTGATTATTTTGCCCCACATGTGGATAAAATGCAACTTTCTCATTAGTTTTTGAACAATCAAGAGGGCCTTTACACTTACACTTTACACAGTTGGTGTGGTGAAATAATAGTTTCCATATTTAGTAAGCATTATCTCCCTAGACGATTCTAATGTAGTTACGTGAATGTTCTAAACTATATACAATCGTCATTAAAACTAATTGTGTAGAACATTAGTCAAACATTTGCCAAACAATACGTTTGATATGAATATTAAACCTGTAACACAAAATATTGATACATTATAAAACGTAATTTTCGTCTTCCAATTACTACGCGACCTTTCCATCTACCGCCTGGAGGTACAACAATACGAGAAGTCTGGGCGGTGCCATGCTCTTATACCGCCGCGAACTGCGCAATGTCATTACCGGAAAACACATAGGAATACCGGCGAGGGGAGGCTGGGGCAACGTGAGAGGAAAAAAAATCTAAGAAAATTTATACGGCTTAGAAACCTGTTGCTTGGGAAAATTGACGCTGCTTACGAAATTGTGTTTGGAACACGTGACATGATTTCTTACAGAGTTCTAATGTATTTGTGAGAAGCAATACATATGTTGAGTTTGGGTCGAAAAGTACTTGAGGGTTGAAGAGATCACAGAGAGACGCTTTAGAGATAAGACCGCCTTTTTGTTACTTATGTTTTTTTTCTTTGCTCGCTATTTAAGCTCTGTATGAAGTGCGCAATAAAAGGAACCGTCAAACTAGCCAACTACACTAGCTATGCATCCTGGGGGTATCTCTGCCGAAAAACACATTTTAAAATATTTTTATAAAGGCTTTGTATGAAGTAATGAGCGAAGTTCGTGGTGGTGGAAATATAAGCGACTGCACCAATGCATAAACTTCCGTGAGAAGACATCATTGTAATATTTGGCTGCCAAAAGGTAGCTGCCAAGTGTCAATTAAGCTATATGTCCCACACCCGCTAGGGCAGCGCTACGCAGTCATACACGGAGCGAATAACTGTGTACCCAGTAATTTTAAGACTTATTAATGACAACATTGCCCACCTCAAAAAAACGGCTTAAGGTTATCACTTGTCACTTGCGGGTGATGGTTGCGTAACTACGTAAGTAAATGAAAGTAATGTTTGTACCTGTACAATCAAATAAAAAAATACATTGAAAACGCTACACAAAATATGGATACTATATTTATAGACTGATGATAGTATATTTCGCCGTTAAACGTAAGTTTGGCAAACCTAATATAAGTTTAAAATGTGACCCATGGACCCGGGTACGTCCTTAAACTACGTCCAAAAGAGAGGTATGGGCATTGTGAATGTCATCTCGCTTTATGTGGTAGGGCACAGCACAGCGGATGTTATCACAGATCTAGAGCAGAGCCCAACTGGGGAAGTACCTCCACCTAACAGAAAACCGCAGCCAAATAACACTAGACCCTACTCATAGTGTTGTGTTCCTGCCGGTAAGTAAGGTTGCCAGAGCTCAACGAGGGGGAGGGGGGTTCAGGGTCGGCAACGCGCATGTAACTCCCCTGGAGTTGCAGGCGTACATAGGCTACGGAAACTGCTTACCATCAGGCGGGCCGTATGCTTGTTTGCCACCGACGTAGTTTAAAAAAAATGTACCATACATTTTTGAAAATAAATGAAAAAAATAATATATATATATATATATATATATATATATATATATATATATATATATATATACGCTGCATTTCGGTTTTTATGTAATTGTCAACGATCACGACAAAAATAAAAGGTGAAAAAATAGCGAAGTATAAAATGTCATTTCAATTAGATGAGATTGAGATATGTCAAAACCCTTTACCTATAACCACCCCTATGTTTACGTCAATTATTCTAGAGAAATATCGAAGACTCCTTTCACAACAAATGCCAATCATTTTAGCTACCTACTTCGCTAAAGCTTGTTGGAAACGTGTGAATATTAATTTTGCATCGATACAGCGGTGAATTCTTGCTAAGCCGCAGACACGTTTCAATTTCAGTCTCGACGAAGGTGTAGGTATGTATGTATTGTCTTCGCAAGATAATAGACACAATGTGTAGACACACGCAACTCATATGTAGGTACTATATATTTAAGTATATCATATAAATTAGTACGATTTCAAATAGCTATTCAAAAAATTCAAAAAAAATTTCAAAATTTAATCTGTTTATTTCAATTTTTTGTTGAGGTACAGTCAGCACTCAGTTATAATCTCTATATTTGGAGATTGTGTTAACTAAGTTTAGCCTTAACTAAGTATATAATTAGTCCTGTTGGCAGTTAGTGTTTACATGTTATTATAATACTATTTGTAACAAAATTAATTCAATTAATCAGTGCTTTCTTAAGTGTACTCTTTATTTTATCAGGATGTTTTTCTAAAGCTTCTACTACTTGTTTGGGTAAGCTGTTCAGGATATTAGGCAGGTATGTTGGCCAGAGCCTTTTCCCATATTCATTGTTACTTTTAGTTATTTTAAAGTATGGTTCATTGGTTAAGGTCCGGAGGTGGGATGGTCTCCTATACCTGTCCAGCTGCCCCAGCAAGTGTTTATATTCTAATATTACAGCAAGTTTTACTTTGTCATATACACTAGATATTCTACAGTATTTAAACAATTTGTGATAATTATTTTTATATTGAAGTTTTATTTTCAAGGGAACTATAGTTTTTAGTAATCTTATTTGAATATCATATATTTTTTGTAAGTATGTTTTATATGTTCTCCCATAGCTAGAGATACCATAGTTAATTACAGAGTCTGCAAGTGCCATGTACAATAGGCGTAGTACGGAGTATGGCATTTTATGTTTCAATATACTAAGGTTACTTAAAATTGCCCTGAGTTTGTTGCACACATGTTCAACATGTGGACCCCAGTTAAATTTGGTGTCTATTTTAAGGCCTAGGTAGGTATGTTGATCAACTACTTCTAGTTTTTCACAGTTACAATATGTTGGCCCTGTGTGCATACATACATGGTCATGGGCTACAATTCTAGGGGTATATGTGGTTTTGACATAGGGTGAGTGAATATACATTATCTTGGTTTTTTTATAGTTTAAGGATAATCCTGCATCGTGTGCCCATTTACATAGAGCATCAAATTCAGTTTGCATCGGACTCTCCGCCACCTTGATATCTTTATTGGCCGTTATTAGGCATGTGTCATCTGCAAACTGGTACACAGAGGCGGTTCTGAATATATTGCACATATCATTCACATATATTAAGTATTCTGTTGGGCCAATTATTGAGCCCTGTGCGGTGCCATAATTAGATTTTTTTAGGTCGCTCAAGTCCCCGGCAATACTGACTGTGTTGTATCTATTATGGTGGTAATCTTTGAACCAGTTTAAGAATGGCCCCTGTATACCATTTTGCTCAAGTTTTTTAAATAGGGTGTCATGGTTCAAAGTGTCAAACGCCTTACTGAAATCAATCATAACCACTATAACATGATTTCTATTGTTTAAGTGTCCATTCACTTCATCTGTAAATTGAGCCAACAGCTGTGAAGTATTTTTTCCTTTTTGGAATCCAAACTGTCTTTCATGAATTATACCATTTCTCGATAAGAATCCATTTATTTGATTACCTAAGTATTTTTCTATAATTTTGTCTAAGCTTGAAAGAATTGTTATAGGTCGGTAATTGTTAGTATCAGAATAGTTACCTTTTTTATGTATAGGTCGAATTAATCCTATTTTAAGCTTGTCTGGGTATGATGAGTAGGCTATGCATTGATTTGTCAAATGGGTGAGAACCGGGGTTATTTCCTGGGTAATACATTTTATATCTTTGGCTCTTAGGTTATCATATCCAGCACTTTTATTTTCATTAATGTTTTTAATTATTGTTGACATAGACCTTTCGCTTATTTTGTTAAGCTTTAGTGTTACATTAGGAGTGTTTATGTAGGAATTTTCATCGAGCAAGGTTTAACATCGGTATGTCGATGGGTACTGATAGTAAATTCAAAATGAGACTTTTTTTCGTATGACTTCTAAAAATACTTATACGGTATTAAATAACGACACTTCATATCTTATTGCTCAGTTATGTGGGTTTATTTTTCACATAGTTATTTTGACAGATTTATCAGGGACCATAAATTTATATCCGTAACGCAGGCTTCGTCAAGTTTTGACAGATATGAGTGAATATATTTTTACTCAGTCTCCCGTTGACCTCGAACGCTGTAATTAAAGGGTTCCTAAAGTCGGGATACATTTTAAATTCATTATACGCGACATAATCCGTTAAAATAGTTTTATAATGAATAACAATCGCGGTAATCTCAGACAATATAACAATGAGATTAATGTTTACCTCTGTCAGAAAATAAATGAACATTGCTCTTTTTATTATTTATTAATTTTGATATCCCAGGTAGCGTTGCCTACGTTATATGGTTATACTTTCTGCGTGGCATGTTGTAGCGTGTAGCATCATTATTAGTTATTTCACATATTCAATTGGTTAGACATTTTTTATATTGTTTTTATACTATACACAGTTCTGAACAAATATTGTATATTCCTGTACCAACCAACCCTGCGTACCCCAGCCTCCTGTTTGAGTTGTAATCACGACCGACGGACAGACGTCAAGTGACCGCCGGAGGCATATGGCTGACTCAAGTAGCTTCACTCGGATTTTCTTGAAATAAACTGTTTGTATTCTTATAGATAATGTAATATCAATGGTGTAGTAAGTTTGGAACGATGATGATTCACGTATAAGTGAATACATATGTTCACGCCCGTACTTCCGTAGAGTACTTTCTTATAAAACATGTTTACCAAATATCACGTGAGATGGCGCTGTATAATATAAGAGTTTGGGATTATACTTTTTATATTGACTTTTTCATGACTGGTTATTAACTAAATACGTTCACAGTCAGTCCTTCGTTCGTAAAGTGCCCCCTTTTTGAACGAGTTAGGGATTACATTTATCATAGTTGAAAGCTTTTGGACTATTATTGTTAGGTGGTCATACGGTACCAGTTAATAGGTACTCTGAATTTGTTACATTACGGTTGTAATAATTTTGTAATATAAATAGTTTACAGTACATATGGCGCTACTTTACCGCACTAGTGCTATAATTAGCACATTACGTAACTATGGCGAAAATTTAAAGGGCCATATGTACTGTAAAATGTACGATACATGAACGAATAGGCAATTCGCAACTCGTGTCGATTTAAAAGACTCCCTTCGGCCGTGTTTTAACTTATCCCCACTCGTTGCGAATTTCCTATTTTTCGCACTTGTATGTACTATTATGAATGTATGTCTGTAAACCCTTTATTGTACATAAGCCAGATTACAAACACAATAAAGACAAAATATATACAATGATCAAAGGCGAACTTATCCCTATATGGGGGCCTCCTTGAGTTTATTTTTGTTTTGCCTATTTTTCACAGTATTCTTGAATAGTTTTAATTCAATTTGTCTGTTAGTGATGATATCGAGATGATCAGTGTGGCTACCACCAGTTCGGCACTGACATAAACGCTATCAAGAACGTAACCTACTTTCTATGCATCTCGCTCGTACTCGCATATAAGTTCAAGAGAGATGTATAGAAAGTAAATTACGTTATGTATGCGTTTATGTCAGTTTTGACATTGTCAGTGATACAGGTACTGATGATTGATACCTATTAATGCCAAGGCTTACTTTGAACTTACAGTCAAGTGTCTGTTAAGCCATGCATAATAATAATGTTCAAAACAATTTTTATTGAAAGTCTTAATTGAGCCATAACATCTATATATTAGGTAAATAATCAAATAATCTCGTTAAGGGGAAAGAGGACGGCCGCTTATCCATAAAAAATCTATGGCCCTACGTTTGAATTTTTTTTCGTCGTTTTGATTATCGTAAAAATTAGGAGCCAAAAACGTTTTAATACAAATTTTTAAAAGCTCTTAACTCTTCTACTTAATAATTAAAAATTACAAAAAAAAAAAAAAGTACGAGGCATAGCTGTGGTCGATAACAAATTGTGTCCAAATATTTTCAATAATGTTGATATCCAGAGAGGAAAATGAGGGCTACGTTGATATGAAAAGGCGATTTCGCGGGGGTCCTCCACTTTCGTCTTAACTGTCGAAATAAAAGTATATTCACCAATAAAACCTTTTATCAAAAAACTAATTGTCAAGAGATGTTACCACCCTAAATGTGTCCACTTAATTCGTGTCCACAGTTTAAATACAAGTTTAAGGGTCTGTCCGTGCAACTACTATAGACCAGTATCATTTCTGAGCTTGGTCGCTAAAAGTTAAACCTTAATAAACAAGAAAATAACAAATATCAAGATTAACTTTTGGAAAACTATAAAGCCTGCTACGGTATTTTTTCGCATAAAAAAAACGCCCTTCTTTTTGAAGTTGATCAAACATTTTACCTGATTCCTAATACATCAAAACGGGGCTAAACACGACTCGATAAAATTAAGCCAATTTAACTCTTTCCTTGAGCTTTCCAGTAGACGAGAAAAGGCCCAACACACATTATTCTTACTTGCCTTTGGTATTCAATCTGATGGCAGAGATCTATCAACTCTAAAAATATAAGTGCCCCTTCTCCTTTCCTTTCCTTTCCTTTGTATGGTAGTCAAAAAATTTAAATATGGAGTAGATAACTGCTTAACTACTTGACAAAATCAATAAAATTATTACATCATAATTATAAGGCTCCATACCAATACGAGTAAAGCCCCATTTACTCGGCGCGGCAGGACAAATCAGAATACACCGCGTCGATATCTTTTATTGCATTCTATTTTCCTGGCTTATCCACATATTCACACACGTGTAAAATAAAAATAAAATAGGTAACAATTATTATTAGTAGTGGTAAAAGACCATCCTACCACAATAAGAAACATTGTTATCATCTGCAACACTAACTTGAGTGCAGGGAACCCACTCGGCGGGTTCTCTGCTCGTAGTCGCTTAACAACGCGGGAAAACGCTGAGGATAGCGCTATAGAAACATTCGCAATAAATGTGTTCATATATTTAAAAAGTTTATCGTTTAATTCAAAATATCAAGGCAAAACCTTATTCATACTCATTCATTCATATTCTTACCTAAAAAATCCTAATAATATCGAACCCGCATCTTCAGCGAGGAACCCAACTTTGCTACCCACGTATGTCCAGTCCAATGTAAGAAACGTTGTTTTAATTTAATAACGGTCACACGCTCTCTTGAGAAATCCAGTGGAAAACAGAACAAATGAGATCCGCCGTGACAGCCCTCTGGGCGGCTGACTGCCCACCCCTTATAAAAGCAGCGGAGTTACCGCTGGCCCACAGAAGCACAACCCTGCTGCCAGCTACTGGACGTGGCTATGGTCCTGATTTGACGAAGTTCAAAAAATTGTAAGTACTCCCTCTTTTCGCCAACTAGTTCTAATTGAATGTCGTTTTTTAACACGCCTCACATACTAGCTATTACACACATTTAGAATTAAATTGACGAATAGATGCGCTAGTTTGATTTTATGTTACTATAATTGTTATTATAAATGCTAAAAAATGGTTAAAGTAATCGCCAAGACAGTAATGAAGGCACTTTTGGACGATTTATTTACTTTAATTGTGATATTTATAGTCAGTTTTCAAGAGAATTGGCAGATCAGACAAACAGATTACTTCAATATCCTCTTGAGTCCCAAAGGCCCTTCTAAAGCCTCTTCCTAAAATTTAATTTTAACTTTTATTAAATAAGTCAAGATTCCGAATTTTCAAATATAAAACTAAAGCATAGGGGGCTATATTATCTTCTGTTTCTTTTTTGTACATCTGGACAGTCATATAAATAATAAGTATAAAGAGCAGTTTTTAATAAAATATATTTAGGTAATGTATCAATTGACTAGAAAAAAAAGTTTTCAAGAATTTTTTTGTGGAATTTCCTAAAAACACTACTACATATACTTTCTCAATTATATTGTAAAGAGGTTATAATTTAAAATAGTTGTCTTTAAGATTGTAGGTGTGTTTAATAAATCAACAGCTTACGAGCAAGCTGCAAATGATTATAATTCATCTAACATCCGCAGATACTTAGAATGGGAATTTAGCTTTTTATATATATTTTTTTATGTTATAGAAAAGTTTATCAAAATTTGTTAAGACTTAACTACCGGTAAATTTGGTTAATATGCTATAGCATATTCAAATATGCTATAGCATATTCAAATATGCTATAGCATATTAAAAAATATATATTTTTAATTTATGGGTACATATTTTTAGAAATAACATATTCAGGAAGTACCTATATGTAATATTTTGTCTGCAAATTTATGTAAGTCACACACACAGTCAGCCAGTTTACAGTCTCAGTATATAGTTCCATGTTAATAACCAGGCCTTGGAGTATTTTTTATCACGGTAAGACTAAAGTGAACTATGGAGTCGTTGTTAACTTTAAAATTAAAGTTATACTCATACCTCATGAAATAACTCATAAAATAAATAATAACTATAAAAAATTACTAATAATACACCACCATCTTCATTGACGAATAACAAATAATATGCAGGTACTTTAATAAATCCATAGAACAATCAATATCCATAGAACACGTAGCTATAGGCATGAGTTCTTCATCTAATTTATCTTTAATTGTGTCAGGGCTAAAACATGTTAAAAATTTAGTAATGTCGTCTATTATTTGAAATACTTGCTATATTGGAATACTAATAAACTGTTATTTTGTAATAGATTCAACAATAACTTGATAATTGTCTTTAATATAAAACTAAACTCGTTTGGCATGTTCATATCCAACAATGCGGTTTGAGCGTTTGCTCTTGCGATGGCTTCTTTTCTTGGAGATTTAATATATTTTTATAATGTACAATTTAATTACATATACATAAACAGTATAACATATAAGTAGTCAGAATATTTTTAAACGATCCGGACGAACTTAATGAGGATGAGTATGAGTATGACTTTCATTTTAATACTCCATAGCTCACTTTAGTCTTACCATGCTAAAAATACTCCGAAGCCTGTTAGTAACCATTTACTCAAAACATGGAAAGTTAATTGTTTTAAGGCAAATTAAATGTGTAATAAAAATAAAGAAAATATTTTTCAGTTGCAAGCACAATGCGAAAACGGCTGCACATATCAGCCTTGATCCTGCTCATCCTGTCCAGTAATGCATTTGGCGGCGGGAATAAAACAAAAACTGCACAGAAAATACTATTTAAGGAAAAAGCAACTGATCGCATTAAAAGATTTGCCGATTATGACGAAAACGATGGGCAATTTTGGGCTAATAGGGGAAAGAGACAAGTTACTCATAAAGATTTAACTAAAGATGATATTGATCAACAAGTGAATAGAAAGTTTCCAAACATAAAAAATAAACTATATAATGAACCACCTTTTTGGGGTAACCGAGGCAGGCGTTCATCTGAAGAAAATTACAATGATCAATCGTATTTCGATCTTGTTTTTGGTGATAATGATTACTACAGTTTTAGAACAAAACAAAAGCTCAACGGACATCCAAGTTTAAAAGACAGAAGGGAAAATACGATTCCCTTTTGGGGCAATCGAGGGAGGCGGAATTCAGATGAAATACCAGTTGACAATGAAGTTAGTCCATTCTGGAGTAGCAGGGGCAGACGACAAGAAGAAGAACCATTTTGGGGTACGAGAGGACGAAGAGAAAATAATTTACCATTTTGGGGTAACAGGGGAAGACGAGACAATGAGCCATTTTGGGGAAGCCGGGGTAGAAGGGAAGAAAATGAGCCGTTTTGGGGTAACCGTGGAAGAAGACAAGATGAGGAGCCTTTTTGGGGCAACCGAGGAAAAAAAGAAGACGAAGAACCATTTTGGGGAAATCGTGGTAAAAAAGAACTTGACAGTACTGAACCTTTCTGGGGAAATAGAGGCAGGCGTAAGGATGATCTCAAAGAATCTATAATGGAAGCTATTAATAAAGTTGAAAGTGATATAGACTATTTATCAAGACTTAAAAAAGATGCAACTGAATACAACGGGCGTTTCTGGAAGAATAGAGGAAGAGAAAGCCAGTTAAAGGGTTTGTTTGATGGTAATAGATTGAAAAATCAGCATGGCGTTGAACGAATTCCTTTTGAGTTGACTGTGAAGCCGTCAGTCTCCAGTACTCTGTTAGATGATAGAATATATGCTGATCAACCACATTATATTTTAGTAGAAAGAAGCAGTCGATCATCAGCTGAATCCCTAGATCCCTATTTTATATCGAGAGGCAAAAAGAAGTACTTTAAAACATCAAGGGATAGACGCAACGCTATCGAAGAGATAGTTAAATCGGTACGAAACGATCCTTTTTATATAGCACGAGGCAAGAAGGATTCTCATAACATGAATTTAACAAATTCAAAAACTCGTGATGGGTTTTTAAAGGCTAAAGAACTCATCTGTGCGACTATTGAACTAACATTAATGAATAATGAAAACAAAGTTGTGAAAAGAGAAATAAATGAAGACAGAGACAGACGAAACATTCTGAAGAAGTTAGCAGCTCAGTTACAAAATGATCCGTATTTTGTTAGCAGAGGCAAGAAAAATGAAACCAATGAAAATGAAGTCGACGAATTCATTAGTCAAATAGCTGTTATGTGTAATTGAAATATTTTAATAGTATTTTAATAGTAGGCTCTTATTGACATAAGTGTATTATACAAAAAAGAAAAAAAAATCGAAGTGTAATGTAAAAAAAAGTAATGTTATTAATTTTCACAAAGATATACTTATGTATGTAACGGAAAGTAATTACAAAAATTTATTGTGACACGATAGTTTGAATAAAAAAAAATTAATTCTTTATTAAATTTCATCCCTTATCCTCAAAAAATAATATTACATAAATATCATCAGTCTCTTTTCTCTTTCTAATATAGTAAATTTACAGTAATTGCCCATAACGAATCATTTTAAAAAATCGGCCTAGACCATGTCGGGCCATGCTCAGTTTAGCTACCATTCTGTCAGAACATGCCAAACGGGGGCTATTATTAAGTATCATATTTACAAGCATAAGGGACTGACGGAGTTACTTCGCAGCGCTTTGGACGTCTTTTACTAAGAAGAGAAAATTTTATGCAATAACTCAAAAACGGCTGGACCGATCATGTTCGCTATAGTTTTAATTGAAATTAAGTATTTATTAAGTTTTTGTTTCATGAACTTTTTTAAATTTTACGGTCCCATTGTTCAAAAGTTAGAGCTGGGGAGTACATATTTATTTTAGGAGCGATTATTTTTGAAAATATTAACTTTGTGTTTGTGTTTGAAAATGTTTTTTGGAGAAGCTTATTCGTTTTGAAAGACCTATCCAACGATACCCCAGCACACTAAATATTGGGTCAAAACGAAGAAAAATACAATTAAAGAAATCATTTTGTATAGTGGATACCTTAATTTTGTAGTTTTTATTTTACTGTCGCCATGCATGATTAATGTATTCATGCCAAATTGCAGCTTTCTAGCACTAACGATCACGGAGCAAATCCGCGGACGGACGGACGGATATGGCGAAACTATAAGGGCTACCATCATAATTATATATCATCGACACTCAATATATGATTGTCCAGACAGATCATCTGATCTCATCTCCGGTCGTATCGGTTCTCCATTCCACTGGGTTAAGATGGGTGAAGACGAGTAAGTGCACGTTTGTGCCCTGGAATATTTCCTGCTCCCCTGCTGCTTCCGAATCTGATAGCGGTAGCATCCGTATCGGCCGTGGGGTTATTATTATATTATTATGCATCTCGCTCGTAGGTACTCGCATATAAGTGTTAACGAGATGTATACAATTTTACATTCTACAGATGCCGGGGCGAAAGGGGTTGCCGGCCGAAGCCATATAGATAGGTCTGAGGCGGGCAACCCCATATTTCCCGCCGATGTATGTATAGTGCTTTTCTCAAACATGCAATGAAATAATAATAAAAATAGGATGATGTCCTAATGTGATAGGTTATTCAGTGCGTGGGGTATTGAAGGGGAACAAACATGTGGTTATTTTGGCGCTACGACGCACGCCATGACGCTTTTTTTATTTTTTGTTTTTTTATTATTACGTTAGGATTTCCTAAACGGGATCAAACATTTGATTATTTTTGCGCTACGACGTACAGTTTAGGAGATGCCACCCTGGAAACCCTGAAATAATAATAATAAAACGCAAAAAAATAAAAGAGGACTTTGCCAGCCTAGGCTTGCAAGATTTGTATGAAATTTCATTAACGACCTCTTGTGTTCTTCTTATTATGGCAGATAAGTGCTTATGGCACACTTTCGTTTATTATCAGATCGAATTACATTGTATTTGTTTCCCCATTTTATCTAGTAACCGGTCGTAAAGGCACGTCCCTAGATCGGCTTCACCTATGTATTTGAAGTATGCCTAAATTAGGTAGGTTCTTATTATCATACACACATTTAACGCCTCTAAAATCCGTTACATCCTTGAATTTAAAAATTGCCGACACGCCGAATGTATGATGATTTCGATTATTCTTTCTAAAAATTGTAATACCATAAAGTCATAACTTCATTAACAAAAGTTGTTGGTATTGATTTGCGAATCTAAATAGGCACTGAAAATTGCTCACTGAAGCGGGTACCTATTCAAAACAGGGGTTTTATCTGTAGTTTATGGTTCATCTTCTCGCCAGCTTCAACGTGTTAACACCATAAACGAGATATTGTTTTTTTAAGTCATAATCTGGAATTCGAACTCATTGAACTTCATTTGTCAACCGGAACCTAAACGATTTCAGCGCCTGCGTTGCGTTTGTCGTATTTAACTTCATTGTATCTATCGTTTTTGTTTAACATAACTACTTAGTAGGTACAGTAACTTAGGGAGATCATAATCTGAACTATTTTACAGGAAATTAAAGACCATATTTAGTGTGGCTTTTTTATTACTGCAATATAATAATATGTGATACATCCAAACATCCTATTTTATTTAAATCTGCTCTGCAAGTAGATCCGGTAAAGTCCAAATATGTTGAGCAATCACCTCAAAATAATATCAATTCGTACTCTAAATATTTTAGAATTCCATTTGCTCACTTTTCATGAAAACAAGTAACGTTTCAAAATGGCCGGCTATCCACATTTACTATAGATAATTATTTATTTCTTGGTTCATTATGGCCGCATTTAAGGGACACTTAACACTCGTCTGATATGGCTATTACCATGTAAATAACTCTAAAAGACCTTTTTAATAACTATTATAAAATGTCTATAATAAGGTACTTAGGTCATCATTTTAAAACGATGTACGAACATAACAAATCAGATTTTTTAAATAATACTGTTAAAAATGTTAAATTACCATTGAAAATTTCGATTATTTGGTAATAAAATTTTGTATACATTTTATGGCCGCGGGATGACGGTGACATTTAATGCCTTAACTAAACGTTAATAATCTCATAATACTACATTTACCCACGCTCACAAGCGCAACACATTTTTTAACGTTTATTTATTATTTAATTTAATTAGATTAGCGTACATCAATCTAAATTATAAGCTGGAATAATAACATTCATCCGAAAACATTTTTAACATCATTAGGCTCCTTATTACGTGTCTTCAAGACTTTACGTTAAATCACATTCGAAAAACATTTGAAAACGTCAATTCCGAATTCTCCGTGACGCCATCTCGTGGGCGCACGGGTCCAAGTACAACGCCCTCTTTTAGTAGGCCTTGGAAATAATTGTAAACCCTGTAGGCCTTGAAATTCGTTCAGACTCTCCACAACAGGAGATGATTGGTTGAGTCTTCCCTGCCCGCGTCTTCGGTCATGCTCGAACTCCTGAAGTCCTCATAACCGTCACCTCCCGAAATTATTAAAGTTTCTTTGTTACTCTGTGTAGTCTCCGCCTGTTTGTGTAGTTTTTCCGCGTTGGCTGACCGCCTGGTCAAGGCTTTCGTCTTAAGGCTTGCCTGCGCGGGTTTCGCTGGTTGTTTCTGAGCTGCTGGATTTTCAACGATGGTCAGGAATCTTACATGGCCAGTATGACCGTAGGTTACACCTGTGATTAAAGAAAACATTAGGTCTAATTAATTGTAGTGTTCCGTTAGAATAAAATAGCTATGAGGGTGTATAACGTACATAAAATATTTTGAGCGTACTATTTAGGCAGCGTACGTGTAGGTTTGAGATGATGTCGCAGTCTACAGTTTGTAACATGGCAAACCTGCATGGTGCAGCCACCGCGCGCGCTGGCCGGTGACAACAAAAATGCCTATTACGCTAGTCTTTTGTTTTTCTATACCATTTTTCTCAGCATTTAAAGCGCGACTTGATTATTATTGTAATATTAGATTATAGTTATTGAATGTTCATTCCATGTTTATGGTTTTAATAATATTGCTAAATATTACTAACTAAATAAATATATGGACTGCCTTTAAAATTAGTACACTTGTACTCGTACCTGTGAGCGTAGGCACAGTGAATTGTCCAGTGCGGGCGTTGGGCGAGTTGTGCAGCGGCGCCGTCAGCAGCACCCCGGCGCTCGTGCCCACCCACAGCGTGTCTCGGTGCGCCAGCAACGCCGTCACGCGCAGGCACGCCGCCTTGTGTTGCCGGATGATGTCGTCGCAACCTGCAAATTGTGTAACAATCATCAGTAGGCCGTTTCTGGGTATATTAACCGCTCTTCAGACCATCAGATTCGGAGGAAATTCTACCATCTGGTCTCTACATACGTTTCTACAATCAGGTAACTGTAACTGCTTCCGTTCAGCTTGTGTACATATCACACACAATCTATTTATTACCCCCAAATAAATAAACAGGATAGTTCTGTGTTTTTTTTTCTACTTACATAGTCAATAATACACATACAAGAAGATAAAAACAGAAAAAAATATATACATAAAAAATAAACAGGGTTTCCTAAAACAAGGCAAGAAAATAACAAGCAGTGTGACAAAAGAGATGATCTCCGCATCCGTGATGTTCAGTGTAGACTGGCAGCCACAGCGCATTTTCAAAAAAAGGAGACAATGTCAATTCCAAACACTTTTCTATTAATTAATAACTAGTTTAACTGGCGTCGTTTTAAGCTATCTGTGATGATGATCATGCACTCACCTTGCAACATTTTGGTAACTTGTGGCGTGATATTGATCTCAGCGAGCATCTCTCTCGTGGTGGCATTGTAACACCTGAGCTGGGCGGCGTTGTCCAGCGACAGCCAGATTGAGCCGCCGGCCACCGCCATGTGACTGATCGGCTTCGTTTCAGAACTTATTTGGAATGTTTCATCGACCTGGAATGTTTTACATTAATTAAGCGTTGTAAATTGCATAAATTAAAAATTGCAAATAAACATTGTGTACAAGCCTTCTGTGACGAGTGTTTGGGCAAGACAGCTCGCCCACTGCTAGTTTGAGGATTAACACTCATTTGAATTGCTTAACACAATTACGCAAGTTTTACGCGTAGTTAAGTACGTACAGTCAGCATCGAAATGTCATTCTGAAACTTCCCCAAGGGCGTCATCTGTGTATAATTATGTACGTAATTTTATTATTACCTAATTATAAACTTTAAAAGACATCGATTTTTCCTTGTGGTCGCATCGAAAATCTAATGCAACGTTACTGCATCAACTTGATAAAATTCTACTAAATTTTAATTTGTATTAATAATAAATAAAGTAAAAAAAGTATAATGTATAATTTTATTTTTAAAAATAAATTAGATACATTTACATAAATTTTGTGGGTCACACTAGGCTAAGCACGTTTCATTCATTTTTTTCATTTCATTTATTTATTTCTTTAACAATAATATATTGTGTTAGAAAACTTACGAACTAATTACATACTTATAATTTAATTAAACTAAGTAGTGAGTGGACATGTCAGCAAATAAATAAATTTTCTATGATTAAATTAAACAATTAATTCATAAGTGAAATGTAAAAATGAAATAAAATAATGTCAAAATAAAATAATAAGTTAAAAATTCAAAATTTGTAGTAATTACAATTAAATTAATATTTGATAACATGTCAATTCATACAAAAACAAATACTTAAATAAAAAAAAAACAAATATAACTTAATTCATTAAATAATTTACAACGCACATGTCAGAATTAAATAGATTCATTATTGTATTGGAAAAACTCTTCAACTGAATAAAAACATTTTGCTAGCAGAAATGACCTCAATTTATTTTTAAATGTGAATGGGTTCGAAACAGCTTTGAGTTCTGTGGGTAGCATATTAAAAACTTTGATAGCCTGGTACCGAGCACAGTATTCGGTGACTTTTAGCCTTGGTGTAAAGGGGCGGTTCAGGTTTTTGGTCCTTGTTGCCAGTCTTATCGCCTGAGCCTCTACAGTTTCACTACTTGCCAGGGATTTTACTAAGTCCGTACAAAGTATCATAATATAAAGGCATGGTACAGTTTGCGCATTCTGTTAGATTAGAAGCGAAATGAACGTCAGGAGCTACAAACCTAATATGTATTTCTTAACTGACAGACAACAAGATCTAAATGTGAATACTTATTACTTTCAATCAAGAGATTTCCCAAAAACAAACCTGCAACGATTGCGGGTTTATGATCTTGATGGAGGAGTGCGTCGCGCACCACAGCTTGCCGCCGGACAGCAGCATGCTGGTCACCGACGTGCTACCCGTGCCCACGGGGATCGTGGAGCGCTCGGTCCAGGAACCGTCTGGAAACCAGTGATAAATCAAATCCAAAAAATATTTTTTATCAGGTTACACTATTCTGGTGGAGGATTCAGCACTTTTTCACGGAACCGAAGAAATACCACACAATTCAATCAGAAGTCCGCGCTATATACAAAATATATAATAATAATAATAATAAAATGCTTAATGCTTTTAATGCTTTAATATATAGCACATAGATACCTGTAGGGCTAAGATGGTCGGCTCAATTATCATTTGTCACTATGCCTGCCACGTTCTAACAAGTATGGAAGTGCGAAAGTGACAGGCATAGTGACAAGTGATAAAAATGGAACCATGCTGCCACCGCTGACTATTTTCACGATAAGATTTTCTGGTAAATAATAAACAACTTATTAGGACTTACCTAATTATATGGACCGAGGGCGGAACCTTGATGTATTCCATAGATAAATACTATTTTAACATTGGCATCTATAACTACAGGATATTTTTGTGTGAGTTCGTAATTTAAAGATTTTAATGTTGATTTAAATTGAGTACATGTTTTTACCTATATCTCTGCAGTATACCACGAGGTCACCGTTGCCAAGGGCAACGAACACCTTTCCCTCCATGTACCTGAAATTGTTAACATTGTTTTGATTAAAATCCTCGATTTTTTTGTACCGTTACCGTTATGAAAAACCAAGGTTATTTAAATGCTAATAAATACTGGGTATTTTTAATGTCAAAGAAAATTATTAAACATGAAATCAACCTAACTGAGGAACATTTCAACAAAACACGAGCTATGGTGTATTTAGTTACTGTAAATGATGGAATACACAGTTGTGCTGTAACTTGACTTTCTTTCTTGATGCGTTTTTTTATTTAGGCAGTTGGACTTGGATTCTGGCTGACCATGCTGAGCCGGTAGGCTATTCTCTCCAAGGATATTTAAAGAACCAGAACAAGTACACTTACACTATAGAATGCACCCCCGAGTTGTGCTGCAGCTTCACTTTGTTCTTCTTGATCCGAATATTATCTAGGCAGTTGTAGACGTGTATGCAGCCGTCCTCTGTGCCAAGCCACATAGTAGGCTGATTGGCGGTCGTGGCGCTGTCTTCTGAGGATTGGCGACTGGCGGGCGTTGACAGGGTACCTGGTTCAAACAACCAGTTGAATTACTTAATTCGTGTACTTTCGATTTGGAGTTGATGTTTGACATTTAGGTACGTTAGCGTCTACGTGAACTCGATCGCATTCCCTCTTTATCGCACCACATCAGTGCGAGCGAGATGGACGGATGGCTACTTCTAAATAAAAAATAAGTAAGCAGCAGGTAGAAATATTTCGATACCGCGGTGCAACAGATAATACCTATTTATAGTCGACTGTCTATAAGGTCGATTTGTTATTGCATCTTTATGATAATGGTGGCCTTTTGACAACGGATAAAGTAAACAATTTAGCTCTGCATTATAACAAAGTAGTGCATATTTCTAATAAGTGTCAATAACTACTAAAGCGGACGGTACTAATTAGGTTCTGGAATTAAATATTGTGCATGCAAAAGGTTTGGAAATATCATACCCAGAATGGAACGTCCTGAAACTGAGAGCCGATGTGGGGAGGTTAAAGTTACGTCAATACGATTATATCATACAATTAATACAGGTATGGTACTGGTAAATAAGGTAATACAGGTAGGGCTATAAACATTTTTGGACCAACATACACTACTACAATTGATGTGCATGTCAGTAAGTAATGTTTGTCTATCTTCAATATCATCATATCAGAATGAAATATCCACGCGAATAATCGAAAAAAAAAGCGATAATATACAATTCTAGCTGATAGAGAATGAATACTTACCTACTAATATTATTACTTACTGATATTTTATAGAATTTAAAGAGGCCAAAAGGGTAACAATTAAAAGTTTTTGGCAAAATTTTCATTTTTGGTACAAGCTTTATTTTTATCGCTGACTGTACTTTTTTTTATACAGGCAACTAATACTCATCGAGACAATTCTAAAAACCCCAAACACAATTAGGTTGCGTTGTTTTATCACAGAGTTCCTATGGCTACCTTCTGTATCCATCATCAGATCAGCTTGATGGTACCATAATATTGCACTGTCATACGACTTACGTATGTATGCAAATTTTCAGCTTCACCGAAAACCGGGAAGTGGGTCAAATTTAACTTGCAAGATTTCCCCATACATAATAAGAGGGCAAGTTAAATAATAAAATAAAAGCTTGTAAAAACATTAATTTAAACTATACAGAGTATTATTATAAGTAGCCAGGACAAAGGTGAAATTAGGCAAGGAGACTAACTATTGGTGTCATTCCATTTAAAAGGTTTTTAATAGATACATATATTGGATGTACTATTTAATTTTGGAAATCCTAAAGTACGAACCCTAAACCCATGCTTAGCGTCCGAGCTTTACCTTCCACTTACCGCATTCACTGTCAGTGTGAGCTTCGCACTATGCTTGCAGCGTTAGCGTTTTTCCGCTTTGTAGATAAAAGCGCCTACGAACGGAAAACCCGCCTACTGGGTCGCTGGCAGTGAATGTATTTCAATTCAGATGGTTGGTTAAAATGGATAAGTAGTTTAGATGGTAACTTAGTTTATATATATATATATATATATATATATTTTAATGATTACGGGCTAAACAATGATTAATATATCAATCATCAACTATAATATTTTTCTTCACTCGTCTGAATTAAGCGGAAGCTGCCCTACCTTTTTTAATTCAAATACTATTAGGCTCTCAACTCACATGTCGTGATCCCCATAGCCTGCTTGTCCACCGCTGGATTCGAATTGGACTTCATCACAGGATGCACCGGCATGTTCTGCCCCGTGTAGGGCGTGCTCAGGCTCTTGCTGTGGTTGGGGGTGAGCGTGGATCTGTGGTTGAGGGATGCTGTGAGGCTCCCGTGCAGTCGGAGGCTGGCGGATTCCTGACTTCGCTCTGATACGGCGTCTTGGTTCTCGCTGGTCGATGAACCGTCGTCATCGTCTTCGCTTGATGATGAGCTTAAAACATATTTTAATTTTTTTAATAGCTAAATTAGTACATAGCACAGTTTAAGAAATAAAATATTTGATAAAAGAGATGATGCTTTGAGTTCAGATTACGTACTAAGGTAGCAATTGTATACCTATACTTTCTATTCATTATTTTTGATTATTTAAGATAAGAGATTATAATCTTAAATATACAACCGACACTGAATATTTTTTACTGATTTATTAAACATCCACCCCTTAGTTATTCATACAATTTTACAAACCTCAATTAGTTCATTCGTGTTTTATCCTTACTTAAACATACATAAGTCAAAATGACAGATTAAGACAATCGATTAAAAGCTTATTGAGGCTTGTAGCGCGATTATGAATAACGCCGACAGTGTATGGGTTAAATATGTGTCCGTCTTTGGACCTAAGTAAAATCTGTGATGTGGAATGGCATAAGTACCTACAATTTGAATATTTTATGGGCATACCTGTCTAATCGTATGTTTTTGCAGCTGTCATCAGGGTCGGATATGCTAATGCCTGGCTTCACTGAACTCGTGCTGTTCAGGGAGCTCGAAGTTCTAAAATAATAATTCGGAATTAAGTTTAATATGAGCAAATAATGTATCAAATGCATTCATTTGATACATTACCGCATTTTCTGTACCATTGTACAGAAATAAAATCCCACCTAAATGAAAGCTACAGAAATAAAATCCAAAGAGGGATTTGAAGTCGGTATATTTGGGACAATATCTGACTAAAATATATTTATTTAATGCGACGTCTTCGATTTTGTTTTAAGTGTCAACTAGTAAAAATGATACTTAAGGTTAAATAATATAACTCACAAAATCCAATCAAATTAGCCACATACAGTATACCAACTGTCTCGTCCACAATAAGGTATGCACTCGACGTATATAAGCTCGCGATGCATACGCCATTGCCAAGACGATACTTGCAGCTTTGCACAAAGGTCAGCACGCATAAACTTGACTGAAGTTTAGGCACCAATTAATAATATGAGAAAGATACTTACGGTATTCCGATAGTCAAACAGTCATATGCCCGACAATAGGGTTGTTTCCAATTTTTTTTTTAACGCTTGTATTTGGTTCTATATTAACTAAAAGTTGCCCTAAACTTCTATACTAAAAACGGCTTTAAATATGTTAAATTAACAAAATATATTTTGACAGATGCTTTCGCGCCCAAAACGCTCATTGAAAATTGTGTGACGTCACAGTTTACGGTTTGACACATAACTACATACACACGTAGAAGATACGAACTGTCAACTGACATTTGTCATTTTTTGTTTATCGCCTAACTGTCAACAGTGTCAATCCGAGAGTTGTGACGTCATCAGAATCTTCAAAGACGTTTCGAGTTTGGTCACGTGACGTGTGCCAAAAGATATTTTAAATTCAATATTTACAAAAATATGGTTATTACAGGTCCCCTAAAAGTAGTTTAACATGTTCTTATAATCCCAAAGAATTTATTGGGATACAATTCTGCCCTAAGATTTGTAGACGGAAACAACCCTATTAGCCTCATGCATGATTTTTAAAAATCATTATTTATATCGGTTGAACATCGAAAAAAATTAAAATAATTTTATAAATCGTCAATTTTTTTTTAAATATAATAATGTTGAAAAATATTGAGCGGTTGAAACGCTCATCATTTTTGGCGTACATTCTACAGAGTCGATGACGTCACTCATCAGACACAATTATGTTCGTGTATTTCAGCTACTTGACACTAATTATTCGTTTTATTATTTTTAAATAAGTGCAGCTCACAATGTACAATAGCACTCAATATTTTTTCTAATAAAAATTAAATCAAAGTATACAAGAATAAACCAACTTTGTTTCTACAAATCAAATCTGTTAAGTTCAAATAACTCAGTAAATCATGTCTTAAAAAAGGCTAGGCGCCAATTCAAAGAAATCTTCCTAAGAAAAATCATTTTTAAGACATGATTTTCTGAGCTATTAGAACTTAACAGATTAAACATTAAAGGTACTAAATCCTGGCGTAATAAAATTATTGTACCTTAGCGTTAAAAAAGGCTAGGCGCCAATTCAAAGAAATCTTCCTAAGAAAAATCATTTTTAAGACATGATTTTCTGAGTTATTTGAACTTAACAGATGAAACATTAAAGGTACTAAATCCTGGCGTAATAAAAATAATTGTACCTTAGCGTTTTTTCTTAAAAATTAAATCGATAACTTGAAAAATTATAACGCCTGCAAAATTGTAATAGCAAGCAAAATATAAAATGAGCAAAACTTGGAAAGCACAAATAAAATGACTCATATTATAATTGAATATGAAGGTACAAAAAAGGTACAAAAATTTGGCTTTTATAGAATTTATCAATAACCACGGGAACATAGCGTAATAAAGTACACCCGCCATTCTGACTGTCAGGATGGCGGGTGACCTGTTTTTTGATGATAACTTTACGTACCGTGAGGTACAAATTATTTTAAACGAGGTACTAAATAGTACAAATTAGGTACAAAAATATGGTATGCTTTTCATTTGATTTTATTTAGGTACACCCGCCATTCTGACTCTCACATTCTGAAGTTAGCACTGTTGGCGGGTCTTTGCCTATTGGCGGGAATGCGAAAGTTAAAAAAAAGCGAAACAAAAAACCTGGGTGAAACAGAGATTGGGTGGAGAGGAAAATACTTGGATGTATTGTTATGGAATTGTAATTATTAACAATAAGTTAACTGAAGTTTTACTGATGATAGATATCTACAATAATACATGCATCTACAAACCTACAATAATGCAATAATATCCGTAATTTATCGTGTTACTAACTGCAAGCTAGTGTGTAGCTGGCGTTAAACTTTTGATCGACTTGTTATATCTATGTAAGTACGTGCAAATTTAAATAATAAGTGTATTGAAACTTGAAACTCCACCAAGTGTTTATCTTTAATTAGTCGACAATAACCGATATTTGAGATATAACTATTTTGAATTGCTAAATCGCGAGGAAAATACATTTATATACTAGATTTCTTTCAAAATCAGTGCGACGCAGAACAAAATAACAAATCTGTCTGAAGAGTGACGTCACGTGACGTTTCGACCAATGTCATTGCGTTTCGCTCATTAGCATTTCGCGTGCAATTTTTGTACCTACTTTTTATTTGTTTTAAGCAATAAAATGATAATTTGATAACTTAAATGCATTTGTTACAGGCTATAAGGGTACAATACAAATCACCCGAATAAATAATATTTAGTTCAAATTCAAACTTCATGCATGAGGCTAATTACATAGGCGACACCATGTACAAACTTGCTTGACTGAAGTTTAGCTTGGGCATTAGATTACTTATATGAGATAAATACCTACGGTATATCGACAGTCTATACTTATAGCCGGGCGCAGGTGCGACGAACAAAATATGTGCATTGCATAACGTCACGTGCGGTTTCGTTGACAGCGTTACCAAGTTCCGTGTTGTTTATATCGGCCAGTAAATTAAGCACTTACGGTATACCGAGAGTTTGTTGCCGGGTGAGCTCATGCGGTGTGCAGGCTACACAAACTTGATTAAAGTTTAAATTGAAAGACACTTAGGGAATACCGACAGCCTGTTGCCTAGTGAGCGCGGCCGCGGGTTGTATGCACGCGACGAACAAGATGCGCGCGCTGCACACGCCATTGAATGACGTCATTTATGCATTTGGCAATAGTTCTAACACGCTTAAAGTTGCGTATTGTTTATATCGGCCAAAAGAAATTGCAACACTTACGGTATATCGACAGTCTGTTGCCTGGTGAGCGCAGGCGCTGGAGGTATGCACGCCACGCACAAGATGCGCGCGTTGCACACGCCGTTGCACGACGTTACTTGCGGTTTTGGAGTTAGCGTCAGCACGCACACTTGCCCCACGTAGCCGTCGCTGTTGCATACCTGGAATCGAGAGTGAAAGATGAAGTTTTAGGCTACACACTTATATCACAAAAAAATACATTGAAATGATAAAAAAAATTTTACTTCCAAAATATAAAAAGCTTTTTCTCGTTTTCCATACTTCAAGACGCCTCAACTCAAGCGTGATGTATCATTGACGTGTAGTCTAAGTATCGATTAAAAAACTATGAACATCTGACTTTTGTATTGCTTTGATACAATGGGTCCCACATCGACAT
Source organism: Cydia pomonella (assembly GCF_033807575.1). Taxonomy (NCBI): domain Eukaryota; kingdom Metazoa; phylum Arthropoda; class Insecta; order Lepidoptera; family Tortricidae; genus Cydia; species Cydia pomonella. Next base: position 12,272,697 of record NC_084704.1, on the reverse strand, counting down.
TTGATCCCCAAAACAAGCCGGATCGACGGGTACCTACCATTAATAAAAAGTTGTGACCTGCCCTATTACTAACCTATCAGTTCAAAAGCTTCGAGAGCGCACAAAGATATGACGTAATCCAAATTCACAACTTTTTTGTCGCGTTAAATGGTTCCCGGTTCATAGCTTAAAACACGTACGTCCGCATGAATCGGCTCTGCCCAATGAGAAGGAGGAGGTAAGTTTGCATTCAAAGTAAAAATTGTAGACCTACCATTCGCATAAGTCGCGTATATACGTATAAAGGTATAAACGGTGGCATCTATCCCCCTTAGACGTCTATCCCACTTTTACACTAGACAATATCATTCGTCTACAGATGGCAGTTTCTCGGTCTCGCAATAATGTACTTGTACAATAGATTACCCAAACATCAGGTGCCTGCCCTTTAGGCGGTAGAGTAGGCGCAGCGCACGTGAACTGCAGTCCTGCGCGAGTTTTCCTGATCGGCACGGGAGACAGGAACTCTGGCGCAGTTCTCTCCTGACCATATATACCTGAAAATACATTATATTTCATAATAAATTACTTACATTTACTTAAGCACATTTATTACGGACGGATTCAGAAATAGAGGCGGAAAAGAAACCAGAAAGACTACGAGTAAGGCACAGGTACAATTGAAACAAAAATGGAACGGACGTCAGAAAATTACTGCTATGTGAAACTAAAGATACACCAGATTAAAAAATACGTAGGATGTCGAGGAACAAAACAAGGGAAGAAGTATAGTTAGTAAAGACTACGTAACCTAAAAAGCGAAACGGAAATATTGACATATATTTAAAGTGACATAATGTGTTATTATTTTTATCCAGTGATCTAAGGACAGGACTAACAATCAAGACTAATTGTTGTGCAAAATACGCCGTAGGTCAGTTACTCGTACACAGTACCGTTGGTTTCCGTTAGTTGTGAATCAACCGCGAGTGAACTCATTGCTTTCCAATCAACATCCGGCTTATTGTGTTTGTTCACTTATTTCCGTTCACCCTTTTAATTTAATTACTTATAATCTGTACGCGGATTTAAGTTCGATATCGTTAACGATAAAATAAAATTGTGATATGAAATATCTGACCTAATATATACATGGTGTGGCTTGTGACAGGAGTGAATAATGAAAAGGTTTATTTGCAAAATTATCATGAATTTATTAGTTACGTATGAAATATTAAAAGAAAGTGAAAACAATGTTTTCATAGTTTTTGTTTTTATAACATTAAAAATAAAAATAAATAAATAAATATTATAGGACAGTATTACACAAATTTGACGACCGGTTTGGCCTAGTGGGTAGTGACCCTGCCTACGAAGCTGATGGTCCCGGGTTCAAATCCTGGTAAGGGCATTGTTCGTGTGATGAGCATGGATATTTGTTCCTGAGTCATGGGTGTTTTCTATGTATTTAAGTATTTACAAATAATTATATATATCGTTGTCTAAGTACCCTCAACACAAGCCTTATTGAGCTTACTGTGGGACTTAGTCAATTTGTGTAATAATGTCCTATGAATATTTATTTTATATTTATTTTTATTTAAATTGACTAAGTCCCGCACTAAGCTCAATAAGGCTTGTGTTGAGGGTACTTAGACAACGATATATATAATATATAAACATTTATAAATACTTAAATGTTTTAATTTTATACCTAGTTGGTTTTTAAAACAGTGTTTAATTAATACTGCATTTTATGAATAAAATAATTAAATGTACGCAAATTTAATGCTAAATACTTAAATACATAGAAAACACCCATGACTCAGGAACAAATATCCATGCTCATCACACGAATAAATGCCCTTACCAGGATTTGAACCCGGGACCATCAGCTTCGTGGGCAGGGTCACTTCACTACCCACTAGGCCAAACCGGTCGAATAATCTGAATTTGAAAAAAATGCAAACGAGAAATCTTGTAAAGTCTCTGAAAAAGCAACACGCATCTTAGCTGCTCAAATTGATAGACGTATTGAAAGAACATCCACTTCTTATGGATTGCCACTTTTAGGTTTACTACAAATGTACATTTGATAGAACGAAAGAAAATTTTAGAGTCTAGATGATAACTATGGATATTCTAAGGAGATAATATATTTAATTATTCTCTCCTGTTACACTTCACACCACGTATATCTACGACTACATTACTTACTTCCAACAGACTTTATAGAAAACCTAAGTGTCCGTCCTGGAAAAATGTAAAACGTTTCAAAACATCACACATTTGTCAAAAATATTATCACTACCATCCCTTCCTCATCAGTCGGGTAAAAAGAGACGAAAATTTTATAGATTTATAAAACATCCGATTCTTTCGAGACTAATGTGGTCATTTTACACCAGAGACTTGAGAAAAAAAAAATACTTACATAACTTTTGTTTGGTTTCGTTTATTAGTTCCTCCCAATTGCTTCTCTTTTCCGTCTTTGGAAATATTAAAGTAAGATTCTCTGGTCCGTTTCTGAAATTTTGCAAAATCTCATTAATATTGCGTCCAACGCAAAGTGTATCCCAGTAATTTGTCTTCATCAGCAGTAGCTTATTTGTTAAAAAAATACTCCTAATGCGTTTCGAATTTATGAAGATTTAGTTTTAATTCTGTATTATTTACAATAGGTTACATGATTTGTGCTTCTATTAAGGAGTCAAAATTTGTCGGGCTTTATTTTATTTTTATTTGACTTCTTGTGACGTATTTGTGCAGTTTTTAAGACTAGTTTCGTTAAATAAACTGCCTGATGAAATACAACAAGATACTTACGAAGTATTTAAACTAATCTCCATATAACACAGCTGCGTATCACTATTTTGTCGCTCCGACAACTGCCTGTTCATCGTGTGAAGCATATCCCTCACTATTTCCTCTAAGTGCGAGTGAGACATATGCAACGCAGCCACTTGTTCAGATATTTGTGTCAGCGTCTTTACGTCTTCTGTCAGCGTTTCCACTTCGTGCATTACCCTTCGGAGGTTTTCGTCCTTTGCTGTAATTTTCGAGGAAAAAAATTACTGAGTAAAACTTATATGTCACATTTATCGCATTTTAATTAATACTATATGATTTATGATTTCTGTAGGTTCGGATAATCAATAAGTAAATGAATGCAGGGTGCACAAACCTATAAACTTAATTTAAGAAAATCTACAATGTTTTAATTTTTTTTACGAGGTTGATATTTACTAGAAAATACCCATTATTTTAAATAAAATATAATGTTACTCACCTTTAACGATTTCGAGATCGGCTAATGGTATCCTCATCAAAAGTTTGTACTTATTACCTTCCATCTGACTTGCTATATTACTTTGGTATGTTCTGTAATATTAAATGAAACAATATAACAATATAACTTATTCAAAGTATAAAAACAATTAAACTTCAAATATGTGTTCGGGTAGAAAACTCATTGCAATATTTGTTCATGGATTCTGTCTTTTTTAAATTTAATTAATTAATTGCTCATTAACAATATAATTAATATGTAATATTTTACTCACGGAATGGGTTTCTTCATAGTCCCTGTCCTTCTCTTCACGCTCGTTATTAACAGAGTATCATTGAAAAGGAACAGGGCTCTATCTTTAATGGTCCCTTGTGCAGACAGCATCGACACCGTCTCGTGCCTCAGAAACGTCCGCTCTGCTGCTGCCAGATTATTGAGACCCTCGATCATTTGTTCCAGGTCCCTTAGAGTTTGTTGTTGTTGTTCTAACTCTAAACTTTCTCGTTCTGTACAGTTTATCAGTTCTAGCAGTTCGTGGATTTCTTTTTGAGCCTCTAGTAGCAGTTTGTGGTCGGGGTGGGACTGGTCTGTAACATTAAACATAGGCGTCATGTAAAACCTTCTTAACCCTTTGACGCGCGCGGCTACAACGTAATATCAACCATCGTGCATTTTGACAAGGTTCACGATGAGTGCGCCTTCGCACGATAGGCGTGTGGCTTTAAAAGGGGTTATTCGTGTTAAGTGTTGTTGTGTTGTGTAAGGGTTATTGGGTTGTTGTTATGTGTTGGGTTGTTACTTGGCTAAATTTTAAGCAATCTGGACTCGACTTAGTTGTTGCTCAGAGATATATTATTATACTTCGTATCCAAATCCAAGACAACAAATATAATTTACTAGCAGCAGTACACGTTATCGTGCAGTCCAAGTCACACATTTTAGAGATTATAGTATTTAAAAAACAAGTTCGCGCTGTCCCTCTCACTCGCTACGCTGCGTTCCTGCTTCGACATCGCTCTTCCAGTACTCATTACATGTTTTTGTGTTAGTCCGAGTCACACGTATTTTCGCCAAAATAGTGTTCCTCTAAATATGTGTACCTAATTGTGTTTCGATTAATGTTTATTGTGCGCTGAATAAGAAGTATAGAATCAAAACATTATTTGAACTGCCGACCGCCGTACCCTCGAACGAAAAATTGATGTTTATTCAGCTCGGCAAGTCTAGTCTCGTTTGCCATACTTACAGGGCAGTTAAACTTTCAATTTGAAATTGTAGGAATATTCGTTTAGCGTAATAAACTTATTACCTAAGAAATCAAGTAAGTAATTTTTACGTTCATACGAAATCACTTACTACAACTACCTTCTTTTTTGAATAAATAAATTACGGAAAAAATAAGTATGGGGCTACAAATAGATTACAATTTGAACTTTAAATAATTGTAATACGTACTATTATAGTATTATTTACTAATATAATATTATTTAGATTTCATTTTATGATTGCATAAAATGCAATGTTCACGACATGGTACTATATTTGCCCCACTTTAATAGTGAAGAGGCTATCATTACTCCACAATCATTGTGTCGAGGGCTCCGCTTTCACAGCGTCGAGGTTATATTTGCCCCACTTTAATAGTGAAGAGGCTATCATTACTCCACAACCATTGTGTCGAGGGCTCCGCTTTCACAGCGTCGAAGCTATATTTGCCCCACTTTAATAGTGATGAGGCTATCATTACTCCACAATCATTGTGTCGAGGGCTCCGCTTTAACAGCGTTGAAGCTATATTTGCCCCACTTTAATAGTGATGAGGCTATCATTACTCCACAATCATTGTGTCGAGGGCTCCGCTTTAACAGCGTCGAAGCTATATTTGCCCCACTTTAATAGTGATGAGGCTATCATTACTCCACAACCATTGTGTCGAGGGCTCCGCTTTAACAGCGTCGAAGCTATATTTGCCCCACTTTAATAGTGAAGAGGCTATCATTTCTCCACAATCATTGTATCGAGGGCTCCGCTTTAACAGCGTTGAAGCTATATTTGCCCCACTTTAATAGTGATGAGGCTATCATTACTCCACAACCATTGTGTCGAGGGCTCCGCTTTAACAGCGTCGAAGCTATATTTGCCCCACTTTAATAGTGATGAGGCTATCATTACTCCACAATCACTGTGTCGAGGGCTCCGCTTTAACAGCGTTGAAGCTATATTTGCCCCACTTTAATAGTGATGAGGCTATCATTACTCCACAACCATTGTGTCGAGTGCTCCGCTTTCACAGCGTCGAAGCTATATTTGCCCCACTTTAATAGTGAAGAGGCTATCATTACTCCACAGTCATTGTGTCGAGGGCTCCGCTTTCACAGCGTTGAAGCCATATTTGCCCCACTTTAATAGTGAAGAGGATATCATTACTCCACAATATTGTGTCGAGGGCTCCGCTTTCACAGCGTCGAGGCTATATGTACCCCACTTTAATAGTGAGGAGGCTATCATTACTCCACAATCATTGTGTCGTGGGCTCTGCTGTCGTAGTGTTGAGGCTAAGTTTGCCCCACGTCATAGTGAGGATGCTATCATTACTCCACGATAATTGTGTCAAGGGGTCCGCTGTCGCAGCTGTCGCAGTGACGAAGATATATGCCGCACTTTAAGTTATATGTACTATACAATTCCACAATAATCGTATCGAGGCCTCCATTTTCGCAGCGTCGAGGCTATATGTGCTTCATTTTAAGTGTCGAGGTTATAATGCTTCGGTCATTTGGTTCTTCGGTTGCTTTGCTCCTTTTGGTCGCTTCGCTCTTCGGTCGCTTCGCACTTCGGTCGCTACGCTCTTCGGTCACTTCGCTCTTCGGTCTACAGTCGGTCATTATACATATCTCAAAATGATATCGTCAAAGATATATAACGTTGCTCTACTATAACAGTGTTGATGCCAATGTAATGATTGAAGACTTTAATAGTATTGGAAGTAGCTTTACGCATGTAAATATAAGGGACTAAAGAGCAAAAATATTTAAGGTTGAGCTAAAGTTTACTGGACTTGTAAAAATAATGAAATATAAAGGAGGTTCTTGTTACGCTGAGGTAATTTAATAGGTGTTAATGCGGCCTAAAATACCTTAAACAAAATGTACGCAATGTCATTGCCCTTACAGACAAAGAAATGCTGTATGTAAACAACATATAGGAAAAAATATATCTGTAAACCCTTTAACCCAAATTTATGATTCGTACTCATATCACGCTGTTATATACTCCTAATAACTTCAAACGTCAGCTTTGATATGCTGTCAAGAATATACCATATCAACGAGCCTAATGTAATAAATCCGGTACAATTTACTTACGGATTCTCAGCTCCAAACTTCAGGGGAACATCGCCGCATCAAACAAGAGGTGAACCGCCGTTGATGCACTATCCCGCGACGCGAAATAAGTGCTGTAAATTGTGCAACCATGCAACTAGAGTTATGCTGCCACGTGTTGCAGTCGCTTGCGCTAAGTAGCTAGATTAATAATCGCAATAAAGGGTTGAAATCCTTTAACAATAACATTATTATTGTCTGAAATGTAAATGCTCGGGTTGTCATATTGTCTTGCTGTAAAAGAAAGCTTAAATAGTTTTCATTTTTCGTCGCAATGCACACTGTACAGTTTTATTGTAGGTAACGTTAAAAAATGTTACTCCTTAAAATGAAGTACAAGTTACAAGTCATGCCAGATATTTTGTTCACAAATATATCATAACTCAACACATAATCTACCTAAGTTCCTTGCCACTTGTTAGCGTAGTAGCCATCATCGTTCAGATACGCATAAGCAGATGAGATTAGCTATTTAGTTATAAATAATATCATATTACTATTTCTTGATCTGTGGTAATAACTAAAATTAGTCCATCTATATTTTCAAAGTGATAAGTTTCAAATACTTAATACCTACAGGATACTCTACTAGTAATTGTCCAGACTTAGTTTTAAAGTACTTACATATAGCCTTGATATTTATGGTAGCTTTACAATTAAGAAAATTCTCCTTTATCTACCTCACTCAAAGGCTATTTACCGAGGAAAGTATTGATTGCTGTATTCAAAATTAACTTTAAAGTGTCGTAACATAAAATTAGATTATATTTTAGGGTCAGTAACGCGCATGTAATATACCTCTGCAGTAGCGGGCATTCATAGGCTACGGTGATTGTTTACCATCAGGCAGGCCGTAAGCTTGTTTGTCTCCGTTGTAATTACATCCAGAGAATGGTTGGTAAATTCTAAATTATACAAAATGGTTTGTTTATATGGTTACAGATAGAAAATGCCCATCTAAAACTTATTTAGAGCCAACGAAAGCTTGAAAACACATTTACACTTAATGGCGTCCTGGCTTGTAAATGACATAAAAATAGTTGTACCTTGTGAATATTAAGATATATACAACTTTATCAATATGCTACAGTGAAATCAAAGAAAGTTTTATACTTTTTTAATATTAACGAAATGAAATACCAAGAGCAATTTCACTCCTTAATTTTATTATGCTATACATACATCTGACAACTGAAGACGCGGTCACTGATATTTCTTCACTTATAATAAATAAAGTAGATGCAAATAAAAAATGTATTGCAGTGTTCTTAGATCTCAAAAAGGCATTTGATACCGTTTCTGTTCCTATTCTTACTGACACGCTGGAAAGTATTGGTATAAGGGGTACCCCTCTAAACTTATTTCGCAGCTACCTCTTAAATAGAACACAAAAGGTTAAATTAGGAAATTATATAAGTGAAGAGCGCACTATTTCCTACGGTGTCCCACAAGGCAGCGTCCTAGGTCCTACTCTGTTTCTAATTTACATAAACAAACTGTGCAATATGGATATTAAAGCTGGCACAATATTTACCTATGCTGACGACACTGCCATTGTATTCTCCGGAAACACGTGGGAAGAGGTGCGCTCGTTCACAGAACAGGGACTAACAAAGGTTGCTGGGTGGCTCCACAATAACTTACTCACCCTAAACACAAGTAAGACCAACTATATCTGTTTTACAAAATACAACCGCACACAGCCAGGCATCGACTTCACAATAAGGATCCACACTTATCAAAATAGCACTCAAACTGAGTGCTCCTGTACCGCCATAGATAAAGTCGAGCGCACAAAATATTTAGGTATAATGCTGGATCAACGTTTAACTTGGTACTCTCACACAGAATGTATTATGACGAGAATAAGAAAACTTATCTGGACTTTTAAAAATTTAAGGCATGTAACTACTAAGGACATGCTAAATAAAATATACGTTTCTCTGGTTCAATCAGTTATAACATACTGTATTACTGTATGGGGTGGTGCCACAAAAACAAAATTCTTAGAACTAGAGAGAGCACAAAGGTCATTGCTTAAAGTCATGTACTTTAAACCGTACCGATTTCCTACCACTGACCTATACTTATCTTGCGATTTGTTGTCTGTCAGAAAACTCTATATCTTAAAACTAATTATAAAAACTCATAAGAAAACCCCTTACAAACCAATAATAGATTCTCGGCGTAAAAAAACAAACCAAAATAATTAACCCCCCTATTTTCAAAACAGTATTTGCAAGGAGACAGCAGTCAGCACAATCTGCTAATCTGTACAATGCGATAAACCAAAATATTGACATTTACTCTACCACTACCCACGACTGTAAAATTAAGGTTGTTAAATGGTTGAAAACAAAAAGCTATTTTGAGATAGAAAACTTGTTGCTAAATACTTAACTACCTAATCCATGCGGGTTTCAAACACTTACACGTGTAACATACGTGCACACACAAACACAAACACACGCACACTCATAAACACACAAACACACACACACACACACACACACACACACACACATACATACACAGTCGCTCACTCACGCGTTCATGCATATTTATAAGAGTATCTACTTATAGGTTAATTATAAGAAGCAATAACTCTCTGTAAGCTATGCCTTTTAGAACCAGCAAAATTGTAACAACTTAGTGAGTACCTAACTAATTTAATTTAAATTTTATATAACTTAATAGAATATTATTTTTATGGCCTGTATATGTAATGTACACACCAAAATTGTAAGCTACCACTACGGGAGAGCGGTGCTTCTTAATACAAGTATATTCATTACTTAAAAAGAGGCATCGGCACAGATGTAAAAAGCTACTTATAAGTTACGAAATAAATATTTTTCATTTTCATTTTTCATTTTTTCATACATTTTACATTTATACTATGTGGATACATAAATAATTATTTAAATTGGATATAAATTAATAACTTCTAGGTGGTACGTTGTTCTCTTTAGTCAAAATCAATAATATCAGTATGTTCGTAACATACTGATTTGATATCGATATTTTATTTTATTTTCGCATTCAGGATTTGAATTTAAATACAAAGCTCTGAACATCTGCTAGTAAATTATATTTGTTGTCTTGGATTTGGATACGAAGTATAATTAATAATCAAACGAACTTACCTGTGAAGTTTGATTACAATTATGCGAGTATCCAAATCCAAGACAACAAAGACCCGCCCCCCATCCCCAAAAATGAAAATAAAATAGTCTCTGTTAATAACACAAAAATAACTCTGAAATAATGAGTACTGGAAGAGCGATGTCGAAGCAGGAACGCAGCGTAGCGAGTGAGAGGGACAGCGCGAACTTGTTTTTTAAATACTATAATCTCTAAAATGTGTGACTTGGACTGCACTATAACGTGTACTGCTGCTAGTAAATTATATTTGTTGTCTTGGATTTGGATACTCGCATAATTGTAATCAAACTTCACAGGTAAGTTCGTTTGATTATTAATTATAAATACTCGTAGTATAGGCAAGAAATATGTTTTTATTACATTTGAGAACATATATATTTATATTAGTTAACCCATTCAGCGCTAAGCACGACACGTTGTCGTTTTGCCTTTACGAAGCATTTCCTCTATATACCGGAAAACTTATGCTATCGGCTACGACGTAGCGCTACGACCGTAGCTTAGCGGTGAACATGTTAACAGTTTTGATTTTTTTACATTGACATAATAAGCTTTTATCAATATCATACCATACGAACCTTAACTGGAAGGTATTAGGAAGTCTTGGATAATGATTGCTTTTTCGTTAATGAATACAATTTAACCAGAATATTTCAATCCATAACCAGGCAATAAGTATATCCCAATAAAACATTTGCACTTCTATTATATTAACAACAATAAATAATAATAATTTAAAATAATAATTTTAGAAATCAGCCCCCATTCGGCCCTCGTTATTCTTAAGTTTTGCCTTTTTGTTCCAAAGTTAACGTATATGCTTCGCTGCAGCCCATTTTGGAAACAACCAAATTTGTTGCTGCCTGTAGACTCCTTAGTCAAGATTAACATAGAGCGCATTCTTAATTTAAAGCTCTCCGATCAATCATGGGTACAAGCGTCTCTACCCGTTCGGTATGGCGGATTGGGGTTACGCAGAATTTCTAGCGTATCACTGCCGGCATTTCTATCATCTGTTCACAGCTCTGCTGATCTCATAGGAAAAATCCTAAGGGCTTTACCCACAAACTTTAAGATCTCAGACCTGGACGATGCTAGAAATGCCTGGCTGTCTGCCTGCCCGGGACATGACCCTCCATATAATCCAAAATCACAGAGGAGCTGGGACGATGCTTTATCGAAAATAACATATACCACATGTCTAGATAACAGTGAAGGAGCTGAACGAGCTCGTTTGATAGCAGTTGGTTGTAGGGAGGCTGGCCACTGGCTCAACGCATATCCCTCTCCCAAAACTGGCACTCATCTAGATGGAAACACCCTCCGTGTTGCAGTTGGGTTGCGCCTGGGGGTATCAATCTGTGCACCGCATAAATGCCACTGTGGGAGTGACGTGGACGAGCGGGGGCGTCATGGTCTGTCTTGCCAGCGAAGCGCGGGGCGATTGTCACGTCACGCCGCGCTCAACGACATTATCCGCAGGTCTCTTAGTCACCGTCAACGTGCCTGCGATACTTGAGCCGGCCGGTATAGCCCGGGACGATGGCAAGAGACCTGATGGTATGTCACTGATACCGTGGAGGATGGGACGAGTGTTGGTGTGGGACGCGACCTGCGTGGACACACTGGCACCGTCTCACCTTCACGGTACTACAAAGAAAGCGGGTGCGGCTGCCGAGGCTGCCGAGACCCTCAAAAGGAGGAAATACAGGGATCTCGACGCCAATTATAACTTTGCTCCTTTCGGTGTCGAGACCCTCGGTCCGTGGGGCCCGGGAGCTCAGAGCATTTTTAATGATTTGGCCAAACGGCTGGTTGACGTTACAGGGGACAAAAGAGCTGGCAGCTTCCTCGCTCAACGAATAAGCGTTGCGATTCAGCGAGGAAATGCTGCCAGTATCTTTGGCACTATGCCCCAGCGGCCCTCTTTAGATATAGATTTTTAGTTTTTAATTAGTTTAAGTTTCTATTGTACTTTTATTCACATTTTATTATCGTTATTGCTAAATTGTGTTATTTAAAGATATTTTAAATAGTCACCTGTATGTTTGATCAACCTCTGTATCAGCAGCTTATAGCTCGGAAACTTCTGCACGGGCTTGATCAGCAGGTTGTCCAACGACCACTTCCCCTTATGGTCCCTCGCCATCGCGTCCAGGAACTTGGCGAACGCTGGCCGTGACGCTGCAGCAGTCTTTATCGTCTCCTTCGCCTTCTTCAGGTTGTTGATAAAGGACATGTAGGTGTCCATGACAGTGGGTTTAGTGAACTGAAAGAAAATTTACATGTTATGTGCTGAGACTGACGTATAATACCAAAGAGAATTTGAAATAGAGGTAGATTGTATGAGGCCAAAGGTATGGCGCCATCGCTCGATAAGATGCCGCCATACCTTAGGCCTATGCTCGGTAAGATGGCGCCACTTTTTGATATTTAACAAATTTAACACATATCAGTGAAAGAATAAGGATTAAAGTCAAATGGCGTCCTAAAAGTTTTAATAATGTGTCGGAAGATGGCAGTAAATTTACTGTGGCTAAGAGAGAGATAGCAGTAAGTTTACTTTGACAATCCACCTGTATTTCAATTTCTCTTTGATAATATTTAGTGTCTTTTCTAATGACTGGTGGATTTCACAGGTTTATTGTAGATGGAGTATATCTTGGTATATATAATGTCGACTCCTGAACCTGGAGATTAATTCATAGGAACGAAAGGAAAGAGCGGTGTGACTGAGTCTCATCCTATAGAATGATTTTATTTATTATTATTGGTGTTTGTGGGCCTTTGAGTGGCCACGTCGACCAGGCAGTGGTCTATTGTAACAGCCCTTTAAAGTTCATTACTAATGCCCGTTGAATCCAGGAAATTCCAGATTATTTGGGCCGTAATGTTCTGTACCTCATAGGGTTGCAATACGTGCCGCCCTAAGTGGGTACTTCTTTTTGACATTAGTGGTCCATCAGAGCAGAGAATGTGCATTGCAGTCTCCTCTGACTCCTAGCAGAGCCTGCATGTGGCATCTTGTTTCTTTCCAATTTCAAACATTTGTTTGTTCAACATACAGTGTCCAGTCAATATTCTGGTCACCGCGCAGGCTTTATGTCTTTTGAGCCCTAGAAGCTCCTTAGCAGTTTTGCTGTTGAACCCTTTGATTAGAGCTTTCGAGTGTTCTTGTCTTTTGACGAACTTCCACCAATCTGTTTTTTCTAAGTTGCTGAGCAGAGAATATGCATCCCGTTTTGTAATTCCACAGAACGGTTCTGGGCTGACCAGAGGTGTGTCTGCGCGCTTTCTAGCAAGTTCATCCGCTTCTTCGTTTCCTTTAATGTCGGAGTGCCCTGGTACTTATCTAAGTATAACTTTGTTGGAGTTAGCCAGTGTATTTAGGTTTGTTTTACAGTTCTGGACTAGTTTTAAGTTTGACTTAAGGGATTCTAGTGCCAGCAGAGTAGCCTGGATGTCTGAGATGATGTAGATATGTTGGTGTCTTAGGTTTCTATCCAGGTTAATTTCCGCACATTTGTTGATGGCGTAGACTTCTGCCTGGAAGATTGAGGCCTGTGTGCTCATGCTGACGCTAGCTCTGAGCTTAGGTCTCTCACCATAGATCCCACATGCTACATCAATGTCTTTCTTGGAACCATCCGTGTACCAAATATGGCCTCCCTCTTCGACGTACATTTGGTCGTTGGCCCATGTGTCTCTAGGAGGTATTTCTATTGTGTACAATTTAGTAAAATGACATTCAGTGTGCGTGTGCGAAAAAAAGCGCTGGTGGCCTAACGGTAAGAGCGTGCGACTTGCAATCCGGAGGTCGAGGGTTCAAATCCCGGCTCGTTCCAATGAGTTTTTCGGAACTTATGTATCATTCACCATTTTCCAGTCGCTTTTCGGTGAAGGAAAACATTGTGAGGAAACCGGACTAATCCCAAAAAAGCCTAGTTTACCCTCTGGGTAGGAATAACAGATGGCAGTCGCTTTCGTAAAAAATAGTGCCTACGCCAAATCTTGGGATTAGTTGTCAAGCGCACCCCAGGCTCCCATGAGCCGTCGCAAAATGCCGGGACAACGCGAGGAAGAAGACATTCAGTGTGCGTGTCATCAGTGGGCATGCTAAGGATTCCATTTGCAAAAACCCAGGCCTGTAGTTTGGTTAATGCTTGAGAGCGCCATTTTGGCCTATTTAGCGTACATATTCTGTAGACGCACTGCTTGGCCTCCTTTTGCACTTGCAAGTGGTATAATGTCCAGCAGTGAGTCTAGGGCCGCTCCCGGTGTCGAGAAGGCGCCCCTGTTGCTGTTAAACAAGCCGTGCGTTGCAGGCTGTTTAGAGTTTCTATTGCCGTCTTTTGGCTGGTTTTGTTACACCAGACTGCGGAGGCGTAGGTGATAATGGGCCTCACTACCGCTGTATATGTATGTATAACCACATAGCAATTTTGGGTCTTATGCCTCATCTTGCTCCTGCCATTCGACAGCATGACCACATGGTCATTTCCGCTTTTTGTACAATATTTCTCAGGTGAGGGTTCCAAGTTAACTTTTGGTCGAAAGTGACCCCTAGATCCTTGATCTCATCTACGAATGGTATTATTTGTCCATTAAGTCTTGGTTCTGTGAGTTTTTCGAGCTTTCGTTTCCTTGTGAATGCAAACGGTATTATTACAGTCTTGCTCGGATTAATGGACAAGGCGTTTTCTCTACACCATTTGAATATTGTGTTTAGAGCTCTTTGCATTAGATTGGATATCGTGTGGAGGCAAGGGCCTTTGATAATGACTACAAGGTCGTCGGCATATCCTTGTGTGTCTTGGCCTGACATAATTGCAAGAAGTTGGTCCACTGCTACTAGCCACTCACTTGCTTCATATTTTTCAGTGACTTCTATTATTATAATAAAATAAGGGTGACAGCTGGTAACCACAGTTACCAAAAGCAAGTGAGTGGCTAGGGATAGAATGTTTTGCCACTGCATCTTATTTTTCTACGGTAATTGCCTTCATGTCACGATGACTTGTTATTTAAACGAGTGAACCATTCCAAAAGCCACCCGAGATAACACAGAAACCGAGAAACCACAGCCGTATATAGCCCATACAATCAAAAATAAAATACAATCCTTCTCTATAAACCCTAACATTAATGTTACACGTGCAAAAGTCGTTGCGAATGGGTTAAGACACAATAAAGGAGTCGTCGACCGCATATTGTCCCCGATAACAGGAACTTAGGGCTGAAGTAGTACAATTATTCTTAGATTTACGGCGATGATGTTATTAGGAAGTAGAGGAAAGGGTAGTTTGTCGTTTTGTAGGTTATCTCAGCCGCGCAGCGGTCATTGACTCTACCCCGATTTTGAAAAAGTAATTAGATGGATCTATGCGATTACTTGGGCTCCATTCATTTATTATTTAAGATGATTTAGGAGAGGGGGCAGAGGGGGGGGTCTAACATGACTTATTTTTTTCTTACAAGGGGCTGGGAGAGGGGGTTTTCAAAATTCATACGTAAGAACACAAAGAAGTGATTTTTTTAATATCTCTCTAGCTTGGACGGACGGTTTGTAGGTACAAATAAACGTCCCATTTTTTTATATAAACACTTAAACAAAACAAATGTAAATTCATATTTTCCTTTAGATTCTTAATTACGTAATATAGGAGGCAGGGGGTCAAAAACTGACAAAGATCGTGGGATGTAATAAATGAATGGCGCCTTGGCAGAATAACTATGTAAATCCTGAAATCTAAATGTTGAGATAAACTATTTTTAAACTGCGCGGCCCTCGAAACACACCTAAAGTAACCTTTTAGCATCCGATCACGCTAAATTCCCACGCCAAATGCTCACGTCAAATATGGCGCTCCCTTACTAGGTGCGCTCCCGTACTTACCCTAGTCGATGCAAACATAGCATAGATGGACCCTAGACATCAGCATACAAACATTGCGTCTTTAGATGTGACTGTAGGTGCCTTAGAGGGCGCGCAAATTACAAATGGTTTATCACTAAGAAAACCTCATTTAAAGACGCGGTATCTGTACAACAACAAATGCTTATCTGTCGCCGTTATATAATACGTACCACTTCAAGAAACACATCTCCAATTTTTTGCTGCAGGTCCCATGTCTCGAGCCGCCGCCGGAGCTGCTCCAGGAAGACCTGGTGCACGTTGAGGATGCTTGGCACTTGGTAGAAGATCTCGTCTACCAGGAACGCGTCCAGGAGCGCGGCATTCTCCGGGCTCTTGAGTGGTTGGAAATATTTCTGAAAATTAAAAATGTTTTAAAGAAAATTAAAAAAGAATCAAAGGTGCATTTTCCTACCTTTTATAAACTTAATTCATTTTACGGGATATGTAGAAATTTCAATCCTAAAGATGGACATTCTGGACTAAATTATGTATTTAAAATTATCCTCAAGAAAAATCCCTGAGGGAAATATTTAGAAACTAGTAGATAGTAGTAGAAGATGAAGTCGGAAGCCCCGACAGCCTGACTTATGACAACTAAAAACAGTGACAAAGTAACATAACACAACGATAATCGAGTCAGTGAACAAAGGCTAATTGGATTGGATTGGAGATGAAGTCAATTGAATTAATAAAAATAATTATGAATAATCTACTCATTTAATGGGCAAGAACAATCGTATGTGACATAGGTAAGCAAACTTGTGAGAAAATATGGTACATAATTTAATAGTTAGAATGAAAGATTTTCAACCTGCCATTTAATTTAAAAATTGCCGTTAAAAGCCACATGCATGATAAAAAAACGGAACTAAAAACAAAAGCTATAAATATCTATTAACACTCCACTACGTAATATGTGCTTTAATTCAGTTGTCTTACTCAGCAATAAATCATAACTTTTGGTCCGAAGACAAACTCGAAGTAAACATAACAAGATGGAAAGTAACCAAGTCGAGTTCGGGGACTGGGACACGATGGACTCCGCGCGGAACTTAGACAGTTTGGCAACCCTACTCATAAAGAAAATTGAGTTCGTGAGGAAATGTCTACGAACTTGTTTTTCAGGATTATGCGTACTTATATTTTATGGATATGAGGTGGAATAGCTTTGCCTGTCAAGCGATTTTTTCTTTTTTTTTTTCTTTTTTTTATACCTATTTTTATATAGAGCATTGAGGTCTTATAGTGCTCTCACATTTGCTATTATAAATTGTTACATAGCATTGTGTAATCTGTGTAACAGGGACAACATAATAAAACATGTTCGATACTATTATGCCGTCCCTGTCACAGGATGTTATATAACATTTTATAACAGCCAATGTGGGAGCACCATTCGTAATTATTGTACTTATAATTATTTGTGCGCTTTCTGAAAATCGTAATATTAAAACTTACAATTTATAAAATGAACAAAATTTTATCGATGGTTATCAACAGTTGATTAAAACTTAGCAATAATAAAAGGGCAATTTACTTGATTAATTTAGGAGATATACACAAACTAATGCAAAAATGACTCAACATCAAATCAAATCTTATTTTGCAATTTCCCAAATAGGTGAGTTCGTTTTCTCGCACAGATGGGTCAGTTTCTCATTAACTAAGCGGTAGAATACTATGTGTTGAGTAGTTCGGCGATATTAAATCAATTTCATGATTTTTAAGTTACGCTGGTTTCATTTATTTATCGACGACAAATTATGAAATGGTCCATGAGCAGAATTCGAGTTTTGAAAACCCAAATTTCGGACCACAAACCTCTTAAGCAAGATCACTGATTAGACTATATCAGTCGTCAATATAATATCAAAAAGATTTTCGTACGTACATGAGGAAATTAATTAAATTAATCATGATGATCGAGATAGGCATATTTTCATAATGAACAAGTATCAGACTATTTAAACTATTCACGCGGGCATTTTGTCATGAATTTAAAAGCGAACGTGCCAGACGGGCGAGGGGTGGGAGATTTATTGTCGCCCTGTGGGGGGAGTGGAAAATTTGCAAGGAAATCAGGGCTGGCGACGGAAAATTGTGGAAATTGCGGAGGTCGACGAGATGGAGATGACATCTAGTTGACGGTTCTAGGTGAACATTTATTTTTTACACTCTTATGCAAAGGACTAACGGTCCGATTCTTTTAAGATACGTCAAAAATTTCCTAAAGATACGATATGGATTGGATATGTCAGTGTCAAAAGTGACGTTTTTGTTTGAAGAAACGTTACTTTTGACACTAACCTAACTCATCCATATCGTATCTTTAGCAAATGTTTGACGTATTTCAAAGTTCGAATCGGGCCGTTTGATTAAAGTTGTGAAGTTTTGCAACTAAACCTATGTTAGTTTATTTGTGCAAATAGAGCGAAAATTGTTTTACTAATGGCTAATGATAAAATTACCGTTTGCAGGATCCCTAAACAAATAAGAAAACGTTAGGTAACGTTATTTGAACGACTAAGGCCGCGGACTAGACGCAAGCGGCGAGCGGCAAATCGAGGCCGTTCATATGCGTGCGCTCGGCCAATTGTCGTCTTATGATCATTTTTATCAAGTCCGCGATATTACCATTCAGTACGTTTAATGTCTTACGACTTACAACCTGTAATTTTAAGGGTTCCGTAGTCAACTAGAAAGCTTTATAGATTCGCCATGTCCGTTCGTGATCGTTAGTGCTAGAAGGCTGCAATTTGGCATGGATACATAAATCAATCATGACAACAAAATGATAAAATAAAAATTACAAAAAAAAATTGGAGTACCTAAGTCCCATACAATGTTTTTTTTACTTGTTTCACTTTAATTCTAATACAGAACATTTTCGGAAATATTCGCTTCAAAAGAAAAATAAAATTGAGTCCCCCACGCCCCCACCTCCTTCTACCTTTTGAGCTATTGGTCCAAAAATAATGAAAAAAAAAGAAAAACTTTTTTTCAATTAAAGCTATAGCGAACGTGATCGGTTGAGCCGTTATTTTTTTTAAATTAAGTAAGTAAATATTCTTTATTGTGCACCATACAGTTAAAAATAGACAGGAAATGAAAAAAACACGTAAAAGTTAGGTAACAACAGGCGGTATTATCGCTAAGAAGCGATCTCTTCCAGACAACCTTTGGGTAGCAGGAAACTATGAACTTACAACATTGAACGGGTAGTGCCGATATACATATTCGTATAATTCAACAAAATGAAGACGCAAACAATATAATACATACCTACATACTAATAAAATAAATACATAAATACATTATATATTATACAATCATAAATAAAGGCAAGTTAAGGCAGCGAAAGCATTTTTAAAAACGGGAAGGGATTTAGCACGTCTAATGTCTAATGGCAAAGCATTCCACAACCGAACAGCACGAAAAGAAAAGGAGTTGCTATAAAATTTTGATGATGAAGGTGGTGGAGCAAGGAGATGCTTCTCCGCACAGCGGACCGAGAGGGGTTGAAAAGAATGTTATAAAGAAGTACAAGAATATGAGAGTTACGGCGATGACGAATAGGGAGCCACTTGAGCTGGGTACGAAATTCAGAATTAAATTTTCAAAATTCAATCAAATTTATTTATACAAAACCCTTAATGTGCAATACTTTCTTTAAAGCTTCGCCAAACTGCATGACAGTTTGTAGGCGAAAAGTTACACTCTTTATATTTATTTTTTATCTTACATACTAAACTTAATTATGTTATGTTATTAACACTAAATTATCCTAGAAAAAACACCATTTGCGAGGCAATAACTGAACGAGACATATTTCTCTTTAATTAATTACATTTAGGTATTGAAGAATACATTTGTTTATGTGACCACGGCGATAACAATAGCTGCCCGATAAGCAATGAATACACGACGAGTACGTCCCGTTTAGTTTTTGCACCATTTTTTAGCACTATTGTTGACCCCGTTACCTTAAGATTATGCAAAAAGTCTTCCCTTCTTAGTAAAAGTGCTGCAAAGGCCCTTTTGCTTGTTATACACAGGATACTACCTAATAGCCCCCGTTCAAGGCAGCCTTTTTTAACAATTGGGTAACTAGTAACTACTAACGGAACACTTCACTGAGCATGGCCCAACATGATTTTGGCCGTTTTACCTTTTTAATAGGGCACACGATTTCGCGTCAAAACCTTTCTGTCTGGCTCGATTCTTGATTCATAAGAAATTTCTCGTAAAACTAAACTGGATATCAAGATAAGGGCTATAATAAACCTGAATTAAGGTTTAGATATCCAATATTATGCAGACAAACTGCTGATGACAGTGAAGTTATAACCTTATGCAAAAATGGAAAATTACCAGCAAATAAGGGTTGCCAATACTGAACATTTACACTTGAAACTTATTTATTATTACAGATCTTTACCTGTAATAATAAGTTTACTAACCTGGTACCTGGTACTATGTCCTTGACTTTTCAAGGTACCTAGTTTAGAAAAAAATGATATTAGGAACCTAAATATCATTTTTGAAGACCTATCCATAGATACCCCACACGTATGGGTTTGATGAAAAAAAAAAATTATGACATATTAAAAAAAACTACTGACTAGATCTCGTTCAAACCAATTTTCGGTGGAAGTTTGCATGGTAATGTTTATCATATATTTTTTTAGATTTTTCATTCTGTCATTTTAGAAGTTACAGGGGGGGGGGACACATTTTTTCACACAAATTTTTTTGAGTATCAGTTCTAAGTATGGGGAACCCCCATAATTTATTGTTTTTTTTTTTCTATTTTTGTGTGAACATCTTAATGCGGTACATAGAATACATCTACTTACCAAGTTTGAACAGTATAGCTCTTATAGTTTCAGAAAAAAGTGGCTGTGACATAATCGGACAGACAGACGGATATGACGAATCTATAAGGGTTCCGTTTTTTGCCATTTGGCTACGGAACCCTAAAAATGTATAAATAATAATAATTCAGCCTATATACGTCCCACTGCTGGGCACAGGCCTCCTCTCATGTGCGAGAGGGCTCGGGCTATAGTCCCCACGCTAGCCCAATGCGGATTGGGGACTTCACATACACCTTTGAATTTCTTCGCAGATGTGTGCAGGTTTCCTCACGATGTTTTCCTTCACCGAAAAGCTAGTGGTAAATATCAAATAACATAAATAACACAATATAATATGACTTTTCATTTGTATGCGCAATGATGATTATGACACAAGTTGTTATGCGTATCAAAGATATGACCTAAACTTTTATGCAACCCAATATGGACCCATCTCTTTCACTCCAATTAAGGCATAATTAGAGTGACAGCAATTGGCGAACTTCGGTGTTCGCGGTAGGCCCCCAGAAAGTAACCAACAGATGAACGAATTAATTTGATATCTAGATCATGGAATTCACGAAGACGCGTGCCGTTCGTATTGTCATGCTAATAAAGGTTAGATTTCACAGATCTGCGTGTCATCGTGGATGTCACGAACTATACAAGTCATCTATTTCACTTTCCACCGAGTCATTACAAAGTGCTTTTTAGTTGTACGGGAAACGACGATTTCATATTCTTACCAACCTTAAATTAAAATTCAAAACAACTGGTTGGTTTAAGAGTAATCAGTTGTAACAGTCATTTGCATTTTTAGAATTATTCGATTTTACAACTAATCTTATAAGTACCTATATCGAGTCAACATAATACAAGTCATCGTAACATCCCGCGCATTTGTATTTTTATTAATTAAAAAAATATTCAGTAAAAGCTTTTATATCCGTAGCCTATCTATGTCTGTCTATCCGTATGCCACCGCCATTTTTCTCTGAAACTATAAGATATATTATTTTAACAAAATTTGGAACGTAGGTGTATTTTGTGAGCCGCTCCTTAGTTTAGAATTAAAAATTAAAAAATAATTTTTTCCAATATGATTTTATCGTCAAAACGAGTGGTCAATACCACTAGATTCCTCATTTCTGTCGCTTGTATTCCAAAAATAGCATTTCGCCATTTTCAGCCAGTCATTCGTTTTGGAATAATCAAGAGAGCACGAAAACGTGCTGGTGTGGTAAAAAAATATTTTTTCACCTGAAAAATCGTTTTCTAAGCAATAAGTGGAGTTTTGTATAGAATATGGAATAAAGAAAAATTTAGTGCTTTACAATTTAATGTGGAAACACCACAACTTTACTGAACATTATGTATACAATAATATCAGACTGCAAAGAAACACCAATATTGTAGGCGATACCAACCCTAATTCCCACCTTGTTGGCTCAAGGAGAAAGTTTGCCCAGAAGCAGTAAACAACACGTACTCGTAACCTCCAGCTTATACTCCAGTGTGGTAATATTCATGTATGTTTTCAAAGGAATGCGGTCTTGTACAGTAGTAAGTAGCAAATTCGACTTCAATTAAGAGTGTAGAATAGCTTTGCGATGCTAACGAAATAAGGGTACTTTTTCTATGACATTCTATTTCGATAGAAAACAGTTTCCACTAACTAAATCTTAACAAACCATTTTGATTTTGATGTCCGCTGTATAAATTTCGCTTGAAAAAAAAGGTGGATTGAAAATTAAAAAAAAGGAAAACCTATAAACCTAGTTTTTCCAAACGTTTTCTCCTTTTCTATGGACAATCATGTGGTATACTTTCCTCCTAATGGCCAACCACGTTTGATTGTTTGGGGGCTTTAATCATTTACCCCCTTAGTCATAAACGTGTACTAAAGTTACGATGCCGCTAATCATCGTTTGTCCCTTTCCGACGTATTAGTATGATGGAAAGGGACAAACGATGATTAGCGGCATCGTAACTTTAGTACACGTTTATGAATAAGGGGGTTAAAATCCTTCTTTAAATAGTCGTTCTGCACGACCCCGCGTGACCCCTTTAGTAGAATAATATTTTTATGTTAAATATAGAGCAGGAGGCCTATTCTGATTACCATAACGGGTTATGAGTTAGATCCGGATTTCTTATGGATATGATCTATCAGTGCCAAATGCATAACCTATACTTACAAACGGAATATGCTTCCAGATAGAAAATTAAGGCCTAACGCTATTTAGAAAGATCTATGAAAAAAATATCTATGGGAATAAATACCAAAAGCTTGCTTTCAATTTGTTTGCATGTATTCTGCGATAAATTAGTCAATTTATATTGAATCTACTTATTTATAAGCGGCTTACGATGTTACATCTGACGAAAGCGAAATTAATACTTATGACATTTCAATTCGATTTCACCAGTGCGAGAATTGAATCCCAAAAATTATTATGATTTTTTTATAGGTATTTTGCATCTTGTTATTTCAGTTAAGGGTTTTTGCTAAATTTGGATATGGATCGTGTCATTCACGAAGACGCGTGTCTTGACTGGCACTGTCATGATATTAAAGGTTTGACAAATCTGCGCGTCATCTCGTGGATGACACGAACTATAATTTGTAAAGAGTGCACCTTCTGTAGGTACTATCGTACTGTGGCAAGTTTTCAACAAAGTAGTTTCAACAACATAAAGTTGTGATGCACTTCAATTAAGCTAGGCTTCGCTGTGCATTCCACTTCCTTGAAGTATCCTATTAAGTGCAAAAATGTGAAAGGTTTCTAGAGCTTTTATTGACCGTATTTTTTTTTCTTAATTCAAAAGTAATGATCTGCGAAATAAATTATTATTACCATTAACTGCCGTGCTTTTCTTCATGGTTTTTATTCGTTGTCTCTAGTCAAATTTAGTGATTTATATGGTTTTAGGAAATATTATAGCAAATCATAATATTTTGATTTGTTAATTTTGTTTTTATAAAATTTTACGTTTAAATCACGTTCAACGTTTTCTTTAAGTTTTTAAGGAAAATAGACAATAAGGAAGTAAAACTCGATATAAATATAAACCTTACAAGTGCACACTGTAAGTACAGTCATGCTATACTTCATCATATTTATCATAGCAATATTAATGGAAAAGTTATTATAACAGGACAGGAATAACTAGAAAACAGTCGAACAAAAGAGTCAACGATCCAAAATTCCAGGATTGTCAACCCTATAATCTCGCCACATGATCCAACCACAAACATAATGAATTTGTCACTCGACAGTTAATTTAGATCAGATGAACGGCCGAGCTGAGTTATTAACATAATTACAATAAATTAAGGACGTGAGCGAGTTTGTGGAAGCGGCGCCAATGAGGAAAATTAGGAGAAAAGTAACGTTATAAAGGAGCTGTAGGAACAAAAGGTTGACTCTTGCTGGATGAATGAATGAAGATCAGAAAGATTTCGTATAAAAATAATTAAGGTGTCATTAGAACAAAAGGTTTACTTTTCCGGACCATTTAAAAGAAAAGGGCCGTGATTTAAAAGATGAGTATAAAAAAGAGTTGAAAGTTTAACAAAAATAGATGACTGTCCTTTTGTTATTCAGAATTATATCAGCCGTTGCATAAAAAAGTGCTGGAGGGCGAATTACGAGATCCTTTTCAATTGTTATTGGGCACTTACACAGTCTGTTTAGAACAACTTTTTTCTTTATGTCAGGGGATCGCTTTTAAATTACTTCTGCCGTACATAAATAGCGGATCAAAAGGGATATATGAAGCAAAACTTTGTACAACATAATCAGTTAGATAAGAAAATCAGACAAGAGTATGCATGTCGGACATCCTCTGTTTAGGGTTATTACAAAAAAATAAAAATAAGTTCCCACTCTTTTGAATCCCGATTGGTTTCAATATATAGGTACCTACATATAATCATTTTGCTAAGTTCTGCCGTGCTTTTTTCACGGATTTGATAATAAGTGAACTATGGGAGTAAAACTTTAACAAAACTTGTTATGCGGACATAAAATAGTGCATACAGCCCTAAAAATATTCATGTCCATAGGGATAGGAATAGTATAGTACTTACAGCCATAAAAATATTTACATTCATAGATATTCGAATATTTTTAAGGCTATAAGCACTCTTTTTACGTCCGCTTGATAAGTTTTGTTAAAGTTTTACTCCCATAGTTCCGATCACTGATAATAACCATTGATTTTGTAGCAGGGGCTTGAGGAAAATTTACTCAAAAAGTAAATGGTGTATCTATTCGGTCTGGCGTTCCTATGTATTTTGAATTTTACACTTACGCACCCTTTCGCTATCGCGCTTAGCTTCAAAAAGTTTATGAAACTAATGCATACAACTAAAGTCTGCCAGTAACATCGTCGATTACAAAAGTAAGCTGGAGTAAGCAGAGTTAAAAAAAAAACCGGTAAATTCTATGTTTATTTTTTCTTAACACAGTGATTTGTATTAACTTGTGCAAGCCATACCTTTTATGGAAAAGATTGAAGCACTTTCAACCAAGCCCCATATAAAAACAAACCGACAAAACGAACCTTTACAACACGATTATGAACCCTTTGAAACTGTGCATACTCTTAATATCACAACGATTACCATAACAGCGTATGTAAGTATCAGATTCAGTAACATTCAGCCATTATCGGTTAACATGGGGCCTGGGTCAGTACCCTTATCAAACCTTCCTTAATTGCCCTCGGGCCACATCTTAATTAGTAACATGCCCTCGAGATGATGAACAGTAATGGTATTAATATATTCACGACGGTTTTGTATCCTTTTGGAATTACGAAAGGTGTGATATCATGTTAGTTTGAAAAGCCAAAAGAGTACGTGTCATGCATATGTCTTGGTGGGATGTAAGGACATGATTAGAAAATCTTTAAATCTGTTGAAAAAGCGGGCTTTTTGCACGTTAATATAATTCAGCGTTGATTACAATTTCGCCAGAAATATGACCACCTGATCATCGATACAAAAAGAAGAAACGTTACTCACACAATGAAAAACTAGGTTTATAGATTTTCCTTTTTTTTTAAATTAGCAAACAAATTAAAAAAAAAGTGAAACCTGTAAATCTAGAATATATTATGCTGAAGCAAAGTGATTTTGTAGTTAGTGGAAAACGTTTTCTCCCGAAATGCAATTTCATAGAAAAATCGCACAGCTATTCTTCCCTATTAAAACACCTGCCACCACGTGTTAAGGCTTGGCGATTAAAGCAAGGCTTATGCGGAAAATGAGGAGAGACAGAGACTTGTAAGGCATCGTAGTGTTTGTGTATCCTAGATATACATATACATTGTCTCATGTACACCAGTGACGAAGTAGCTGTCAGCCGTTAGTCTATGATCTGTGGCGGAAGGAGCTGGACGCGTACTTGCGTACTGGGTGTGTCCATGAGCCAGTGGTTCTCTTAGTGACTAATATACAGGAGGTATTCGTGGATAGATACTACAGCATCAAACGAAAATATGATGTAAATGTGATTTAACGCACTGACATTGAAATCAAATTAGTATCATACGTATTTTCTTTTCTGGGCATTCGATATCAATAAGAAAGCAGGGTATCGTATAAAATATAATATAATCATAAGATCTCACCTTAACTAGAATCTCCAAGGCCTCAACGTAGGATTTCTCAGTGTCGTACAACTCGACGACGACGTGTGTCCGCGTGTCCTGAAACAACATAAACCACTATTACAATCATAATAATATATGACTATTACAACTTCGTTCTTAATCATTAACATCATAAAAAATGGACTGCCACATGAAAAGTAATGCAAAATACTGGACACGCAAATTTAACAGCAGGGCCGAAGATTCGGTTGTCAAAAGGGCTATTTCCATAATTCTTCAATTTGAAATCAACCTTATCGACAGCCGACAATGTGGTACATTTTAGTTGAAAACGTCACAATTGCTTACGGTACAGCGCTCTCTACTTCAACTATGAAACTGCGACTATAATATTTTACAGTTTATATAAACAGTAATCCTGGGCTTGTACAGTTAGCATCAAATTGATAATGACGCCCAAAGTAGCCAAAGGTAGTCCGTCCTTATTTTTACAGTAACAAAAGTATGTTACGATATATTTGGCCACTTTCACCAATCAGTAATATAATACTGACTGTACTTTAAGAAGGAAAAGATATATAGGTACACATTAACTGACTAACGAAATACGTAAAAAAAAGTTTTTCTCTTCTGTTGTACCTAACTAATTTCAATTTAATTATTTTACTTTCTTCTCTCAAGAATTAGGTATGTCGATTGTTTTTAAATTTATCCCTAAATATTTATTGAACTTTTTCATTAAGTAGGTTAGTACTGCTCAGAGTTCAGCATCGCGTTTTATAAAAGGTGTAACCTGAAACCATATTAAATTTGCTAGAAACAATGGCAAAGAACGATTACAGGTTGCAAACCATTTATAAAACACGTAGATAGCAATATTCGCAGTCATTTTGGAGCTTTGGAAAGTACGTTAAACCGTTAATTAACTTGAGGGCTTTAGCCGTGAAGTCACTCATTTACACAGCCGAAGCCTAACTCATTACTGAAGAAACAAACCGAATTGGTAAGTAAATTGGCTGTTGCTTCCCCAAAGAACCAACGCTGATTGAAAACCTCGAATGACTGCCAAACAAGTAGCCACCACGTACTCGTACACCCAGCCGCAATTGCATGGCCACTTTGTGAGTTCATTCATAATGAGCCTATGCAATTGTGCACCTTGTTGTACAATTCTTCTAGGTAGGCGCCTATAATTATACAGGGCGTCCCACGGCTTTGCCACATGGAGGGGAAGTACCTTAAATACTGCAGATAGGAAAGTATACTGAAAGAAACTTCATTTTTATTTTTAAAACAATACGATCTGCATTCATAGAATTAAAAAAAAATGCCTGTCTGAACCGGGAATAGAACCCGCTAAACGTAACAAAAAACCTGTATCGCTTTTATATAGATATACAGCGATATTATCGCTGAATGTACTTTTCGCAGGCAACTAGTGTTCATCGAGACAATAGGTAATATTACGCGAAACTCTGCGTAGGGGGTGCCACTACCACAATCCATCACAATCGGCG
Organism: Cydia pomonella; assembly: GCF_033807575.1. Taxonomy (NCBI): domain Eukaryota; kingdom Metazoa; phylum Arthropoda; class Insecta; order Lepidoptera; family Tortricidae; genus Cydia; species Cydia pomonella. The sequence goes on along the minus strand of NC_084704.1, from coordinate 12,244,969 downwards.
GGTCTACCGCGAAACAAGAAAATCGAAATTTATTTATCTATCCTCTTTATCACTCTTGCAAATTCGAGCAATTCCTTTTTCGCGTTTCCCGGTAGGCCCTTTGTAAGCAAACCACCTTGATGCGTCAATGTCATATTTTATTCTCTTTGAAAACGTGTCAAAAAACAGTTTACATCAGGCACGGTATGTATAAGTTACTCTATGGTTTACGAAAGGTGCTAGTGCCGCACTCTGGCGGCAGAACATTGCAATAATACCGTAATACTCTCTATTCTAAAAACCCCAAATAAAATAGTTGTGTTGTTTTATTACAGAATTCCTAAGGCCACCTCCTGTCTTCATCGTCATGGTATGGATGGTATTATAATATTGCATTGTCATTCGACTTACATATGTGGGTATACAAATTTTCAGCTTCATTTGAAGTCGGGAAGTGGGTCAAATTTAATTTGCAAGGTTTGGCCCGTACAAACATACATAGGTACATTGCAAGTTAAATAAAAGCTTGCAAATACATAATTGCAATAATCAGCATGAAACTGATAGACACAGCCTAAACCGTTTAAGGTAGGACCTTAAAATTATTAGCATAATCTTCAAATGTTGTAATGTAATGGTTCACTATAAAAGGATATTATAAAATTAAATCAATGGGTGAACATGTTTAAGGCTTCTACGCAAAAAGTAGCGCGTGGAGGCTAGTTTAATACATATTACTATCTAGTCGTATGCAACCAAACAGGTAGTACAATTTTATTAATATCTTAATTTCCCAAATTAGTACCCAATCATTGATTAGAGTGCCTGGAACGTACTCGTTTATCGTACCTTATTTCAAGAAATTAGACGATCGATGTAGCGTGTCTAAGAATACTAACTTAATTGTCTGTGTTGGTATTTCAGAACTGGGTTGACCTTTTCTATAGTTGTGACCTAAATGTTATAATGACCAGGGCATCCAAATGTAGTAAAGTGAAGTTCAATAGAAATTTCAAATAATGTATACAAATCACTTTGGACTCATTTCTTCGTAATCGCGCACTTTTTATGGACAACCATGATTTTATCAACAGTTTATACACTTACATTTTTTATTTATATCAATTACTAGTTAAAATAAATGTTCATAATTAATATTGCATTGAAAATAACCAACGTAAAACTTTTTGGTTATACTTGTCAAATGCTAACAAAATCTGTCATATTTGTTTACATTATTTGCCATTTCTATTGACCTCCACTTTACTTAGTTTTTAGTATTCCTAGTCTTGGCACACTACGCTAAAAACGTCTGTCTCATATTTTTTTTTATTTTACGTTTTGGCACAGAATAACTAATAGCATTATTTGATAGTCTGTGTGGAAAGAGAAGAGTCGTGGAATGTAAGGGAACCCATACATTATACGACTCTTCACTTTCCGCACAGGCTCTAGTTAATTGTCGAGCTCAGTCATTCAGACAAAAATCGTCGATGCGGAACCATAGTCATGCGATATTTTTGTACTTATCAAAATCAATTGATAGTAAACATTCTACTCACAAATTCACAATCTTGACTTCTGAACAAACCTTTAAAGTAGAAAAACACAAATCCCTATTTTGGAGATCTAATGTGCTTCCAAGGCACGTGGGAAAATCATGTTATGATCGACTGCCGGTTATCAGCGGCCTCGTGCCGGATCGATAACAACTCATTACGGCTACTGGCCAGAGCTTACTATTTATTATATTTATACAATTATATACATATCGTTATGGAGTTTCTTTAAAAAAAAAATTAAGAAAATCTATGAGATTCATATCTTAGGTAAACCTACGCGTTAAGTGTTAATATTATAACTTTTCCCCAAATGATTCAGTCTGGACAGACAATCGTCATAGAAAAGGCTCTCCATACATAGCAATTCAACGCAAGAATATCGCTAGCGTTATGGGCACCTTTGCATCGTGAGCTACCAGAAGTTATATATTTGTTTTTAACATGTGTTTAAGTTGTAATGTTTTTGGATATTTTATGTGCTTAATCAGTGTTTTTCAATCAATAAAAAGTCTTCATAATAGAGTATTCAAAATGTGGTGGTGATTAATAAATGGACTACTAAACAAGTCCACTCATGTAATAATATTAATTACAGTCTTGGAAAGAATTGCGGGTAGCTGCGGGGATAAAGCTTTTATACGAAGGACGTAAATAATCGCAGGGAATTGACTAAACACAGTATATTTAATAAACACCACGTATTGACGTTTTACTAACGTCGGCCAACGTTGAACATATCTGTATCTGTATACTTCGTATCTATTTATGCACTTAACAGTACCCCTAGTGTAAATAAATTCGATTTCGAAACGTGACGTACGCGTTTGCGTTTAGTCTCATTTTGTATTGGATTTAGAAAGAGCGCGCCAAGCGGGACGTTTTGGAAACTCAAAATCCTATACAAAATGAGACTTAACGCAAACGCGTTCGTCACGTTATGATGTCGATCAAATTTATACTAGGGGTACAGATCATGACACGGGTCACACTCTTAGACATCAAGAAAGTATGGCCTTTTTTACAAGGAAGTTTCAAATATTTTTGATGTGTCGTGTATGGGTATAGATTTTTTTTAGTTTCTTTTAATGTATAGTAATAAAATCAGTTGATATTTGTGTAAGATCTAACGAGATAAAATACTGGCGTGAATAATTTATTTTGTAAGGGTGACAATGGAACTGGGTCAAGTTTTTGCCCAAATAGGGATAAATGAATATTGTTTTAGCCAAAACGATTTGGAAGTACTCGGTCCTTGTGAAAAATAATGTTTGTTTATGGCTTACGATGAAAAACGATTTATTGAAAACTTTTTAAACAGCAGCTTTATCAAAGTAATTAAATTATACCTACAGCTTACAAAATATACCAATGTTTAAAGTCCCATATAATACACCTTATAATTTTGAGTAAAATGGTTGCTACAAACGGACAGATGGACACGACGAACTATAAGGATCTCATTTTTGCCATGTTTTGAATACGGAATCCTAAAACTCAACATTGATATAACAACCTATGTTGCTTTCCCAGTAACTTAAAATCATGAAATATGACAAGAAAATGTCTTATAGCGCAAGCAAAGGAAAAAATAGAAAACGGTACATTGACATACCTGGTTTTTTTTTATATCAAAGTTATATTTGCAATTAGTAGTCATGCCGGTGTATGTGGCAGTGTGCCAGGACAACTGCAAAGTTAAGTTAGTACATTAATCGTAGCCACAATTCGCATTAGTAAATTTCAGAAAGTGCTATTTGTATTCGTATATTCGTATTCGTAAAAGTACTATTCGTTTCTTTACTAGTCTAGTCTTCTATCTACCCTCTTATAAAACGGAAGGGCTCCTCTTTTCAAATAACATACATACCAAATTCCGTACCTCAGTTTTTGATATGTCATGTCGGATGAAAAAAAGCGCACTGCTTGACTGATGGTAAGCAGATTGCGTAGCTAATGATGCAGCTTCTGCGGTGCCAAGTAGCTTTGTTTGACGTTCATAAGCGCATTGTAATATGCCTACTTAAAAAATAAACTAGGTATCTTATCTTTATCACTGGCATTTCCGGACTCTTAAAAATCTATAAAGAGCCCTTTTTTAAAGAACCCATAAAATATTTCCTCAAGAAAACCCCAGCAAAGAGTTCATTCAACTTACGTTAAGCTTATTAGTCCAGTTAGCTGTCCCTTTCACTCTTTATCACCGTCTGTCATGAGATATTATTATAAGCCATTAAAGAGAGATGAATACATTTAGTATAAAAAAAATCCATTATTTTCAATATTTCTTTCCTTTTATTTCACTTGAACAAATAAGTTAAAATGTTGACCTCGTACGAAATGTTAAAAGAAAGCTTGTGAAAAAGGTCAGTCGCTTAATTTAAGCGTTGGTAAATCCGCAATGCGAGTCTCAACATTTCCGTAAGCCTACTGAAGGTCGCATGTTTACATAAGGATCACAATTCTACCGTAACCCGAAAACTAGGCGGTGGATTAAGACTTATTTCAGGTTCTTGTCGAAATGTATTTGGGTACAGAGACGTACCGAGAGTAATATTATTTATATATAGATTGTATTCCTTGTATCTAAATATGCCTCCCAGTGACTAACCACCTGTGCCACAACCTTGTAGAGATGAAAGATTTCAAAGATTCGGTAATTTTTTACTTTTTTGCCAGTACATATGATATTGAGAACAAATATGTCAATCTATTTCGGGAATTATATAGGCGTAGATATGTTTTCGGGCAGGTTAACCAAACATAAAATTGTGCAGTGTGGTTAGTTTCGCCTTAGTAGTCTGAGTAGTAGAGTTTTAAGGATTTTACCTTTAAGTGCCTCTTGTCGTAAATCCTAAAAGTTATAGCTTTGTTGTTAATGATAATAATGGTGCAAGTGCGGTAATGTCATTTTTCACGCGAAGCGTCTCGAGAGATTCTTCACGAGCCATTAGGCGGCTGAAAACCCTCCGGGACGAATAAAACACACTTCCGCACATATATCAAACTTCATATATGTATGTAGCTATGTCATAAATATCAAATGGCATAATAAAAAACATCATCATTATTTACACTCTTCGGTATGGCTAAAAAATAAATTAACCCATTGCATTACTTGACTATTTTTATGTACATATTAATTAAAAGGCTGCCTCAAGTAGGTATCTTTTATACAAGCTGGATATCCCGTTTAACCCATACTCTTCAGGAGCAAGATTTGACAAGTGACTCGTTATCTTAGGTCCGCTTCTTTTTGCGGGTGATTCTGTTGCGAGTGACTGATAGAACGTTGTATTCCCTCGAAAGCAGCTGTTGAGGTACTTTCAGGAGAAACAATCCGTAGAAGGAGATGCAAAATAAAACAATGACATAACCGTAGCCACGAAATGGTTACGCCTCAGCTCTCAGCATGGTGCTGGAATATTTTTCCGCCGGAGCCACAGACTGTGACTGACGCACAGGCTAGGATATAGAATAAAATAATCATTCAAGGTTTTATTATTACGGCTGAGAGCAACCTAGACATATCATATCATAGACGGAAAATAAAAGCTGCTTGGTTTATCTTAAATTAAATATTTCTCCGTCATTTCCACGTTCCGGGTTATGGGTTTCGTTTATACGAATGGGTAACGACCAGGCCAAATGGTGGAACCATACTTTCCCGGACCCGTAAATGCCTCGAGGGCGCGTTTTATATAAGGGACACTGATGACAGCCGAAAGGAACCAATCCTTGCCTTGTGAATCATCGAGTTATACAAAGGGGTTTATTAAAATAGATGGAAACATTACGATGAAATATATTTTATTCATTTATTATTCACTCATATGTGGGGATTTAGCATCATGCGTTTTTTAGTTTCCATAGCAGCAATAGTAATACGAGTAAGTAGTCAATTTAAGAGTCCCCGGCAAGCTCGGCCGAATTTCACCTTCCCGTATAAACAGAGTTTCGTTCTCATTTTAAAACTACTTGTTGAATTGTAAACAAACTTTGCACATACAATGACATGAGGAGTGACATCTAGTACTGTAATTAGTTTATATAGCTCCAGTTTATAAAACAAACGAAATAGAGCAAAAATAAGTTTTGTATATAAAATATAATTTCGCTGTTTTTTTTTTAACTATGGTATCTGAAGCTACATAAACTAATTATAGGTCTAGATATGCCTTATCCTATTGTAAGTACAAAGTTTCAGAGGCAACTAGCTATTCGTTTTGTAATGAGAGCTTAACTACCTTTGTATGGTGAAACGAGCCTGCTTAAACTTTCAATCTACGTTGGATGATAGATAAAGCTCACTAAAAAATGGTGCATGGAATCGTAAAACGCTCATCCTTATCAGAAGGTCCACCCGAAGGGACATTACAATTATAACGTTAGGGTTTTTTATTTTTCACATTTGAAAATCGGTGAATGCTGGTTTCCCCGATCAATATGATTATTCTACGACGTATTTCCCACAATACAAAAGTAATGCGCATCGGTTAGTCGATGAAAGATGTACTAAGAACGAGCAATGAACCCAATACACATTGGTAACTTTAGCAAAATCTTATTTCTTGTGACATATTTATACTGAAATCCACCTTATTATAACTACGCAAGCTTTGAACTCCCAAAGATTCGTAGGAAGAGAATAGGAGGTGTAACAAAATGTTTTTGTATAACTATCGCATACTCGTATTTGATGCAGACATAATAATCCAAAAAGCACTTTATGACGATTACGTAAAGTCTTTGTTTTAGATGTGCAAATCATTATCATGCGAGTACGTGAGTGTTGCAGGCACATAATTGTATATTGTTTAGTTAGTATGGCGAAAGCTGTAGGTATTTTTGATTCAAGGGCATTGAGCAATGTTTTCAACCTTAACCGGGTTTTAAATTGACGGCTTGTTTTCTGGGTACTGTCAGTTTTTGACTAAATATGTTATTTATAGTAGAACTTCTTAACAGTATTTAGAAGTCCCTACATAACCTTTCAAAAGCCCCCAAGTGTCATGGACTTACCCAATGTACTCCTAAAGAGACTTCTGAAGTGGACTTGTTTTGACTGAAATAATCATCATCTTATTCAACCCGTTACCCGCCACTACTAAGAATTATGTTATATTGCTGGACTCCTGTTAGGTACCCACAAACGTCATCCCGAGCCGCCGCGAGCAGTCCCGCTGACAAAAGTGACCCGCACTTTTCCAAATGCCGTCAACTTCGCTGGCTGATAAATATGAGGGTGGGAGAGCAATGATATTATATAAGAATATAACTATAGATAGGTTATACTCATACATATGGAGCACAAAAAAAAACTTCCATAATTATATATATACGTACGAAAAAAAACGGCCTTTTTTCATTAATTCATCTTTGCCATACTCGTTGTTAAACATAAGCGTGTCTCTTTCTCTTTCGGTGTGCGGGGGCTTCGTAGCACGCACACATTTCCTAAGCGCGACTAAAAGCAACTTGTACAATTTGTACAAGGTAAGCACTTCAATTTTGGAACGCCTATCCTTTAGGTGTTCACTCGGACTGATTTCTTTTAAATTTGTCAAAATACCGACTAAAAACGCGCGAAGCGATAATCAATAAATCCGGTAATTTCCAGAGACATGATGACCGTTACCAACTTTACGAGTAAGTGCACCCTTGGCCTGGTTACGAAGAATTTATGCTCACACGCACATTTAAAATATTATTTCCTTTTAATCGGAATTCGTACTTGAGGAAGACTTTATGATTTTTTCTCTCTGATCGACGTTGTATGTATGTCTGTTTCTAGTTAGGCTTTGCAGCTCAACAGGCTTGTCAAATAATGGTACCTAATATACAAGATCTAACAAAAATAATAGGTATTTAATTTTAATTATTTAATAATTTTAGACGCGAAAAATTTTTTGGCCTTTGTATGAAGGGTCTGCCTTGTCAACCTGCCCCATAGATCTTGTTTTGCGTAAAAAAATGTTTTCTTTTACTTTTTCCTAATCAAAGCACGATACTGAATATGCCCCTAAATGGATCCCCACTATTTTTGTTACACCCTGTAAGTGCTGTAAGATTTATCTGAATTAGAGAAGTGACGTAACTGTATTAACATATATCGCCACTTGTCAATTTTATTGTACCTTAAAGTTTCATTAATTCTTAATCTTAAATGACATTAAAATAAAGATTCACTGACAGAAAATCGCTGCCCCTAACCTTAAGATTAATAAAACTGTATTTACCTGTTATTCTTATAGTTTACTTACATATTTCCTTTTCCAAAATGGTACCTAAATTCAATCCCAAACAACAACGGACAACGCACTGTCGGGTTCTGTGTATTCAGGACATCCTACGACATATGTTATTTATATGTCAAAGGGATCTCCATTTTTGAGAAAAGCATTACATTTAATCTTAGACGGCTTACTCGTACTTCGGTACAATCTCTGTACATTATTCACGGGTCGCATTCTCCTAAACCACCATTTGGTGCGTTTACATGAGCTTAATGCCTACTTTTAGTACTAAGCACAATCACTAATGCTACTCGTAGGTAAACAGCTAATACCTTAACTTAAGTAGTGTTTATTAGCAGTGTAACTGCTAGGGCAAGCAAGCGTCAGATGGCAAGAGGTGCTAAACTTAATACAAGTATCTATTTACTGCCATCATATTGATATATGTACTTTGTCCCAAGTATAGTAGTCTGAATTGGCTCATCAAATGTTATTAATTACAAAAGACATGTTACTAGTGTGTGAATTGCTGATTATGATTTGTAAATGTGGCCAAGTACCTACCTAAATGCCAAATGTGTAATAATCACACCAGACAAAGTGCGGCAAAATTTAAGCTAAGTAAGTAATATGACATCGACTGTGAAAACTATTGATGTGATCGACAAGGAGGGAGGTAGCACATATTAAACACTAAATATTATTAACACCAGTTTTAGAGTATGGTGCACCTTGCATTATAGTTTAATGGCGTTATAATATTAATCAGACATACTCATCTGGTGTAAACCTAGCATTAATGAAGGGATATCTGCTCATCAGCATTGGGGTCGAGCGGAACTACCGAACTGTGTAGCCCGATAGGCCTATGCTACGTGGATCGGAACATATTTAAATCCGGATGGCAAACCTCTGCACTCTGTTAAACAAAATGTGTTCGTGTCATTCATGATGACGCGCAGATTAGTCAAATCTAACAATCTAACCTTTAATAACATGACAAATCGAGTCAAGGCACGCGTCTTCGTCAATGACACGATCTTATATCTAAGCATTCACCATTGAATAAATAATGTCAGTTTCATGACATATAATTAAGTCATCCTTTACCAAGTACATGCCTGGAAACGAAATCGCAGCTCACAGCGATTCGAACGGGAATCATACCAATGGAATTTGGACGTCGGCGTTTAGGGTAATAATAAAATATTGGCAATTTTTGGAGCGTGTCGATAACCGAGCTATACGAAAAAAATCTATAAACAGCTTTTTAACGCCATATCCTCAGTTCATCTAAAGGATCGCATTCATAATTTATGGAATTCATTATCGCGGTTCTTTCTTCCACTCTGTAAATATGTAAAACAAAATTGAACTGAAATTCTGACATTATATTGATAACCAAATTAAAAAGGTTCTTATTAAAATAGGACTGAATAATAATCCCTCAAGACAGTAATTATCATGTTTAAGCGGAGTTCTGCTATAGTATTTTATGCTACAGTTGTATAAGAAGGGTCAAAAAAGGCGAGTGGCGTGAGTTACAATGTGAGCCGGAGCCGAAGGCGTAGGCGAACATTGTAAAGGAATACGCCACGAGAATTTTTTGACCTACTTATACAACGTTGCATACAATATTTTTCCTACGAGTCAACAAAAATAAATGAAATAAATCTTAATTTATGTAAACAAATTACAGCAAAAGTATATAGCCAAAACGCGCGAGCATACCTTGTTACGCGCCCGGCCCGCCCCGGGCCGCGGCCGGCCGGTCGGCGACACCTCCTCGTAACTCATGAGGCCCTGGTACTTGCTACTTGCTAAATTAATTTTTTGGACAGTTTTTTCTCAATTTTGGCCACCATAGCCTACGCAGACTAACAAGCAACGCTAAGCGGTCTTCGTAGTCTATGGGTGTTGCTATATTACGGGTGTCACATGCGTGTTTCTGACTTATGAAGTAATTATTTTTACAATGCAACCAAATGAATATTTTGTAAGTTGGCATCAATGCACTTAGTTTAAAACTGTATTCGTTTTGGTTTTGTTAGGTTGGTAGCCATTAATCGCAGTAACATTATAGCTTATAAAAGCACAAGAGCTTTTATGAGGAATAGACAATATAGACTTTTCTTGAAATCTTTTATGTATGTTCTTATATTCGTGTTAATGAATGCATAAATGACAGATAACAGTAGAGGAGTAGGAAAAAGGACTAAAAACTTACTTACTTACTTAAAAGTTACTTAAAAAAGCGGCCAAGTGCGAGTCGATATTTCTTTTAGATTTTTCATTCTGTTTCACTCGCCCATGAAGGGTTCTGTACCATTTATGACGTATTAAAAAAACTACTTACTAGGTCTCGTTCAAACCAATTTTCGGTGGAAGTTTGCATGGTAATGTACATCATATATTTTTTTTAGGTTTATCATTCTTTTATTTTAGAAGTCACAGGGGGGGGACACACACATTTTACCACTTTGGAAGTGTCTCTCGCGCAAACTATTCAGTTTAGAATAAAATGATATTAGAAACCTCAATATCATTTTTGAAGACCTATCCACAGATACCCCACACGTATGGGTTTGATGAAAAAAGATTTTTTGAGTTTCAGTTCTAAGTATGGGGAACCCCCAAAATTTATTGTTTTTTTTTTTTCTATTTTTGTGTGAAAATCTTAATGCGGTTCATAGAATACATCATCATCACATAGTTTCGGAAAAAAGTGGCTGTGACATAATCGGACAGACAGACGGACATGACGAATCTATAAGGGTTCCGTTTTTTGCCATTTGGCTACGGAACCCTAAAATACACTACACTAATATGCGAGTATGAGCAATATTCATAGAAAGTAAGTTACGCACAAGCTAGTGAATATAAAATATCAGTGTCAAACTGGTGGTAGCCGTACTTGTAATAGCAGGTAAATGATTAACGAGTGGTCTTCACAGATATCTGGAGGCATGGTAGTGCCCCCGCCAAGACGAGTCAAGTGACTACATATCTTTTCTCGAAGCTCATCGTCGTTTTTTTGAACCCTCATAACTTGGGGTTGGTTGTCCCAGATAAACAAGATTCCAACATGTCAATAGTGGACCTATTAAACTTAAAAAGTTTTAATTGCAAAGTTCTTATACTTTAGATTTTATTGATATCTAAAAAACGATTTCGTCATTGGCTCACCCACTCATTCACTGATGATCATCAAAACTCTTAAGGTATTTCCTGAAGACCCAGAAAGCTGAAATTTGGTATGTAAGTTAATATTAGTATACAAACAACAAAAAAATTCTAGAACTTAAAACTTTTACCCCCCAACCGCGGACCCCCCAAATTTGTATGAGGACTCCGCAAATTTTGATGCTAGAAGCCTGAAAATTGATATATGGACTCCTTGCTATAAATAATATAATAAATATTTCAGGATTTTTAGTAAACCACCCCTACCCTTTAAATTAGAGGCTGGAAGATTATCATAAGCAACTTACATAGAGAAGTGAAATCCCACAAAAAACATTTTCATGTAAAATGTTGCCAAGTCGAAACCATAAAGGCTCGCACTTTCAAAAAGTTATCGGTACCCCTAGTGTAACTAAATTCGATTTTGAAACTTGACGTACGCGTTTGCGTTTAGTCTCATTTTGTATTGGATTTAGGAAGAGCGCGCCAAGCGGGACGTTTTGGAACCTCAAAATCCTATACAAAATGAGACTTAACGCAAACGCGTTCGTCACGTTATGATGTCGATCAAAGTTACACTAGGGGTACAGATCTCATTTCGCTACCATCACACGGGAGTTACGTGAAAAATGTATTCACTGTTCATTACTTTTCTGTTATATTACAATAATAGTTCTTGTAGTAATGAAATGACCTAGCCACATATTTTGACTAAGGTGTAGAGTTTGTGAAGTAAGGGCTTGTAGAGTTAGAAGCTTGGCTCTACATGAGATCTGATAACTTTTTGACAGTGCAAGCCTTGTGGTTTCGACTTGGCAACATTTTACATGTTTTTGGTGGGATTAACTTTACATTAATGCAATAAAGTTAAGATAAATAATGGACACGTAGGAGATTAAGGCAAAGTGCGAAGCGTTAAGGGAAACCTTTGGCCTAACTTCGTTACTTTGTAACATTGAACCAGTTGTATAAGTATATCACCTAAGCATCGGAAGGGTCGAAAAAGATCAACGATCTGTAATACCGTTGTTGTGAATATAATTAAGACAGGACTTCGTCTGTGTTTGTAGACTTCTAGCGAATGAATCGCACTTTCACCAATATTGCGCGTTAATAGTACATGGTGCAACGAGGGGGGTAAGTGAAATTTTGGATACGAGAATTACAGACCCGAGTTTGCAATATTCTTACCCCCAAAGTTACACACAATGTTTTTCATCACACTTGGCAAGAAAAATAATAATTTTAAGCGAAATAATTCTTAAATACGGTGATATATCAAACATTCGTCCGCCATTTTGTAATTTCTTGATTGGTTAGGCATCGAAGGCACAGACCTATTCCGCATTCAGCCACGACTGAAAATTATGTAAAAAAAAATTAAACGGCTGTTAAATTACATAATTAAATAATTTTAAACATAAACAAAATTATTAAATTATAAACGTCAGTATTTTAAAAATAAACTCATTTATGCTACTTGTTTTGTATGAATAAATGACATAATTAAAATAAAAAAGCTAGAACTCCCTAGGGAGTTATAGCTTTTTTTTCACAATCCATAACTCCCGCGGGAACAAAATAGGCCTTTGTCCTTCAGTACACCTGCATGAAATAAGATCTTTTTCGAGCAAGTGTGATGAAAAGAACTTTATGTATAAAATACAGAGCATGGCAGTGTCACATCCAAAGTTAAAGTAAGCATTAATATAGGTAAGAACACGACTTAACATTATATCAATAAGGTCCTTTACACATAATAACGGGGCTTCTATCGATATCTTAAACTGTCCATTTTAATATAAATTAATATTTACCAACATAAACACTTAAAATTAAGCCTGATTGAGCGGACGCGCGCGCCCAGGTATTTTCAGGGGAACACAGGAAAACGCAGTACATGCGCTGTCTGTACAGATTTTAAATCTATGGTAACATTGTAAGTACGCTGAAACAATGTTGGCGACAAAGCGGAACTCTCATTTACGACGCCGTAATCGATCCTTTATTTTATTACAACTGTAAAATTCAGCGTCGAACGATCCGAATGAGCTCGCCGTTATTAGAGTTGTTTTGGCATAATTGGATTGTTTGTTTTGTTCTACAATATGGTTGAAAGACCTTTTCTCCTTAAATTCACACAAAGATGAATAATTGTTTTGTGGGAGAGTATCTTTTAAGGATAGCTATAGCGATTATTGTTTTACCCTTTAGCCATTAAACATATTTTGTACAAGTATGTCTTATACCTTTAAACGAGCAATTCTTGTATATATATTATATAAATATATATATTTCTGTGATCCCGGAAACGGCTCTAACGATTTCGCTGAAATTTGGTATATGGGGGTTTTTGGGGGTATACAATCTATCTAGATTAGTCTTATGTTTGGGAAAACGCGTGTTTTCGAGTTTTCATGCGTTTTTCTTTCGACGCAGAATATGGTCGCTAATTTCGTGTTGCCGGCCACTGTCCGTCTGGTCCAGCGGGTTAAGACGCGGACTGCTAAACGAGTGTTACGGGTTCGAATCTCGCCCGGTGACTAACTTTTGTTTTTTTTTTTACATGTTCAAGTTTATATATAGACAAGTTTAATTTAGTAAAAAAATGTAGTTAAGATTATCACCTATTGACCACCATATTACAATAAATAGTTATAACCGAGCAAAGCTCGGTCGCCCAGGTACTATTATTTATATTTCTTTCCTATTACGGAACAATGGTATTCCAGACCTTTGGGAGGCGTGGGAGAAACCTAAGCCAACATGTGTTTTGACATTATTGACACTTTAATGAGATACACTGAGCTTTAATGACATGATGAGGTACACTGAGCGCGGATGCTGTCGTTGCCCGTGGGTTGGGACGCACGCAGAGATAGCACCCGCCACCGCTAGGATGGAAAGACTATTGGAAGTTGATGAAATATAAAATTAACTGGGCTATTGGGTGAAAGCGATGGACTAAGTACTAGGCTATGGGATAAAGAACCGGACGCCAGCCTAAAAAAACGGTATACAATTTTAGATACTCGTAATATAATATTGTTGATAAAGTATTCGGTGAAATTATACGCGGTATAAAATGTCAAATATAATTATTACTAATAATACAATGTATTGTAGCAGATACTTTTGGTACAGGACACAAAATTGGCAAACAGAGAGACAACCTGATTAGAATATACCTATCTCGACGAGGTGAATAAATTTTCAAATCCATGCAAATAATAAATATTTTTATACATTATTTAGGTGAGTTTGCAATATTTAATGCGGGTATAACCGAGACGGGGAAAAAGCATGATTTATGAACAAACGTCAGCGGCATCGAAATAATATTAGGTATCAGCTATTTATTATTCGATGAGGAAAAGAAATACGCGTAGGGACTTTCACAAGATCGCATTTGCTCGAGTGAATTTTTGCAAAATCAGCCTTACTCTGTGCGAAATACCGACCATTTTCCAATATAAATAAATGTCGAAATGGTGAGCATCAATTTGCTCGTGCCACACCATCTTTATTAGCCATCTCAATTACGCTTTTTGTTCATGATTGTTTCTTTCGGGTACTATATATGTCCACGTGTCTTCTTTAAGGTGCAGTAGTTTCAGAAAACGGATTTTATAAAAGGTCGTAGCGGTTTTTTGGGTCAAAATACGGCTTCCATAAATTTAATTAGCGATTTTGAGGCCTTTCTCGAGTTTTTGACTTGCGCTCTATAGAAAAAAAATCACGAAAATAGGTCTAAAATGCTATTTTAGAATTTGTAAGAAATTATGCATAAAAGCTAAAAATATGAAAACTGCTTCTAAATATCTACAAAATCATGTTTAAAGGAATATATTGAATACTGTTTTTTTTATTTAAACGAACAAAAAATTCAATTAAAAACATGATATCTGCGCTTCCGGGCACGCACTTCCATCTCGCGCAAGCTTACGATCAGTCAGAGTGAAAGAACACAAACTCACTAGGCCTTAATAACGATCTCAAACTGAGGGTTACTTGCCAATGGTTGCTTTATCAAGTCCGAGTCATTTCGCTTGCTTGGGGCTTGAGTCAAGTTTTAGTGGAAATTTATGGCGTTATTGGTGGTGGTGGTGGTTACAGGTGTAAGCTCCATCCAATGTACATATAACCTAGCCCTTTAACGGTCAGACAAGTATCAGAAATTACGGAAAATTGAACCCTGTTATATTGAAATGAAGTTTAAAATCATTGTTAGGGGGTGGTCATTTTTGCCATATAAAATCGAAGCTTGCCCGTTAAAGGGTTTGTCATTAATCTGTTATTAACCGACTTCATTTTGTAACTTAAGTATTTGTAAAAATGGATTTAAAATAATTAACTAATTTAAATATGTAAAATTGTATGAATATGAAGGTTAGGCATTCAAATGCGAGATTAGTCTCTTTCCGAGACAAAGATGTCAAGTTCGGAGACAACTTGGATTTTCCGGTCACTTGGCAACCCTACTCAACGTAAAGTTTTATCTAGGTACGTGTCAAGCTCGTCTTTGTTATATTCGTGGGCGCGTGTAGACTAAAAAAGTATGCATCGCAACTGACTGGTTCTTTTATTGTTATCACCAGGCCTCGGAGTATTTTTAGCACGGTAAGACTAAGGAGAGCTATGGAGTCTTTGTTAACATTAAAATTAAATTCATACTCATACTCATCCTCATTAATTAAGTTCGTCCGAATCGTTTTATAAATACTTAGACTACTTATATGTAATTAATTCTGTTTACATATATTTAATTAAATGTTATATTATAAAAAAGTAATAATATGTATGTGTGTATGTTAATATTATTATATTACCCATATTGCAGTGTCATCGCTCCAATATTTTATTTAAGTACTTAACGTACCTACATACTATAATTACTGTTAAGATAAGGAACTATACGTTGTCACTAGCCGCTTTAGATAATGCACTTAATGACATCATATGTCATGTATCAACATATTAAGACGTATGATTTGTTACTTCAATATATTCATTTAAGGCAAATTTCGGAATAAATTGCTGATTCTATGGATATTGATTGTTAATTCTATGGGGTTGTTTACCTTCATATTATTTGTTACTCGTCAATGAAGATGGTGGTGTATTTTTTATAGCTATTATTTATTTTATGAACTAAATTAATGAGGATGAGTATGAGTATGAACTTAATTTTAATGTTAACAAAGACTCCATAGCTCTCTTTAGTCTTACCGTGCTAAAAATACTCCGAGGCCTGGTTATCACTTCGTACGTACATAAAAAAGATACTTGTCTAAAAATGTTCTAAAATACAGAAAACTATCGTTATCTATAGTAGGTCCACGGATACCTACGGAAATTGATACACAAAATAATCCTTTTCATTGCTCAGGAGTGTTTTATGTCCCGATTAATTTTCTTAAAAAATTGATTTGATGGTATGGCGTAACTTTCAAGATCATTTGAGAAGGACCGAACATTATTATTTTAACGAGTTAGAAGGGATGTAAAATCAAATCTACTGAATTCATTGATAGTAGATATTGGTTCTTAATCTATTTTTGATTTCGAAATACCTACTAAAATGTTTCTTAACTTCAGTCTCGGTAGCGACAAACATCGCTCCGGTTTCATATTTACCTTCTAAGAAACATCTGGGTTTTATAAACAGAGTTTAGTGGCACGAGTGCTGCGACATAAACATCTGTGCCCGTGACAATAAAAAGTTCTCTGATGACCTTGACACAGTGACCTATTTGGAGGTGACCGCCACTGCTGTCTATCTCTGAGCCAAATGTTGCGCGTACGCTACGAGCTTTACTGCAGTAGGTCCAGAAAAAGGATTTTCTAAAAGTCAGAGCGCTTTTTTAGATTTTAATACGGCTGTCATAAATTAATCAATTAGCAATCTTGGGGCTTTTTTGAGGGAATCCTTTTTGACGTGAGTTTTTGACTTTCGCTTGATAGAAAAAAGTCACGACCATAGGTCAAAAATGCACTTAGAAAATTTGTAACAAATTATGCACAACAGCTAAACATTTAAAAAAATTGCTTCTCAAAAGCGGCAATATCATATATATCATTTGAGGGAACATATCGATTACTTTTTATTTATTTAAATGAACAAACAATTAAAATTATAAAACATCTTGCTCACGCTTAAGCTCAGTGAGAATGAGAGAAGAACACGAACTTACTGGGCCTTAAGAAGATAGGCGATCTTCGAGCATTTAAAAATCTAGGTATGAGGTAAGGTAGTTGTAAGGTAGTGCTCGTCAGTGTCCGATCAGTAAATGAGTACATGTCATCTTTAAACTTACGTCACTGCCAATAGACGTTACAACAGGGTGTCAACAACTGGGTATTAGTATGTCGATCACTACGTTAACCTTATTTATTGATTCCAACGAGGGTGTGGGGTGTTAGGGTCGGCAACGCGCATGTAACATCTCTACGGTAACTGCTTATCATCAAGCGGGCCGTATACTTGTTTGCCACCACGTTGTATAAAAAAAATTAACTCCCTTGGCAAGGCTGGCTTCTTTACAGTACCTAACTAAGGGAAATAAAGGGAAAGATGTACTTATAGACAGACAAAGTTTGTGTGCGTTAGTGTGTACATCTATCACTCCTAAACAATGTGATCAGGTAACAGGGGATAATTTCTATATATAACAGAGGACACACATGCATTTGAAATTATATTTAGATCAAGTTCTTATATACCTATATCTCTACTAGTTACGGGAGCCACGTTGGGGCCACGAAATTTAGGGCTACGAGAGAAGATACGAAACTAAAGTACTGACATGTTTAGAGATAACCGATGCAGGTAGCTCTCTGTGGTATTTCTTTGACCACTCCGAGCTCTCGCCGTCCGAATCCAACACGTGGAAGGACGAGCTGAAGGACCCTGGACTCGAGTCGTTCAGCCTGTTTCAGACAGTCGCGTCTGATCAGATTCCTGATACCTTGTCATGGAATTCTACCGGGGAAGAAACGAAATCGATGTACAAAATACTGACCTGTTTAGAGGTAATCGCCGCAGATAGCTTCCTGTGTCTTTCCTTGACCTCTCCGAGCTTTTATAGTCCGAGTCCGACGCGTGGAACGACGAGCTGATGGAACCTGGGCTTGGGTCACTCAGCTTCAATTAAGGCAGTCGCGTCTGATCAGATTCCTGATGCTTTCTCAAGGTCTACTAGGGAAGAAACGAAATTGCAGAACAAAATACTAACCTGTTTAGAGGTAACCGCCGCAGGTAGCTCCCTGTGGTCTTTCCTTGACCGCTCCGAGCTCTCGTCGTCCGAATCCGATGCATGGAAGGACGAACTGATGGACCCTGGGCTCGGGTCGCTCAGCCTCAGTTTTAGGCAGTCTCGCCTCATTTTTACACTTCTACCACTTTTGTCGACTTGCATGGTTTCACTTTTGTACTCGAATCATAATAATATTTGGTACTTATTTGGTTAGGAATGTTATGACTAGGTTTTTGTACTTTAATTTTATTTGGTTTTAGTTGTCATAGCTGCTGGAGTAAGTGATTTTGTATTAGATATTATGGCATGGCTTGGGTTGTTTAGTTTATATGCCCTATGCATTCAGTTTAAATCGATTTTTAGAAATCCCATCGGTTTTTATGTTGTACTTAGTTAAATAAAATATTTTGCTAAAAATTTCGTTAAAGTTTCGACCAATTTCGAAACAATTTTGGAATTAAGAACCTGGATTTTGGATCATAAAGAATTTAAAACGACTTATTATAATAAAATTCATCAATCGTGTTATCAACCCTATCACCTTGTTTTCATATTTATAACTAAATTAAACAATATACTAGCATTTAAACTAGATATCTAAAATATAGAATTTCCCAGAATTGATAGCCTACCAAATTATAAATACAGTTAGTTGAGGCGCCACTCTAATAACTTTGAATAAAATTTGTATGAAGTAACAGTAGTTCCTGTTTTGACCGCCAGCAGAGATAACTTTGTTGCGTACTTGGAGCTGATCGATGCGATCCATTTAGAGATAACAGACGAAATATTGCTCAGTGTATCTTAAGTTCAATGACCGGACTTACGGCCGGATTTGTAAGTACTGATTCAGCGAGTAGGTTGTGTCACGTCTGAAAACATCGACACAATCGAAGTGCCAAAAATATGTAAACACGACCTTAGTGTATACATATTTTTGGCACTTTGTCCGTATCGATATTTTCAGACGTGACCGTACAATCAAGTTTAAGAGCCCTATTTGCCAAATATAGGTAGGTACGAGTAAACACGACGTTAATAATATGTTAATTAGGTTGTGAACTTATATTTATGTTAAATTGGTCGCATATAGTTGATGTACTGTGACAAGTGCAGGTGATTTTAATTGGATATGTAATGCACTTTGCATCCCTGTCGTATTCATTCATGAGTGCGAGGCGCGAGAAAGATTCAATGCTAGAAGAAGTCAATAGTATAATAAGTTCTCTAGTTCTGACCTCTCTGCCTCTATGGCATACAATATAAAAGAGTAGGTACAGTTCCGAGTAATTGTGAAATACTTTTTTGCAAAGTACCATTGTAGTGTTGTGCGTGAATTGTGTGCGTTATCTATAATTACTTGCG
Organism: Cydia pomonella; assembly: GCF_033807575.1. Lineage (NCBI taxonomy): Eukaryota > Metazoa > Arthropoda > Insecta > Lepidoptera > Tortricidae > Cydia > Cydia pomonella. Next base: position 12,225,391 of record NC_084704.1, on the reverse strand, counting down.
TTCAATCATGATTAAACGGAAGATGTATTTTTAATTCAAAAAAATTTTACGTATTTAACACAGGCTACTACTCTGTCTGCTTTCATAAATTGGGTAAACAGGAACACTCCAGTTTATTAACTTGGACAATTCGCAAGAGCTCACGACATGTAATAACTACTTCCGGTCTTCACCTTAACCAGAACCGCAGAATAATAGGTCTATCGTTTAACGGAGACGGTTAGTAAGAAGTTATTGTTGTTACCTACGGATTGAAAGGCATGGCTGCATGAAATGAAGCGGAATTTGTTAAGTTGTATTTTGTTAAGTGAGTAATAATGTTCTTTTGGGGTTCCTCAAGAAAGGAGTGGATAGGTTTTTAAAGGGTCGGTAATGCGCTTATAATATATCTGTTGTTGCAGGAGCTCATAGGCTACCGCGGGCGGGTCGTATCATTGTTTGCCACCGTATAAAAAATGTACCTAATAAATAAACTAGTTTTAGTCTTGAATGTAGTCAGGTGAGATTGTGCTCAAATGCTTACCTTTTTCCAATAAAAAAAAAAAACGAAAACTCAAGTACCTTCTAGTAGAAAATGATAGTGCAATTTCTTTACCAACCACCTGAGGCAAATAGTGGCCCTATCATAAAATTCTAAACAAGCAGAAACAGGAAAAAATAAAGTTTAATTTGTTCATGACCCAGATATCGAATTTGTAATACTATACATTCTGATTATTAAGAGGACTTTCAATTGTGCTGACGCATGTACGTACGAGCGGAGCCTACATTGACGTCACATTGCTGTGTCATTACATCAGGCATCACACTACAGAGTCCATATAAACAGTCTGTAGCTACGTAAAAGGTTTATATGGAAACTAGCACAACACGACGCTCTCAAGGCCTCTCCTATTCCTTACCGCACAAGAGCGAGTAGAACGCCGGGCCGGGAATATTTAGTTATACCTACATCTCGGCGGTCGATCGTAAAATCACGCAGAATGTAGGGTTCCTGTGTAATGTTTTGACGGTAGTCACATTAAACCAATAGATACGAGTAATTAGGATGGGTTCGTTAGGTTTCTTCAAATGTCCGAAGGGCAAACTATCCAGAAATAGGATCCCCGCGTAGCGGGGCTCCGTCGACTCAGGGAACGAGACAAAGATTTTCACGTTCACGATATGCCTAAGAATTTCACTTTCTGCCTGATCTTCCGATCGGCCGCCGACATACATATAATTACAAAATTAAATAATAAGCCTGCCTACACTGCCTCATTATGTGATATTTTAGAACCTAAATTCAAAATTTTATTTAGGTATGTAGGCCTCAAGGGCTCTTTTATAAGTGAATACAGGTCTACTTAAGGTCATGTTTCAGTTCACGCAGGTCCTCCCTACCCTTAATGTAACAGTGTTTCAGCAATGAATATTAAATTTACTCATAGTGCTCTCGCTCTGTATTTAATTGTTAAATGGTTTACAACGCTCGAGCTTATTGGTGGGCGCACTGAGTCTTGCATGAGGCATCTCCTTTGAACTTATTAGTGCGCGCAAGATGTATTGAGAATCGTGTCAATGTCATCAACACAACAAAATACGTTGCGATATTAAACTTAGAATCGGCTTCATAGCCACGGTCTGAAAGACAAAGATACCCAATAAATACCCGATAGAATGATATATAAGTACTCATTCAAACTGATTCGCCTGAGCATTAGATTCAGTAAGCAATTGCAATAACAGTAAAGGAGTCACGGGCACTTGACAGGTAGCCGTGTACGTGACGACCGGTCCCTGACAATGGGGGGTGTACAATGACAGCACAGGGCCGCCTCGGGTTACGTCTATGGCTGGTAAGGTTGGAGCGTAACTGAATCGTGGTTTAGATAATATGCATGTTCTGTTAGCATTTTCAGATAACTTATAAGTGTTTTTGCACCACACCAGCTGGAAAAGGCTCTATTGATTGTTCTAAAACGGATGAGAAAGTTCCATTTTATAGTTGCAAATTTTAAGTCGTTTCCTCATTTAGCAGGTAGAATTGACTTTTAAATGATGATTCTGAAAGATAAATATTTATTATCGTCTATTTGGATTTGATTTGTAATATTTTACAGTCAGTATTTTGCTCGCGTTGGTGTGGTAAAAAGTTGTGTGTTTTACTCAGTAGCAAAGTTTGCTTAACCCTCGCACTCAAGATTTTAGAATCTTTCTCTCGCTCAGGTATCAATATTAGCACGAAGTGTTGAACAAAGATTTTGCCGATCTGTAAACCAAATAACATTTTTTATTTATTTAATAAAATCGTCATCGATGATATTGTCGATATTTTTTTGCAACCGTGTGATAAGCAGGTAAAGGTACACCTACTTTATATGCAAACCTACGATCGCTTTGCGTTTTGGAACTTTGTCAAATGGTCACTCCTAAATTTAATTGTATTATCTTTATTCAAATGCAACATTTGATTAAAAACATAGGAGAGCAAGAATAGGGGTCTGCCTACACTTTTTTTTACGTTAAGTCAACCCAACGTTTTGTGCGTCTAATTACAATAAATCGCGACCATAATTATCAGTTATTTTAATAGTAACTTCATTCCTTCTATATCGTTAATGAGTCAAGTTAAAACGACACAGTTGTAAAACGTGCTAAAGTTTACTGCTGATCGAAAATAAAAGGCGACGGAGGTAAAGAGGAGTACCAAAACAAATTGCTTTGTAATGCAGAAAATAAGGATTATACGATAAGATGAGGAAGATGTTATGATTGTTATTATCCCAGGTAATTGGTTTAAAAGGAAACTGGAACAAACTCGTTATTAGGAAATTTCCCCTTTCGTAACTGCTTTATTTGAAGCTATTTCGCGTATGTCGATTAAACAAAACCAAAGTAAGAATAAAACAACAGGAAATTGTATATTAAGCTCTTTAGAATCTCTGAAAATAAATAAACTCGCTCTTTGCTGTCGCGCAACCGGGTAAAAAGCTTCCGACTGTTAATATTAGGTATTCACTTAATTTATTGTACTGCAAAGTCGAAGCTGTGACATGTTTTAATTTATGCCACATTTTTTTATAACAATTATTTTCCGATTACAATACGCGTACAGCTCGTCGAGTTGCGGAAAATCGCCCGTACTACAATACAAGCTACTATGCAATATTCGCTAAAACTAGAGCCGAATAGTGAAAACTCATCGGAGCAACAAGCAGAAACATCAAACACGTAGTTTCCGAGAATTCCTCATTACATCGTGGATCAATACGTCATTAGACAGCCAATAAACAGGGTTATGGGAATTGGGAAATTGAGGAGTTCCGGTATTGTGCACATGAATATGCGCACATGCATACATATCAAAATATGGCTAATATGGATGCAGAGCACGTTTTACAGTAGGACGATGTTACAAAGAGTTTATAATGCAGTTTAATACAGACAAGGGCCCACGAACTGGTTGTCGGCTTATAAGTCCATAATTTAGCATTTTAAAGGTTTAATTAGTCTAAAAAAATAATATAAATTCTAATTTATTGTGGTTCTATATTTATAACTCAGAAATGTTTAAAAAATAGAAAAATCACTCTATTTCTACGTTTAAATAGCATTTTAAATCGCTAGAATTTTTCATTAAAGGTTTGGTTTTTTCCAATTGCTACTTTCGCTGAGGCGGCGGAAATTGAAAAACTAAGTATACTTACTCTAAGAATAGCATCTCAATAAACCCAGTCAGCCACTCACAAAAGCTAAAGCTTTTGTAATGACCCGCACCTTTTTACATTTTATATTTAATTGCATTATTACCTTAGGAAACTTTATAGAATTCTATTATTGTGAGGTTTAAAAAAAAAATCTTAACACTCGTAACACTGGTTAGTAAACCCTGTACTATGGCAACGAGGAGCTGAAGTCCTAATCCCGCATCTGGTTATAATCTTCAGAGCTAGTTATGCCTGGGGATACCTACCAGAGCAGTGGAACAAGGTTAAGGTATTATTTATACCGAAGGCTGGGAAGAAGGATTATGCTCTGGCCAAGTCCTTCAGACAGCCTTGCTGGAGCTGGTCGACAGAGTGGAAAGGGCCTTGGAAGACAAGGAAATAGCCCTGTCGGCCTTCCTCGATATTGAGGGCGCTTTCGATAATACACTCATTCGGACACTGGTGGAGGGGCTTAGGGCCAAGGAGGTGGACCCCACCACTATCCGCTGGGAGCAAAACATGCTCTCAGGCAGAGTGGTTAGGCTAGACTTGCTTAACATCACAATCGAAGTGACCACTGTGAGAGGCTGCCCGCAAGTGGGTGTCCTATCTCCCTTGCTCTGGACTCTTGCAGTGGATGGACTTCTGCTTAAGATGGCGGAGCTCCGAATCGACACTCAGGGGTACGCAGACGACCTTGTTGTGACGGTGAGGGGCAACTGCCAAAGTACTGTATCAGACCTTATGCAGAGGGCTCTCAACCCCATAAATACATGGTGCGGTGAGAATTAATTGTCTATCAATGCAGAGAATACAACTATAGTTCCATTCACGAACAAGCGGAAACTAGATAAACTTAACCCGCTTGTCATGAATGGAAAAACTATTCTGTTCTCAACAGAGGTCAAATATCTAGGGGTATTAATGGACCAGAAACTGACCTGGAACAATCATGTGGACGGAATCATACAAAAGGCTAGATCGGCCTTGGCAATATGCTGTCGTTTAGCAGGCAATCGATGGGGTCTAAAACCCAAAATTGCCTTATGGCTGTACACATCTATAGTGAGGCCGATAGTGACTTACGCCTCTGTAGCATGGTACAGGAAAACGACGCAAACGGTAACGGTGGCGAAGCTTAGCAGTCTGCAAAGAACTGCCTGTGTTATCGTCACTGGAGCCATGTCATCCTCCCCGACGGCAGCCCTAGAGGCCATACTAAATCTGCCGCCCCTTCATCTGCATTTGGAATTGGAGGCGAAATCTAGTATGCTTAGAATAGCGGGCGCGAGGAGAGGTAACTGGTTATCGTCTGAGACTGCTAAGGTAATCAGTACACGATATTCCTGTTCTTGGAATGCCTTCCGACACGATGGCACCCAAATTGTGTCCACACAAACTTTACTCAGTGGAACTCCCCAAAAGGGAGGACTGGTCAAATAGTTAAATCAAGTGGAAAGAAGGAAACCTGAGGTGGTACACTGATGGCTCCAAATCCGGATCTGAAGTAGGCTGCGGAGTGAATGGCGAAGCGCCTAGGAAGGGCATTAGCTTAAACCTAGAACGTTACTGCTCTATATTTCAGGCAGAGGGATACGCAATCCTAGAATGTGCGTCGATCAACTTGCAATGCAACTACGGCAAAAATACAATATATATCCATCCGGAAAGCCAGGCGGCACTCTTGGCCCTAACCTCTGATGTTACTACATCAAGGCTGGTCGAGAACTGCAGGCAGCTACTGAACAACCTTGGAGCCAGGAACAAGGTTGTTCTACTTTGGGTCCCGGGGCACGCGGGTATCGCAGGAAACAAAAAGGCCGACGAACTCGCGCAAGCAGGGGCTAAGGGGAAGAATTTCAGTCCTGAGCCTTTTTGTGGTATTTCCAAAAGCCTAACGCGGCTGACCCTAAAGACCTACTGTCACTACAAAACCATTCAACTCTGGAGAGACACTACAAGCTTGAATCATTCCAAGGCGCTTATCACGGCCTTCAGCAAAAAGGCGACCTCGAACGCCTTAGTGCTGTCTAGGAACCAACTCCGAAACTTGGTAAGGGTGCTTATTGGGCAATGCGGCCTAAATAAGCACATGCTCACTATAGGGAAACGTAACATGGGGCGGTGTAGACTCTGCATGGAGGCAGAGGAGACGCCTTTGCACATCCTCGCAGAGTGCCCTTGCCTAATGCGCACTCGTGACTCAATCCTGGGCAGACACATATTACGTCCGGAGGAGTTAAGGCCTCTCGATATCAAGAAGATCCTGCAGCTGTTTGAAGTTGCAGGTTCGGATCGAGAGTTGTAGTAGGTGGCGATCACAATAGATACACAGTAGAGGCTCACATAGCCCCTGACAAAGAAGAAGAAGAAGAACACTGGTCCCGGATCTTGGACTGTCAAATCAATATCGAATCAAGATAACATGTTTTAATGTGGCAAACGTAAGAACTAAAACTAACATTATTTGCATTGGCCGACTAAAAAGCGAACCTTACCGTTTGACAATCGGACTGGCAGGTAACTATTTCCAATGGCCAAACTATCGATCAGCTGTCAGCGTGACTGAGAGGGTCCTCCGGTAGGACACCGCGGCCCGGCTAACCCAGTTTACGATGGGCAATATGAAACTTGTATCCAATATTATTTTTATCACTCTGTGAAATATAAAGTGAAAAATATCTTACAGAAATCAGGCGTCCTTATTTTTCTTTATTTTATGGTTACAACTACAAAAGCTGATGTCGATCTTTGGCGCCAGTATGTGGCGCTAGTAGGTATTTACTTTTAAGCGCTAGTAGCATAAGCATCGTTAAAATCACCGTTTTTAAACGAAAACTAATACGCCAGCGAGCGTTATTATTACATCCATAATATCATCCATCAATATATAGCTCCAGCGCCTGATTTAAATTCGATGAATAATTTTAGATATGTCGCAGTATTTAAGTTTATTTCGAGCTTCGGTATAAATAAACACAGCTAACTCAACGACACAATAACATTCTAGATATTGTCTAAAGCCAGGCTACGCTGATTGCAATTCACGAATTTAAGCTTTCCATTAAATAAAACATTTGAAAAGATTTGCAAATGCGACCGACCCTTAGTCGCCTGGACATTTAACTTATAGATTATTCTAATAACTTTTATCCATACTTTGACTGATAATTTATTAAAATATTGTTTACAAAAATTAAGTAGCCTTCTACCTAATACGAACACCAAAGAACTACATTATCAAATAGAAAATAGGTTAATCATATTATTAACAATCCTTTAATCAACAAAGCGGAGCCGCAATAATGCGAGTCAGCTACAATTAATTACCGATGAATCAATCGCAGACGTAATTAATTGGTTTGTATCGAGCTCAATTTGATTAGTAAACAAATGTAATCTCTGTTTATACTGCAGTAATTAATGACGTGCTATAAATGCAGTCAATATACAATTTAGTGGCAATCAAGATAAAGTTTATTCAAAGACTATTACATCTGTCAAGAAAGCATACAATTGCCTTACTCATTGTCCTGGTATATCTACGCAAATCAACATTGACAGCTGTCCTTTCAACCATGGGTGACATAATTATTAAATATAATGTGTAACTATGTGGTCTTCATTACTTTTTAATAAGCAGAAACGTCTGCGAACGATGCTATCTCTGGATCCAGAGGCCGTGAGTTCAAGTCTCACCCAAGACAGTAATTTTTCCACTTTTAAATTTTTTCTAAGCTTATGTGGTCTTCGTTGAGTTACGATATTACATTACCTAAGTTAATTGTTATATATTTATGTATACATAATTAGTTGCGAAACTAGTTTTGACTAAAAAACCCCCAGTTAAAACTAGTTTTCACCGAGGCCTTACGGAAAACTAGTTTTAAATAGTGAAAACGCGTTTTTACTGAGGTGATACGGAAAACTAATTTTTACTGAGGGGAACGCGTTTTCACTAAAAACGGGTTTTTACGGTAATGTTACCGTAAAAACGTTGAGTTAAAAATGTTGAGTGTAAGAAGTATATATGTATATACTTCATACACTCAAGCGCCATAAGAGGAATATTAATGAGCCGCTTTGTGTGGGAATTACCACAGAAACAAATCTGGGGGCACGGCAGTGCCCGCGCCAAGACGAGCCAAGCGTCGCGAAAGGGCACTACCTTTTCTCTAAACGCTTCGTCTTTTTTTTAACTCTCATTACTTAGGTTTGGATTATATCAGGTAAACTAAATTCTAGAGATATGATGTCAATAATGGACTCATTACACGTAACAAGTTTCGGTTTCATAACTCTTATACTTTATATTTTATTGATATCATAAAACCCTGATTTTGTCACTCACTCACTGATAATTATCTAAATTCTAGGGTACTTCCTGAAGTCATAGAAAGCTAAAATTTGGTATGTAAACTGGTACGACTATTAGGGAAACACACACAAAAAAATATTTCTAAATCTTGGCACTTTTACCCCCAGACTCCTTAAACTAGAGGATGAAAGTTTGTATGAGAGTTCCGCAAATATTGACGCTAGAGGTCTAAAAATTGCGGATCCCTTTTTTTTGGCATAATTATTTAAAGTCATAGTCATGATAGTCATATAATCATTAGTCATAACTCTGAAACCTTTAACTTTTCAGGAATTTCCTTAGGTTATCCTATAGCTAGGTTAGGTTAGGTTTGAATTAGAAATAGAAATATATTTATTTGCCATTAAATGTGGTATACAAAGGTGTGTTACATTTTTTTAGAGCCATACATACACATTTAATTGTTTTATACAAATTTAAGATTAGAGCCATACTTACACATTTAATTGTTTTATACAAATTTAAGATTAATCGACATAATTATTTTCGTCTATTACTAGCCGACAAACCAGTCTGTCCACCTAGGTGGACGGTTAGTATTTTCTTTTCGTAACCAACAACCTAGTTGGTTCGTTGTTAATTTTTTTTCCTTACTGTCTACCTGGTTGGTTGTTGATATTTTTTTTTTCTTGACTAACTACCTAGTTAGTTTTTTTAAACACTTACAAAAAACCGTTAAATTGAACATAAAAAATTAAAAAAAAAAGTTCTTAACACGTTTACAGTGACATACAAGTACATGACGTACATGATGAAGTACATCAAGACGAACTGTCTTCACAAGTCTGGGCAACATGGGTACTATAGCCGTTGTTGGGTCACTATGGAAGCAATTTGCTTGGACGTACGAGGAAATCGGAACATTTTGTATGAGGACTGTGAACTGTGAACGTGTTAAAACAAATTGAATAGAATCCCAATTTTTATGTCTTTTATGTGAGGTCTAAACGCTGATTTTTAGGAGTCTGTACTACCACTAATATGGTCACATACACATACTGAAATTAACAATTGGACTAGTGAAATTTCCAGATCATTTTGTATGTTGGTTGGTATATGCAGATTACCAACCAATCATATAAAGTTGGTCGGCTGGTACTAAAAGTTCATATTACTAACCAACCAACTAGGCAGATTGTTGGTTAAGAAAAAAAAAATACTAACCGTCCACCTAGGTGGACAGACTGGTTTGTCGGCTAGTAATAGACGATTATTTTCAACAATACATGCATTATTAAACTTGTCATAAAGCCGTTAATTCATAAACGTGGACTGTTACTGATACAAACAAATTATAAAATTTACAGTCAATTAATATAAAATGTACAGTCCGTTATCGAAAAATTCCTTCAGACTGTAGTAACACTTGTCAACAAGAAAAGAGTACAGTTTGTTTTTAAATTTATTGAAGGGTAGTTGTTTAACCTCATCAGGCAGTCTGTTAAATATTTTAACGCACATTGCGTAACAGCTTTTGTTTTTCATGACTGTATGCATTTTAGGGAGTACTAGCCTGTCAGGATATCTAGTATTAAAATTGATTATATCTCTTTTCATGACGAATATATCGGGGTGTAATTTAACAAATACACAGACTTCGTATATATAAATCGAGTGAATCGTTAACAATTTCAGTTTAATAAACGAACTTACACAAGATGTTCTTCTAGGCATGTTGCATATTGCTCTAATGCATTGTTTTTGTGCTATAAGGGCATGATTTACATATGATGAATTTCCCCAAATCAAAATACCCTACCTTCAATTGGATACAACAAAAGCATGATACGACATTATAGCGGTTTTCATATCAGTTATGCGTGTCAATCGCCATAAAACATATACAAATCTATTAATTTTTGAGCATACTTTATCCACATGCATTTTCCAAGTACATCATCCAGGGCAAACCCTAAGAACGTGTAGTGGTATCACATTCTACGAAAGTCTGTCCGTTATAAGCTATATACAATTTCTCCTTCTTACCTCTTCTATTAATAAATTGGATGTACTTTGTTTTATCAACATTAACTTATAAATTATTATGATTTAACCATTTAATTATGTCAGTAATAGCATTATTAATAACATTCTCATAATTTTGATTGTCCACAAATAAGGTACAACGGCGATTTGTAATTAGAGGCAAATCGTTACTATATAAAAGGAACAATAAAGGTCCAAGTATAGTCCCTTGAGGTACACCGACCCTATTATATAACATAGTTGATCTATAATTCTGTTGCTTTATAGCAATCCTGAAAAGTTACGCGTTTCTAAGAAAAACCAAATTATGGCTAACGAAAATGCGGACAAACAATACATTATGACTTAAAACTTTATGGGAAACAATAGAGACCCCTAAAAATTTACATAGGGACTCCTTGTTATAAATAATAAGATACATATTTCAGGATTTTTATATACCTTTAAATTAGGCGATGGAAGATTATCATAAGAAACAAAAAGAAATTAAATCTAATAAATTAAAATGGGAAAAATTCACAAAAAAACCGGTCATAAATGACGGTAGCCATGACGGTGAGATAAAAATCCCATGGGCGTAAGATAAAAAGTGTATTCACTGTTCATTATTTTTTTGTTATAAGTAGGTTTAATAGCTCTTGTAATAACGAAACGGCCAAGCCACATATTTTGACTAAGGTAGAGTTTGTGAAGTTAGGGCTTGTAGAGTTTGAAGCTTGGCTCTACATGAGATCTGATAACTTTTTTACTGTGCGAGCCTTATGGTTTCGTCTTGGCAACATTTTACATGAAAATGTTTTTAGTGGGATATAATTTTGAAGGAGTTTAATGTTATGTTGGTACTCTTTCGAGATGTGTAATATGTAATATATACCTTATATATGTATATACAATAATTAAGAAATTTATTGATAATAAACATAATGGATATATACAGATGATTACTATAACTAGCTTATTATATCTAAAATAGGCCCTTGAGGCATTGTACCAAGGATGCTGGTGGCATTTCCTCGTTGTATCGCGATACTGATACGATGTGCGAGGAAGCCGCCAGCTCTTCGGTCACCAGTTACATCAACCAGACGTTTCGAGATTTCTCCAAAAAACTTGTGCGCGCTGGGACCCCATGGACCTAGAGTTTCAACGCCAACGTTTATTATGTATATTAAGTACGTGATTTACAGCTATGTAATATTACACACGAAGAGTTAATTTCCCATTACATTAAGTGGGTAGGTGGTAGGTCATATGAAAACTGTTTGGTAAAAGGTGTCAGTAATGACAGAGTTAATCAATGATGTTCGCCATCAAAGGCACTGTTTAGAAGCCGCACACCACAGCTTCAGCTAATAATAGCAGGCTTTGACCACGAATACTTATCATCAATCTGAGCAAATCAATTCAAGTGCAACATAACCATAAACCTTCCTAACGTATAAAACATTCACTATTTGAATCACTGATAATTATGTTAAAATCGACAGAGATATGAGTGAGGATATAGAAGCAAACAAGATTTTTGTGTGGCGTAGAATAGAGATCGCAACTCTCTATCGACACGAAAGAAAAGAAAAGTTTGGACTGTAATTGGTCACGTGATACGTGTACGTACGTGTGATGTGATTTCAATACCTAGAAATACATATATACGGGTCCTAGCTGCGAGATAGACTACCCGCCTATTTTAAAGTTACAGTTAGAAAATGACGGATATCTGCTTCCGCTCCGCAATCGTACTAATACCGCTGGGGCGGCAGAAGTATCAATCGCATATGTTTTGCCGAAATCCCTTCGCCTTGACCTATTTATATGAGCTATTCTATTTCATTATATTTTAGAGTATATATGTATATACCACAGACAGTTAAAAAACTCATACGGAAAGATGAATCCGATTTTTATTGAAATTACCTGCAACGGATTGCTTCCTTTGAAACCTTTTGCGATAAATTACTTTCTTTCCCAACATTTGTATCCTACTACGTGATTTTACTGCTCTCTAGGGTCTAATACCGACACTTTAATGCTCTGTAACTGACTGTATCCATATATTTTATCAGAACAAGCAATATTTATTTGTTGGTTTGTCTGGCAAATCGATAGTGAAGTTGGTAGTGACTCCTCTACTCTGTCCAGAATGTGACATATCTGTGTTAAAATTCCTCATACATTTGAGTAATGAATGAGCACTATTATTGGTCCTTGGTTGTTTTGCTATATGTCCTTTTCTAGGTTATACATACATAACATACACATATCTATGAGAATTATATAAGAAATAATTTCCATAATTTTTGACATTTATAGTATTAGGATTTGTTTACTGTAATACCCCTATCGAATAAATGAAAATTTATCGAGAGAAGGAACTTTATATCAGTAAGTTTGAGTGCACCAATAATCAAGTAAATGTGTTGTTGTAAGAGAGCACAACTTTTAACTAACCTTGTTAAATCGATTATTTATTTATTATGCTCGAGTACTTTCTGTAAATATTAGGTGGAGGATAACAGCTATCTGGTACGAATATAGTATACCACTCTGTAACTACGACGTAATGAATAATTAAACAGTTAATTAACTACTCTTACGGTTGCTACTAAAAGCATTATTTGGGCCCAATTATAGACCAGCGGTTGAACAAAAATGGGTTTCGATAATATTAAAGTTTTTTCTTTTTTGATATGTCATTGGGAGTATGTTAAATAATACTTTGGTAAAAAGTTAGAAATTTTAAGGTTGAGCTTTCGGTTATATTTAAATATTTTAATTTTTGCTAATAACTAAGTAAATATAGAATTAAAGTTACAGAAAACTTTAGCATATCGAATAACACTTCAATTTATGTACAATTTTCAGTTTTTAGAAATCTGGAACAGCTGCTTTCTGGTAAACGTAAAAACACGAGTTATTTTGTAAATATAGAATTAGAGTTGCTGATATTGCAAAATTACGATATTATCGATCAACTTAGTATTCTAGTAAAAAGTTAGACATGTAGACAATGTGCTTGTCTAGATATTGATTTCAGGTTAAGCAGTATAGCTGATATTGAATTAAAGTTTGTAGAGTTAATAATAATCGATCATCAACAATGATCTCAGTTACTAAGCAAAAATTTAGAAATATAAAATCACGGCGACACTCATTACTGATATGTATGCATTCCTTGCTTATATAAATACGTTACGTTTCAAACGCGCGGCAAGTTTGCGCGCGCCGCGCGCTGTGGCAGGAGGCAGCGAACAACGGTAGTGGGGAGCGGGGTGCCCTTGACTGCGTCTACGGTCCATCAAAAAAATTCCTAAAGCGTGTTTTAAATTAATAGCAATGGAAAATTGTTATTTTGTTGTTACTATAATAGGTATTGCCCGCGGTTTCATTCACGTAGAATTCGTTATCGCGTTACATGAATATTATTTATTTATTTAAACTTTATTGCACAAACAAAAAAAAAAACACAAATGGCGGACTTAATGCCAAAAGGCATTCTCTACCAGTCAACCATTGGGTCAAATAGAGACAAAAAAACACATTCTCATACAGATGACCACCCTTCCTTGTACCATTTTAAAAGCCAGTTGCAGCTTTTCTTTCCCGATTTTTTTCAGATGTTTGGACTTGGTATTTTCCTCGCGATAGTTATTTGTTTTAAGGGGAATGTTGTTGTTAACCGCTAATGCTAATATTGATAACCGATAGTTATATAGAGATACGTTATAAGGTATATGCACCCTCAAGTTATTTATTTCTGATAAGAAACAAATGTGAGACAAAATTCACAGTGATACATTTCAAATAGGTTGCCTTGTAAGATTGCGTACGGATAGTTTTTTTGTTTGTTATTTCATCGTATGATATATCAAATGAAAGCTTATTTGAAAGTTGCCGTATTAAAAAAGTTGGTCCAGTTAATGGTCGCCTAGATTAACCGATTTTTATATAAAATGTAGGCAACCATGGACTGGACCAACTTGTTAAAAAGGCAACCTAGTACAGTTAGTAATATAGTACCTGGGCGACCGAGCTTTGCTCGGTTATAACTATTTATTGTAATATGGTGGTGATAATCTACATAAACTTAAAAAGTAAAATGTGAACTGACAATTATTATTATTTACAATCGATTTTAACCTTACAGCACTTGTCACAGAGTAACGCCATCTATTGTCGATTTCTCTTAATACATAGGTCATTTTTTTTTTACTAAATTAAACTTGTGTAAAACAATAAAAATTAAAAAATTATATATAAACTTGAACATATAAAAAAAAACAAAAGTTAGTCACCGGGCGAGATTCGAACCCGTAACACTCGTTTAGCAGTCCGCGTCTTAACCCGCTGGACCAGACGGACAGTGGCCGGCAACACGAAATTAGTCACCATATTCTGCGTCGAAAGAAAAACGCATGAAAACTCGAAAACACGCGTTTTCCCAAACATAAGACTAATCTAGATAGATTGTATACCCACAAAAACCCCTATATACCAAATTTCAGCGAAATCGTTAGAGCCGTTTCCGAGATCACAGAAATATATATACAAGAATTGCTCGTTTAAAGGTATAAGATAAAATAACTTTTCTTTTGATATATCATGTGACGTTTTCGTTTACACAGTAAAAGCACAGTGTAAAAAGTAACAGTGGGCCGACGCCTTTGATGTTTGCGTAAATGCCGACACCGCTCAAGGTCTCCGTACCTACCTAGGGTTATCACAGACTTACACAACTGCCCAAAAGAGGATGGAAATGTTTTTAGTTTTCATGTTGTATGATGTATGGTACTAATTTTACAAATGACGTCCATTTTGGAAATAAAGATGGCGGACGTCACTTTTTTGAAAAAGTCGTCATGGGTGTTGTTTTCTGGGTTTTTAGGGGTGTGGATTTCAAAAATGGCATCTATTTTGAAAATAAATATGGAGGACGCTACTTTTTGAAATGGGTGTCGATGTGTGTAGCCGTGATATCAACCACCTTTAATACTAAAATGGTCTCTATTTTTGAAATCTGCACCAACAAGAACCGCCAAAATTGACGTCATTTTTGTAATTGGAACCCCGAGGAACCTCGGAGATGACACCCATATCGATTTTTAAGAAAAATTAATGTCCGCCATCTTGGATTTCAAAATAGACGTCATTTTCGTAATCGGAATCCTGAGGAACCTCGGATATGACACCCATATCGACTTTTAAGAAAAAATAATTTCCGCCATCTTGGATTTCAAAATGAACGTCATTTTCGTAATCGGATCCACGAGGAACCTCGGAGATGACACCCATATCGATTTTTAAGAAAAATTAATGTCCGCCATCTTGGATTTCAAAATAGACGTCATTTTCGTAATCGGAATCCCGAGGAACCTCGGATATGACACCCATATCGACTTAAGAAAAAATAATTTCCGCCATCTTGGATTTCAAAATGAACGTCATTTTCGTAATCGGATCCCCGAGGAACCTCGGAGATGACACCCATATTGATTTTTAAGAAAAAATAATGTTCGCCATCTTGGATTGCAAAATGGACGTCATTTTCGTAATCGGTACCTCGAAGAACCTCGGAGATGACACCCATACCGATTTTTAAGAAAAATGAATGTCCGCCATCTTGGGTTCCATAATGGATGTCATTTTCGTAATCGGCACCCTGAGGACTTTCAAAAATAATGAAAACATCAAATACTACATGATACAAATACAAACAGAAGCAAGAAACAATTTCTTGCTTTTTAAAGTCTTAAACTACTCATAATTTCTTAAAATAAGTTATAAAACATGTCCGCCATTTTGAATTTGAAAATTGATATCATAATTATGTTATATTTTTGTTTACACTGAGACAAATAATTAGCACATGTCATATGAAATATTTTAATTGTGTGTGTTTTTTTTATTTATTTTTATACTACGTCGGTGGCAAACAAGCATACGGCCTGCCTGATGGTAAGCAGTATCCGTAGCCTATGTACGCCTGCAACTCCAGAGGAGTTACATGCGCGTTGCCGACCCTAACACCCTCCCACCCCTCGTTGAGCTCTGGCAACCTTACTCACCGGCAGGAACACAACACTATGAGTAGGGTCTAGTGTTATTTGGCTGCGATTTTCTGTAAGGTGGAGGTACTTCCCCAGTTGGGTTCTGCTCTAGATCTGGAATGACATCCGCTGTGCTGTGCCCTACCACACAGAGCCAGATGACATTTACAATGCCCATACCTCTCTTATAATGCCTGTGCTAAAAATGTGATTGCGAACTACCTGCAATAACTATACAGTACCTGGGCGACCGAGCTTTGCTCGGTTATAATTAACTATTTATTGTAATATGGTGGTGTATAGGTGATAATCTTAACTACATTCTTTTACTAAATTAAACTTGTCTAAAACAATAAAAATTAAAAAATTATATATAAAATTGAACATATAAAAAAAAACAAAAGTTAGTCACCAGGCGAGATTCGAACCCGTAACACTCGTTTAGCAGTCCGCATCTTAACCCGCTGGACCAGACGGACAGTGGCCGGCAACACGAAATTAGCCACCATATTCTGCGTCGAAAGAAAAACGCATGAAAACTCGAAAACACGCGTTTTCCCAAACATAAGACTAATCTAGATCGATTGTTTACCCCCAAAAACCCTCATATACCAAATTTCAGCAAAATCGTTAGAGCCGTTTCCGAGATCCCGGAAATATATCTGTGGCCCTAGTGAAAAAGAGTACAAGTCTCTGGCAGCGCAGGTGTAAAGGGGTGTAAGTTCCACGTAACACTTATGCCCTTATACACCTAAACTGCCAGAGACTTGTACCCTTTTTCACTAGGGCCACAGATATATATACAAGAATTGCTCGTTTAAAGGTATAAGATAATTAGGCATTAAAACACTCGTGTGATCTTTTTAAGAAACTCACTTCGTTCGTTTCCTAAGCCCACACTCGTGTATTTTAATGCCTTTTATTATGTAGCAGTAACATAAACTACTAATATATGTTGAAAGTAAGTACAGGCGGCTAACACAATGGTACCAAAAGACAAAAGTTTTGAAAATGTAATTTTCATCATCGTCACTTGGCTGTACATTTGAGGGCCTATCGCGAACCACGTTCGACGTGTTACCTCTCTGTCGCACTTGTAAATTCGTACGTAAGTATGACAGGGAGGCAACACGTCGAACGTGGTACGCGGTAAGCCCTCTGATGCCACCTCCATTAGTCTTTTGTACGCCGGTATAGCCTTCGACTCAATGTATAATCTACACTTTTTATGGAAACGTAGTTCCTCCTTCCCGTAGAAATATTTAACTTTCCCATCACCAAGAAAGATTATTTGCTCGCAGTTATTAACTGCTCAATTCCTCGTTTTTTCTCTGTTACTAAGTCAGTACAGTACACATATCAAACATTTTTCACTCATTTTGAAGTCATAATAACTTTTATTCTATAATTAAATTCATGTAATGTCCGCATCTAATTTATGTGCACGATAAACAAACAAATGAATGATTTTAAAGAAAAGACAAACAGCGCTTGCGAAGCTGAGCGGGGGGCGCGGGCGGGGCGAGGTATCTATCGCTCACTAGGTCGGCTACGATAGGCTCCCGCGCGCCGAGCCGACATGTTGACGGACCAGCGCGGCGTGGTTATGAATTTCGCGCCTTTTTAAGTTGATTTTACTATTACAATGCAAGCTACACACAGATATTTCTACCTTTCCATAAAATGGCTGCATATATTATTTTATAGGAATAGACTTATCTCTACGGACTTTAATTCAATATTAGATCTTACAGGACAAAAAACGCATATTAATTGTAAAGCACATATCCTACTCTTCTAATTTTTTGCCTTGCCTATTAACTTAAGAATTTAGATATGATATTGTGGATTTTTCAAACTTTAATTCAATATTGACAAAATAATAAGCTAATTTGAGTTTGACAAAGTAGCACGTTGATTTTTTTTCTAAAAATTTGATAGCATAAAGCCTCATACATATTATAAAAGACGATGCTTAAATTTTGTACTTTAATTCAATATTCAAAATTCATCAATAAAAATACATAAATACCTTATTTATATCTAACGCTCGTTCTAAATTTTCTTCATATATTACAAATATGCTTAAAAATATGTCCCATACCAGATAAACATCACTTTTCACTCTTTAGAATTATCGAAACTTATAGGGCAAAAATCCGGTCCCACTATTGGTCTATTAAACTTGTTTTAGAATAGAGATGATGACACATGCTGAATTTAATATGTAGTAAAATAGAAAGCAAATGAACAATTTATCACAATAATGTAGATAATTAAATAATACATACATATGTGCAAATCGTAAAAAAAAACCGGTCCTGAAAGTATAAAAATTTAAGATCTTTTAACTTCCAAAAAGGAATAAAGTAAGGGTACCATTCAATTCCTTACATTTTATCCAAACAAGATTGTATAGCAACTATATACATACACGCAATATTTAGGTTTAACTTTATTTCTCAAAGAAATATACACTTCACTTAATGAAAAAATTTACATAGAATACCTACGAGTATATTTATCTTGAGTTACAAGAGCATCACATATTTCACCGACAAAATCGCAATTTTCTTGTTTTCAATACTTCATGATATGGACGTCACGATCACTTTTCGTTTCGTTACGAGCATTTCGCGAGTAAAGTACGACTGTGGGACTTTGACCATCATTTCTGACTTTTGCATTGTCCCATATATGTTAACGGCACCAATCATGGGACATTTAAGAGAAAATTTGGAGTATTTTTGATATTTTACCGACTCCTGTAAAATTTATACCGCTTTAAAAGTTGTATGGCCATTTTGTCCTTTATTTTTTCTATACGAGTATATTTAATGAAAGCTACTGCAATTGGTTTCAATATTGTTAACCAATTAAAACGTGTTAAAAAGTGTTTTTTTGCTCCAGTCACGAAATGTATGGCCCCATTCATTTTCAAACGAATTAATATTATTATTAAAGAAAAATTAAACTTAATGAGCTCTTTGGCTCTTATTTATGGTAAAATGTTACCAGAGATTAAAAACTGAAGGTAAATATTTGTTTTACAGGATTTGTCTATACCATCCCATTACTGGTGCCTGTTGCATTATATGGGTGTTTACTATATACATTTAATCCTAAAAACAAACCTGATCAATTGATACTAATAAAAAATTATCATCTACATCTAGTGACATGGTATGGCCACTTTACAAAAAGAGAAGAATAATTTATTGGTATCAAATAAAATTAATAAATATTATATAAGATTTAACAAGAAATTTCATGTCCTTATTACACTACCGTTAGGGATTGCAATCCGGTCCGGCGGATCCGATAATCCGGCCGGATCCGGCACTTTTCAGGAGCTACCGGATCCGGTAAAAAAGCACCGGATCTGGACCGGATCCGATAAAATTAAAATAATGCCTAAATACGGCATGCGCTGTGCGTTTTAGAAGAAGAAAAGGCGACGGATGAGAGGTATGAAGTTGAACAGAACAGTACCCCTAGTGTAAATTTGATGGGCATCATAACGTGACGAACGCGTTTGCGTTAAGTCTCATTTTGTATAGGATTTTGAGTTTCCAAAACGTCCCGCTTCGCGCGCTCTTTCTAAATCCAATACAAAATGAGACTAAACGCAAACGCGTACGTCACGTTTCGAAATCGAATTTATTTACACTAGGGGTACATAAAACGAATGAAAAAGTTTAAATTTAGTGAGATAAAAATATATTTATTATGACGATGACTGGGAACAGGAGAGGATTTCTTCTTCTTTCATATTGGTGGCACGATATGACGATTACATAAATACTGTAATAGAAAGAAAAATTAAAGGATGGAGATGCCATGGAAGGCATTTTTAATTTATGCTAAAGAGAAGGTTAATGTTCAAAAAGATTATCTTTTGTCTTTGCAATTTCATCCAATCTTATGTAGTTTCCTTCATCTCCTGGTACGTGCTACTCTACGTCTAGCCAATTCTTTATTTGATCCATGTAACTTTTCTTAGGAAGTCCCTTTCCGCGATGGTTTTTAATCCTACACTCTATCATTTTTCGCATGAGATCGTCGTATCGCGTTTCGTTCCCTATAATTTGACCAATATACTTTTCTGTAAATTATTTTTTTTTAAATCATACAGTTTACTACTTTCTCGGACAAAAAAATTAGAACTAAGTAATATTGGAGCGCATTAAAAGTAAAATATCTTCTTTTGTTACTAGAATGGATGTCAACGATACAAAGAATTCAATCAGAGAACAGTTACGAAAACTTGTCCTTTCAAGAAGTTACATTTCCCACCCCACATCCCATCACCAGGCTTTAGAAACTAATCAAATTTATAATTGTAAACGGAAATTTGAGCACTTGCAAATAGTTAAATATAATAAAAAACCGACTTCAAATTTTATTTTTAAAGTAATATTCACATTGTAACACTTTTTACTACTCAGTTCTATTTTATTGTTAAGAAGTTATTTATTAACTTCAAATTATAGATATAGGAATACTAATTACGCAAAAAACTATAAAAATATGTTATTTAATTAACTTGAATATTCCTATACCAATCCGGATCCGGTCCGGTCGGAATCAATCCGGTTTGCAATCCCTAACTACCGTACATCAGCTACTCAATAACAATGAAACCGATTCCTTTGGTGTGAAAATCCTCAAAAACATCTTACCTTATTTAGAGTGTATTATATAATCCCTATCCAAAACACACAAAAGATAAAGGCATAAACTCTAAAAGAAAATAAATGTGAAAGGATGAGCTAAGTAAAATCCATCACCATTATCAATTTATCAGTTAGCTACGAGAGATGATTCGATCCTTCCAAAAACGCTTTTTAAAGCATCAAGTACATTACGGTAAGCAGTAAACGAAATGAAGGGCCATCACCCACCAACCCCCAAAGTGGGTATATAAAGAAGGACCTAGGGATCAGCAAAAAAATTAAAGTATCGATACTCGATGGCGCGAAGCATCGTATCTTATTTTGAAACAAAAGTATCAATTCCTACTCTGACAAAACATTACTTCTGTTACGTTTTGGGGTAATTATCCTATCGAAAGGTAAGAAACGAAACAAAACGGTGATATTGTACATAGGTCACTATAGTTCGTTTTTATTTTTGCGTTACAAAAAAGATAAACAATATTGACGTGTTTTTTTATTGAACATTATTGAAATCACTTTTTCAAGATTTGTTTATATTACTTATGAAAGCAAAAGAATGTAAATGATCGTAAATGATTGTATATGATTTATATTGTTCCATATTTGCTGTAACTTATTTTTCAAATGTGTTATTTAATAAAAATACACATGAAGATCGCTTACCTTCTTTCTAATACTAAAACAAAACGAACTATAGCTAAGTTCTGCAACAGAGAAATATGCAACAAAGAGGTGGCCTATAAAGAGAATAAGAATAAGATTTGTTTATTTAAAAGAAAACAAATCTTATTAACATTTAAAAGATATCCTGCGGCCCACACTAGGCTATGCCTGTCTCGTGGCAGCCAGATTCGGTTTGAAAAAAGAAGTTTCATAAAAAAGCTCCGGTAAAATACAGCCAAAGATAAGGTTAATTAAGAACATTATATATTACTGGTACAAAAACATGTCAGAAACAATAAATAAAAACTTAAAATTACAATGAATCTATCTAATCTATACAGACTATACAAAAATAAAACTACACTAAACTAAACAACATCTAAAAAATCGGCCAAGAGCATGTCGGGCCACGCTCAGTGTAGGGTTCAGTAGTTACTCTTCCGTCACAATAAGCTAAACTGGAGCTTAGAGTATAGTAAATTGTTAACCAAGGGATGAAACGGTACGTTTCACGCGAGTTAAACAAATAGGCTGCATAATCAGTACCTAATTAAAGTAAGTCTTTTTACTATGGGAGAAACTTTTTGCGATAACTCAAAAACAGCTAAACTGATCATGTCTGCTATAGTTTTTATTTAATGTCTTTCTTAAGCTCTACTTCCACGATTTTTTTCATATTTTTTGGACGGTTCAAAAGTTAGAGGGGGGGGGGGGGGGACACATTTTTTTCTCTTTCGGAGCGATTATCTCCGAATATATTCACTTTATCAAAAAATGTTTGTTGCAGACCCCTATTAATTTTGAAAGACCTTTCCAACGATACCCCACACTGTAGGGTTGAAGCAAAAAAAAAATTCACCCCCACCTTACGTGTAGGGGAGGTACCCTCAAAAAAATTAAATTTTTATATTTTATTGTACGACTTTTTCGGCTTTATTGATTTATATATCCGCGCCGAATTTCAGCTTTCTAGCACTAACGACCACGGAGCAAAGCCTCGGACAGACAGACAGACAGACAGACAGACAGACAGACAGACGGACATGGCGAAACTATAAGGGTTCCTAGTTGACTACGGAACCCTAAAAAGGCCCCTGCGGCAAGGTCCCTCAAGGTCTGCTGGCTGCGTTACCCCGCTGAACTGCCAGACTGATGCGTTGAGCGAGGTAACTGCCAGCTCTCCGGTCCCCAGTTGCGTCCCTGAGTCTCTTTGAAAGGTCTCTAAAGAGCCTCAGAGCGCCAGGACCCCACGGACCCAGGGTCTCGACACCGAACGGAACAAAACTGTATTCGGCACCGAGATCGCGGTATTTCCCCACCTTTGCATTTTCAGCCGCCTCCGCAGCAGCTGCCGCCCTTACCGAGGTTCCGTGGAGATGCGACGGGGCTAGCGTGTCCACGCAGGTTGCATCCCACACCAGCACCCGCCCCATACTCCTCGGAATCAAGGACATCCCGTCCCGTCAATATTTGATAATAGAGAGTGCATAATGGGGACTAATTTCGAGTAACCGGTGTGAATGATCTTAGAATTTTGATTCAGAATTTTGGATATAATCAGGAAAACTTTCCTCGAATATTGCGGATCCTAGAAGGCAAAGTGTACGTCTATCGAGAATTTTAATATTGGGTACCAGTTGATTGAACCTCTGTATCATTGATTGAACCTCTGTATCAAACTATTGATATCGACACAGGTATCTGGAAATTAAAGTTTGCATTTATCAAAATTTAACGTTAGACCGATGGATCTGAATTTGTCATTTATCAGCGAAAGGTCGGCCAGTACTGAGTCCAGGTTACCTCCTAGAGTCCCATCGTCCAAATACCACACATTGAATTTTGATGACAATTTTTGAACTAAAAATTGCCGGCCCCTGGGGATCTCCCTGCTGGCAACCGACTTCAGATGACAATTCGTTCGAACGATACATCAGCTTCGATGGATCCCCATAACAATGTAGTAAGTAATTGTATATTTCAGGAATGTGAGATTTAACCTCAGAAAGCAAAGTATCCCGGTTTAAAGAATTGAACGCATTCTTCACATCGATTTTCAGTAAAACCTCACACTGACCGGCCTCCAGATAAGACCGAAGGGCATGCACAGCAGCCTCACAACCTCCTCTGACCCCGAAACCTAATTGAACAGGTTCAAAAGCTTTTTGCAACTTTGCCAAAATGTACCGAACTGCAATTTTAGACGCAAAATGGCGGAGCGTTGAACCAACAGCGATTAGCCGTACACCTCCGTCTTTTTTAGTAAGTGCAATTAAATTTTCTCCGTATATAATGGGTACAATATCCGGGTGGATGCCGCCCGAGTACATAAAATTTATTAATTTAACAATACATGCGATGAGTTGCACGCCTGCATCTCCCACAGACGGGCCCGTCAAATCTTTTAAATGTTGAGGAGCCAGGCCGTCCAAGCCAGCTGCCGAACCAGTTTTAAAAGAAAGGATGGCGTTGTAAACATCCACGTCTTTGATGTGCAGGCATGACTCGGTCGGTACCGGAGGATCAAAGAAAAAGGGGGTTACCGGAGCAGTAGGATGCTTAGCCTGTAGGGCCAATAGAGTGTCAGGGTTTTCCGGAGACAACACATCACTAGAGAAAAGAAGGCGAGCGGTTCCCTGAAGATCACCGTCGCTGATCTTATTTTCAATATTTTTTTTCCAATTTAGGGTTGACGGACGGCCTTCTTGTACAACTGGCGGGACAGAATGGGGTGAACAATTATTTTGAATTTTTTGCGTCAATGATAGATTCTGATCGTCCTCCTCTTTGTTTCATATTTGTCTATTGCAAAACTTATCTAGTGACCTATGTAAGTACACATATATTCATAGTGCGATATATAGCTATATATGCGACATACGAAAAATACCTGCACTATGTCGGTTAATTTCTTTAACATTGTCATTGTCACTATTCTCTGGTATAAAACAACCGCTATTTAAACGGCGGATATTGGCGATCGTTATACTGGCTTGTCATTCTTTTGCAGGTTTAACTGCAATGAAATGAAATGCGGGGAAACCAGAGAGGGTTGACCAAATCACATTTACTAAAAACTGTTACTGATTTCACCAGCTAATAAAAATGATGGAGTCCATCGATAAGTATCGATACCGCTAACAGTACCTAAAAATATCGATACTTGTTGCGAATCTTAGCTTCGGGCCCTTTCGTGAAGCACGTATTGTGTTACCGGTTAATTATGTAGTTATTACTGAAAGAAACCTTCATAAATGCTTCGCAGAGCCTATCTTTCTAAGTATGCTTATTAATATAGGAAATGTGATAAGCTTGTTTTGTTTTTCGTCAAATGATATTCCCAAGAATCCGAAAATATAATAGCCGAGGTCACCTTGAAGTTAAAGTGTTATGTATTGGTAATTAAATAATTTGATGCTCGAGCAGGTTTTCGCAGTATATCAATATTCATATGATCTGATATCAATGTGTTTACAATACATATACCTAGTGTTATGTCGAATTTATACACATGACACATCTGTTCAATGACATTTTGCTATTAGTGTTGTTAAAAGACTAGTCTTGAAGACTTTGAAACCTTAAAGACTCGCAAACCTTGAAGGTTCAAGCGTTGAAGGTTTGAGCTCAAAAACGGTTCAGAACCTTAACGACTCAAGCTTTTTATGACCTTTTAAGAGTAAGTTTTTAAGACTCGGGCTTCATAGAGAGCTCAACCTTTAAAAACTCGGGCCTATTGAAAGCTCATGCCCCCCGAATGTCGAAGGCCTGAGTCGAGCGTTAAGAGCCCAAACAATGAGCGTTCTAGGCAGAAAGTATTATTGTGTTTTTTTTTTAAAGAATATAATGAACCTAACTACGTTACCAATTTGTGTAGTGATTAACAGATCGGAAAAAGACTGATGTCACTAATAAAATTGATCGCAGTCGTACTGTTTATCCACTGCGATAAAGTCCAAATATTTTTTTCTTTTTTCCCCTATTTCACAAAAAAATATATATTATTTTTTAAATTCTAATGACCTCAGGGTTACGCTGTTAAAATCGCTCGGGTCCCTCACGGGCACCCTGTATTACTATCAAATATGGCATAGTTTGATCTAATTTGTTAGAAACTTTTAAGACTTAAATGCTTCAAACCTTATAGACTTAAACCTTCAAACCTTAAGAGGCTTTAAAGCTTGAGGCCTAAAGACTCGAGGTTTCTGTGATCGTAAGCAGCAACGCGAACTTATTAATTTGAGGCTTATACGCTCGAAGCTATAAGGTTCAAGGCTTCTAGACTCAACAGTCGCGACTCGAGTCTTGTAGTTTACGCCTCGAAGCTTAAATTCACAACACTTCGCAACACATTTTGCTTATAATTTCAGAAATAAAGCCTCAAAACTATTACGATGCATATCCTCCTCCTCCTTCTCGGGTGTAAAGTGCGTTGGCGTAATTTGAAAACACAGGAAAACAAAGAATCCTCCGTAACCGTAATCCAAATCACGCGTAATATTTTTAGTGCTAGCAACTTGTTCCCACTCTGATTAATTGTGTCCCGTCGTTCAGAGGTCAATCCTCACTGGAAGTGCGAAGTCGTGTACTACGATCAATTTTGTTACTGGTCATATTATTATGATTGTTATCTTCTTGAGGATTTTCAATATTACCCCATCTCCTATAACTTCTTTTAGAAAAAGATACTATAGAAGAAGATAAGTGTTATAACTACAGATGGGTAGGAATGAGCAAAATATTATTAATATTGAGTATTTTAATTTATAAAAAAAGGTAATAATCAGTGAGGGGCAATTTGTGATAATGCGTAGTTAACAATTTTGTCTTAAATAAGAAGGTATTTACTTTAAACATATGGAACTCAAGTTCTATCGATGTTCTAGATAACTTAATTTCGCGCAAAAATGTGTGTTTACGCTGCACTTGCGAGCTTTTATTTAGGGTCTTCAAAGAAAATCCAAAAATTGCTCAACCGATCATGTTCAAAGTATTTTTAGTACTCTATTCTACGGATAATGTCCTAATATTTTTTCATATTTTTTTTACATTGGTTCCAAAGTTAAAGAGGGATTAAAGGCAAAAGCCTTTAGAAACGGTTTTTTTCCAAAAGTATTTAACCCATTTATGATGTGCAACACGTTCGTGTTTTCAGATTTTTTTTGTGACACATAGTTATATGTATAAAGTGCCCTCTCAAAATATATTTCTTACAATTTTTGTACTTAATCCAAATTTATATGCCCCTTTACTTTAACTAAATAATTTATACCCACCAATTCGTATGACGAGTAAAAACGGGTATATTGAGTAAATACTGAGTATAATACTCAGTATACCGGTGTTTATTTACTCACTACCCATCTCTAGTTATAACCGACAACAAACGTATTAATTTCAAATTTTATTTCGTTTATTTAATCAAAGTAGGACTGTTTTTCTCGCCTTAGGATTTACAACACGTTTCCATTCCATCTTACCCCAACGCACACATTATGCATTATGTTTATATAGATTAACATAATAAATAATAAGTTTAAAATTCTCAAAGTTTCTAAATCCTAATTTTAATCATAACAAAAAAACTGGTCATGATAAAAATTGACTTAAAAATATTTTCAAAAAAAGGACCTTAAATTTTTGCAAGGGCTCTTTTTATGTTTTTTTTTAAGTTGACGCTCCTCCGCTTGTATTTTTTTAATAATTAACGTAATGTTACAGTGAGTGGTTAATGAAGGTCTGATTTCTCTGGATGTCACGGGGTCAGTAAGGTCGGGCAGTTCACGTTAAAATGTAATTTTCCTCGGTTCAAATTGGGTTTAGCGACGGCCGTTCCTGTGTCATTTTACTACCCTCGCCTCGGTCTATTTACACTGTCATCCGTGCTAATTCAGAACATATTAAATCAATTCAGAAAAGGGTTTTGGTTTGGTGTGTAAATCACATAATACAATGAGTTTCTGGGATTTCGATGGAATGGAGGATTTTTCTACTTTGATCTTTTGATTAATTTTTGCATTTTTTAGAAACAAAATATTCCTATCTTCACCACCATGTAAACTGTCACTAAAACTGTTGAATTGAGCATCAAAATTACTTTAACCTAAACACTCTTATGTTCGATACTCTTGTTTACAGCTTGTGTGATGCACACACTTCAAAGTAGATAATACTTTCAATTTCAAAAGAAGTCAGAATATGCTAAAATCCAAAATAAAATGCATCATAAAGGTATAGTGTGTAACGTCAATTTGTATTAAATAGAACTTCTATATTACCAACATACATGTTTTAACTCTTCTCTGTCACAACGTTGCCGTTAAAGGAGTAGCGGGTGTCATTAAAATAACACTTTCAGTACAATCTTCACTAATCTACGTCAAGGTTCAGAATTAGACCGGCCGTGCCGATTAATTACCTTTTATTTCTAGAAGTCCGCGTTTTAACAACGTCGGGACAAGTAACTGAAGTTTGAAACTAAATTTAAGCGTGTTTAAGATGACAATGCAATGATTGGCATGCCGAACCACCTCCCAATATAATCGTGATGAGAGATCGTAGCACCATTAGAGCGTAGCTATTAAACCGTAGGCATCGTAGCGTCGTAGCAGTAAATTCGCAAGGTTGGGCTAAATTTATCCAGTCACATCTGCTACAATTTCGTTTAAATAGTGAATCTATTGTTTTAAAATTAGAAAACAACAAGTAACATAATGACTTGTCTCCATTGTAGTCTTTATGCAGTTTAATTTATGGGCGGAATTCGAATAAACTATCAGTTGAGTATAGTACACTTTTGTTTTAGACTTGTGTTATTGGCTATTCGATCGTCTCGTGTTGCCAGAATTTGCAACGTTTGTTTGTATGTAAACAAAAAGACAAGTTAAATGAATAAAAGATACAGAGCCAATAGCAACATAAAGCTTGTCAAACGTATTTTCGTCAGCAAGAGGTATTTTTGTTCTTTTTCTTTTGTGTTTATTATTTAGTACTACGGTGTAGGTGCTGACCACCTACATTAGTTTGTTAAATTTTCTTCTACATTTTGCGTGGGCACAAAATAATCTGCCACACTTTAATTCTTTTGCAAATAAACACATATCTTAAGTGTAAATCTAAACGATGCTTGGTCTTATCCAAATAAGACCACGCGTCAGTATCTTCACTCTTACTACTACTATACTCGATTCTAGGTACTATTGTAGCTGACTGTACTTTGTACAATATCTAAAATAAACTCACGATGCGGCTATCGGGAAGATTTACATGAAACTAAACAATGCAATGCAATGTAAGCAAGTTCCACTCAGTATCTCGGCGCAAGCGCATAACATAATACTCATATAAATAATTTTAAGATAGTTTCGAACACCTCTCGCTTCACTACGTTATCAAAATACTAATATGTTCAGTCGCTTCTGAATTTGACCATTCGTCCAAATCTTGATAAAACATAAAATCGAACGCCGTTGTTGTACAGTCAAGGTAATAAATATCGACACGGACTAAGTACCAAAAATATGTATACACGACCTCATTGCCTATACATTAGTGTGTACATATTTTTGGCACTTTGTCCATGTGGATATTTAATTCCTTGACTGTACTGAAGAATGATTCAAAAGAGATGTCGGCGAATGACTAACGAATCAGTACAAATAGCTACATATATGTTACGCCACACTGAAATAATTGTTTGCATATTATTAATAAAATTGTAACTATTTACCTACACAAAACTTGGGACATATAAACTAGTATTACACGTTACACCAAAATATCGCTATACAAAATACAACAACTAGGTAACATCAAAATTGGTTTTCAGATATTGATCATATTTATTTATTAGGTTCAGTCGTTTTTTGAATTGCTCAATGAGTTCGGCTAATTGTTTCTTTACTTATTATTACTCATACCTTAATTAAAAAACAACAAACAACTATTGTTCTTGAGTGAGACTAAATTGAAATCTTTTTGGGTTTCGTTTTATAAGTTTACCCAAAAACTTTTCTAAATAATATAAAACTTATTCCGATATTCTATTATTGGAGTCCATGGCATTTGGCGTGTAGAAAATTTCAGCCGTTCTGCTCGTAAATGTCGTATTTTGCACGCGATTTCTACACCTGAAAATCTGGAGAATTCGCACGCAATATTAGAATTTCAAATATGACTGTGCTCCATATGTTTAAGGCTTTCATTCATTCATTATTATGTTTTAGTCTTTACATCTTCCGCTCCTTAAAATAAAATATTTTTGTAAGCGAGTTCTAAGTATCACTTTAAGAGAAAGTGTACCTAATTATGTGATGATGCAAGTATTAAGAGAGTATTTTTTTTAAATGATGTTGATTTGTGGGTTCTAGAAATAAACACATAAAATAATGGGATGCAAATTACCTTTCAAAACAAAATATCTGTTATTCCGAAACGATAAGGTAGTATCGTTTCAACATACCTGACCTTCAACTAAAAATAAAACGAGGGTATTTTTTATTATTATTTTTATCCTGTAAAAGTTTTAAACACAATTAATTCAAATTCCCCGCTTTCAAATGTATGAAACAGTATATTTTCTGGCGGCAATAATTCTCAATACTTCAAATACTCTCCAAGTAAACACGCAACCATTCTACCTACATCAAAAGTAAGAATTCGGCGAAAAGCATTATTAAACAAAATACAGATCCGCTAAATCTGACTTCCAATTACGGCAAACCCATTGAAAAACAAACGTACCGGTATACCTAACAATTTTCAGTGTAAGAACCCGCCACGCCATACCGTAAAATACATATTAACACTATTTTTGTATCATTATTTGTAAACGCAACACCACAAATCACAAATAGACCTTTGTATTTTTAAATCCATCACGCACTTTTAGAATCGAAATAAATTCGAATTTGGAACACGGCATTCAAATTATGAATGGTTTTTTTTTTATTGTGTAAAAAAAGACGCGGAGGTTTTCCTTGGTAGCGTCACGACGCCCACCGTGCACAGTGGCGCCGTGCGCGGCACTGACTGAAAACCAATGCTACGGGCTTTCGCTACAGGAACGTTCCACATGGATGTACAAAGTTAAATGTTCGAGTCGCTACACCCTTATTATTTGTTAAGAAGATTGATTTTAGCTTGTTGCCAACTCTTTTTACAGAAGCGTCGCGTCTGGATTTACAAAGTTACAGGTTCGTTTTCCATCAGCCGTATTGTTTGCATATTATGGTTTGTTTTTGTTTGTTTTATAATATGTGGGTCGTCGTAAATAGCTGCCTATGGATTGATGTCCCTTTTGTTCGGGCAGTTCGAGTGGATTCCTTCATTAGGTTTTGATCGGCTCTGGTAATTACTAAATAGTAACTGTTGCTATTCAAGCATATTTCGAGCTTTAATAAAATAATATCTTCTAGTAATAAGTGAGGCGAATTTATTTCGATATAATATCAAATCGTAAAGGTCAAATCTTTGTAACATAATAATAAAAGAGACAAAAGTTCATGATTGGAAAACTAAGATAAATCATGTAAATTATTCTTAAGGATGAACTTATAGCATGCCTTACGGTGTATGGTTTGAAGGCTTCTGAGAAAAATGCCTCATCTATTTTGTTTTCAATAATCTAATATATTTTGCAAAGTGTAGATACTATCTAGTTAAGTAACTAACGTAGGTATAAATATCAAATAATAATTGTATGGATCTGAAACAAACGATTATTAATAATAATGAAACAAAGTGAACGTCTGTTTCATGTATTCTCAATATCGGGTCGGGCTGCAACCATCGAAATGACGATCGATAAAAGAGAAAAATCATTCTATCAATATAAGTATTTCTTAAAATATCTACTATTTTTAATAAGCGGAGAAATTTAAATGGCAAAGTTAAAGACAATTCTGGTATAAAATTCAGCAAGACATGTGGCGCGAACGCGGATGTAAAGATATCTAGAACTCTGTTGAGTATATCGAATATAACGTCATTAAACGAACTCTTAATTAATACATTCAATGCATTTCATTTAGTAACATGCAGTTAAAATAGTCTAATGGGCGTTTAACAAGGAAAAAAACACGGATCAAATAAATAAGTCGGGCAAATAACGGTAAATATCACTAAAATTGAAAATTTCAACACCGGATCCTGGGCCCTGTTCAGTTTGTCAAATCAGTCGCCAGTCCCCTCACACAAAACAAAATATTATTATACTACGGTTTGGTAAATGTTGCTTGCCGTCATCCAAGCCTGCTACGGAAACATTTGAAGTTTTTACAAGTAGCGCCAGGCCACGGTGACCCATACCGTGCGCCATGTCAATAACTTCTAATATGGATTTTTCTGTTTGCTTTTTTTTATACCACGTCGATAGCAAACAAGCATACGGCCCGCCTGATAGTAAGCAATCACCGTAGCCTATGGACGCCTGCAACACCAGAGGTATTCAATGCGCGTTGCCGACCCTCTAAAAACCTGTACATTCCTTTTTTGAAGAACCCCATACTGTAGCCCCTCGGGAAAAGCTCGGCAGGAAGCTCATTCCACAGCCGAAGCGTTCGCGGTTGGAAATCCTCTTAAACCGCACAGTACGTGACCATTTAGGTTCTAGGGTGTGAGGATGAACACCCTGCCGACGGCGAGCGGTAACACGTATGTATCTAGAATTTCAGTATAATTGCTATATTGCACTGATCCATGAGGCACTGTTTTAATTAAAAATACTTCTTTATATTTTTTTTATCGTAATATACCCTATATAAATGTTTGATACGTACGTTATTACGTCAAATTATGTTTCGTTTATGTTTAAATCAGAATTTCTTCAGGACTCACATGTAAGTCACTATTAGGCCTGCGGAAATGTTGGAGCATGACCCATAAGCTGAGTTGCTGGCCCTGAATGGGTTAAATATGACTCGTAAAAGTTCTAGTTCTTGATTATATAGTTAAAATCACTTATCAAATAGAAGAATGAGTATGAATATGACTTGAATTTTATTGCTAATGACTACTCCATAGCTCTACTGTTACATCCTGTATGTAACAGTCGAGTGTTTTGTTTTTATAATAAATTTACTTTTTTAATTGCTTAGATCGATTTTGCATACGTACCTACAATTACTTCATAACATTTGAAGGGCAGCATATTTACGGCACCGTAATGATTACCGTCAGTCTGATGTCTTCAAACATCTGTACCTATATGTATTGAACATCATTAGTGTCACGCACAGTTTTTACTGCGTACATAGGTATAAATTATATTATATTAATATATGTTGCCACGGGTCACGGTATGCTACGCTATAACGGCGCTGATTTTTAAAGTCCATTAGTAAAAAAATAACAGTTGCCCACGAAAATATACAGTAGTCCACAGTTGGATTTTTTTTTGGATTAAGCACAGTAAATAATGTAAATAACATTACTTAAATAAAATAAATATTACGTGACTATCGCACTGCTAGCCGGTTTCCGCGGATTAACCCTCAATGCAAAGTAAGCTTTAACCATAATTAATATATATCTTGCAGTAAATCCATTTCATACTAACTACAGTTTAAATTGACTGCAAGATAAATGCAGGATTTATGTTTGAAACATTTAGCGATATAAGACCGCCGGTTGTCTGGTTGTACTTTTAATACGTACTATATTATTTTATTAAGGTGTGGGAGGAACAACTAGTGGATTTATTACCTACTTAGTAACAATAGTACAAATATTAATAAAACATAAAACACATTTATATTGTATTAAAATTTTGCGGTAAATATATCGGTGTAGATTTTCAACATTTTGCCGTATATTGGTGATTGTTAAGAACTTGAGTTTTGCACAAAATCAATTTACTGTTTGTAATACTAGCACTGTGGTGTCATAATCTTTGAATACCCTGTCTTATAACGGTATTCATTATTACGATAAATAGGGCTCAAGCCGAACTGAATTTAATAAAATACCCAGTTCTGGATTAAGCCAACAATAATCTGTTTCATGAACAGATTGTTTTGAATAGCTCATTTAACTACACATATTTTAATACTAGTAGTCATTGTTGTGGTAAATGAAGTTTAAGGCCAGCTAAGTTTTTTATTCGATTTCCGATTTCCTAAGGAATATAATGCATTTAAAAGCAAATTGTTCTAAATGCTGCTAGATTACTTAAGTTTTGTACTAAAATAGTGAAACCTAGCTATTTCGACTCTGATGACTATCAGATGACTAATATTGTAACGTGACTGTCTATCTATACAATAATGCGGAGTTAGAAGATTCAATGTAAGACGGCATAAACAAACAACAAACTTACATATATGTGAAACTGAGCGGAACATGTATGCAGACAAAGTGAACTTCTTGCTGATAACTAATTAAATTAAGTAAAGTTTTTTATGTAAGATAGATCGATATCTCTAATTTAGTTAGGATATAGCTGTTGACCAAGTTAATATCAGTACCTAAAAGTAGTGCAGCTAGACCTAAATGTAGGGCTTCCCAAACTGGGCTTCGTTACGTCACGTAGTCTGATACCCTTAAACGCGAACCGTCCACTTAGTACCTAAGTACAGTCAGCAGTCAACAGTGAAGTTACTAAGCAGACCAAGTGTTTAAAATGAACTACACACTTTCTTTCTTATTTCGATAACTGATTTATATATTTTGAACCTAAGGCTCTTTTTAAAATAATATCAATGAAAAGACACACAAAGTGGCAGTGAATTATATAATTAATAGTATTTTTTTGTTACTAATTATGGAGCAGTTTATTTTTTTTTTTCAGCAATCTGTAGATAAAATACTATATAATAACAATAAAATCATATTGAGAAATATCAGATTGTTTGAGTTTTCTCATTTTTGTTGCAATGTACATTTGTAACTTTTTGTACAACACAATTTGACAATCTTCACCTGCCGTTTTCCACAATGCCACACTTGAATTTCAATTTTCACAACTAGTTGTATGCTTTTAGGAATATCATCTTAACAGTAAATTATACCAATAAACTGAAGTTCATCTTTGGTAGTCAGGAAGTCTCTCCAATCTAACTTCTGACAGAGGTTTTTCTATGGGAGACAAATTTCTGTAAAATTCGCAATTACACAAAAATGGAAATTCCATGTCACTAGCTCAAAGTGAAGTCAAATAAAAAAAGTGTAATATCGAACAAAGAAAAAACTAAGTACGTTTATGAGAAACACCTCATAAATTCTCTCAGAAGACGCTGTTCAAAAAGTCTTAGGAAACACTTCAATTCACCCTTTTATTTTAAATACGATTGTATTTAATTGTATGTACAGTCAGCATCAAAAGTAGCGGATCAAATAACGTTTCATAAGTATCTACCATTCTGTAATAGCTTAACAAAAAGTGGTATCTTTAATATAGAACAACTAAGACTGTAAAAGATATACTTTTGAACGCGAATTTTAACAATTTATCTATATTTGGAAAAGTTATCCGGAATATCATATACTTTTGGCGCGTTGTTTCATCCGCTACTATTGATGCTAACTGTACAAAAATGCGCTACTTAAAAATTATCACGAAATAAAATGAAAAATCCACATAATGTGCTGCTATTTTTATTGCTCCTCATGTAAGATTGTCTTTATGTTTATTTATTAAATTCCTCACAGGTATTTATAGTCTGTAAACAACCGATCATAAAATGTGACATCGGCATGTAACATCATTTGTTCTAGTTCACGTAATTATGAATATTCAAAACCACACGCCGCGAAGCGGGCCGTTATAAATAGACCTTTATCGAACGGCGTCAATACGTTATGGATTCATTGTCTGTCATTTTATGAAGTCCCAGGTGGAAGAGACAAGTTATACGAGATGAGGTACAACCTTACTAACATCACTAACGGAGTCAATAGCAGCATTGACTGTCCTATTCATTTTAGTAAGGTTGCCAGATCTCCCGAGGATGTGCCGTGTTGAGGGAAACTATCAGGCAAATCAGGAAACTTGAATACACGTACAGACAAGTACGAGCAAAATGCGCGATAACTAAATAACATGATTCAAATGTCATTCTAATGTCAGTGTACGTTCGAATTGGCCTGTATGTCAACCTAGTGAATAATTTGTACCATTTTATTAGGCAGGCGTATTTAGTCCATCGATTTCACCCAATAGTACATTTTAGATTCCATCAACTCTCAATAGTCTTTACTATAGGCTGGTTTTAGTATCGCGCTGACCATCAGATCGCTCCGCACCGGACCAATATGTATTAAGTTTAGGGAGAGTGCTAGAGTAAAGCTGGCTGGTCCGCGAGGACGGGTTGTCCGCACGAACATGAATTTCATACAAATAGTCGGTGCTGATCGCTCCGCACCGACGGTCAGCGCGACACTAAAACCAGCCTTCGTGCTGCCTCTGCGTGCGTCCCATGACACGGGCAAGCATCCACAGTTTTTTATACAGGGCCGTGTACCCCTTACATTTCCTTAAAGTGGCAAACCCTCTACGTCTTGGCTACTGCTCCGCGCACGCCTCCCAAATGTCCGGAATACCATTTTCCCAGGGTAAAGGCATTAATTTAACTTTGACGAATTACTTATTTCAAATTAGTTTGTTTCGGAGTGGTAGACCTTGTTTATGTATTCATTAAGATTGCATTGGATCATCAGTATGCATGTCCAGAACTGCTTTGCCTCCTAAATAGGAATGCCTCCCTTCCTTCCGCAAGGTCAGGAAAACTTTTACATCGTAATAGATCCTTTCGATTGATTTCATACATTACTGTCATATTTCATATTGTACATACACTCATCTGCAATAATATTATACTCTTCGAAGGCCGCAAAAATATGTGACACGCTCTTATGGCTCTACAAATAAGATCGTGTCAGATATTTTTGCGGCCTTCGTTGTGTAACATATTATTGCAGGTGACTGTACATAGGTATAGTCAGGTATAGACAATATAGTCAGGTCTACGAGTCAAAACTGTATATTATATGATTATTATGTATCTATATACCAAACAATTAGACTGTTACAAATACTTTATTGCAGCCCAAAAAAAAATTAAAAACAGATTGACCTTTTAAATAAGTGTAACTGGCGGCCTTATCGCTGCAAGCTATTTCTTCCAGACAACCTTAGGGTAGCAGGATAAAAAGAATGAAAGTAGAGATATGTCTCTATTTGGAAAAGTATTTCAGGGTGGTTAATAAATTTGGCGCTTCATTTCATCCGCTACTATTGATGCTGACTGTACAGAAAATAATTATTTGGAGATAAATCACAAATCGAAACTCTAACCTAAGCTTGGACCATGAATATTATAAGTTGATGAGAATTTGAAGTAAAGTTTTAAAGACACTTGTTACAGAATAATCGTTACATGAACGTTGTTGGATAGATGGGACTCCCCTCTGCTGCAACAGTGGACAAAATTCCACACTGTAGAAAAATAAATATGTAGGTTAGAATTAGTTTTGTAATTCCACTAACACTATTTTATAAGTTAAATGTAAATGTAACTAACAACTATGGATTTATGTCCGAAATAATTTTAATTTATTTATTTATAAACAATAAAACCCAACGGAAAATGAATGATAGAGAACTTAGGCCAGTTCCAGTCTTAGTTATTCGATCTGTTTCCGATATGATACTGGTTTGTCAGTGGCAAATGTGACTTTTATTCAACGTCACTTTTGACACTGACAGATCATTATCATATCGGAAACAGAT
This sequence comes from Cydia pomonella, assembly GCF_033807575.1. Lineage (NCBI taxonomy): Eukaryota > Metazoa > Arthropoda > Insecta > Lepidoptera > Tortricidae > Cydia > Cydia pomonella. The sequence continues at coordinate 12,188,225 of NC_084704.1, read as the reverse complement.
CAAAGAACTAAAACTCTAATTGGCCTGTATATTTACTGAAATAAAAGTAGTGAGATAAACCTACCAGGATCGTACTCTAGTATAAATAAATAACCGGCCAAGAGCATGTCGGGCCACGCTCAGTGTAGGGTTCCGTAGTTACTCTTCCGTCACAATAAGCTAAACTGGAGCTTAAAGTATAGTAAATTGTTAACCAAGGGATGAAACGCTACCTTTCACCTGAGATAAACAAATAGGCAAATTTGCATAATCAGTACCTAATTAAAACAAGGCTTTTTACTATGAAGGGAAAACTTTTTGCGATAACTCAAAAACAGCTAAACTGATCATGTCCGCTATAGTTTTCATTTAATGTCTTTCTTAAGTTCTACTTCCACGATTTTTTTCATATTTTTTGGACCTATGGTTCAAAAGTTAGAGGGGGGGACACATTTTTTTTTCTTTCGGAGCGATTATCTCCGAATATATTCACTTTATCAAAAAATGTTTCTTGAAAACCCCTATTAGTTTTGAAAGACCTTTCCAACGATACCCCACACTCTAGAGTTGAAGCGAAAAAAAAATTTCACCCCCACTTTACGTGTAGGGGAGGTACCCTAAAAAAAATTAAATTTTTAGATTTTATTGTACGACTTTGTCGGCTTTATTGATTTATATATCCATGCCAAATTTCAGCTTTCTAGCACTAACGACCACGGAGCAAAGCCTCGGACAGACAGACAGACAGACGGACATGGCGAAACTATAAGGGTTCCGTTTTATGCCATTTGGCTACGGAACCCTAACAAGGCTTTTTACTATGAAGGGAAAACTTTTTGCGATAACTCAAAAACAGCTAAACTTATCATGTCCGCTATAGTTTTCATTTAATGTCTTTCTTAAGTTCTACTTCCACGATTTTTTTCATATTTTTTGGACCTATGGTTCAAAAGTTAGAGGGGGGAGGGGCACATTTTTTTGTCTTTCGGAGCGATTATCTCCGAATATATTCACTTTATCAAAAAATGTTTCTTGAAAACCCCTATTAGTTTTGAAAGACCTGTCCAACGATACCCCACACTCTAGAGTTGAAGCGAAAAAAAAATTTCACCCCCACTTTACGTGTAGGGGAGGTACCCTAAAAAAAATTAAATTTTTAGATTTTATTGTACGACTTTGTCGGCTTTATTGATTTATATATCCATGCCAAATTTCAGCTTTCTAGCACTAACGACCACGGAGAAAAGCCTCGGACAGACAGACAGACAGACAGACAGACAGACAGACAGACGGACATGGCGAAACTATAAGGGTTCCATTTTATGCCATTTGGCTACGGAACCCTAAAAAACGAGCTTATTTTTTTTGTGTATTTCTAATTCTGGCATCTATAAGGTTTTATATTACCTATATTATATAAAGCTGCAGCCCGAACGTTAATCGACACGAATTGTTCTCCCGGAAGGAGGCGCGGGGGGGATTCGAGTTTGGTACGGTCGTACAGGGGGCGGTCCGGTGACCTCCGGAAAAATCCGACATCCGGTCTACCGGATCGGGACAGAAAAATGTTTGACGGCCCGGCTAAACGGTGGGAGATAGTGGGGGGGTGCTCGACCAAATGTCACAGAGGACCCCGGGCAGTTTCGGAGGCCGCCATTTTTTTTTCAAAATGGCGGATTCAAAATGGCGGCCGATTTTCAAGTCGGTCCCGGCGCGCTCAAATTTCGGTCACGGAATCTCGGGGCCCTCTAGATCGGTATGGAAAAAAAAAATTTGGAAAAAATCCAAGATGGCGGACACCATGGCCACTTTTATTTTGTATGGCAACTTTTAAACGGTGACAGATAGGTGGGGGGTGCTCGACCAAATGTCATAGAGGGCCCCGAGACGAATGAAATGGCATTTAAAAAAATTCAAAATGGCCGACTCAAAATGGCGCCGAAATTTCAAAACGGTCCGAGAGCGCCGAGAACCGGTACGTGGGTACATATGGGCCCCCGCGTTCGAAAAAAATTTTTTTTTTTTTTTTAGCTTGAAAAAAAATTTGTATGGGATTTTTTTTCGAATCCCCCACATGCTAAACGGTGAGAGATAGGTCGGGGGAGCTCGACCAAATGTCATAGAGGGCTCCGAGTGGAATCTGAATAAGAAAAAAAAAATTCAAAATGGCCGACTTTTTTTTTTCTAAAACTTCAAAAAGGTCCGAGCGCTCTGAAATTTCGGTCGCGGTATCTCGGAGCCCCAATGACTCCTATGGAAAAAAAAATTTTTGGAAAAAATCCAAGATGGCGGAAAAATGGCCAGTTTACTTTTGTATGGCAACTCTCAAACGGTGCGTGATAGGTGGGGGGTGCTCGACCAAATGTCATAGAGGGCCTCGAGACAAATAAAACTGCATCAAAAAAAATTTCAAAATGGCCGACTTTTTTTTTTTCTTTTTTTAATGTTGGTCCGAGCGCGCTGAGATTTTGCATGCGGCGAGCCTGGGGGCCAAGATTACCATATGAAAAAAAGTTTTTTGGAAAAATCCAAAATGGCGGCGGACAGGGGCAAAGTCAAATTTCCAAGTAGGTTAAGCGAGCCCGAAGGGCGAGCTTCAGGCTGGGAGGCCGAAGGCCGACCCCGGCGGAGGGCCGAAGGCCCGGAGCCTTCACCCCGACCCCCAAGCGTGCAACCCCCAGTAACTAAAAGCGAGGCCGAAGGCCGAGCTGCGTGCGTACGGTGCTCCCAAGCGTTCTACCAAGTCGACTGTCTTGATAAGCGGAGCCGGGGGGCCTACGGCCCGACGGCGACGCGTCGAGGCCAGCGAAGGCCGAAGGCCGAGCTCCGCGTAGGGCCGAAGGCCCGAAGCGTCACCTGAGAGGGGGAAGTTGGAGCTTAAACACGACCCAATAGGAAAAGTGTCTTAGACAAGCGAAACGGCGGGCCGAAGGCCAAAGGCCGTAGGCCCGACGTGAGCTTGTCAAGACACTTTTACTATTGGGTCGTGTTTAAGCTCCAACTTCCCGCACTACTCCGGAAGCGAAACCAACCCTCCCCGAGTGTCTTAATAAGCGAAGCGGCGGGCCGAAGGCCCGACGCTGAGCTTCGAAACCCAGCGAAGGCCGAAGGCCGAGCTCCGCGTAGGGCCGAAGGCCCGGAGCGTCCCACTGGATGGGCCAAGCACGCGAGGCCGAAGGCCGAGCTGCGAGAGTGCGGCCCAAAGCGGAAGTACAACCGCATTACATTTCACCTTTGGAAAACAAATATTCTTTATACTAAAAATAACGGGAAAAATGCATTTATAGAACGAACCGGTTACAAGTTAAGTGTTTTAATAAGCGAAGCGGCGGGCCGAAGGCCCGACGCTGAGCTTCGAAACCCAGCGAAGGCCGAAGGCCGAGCTCCGCGTAGGGCCGAAGGCACGGAGCGTCCCATTGGATCGCCCAAGCACGCGAGGCCGAAGGCCGAGCTGCGAGAGTGCGGCCCAAAGCGGAAGTACAACCGCATTAACTTTCCCCTTTGGAAAACAAATCTTATTTATATTAATGACAACAAAAATTACGGGAAAAGTTATAAAGCGAACCGGCAACAAGTCAACTGTCTTAATAAGCGTAGCCGGCGGGCCGAAGGCCCGACGGCGAAGCGTCGAGGCTAGCGAAGGCCGAAGGCCGAGCTCCGCGTAGGGCCGAAGGCCCGGAGCGTCCCACTGGATCGCCCAAGCACGCGAGGCCGAAGGCCGAGCTGCGGGAGTGCGTGCTCGCACGCGGACCATTCCTTGCAAGCAAAAGTACAACTGCTTTACCTTTTCCCTTTGGAAAACACAAACTTTTACACCTAAACAACAGCAACAACAACAAACACTACAACAACAACACATAAACAACAATATTAATAACAACATACGCGAGGCCGAGTGCATGCTCGCACGCGCAGCAAAAGTACAACTGCACCACTTCTTCCCTTTGGAAAACAAACTTTTTCACTCAAACAACGGCACCTACAACAATAACTCATCAATAACAACATCAACAACAGCACCAACTACAAAAACAACAATACTAACAACAGCACCATGCACACCGCGGGGCCCCCGGGCCCCGCGCACCAAGCAAAACTCTAGGTTAGAATTAGTTTTGTAATTCCACTAACACTATTTTATAAGTTAAATGTAAATGTAACTAACAACTATGGATTTATGTCCGAAATAATTTTAATTTATTTATTTATAAACAATAAAACCCAACGGAAAATGAATGATAGAGAACTTAGGCCAGTTCCAGTCTTAGTTATTCGATCTGTTTCCGATATGATACTGGTTTGTCAGTGGCAAATGTGACTTTTATTCAACGTCACTTTTGACACTGACAGATCATTATCATATCGGAAACAGATCAAAGAACTAAAACTCTAATTGGCCTGTATATTTACTGAAATAAAAGTAGTGAGATAAACCTACCAGGATCGTACTCTAGTATAAATAAATAACCGGCCAAGAGCATGTCGGGCCACGCTCAGTGTAGGGTTCCGTAGTTACTCTTCCGTCACAATAAGCTAAACTGGAGCTTAAAGTATAGTAAATTGTTAACCAAGGGATGAAACGCTACCTTTCACCTGAGATAAACAAATAGGCAAATTTGCATAATCAGTACCTAATTAAAACAAGGCTTTTTACTATGAAGGGAAAACTTTTTGCGATAACTCAAAAACAGCTAAACTGATCATGTCCGCTATAGTTTTCATTTAATGTCTTTCTTAAGTTCTACTTCCACGATTTTTTTCATATTTTTTGGACCTATGGTTCAAAAGTTAGAGGGGGGGACACATTTTTTTTTCTTTCGGAGCGATTATCTCCGAATATATTCACTTTATCAAAAAATGTTTCTTGAAAACCCCTATTAGTTTTGAAAGACCTTTCCAACGATACCCCACACTCTAGAGTTGAAGCGAAAAAAAAATTTCACCCCCACTTTACGTGTAGGGGAGGTACCCTAAAAAAAATTAAATTTTTAGATTTTATTGTACGACTTTGTCGGCTTTATTGATTTATATATCCATGCCAAATTTCAGCTTTCTAGCACTAACGACCACGGAGCAAAGCCTCGGACAGACAGACAGACAGACGGACATGGCGAAACTATAAGGGTTCCGTTTTATGCCATTTGGCTACGGAACCCTAACAAGGCTTTTTACTATGAAGGGAAAACTTTTTGCGATAACTCAAAAACAGCTAAACTTATCATGTCCGCTATAGTTTTCATTTAATGTCTTTCTTAAGTTCTACTTCCACGATTTTTTTCATATTTTTTGGACCTATGGTTCAAAAGTTAGAGGGGGGAGGGGCACATTTTTTTGTCTTTCGGAGCGATTATCTCCGAATATATTCACTTTATCAAAAAATGTTTCTTGAAAACCCCTATTAGTTTTGAAAGACCTGTCCAACGATACCCCACACTCTAGAGTTGAAGCGAAAAAAAAATTTCACCCCCACTTTACGTGTAGGGGAGGTACCCTAAAAAAAATTAAATTTTTAGATTTTATTGTACGACTTTGTCGGCTTTATTGATTTATATATCCATGCCAAATTTCAGCTTTCTAGCACTAACGACCACGGAGAAAAGCCTCGGACAGACAGACAGACAGACAGACAGACAGACAGACAGACGGACATGGCGAAACTATAAGGGTTCCATTTTATGCCATTTGGCTACGGAACCCTAAAAAACGAGCTTATTTTTTTTGTGTATTTCTAATTCTGGCATCTATAAGGTTTTATATTACCTAACTAGAGTTTTGCTTGGTGCGCGGGGCCCGGGGGCCCCGCGGTGTGCATGGTGCTGTTGTTAGTATTGTTGTTTTTGTAGTTGGTGCTGTTGTTGATGTTGTTATTGATGAGTTATTGTTGTAGGTGCCGTTGTTTGAGTGAAAAAGTTTGTTTTCCAAAGGGAAGAAGTGGTGCAGTTGTACTTTTGCTGCGCGTGCGAGCATGCACTCGGCCTCGCGTATGTTGTTATTAATATTGTTGTTTATGTGTTGTTGTTGTAGTGTTTGTTGTTGTTGCTGTTGTTTAGGTGTAAAAGTTTGTGTTTTCCAAAGGGAAAAGGTAAAGCAGTTGTACTTTTGCTTGCAAGGAATGGTCCGCGTGCGAGCACGCACTCCCGCAGCTCGGCCTTCGGCCTCGCGTGCTTGGGCGATCCAGTGGGACGCTCCGGGCCTTCGGCCCTACGCGGAGCTCGGCCTTCGGCCTTCGCTAGCCTCGACGCTTCGCCGTCGGGCCTTCGGCCCGCCGGCTACGCTTATTAAGACAGTTGACTTGTTGCCGGTTCGCTTTATAACTTTTCCCGTAATTTTTGTTGTCATTAATATAAATAAGATTTGTTTTCCAAAGGGGAAAGTTAATGCGGTTGTACTTCCGCTTTGGGCCGCACTCTCGCAGCTCGGCCTTCGGCCTCGCGTGCTTGGGCGATCCAATGGGACGCTCCGTGCCTTCGGCCCTACGCGGAGCTCGGCCTTCGGCCTTCGCTGGGTTTCGAAGCTCAGCGTCGGGCCTTCGGCCCGCCGCTTCGCTTATTAAAACACTTAACTTGTAACCGGTTCGTTCTATAAATGCATTTTTCCCGTTATTTTTAGTATAAAGAATATTTGTTTTCCAAAGGTGAAATGTAATGCGGTTGTACTTCCGCTTTGGGCCGCACTCTCGCAGCTCGGCCTTCGGCCTCGCGTGCTTGGCCCATCCAGTGGGACGCTCCGGGCCTTCGGCCCTACGCGGAGCTCGGCCTTCGGCCTTCGCTGGGTTTCGAAGCTCAGCGTCGGGCCTTCGGCCCGCCGCTTCGCTTATTAAGACACTCGGGGAGGGTTGGTTTCGCTTCCGGAGTAGTGCGGGAAGTTGGAGCTTAAACACGACCCAATAGTAAAAGTGTCTTGACAAGCTCACGTCGGGCCTACGGCCTTTGGCCTTCGGCCCGCCGTTTCGCTTGTCTAAGACACTTTTCCTATTGGGTCGTGTTTAAGCTCCAACTTCCCCCTCTCAGGTGACGCTTCGGGCCTTCGGCCCTACGCGGAGCTCGGCCTTCGGCCTTCGCTGGCCTCGACGCGTCGCCGTCGGGCCTTCGGCCCGCCGGCTCCGCTTATCAAGACAGTCGACTTGGTAGAACGCTTGGGAGCACCGTACGCACGCAGCTCGGCCTTCGGCCTCGCTTTTAGTTACTGGGGGTTGCACGCTTGGGGGTCGGGGTGAAGGCTCCGGGCCTTCGGCCCTCCGCCGGGGTCGGCCTTCGGCCTCCCAGCCTGAAGCTCGCCCTTCGGGCTCGCTTAACCTACTTGGAAATTTGACTTTGCCCCTGTCCGCCGCCATTTTGGATTTTTCCAAAAAACTTTTTTTCATATGGTAATCTTGGCCCCCAGGCTCGCCGCATGCAAAATCTCAGCGCGCTCGGACCAACATTAAAAAAAGAAAAAAAAAAAGTCGGCCATTTTGAAATTTTTTTTGATGCAGTTTTATTTGTCTCGAGGCCCTCTATGACATTTGGTCGAGCACCCCCCACCTATCACGCACCGTTTGAGAGTTGCCATACAAAAGTAAACTGGCCATTTTTCCGCCATCTTGGATTTTTTCCAAAAATTTTTTTTTCCATAGGAGTCATTGGGGCTCCGAGATACCGCGACCGAAATTTCAGAGCGCTCGGACCTTTTTGAAGTTTTAGAAAAAAAAAAGTCGGCCATTTTGAATTTTTTTTTTCTTATTCAGATTCCACTCGGAGCCCTCTATGACATTTGGTCGAGCTCCCCCGACCTATCTCTCACCGTTTAGCATGTGGGGGATTCGAAAAAAAATCCCATACAAATTTTTTTTCAAGCTAAAAAAAAAAAAAAAATTTTTTTCGAACGCGGGGGCCCATATGTACCCACGTACCGGTTCTCGGCGCTCTCGGACCGTTTTGAAATTTCGGCGCCATTTTGAGTCGGCCATTTTGAATTTTTTTAAATGCCATTTCATTCGTCTCGGGGCCCTCTATGACATTTGGTCGAGCACCCCCCACCTATCTGTCACCGTTTAAAAGTTGCCATACAAAATAAAAGTGGCCATGGTGTCCGCCATCTTGGATTTTTTCCAAATTTTTTTTTTCCATACCGATCTAGAGGGCCCCGAGATTCCGTGACCGAAATTTGAGCGCGCCGGGACCGACTTGAAAATCGGCCGCCATTTTGAATCCGCCATTTTGAAAAAAAAATGGCGGCCTCCGAAACTGCCCGGGGTCCTCTGTGACATTTGGTCGAGCACCCCCCCACTATCTCCCACCGTTTAGCCGGGCCGTCAAACATTTTTCTGTCCCGATCCGGTAGACCGGATGTCGGATTTTTCCGGAGGTCACCGGACCGCCCCCTGTACGACCGTACCAAACTCGAATCCCCCCCGCGCCTCCTTCCGGGAGAACAATTCGTGTCGATTAACGTTCGGGCTGCAGCTTTATATAATATAGACTAGAGTTTTGCTTGGTGCGCGGGGCCCGAGGGCCCCGCGGTGTGCGTGGTGCTGTTGTTTGGTTGTTTGTCATGTTGTTTATGTTGTTGTTAATGAGTTGTTGTAGTTGGTGCTGTTGTTTTTGCTGTTGTTTAGGTGTAAAAGTTTGTGTTTTCCAAAGGGAAAAGGTAAAGCAGTTGTACTTTTGCTTGCAAGGAATGGTCCGCGTGCGAGCACGCACTCCCGCAGCTCGGCCTTTGGCCTCGCGTGCTTGGGCGATCCAATGGGACGCTCCGGGCCTTCGGCCCTACGCGGAGCTCGGCCTTCGGCAATATAGTTACTTTGGGGGTTGAAGGGAAGTTGGAGCGTAAACACGACCCAATAGTAAAAGTGTCTTGACAAGCTCAGCCGTTTCGCTTGTCTAAGACACTTTTACTATTGGGTCGTGTTTAAGCTCCAACTTCCCCGCTGGCGAGCTTCGAAGGGGACGCTTCGGGCCTTCGGCCCTACGCGGAGCTCGGCCTTCGATCTTCGCTAGCCTCGACGCTTCGCCGTCGGGCCTTCGGCCCGCCGGCTCCGCTTATTAAGACAGTTGACTTGTTGCCGGTTCGCTTTATAACTTTTCCCGTTATTTTTGTTGTTATTAATATAAAGAAGATTTGTTTTCCAAAGGGGAAAGTTAATGCGGTTGTACTTCCGCTTTGGGCCGCACTCTCGCAGCTCGGCCTTCGGCCTCGCGTGCTTGGGCGATCCAATGGGACGCTCCGTGCCTTCGGCCCTACGCGGAGCTCGGCCTTCGGCCTTCGCTGGGTTTGGAAGCTCAGCGTCGGGCCTTCGGCCCGCCGCTTCGCTTATTAAAACAGTTAACTTGTAACCGGTTCGCTCTATAAGTGCATTTTTCCCGTTATTTTTAGTATAAAGAATATTTGTTTTCCAAAGGTGAAATGTAATGCGGTTGTACTTCCGCTTTGGGCCGCACTCTCGCAGCTCGGCCTTCGGCCTCGCGTGCTTGGCCGAACCAGTGGGACGCTCCGGGCCTTCGGCCCTACGCGGAGCTCGGCCTTCGGCCTTCGCTGGGTTTCGAAGCTCAGCGTCGGGCCTTTGGCCCGCCGCTTCGCTTATTAAGACACTCGGGGAGGGTTGGTTTCGCTTCGGGATTAGTGCGGGAAGTTGGAGCTTAAACACGACCCAATAGTAAAAGTGTCTTGACAAGCTCACGTCGGGCCTACGGCCTTTGGCCTTCGGCCCGCCGTTTCGCTTGTCTAAGACACTTTTCCTATTGGGTCGTGTTTAAGCTCCAACTTCCCCCTCTCAGGTGACGCTTCGGGCCTTCGGCCCTACGCGGAGCTCGGCCTTCGGCCTTCGCTGGCCTCGACGCGTCGCCGTCGGGCCTTCGGCCCGCCGGCTCCGCTTATCAAGACAGTCGACTTGGTAGAACGCTTGGGAGCACCGTACGCACGCAGCTCGGCCTTCGGCCTCGCTTTTAGTTACTGGGGGTTGCACGCTTGGGGGTCGGGGTGAAGGCTCCGGGCCTTCGGCCCTCCGCCGGGGTCGGCCTTCGGCCTCCCAGCCTGAAGCTCGCCCTTCGGGCTCGCTTAACCTACTTGGAAATTTTACTTTGCCCCTGTCCGCCGCCATTTTGGATTTTTCCAAAAAACTTTTTTTCATATGGTAATCTTGGCCCCCCAGGCTCGCCGCATGCAAAATCTCAGCGCGCTCGGACCAACATTAAAAAAAGAAAAAAAAAAAGTCGGCCATTTTGAATTTTTTTTTGATGCAGTTTTATTTGTCTCGGGGCCCTCTATGACATTTGGTCGAGCACCCCCCACCTATCACGCACCGTTTGAGAGTTGCCATACAAAAGTAAACTGGCCATTATTCCGCCATCTTGGATTTTTTCCAAAATTTTTTTTTTCCATAGGAGTCGTTGGGGCTCCGAGATACCGCGACCAAAATTTCAGAGCGCTCGGACCTTTTTGAAGTTTTAGAAAAAAAAAAAAGTCGGCCATTTTGAATTTTTTTTTTCTTATTCAGATTCCACTCGGAGCCCTCTATGACATTTGGTCGAGCTCCCTTGACCTATCTCTCACCGTTTAGCATGTGGGGGATTCGAAAAAAAATCCCATACAAATTTTTTTTCGAGCTAAAAAAAAAAAAAAATTTTTTTTCGAACGCGGGGGCCCATATGTACCCACATACCGGTTCTCGGCGCTCTCGGACCGTTTTGAAATTTCGGCGCCATTTTGAGTCGGCCATTTTGAATTTTTTTAAATGCCATTCTATTTGTCTCGGGGCCCTCTATGACATTTGGTCGAGCACCCCCCACCTATCTGTCACCGTTTAAAAGTTGCCATACAAAATAAAAGTGGCCATGGTGTCCGCCATCTTGGATTTTTTCCAAATTTTTTTTTTCCATACCGATCTAGAGGGCCCCGAGATTCCGTGACCGAAATTTGAGCGCGCCGGGACCGACATGAAAATCGGCCGCCGTTTTGAATCCGCCATTTTGAAAAAAAAATGGCGGCCTCCGAAACCGCCCAAGGTCCTCTGTGACATTCGGTCGAGCACCCCCCCACTATCTCCCACCGTTTAGCCGGGCCGTCAAACATTTTTCTGTCCCGATCCGGTAGACCGAATGTCGGATTTTTCCGGAGGTCACCGGACCGCCCCCTGTACGGCCGTACCAAACTCGAATCCCCCCCGCGCCTCCTTCCGGGAGAACAATTCGTGTCGATTCACGTTCGGGCTGCAGCTTTATATAATATAGACTAGAGTTTTGCTTGGTGCGCGGGGCCCGAGGGCCCCGCGGTAGTCGTGTAGTTTGTTGTTTTTGTTGTTGTTAGTGTTGTTGTTAATGTTGTTGTTGATGAGTTGTTGTTGTAGGTGTCGTTTTTTGAGTGAAAAAGTTTGTTTTCCAAAGGGAAGAAGTGGTGCAGTTGTACTTTTGCTGCGCGTGCGAGCATGCACTCGGCCTCGCGTATGTTGTTATTAATGTTGTTGTATATGTTGTTGTTGTAGTGTTTGTTGTTGTTGCTGTTGTTTAGGTGTAAAAGTTTGTGTTTTCCAAAGGGAAATTGTAAAGCAGTTGTACTTTTGCTTGCAAGGAATGGTCCGCGTGCGAGCACGCACTCCCGCAGCTCGGCCTTCGGCCTCGCGTGCTTGGGCGATCCAATGGGACGCTCCGGGCCTTCGGCCCTACGCGGAGCTCGGCCTTCGGCCTTCGCAGGGTTTCGAAGCTCAGCGTCGGGCCTTCGGCCCGCCGCTTCGCTTATTAAGACAGTTAACTTGTAACCGGTTCGCTCTATAAATGCACTTTTCCCGTTATTTTTAGTATAAAGAATATTTGTTTTCCAAAGGGGAAAAGTAATGCGGTTGTACTTCCGATTTGGGCCGCACTCTCGCAGCTCGGCCTTCGGCCTCGCGTGCTTGGGCGGTCCAATGGGACGCTCCGGGCCTTCGGCCCTACGCGGAGCTCGGCCTTCGGCCTTCGCTGGGTTTCGAAGCTCAGCGTCGGGCCTTCGGCCCGCCGCTTCGCTTATTAAGACAGTTAACTTGTAACCGGTTCGCTCTATAAATGCTCTTTTCCCGTTATTTTTAGTATAAAGAATATTTGTTTTCCAAAGGGGAAAAGTAATGCGGTTGTACTTCCGATTTGGGCCGCACTCTCGCAGCTCGGCCTTCGGTCTCGCGTGCTTGGGCGGTCCAATGGGACGCTCCGGGCCTTCGGCCCTACGCGGAGCTCGGCCTTCGGCCTTTGCTGGGTTTCGAAGCTCAGCGTCGGGCCTTCGGCCCGCCGCTTCGCTTATTAAGACAGTTAACTTGTAACCAGTTCGCTCTATAAATGCACTTTTCCCGTTATTTTTAGTATAAAGAATATTTGTTTTCCAAAGGGGAAAGGTAATGCGATTGTACTTCCGCTTTGGGCCGCACTCTCGCAGCTCGGCCTTCGGCCTCGCGTGCCTGGGCGATCCAGTGGGACGCTCCGGGCCTTCGGCCCTACGCGGAGCTCGGCCTTCGGCCTTCGCTGGGTTTCGAAGCTCAGCGTCGGGCCTTCGGCCCGCCGCTTCGCTTATTAAGATACTCGGGGAGGGTTGGTTTCGCTTCGGGAGTAGTGCGGGAAGTTGGAGCTTAAACACGGCCCAATAGTAAAAGTGTCTTGACAAGCTCACGTCGGGCCTTCGGCCCGCCGTTTCGCTTGTCTAAGACACTTTTCCTATTGGGTCGTGTTTAAGCTCCAACTTCCCCCTCTCAGGTGACGCTTCGGGCCTTCGGCCCTACGCGGAGCTCGGCCTTCGGCCTTCGCTAGCCTCGACGCGTCGCCGTCGGGCCTTCGGCCCGCCGGCTCCGCTTATCAAGACAGTTGACTTGGTAGAACGCTTGGGAGCACCTTGTGCACGCAGCTCGGCCTTCGGCCTCGCTTTAAATTACTGGGAGTTGCACGCTTGGGGGTCGGGGAGAAGGCTCCGGGCCTTCGGCCCTCCGCCGGGGTCGGCCTTCGGCCTCCCGGCCTGAAGCTCGCCCGTCGGGCTCGCTTAACACAGTTTTATATAGGATTTCGCTTTGTTCCTCACGCCCGCAGCTCGGCCTTCGGCCTCGCCCAAAATTACTGGGAGTAGGACACGCTTGGCCGCTCGGGGTGAAGCTCCGGGCCTGGCGGCCCTCCGCGGGGTCGGCCTTCGGCCTCCCAGCCTGAAGCTCGCCCTTCGGGCTCGCTCAACCTACTTGAAAATTTGACTTTGCCCCTGTCCGCCGCCATTTTGGATTTTTCCAAAAAACTTTTTTTCATATGGTAATCTTGGCCCCCAGACTCAGCCGCATGCAAAATCTCAGCGCGCTCGGACCAACATAAAAAAAAGAAAAAAAAAAAGTCGGCCATTTTGAATTTTTTTTTGATGCAGTTTTATTTGTCTCGGGGCCCTCTATGACATTTGGTCGAGCACCCCCCACCTATCACGCACCGTTTGAGAGTTGCCATACAAAAGTAAACTGGCCATTTTTCCGCCATCTTGGATTTTTTCCAAATTTTTTTTTTTCCGTACGAGTCACTGGGGCTCCGAGATACCGCGACCAAAATTTCAGAGCGCTCGGACCTTTTTGAAGTTTTAGAAAAAAAAAAAGTCGGCCATTTTGAATTTTTTTTTTCTTATTCAGATTCCACTCGGAGCCCTCTATGACATTTGGTCGAGCTCCCCCGACCTATCTCTCACCGTTTAGCATGTGGGGGATTCGAAAAAAAATCCCATACAAATTTTTTTTCGAGCTAAAAAAAAAAAAAAAATTTTTTTTCGAACGCGGGGGCCCATATGTACCCACGTACCGGTTCTCGGCGCTCTCGGACCGTTTTGAAATTTCGGCGCCATTTTGAGTCGGCCATTTTGAATTTTTTTTAAATGCCATTCCATTTGTCTCGGGGCCCTCTATGACATTTGGTCGAGCACCCCCCACCTATCTGTCACCGTTTAAAGTTGCCATACAAAATAAAAGTGGCCACGGTGTCCGCCATCTTGGATTTTTTCCAAATTTTTTTTTTCCATACCGATCTAGAGGGCCCCGAGATTCCGTGACCGAAATTTGAGCGCGCCGGGACCGACTTGAAAATCGGCCGCCATTTTGAATCCGCCATTTTGAAAAAAAAATGGCGGCCTCCGAAACTGCCCAGGGTCCTCTGTGACATTTGGTCGAGCACCCCCCCCACTATCTCCCACCGTTTAGCCGGGCCGTCAAACATTTTTCTGTCCCGATCCGGTAGACCGAATGTCGGATTTTTCCGGAGGTCACCGGACCGCCCCCTGTACGGCCGTACCAAACTCGAATCCCCCCCGCGCCTCCTTCCGGGAGAACAATTCGTGTCGATTAATGTTCGGGCTGCAGCTTTATATAATATAGATATATTTTATTTTTCGAACCCCTTACTCATCCTTAATGCAAGAAAAGCCGAATTCCTATCGCCTGTTTTCCTGAAATGAGAACCAATACTGCCTACATTTTGCAGGCCAATCAGGCCATATTCGACGTCTGACGAACTCGACGATTGGACGGACGTCAAACGGAAATTAGGCCTCGCGTTCCATCCGCATCAGCTCGCAGTGACAATATCAGCCATATCTTTTTCATTATCTTCAATTTATAATACCGCTACGCGCTACTGAGCGGAGACTTCATCTCATGGACTGGAGGGATTTGGCTATATGTAGACCCTAATTAGATTAGTTGGGTCCTTGAGTCAATTTTAGAACACCCGTTACGCAGGGTCTCTGTAAGTGACGAGCCATCCCTGGCTTTATTCCCTAATCTAGATATAGCCAATATTCCCGTTATGTCTCCTGGATAAGTTGGAAATTGAACGCAACAAAATGAGCAATTTCTAAGCCACATGCTAATGTAATCAACTTTGTACGGCATAAAGACAATATAAATAAACAGAAACGCGATGCATAATTTTTTTACTAACCCAAAAAAATACGACTTTGTGTAAATTATTATTATGGGGTTCTATGTCACCGTTTAGCTCTGCATTATAGATGAGATCACAATGACATACAACAAATATTCTGAATTTACGGCAAAACAAATATTTCTGTCAACGTTTTGTCATTTTTAACAGTGGTGATGAAAATGTAATTTATTAGTCGGTGATAACTTCAGCCAAGTGCTAATAGAGCACATGTGACGAAATTTATTTTTCTACACTTTATTTGCCTCCTCCTGTCCCGATATCTATCTGTATAATTAAATGTTGCAAGTTAAATACTCGCTTTTTGTTTAAGGGTATGCTGAAATTTAGCATACCCACGTAAGTCACAAATGCAATACCTATATGGGGTACCAAAACCTGTTACATAATGATTATATTTGGATTTTAGCAACGCTCTTAGGATACGAGTAGGACCTATGTAGCGTAAGATATATAATTATTTGGTAGGTATACAAAAATGTATTGAAATATGAATACTAATACTATGTATGGATATATGGTTGTAATTTCACTTCCACCTAAGAGTTTTTATTTTATCTTGCCTAATAATTTCACACGATAATAAAAAATAAGTTTATGACAAAAATTTAATTTTTGGTACGAGCTTTTATTGCTGACTGTACTTTTCTTTCCACAGGCAACTAAAACTCATCGAGACAATTATAACGACCCTAAACACAATTATTTTTCGTTGTTTTATCACAGAGTTCCCATGGCCACCTCCTGTCTCCATCATCAAATCAGCTCCATGTCATCATAATATTGCATTGCATGTCGATTTACATATGTACGCAAGATTTAACTCACCTACTAACAGGGCAAGTTTAATAAAAGCTTGTAAAGCAGAGAATTTCAACACCGGTTACGGGTAACGCTAAAAAAACTTGAACAGCGTTTTTCAACCTGTAAGTACAACTCTATAAATTGGTACTTAGTCCACATTACCCTTAATAACATTAAAAACAATGCCCAAACGCTTTCCACACATGCTTGTCTCCACGTAAAAAGGAACCTCAAACGCACTCAACTGTACCGGTAAATGAAACCGTCTCGAGCTTAACCGCTCGTTCATGACCCAAAAACGTTGGCAGGCGGTCAAACGATACAGTAAACACGCACTTTCAGAATCACAAGGTTATAAAAGCCCTTTTGTTTGAATGTCGTGTTTGAGCGGATGTGATGTAAACAGGCATCATTATTGTGTCAATATTACGGAATATGGACAGGCGAGGTCAGACGAGAGCTATCGCGCTTCTTTTTCAGTGAATATTTTCTGAACTCGTAAGTACTGGCTTTCATAACTATGGCTGATTAAATTCCAGTCGTTACGGTTTCTGTTAGCTTCGTTCTAATTTTCGTCTTGCATAAGATTTTTTCTCCTCTGTTGAGTTGAATGCAATAAAAATGTAACATGTCAAGATCTCAAGATGATATAATATACCATTCTGTGTTTGTAAAACTGGGATCATATATGTAAGTATGTACATTGTACGTACAATGAAATCAAACACATCAGAGTCAGGGTCTCAGAGTGTTTACAGAAATTGTTGTTTTTTTTTTTAATCAAATGAAGATTACAAAAAGCCTTAAACTACTGATTTGCCAAATTGCAGTACAGTTTTCCACCTTGTCTAGGTATTCTTAAACAAATACCAAGAGATTTTAACAGGGTTGAGACTCAAGAATCCTGTCATTTTGACCACTACGCCCGTTGGTAGGTACACCTTGGCGAGCGCACCGGGTTTCGGGTACGGGGTAAAAAAAAAGGTTCTTGGCTTTTTTTCTTCGGCCATAGGTCTTACGCGCAAAGTAACCCACCCACTGTCAAAAGTCTAGCAGCTCTCGAATAGAATCTATGTCAACGACCTTGTCTCCTAATAAAACACTGAGATACCTCCTCAAATCACGAAGCACTTTTTAATTTTTAGACTGATCCTAGTGACGGCAGGTATACGCTCTTCGCTTAATCATACACTGTATAATTATTCGCGAGAATGACCTGCACCCATACATGAGATCATCTCGCAAATCATTGCCTCATCAGTCAACAAACTAAAATAATACTTTCGGACATTGTTTAAACTGCTCAAAACATGACCACATTTAGGAATTCCGTGCGTTCGGGAAGACTTTAAATTCTTCTCGTAAATGATTCATCGAATTGTTTATAAAATAAGTGCATTTGTGATTGTATTTTACTTAGAATTGTATTGGCATTCCGGAGTACAGTTCCGGTCAATACGAATAACTATTTTATGCTCGAATGATGCCTAAGATGTCTAATATAGGTAAGTACCTTACCTTGTAACTACTGCTAGCCAAAATCCTGTTAATATTAGGAGCATTCGTCTATTTTTTAAACACGCATAGTGTTGTGTCTTTTAGATTTTATAAATTATGTGTCAAGTATGCATATCATCATTTCTGAGCCATCTCTGATTCTCTTTTTATATAGGAAGCCCTTTAAATTCCACAGATTTTTACAATACACTTTGTTTGGTAAATTATTATGAAAAGTTACTAGAAAGCTCTTATATAAATAACAACATGAAAGTGACATTCACGTGTGTAAATAATATTAGCCGGTTTGTAGCTAAAATGCAAAAACACACTAAAAACTCGAAAAGCGAGTGTAACAGATGTGCATCCCAGCGCAGAAGTTTGTTTTTTTTAAATTTAATTTATACAAATTTTAGTCAAAGGCAAATGCTATGAAAAAATCACATGGACCCTAGACTATATTTGCAAGGACAGTCTCCAACTAAAACCTAAAGGTTTATTGTTGGCTCAATCGTATCAAATCACGAATACATGTCTAGTTTCCATTTATTTTTAGTGGCCTGCATACCAAAACTAGATAATTTTAGTATAAAATAGCTAGTGATATAGCCGAGGAATTTGACGAGCAAAATGTTATTCAGAGGTATACTATATTTCCAGAGTAATTAAGATAATAGCTAAAAAAACCCGCGCGACGCCCATATCTTTCGCCGCAAGTTTTAACCGGCAACCGGCGCCCATAGTTAATTTCTAATTTTCTGGTTTTACACCCCATCTTGACAGTAGCAGAAGCGTCCTTAAAACTGCGGGATCATCAGTTGGCCTAATATGAACAACTTAGCACAGGTATTTCAAAGAAAAAACCAGCAAATTAGATCCTACTTGCCCATTGGGCTATGTCTGACCTTTCCTCCTGGTATGCGATCACGTCCGCCATTGATTGATATAAATCATGACAAATATTTATACAAATGTCGTCAGATGTGAAAATTATGAACCTTTTAACGACCGATATTTAAATCCCTGAAAATAATTTTTAGGATTCCGTACCAAAAAGGAACCCTCATGTTGCGACTCTGTCCGTCCGTTTGTCTATCTGTCTGTCACATCGCTAAATATCTCGAGAACCACTTAAGCTATTGAAATTTGGAATAGTTTTGAACAACACTAACCCACATATATTGAAAGTATTATTTTTTTATTCTATTTTTATTAACTATGGAAAATGTCCAATATGAAGAGGGGGCAAAATTTCAGTCTAGTTACTAGGTCAAATGGGGGTCTCATTTGAAAGAGCTGAAATTGTACATTACAAAATAAATTTAACTTTATTTTATAGTGAAAAATAGTTGTTTTCACGTCAGCAGCTTGAACAAGGGTAATTTGCTGCTTAAAAACAGTGAGCAAAATCGCATTTTGCTCACCGAGTGAGACAAAATAACATTCAAGTGACCTTTAGATTCCAATGTCATTTCAACGTGCGGGGCCTAATACAAGTTCGAACTGTTCGAAGTATTTGGATTCTATTATCTTTATCCCTTTCAGGTCATTAGCAAAAAGAAAGAGACAAAAAAGTGCATAAGTAATTCAACGGTATATTGACGGTTTATAATAGACCCCCGAAATAAGTCAGACCGCATCGTTCCAAACCACTCTACGAGTCTTCATTCGTAATAATTAATTAATGAAATAAAAGTTTAAAATTTAATAAAAACACCATATTTTTTGTATTTTATTATACAATCAAAACAATGAAGTTATACAAATTTACGCAATTGTTACACAGTAAATAATTCTACTTAACTACTTTTAACGACCTCTACTATTGTTGACAAATAGTAGTATCCGCAATTCGGACCGTATTTTACAAAGTTTTTTTTTTACATAAAAAAAGTTGTCGATTGAACTGTCAATTGATGTTCGTTAATTCATTTTTTTCGTATTAGTTTATTTAAATTTCTTTCGTTTTGTTTTATTGCGGTAATTAAAGTTAATTGTGAGAATACCTGCAGAAAACATGAGTGAAATTGTGATGAAGACGGATTACATTTTTTCAGGTTGTATTTTTTGATGGCTGACTGACGTGAAAATTTTTGTGTACTACACGAGATCAAAGTTATTTACATCTCATGCGCTTTTGAGTCCCTTACTACGCTCTAGATTCTAAATTAGATTCACTCGCTACTCTCGTGAATATATTATAGAATCTTTCGCTTGCACGGGACTCAAAACAAGCACTCGAAGAAATATCAAACTTTGCTCTCTTGTTGTACAAATAACTATTAAATAAAGAACCTGAAAAAATTTAATCCGTCTTCATCACAATTTCACTCATGTTTTCTGCAGGTATTCTTACAATTAACTTTAATTACCGCAATAAACAAAACGAAAGAAATTTAAATAAACTAATACGAAAATAATGAATTAACGAACATCAATTGACAGTTCAACCGACAACTTTTTTATGTAAAAAAAAAAACTTTGTAAAATACGGTCCGAATTGCAGATACTACTATTTGTCAACTATAGTAGAGATAGTTAAAAGTAGTTAAGTAGAATTATTTACTGCGTAACAATTGCGTAAATTTGTATAAGTTCATTGTTTTGATTGTATATCAACTTTACGTGTGTTAATTACACTTGAAATTTCTATGAGATTACATTACAGACACCTTATTTTCAAATAAAAGAAAACTTTTGAAATGGTTCACATGATAGAGAATTATCCTCGAACAACCAACATACGTGCAAACATCGCGCAAATTAGTACGATTATTTGCCGATAGATGGCGCTGTACACAATGATACTTAGTATAGATGCTTCTGATCAAGTCTTTCGCGTTTATAGTTACACGAGATAATTCAAAGTTTGTACGGAACACTCCGGTCACCAGTAAAACTCGCACTAGAACTCGCACTTGACGGTTTTATTTAAATATTGGCACATAACAAGGTTACGGGAAAGTCAAATAACGTCTATAAAAACAATTGCTAGATGTCCT
Source organism: Cydia pomonella (assembly GCF_033807575.1). Classification (NCBI taxonomy): domain Eukaryota; kingdom Metazoa; phylum Arthropoda; class Insecta; order Lepidoptera; family Tortricidae; genus Cydia; species Cydia pomonella. The sequence goes on along the minus strand of NC_084704.1, from coordinate 12,168,049 downwards.
GTCTAAACCACAAAATTAAGAGGAAATACCAGCTGAGGAAATATCCCTTCTTAGATTTGAGAATTTGAATAATACCTATCTCTGTAGCGCTAACGGGGGCGGGGCGGCGACAACTGCAGCTTAGGCGAAAAACCCTGCATAAAATCTCGGAAATTGAGGTTTGTTTCTCGTCATTTTCCTCCTCCAAAACTGAATCAATCATAGGTAACGAAATTTTAGTAACGGAATATGAAAGAAATTTCGAAATGTATGCTAGGCGTCTGTTTACGGCGTATAATTTTGCCGTTGTTAGGGCTGTTTGAAGTAACCTAATTCTTATAAAAACCAGAATATCAAAAAAGCAAAACGTATTTACAGACACAGGACAACGGTCATATTGAACTCATATAAAAATATTAATCTAGGGCCAAAATCCAGAGACGAAAATGTCGTGAACGTTTTTATGGAAAAATTACTTCTTATGTTTCCTCTTAATCAAAGCGACTATTTATACTAAACCCTAAATAAATTCCTACAAATTCGTCCCAAATGACTCACTAACAGAGTAGACAAACGTATTTTAGATTTTCATTCACTTATACATGTATATTGCGCAATTATCGCTACGAATTCCTTGGCATTGGCATAGGAATGGTCTAAAAGTGGACAGCCGCTTGTGGGAGCCAGCAATAATAAATATTTGGAAATTAATCACTTTAATAATACACTAACATTACTTAAATGTAAATTGTACATGTAATGTAGACAATATAAGGTGTATTGCGTCAAAAACCTTGTTTAAAACCAACACAATGTTTTAAGGTCTTATTTCCGTCAACAGCATAATCGACTCTTACTTACTCGGTTGTTTATGTTATAGCAAAACCTTGGACGGTTTATTAAAAAAAGCTAATACTCCGATTATGATTTCAAAACAGCTTCATAACCATTTTACTAATCGTTTTCCATCGTTGAAAAATGTTTATTCAACTAAACTTTGTGTTACTCTTTCTTTAACGCAAAACGGTCGAATGGATTTGAATGAAGACATAGAAATTGGAATACTTTGTATTCCAGAATTCATCCCATCCAATAAGAAGTTTCCATCGCATTTCTATTACCGAGTCCTACGCGGACATAATCTTTAGCAAAATTAGTAGGACGACGAAATAAATATTTCCAAATACACACTTGAAATCAGTGTTGATAAGACTCGCAGACATTAAGACTCGCAATAAAAATAACTGGATCCAAACAGGCTGTCTATTTGCGAAGTGAACGGACGCCAGCTGATTCTGACTGATGACGTCCAGACAGCCATCTGAAAGAATGCCAGGAATGTCGGTTAGTATGGTGAGACTACTCCCGCGACTTTTCGACCCACAGTCCTTATTGAGCTTAATGTGGGACTAAATCTTAATCCATAATTCGGCGAACTAGATGGAGAAGCCAATATTCACAAAATATGTTGCTACAGTTTGGTCGGTGTTGCTCATATCGATATTATTTAAAAAGTTTACAATGGGGACTACCGTGAGAATTTGCCACTAGGGGCAACATCAAAGACATACTTAAATAGAAATATTTGTAAGCCAACTATATCAGTAGAAAAAAAGGAACTACATTTTAACATTCGGAGCGATTTTCTGACAATATTCTCATTATCAAAAATCGTTAAACCACGTTTCTGTGATGTTCATAAATCGAAATCTTAAATTATTCTCATAGAAGAGTCTTATACATTTGTAGACACTTTTATAGAACACGACAAGCTCGATAAAGGAATTACATGGATAGAGTGCAAAATCATACTTATCGATATAATTTTATCTACATATATGCCGTGACTATTTTTATTTGCTAATATTCCTGGTGTCATTTTACCTGTCAAACTAGTCAGCGGAATTATGGATTCGATTTGTGTAAGATTATCTCATTATATCCTTATTCATTTATTAGTCTTTAGATAGGACATGACATAAAGGTGGTACAGCCATCTAAAAAAAATAGCGATACAACTATACTATAAGAGTTTCCCACCGGGCCCCCAATGAAACGCACCCATGCCACGTAAAAAGCGTACAAAAAGTCCAGGAATTTTGCAGGATGTGTTTAGTTTTTGGAATAAAAACAACGTGTCCGATTCCTGTGTTTTCCGTAACAAATATAAATAAGCAAACAGAGTTGTAAAACCGTAATTAGATAACACATCAATCCAAATTAATCCTATACGATAGCTACCTTGCAAGTTACGAGTACCTAAGTAGAAACTATTACTAATTATGATTTGGCTCTCAAAATAAGGAAAAACGCGATGACGGTAACCAATTAGGCTATCGGTGTTTTGAAATCTTCCCTCTAAACATACTGTATACGAGTAGTATATAGTAAGTATACTGATGGTACATTTAATTTAAACTGCTCAGTGTAAGGTAATGTAAGGTAAATAGTAATGTGGAAATTTTGCTGCTACATTGACGTCTAACATTGCAACTCCTTATTGACGTTTAGACTAGTCGTAAGTTCAGGAATGTATAGAATTCAAATTTATTTCAAATTAACGTCCGTTTAAAATGAAGTACGCCGTGTCATTGTTTGTGTGACGCCACTGGCAAAACCATGCATAACTGGCGTGATAGTCTAAAACCCAAGACGTATTCAGACTTTACAAATACGATACCAAATTGAGTTTAATCTCAGCGCGTCCCTCCTCGTGCCACAGTTTCATTAGTAAGCAGAGTGCACGGTGAATAAAGAAAAATAAGTAATATATTATATTTTGGAAATCTGAAGGTTCTCCCCTATCCTTAAGGCCGTGTATGCCGCCGCCATGGATGCTCTCTTTTTCGCATAAAATGGATTGTCATATTTTTACATGGCATAACACGATTGGCATACCGCTATTTCGCATAAATGGCAATATATTAATTCTTCAAATCGCCTAAATAGCTGTGTTTCTAATAAATTATAAGCATAATATTCTTTGGCCGTATATAAATATTACTAATGTCGGATTTTTATAACTTCAAATTTCATAATATATTATGCGCATAATATTCTTTGGCCGTATATAAAAATGAATAATGTCTGATTTTTATAACCCATCCTCACAAAGATGAACTGTTGTCATAAAAGCAGGTTAATTTAGGTTAGAACTGCGACTCCCACAAAGACGAACTGTTGCCAGAAATGCAGGTTAGGTTAGGTTATAACTACGACCCTCACAAAGACGAACTGTTGCCTAAAAAGAAGTTTAGGCTAGATTAGAACTGCGGCTCCCACAAAGACAAACTGTTGCCAGAAATGCAGGTTAGGTTAGAACTTCGACCCTCACAAAGACGAACTGTTGTCATAAAAGCAGGAAGCAGGTTAGGTTATAATTGCGACCGCTGTCGCGAACGTATTGCGAACCAGCTAATATTTGCCAACGTCATGGAGTAGATGGCGCTAGTAGTCACGTTTAACTTAAGTAACCGCTTCTAGGTTATTGGGATTTTTTGAGGGAAGTTGAGAGGGTAGATGAGAACGACAGTAGGAAAAAGGAGGTTGTGTGCGGACAGATCGACGCGGCAGTGATACTTGCTTTTAGATCAAGTCAAGAACGTTCTTATGGTGTTATTAGAATAATGATATGTCTCTGGTATATTGTGACCAACGTTATCAGTACTCAGAGTGAACAGTGATCCAGTGAGGCTAATATGAACTTAAGGTAAACTTTGTGTGAGGAATGGGGTCGCTATAAGGGGAGGTTTGGAGGCGACTATTAAGCTCAAGAAACCAGGTGGATAATCATGTGATACTCATGTTATATGTAGGTAATAAAGTCGGACACCAGCACAACTCATATCGTCATCTCACTAACATCCAGGCCTCGTATAGGTATGTAGTACATTTACATTATATCGCTTTCCAGTATCCGTAAAACCATTAGCTCATTCGATAGGTTAATAAGTATGGTGAGCTTGACGACAACCGCCACAAGATGGACGTTGTTAGAAAATCAGGTTAGGTTAGGTTAGGCTTGTAGTATCAGTTTTAGTATATTTGGATTTAGGCTATACGGGTTATGCGTATAGAAGGATTGGACATAAGAATCTTATGACATTTCACCGTTAGGATGGAAATGTATTAGACAAGTGTATGCGCATAAAAAATAGGATATTCGAATTTAGGCTGTACGGGTTTTTTTTAATATTACGTCGGTGGCAAACAAGCATACGGCCCGCCTGATGGTAAGCAGTCTCCGTAGCCTATATACGCCTGCAACTCCAGAGGAGTTACATGCGCGTTGCCGACTCTATACCCCCCCCCCCCCCCCCCCGTTGAGCTCTGGCAACCTTACTCACCGGCAGGAACACAACACTACGAGTAGGGTCTAGTGTTATTTGGCTGCTGTTTTCTGTAAGGTGGAGATACTTCCCCAGTTGGGCTCTGCTCTGGATCTGGAATGACATCCACTGGCTGTGCCCTATCACACATGTTACCTGTAGGGCGGAAATATTTTAAGCAGGGCAAGTTTATGCACATAAAAATTAGGATGATCGATTTATTCGAATTAATAGTTATGCCAATAGTTATTATGCGAAGTGAAATTAGGCAAGAAAAATTTATGCGTTCCAATATAGACCCCGCCGCTATACAATCCAAGTTACTTGCTGGCTACGTTTTAATTATTACTTGTTGCGATATCATTAGTTCTTATTCAGTAGTATTACTACAATTCGCCCAAATAAAACGATAATGTCGATTGGAGTTGAGAATGTTACCCCAGGATGTTATAGATGCTCGCGTAATATTCGGAAACACGTACGTTATCGAAGGCCACGTTATACATACCAAATTAGCTGTAAAATTTGTTTACTTGTTTGATGCTGATAAATTTCTCTCCAAAATCCGCGGGGACCATTTTGATTCAGTTAAAAAAACACACTCGATGAGGTACCCTAATATTTAGAATATTGGTATGCATGTTTATATGCAACATGAGATTAAAACAGTGTTTAATGTACTGTTAGTAGTAGGAAACAGAGGGTTCCATATAATTGAGATACGGAACATTACCAGAACCTCGCAAATCTTTCCATTCCTTCCCTTATGTATACACGCCTTTTAGTTGGTGTAAAGCGACCTCTTCCTAAAGACGATTACATATTTTAACGTATTGAGAATTCACAAGTAACATGTGATAACCTCTGTGAGCGATACTACAAATTTTCACAATACGTCATACGTAATTACATCACGTCAGATATCGAATATATATTATATAGCCAAGTAATTTAAAGTAATAGTTTATAGTCAAATTCATCACCATGATAGCAAGGGTTGTTATTTGTATACGCGCCAACGGTACAAGCAATGAATAACTGCATATTAATTATATACTCAGTTTTGGAAAACGCCTTGCACAAAAATTAAGTAAAAATTTTAACAATGACAATAACCTTCCCAGCTGTAAAATATCACTCACAGTGACACGCAATTTACGATTAAGGATTTCGTGCGCGTAAAAAACGAGCCGAGTAACTCAATTTACATTGGCGATGAAACATTGTCGCATTCTTGCTTTTACAAGTCCCGAACGAGTTCATTTGACTGACCTTTATTTCAACCTTTATGTCGGTCGATGTAGTGTAGATAATTAAAAACAGAAAATATTCGGTTTTATTGTATAGCAATCTTCGAAAAAAACATTTTTTAAATATTTCATTTATAAGTAGTTAGTTTAGTAGTAGTATTTCATTGTAGGTATATGTTGAAAATTAAATTAACAAGATCGTACTTCCTAGGACCATAAAGTGGCCATGCATTTTTCAGATGTGTGTATCTACGAGTTAGGTGTCTAAGGGTTCACAGTTTAAAAGATTGCTCCGTATATGACGTATTGCCTTTTTATAATAAAACCGCCAAGTGAATACGGTACATTGAATTGATTTAACATTATTGAAAATCATTAAATATTCATACAAGAATGACGCATCGTTATCTCCATAATAATAGGTATACTCGTAACTACTTGGGCACGTGAACGGGCAGCGCTAAAATCGTGCTTTATAGTCTCACATGGGCTGACTTAAAAATATAATTTAAGTTGACGAAGCCTGTTGCAGATTTTACCGCTGTATTGTTTTGTGTCGAAGTCTGTAGCTAAATGTGAGTTTGTGTTCACCCGAAGGTCCCTGATTTCAGTGAAATGTTACTTCAGATCATTGAAGTAGTTTTTTTTTAGATAACAGAGTCATTTATTTTTCGGCTTGAAATCTGGAAAAATATTGACATTAATAATTAAAACTAGTGTATCATAATAGTTTCAATAAAACTGTATAAACTATACAAAAATTAAGAATCCGAATACACAGTTAAAAGACCAAAGAAGAAGAAGAAGAAGAGAGAATAGAAGTTATGTCAATCCTTTTACCTGTTATCAAGAGGAAGATTATTTAATATCGAATACAAATCAGCCGTGTTTCTGTTCCCAATATGTAACAGTTCTAGCCATTCTCGAGCACCATTTTAGCTGCCCACGATACTCCAAGAAACGGAACCAAAGGTATACGACCAATGAATTAACGAACCTAATCATAGCTAAACAGAAATTAACGTATTCAAATATTGTAACTGTATTGTCGAGGCAATTAATATCGATTGATGTACTGCTAATGACCAGCTTTGTTATTTGAAGTGTTTTGTTATAAAAACGCTTAATCATTATTCATTAGTCATCTGATGAGACCACCTGGACAGGTGCCCGAGAGTTTTGCATCTAATTTTTCTTACAAGGCTCGGATAACCTAAGAAAATGTTGACTGAAGTACAAATCTTGTATCAGTACTTGGGTGCATCCACTTTAAGACCGACACTTTTCACGTCTCAGGCGTTAACAAATGTCTCTGGAGTTACCAAGAAATCCCGATTCTATTTTAATATTTGTCTAAATTTTAGATCTATCAGAAAGCAAATCGCTTGTTTTAACGTGTGACATAAAAATATATAATAATCGTAAGCGAAATTCTCGATTGAAGTTTCAATATCTTGGACAGATTAGTGTCGGTCTAAAAGTTGATTCGCTCACTTATGAATCTACTTGTATTTTTAGAAATAAAAATAAAGTTCACGCTATAAAATTAAAATACTTAGCAAAAAAGAAAACAAATTTCTGCAAAATGATCAAAGTAAATCTTAAATTAATACAGATACAAAAACCACTTATTAGAAGTTATCCAGAATTTAGAAGAAATGCATTTAAAGATTGTATAAATAGCCTGTAAACTGCCAAAAATTGAACAAGTCAAATCTGTAAAAAATGGAGCTTCGTTGTTTAATGAAAATTATACACATGAATGATTCCTGCATCTAACATTTCATACTTTTTTCTTAGTTACAACATTTTTGGTAAGACAGAAGCAAAACAGTAAGCCGCAACTTATGCCCTTTTTGCCGCCCTATTCATAGAAGAGTATTAGTGGGCGCCTGCCACTATCTTCTGGTCATGGCTAGCGCTCCGATGTTTTGTGGAATCCATTGTTAGGCGCTCCCTTTGTTTTGTTTTTACGTGCATTCAGCTTCCGACCGTATTCGGGGATTAAAAGCTGATGCCAGTCGGCAGAGTAACACATTACACTTTGAATTATTTAAATGCTTTCACGCAATCGAATGATTCGAAAGACGCACTTTTTTATATTAACGGGCGCACATTAGATGTAAAATAAGTAATTACCGGTTAGTTACATAAAAATTAAGGAATATTCTCAGAATATGGGCAGCAAAATTGACAATTGGGATTTCAACGTCTTTTATTTTGGTCACATTTACTGCGTCAGATGAATAAAAGAAATAATCCGTCCGTTTTTTCACAATTGACGGAAGAATATGGGAAAAATTATTATATTTTTTGCAACGTGGTATTCGCAACCATGTAGTTAAGCCCGCCTTTAAGAGGGAGTTCTTCATATTATGGTTTAATTTCTAATATGTCACTGGGATAACAACGTCGAAAAGATAAGGAATCAAAGGAACCACTGACCTACATTTCGTTTGCATTAATCTGGCATTAATATGTAGGGCATGCAACTCAAGTAATCAATATGCATATGCAGGAAGCCGAAGCTGTGGTGCATTACGCATGTGATGTGACTTCTCCTTAAAAAAAAAATCGGTCTAAATTATACACATGCAAGCCAATATTTTCTTTATAAAATATATGACGTGTATCTGCCTACATGTAACCTTATTTCGCACTATGATGTATCATACAAGGATATACTAAAAGAACCATAATTGTTTAATCCTGGTTTGTAGAGGCCAACTATCTATATTATTCATTTATTGCGCGGTTTTTAGGGTTCCGTAGCCAAATGGCAAAAAACGGAACCCTTATAGATTCGTCATGTCCGTCTGTCTGTCCGATTCTGTCACAGCCACTTTTTTCCGAAACTATAAAAGCTATACTGTTCAAACTTGGTAAGTAGATGTATTCTACGAACCGCATTATGATGTTTATACAAAAATAGAAAAAAAACAATAAACTTTGGGGGTTCGCCATACTTAGAACTGAAACTCAAAAAATCTTTTTTCATCAAACCCATACGTGTGGGGTATCTATGGATAGGTCTTTGAAAATGATATTGAGGTTTCTAATATCATTTTTTTCTAAACTGAATTGTTTGCGCGAGAGACACTTCCAAAGTGGTAAAAAGTGTGTCCCCCCCCCACCCCCGTAACTTCTAAAATAACAGAATGAAAAATCTAAAAAAAAATATATGATATACATTGCCATGCAAACTTCCATCGAAAATTGGTTCGAACGAGATCTAGTAAGTAGTTTTTTTTTAATACGTCATTAAAATAAAATAAAGAAATGTTTTTCATCAAACCCATACGTGTGGGGTATCTAGGGATAGGTCTTAAAAAATGATATTTAGGTTTCTAATATCATTTTTTTCTAAACTGAATAGTTTGCGCGAGAGACACTTCCAAAGTGAAAAAATGTGTCCCCCCCCCCCCCCCTGTAACTTCTAAAATAACAGAATGAAAAATCTAAAAAAAATATATGATATACATTACCATGCAAACTTCCAACGAAAATTGGTTTGAACCAGATCTAGTAAGTAGTTTTTTTTAATACGTCATAAATGGTACGGAACCCTTCATGGGCGAGTCCGACTCGCACTTGGCCGCTTTTTTTCTATATCACGTTTCGTTAGCCAAACCCTATCTACGCAAGTTGTTGCGTCAAAAGTGACGAGTATTTACATTCATGTTCTCATGTTGGCCAACATTTTTTTCTGAACACCTGCTTTGTGTTGCTAGTGTTTTGGCATTAGGATTTAAAAAATCTTAGCCAAAAAACTGATCTATACAGAACTGTTCTTTACTCGAAAGAAGTAAGCATTCGTTTTTAATCGGGCATTTTATAGTGTTCAGTAGGAACCTCATGCTACTCTTGTGGTCTTTAGTGCAAAAAATGTAGTAACGTGGTTAACATTTATAAACCAAATACGTAGTCTATTTGAATATGCTACGTATCGAATATGTCTGTATATTTTGCGCCGAATATGTAATATTCGCGCAATTAAACGATACTATTCTAAGATCTTACTCTAAATCGTCCAGCACCGTAAAACGAAATCAAAGGAAGTATTTTTTTACAAGTAATTGCGTTTTAAATAGTTATTGTTGATTACACGTGAACTAATATACCTGATGTCAAATTCAAAGTGTAATTTTGAAGGGTTTCGTAGTTAAAACGTAAACGTGTAGATTAATAGGTAGGTACTGTTTAACATATCTAACGCCCAGTGTTGAGCAAAAAGAAGTTGGATTACAGATTAACGATTATGATTACAAAATGTAATTTTAACTACAAATTATAATTACTAAGAAAAAGTAGTTCAGCCTTTGATTAACGATTAATAACTACATTTTGTAGTTAGTAATATAACTAATAACTGCATTTTGTAGTTGTAATCTGTAATAAATTAGTTTAAGGTAGATATGGTGCTACTTTATAGCACTAGTGCGAAAATTAGCATATTACGTTACTATGTCGAACATTTAAAGGGCCATATGTACTGTAAAACATTGTACGATACATGTGCGAATAGGTAATTCGCAGCTCGTGTCTATTTAAAACACTCCCTTCGGTCGTGTTTTAATTTATCGCCACTCGTTTCGAATTTCAAATTTACGTACTTGTCTCGTAATGTACTATTATGCGATTACTAATTACTTTTACTCAAAAAAATGTTTTCGATTACCTTTGTATCCCTAATCAGGTTAAAAAAAATTAACGAATTTTAAGTTGATGTTAACATACCAAGTTTGACTTTACATTTAAAAAAAGGAATGTTAGTTTTACAAGATTTTTTACAAAGGGACCTATTAAAAAATATGAACATTTTAGGGCAAAAAGGAGTTTTTGTCACGTGGTCAGTTCAATGAAGCGACACCCGAGCATTTTTTTTAAATTTATATTGCATGAGGCTAAGTAAATGTATGAAAAAAATATAGAAAAAATATTATCCTTCTAAGGACCACGGGCCTACCCATAGGACTAATTAGTTCAATGCAATTTAAACTTTTTACATTTAGAAAAGACTTGCATTTCTTATGTTTCATTTCATTTTAAAACAAAAGAAACTCAAACTTATTCCCTACACTATTGATTTGAAATTCAGATAGCAATTTTTTTGTATGGTGGGCCGCAGGTGGTTATTACTTTTGTTTACTGATAGAGTAGATACTAAATTTGCTCATCTTTGCCTATCAAGATGTAATAGAGTAATTTTTATTATAAATTAATGTTATTTCGATTAAAAATTTCAAAGTAATCTTAATTACAAGTAGTTGTAACTACATGTAATCAACTACAAATAATTCAACTACATGTAATCTAATTTGTAGTTAAAATTACAATTGATTACGCCCAACACTGGCAACGCCAACGCGAGCTACGCGCCATGAACGTAGCCGATAACACGGTAAAAACAATATGTAGTGAAAAGCGCCTGTGAACAGAGAATCCACCTAGCGGTGAATGTGTTAACTAAAGCATAGTTCATATAGAATTGGCACATAATTAGCAATGTTTAAAAATAATAATTACATGGCGGGAAAAAAATTGACAATTACATTTCAATCACCAACCTTCAAAGTAGTAATGGTGAAAATATTATTTTCCTAGCTTTATGCATTTTAAAGTTTTCGACCATGAAAATTGAGAACAGGGGATTGATCGTGCACAAATACTTCGAAAATTCTTATCGATCCCGGACAAAGACTAAGTCGCTTAAGATGCTAAAAGCTAGTATTTGTAGGGTCATAAAACGTTACAAGGAGACTCTATCTGCCGACAGGAAAACACAAACTAATCGGAGGTCTGGGACAAACAACAAGATTTTGGGAAAAAAGTCCCAAGGTCACTCAAACAAAATTCAGGACGGTCTAATTACGATTTATCCCAAAAATTCAAAGAAACTTCTAGAAAGATAAAGATGATTCACCTCCGATGTGGCTATAAGAGCTATCGAGCAATAAAACAGCCAAATCGGACTGTTAAACAGATCCGACAAGCTAAAACACTAGCTCGACTATTGTACGACCCAGTATTGACAAAATTCGAAGGTTGCTTGTTGTTGGACGACAAGACGTATGTAAAACTCGATTTTAATCAACTACTCGGTTCGAAGTTTTATATGGCCAATAATAGAAGTAATTTACCCGAAAAATATAAGTTCGTGAAACTTGACAAGTTCGCAAAAAAAACATATGATATGGCAAGGAATTTATAATTGCGGCTGTAAGACGAAAAGTTTTATAACATAGTCAACAATGAAGTCGGACCTTTATATTAAAGAGTGCTTAGAGAAATGAGTATTGGCATTTATTAGAACCCATAACGGTCCTGTGAAATGTTGGCCAGATTTAGCCAGCTGCCACTACTCAAAAAAAGTTTTGGCATGGTATACTAATAATCAGGCCAATTACATACCCCGCGAGATGAATCCTTCGAATTGTCCCCAATTTCCATCTATCAAAAACTACTGTGCAAACTACTGTGTAAAGTGTTGTGCAGAAAATGACGGGGGTATTTGAAAGCTAAATACATTACTATTTAAAATTCACCATTCATAACTTTCTTATTTTATTTACTTAAAAAAATAACAATCTTCTAGTGCGTACCAATTCTATATGAACTATGCTTTACCATTAAACACCCCAGCAATGAACAATGGCTTTAATGACCTAAGTAATAGTTTTGATACAAAATAATTAGTTACTTTATTTTTTGGACGGAAGTTGTTTTTGAGTACAAGTTTACAAACGGCAGTCAACTCATCGAAATGCTACTCTGTTTAGCAATTCCATAGTGGCAGCACTCCCATGAATCAATCAATCATTTATAATTGCAAACTTGCTTTGATTTATGTAGGCATTGTAGGTGCGCGATAGAACATCATTTTTGGAATTTTTTTGCTATTTTAATATTGTAATTATAACAAGATCAAACCTAGGTGACAAGTCAAAAATGAGAATAAATAAAAATCGGACGTATTTTTTTTTAATGTCATAAGAGTTAAAAGCTTGTTAAAATGTGTATGGAATTTGTTTTCGAATCTAAACAAAGTGAAATGAAGGGACATACATAGCTACACACATACGATAGTTTGTGTATAAATATTTTCCATTATGTCAATATCCAGGGAGGAAAATGGGGACTACGTTTGTACGGAGAAGCGCGGTCGTTCACTACCGTCTTAACATTTTTTAACAAAATTATGTTATAGAATTCGGCAAGTATCAACAACCCTAATGCAGAGGCGATAGCAAAGCCAAGGTTCTGTTTTGATTGTACCACATACAAACTTACAATTCGGACTCAATTTTATTGCATTAGCTGAAAATACTTCCTATCCGTTGACAAATCAAAAGAAATCAAAATTAAACCCTATTCTGAGCGTATCAAGATTGGTTATCTCTTAACGTTCCTGCGACTTGCATTTGATTATAGGCATAAAAACTGCCAAGATCGCCGTATCTTCCTCTATATATTTAAAAAGACGTATGTTCAATAAGAGTCCGGTCGCTAATAACTTTTCATATGGGACGACAGTTGGCAGTGTGCCAGAGACGTTTCCGCTGAGGTTCGAAGATATGGACGAAATATAAAATTATTGATGATAGTTTGAAGATAGTTGAGCTTCTCAATTCAATAGTTATTCAGTAACATGAGAGTTAACCTTAGCCGATTATGACAGGTAAAAATGTTCCCCGTTTATGTAACTATGCAAAAGTGTTGTGGAATAAAAGGAAAAATGAAAATGAACGGACGTCAAGTTTAGTGATTCTAGTAAAGGTAGGTACTAGGTATACCTAGAGTCACAAGCAGAATATTTATATATATGACAGGAACATCTTTTCCAATGCGCGTGTGTCAAAAGGATTTCCACAAAAGATATTTTTACTGACTCACGGAAAGAAAGACGGTCGCAATAGATTAATCGAATTCAAAACTCTTTTTACATTCAAGGTCATATACATTTGGCCCAGATGTGTTGCAAAGCGAAAAATCGGTTTCTGTATTTTTAAGTAGGTATTTAGTCGGTTGTGGTACGAGTAATAAGTGTATCACTACACCTTATAAAACAAAGTCCCCCGTCGCGTCTGTCTATATGTATGTTCGCGATAAGCTTAAAAACTACGGGACAGATTTTCATGCTGTTTTTACTTATAAATATGTAATTGAGTGATTCTTGAAGAAGGTTAGTTTCAGTGTATAATTTGTTAAGTTTTTGTGTAAATTGGTTAATATATATTACGATGTTGGCTAATACCAGCGCAAAGCCGGGGCGGGTGGCTAGTATTAATAAATATTGATAATTAATCATCTTGTTTGAAAGTTATTTCATTTCGTTAAACTCATTAGATATTAAAAACAAATCACTAATAAACATTAAATCTGAAATAATAACGTTCTAACACTTCACTTAATACCGTAACTGCACCTTAACAAAACTATATCAATTAATGTTTCTCGGTATCGGTAAATTTCCATTTAATTACGAAAGAAAGTTGCCAATATAGCCCGCAAATTAGACCATAAATCTCGACTAACATCGCCAAGGTGTTGCCACTGCCTTCTACGGCTTGCCATGGTACCGTTTGTAAGGGCATATGTTCTTTAAAAAGTTATGTAAATACGCCTTTATACGTAACCGTACGAGAAATTATGGTGAGTGATACGTGGATTTATATATGGCCGCTGCTACTCGATTTATGATATTTATTGTATCTCTCCTCAAGCTTGAGTTTCTTTTCTACATAATATAATGTTTTGGAATATAACCTGTAAAGTAGGATTAAATTATTTAAATTATATATACATATGTGTAAAAAATTATCGAATTATTTCGACTGATGATCTTAATCGACTGAGGCCAAAAGATTTCATGACTTGAATTTGCATCAATCTTGATTCAGCATTTGCGCGCCACTTTGCATATATGTAGTGTACCTAGTTTGCAATAGTTTACATAAATTATATATCGTATATATTAACACATTATCGATTTATGTTTTCTACCCAGTAAGTACTACTTTACGAATTTAACAAAACTACCATTATGTTTGCAAATAACAAGGTTCAAACATGTTATTACCGTCTTCAACATTGACAGTTAAGGATTTATTGGCCTGTCAAAGCGGCGCAGTAATTTATTTCTGTCTAATTACCCTAAAAGAACCACCGGGCTGGCAAATCCAAAATTCGTTTTTAAACGGGGTATAATTACGGTTAAAAGGACGGTTAAGGTATCGGGCGATTAAACATTCTGATTACCCCTTCCTGTCTTTATTAAGTTTATTTATGTATAGATGTTTATATCTTTACCTACTCATTAAGCCATTAGCACCTATCTTTTGGGTAGCTACGTATAAAACATTCTTAATCCTTACGAATCAACATTACCTATACAAGGGGTGTTGTATGTAAACAAGTCAGGGACAGAGGCGTGTCAGTGATGTTTTTATTTATGACACAGTGTTTATAAATTAATGGGCCCTGGAGGGAAAGTGCCTGAAAGGAAAAGAGGGAAAACCTTAATAAGCGCATTTTAATTAAAGAAAACATTAGTTTTAAAAATAATCAAAACCGCCTTCAAAGTTTTTATTTTTACAATTTGCTTGTCTCGCACGGAAATCGAACCGACTAAAAATTCAAAACATAAATTGTAATTACAACAGACGAGTGTATGAACTCATATTTCTTGGAGAAACTTGCAAATGTTTTTTTTTTTTTTTAACTTTAGGCGATTCAATTCCTGGGCGAGACAAGCGAACTGTAAAAAATAGTTGAATGCAGATTTGTTTTTCTTTAATAACATAATGTTTACTTTAAGTAAAATGAGCTAACTTTCCCTCTAAGGCCTATTAATTCTTAGAGTTCCGTAACTCAAAAGGAAAAATGGAACCGTCCGTTGTCCGTCCATCCCATGTCTGTCTAGACCCTCTATCTCGGGAATGCGTGGAGATATCGAGTTGAAATGAAATTAGATCTACAGTAACTTAAACCTGTGAAAAAAATCAGTTTTACAAAAGATGGCTGCTTATGCCGCAAAAAACGTATATTTCGACACTCTCAAGGAAAGGAAAAAATGTATGGGGTACTTCCCGTTGACTTAGAACTATGTCATTTGGCAAGTAATATCGTCATACAGTACTACAAGTACAGGGAAAAATTAGAAAACTATACATTTGTAAAAAAAATAAGACGGAGCCCCCGGTAGGCGAGTCCGAATCGCACTTGTCCAGTTTTTTCCACAGTGTATACACGATTACATATTAAAAAACCGAGTAGCGTTTTATACACGCCTATAAGCTCATTTTTATATAATTTGCCAATGATGCCGACGCGTATAATATAGACCAAATGTAGTAAAAGCGCGTTACGCCGAACCGACCGTACACGCGCAAAAAAAACGTAGTCCTGAAATCGCCCTTAATCTCTGTTGAAAAAAAAAACATTGCTCTAGGGTTAAAAACCGCAGAGAAAATTAAGGAGAAAATTAGGAGTACGTTTGTATGGCAAAATAACCCTTCCCGTTGTCTTTTAAGACCTCAATTTACGTTCAGTAGGTAATTTACGCCTAAACTTTAGTAGATAGGTAGTATAGAAAGACTATCTGTCATTATTTAATATATTCAGCAGATCGTTGCAAACCCATTTAATATCACTTCACAAAAAATATCGTCAAAGATTTTCGCCTATAACATTTAAAACAAATCATTTAACACCCAAAGGGAAACTTGGCAAGAAAAAAGCTGTCAGAAGCAATTTAACGCGAAATTAAATAAACCAACCGTTAGTCGCTGCCATAAATTCAATCGGAAACTCCTAATTCCCTCTGTGTCTCCTAGGCCCGATGACACCGGTGATTACTTAAGTGGCGCCTGGTCTAAAATAGACCGAGCGCCGCTTTAGACCGGTAATCGATTCGTTTATTTGAAAAAATACGCTGATGATGTAATTTTGAGAAATAATTTAGACTTGTTCTTGGCATCAAAGCGCTCTAAAGAGATATGCCTTAATGATTTTTTACTCATCTACAAAGCCAAAAGGAAAAGTTATAGTTTAAAATGTTTGTATATATAGAATGCATTTTTAAATATATTATTATTATTCTTGTTAATAATCTGACATTGTATGATTAATTTGTATTTATAATGGTATATTTTATTAATAATGATCTAAAAGTGTTAATCTTATCTTTATTATGTATTAACGTATAATGTATCATGCATATACGAAATAAATATGAATATGAATATTAGGTAAGTATCTTGAACCGCAGACTAGTCGAAACTGCTCAATTTAATTTCGATGAATGAAAATGAAATAGTTCCGTTTTATTGGCCTAATTGACAGCCTTATTACATTATTTGAGTGACTTCTAAAACGGAGAATGGTGCTATGATAAAATCTGGAGTCAGGTCTAGATTTTGTAACCATCTTGCTGGTATTATTGGCTAATTACATGTTTGTTTTTTCAGGGTGGATAACGTTTTGTTTGTTGTTAATTAAGTTTATATATTGTATGAAGCTGACAGCTGTCACCGTACCCAAGCTATGTGAAGAGTACTATAATATGCTAAGTAGATGACCAATTATGGGCTTATAACTGTTATTATAATACAGTTATGTTTGATTATTTAAATACCGTAAAACAAGTGGTTGTAAAAGTGACCCAGGCGACCGTAACCATAGCAATGAGTGACAAGAAAAAGTTGAATCAACCATTTATTACCTTTTAGTAATAGCAAGTTTAGACACTAAGAAATGAACCTTATTCACTTGGGCAAATGATTTAGCAAATCGTAAAGGGTTATTCAAACTTTATATGAAAACTACCAAGACAAACGAAGGTTGGTAGGTACTTAATAGGTAAAACAACAAGCCTATTTTGGGCCATTTACACTTTTACCAATAATAAACTTATGCAGGAATAAGATTTTCCTCAATCTCTCTCACGTGACTCACTATAAACTAGGTCGCTGTGAAGTTGGTATATTGTACCTATAGTATTTTCATGCCATCATCGTCGACTCAGTTACTGAGCATGCGTAAACCTTAGTGCACCTAGATAAAGTCTACCAATGTTCAATTAAATTTGTTGTCGTGAGTACAAACGAAGACACGCAGAAATGATCAAGAGAAGAAAGTTTAGGTGGCAAGTCTATTTGTACAGTTCTTATGGCTCTACAAATAAGATCTTGTCAGATATTTTTGCGGCCTTTATTGTGTAACATATAATTGCAGGTTGTTTACAAGCTCTTTATGGCTCCTCTACACGATGGCCCAGCGCTGGACCAGGGAGGTGGCCATGCAATGGTTCAGAGCACATATTATGGAATGGGCCACGTATAGATGCGTACGCACCATCGCTGGCCCACTCATTGCCTTTGATGTGCGGGCGAAAAATCGACACCGTGGCCTTCCCATCGCCATCCCGCCGCGCCATAAGCCATCCGACACCCCTACCCCCTCTGCACCCTGGCCCATCTTAGTGGGCCAGTATGATAGCCTATCGTGTAGAGCAATTAAACTTCGGATTTGTTGGCTATACGGTTTATTGGGTTACGATGTGGATGTGGGAATAGCCGAAAGCAATAGTTTCAATGGTACTTCTTAGAAGATTGATCCAATAACGTTTGAACAGGTTCTATGACACAATACACACATGTATATTACTTCAGATTAGATCGCAAAGTAACTGCTCTAAGGCGGTATTTTACTTATAAAATACTACGTGGAGATCATCGACTAGGCGGTCAGATGATATCTGCCGAACGACCAATATAGGTATGTACTTTGGATGAGATTAGTAGCCCTATTAACTGAGGAGAATGGCGTCATAAAGAAGAGTCCTATACTCAACAGTGGGTGGATAAGGGCTGATTCGAATAGATAGATGCACAACAGCATGTGAATTAAGTACTACAGTGCAAGTTTTATTTAATATCCCTCTAAAACAAATTTTTGTTGATATTTGTAATTTATATTTATTGAGCGCAGCGAAGTGAAGTTCTTAGAATCAACTTGGAACTTAGCTGACTAGGAGCACCTCCCGGTATTTCGAAGTTTAGAAGCAGAACTATTCGCAATTAACGGTGTGATTTAGTGAGCTCCAAAAATACAAAGTAATGCCATCGTTCTTGGTTTGAAAGCGCTCTTTATAATAATTTACTCATTTACTTGTATAACAGATTTATTATTATGTGGGTACCTACCAGTAGACTATTATTTCGGGCATGAAAATGGATCAATTCACATCATCAGGTTAAACATAAACACAAATACACCTCCGTCAGCCAAAACCAACAGTGAACTAGAATAGTTAAAACTGGAAAAACGCACTTCCTACCGCGAACGACGTTTTCGGGGAAACTTTATTGTGGAAGCGATGGCGGAAATAAACAACTGTTTTTATTTTAGTTTGTAGTGCCACAAGCAGTGGGTTTAATTACCTAATGTCATTAAAAATAACTGATTAACGTTTAGTGCGGATGCTTTACCATTAAGAAGGTATACTTTTTTTGCTTTGTAAGTTTTAAGAAGTCATATGTCAGGCCTCTTCTAAAACCGTGCCATATTTCCTCACGCCTGTATAACATGTAGTGCTTGCTGGTCGGGGGCTTTTCTACCACTTTACAAGTTACAACCACTTTTATCTAAAGTATAAACTCACTACCTAAATAAATTTTACTCCCTTTGGGGAAGAATTCTGTAATGCCTCAAAATTCATTAATTTCATACTGGCGGCGGATAGATAGATAAAGCAGGACTTTATTTCTGTTTTTGATATTTTGGTTACACAACTAGAATAAATGGACGCGCCCTTTGGTTTATTCGACGACGACGACGACGACGACTAATATTACATCTGACTGGCACTACATATTAAGAGAATTTTTTTATTTTAACCTTTTCTTAAGCGTGAACAACAAAACGAACTTAGGTATATATGTATCTAACATCGCTACTATTATTCATCGTAAAAAATGGCGTACGCGCACAAAAATAGACGTATCAATTCTACATAGTGACAGTCCCAGAGTGTTTATTGCAGGGGCTATGTAAAGCTGGTGTCTTGACCTAGTGACTCATCAGTACGATGAAAGGATTATTGTCAGTGATCTCTATCGACGGGCCAGAACACGATCGTAGAGGCGTATTTTGATTGTAATATTACGTTATGAGTTTGATCTGGATTTATTATGGATACGATCTATCAAAAGTGACATTGACTCTTAAGGATGACACACGCCAGAACGGTCCGTGGCCGGGCCGAGGCTTCCGACACTTCGTTTTCTATGGAAAGTATCACATGATCACCGATCACCCGTCATAGAAAACGAAATGATGGACACCTCAGCCCAGACCCGGACTGTTCTCGAGTTCTAGTGTGAGTGAAGTGTTGCCAGGTGCGCGGAAGAAAATTATCGTACTTTATTGTCAAAATTATCGTACCGATGAAAAAATTATCGTACGCCTATCAAAAATGCACTACTCCCAAAATTTATTGCAAAATAGCCTACATGTCTAATGTGTAATCAAACAAAAACGCAATTTTCGTCTGAATTGCGCAAAAATCTGTTTTATATTTATGTGATATAGATCCAAACTGTTTACATGAAGTTTCGACATTTTTGACGTAAACCAAGGAGCCGAACACCTACAAGGTGCTAATTGTAGCCTATTTCTCAAAGAAAGTCTCATGTTTTGCTTCAAAAACTAGACTTTTTTAATGACAGAGCGGAAATTAACGTACTTTTGCGTACGATAATGCTCTTTGGAACCTACATCGTACCGTAAGCCAAATTATCGTACGTGTACGACAATTATCGTACGCCAGGCAACACTGTGATCCTTTTATCTCTGTTTGAATCATAACAGGTTATGAATTTGATCTGGATTCTAGATCTGGATTTGTCAGTGTCAAAAGTGATATTGACTGTGGCAGACCATATCCATGGGTAACAACAAATCCAGATAAAATGTTTAGCCTGTTATTACAATCAAAATACGCCTCCGTGTCATTGAGTAACATAAAAATATCTGTAAAGTGTGTGTCTCGCGATAAATGACTTTTATCGTAGTCACGTTAACGCGATATAATCGCGCTATATTACAATTTTAGACGTGATAAATTAAACGCTTACTCAAAGATAGTGCCAAGCGCACTCGACACTTCTTCTGTAAGTTCCAGACACGAATTACACAAAATAATGCAAAAATTTACTGCCAATGAAAGATGAAGGTAGGTATGAGGTAGGTACGCCTTTGTGGACACATACATGTCATCGTCAGAAATCAGCTGGTTACTGGTACAGATTATACATGTTATACTGAATCAAGGTTTTAATTTAAAGGTTTTAGTTTAAATAATTACTTTGTATTTTTGTAATTGCGTTTTCTAAATCAATATCTGTATTTTAGCATCCTGTCTCATAGATCCCTGCGTGCAAACTTTACTGCTAATATTGCTGCATGACACAAATAAGTTGCTCCTATACCGCTACCACCAGTTTTGACATTGACATAACTCACGTCTTCGAAACTTTCTTTCTAAACATCTCGCTCGTACTCGCATATTAGTGCAAGCGAGATGTATTGAAAGTAATTCACGTAGACGTGAGCGAATACGTCAATGTCAAAACTGGTGGTAGCCGCGGCGCACTCATATTATAAACACGTACTTTGGATTGAGCATCGACCGACTAAGATTGGTATGATACGTACGAAATGTATCTATCTTTTAGGTTTTACAATTTTACTTAAGAAGGAAGAATAGCTTTTCGAATCTGTAATTTTTCTATGAAATTCCATTTCGGGAGAAAACGTTTTCCACTAACTAAATCTTAACAAATCACTTTGATTTTGATGTCGATCACTTCAGCATATTAATATTCAAGGTTTATATAAGTTTCGCTTTTTTTGAAAATTTTGAAAAAAGGAAAACCTATAAACCTAGTTTTTCATTGTGTCAATAACATGCTAAAAATTCATGGAAAATATTTAGAGGTGGAAAAACGGTTTCTCTTTTTGTATGGACGATCGCGTTCTATACTTCCCTCTTAACCATGCTGAAGTGAAGAGACGGATTAGTTAACTAACTAACTAACTGCTTTGGCTCAGCGATCCAAAAAGAATCTTGGCCTCCGAAACGAGAGAACGCCACCTGTCCCGATCCAGCGCAGTTTCCTGCCATGAATTGGCATTCAGCCGACACACCCAACGAAAACGAACGAAAAAACGATTCGAAGGGTCATAATAAAAATAGTAGATTGTTAACAAGGGATGAAAAGGTACCTTTCGCCCAAGTCGAACACTCTACTTTTCATTTCGAATACGAGGAAAGTTAAATACATGTGAAATTAAAAAAAAACACCGCTATTTCTTGAGGGTAAGTAATTTACGTAAAAATATTAGTATTAATGGAATGGGGAGTTAATTATCAGAATAGAAATTGTACAAAAAATCCATTTATAAGTAAAATTTTCATTGCTTATCGTCAAAAAAAGAAAAAAAAACGTACTTAGAAAGTACAGTAATCTAGAGCAGAAACGTATCATTTTCTGCACACTTTTGACTTTCAACAAAAACCACCCACTTTCAGAGGATGAGAAATGAAAATGTATGAGTATGTATGTTGTATGTCATTATGTGGATTTTTCATTTTATTTAGTGATATTTTTTAAGTAGCGCATTTTTGTAGTAATACTTTTATATTACATGTCTCCTAAGACTTTTTGAACAGCTTCTTCTGAGAGAATTTATGAGGTGTTTCTCATAAACATAGTTTTTTCTTTAAGTTTGATAAGCTACTTAATACATTATTAAATTGTCTTATGTTCGATATTGCACTATTTTGATTTGACTGTACTTTGACGTGGAATTTCCATTTTTGTGTATTTGCGATTTTTACAGAAATTTGTCCCCCATAGAAAAACCTCTGTCAGAGGTTAGATTGGATAGACTTCCTGACTACCGAAGATGAACTCCAGTTTATTGGTATAATTTACTCTTTAGATGATATTCCTAAAAGCATACACCTAGTTGTGAAAATTGAAATTCAAGTGTGGCATTGTGGAAAACGACAGAATTGTCACATTGTGTTGTACAAAAACTTACAAATGTAAATTGCAATAAAAATGAGAAAACTCAAACAATCTGATATTTCTCAATATGATTTTATTGTTATTGTATAGTATTTTATCTGCAGATTACTGAAAAAAATAAACTGCTTCATAATTAGTAAATAATAAAAAAATATACTAGATAATTCACTGTCACTTTTTTTACTGAACCACTCCTTATGTATATCTACCTAGTTGGTTACTAAATTCTGTTACTGCAATAATCTTTATCTACATAAAATATACGAACGAAAGTTGAATAAACTATATACGAGTATTTAAATGAAGTACACAAAATCAGGAATTACACATGACAATATCATTCAAAATGGCCTCCTCTGGCCTTGACACAGACCCTCAAACGACGAGGCCAGTCATCAAAGCGGCACGCACGATTTTTATGTCTAATTCCGTCACTGTCTTAAGTATGGCCCGCTTGAGGGAGTCAAGATTTGTGTAGGGTTTAGCACAGGCTTTATGACATAATCCAGGGGGTTAAGGTCCGGGCTGGAGGACGGCCAGTCTTCGTCGGCAATAAAGTCAATTTTGTTCCTTCGAAACCAGGCTTGAGTTGTTTTTGCCTTATGTGCAGGAGCTGAGTCCTGTTGAAAGACCCATGGCTGGTTCTGAAATAGGGTGTGGCTTAAGGGCTTCACTATTGGTTCGAGAACGGACTTCTGGTAATCTTTGGCCCCAGTTTTCACACCTTTTTCACAGAAATGAACCCGTGTTAGCCCTGAGTATTATACACCCAGCCAAATGATGATGGCCTCGTTGCACTCTCGGAACAGCCGCAATCGCCTCTTGACTGTTTTTTGCATACACTCTGTCATTCTGGCGGTTACAACATTATTCAATGGTAAAAAATTTTTCATCTGTAAATAGTATTTTTTGGTGGCCATTTTGTGCGTACCGCTTCAATAGCACGCGACTTCTCTCTAGCCTCATAGTCTTTAATCGTCCATTAAGCAAATGACCTTTTTGTCTGCGGTAAACGTGTAGTCCAAGGGCTTCATTGATAACTTTTTTTAGGGAGCTTCTCTTCACAGACATCTGTATTACAAACAACTTTTGCTTCCGGACGGGGTTTCTTGCAATTCTCGCCTTCACTGCCTTTATTAGAGCTGGGGTCCGAACGCTGCGTGGTCTTCCAGACCTCTTGCGGTCATCGAAGCTCTGAGTACTATTGTATCTATTAATTGTGCGATAAACAAATTGTTTGTTGATTTTTAGGTTTCCAAGCAACTTCAAAATCATGTTTGGCGGGTGCCCACATTTGTGCAACGCAATTACTGCGATACGATTCTCTTTTAGGCCCCAATTCATTATAGATACGACGAGATAAGTGATAACGCTTATCTACACATAAGTGTAGTATATAATTATGGGTCACAAATCCACCAAATTATGTCATTTTTTATTTTTCCGGTAGCATTTGTTTTAACGGAAATAAAGAGGTTGTAAATCGAGTAACAGAACTTAGTAACCAACTAGGTACAACACAACATTAAAAAAAACACACAACTGCGTGTGGAGACTACTCTTTAATTTACTTTAGATATCTCTGGCACCACTAAATGCACCGGATCGTTTTGTAATTGTCGCATATTGACACGACCGTGAACACTGCAATTTATTGACGCACGAATGCACATCTTTAAACCGAAGCATATTACATCGGAGATAAAAAAAGCAACTTGAGTCTTATTATGCCACGCATTAGGTCTAAAATAAGTAAGCGCTATTGAGTGACTTCTATTTCTGATTTTGAGCGACGTAACCGCCAAAAGAATAATCGTCGTAGGCGACCATCTCATGCTTTAAAAATACAAAGGTATAGGTACTCTTATGAAAAATGTTAAAATATTTCTAAAGAAATCACCCACTGCTGAGCACAGGATGCTTAGCCAAGGTGCCAATCGTTAACGCTCCGTGGCGTAGCGTAGTCATCTCTCTCTATCACTCTTTCTTATTAGTACGACAGAGACAGTTGCATTTCGTTCGCTACGGAGCGTTAACGATTGGCATCTTGGCTACTCGGGCAGTGCCACTTGGTACCTAGACAGAGAATGTGAATGTGTTATGTTAAAATAAGTTATTATGTCATATCCAAGTTCTAATGTAAGTTAACTTAAAAAAAGATATGGCTGTTTTGCCGCAAAAATGTTTATTTTGACACTCTTAAGCTACTCAAAATTCATATTGTACCTACTTCCCGTTAA
This sequence comes from Cydia pomonella, assembly GCF_033807575.1. Classification (NCBI taxonomy): domain Eukaryota; kingdom Metazoa; phylum Arthropoda; class Insecta; order Lepidoptera; family Tortricidae; genus Cydia; species Cydia pomonella. Next base: position 12,143,156 of record NC_084704.1, on the reverse strand, counting down.
CCTAGAACTATGAAATTTGACTTGTAATATCTTCTTACACTACAAATGCAGGGAAAAATCTCAAAACTATAAATTTGCAAAAAATAAGTTAAATTTGTACGGGATCCTCGGTGCGCGAGCCCGACTCGCACTTGTCCGGTGTTTTAATGATTGTAATGTAAGTGTTAATAGCGACAAAAAATAAGAATATATTTTTGTAAACTCCTAACAGGCCAATTCGAACTGGCATCGGAATTATATATGAATCATATTATTTAGTAATCGTGAATGAATACATGTAATGTAAGGATAAGTAAGAACGAAATGCACGATCACTAAATAACATACTTGAAATATCATTCTGATGCCAGGGTACGTTCGAATTAGCATGTAAGTGTTATAATAAATTAATTGCATTTTTAACGCAAGTCACTTTTTCACATCCTCTTTTAATTAAAACACCGCTCTAATATGTAATTTCATTATTAAATATTTTGCGTAAAAATATGCGACACGAGTATAAAATATTATTGACGCTTGCCCAACTCTAGTTATTACAGCTGATGTAATTATTTAAAAAAAAAACTTTTAGAACAGTTTTTAAATATTGGCAACAAAACTCGACATCCATTTATCGGGCATTTTTTGCCTATTGATAAATACTATAGCATAGCTGCTGTTCATTTCAAACAGAATGTTTCTTGTCTAATACACAACACTTTACAGTCAAAACATTGTTGTATTGCACAGAATCAATCTGCTATATTTACGAGATATGAGAAATTTCGATCGAATAGTGACGATTGCAAAATTATATTTTGGCATGACACAAGCAACGAATATAATCATTGTTGCTACGTTATCTAATGTGAAAATCTGTCCATTATGTAGGCATGTACTTGTAAATAAACTAGCCTGGCTTCCCCGGTATGTAGCGGAAATGCGTCGTAGAGGTAAAACGACAACGTGTCCTTATTAGCGCTGAAAGTATCTGTATCCTCGACTGTAAATATAAGAGCCTCGGTAAAGAGTGCCATTTTGTACTATTTGGCATTGAAACTCTAGATCCATGAGGCCCCAGCGCGCATAAAATTTTTGCAGACATCGCGAAACGTCTGGTTGGCGCAACTGGTGACCGAAGAGTTGGAGGCTTCCTCGCACAACGTATCAATCAACATTGCGATACAACGAGGAAATGCCGTGAGAACCTACTTAATTATCAGTTTTTAATGTTATCGACCAACATTTATTACATAATATTTTTAAACGTGATTCATTAGACGAAAGTTTAAGAGTCCGCCTTACTACATAGAGTACCTACCTCGACCAAACCGTAGAATGCCAAATATGATTATTAAGTCCTTAGGTAATCCTTATTAACTAACAAACATCATAGTATGGAAGGTAGAGGTCAGGAATGGAATCTCCATGTACCAAAAAGTGTTATCAAAAAACCTTAAATAGGTGGCGCTACAATACCTAGAATACTTGAAAAAAAACAAAAAACAAATCATAGACAGCGCACTTCATTCCGTCAATAACGCCTAGGTTCTTACTGTTAGCTACTCTAGCGCTACTCTGGAGATATTTGGAACTCTTAGTTATAGCTGAAAGCTGGACACTTTTGCAACAGTAACCATAATAGATTTCACTTCTTTTAATTCCACACTCCATACTTTTAAGTTTGAAAATAGTGAGGTCACTGAAGTTACTGTAACGAGTTTGAATAAAAGTGTTCAAAAATTATAATCGGTTTGTTATTCTAACACCAATGATCGGCTCCCGGTAGCAATTTTTATTTAAATTTATTAACACATTGAGTACTGGGAATCCGCTCGGCGGGTTCTCTGTTAGTAGTCGCTTTCCTCTGCAAAGCGCATGTGCATGAAATTTAAATAGAATCATATAAATATAAGTTTTTTATCAGCGAATTATTATTTTACTAAAAATGTATTAGAAGCTTGAATAAAAAGGTTGATGTTGAAAGGTCATTCTCTTTTTTTTTTTTTTTTTTAAGGTCGCTCAAACAGCTAAGGTCATTAGCGACCACTATAAATATACAATTATATCAAATCAAGTCATAATAGTTAACTAGTTTAAGAAATTTTACAGTACATTCTGAGGCAATCAAACAATCTTTTAAACATTTGGGCAGGTTACCAACTAATCTTTCTGTATTATACATCGGGCAATCAATTAAATAACAAGTGTTTGATAGATATATCACTTACACCTTAAGCACTTCTTTTTAGTTTCCTTGGTTATAAGATATAAATGAGTCACATTGCAATGTCCTATTCTTAATCTATTCATAACCACATCCCTTCTATTATTTACATACAATGTACTCTTTTTGAAAACTGATTTCCTTATCTCATATAAGGCGCTATTGTTATTATTTACCCAATGGCTGTTCCATAATCTTTTAATATTTAATTTAAGGAATTTTTTGAGGTCTTGGTGGTTAGAAGTAGTGTAATTGCATTGTTCATTCCTCAAGGCCTCTTTAGCAGCGGTATCGGCCCTTTCATTTCCAGGAATACCTTGATGACTAGATATCCAGAATAATTCCACAACGAATTGCTTATCTATTAGGTTAAGTAGATTTTCTCGTATTAAATTTATCAAAGGATCTTTGTTACTAATATTTGAAAGTGCCTTTAGTGTTGACATTGAATCAGAAAAAAATGTGTTTTTTAACACTCGAGTTTTCGTTTATTACTTCTAGGCATTTAAGGATAGCAACTGCTTCGCATGTGAATATAGATGTATAGTTTTGTAATCTGTACTTATAACTACCGTTCATTGTTACGATCGCGCAACCGGTTCTACCCGGAACCATCGGTATAGTAGAACATAAAATCTGGGTAGTTATTTTTAATTTCATAAAAAAGGTTCCTATAGTTAGGAGTCTCTTTATATAAATGGATCCTCAATTTTAAAAGGAATTTATACTTAAGTAATAGATTAAATTTAGCGAGTTTTTAACAAAACATACAAGTAAGGTTTTAATTTTAACAACACAGACTTATCCATAATCGTCTTTACGTTTGACGTTAAAGTGATATAAAATGCTACCGGTTGCCGATCACTGTTTATGACAGTTGATTTACGGTAATATGCGTTATATTCGCGAAACATATTTCCGTGAATAATTCAATCAAAAATAACCGCCAATTAAAAATCACTTAGAATTCCTCAACATCAAAAAAGTTAACGAAACGTACAAAATAAATCTCATTTTTACAACTACATGAATCCTAAGTTCAGTGTCAGTGTTATTAATACGGTTGCCCTTAAGATTTTTAATGCTTCTGGAACAGCTGCGCGTGACTCACACGACATTGGACCGAGTAAACGGAAAATCCAAGAAAAATAGCGCTCACAACGACGTAAGGACATTACCGACACGTCGGCGCTTACACCATTATTAGTTTTTGCGAAATATCAACGTATAATGTAACCAAACCTGAATATGATCGCGAAAACCACAAATAAACTACTTATTTAATTATCACAACTCGAAACTGAAAGTAGTTATGTCTATGTAGTTTATAAATTTAAATGTACATACTTTGGCAATAATACAAGATCGTTTGTTTTAGGCTATTCTCTGCTGGGATAAACATCATAACAATATCCTCAGCTCCGGCTTTGTTATTTCTTGAGCTTATATCGGGGTCAATCGGTACAATGTAAGGTAATAAAAACAATGCAGTGTACTCACGTTGTGTTGATGCATGATCAGGATGACGTTGTCGAAGGTGGCCGTGTTGGACAGGGCTTCAGAACTTCCCCGAAGCAACTCGGCCAAGAGGTCAGCTCCTGGCCTCACTCCAGCCAACTTGGAAGGCGATGAAGTAGCTCTGACGTGCGTTGGCCCTTTAGGCCGTGTACCAACGGTCGGTGCTGCTCCAACACTTATCTTTCGACCAGCAGTAACAGTAGCATCGGAGAAACTACGCCGGCCGACTTCAACAGACCGCGTCGACGGAGGCTCCAAATTTCTGCCATAAGGCCCTTTTGAAAATTGTTGTCGCTTACCCTCGACATCAGAATTGTCAGAAGGGCTGAAAGGAGACGGCGAAGCGGTTCTATCTCGAGAACATGAATCGCTTTCGGCTTCGGATGGAGAGTCACCTCGCGACGTGACTCCGTATTTACGCCTCATTCTAAAAGTATCGTCGTCTCGTTCGTCTGAACTTTGTTGTGAAAATCTTGCCCTTCTTGTTCGTAGGTCTTCAGTTCTAGGCCACATCTGGACGGGAGCCTCGCAAGGACTAGGGGGACCATTAGCAGAAGAATCGTCAGATTTATCTCCCAGTAAGGATGAAGTTCGTGTCTCAGCCGATAATCGCATCTCCTGAAGAGACACGTCGCTGTTCTCACGCTTACAACCATTTACTGGAGGAGACTCTTCACCCCCGTCATCGCTAGCTGTCGTGATGTATATTCCTTTTCTTCTTTTCTTATCGTGTAACGGCCGACGTCGTTCTCTAATACCTATTGGAGCTGGCGTGTTAGTATTCTTAACCGCTTCTAACAAATGAGCAACTTTTTCACTCGTGATGGTCTCATCTTCTTTTTCTTTATCCAAAGAACCGTCAGAAGCAGCATCCAACCGAGATGGCTCATCCGGCGGTAACTCTTTTGACCACTGTTTCACTATACACTCATACACTGGCACTGGTAAAGTACTCGCAATTTTGTTAGCGGGCTCTTCCCATAGACCGATGAGAAAGTTTTCACATTCACAGTCTACATTAATACATGCGTTTGGCGGAGGGTCTGGGAGTGGTGGGAAAGCAAAAGGTTGGGCTGGTTCGAGGGGAGATGTTCCTTCACTGTGAGCCTGAGCACTGTCGGCTTGCGAGCCGTCACTTTCTTCACGTAGTTCATGTAGAACGCGTGGCGCCATCAACACGGGCAGACTGCCACCAGCGACTGTCGAGCCTTCCTCCCGCACAGGAGGCACACGACGCGGTAACGGGTGTGTTAGCGAACGCGTCCCGAGTTGCTTATGAGGTGCATCGGGTGGAGGCGACCGAGGTGCCGGTGAGGCATGCGCCAATAGACCTTCATCCGATCCCACGGCTGAATCAACAGACGCAACCGACCCCCCCTCGGTTACAGTTTCTTCCGTCGCAAGACTAGCCGACTCATCGTTCCGCGTGCACGACGAGCCAGCACGTTCCAACCCTGTTTTTTCGCTCTTATTACCGAAATCGAAGATCGAAGGCAACCGGTTGGTAGCTCGGTAGTACTTCTCTTGAGTACAATCACCGTGAGAAAATGAAGCACTGCGATATGGTATAGTTTTTTGAGCATACGAGCCGACAATCAATCGGGACTCAACACGCGGTAGGGTAATTTTCTCCGTATCAAAAATGTCATTTTCGTAACGGTCGACGGAGACACCGCGAGTAGGGCTATGACGGTGCCGTGAGCGGGGAGGTGGTACTGGAGGTAAGACGGGTGCAGAGTGTGGTGGAGGCGGAGGAGGCGGAGGCGGTGGTTGAGGAGATACTGGAGGAGTACTGTTGCCACGCGGCAACAACCGCTTCGTGAGATCTTGGAGGCGCTGATGACGCGAGGGCCGCTCGTCGCGCGCGCCGCGACCCATGCGGGGCCTTAAGCGCTCCAGCGTGCGGCGGTCCGGCTTGACGCGGCCGAGGCAAGCCGCCACCGCCTCCTCGGAGCAGCAGCGGCAGGGGCAGACCCGCGGCGGCGGCGCTCGGCGGACCGCGTACCGTACCGCTCCCAGCGTCACGTACGGAGACCTGCGCACACGATCCTATATTTAGAGAAGACAGTGGCAGTGCGCGCGGCTCGCCGAAGAGCTTGGCGGCGAGTGCGACGGATTTAGAGCGGGCAAGCGTCCCCCGCTACTTGCCGATGAATTCCGGGAGGATTCCCCGCGACCCACTCCGCTACGGTTCAAGAGTTATATTGGAACAGATGATTCGAATCCAAATTAAATTTAGTTAAAGTTTGCTTTTGACGGCGTAAAGTCATTAAGATCCAAGTATTGGTTTATAATATGAGTATAGTCAATATTGGGAAGATATTTACGTTCAAGAGCAAACATTCGAGCGTTCCTAAAGACAGCAGGTGGCAGTCAGACAGACGGAAGACGTTGGCTAAAAATACGGGAACACTGGCGATTTAGCGACAGCGCGACCTCGTAACAATGTTTACAATTTCACTGAGACTTTGCAGAGCTAGTACATGCCAGAATTAATACTGTACACGTAACAGCCGTATTTTTGATCAGCGGAGACATGACTGTTGTAAGCACAAATTTCAATAAAAAAATTATAGTGATACGACAATGCGCTTTTATACATTGGCATAAGACGTTCTATACAAAGTGCTCAGAGATTATGTTTTACATATATAGCGAATATATCGATTACACATGCATCGCTTAAAATGTTTTATAAGGCTTCTACACTCCTAGAACATCTTGAATATTTCTTTATAACAGCATTAATAAGAAAAGAGACAGGTAATAGTCTAACGCACAGCCGCATATAATATAGGGCTGCTAGACAAGTAGGTACTTAACCATAGATAGGCTTAGCCATTTACGGGATTACGTAATACCCATATACTGCGCAACTTTTACTAGGTATGGGACCAACACCGAAACCGCGAAATAACGTTGGCTCTCCCAAAGAAAACATAGAAATCTGACCTGCCAAAATGTATTAAACAGCAAACATTCTCCGCGATTTCGGGGTTGTATTGCTCCAATAAGGAAAAAAACTCTAAGTACTCATAACCTATTTATTCGCAAAATACGTTACGATTACGTAATACCCATATACTGCGCAACTTTTACTAGGTATGGGACCAACACCGAAACCCCGAAATAATGTTGGCTCTCCCAAAGAAAACAGAAATCTGACCTGCCAAAATGTATTAAACAGTAAACATTCTCCGCGATTTCGGGGTTGTATTGCTTCAATAAGAAAAAAAACTCTAAGTACTCATAACCTATTTATTCGCAAAATATAGCTAAGTGTTGAAAATACATCCAGTATACAGGGAACGGATAAAAAACTGGCGTGCTGGCGCTGAGGTTGCGCCCCATTGCCCCCAAGCATTGCGTGTTGACGCTATATCTATACGTCGCGTATAGAGAACAGAGGGCCTACCGCCAAAATTCGTCAATCGCCTTATGGTGGTAAGCCATTACCGTCGCCCATAGACACCCGCAATACCAGGGCAATCTCTTAAGAGCAATCTCTATTGCTCAAATATGCAAGGGCAGATAACAATTTCAGATTTTTCGATGTTAGTCCCTCTGATAAAAACGAAAAGACAAGCTTACAGGGGGCCTGGCGTACTGGCGCCGGGCTCGCGCGCCATCTTGCGGCTGGCACGCGGAGCACGCCATCTACGTCACGTAACGCCGCGCATGGCGCGTCAACGCCGGGTCTGTAAACAAGAGAATACGGTTATTAGAGGAAAAAAGTATTTTCGCCAGCGTAATATATTTATAAAAATCTACAGATAAAAAAAAACTAATAAGCATAAATGCAGATACAAATTCGACGGCAGATCAACTACGATTCATATTAGTAATATGTGGCTCTTTGAACTTCCAGACCAGAATCTGGTATTTTTTGCGCTAGTTGACTCTTTTTCTTAAAAGTTCGCCGACCCCTGGCCTAAGATGTCACTCTGCCAACCGTGAAAAAATTGAAAAACTAACGACAACTAAAAGTCAACATTTGCAAAAATAATAATATTTTTTCAGTAACGAAGCAAATCGGCTACAACGACTACAACTTTAATAATTATGTAGTATTTTAAGTAAGTAAAAAATTTGTTTCAACTAAATTTTTTTACGATATAATTTTAATGCTATGACAGGTAATGGAAGATACCTATTCTTAGTACCTGTGATCGCATTAAAATTATAAGCGGCATGATTATATTGGTGCGAAACAAATATATTAAAAGTTTAATCGACTAAGAAGAATGATCACATATCCCGTCGCACGACATAATATCATAAAGTCTTAGAAAGCTGTCCGAAATAACTACTGCCATCTACCGAGATTCGCGAACACTTGTTAGGTACGTTCAGCTGTAATGCTTGCGCGGTGTTTGGGCGGGCAGATATTAACTAGGGCGGGCGGCAGCAGGAGGTAACGGATAGATGTCACTATTTTCAATCTGAACAGTCAGCATCAATAGTAGCGTATGATACAATTCATGCAATGCGCCAAAAGTATCTGCCACTTTCGATGACTTTTCAAAATAGTGTAAAATACCCCAAATAAATTTGCGTTTAAGAGAAGAATCGGTACGGTCTTTCTTTGCTAGTAGTATGAAGGATTCCTAGTTTCTATTATTTATAGTAGTTTATATAATTTATATATGTATTTATATATTGTATGTATTATTTGTATTACGTATATATGTATTTTGTTGGTTATGTATGTTGAATCGTAGGTAAGCTTCTGTGTTATTTTGTTAATAGTATAGTACCTAGTCATAGCTAATAGCACCGCCCACAATCTCTCTGCTTTACCTTAAGGTTGACTGGTAGAGAATGCCTTTTGGCATTAAGGACGCCTTTTGTACGATAAGTTTTCTGTTGCGCAATAAAGTTTAAATTAATAATTAATAAATAAATATTTCTCGACAGTTCGCTTTCAAAAGTATTTGCAACAGTTTAATTGAATATATAGAGACATATCTCTTTTTGTTGCGTTATATGAGTGTAAGGTAGATACTACTACGTTTTACATTTGACAGACTGATCAATATCACTTAGCAACTGCTACTAAAACTACTCGTACAATAAGATTTAGCGATCATTATATAGATGACAAACGATTGGTGCAACCGACTCCATGTAAAATTTTAATCAGTACTAAATAAATAATGTTCTATATTAATCAAGTTATTCCTAATAGATTCGAAATAATACCGAAGTAGAACAACTAATAGTAATAGCTGTGCCGAATATAATAGGTGAGACCAAAGCACATCGTCTCCTGGCACTGGCTTGGCAACCTCAAAAGGATGGGTGACAATCGGGCTGTCAAGAGGGCTTACTTAGGTCGAACTACTGGACGCCGTCCTGTTGGTCATCCTAAATATTGTTGGGCGGATAGAGTAGAGGCAGATCTCCGTGAGCTCGGCGTCAGCAAAAGCTGGCGCGTATCTACTCTGGGCCGAGCAAAGTGGCGTTCTCTTCTATTGGAGGCCAAGACTCATTTTGGGTCATCACGCTAGCCAAGACAGCCAAGTAAGTAAGTATTCCCAATATTAGTACCTCAACCTAAGAGTGAAATAGTTTCAGGGAGTTTGCGAGCGTCTTTAGCTTACTAAAATCGAAATAAAACCCCCAGCAGACTGTATGTACGTTTGTTTGCCACTAACATGATAAAAATATAATTTGGCAAGCCATTTCCGTCTGTAACAAAGGCAGTAAATTAAAAAAATGCATGCGCGAAGGGTTGTCCTAGCATATAAAATTTGAATTTCGTGCATTTTTCTACTGACAAAGGGGGTTGCAAGCAGAGTATATGTAAACACTGAGAATATTTTGTCAGACCATAAAAATCTCCACCCAATTAAAGTTTAACAGTAAATATAAATCCGGTAAGCCGACTTGTCCCCAATAAACAAGGATGTTCATAAAATTAAGGAAACACTCATTTTAACCATCTTAACGTCGCTTTAGGATCTTCCTTGATGTAAGTTTGCGCTGTAAACGTATGAAACGAGGTAGTTACTGCGTCAACTCAACGCGGAAATTATTTTAAACCTTTAAGCGCGTCCAAATATGGATGAGCCTTAAATAATAAAACGAAAATAATACGCAATGAATAATATAAATCATAGAGCACCTTTGCTTCAGGAGCAGCCCGTGGTAAGGACAGACAGTATACAGTAGGGTACAGTAGGTAAGTACGAGTATGTAGATATTTTACTTATGTTTACTTTATATTATGATAAAAATATTTATTGACAATAACAATATACATAATCGATATATACAGATGATTACTATAACTAGCTTATATCTAAAATAGGCCCTTGAGGCATTGTACCAAGGATACTGGCGGCATTTCCTCGTTGTATCGCAATACTGATACGTTGTGCGAGGAAGCCGCCAGCTCTTCGGTCACCAGTTACATCAACCAGACGTTTCGCGATCTCTCCAAAAAAACTTGTACGCGCTGGGACCCCATGGACCTAGAGTTTCAACGCCAAATGGTACAAAATGGTACTCTCTACCGAGGCTCTTATATTTATTACGTTTCAAAATTTCGGCGCTTTCCGCCGCTGCGCCCGCTTTTACATTGGTCCGTTGGAGGTGGGACGGTGCCAGTGTCTACGCAGGTAACATCCCACACTAACATCCGTCCCAAGCTCCAAGGAACCAAGGACACCCCATCAGGCCTCTTGCCATCATCCCTGATAATGCCAGTTGGCTCAAGAAGAGCAGGCACATTGATGGTGGCAAGAGATCGACGGATTATGTCATTAAGCGACGCATTTCTTGAAAAACGACCTGCACTTTTTTGACAAGATAATCCATGGTGTCCCAGTCAATATTTATATGTATATTGAAGTTTAGATATAGTTTAGTTTATAATATAATATTGTATTCAAGAAGAGGCCATTCATCCAGACCACCGCCATCCAGCGACCTTTCATGTGTGTGTTTTTATTTTTTATTTTTTTTTCTTCATTTAGTTAGCACATATATTAAATAATTGTAATGTATTTTGCGTATCTATAATTTATGTAATAAATACTAATTATTGTAAAAAATAACCTGAAAATATTGTTTTCATTTAGTTTCATGTTTTATTATACCTATAATATTGTATAGTATTAAACACATTAAAAAAAATATATCACATTTGACGAACATTTAATGTCGAAAGTGATATATGTATTTAGTACCAAACTATGTACGATTTAGTTCACAAACATCTTTACAAGGCAAAGTTCCCAAATATTTACAAGGTATAACTAAAATAGTGAGGATCCGTTTAAGAGCATATTCGGTATCGTGTTCAGTACCCCTAGTGTAAATAAATTCGATTTCCAAACGTGACGTACGCGTTTGCGTATAGTCTCATTTTGTATTGGATTTCGAAAGAGCGCGCCAAGCGGGACGTTTTGGAACCTCAAAATCCTATACAAAATGAGACTTAACGCAAACGCGTTCGTCACGTTATGATGTCGATCAAAGTTACACTAGGGGTACTGATTAGGAAAACGTAGAAGAAAATTTTGTATTTTCTCACCTCTAAGACACTGACAATAAGGTCGTGTAAATATGTTTTTGGAACGTTGGCTCGCAAAGATGTTTCTGAACTAAACCGTATCTACGAATATTTTTCGTATATGCATCCAGTCGAATTAATTTTGAGAATAAATTCAATTAATTAATTAACCTTTGGAACAAAAAGTACGAGTATGTTACCTTACAGTGTTTTTAGACAATCATATGACGGCCAGGAGCTTGCAAAGTTTTCTACACATATTTTATTTCTTTCAGGGCGAATATTTCCAAAAATATTTACTTTCTCTAAAAATAGATGTATCAGATCCCTATTCGTTTTAGAAGATCTATCCAATGAGATTCCACACAAAAGAGATGATGTGAAGAAAAAAAAATCCCCACTTTAAGGTGCAGTAAGTTCAGGAAACGGAGTTTTAAAAAAATCGTAGCGCTTTTTACACGTGTAGACGGACAGACAGACGGACATAGCTAACTATACGAGTTCCTACTGTTCCTAGTTGACTACGTAACCCTAAAAAAGTACTTGGTCTTGTGAATTATAGCGCCGCTTTATGTCACTAAGACATAAAGCGGCGATTCAAATTACTAAGGACAAAAATACAACACAAATCCTCGTTATTGCACAACCTCAGAATAAAAATAAAAAGTCCTGTAAGCTTCAGGAGAAATGCATCATCTCGGTGTATTGGCTTGTCTGTAATGCCGTGTAAATATAATAATATTGTTGTTAATAAATAATTCAGTTAAAAACACGAAACTTTTCCCAGATCTCCTTTCACTGTTATTTTATTGACCTGCTTGATCCTACCATTGTTTAGTACCGGGATCAAACGCGTGTTTATGCTTGAAACGTGAATTCTTTGTTACGGTTTTGGGTGTTTTGATAGGATTACGAAACTTGTTTAGTGTTAGAAACTTTATCACAACTACAAAAATGGGCATAGAAATAGAAATTAAGCTAGTAATCAACGTCGGTTATTTTTGTTATTCAAAATGCTGCAAGTTTTATGTACGGTTCCTGATAGTGTCAAGTACTTGTTCTTTGTCTTTTATTCATAAACGACATTTCGGGATCCGTACAAATGACATTTCACGCATTTGCATCAAAATGTACATAATGTATGTTGCAAGCGCCCATAGCAGCTATAAGCTTTTTTTTTAATGACACGACGATGGCAAGCAATCGTGCGGCCCGCCTAATGCCACAACGCCGGTTATGGCTCCCTTCACGCGAAACTTACGCACGAAAAAATATAACACTGATTTCTATTACTCTATTAATCCTGATTAGGGGATAGTTCTAAATTCAAACAATGTACAAGGTAATTGGACCTTACTGCATTTGTTAGTTACGCACTATGTCAGGGACGTTATGTCATTTGCACTCGATCGTCTGATCCCTATTATTATTAGCACGAGTGACTATTTTGTTTTAATTTTGTGTATACTCGTATATCCCACTTAGTATCCAGAATAAAGTATTATAAGGATCTCGCAATTGTAGAACATGTCAATTTGACAGGTTGGTAAGTTGCACAATATGGATACGAATCGAATGCAGCGTGTGGCTTGTGGCGGATCGGCCACAACGCAAGGCCACGTCTCTGGTTACTTTATCAATATCAATAATGTACCAGTAGTTGAAAAGTCAGCTATTATTATATGAAATCATTAATATTCAATGTCTTCTGATAACCGTGCCAAGCTATCACCATAGCCAGTAGAGGTGGGATTATTTAACCCTTACAAAATTATCACTTTATACATCTTTTTTTGTTTAGGAAACCCCAAACGTTGTTTAAAAACCACAACCAAATTTGCAATATTCTTAATTTCCAACGATCACTCTTACCATGGAGATAAAGGTAAACGAACCGTAAATTTTATTCAACATTGAATTTTACAATTATGTCGATATTTGCAGTCTATCTGGTTGGAATGGTCACCAACAGTTAACAGTCTAACGGAGACCCGCACACGGCGAAGCTTACAAGGGCTTAATAGAGTTAACCCAAAAAAATCAACGATCATAATATATAGAAAAGTATGCACATTGAATACATCTATAGATAACTGCTGCGGTAAGAGGTCAACAACATTTTTATGTCTCCGCGTTTGAAGATGGTTTGACGATTGATTTACAGGCGCGCGTATTTTTGGCTGCGAGCATATAAATTAGAAGTTTAGAACCACTGGCGTAGTAAAAATAAAAAAGGCTAATCACAACTACTACATCAAGTTGTATTGTTTCTTACAGGACCAGTAAATGTGTTTAAATACGTTTCATAATAAACATTTACCTTTTCGATCGAATGCGTGTTACCAAAAACAAAACCTTAAAATGAAATTAAAGCTCCGATTGGGTGCAATTTATTAACGATTTACGATCATGTGACATCTACTATATCTGTATCTACTTACTGGGATGGTATGTACGTATCTCTTAAGAGGGAAGTCTCTTAAGAAAACACGTGATCGTCAATACAAAAAGAGAAAATGTTTTTCCACTTCTAAATATTATCCATTCTCCATGATTTTTTAGTATGTTATTGACACAATGTAAAACTAGGCTTATAGGCGTCACACACAGAACTGATAAACGTCAATTTTTGATAACCAGAGTTACCACATACTGAGCGTGAGACCTACAATATCATTTCTTAATGATTTTTCCATAACAGCTTAAGGTGTTTCATTCCAACGGGAATAGAACTTAAAATACAAGTTGTTTATTTAGTCAACTGCATTAATTTACGGGGTGAATATATGTATAGGTCATACTGAGCAACTTTTACTATGGGACCAACCACGAAATCGCGAAAAAAATTGGCTGTTCGATACATTTGGCTGTCTGACCTTGACATTTTCCATGAAGATTTTTTTTTCGGGATTTCGGGGTTGATCCCATAGTAAAAGTTGCTCAAATGACCTACAAATTCAGCCCGTAAATTATTGCAGGTGACTAAATAAACACCCTGTATTGACGTCGTCACCAGCACGATAAATGAGTCTCCTAGGAAAAAATGAGATAAGAAAATTTAAGTAGGTACCAAAAACCACACCGCTACGGTGCAAGGGCTTCCAAGTATGGTCCAATACTAACTTGAATATATTCGTTAGATGTGAATAATATTACTATTGCAATTTGAAGGCAAAACGCAATCACAAAAGGAAAACAAAATCACAAAATTTTATTTGTAATATCTGTTAGCTTGTAACTTGCATTGAGAGATATATCAATATTAATACTTATACTATTAATGCTAAAACTTATTATTTGGATAGTTTACTAAGAACTGCGCACGCGTTGTTCGTGTAACACGATCGCTGACGTCAGCAGGGATCGTGTTTCAGCTGGATTGGTAATCCAAACACCTACCTTGCACTCGCCTCCAAATAACCAGAACAAGCGTGCAATAGAGATCCGAAATAGCGGAGATAATACGTAAGTTGGTTCCTCAGAAGCAAGAACTCTGTAGGCATTGGGAAGACGTCTTGAACTAGACTGATAATTGGAAGCTTATGGTAACCATGGCATTATACGGATTATACCTAATGTTTCTTATTTGTTTGTTATTATAGCATTTGAACAGGACTAATAATAGTTAACATAGTTAATAGTTGTAATATCAGTTTTCAAAATTGAGATTTCTGGTTGAAAGATTAATATTTCACGTACTATCTGAATAGTCCTCCTGTTTGTTTCATAAGGGACGATGCACTCGACCAACTATTTTTCAGTGGTATTGAAGAGTTTTATGTAGTTTTACAAAAAAAAAAGTAAACTAATATTCGCATGGTAACTATATGAATGAATCCCTACTAATATTATAAATACGATTGTAACTCTGTCTGTTGCTTCTTCACGCTTAAACCGCTGAACCGATTTAGGTGAAATTTGGCAAGGAGATACTTTAAGGCTCGGGAAAGGCTATATAATAGCTTTTATCAACCATCATCATCATTCCACACAAACGAAGAAGCTATTTACTACTTACTGAGTACTATTAGGATTAAAAATAATTTATTCGTAAGCACAAACACAATATAGAAAATAATACAAAACAGAAAAAACATAAAGGAGAAAGTGCCACGAAATGGTCTGATCTCAGCATGTTGTGGGCGACTACTAGCGGGCATTCATTAATTTGCAGTTCCCTGTTGTACACAGGTACATACAATTGCTATAATGATATGATATCGGTAATTAACAAAACTTAACCATCATGTCCGTGTGCTTTGCTAGTCTTTGGTATTTCCCTAAATACATTTTTATTTATAAATACCGTTGCGAAAGTCGCCGGTATTTATACGCTCACTGAAGCTCCGAAGATACGGTAATGTAAACAAACATTTTCAGTCGTTACTGTGAAATTAACCGTACGATTGAGTTTCGTCATTTACTTACTAAAACGGCCCGATTTCGAACTTTAAGATATGGCAGACATTTGCTAAAGATACGATATGGATTAGATATGTCAGTGACAAAAGGTGACGTTTCTTCAAACAAAATCGTCACTTATGACACTGAGGTATCCAATCCATATCGTATATTGAGAAATTTTTCACGTATCTTAAAGTTCGAATACGGCCGACAGTCTCTTGTGACTCTTGTGAGCTAGTTGCATATCTTTTTTTTTTAGTTAGTTTTTTTATTTAAAACTATTCCATCCCATTAAGCAGGTAACCGATATCGTAGATACTGTAGTTAGCCTTAAAATTTGCTTCTATCTTTTATTATCAAAAATATCTTTTGAATTCTTTTTGTGAATTATATGAAATAGCAGGTACCTTTGTAGGTACATATTACATTTCATTTGATTTAAGTACACGTTATATAAAATTAGCATATGTGAGTATTAAATTACTCGTAATATACTACTGTTGTGTACTAGATAAGTTTTGTCATAGACAAATATGAAACAAAGAGGTTGCCTATCACATATACTTTTTAAAACTATATTCCCATAGACAATGATTGGGCGGAAAACATTTGCTTAATTTTTAAATTTACTTATTAAAAATCTAAACTTTGTATGAAATAAAAATATTGTATAAAATACGCGTAAATCGTCCTTAGCCCACGCCGACGTTTTTAAAGTTTAAATCTATTTTTTAATAAGTATATCAGTTCTCCTATCTATTGATCTAAAAGTGCATTCTGGTACATATGGTTTGTTACAATATTTCCCGTATAATAAAGTTAAAATAAATATATAACTTCAGTATAGTAACTTATCATAATATAGCTTAAAAGTAGCGTAAGGTTTAACACATTGTGACTTGCGACAAAAAAAACTTTAATTCTATTATTGTAAGACTAAATATTTTAGGAAAATCTTTATGTTTCTTGTACATAAGTATTATGCTTAATTTTAGCTCTAAGTTTATTGTGCTATAAAATATGTCTGGCCCTGACTGCCATAATTTTAGTTTGAAATCTCTACTAAACTCTACCTGGATGTGAAAAAGAGATATTTATCTAGTTATTCTATGAACTCATATTGCAATTTGTCAATCGTATAGATGTGCATCATATTGAACACTAAATAGCTATTTCTGAATATGTCGTTGCTCACAAGTATAAGTAATAAAAGTATTTCATTCCATAAAACTACTGAATTTATTACTAACTAAATTGAATTATTTGATTCTGCTACTGTTACGTACCTACTTCAATATATTCCTCTCTTTCGCAGTGAAACCGCTCTTCACAAAATAAATATGTTACAAGTGTTTAAAAAAATAACCAACTAAGATAATATTACTTAAAAGCTAAAGACATGACATGTTGTACTGTCTCATAAAACCAATAAATCATAAATTGTCGCAAAAAAAACATTTGAAGGGTCAATGTATCACTTTAAATATAATGTTCCTAATTTAGAGCACTCGTTTCAAATTAAGACTACTTTATTAGTTTTATAATGCAAAAAATTGCAACTGTCTCATAAAGTTTAATACCCGGAAAATTAGAATTGGCACGAAGCCACCACATACTCTTACTGGGTACAGTCAGTATAAGATATAGCTAGGTACTTTATAACTATCAAGAGACAACATACCTACTTGTCAGCTATGTGTCCGTAAGTATAATAATATTATCGGCTAATCAATAACGCCTCCTAACCGAGTTGGCAGTGGTACTGCCTGCGAAGAGGAGGTCCCCAGTTCGAATCCTGCTAAGAGCATTTACTTATGTGTGTGTTTATCACTGGTATTTTTTCCTGTTACGGATATTTCTACGTATAGGTATTTTAGGTATTTTCTGTAGCATTCGTTTATGAGACTGCTAGTGCTAGCTTAACAGACGCGATTTATTTATTTAGTATAAATTTTATTTTGACACTTGGAGACACTTTACACCTCCAAATCTTATTAGTATTAGTACTCTGACATTAGGGACCTTTTACATCTCCAGATTTAATGTATTTTTAACCATAGGGACTATACATATCTATTGTATTGTAGTAATTTTTTATTTTAAGATTATTATAATATAATGTTTACCCAGTTATTGGCTGTTGTATTTATAAATGTTGTTATGTATTTTTCATGTCACTATAAATGTTGTATTAATTTGTAAAAGAGCCCTTGAGGACTTGCAGAATACATTTTTGAATTTTGAATTTAGTATTTATCGTTGTCCATTTTTTGAATTCAATTTTATTAATTTTTTTATTCATTAATGGGGAGGTACGACCACACATTGCCCGTATAAAATAATATTTGCCAACTTTTATAACAAAAAAGTTGTTGCTAATTGTTACTTCACAATGAAGAAGAAATGTCTGAAATAAACTTTAGAACTATCTAAAGTTTATTTCAGACATTTCTTAAGATTAGTAGTCATAAATGTCAATATATCATTTGAATCCAATTATGTTAATGTTTTGTTCATACTGTACAGTCGGAATCAATTGTAACGTACGATACAACGCTCCAATCTGAATCTGATATCTGTCATCTTGGAATTTTTGCGTTCTATCTAAAGTATCTGTCACGGTCCAATTGTTATACATACAGGAACTTATTACATATTTTTAAAGCTACTAATGGTGGACTGTATACAAGCCTATCTAAGAAAGTTTTCTACAATTTATAACACGAATATATTATGACGTCACCGTATAGCCGTGTGCAACATGACTAGTCCTAGCACATATCCAATAAAATGTACGTCTAAGTCTATTTCTAGCCAGTAAAAAAACGGAATGCGACCACACATCGCCGACAGGTGACATCGGCGCAAACAGAAGGCGAAGTGGAAAATTATAATAAGTTTCAATTCACGATAATGTGAGGATGAAGTGAAGGCATTTTTTTTTTCAAATGGGTGTTTAATTAATTAACTAATTAATATATGTTATATGTATTTATTTCATTAGCACGCCTTAGAGCTCAAACGGTAGAAAGGATTTTTACGTAGTATGTGTAAGTTTTACGTAATTTGACATCATGTTATTTACTTTATATCTACATTCGGCAGGCAAATTCATAGCACGGATAAAATACAGGAGTAGATTAGTCGACCTATTACATTCACTGTGAATTTCTCCTTTTCTGGATTGCTTCTCCTTATACTGGGGGAAAAGAAGTATAAGTAAAGAAGGAAAAGATGTATCTAATAGGTTAAAGTTTGACTAGTGAAAGAACACCCACAGACCAACATAGAGACTACCACACAAATACAGTATTATGTATATGAAACTGCGGAATAAAAGAGTAGCACGAGTTTGCCGCGACAGTAGCATGCGTGCGAGATAATACAATTAGAAAAAGACAGGTAGTTCATCTAAATACATTTAAAGTTATCCTCTAACTAACCTTTTAAAGAGTCATTTTCAACAACACCTCGCTCAAATTCTTAGCAAAAAATATAAAAAACAACGAAAATTATTATTGGCTTCCAATCTATGTCGTAGTGAAGTATGCGAATGTATTTAGATCCATTGTCTGGCTATAGGTGTCCGAAAGCATGCGCGTGCGACTGTGCGTCGGTGAAGTATTTTTGTTTTCACGCTTTTGTTCCGTCGTATTTCGGGACGATAAACGCTCTACACCATAATTATACAGCTATGTCACTTTTATTACGAACGCAAGATTTCTTTTGATTTATAAAAAAAATATTTTTGAGAACATTAACATCGTTTAATATTTTAGTACCTGGGCGACCGAGCTTTGCTCGGTTATAACTATAAAAATTAAAAAATAAACTTGAACATATAAAAAAAAAACAAAAGTTAGTGTAACCGGGCGAGATTCGAACCCGTAACACTCGTTTAGCAGTCCGCGTCTTAACCCGTTGGACCAGACGGACAGTGGCCGGCAACACGAAATTAGCGACCATATTCTGCGACGAAAGAAAAACGCATGAAAACTCGAAAACACGCGTTTTCCCAAACATAAGAATAATCTAGATAGATTGTATACCCCCAAAAACCCCCATATACCAAATTTCAGGGAAATCGTTAGAGCCGTTTCCGAGATCACAGAAATATATATATATATATATATATACAAGAATTGCTCGTTTAAAGGTATAAGATATAGAAAGGTAATTGTATTTTTATTGACATATTTTAAAAAATCTAAGTAGGTTATAATGACGCTTTTTCGGCCAGACCTGATGGAGTGAAGTAAGCTCAACTACATTCATCTCTATTGAATTATACTATACGGTAATTTATGTTTGTTGTCGACTTGCAAAACTTTCTTGTTATTTCATATACATAAAACCCAAGCATATCATCGATCTATCGTATGTGAATTTATCAAATGGTTCCAAGTGATCTCGACCACATCGTTGCGCATCGCAAATGTTGCCCAACTGTGTTACAAAACTTACTTCGAATTAAATCAAACAAATGAATTATCCATTTCAGTAATTTGTAATCACTTTGGCCAAACTCAGCACACGTGGGCGTAAGCAATACTCTTCTTTCAAAATAGACTAAGCTACTTATCCAATTAACTTTCAAAAGCTCGTATTTAAACTAATTGTGTCACAGTAAAATCGACTTCAGGCCGGGCATTTTAAGATTTCATTTTGGCTAAAAGCAACTAACCAAAACTAAAATTGCGAAAATAACCAGTTCTTCAGTCTCATAATCACCAACAAGCGGTTTTAACCCCAAAGATTGAATAGTAGAGTTCAAAATAAAGAAGTTAAGCAGAAGTGGATTTCGTAATCATTAACTTTTATGAATACAAAATAAGTCTGGTGTTAAATTGGATTTAAAAACAATTCACATGTAGTGCAAATGTATGCAGGATTTATTCGCCAAATACAGTTAATATAATGATTATGTAATTATTAGTTTGGTAATCAATGTAGGTGTTCAAGGAGTTTCCAAATTCCCGATGATATAAATAATTATCATCATGCAGCATGCAGCTGCTTCCCATTTTTACAGGACCATAGGTACTAGGTTAGGGCACTAGCGGCCCGATTCGAACTTCAAGATACGTTAAATATTAGGTCTATTAGATACGATACGGATCGGATATGTCAGTGACAAAAGTGACGTTTTTGTTTGAAGAAAATTCGAATCTGGCCGTATTTTACTGACTGTGATCTTGCGGCACAGCTTAGTGCACGTAAAGGTGGAGAAAAGAAAAAAGCTCGCAAAACAGGTACCCAGCCACATAAGGACTACTATAAAAGCTTACGGAACTATACCACTGGAGCCTTAGAGCGTGAAAAAAAACCTACTTCACCCATTTTATTAATAAAATAAAAACCATCCGAAATATATGTCGACACATTATCTTAGAAGTTACTCGCTAATAGGAGATAAAGATAAACCGCAGATACCGAAGCATTTATGTAATCCCAACGGGCTAAATGATTTCTTTTTAGAGGTACCAGGAAGTGCAGCAACAGACCACAAGACGCAGACATTTTTCGAAAATAACAGGAGCAGTAGTCAAATATTCAACATTGAAAGGGCTACGGAGAATCAAGTCCTCAAAATTTTAGAGTCGGTTGAAACAAAAGCAAGTGGACAGGACGATATATCAATCGACATGATACGCCTGACCTTGAGCGTTACACTCCCGATAATAACACAGATTGTTAACGCGTCAATTGAGTCAGGCATCTTTCCAGAAGCCTGGAAAATAGCAAAAATACGGCCAATAACAAAAAAAATTAAGTTGAAGAATATAAAGATCTGAGGCCGGTCAGCATTATTCCAGTTCTGTCGAAAATTATAGAAAAATGGGTATGTGAACAACTAAAGAAACACTTAGAGGAAAATTAACTCTTACCGCAAATACAGTCAGGCTTCCGCAGTAAGCATGGTACAGCAACAGCACTTGCAAAAGTAACCGATGACTTAGTGGCAGCCTCGGATGAAGGTAAAGGTTCGATTTGGGAGGTTGAAGGTAAGGGTTTGCTGGACTTTTCTCGCGCGTTTGATTGCATTAACCCGTCACTATTACTCGCGAAAATGGCGTATTATGGAGTAGCGGAATCAGCGCGAAAGTGGTTTCAATCGTTCCTTGCAAGCAGACAGCAGTACGTAGAATTGCAACTGGAGCAGGGAGAGAAGGCTATATCGCAAATTCGTAAAATTAGGCGAGGAACTCCACAATGATCAGTACTAAGCCCTTTGTTGTTTATAATGTACACGGCTGACATAGTGGCTGAGCTAAAGCACTGTGAAGTGCACCTCTATGCAGATGATACGCAGATTTATCATTCATTCAAACCACAAGAACTTATGCCAGCTATGGGCTGAAGAAACCTACATCTCGCTTATACGCTACGTAAAATAATTGAATTTGAAAAACCGCCATATCTTTACGAAAAATTAAAATGGGTACAGGATGCACATATACTCGTGAGAAGACATCGACAAAACGTCTTACTTATCCCAAAACATAAGACCAAGTTTTTCAAGGGTGGTTTCAAATATGCAGCAACGAAAATTTGGAATGACTTACCGCCACCGTTAAGGAGTCCGATGCCATTACCTAAGTTCAAGAAACTGGCTATAGCGCACTTTTTCGACTTGCAAAAGGAATATAGGGACCAGGCTGAAAATCAGCGCTGGATATCACATATCTGGCACAGGCTGAGACTGGTACCCATTGCCTTAACGATATGAATTATGTAATTATGTAGGTACCTATTATGTTATGTTTAATGTCTTGTTTTTTTTTTTCACTTTTTTTATAATTTGTAATGTTTAAGGAATGATGCTTTCTAGTTTTGGCAATAAACTTTTTTTAGTTTTACTTTACTTTTAAATACGGGTAAAGGTGGCTTAGGCCGCGGACTGGATGCACGCGGCGCGCTGCGCGGCAAGAGCGGCAAAATGTTGGTCGTGCCGCGCGAACTACCACTCGCGTCGCTCTCACCGACCGCCCAGTTCCGAGCGACACGATCAAAGTGTATAGACTTCAATGAACCTGTTTTAGATGACAGCGGGCACAGCGGTGGCATCTTGCCGCGCCGCGCGCGTCCAGTCCGCGGCTTTATTACGCTCGAGGCTTACTTACGTTACGCTGTTATTATCGACGCTCCAATAGTAATGCGGTGCTACACGCCGTAAGCGCTAACCACATAATAAACGCGCGCTTTGCCCGTGGAATATATGCGCAAGCATTATTATTCTTGATCTATGAGTACGCAGGCAATCCATACAATGAAAGTACACCGGCAAAGGTAGACAGACGTAACTGGCAAGTTTCTGTCGCCGTCATCGTCAGACGGTGACCGTTGACAAATTGCCAGCGATAATGAATGAGCGGTATGGTCAATAGTCTCTCACCTTTGCGCTATTTATAGTTTCGGTGTATGAGTTGTATCGTGTAACACCCCTGACTATTCTAATGTATATTCAGTTATCTACGTCGTGTTGTCAGTGGGGGGAAACTGCAGCGTTCGGGCATTCTCTGCTCCGTTCGGCTCAGCATTGCTACGAGCAATTAATAGAGTTGGCAGAACTTGGCGTTTCCCTGCGTACACAACCACAGATAAGATAATCACTTACATTGTGACAACCCTAAATAACCGAAAGGACCCATACAGGAAAAAGCCATACAATCAACTTTACGCTCTAATTTTAAAACGACATTCTGAAATAACATGCAATTTGACATGAAAATTCAATCGATTTCGTTGCTAGAAATTGTAACACAAATTAGAGCGAGTAAAAGTTTTAAATATTAAATGAAAATTTGCATTCTGAAATAAAATGCAATTTGACATGAAAATTCAATCGATTTCGTTGCTAGAAATTGTAATACAATTGAGAGCGAGCAAAAGTTTTAAATATTAAATGAGAATTTGCATTAAAAATTAAGAGGGAATACTCGTCCGTGCAAAAAAGAGAAAATCTTTTTCCACTTCTAAATATTTTCCATTCTCCTTGATTTTTAGTACGTTATTGCAAAATTTGCAAAACATTTTTTTTTTTTTCAAAAAAGCGAGACCTTTAAACCTGGAATATACAGGATGGTTATACACCGTGTTTTTATTGAATTCCGTCAACTCCGGGGTATGGGTAAGTTCGTTTAAGGAAACTGAATGGCATAGTTAATTCTCAAAAAAAAAAAAAATATTTTATAAAAAGTACCTAATTAAATGTTGCATATAGCGTTTTTGTAACACGGGCATTACATTTAATTAAACCAAACAATTGAATACGGTGACATCAATGTCATTTCGAACATCAACCCTCCCAGATAGTATTTACGTTTAGTAGCAAATGTACACACTCGTACTAAACACTAATCAATAATGTAAACAGGCCTTAGGGCAAGTGCATACGCTCGTAAGGGCCTTATAAGATAAAAATAAATTATTGATTATCTCCGAAATGGAGTTATAATACAGGTGTCTTTGAGAAAGTGACTTAATTTAAGTTAGTTATTTAAGCTCAGGAATGCACCCTTGAAATTAACGGAAAACAAAAAACACGGTGTACCTGCAATAATATACGGGGTGAATATATACTCGTAGCTCATACTGAACAACTTTTACAACTGGACCAACCATGAAATCGCGGAAAAATATTTGGCAGTTTCATATTCGCATATTTTGGCTGTCTGACCTTGACATTCTCTAGAGAGAGTAATTTTTTTTTCATAATTTCGGGTTTGGTCCCATAGTAAAAGTTGCTCAGTATGACCTATATATTCACCCCGTAAATGGAGATGTCATTCGATACCTCCCTCACGGGAGGTATGAGTGGCCGCTTCCGTCTTTGGGCTGTGGCGGGTCGCTCCCCACCAATCGGTGGGGAGGTCATTTGGCCGTCGTGTGGGGGACGGTGTGTGCTACTGGTGCAGGCCAGCTCGTCGCTACCGATCGTTATCCAACCCCGCGACCCTTAGCCTGGTGATACCGTTTGAGCGGGGCCAGGTTTCGGGACCGCGGTGAAGGCGACCGGTAGCTTAGCTGGCGAGTGTGGCGTGCTGGTGAACCCCGTAAATTATTGCAAGTGACTAAATAAGCACCCCGTATTATGCTGCAGCGATTGACATCAAAATCAAAGTGATTTGTTAAGATTTAGTTGGTGGAAACCGTTTTCTCCCGAATGGAATTTCATACAAAAAGTACCGTTATTTCGTTAGGACCGCAAAGCTATAGGTATTCTTCCCTCTCCAATGAGAGCGTAGCTTAATAGTGTAATAACACTAATGTAACTAGTCGCTCCTTTGTCTTAAAACATGTAATGCCTGAACTTTTGTCACATATGTGTTAAGGCATCGATAATGTTAAGACATGTATTGACCATTGTAGCTTTTCGGTTAAGGAAAATATCAAAAGGAAATCTGCATAGCCCCAATAAAAACCAGTTTCTTGCCTTACAAGCCAAATTTTGCGTTTAACACACCAAGTAGACTCGAAATCCTTTAAGAGGGAGCTAACGGGATACAGTTTGGACCGTGGACGATGACAGCGCCACACAGCAGTTGCCACAATAGGTGTATTTTGTCACAAGTATTAAGCGAGAAGTCAGAAAACATCGTAATAATGTCAACGGATTTTTATGCGCTTTTCACTTATGAATAGAGTGATTCTTGAGGAAGGTTAAGGCGTATAATTTGTTGAGGTTTTGTGTAAACTGGTTGAAATATGACGATATTTGCTAATAAAGTCGGAAAAAAACACGCTGACCTACCTTAGCCAAAAGCTTTTAAGCTTTAATCGCCCAATTAGTTTGAGATATAACAACACAAAGTATGGTGGAATTGTCTCTTTCATTAGTCTACAAAAATGTCCGGGATGGTATTTGTCTATCTATTCAGCATAACTTTCTATACACATTCTTATCTTCTACAAAAAGATCTCGTAATATGTGGTATTTGCAAAGCGATTTACACGGATTAAGTATTAATATTTATGAAATTAAAAACGTTAGTTAAATTAAACATTTCATACAGATTACAATGATCTCTTACAGCATACAATTTAAATAAATATTTCAGGAGCAATCGTAAATTAAAGTTCCGTTTCGAGCCATCAGTGCCATTTTTTACCACCTTATGCGCTGCAATCGCTTTATTACTTCTTACTTCACTTCGCACGGTGTCATTTTTACACATTATCAAGGGCAAATAGCATGAAAAAATGCACACGAAAACGTGACTACATTTGCAAGGGCAGACTCCAACCAAATCCTAAATAGTTTTAGTCACGTTTCCGTGTGCATTTTTAAGTTAAAGGTTAAAGTTGGCTCGGTAGAATAAAAACATAAAAGACGCATAACTTTATTTATTTCCAGTTTTAGTTTGAAGAAACGTCGCTTTCGACACATATATCCAATTCATATCATATCTAGACCTAATATCGTTATCCTAATTCACAGTCGTACTACTATTAAACGCGGAAAATTTGGTTGTAATAACAACGTTATGTTGGGGCACTATGGTACTAATTACAACAAAATTTTCTTCGTAATTAGTATGATTGTATACTAGGGTATCGATATTTGACGTATCTTAAAGTTCGAATCGGGCCGTATCTTGCTACGGAAGACATACGTGTCTTCCGTAGCAAGATTCGCGCGGTGCTCCATATCCTTTGTCTCCTTCTAGTCGCCTCTGAAGAAGCTACCGGGAAAGCTCCAAGATGAAATGATCGACTTGACAAACACACTAATCCATTCATAGTCAAAGTAAGGCACAGTGGGTAGCGCGTGGGCAGGGTTGTCAAAAACACCATTAATCTTACCGTTGTCCCGCGACAAACTATCGCTCACTATGATAAATGGTTACAATAAATAAAAGTAATATAAAGAGGTGTTTGGATAATTTGGGATTTTAAGAGAAAAATGCGATGATTTAAGTACGTGTCAACCCTAATCCTTTGACAAAAAAAAGACATATATAGTAAGAATAAAACTTTTGATAAATAAAAAGTTTATTTAATTGGTTCATTAGAATACGTTTAAACGCATAAATTGCAAGTACTGTAAAAATGAAAAAAAAAACAGAATGCGTAGATAGATACATATAAACCTCACCAGTTGTTGCATACGGCACTGAAAAAAGCGCCATAAGACTAAAAGCTCAAATGTTCGTCACGCAAAGTTCTCACGGTAATAAGTCCTGTTATCTGCATTCTTATCGATTATCTAAATCGTGTTCACACTTGGTTCTATAGAAACCGGTTGTAACTCAGAAGCGCCGATCTTTAATTGAATTTCAAGTGTAGAAATAAAATTTATACTATCCGTATGTTTATTGCTTTCATTTTGTTTATTGCCGTTTGAAAATAGTAGACAAATTGTGAGGTTGAAAGACACTTTATAAGATCTTCCGAAATAGATACTTTAATTCGTATAGTAGATGCATCAATCATGAAACATGTAAGAGAGTATTTGGAGTATTTTTGAGTTTTCATTAATACCTTTATAATTTGTACCACTTTCAGCGTTAAAAGTTGATTGTAATATTCGTCTTGTTATATATGTCGACGTGTTAAATGAAAAATACTGCAATTGGTATTTATTATATTGCAACTATGAAAATCGAGTTTTAAGCACACAAAGCAATCCTCCTATTTAAAAAATAACAGCCTAAGCAAATAAAGATAGTAACAATATTTCATTACTCTAGCTAAGTAACTCGAAGCGCCGCCAAATGAAGCCAATAGTGTATCTTTAAGAGATTTAATCGCTAATTTATTCAACACTATAGCTTCCAGCTACCGATTTATCATCGAAATCCAATCATTACCCGACTGACATCCTTATTAGCGATGCTAATGGTTTAATCCACGAATTTGGGGGGTCTCGTATTGATTTAGAAATTAAATAAATTAAAACATTGTTTTTATAATCCTATTGGAATGCAAATTCTGATTTATAGCTGATTTAATTAAGTTATTAAATCTGATAGGATGAGGATTTGTTTTCCAGTTATGTCTCACAGCGGAACGGGATTTCTTTGTTGACTTGATTGGAATTGGTGTAGATGGCGTTTTTATGGTGTCGAAGAATTTAATGTCTTCATTTAAAAGAAATCGAAGTATATTTTTTGACTAACCGGTTCTCCTCATGAACCACTGTGTAAAGTAATAGTTTTCGAATTAAAAATAATAAATTCCCGTGGCGTGTTAAAAATTGATGATCTAATAGCGTTATCCAATTTGTCGTTTTATGTTCGATGCACATTTTATTTGCAAATTTGCTTTCACTGTTTTAAACTGCCATCATGACCGAAATGCAAATACATAATAGTAACAAAACTTTCTTATCAAATTTGTATTCATTTTAAATTTTATCGATCAACAAAGGTGTGGCGTCGTAAATTTTCAAAACTATAGCCTTTCAAACGGTAGCTGACTGGCATATATAATGTGACCGAGATTTACGAGTAAACCACTAACGGGGAATTCAGTGTTTCGCACTTAATAAATACCACAAAGTTTATTTACAGGGCTGTGTTAGACAAACTTTTGATAACATATGGGACACACAGTTATTTAATTCGTATGAATAAACTCATGAGATTTATACCATTTTTAAGGCGACATACGGTTGCATCAGTAGGTAGCGTTACAATAGTAGTCATCAAACGTGGTGGTAGAAATGTCACACCCTTAAAGGGTTTATTGAATGAGTTACAATTTTAGCAACCCAGTTTGCAACGAGTTAAAGAATAGTAGAATGGATGAAAATGAGCTTTTCACCCAAGTTATACACTGTACTTTCCATTTCAAATATGATGAACCCTAACAGTAATTTGTCATAGTTAGATACACTTACAGGTATAGTTACCAACTTCGCGAGTGTCACGAGAGACAAAACCTGGGATGAATAAAAAGGACACTTTCGCTCGTGTGCAACACACGATATTATGTATACCCGTACCTAACAAAAATTTGCCAATAAAGCAACTAATAGACCTCAGACTTTGTCTTCAGGACTTCTTGAAATAAGCAGAACTTGCATCTCTGAATATGTATAAAACACAAATGTTTTTAGAATACACTAAATTATTTGTTAATTAAGGTATAAAATCAGCTGGATTAATTCCCTATTAAATAATTTTCATTTATGTAAAGTTAGCAGTTTTTAACATTTTTTAAAAATAATGTTAAAAACATTTAATGGTATGTTTTGGTCGTTGCTCAACTACGCAAGTTAAGGTTAAAAGAAAATATTTTTGGTGTATTTCTTTTGGTTCGCGCCTTATGAGCTCGCCCTGGATCCATATAGGTAGTTCAACAAAAACATCTAGAAAAATTTGTTTGAACTAAGTACTTGTTTAAATCGTTTTATCATAAAATTTATCCAATGCAGGTACGAGTAAAATTATAACAATTTCGAATTATTGCGGAAAAGGATATAAAATTCTCTCCGCTCGAGCGTCAAATTACCTCGTCAGAAATGGGTACGGGTACCTTTTATCTCTTGGTAAACCATCTACTATTCTATTTGTTTCCAGTTCCACCTGTTTCATTGCTGATTGGATGAAGGCATAGAGGAGTGCTCGATTTTTTAACTCTGGGGCCGAAACGTATCACTTTCTGGCTCTTAGCCCGCTTCATGGATAAACAATGACCCAGTTTCAGGACGAAAAATTAAAAAATACTTGTCACATTTGTATAAACAAAAACGAAATTCCTTTTAAGAGGGACTAATAATTTTTCACATCTCGAATTAACAAATAACTGTCCATAGTAAAATATGGATTGTGTTTTAAAGTCGATCCTAAAATCACATATTCAACAACAATGACGCGTCATAAAATACCAATAAAAGTATAACTGTCTCCCTCGCTCTTACTTGAAGGACTACTTAACCGTACGTTTCGTTTTTTGTCGACACGGCCTTTAGAGTTAAATGAACTTGCGCCGAAGTGACCTTTGTGAGTCGAGTGCTTGAAGAAGTTGAATAATACCAGTCCATGACTTAGGCATCTTGTGTCGGGAATTATAATCATAATAGAAGTTTAAATCTAGGACATAAAGAGGTGATTAATTTTGCTCACCTATCTGGATAAGAGGCCGTTATCGATTTTTGTCGCAAAAATGTCAAATTGATAAATTTAGGCGATGAAATTTTACACCTTTTGTTAACTATTAGAAATAACAAGTATTGGTATCTATTAGCACGTCTTGTTATCTTTCATTTTAATATATCATTTTTTTGAAAACAGACTCACTTTGAGTAGTAATGATTTTATTTTCTGATGGACGTTTAGGTAAACTCGCGTAAAGCACTGATTTTGTCGATCTAATTTGTAAATTCCGTAAAGTTTGGACTGCTAAAAATGGTAATTTTGTATTACACATATCCTTTACTTCAACTGTAATAAATTATGTTATTATAAATTTGAAGTAGTGTAAATGAAAGTTAGACGAAATCAATTTTCTCCGGAAATTACTTCAAAACAAGTGACAATTTCTCTGAAAATCGACTTAATTTCAACGTAATTTTGATACTCAAACAATCTACAACATTTGCTGTTTTATACTTACATCATTTTGTATAATTTACCACCATGTTTTTATGAATTTCTAAAAACTGTCCCTTCTCGTCATATTTCCGGCGACACACGCTTGCGACCTCATTATGGCAAGATGTGAAGACGTGCTAATAGAAACCAATACTTGTTATTTAGATATTACGTAACAAAAGGTGTATAATTTCAACAACTAAATCTAATAAAGAGTATCTATCTAAATCTATCAATTTTCAATTTTTGTTCTAAAATCGTTACCGGGCTCTTAAAACTCTTTTGTCACCACACCAACTGGTAAAGGCCCTCTTGGTTGTTCAAAAACTATTGATCCACATGTGAGACAAAGTAATCAAATGCAAATTTTGAGTTATTTCCTTATGTTGGCTGGTAGAATTGACTTTTAAATGATGGTTTTGAATGATATTTGATTTTTTTGATATTTCATAGTTACCTAGTATTTTTATCGCTTTGGTGTGATTTTTTTTGTGTTGGGGTGAAATTTTTGTGTTTCACTCGGAGGCAAAGTTTGTTTAACCCTAGTGCATTGAAACCCTCGCAACGCTCAAGATTCCACTTCTCGAACCTCTCACTACGCTCGTGGTTCAATTTTGGAGTCTTTCGCTTGCTCGGGTATCAATATTAGTACGAGCCGTTAAACAACAAATTTGCCCCCTTGTAAAACAAATAACTTTTATTAGGTCCAGAATTCTGCATATTGTATGTAAATCCTAGGAAATGTTTACAATTCCAAGGCCATTTAGGAAATATATGAAATATTTATGACATTAGAAATGTCTTTTCGTTCGCTCCAGTGTAGGCTCCAATTTCATGAAAAAGTGCGATCCCCTTATATCTTGGAGAGTTCCAAAGATATGATATTCAAAAAAAGGTTCAAAATACGCATATTTACAAGAGCTGTAAGGTGCAAAAATAATTATTAGAGAAAGTCAATAACGAAAATAGTTATGGCCGAAATAGTGAAAAAACATTAAATTTTTTCCGAATTTTTGATTTTTGCGCTCGATATTTTGAAAATGAAGAATTATTTATATCAATAATTTGAGAAAAACTCCTCTGGACAATTAAGTCAGCTACAATTTGAGCCTAAAACAAAGACGATCGGGTGAAGGTCTTGCCCTGTAGCCTAACCTTTTTGATTTGAAAAAAGACCTACCTTTTCTCGAAGCGCTTCGTCGTTTTTTGAACCCTCATCAATTACTTTGGTTTGGATTAGACAAGATAAACAAAATTCCCGGGATATAATTATGGCTTGCAATTATCCGCCCAGTTTTGTATCCGGATAGTTCGAATACTTGTTATTTTACTATCTGGATATCCGGATAAAACGAATAATTCGAATACTTACTATTTATTTAAAAGAACTCACATTCTATTTATCTACTATTTATTTAAATAAAAAGAACTCAAAGGTGGTTCTCAGTTTGACCCGTATGTTTGTATGTATGTATGTATGTTTGTCTGCGATTATCTCGCGTTTGGCTGAACAAATTTTGATGCCGTTTTCTGAAAAGTGTTTGTTACATTCTGGAGAAGGTTTTAGTATACATGGATGGTTTGAATTGGACCCGGTAGGTGGCGCTATTATCGGTATATCGTCGAATTTTATTTGCTTGATACAATTTAGATGAAATTTTGTGTGTATATTTCAACGCGTTCCTGGATGGTTTGGAAACACTATTGGACCCGGTAGGTGGCGCTGCTGTCGGTATATTTTTTATTCTGGAAACTTTTGAACGACCTAATGTAATAGACTAGACATTGATTTAGGCATGTTTTTTTCTTGGAAATTCGATTCTTTTTTAACCGCCTACAAAGAAGGTTCTCAGTTTGACCTGTATGTATGTATGTATGTTTGTTAGTTCGCGATAATTTCATGTTTGTTTTTTTGTTTTTTGATCCGCTACTTTTGACTGTACCTACTCCTATACTTATATTTCATTTTGGTAAAATATATGAATAAATAGTGTGTTTACATGTTTAAAGAGACACGATTATTATAAGACATTGAAATACTGCTTTAGGTAGGTAGATATAAATAAATCTTCTTAATTCAATATTTGACAGAGTGTCTTTATAATTAAGGCGTTTCATTGATTTATAACAGTCTAGGCTCTATAATTACGAAGTTGGTCCATTATTATGTTTAAGCTTCGATCGGCATGGGTGGCATTCGTAAATGAGGTTCTTGACATTTGTGATATGAAATTAAGAGGAGGTCAAGGAGCCCTCTGACCAGCACAGTTAGCAAACCTTGTCGCAACTCACGTGAACTTCATATGTCGTGCAGTCAGCGTGCAGTTCCAATACAAATTGCAGTCGGGTTGCAGTCCGGCTCTATCGGCCCTAAGACGGCCTTGCTACCGTGCTACCTTTATTTACATTGTAAATATGTTTGATTTTTTTGTCTTTTGTAGTGCAAAAAAGAATATTTACTAACTTCTAAACAGGAGGAAAAAAATATGTCTTGTCGAGATTTTTCTGCTTTCCCCATGCTTGCCCCATAATGTTTAATTAATACGCCAAGTCCGACTAATGACAACGAACAATTAGTACAATTGTGTATTGAAAAATGATCTTTTGGTAAATAAGTCATTTGTTAAGTTGAATGAAAATAAAGAAATGGGAAATGATGATGACAATGAAAAAGGTCCAGTGCCACCAAAAATATTAAAAAAAAAAATGAAATTGAAGTAAAATTTAAAACATCCAATTAAAAGTGCCGTGATATTATAATTGGTAGTTATTACTAGTAACTATAGTTAATAATATAATAATACGAATTAGGTTACTCTCTCTGCAGCCCTGATCACCGGCAGCTTGGGCCCTGCCCCGCTGCTGGCGGTTAGGGTTTTTTTTAATGTGTTTATGTTTATTTTGTCTTGTTTTGTAAGTGTTTTTATAATTTACTTTTATATTCATATTATAAAAGCCTAACCTAATAATTTAAATGAATAAAGAGAATAATAATAAATATAAGTTTTTGGCAAAAATTTCAGTTTTGTACAAGCTTTTATCGCTGACTCTACTTTTTTCCCACAGGCAACTAACACTCATCGGGACAATTCTAAAAACCCCAAACACAATAAGGTTGCGTTGTTTTATCACAGAGTTCCTATGGCTACCTCCTGCCTCCATCATCAGATCAGCTTGACGTTACCACAATATTACATTGTCACCCGACTTACATATGTATGCAAATTTTCAGCTTCATTGGAAACCGGGAAGTGGGTCAAATTTAACTTGCAAGATTTTGTCCCATACATACTAACAGGGCAAGTTAAATAAAAGCTTGTAATTATAGGCCATTCTTAATTATTACACAAATTGAAGTCCCACAGCAAGCTCAATAAGCTAATGTGTTGACGGTATATAAAAGTGAGTAAATACTTAAATACACAGAAAACATCCATGATTCAGGAACAAATATCCATGCTCATCACACGAATAAACGCCCTTAGCAGGATTTGAAACCGGGACCATCGGCTTCATAGGCAGGGTCACTACCTACTAGGCCAGACCGGTCGTCAAAGTTATAATAGTGACATCCTCTAATTTCTGAGTATGTGTTTTTATTTACAAATATCGATGTATGTATGTATATATCTTATAAATAAATATCTTTGACGCGGTCTACAGGTGAAACGGTTTTCAATTCGTAAGGTGTCACTTGTTTAAGTTAGATTTACCTACAAATAAACGTTTACAAATTGCTGTCGCAGACATTGACGAATGCATGTTCATCTGTTTCGCTTGTCTATATATTTCTAATAGTTAAAAAAAAGGATCGGCACCACAAAAGAGCGTACAATCGAACCAGTTCCAATTCAATCGAATACATTAGTTCCGAATGATGAATCGAATCGGCGATAACATCTAGTCGATGATTTGTACGAGCCGGGAATTGTTTCTAATCATTATTGTTCTATAAATAAAACATGGCGTAGTTATAAAACATGTAAACATACCGATTGAAAATTATTATAAACTATTAAAATGTTGATCAGATGCGGTTCATTTCGTAGACGTAGATTTTTAATTAACCCTATCCAGGATCATGGTTAGGGATATTTTAACAAAGAAAATACTTAGTTAACTTACACTGATTTTTTGTACACTGTAGTACCTAATATGTATGCTCAGCAATGAAGGACCGAGGAAGAATAAGATTTAATATACATTACGTTTATTACTTTTCATATTAATTTTATTTCACACAATGTGCATTTGCAACACCTACTGACATACCTATGTAAATTTATTAATTTTCGTTACCCAAAGGTTTTCTAGAAGAGATCGCTTTTTAGCGATAAGACCGTCTGTTCTTTACCTCTGCTACAGTTTCTGTTTTCTTGTATTGAGGTGTGCAATAAAGATTATTTGTGTTGTATGGATTAAATGAATGAATGAATTGTACGCGGCCTGAAGAAACCGGCTAAGTGCGAGTCTCGCGCACGAAGGGTATTACAGTATTACATCGGAGTCGTAGACTCGTAGCATACCAAAAAGAACCGAAACACGCCGTTTATTTTTTTAAACACGCAAACGCGGAAGCTTCCCGCCACAACATTAAGAAATATAATTTTAAATACGAAATACTGTAAATAAATTTCCAACAAGTTGATCTATGGCCTAAGATGGTGCCATTAAGCTTTCGTGTAACCATTACCATAATCGGGCGAGGAAGAAGGTCATATGGACAGTCTAGTATTTATTAACATATGTCGTTTTGGTGGGATTAATGCGTGCTGACCGGTACGTTTTGATAAATGCCATCGTTTATTGGTTTTAATGATTTAGGACTTCATTTAGGTGGCACTTGTTAAGTGACCAACTTAAGTTGGCCCGTAGCTTCAGGATCTTTAATAAATTTGCAGCCTGCAATTGTGAATCACATTAAAAGTGAAATCCTAATGTATATGTACTCAGATTTCATTCTGACTTCATAAATTGTAAAATATATAAGTAGTGCTATTCCGAGTAAATATCCTCAATCACGCAATCAAGATTTTTCTTGAGATAACTATTCCAGCAACGCTCAACGAGAGTGCAGAGTGTTAGGGTCGGCAACGCGCATGTGACTCCTCTAGAGGCGTACATAGGCAACGGAGACTGCTTACCATCAGGAGAGTCGTATGCTTGTTTGCCACCGACTTAGTATATATTATATGTTTATAACCATACCAAAATATGATTTTTTCCCAGTGCCTACACGAGTGTGATTTGGGCATTACCCACCTACGAGTCGTAGCAATGCGACCGTTCGGAACGTGTTTCTATTACCATGAGATGGCTAGCTACAGGACAAACGGACATGTTGCCCGTAGGGGATATCAAGAAGTACAGAGGGCAAATGCAGGTAGGTGAGTAGAATACACCCTAACAGATACCCACCCATAGCAGAACCGAGAAACCTACACTACGAATACCAGCCGAGGTCCCAAATAGCCCACATCGATACTAGTCTACTGGTGTGTTGTGCTGTAAGTACTGAATATAAAATGGTTCAACTTACACTGTGATACAAAAGTTTTGTCGAATTCCACAGGAACCAGCAGGAACATTATTCAACATCTACCTACTGGTGTGGTAAAACCTAAGTTTGACCAAGCCAAAGTCAGTAAAAGTACGACATTCACGAGTGATTCACGATAATAAATAACAATTCGTGTTTTTACCGATACACGTTGGTAAAAATAAGTTTTACGGTAAATCCTAGGTTTCACCGTACTTCGGGCTTCTACAGTAGGTATCATAATAATAGGTATACAACACACCTTGGAAAATATTCACCATTCCTTTCACTAACGTTTCGAGTCTATTGGTTCATACATATACATATGTGTACAGTCATGATTATTCATA
This sequence comes from Cydia pomonella, assembly GCF_033807575.1. Classification (NCBI taxonomy): domain Eukaryota; kingdom Metazoa; phylum Arthropoda; class Insecta; order Lepidoptera; family Tortricidae; genus Cydia; species Cydia pomonella. The sequence continues at coordinate 12,107,080 of NC_084704.1, read as the reverse complement.
CATATATTTACCGTTGACGCAATTTATGTTTGACACGCGTTAATTTATATTTTGATGTCCGCGTGTTTTATTTATGTACGTTTTTGTATAGTTTTTTTCTATGAGAGTTGACATTTTTTATTATCAATTTCCTAGTGTTAATTTATAACACGTAAGATTGTTATGGATGTGTTTGACCAATTAAAAAGCCTTAATGGGTTCTGGGCACCTTATTTATAGGTGTAACGAGGTTATTTAATATATTCGGTAGAACCAGATTTGCATTTACATGAATGGCTTGGCATGTTACGAGTATTTATGTTTATTGAAGAAACTACAAAAAGATGAGGATTCGGCTGGTATTAATTTAGGGGATTTAAATCGAAACTGACATATAACTATGTTTTAACAAGTGGGCCTTTTACTTAAAGTTGTACACTAATTTGTTTTAAGGTTTGGGAATTTGATATTTTATTTCTACTAAGAATTACGAGCCAATTCGATCCTGGTAAGGGATAAAATCATCCCAAGATTTTTATTTTATTATGTTGCCTCATAGACTTTGTATGACGGTAACGGAATGAAAGGAACGAAATATATATGAAAATTGTAGGACCCTCTTTTTCTTCACGATTTTGAGTAGAAATAATATAAAAAATCCTGCATCTGAAAAAAAAGTACAGAGTACAACTTTAAGCAAAATGGCCCACGAACGCCTGTTCAGTTCAATGTTCTTTAAGATGCTTACAAGGTTATTCATTAAAATGTATTAATTATATTTCATAGCTGCATACCATACGTGATTATTCCCGTTCCGTGCATTAGTTACAAAATTTGCTGTCACTACGGTATTCTATAAAAATATATTCTACGGTATACGGGAAAAATTAACGCCGCGTGAACCTACCCTTGCCTTTTACCACTCACGGCTACCCTACTAAATCACGTCGTCCTAAATAGGACATATAACGTTGCGTAAATCAACTTTAGACAGGAAATCCACGTTAATTCCAACGATCCGCAAACGGATGGGCGATATAAAAGCCAATGTTGATTAGCGGTGGCAAAAAATTAAACAAACCACCGGTTAACGAGGCTCTTAACGCGGCGACAAGATTGATAACCCTGCTGCCAGAATAAAACTGTTTTACGCCTATCGCAGAGGTTTTTACTACAAGTATCTATTTTGCTGCTACGCAACGTTAATAGTACATTACGATACAAGTGCGAAAAATAGGAAATTCGAAACGAGTGGCGATAAATTAAAACACGACCGAAGGGAGTGTTTTAAATCGACACGAGTTGCGAATTACCTATTCGCACATGTATTACGATACATACAAAGTTTTGCAGTACATATGGCCCTTTAAATGTTCGACACAGTAACGTAATATGCTAATATTCGCACTAGTGCGGTAAAGTAGCACCATATATGTACTGTAAAACCATAAAAGATGCCATTAGGGTCATGCCGAATTGAAAATACAAAACTTTTTTCCTCTACACAGGCACATAGTATGTATGTGTAGTGTATTATGAAACGTATTTATCGGACATACCTATAGAGAAAATGGCGTTTATGATGATTGTAACTAATCCAAAAAAACGGCCAAGTGCGAGTCGGATTCGCACACGAAGGGTTCCGTAACCTTACGCAAAAAAATCGGCCAAGAGCATATCGGGCCATGCTCAGTGTAGGGTTTCGTAGGTACCATTCTGTCAAAACGAGGGCTAATAATTAGTATGTATCACGTACGTTTATTAAGAAGAGAAGATTTTTGCAATAACTAAAAAACGGCTAGACCGATCATGTTCGCTATAGTTTTCATTGAAAGTATTAACTAAGCTTTTGTTTCACGATATTTTTTTTCATATTTTTTGGACCCATGGTTCAATAGTTAGAGGGAAGGGACACATAGCTTTGTTTTTCTTTGGGAGTGATTATTTTAATTATTTCCTAAAATATTAACTTTATCAAAAAATGGTTGTTGATGACCCATAATATTCGTTTTAAAAGACCTATCCAACGATACTTTTATAAATGCGAAATCTAACCCTGTCTGTCGACCCGATTCCAACTTTACGTCAAAAATTTTCTAAAGATACGATATGGATCGGATATGTCAATGTCAAACGTGACGTTTTTGTTTGAAGAAATGTGACTTTTGACACTTACAAATCCGATCCATATTATACAATATGGATCGGATTTGTCAGTACTTTAGATATTTTTTTTACGTACATATTCTAAAGTTCGAATCTGGCCGTGTCTGTTTGTTTACCGCGTCACCCTTAAACCACTGAACAGATTTAAATGAAATTTGGTATGTAGATTGTGTAAAGGCCTGGGGAAGGTCGTTACTTATTTATAGGAATTTGGAGACCCCTGAACCCCTAGTGTACATTTATTCGATAGCTAAACGTGACGTACGCGTTTGCGTTAAGTCTCATTTTGTATGTGATTTAAAAACAGCGCGCTAAGCGGGACGTTTTAGAAACTCAAAATCCCATACAAAATGAGACTTAACGCAAACGCGTATGTCACGTTTCGCTATCGAATAAATGTACACTAGGAGTACTGTATAGAATGGCTATCACACAGTAACAAGTGACATTACTTACGTTTAATCCATTCGTGCCAGCTCTTATGAACTTCCTATAAATCAGTGAGAAAGGCAACACTGAAGACAGCTCACTGTAACCTATCATTGTCACTAAGTTGTTTACAAAAATGTTGTCTTGTTAACACTATCTATTGCATAAGACTTATGCATTTATATGTATATTATTAATAATCCATTTCAGCCCTGATCGTGTCCCAGATCCGTCTTGTCTTTATAAGATTTACATACAAGCAACAAATTGCACTTGCATACCTTCCACACCCAAAAATAATGCCCCGAAAACATGTTACGTGGAATATTGTCCAGTGACATTTAATTCTTTCAACTCCAAACTGCATCAAGTCTATTTCCCAGGCAATTGTAAACTTGAACCGTAGTACAAGTTGCACAGAGTCTATAATTTAATGATCCCTTAGTTCGTCTTGCTGCTATATGGTGTTAAACTAGTGATTTGCGGAGTATGCGCGTGAGTTGCCAAGACCCTGTACGCGGGTGACACGGCAAAATTGCGTGTCAATCTGCGTTAATAAACGATTGATATTGTCTTGGCATCTGGTTTATGTAAGATAATAAGAATTAAATGTGCATAAATCGCACGAAGAGTGCCATACACCAAAATTCAAAATACATCTTCCTTATCGTAAAAGCCTAAGCTTATCTTCTTTATTATCCTGGAGGATAGTGCACCAGTCATTTGGTAGTGACAATTTCCCAATTGATATCACCAAACTTTCATCGATCCTTCCAACTCCTTCCCCTGAACCTCTCCTAAAATATAAACTACAATCAGCGGACAGCCTGTGTTCGCGTGATTTTTTTTTTAACTCCTGTGGGATCTATCCAAAACTGCAAAAATCATAAGCTTCTTCAAACGAATGAAAAGGTATAATACACTAATTTAGTACTCGTAAGATACAATGTTAAAGCTCACGTAAAGATACAATGTCATGCGAGCGCATAGACAACAGCTACAAGGATCGGCGGTTATATAGTTTTGAACACTCGAGTTCACAAACATATTTCCAAAAATATGCACGCCTCTAAGACACTACCAATAAGGTCGTGTAAATATGTTTTGGAAGGTTGGCTTATAAATTAGATATTTGGAAACTCGACCGTACAAATTTAGGCTTAATTAATTCCTAAGAATTGTTGAATAATTTGCATTTTTAGTGATTTAACAAAAAATCATATTAAAACTTAATTACTGTAAATAAATTATTTAACATCAGCTATATACACACAAAATTCCAATAAGGAAACGTTATCTTACAACTAAACATCTAAAACAATAAACGAAACTAACCGTAAACTAACGACACATCTGAAATGGTTTAAAAATTAAACATCCTACGACCTAATGTTTCTTATATTGAGTTACACAACAAAATGAACAATAAATGAAAGTCAAAACAAACGCAGGTTAATTACAGCCGCTCAATGTGAAGAAAGGCTCGTATTAATAAAAGACAATGCATGCTAATAGTAAGGCATTATACTTAAAATAAAAATATGCTAGTCATTGAATTCTATTCACTCGGGGCAGCAGACTTTTTCAGAGTAGATGAGATGAAATGTGTAGGTAGGCACGTTTTTTTTTATATTTATCGGATGCCCTCCTTTCACAAAGTGGGCAGTGTATTCATTTCAGAAGGGTGAAAGATATCCACACTTTGAAGGAATCATTATAATAACATTCCGCGTAGGTACACGCGCATAAAGTAAAAAATAGATAGATATCATCATATAGGATTTTTACATCACATATGTTGCAGTATGTCAGCAACTCAGCACTGAATTGATTTTTGATTTCCTCAAATGCAAAATGTGACTATTAATTCCTCCAAATTCATTTATATTTAAATTAAGTAGAGGCAGTATATGAACATGCAATTACAAATTACTAACAAATGCGTTCCTATGATAATTGCTCTATTCACATTCGTGTTAACGAACAAGGGATGAAAGAACAGGCTTCATAATTATGTTGTCAATTCCAAGAGTAATTATTAATCATTATCGTAATTCTGATGACAAGGAATGGCAGACAGGCTGGCGTAATAATGAAGGATAAGTTTTGTTTCTTAAAGGATTCTTGCAATCCAACATACTTAAAAGGACGGAAATGTGTTATTAGCAGGGTATTAAAAATTCCTAAAGCAGTACCCGGAAGCTAGACCTTAATGTTATATATAATGTATCTTTTAAACGGCTGTACAGTTGATGCAATTTCCATCCGTAGTATAGGTACCAGAAACATACGTATGTTTGTATCTTGCTGGACAAAAAAATAAAGCTACGTGTTTTAAATACCATCGACAACACAATTAAGTAACTGAAAATTGGGAACATGCATTATTTCTATTCATGAATGTGACATTAAAATGTTTATATAAAACCTGGAATTTCCAAAAAGCCAAAGGCGTCGCCACCGGGGGGGGGGGGGGGGCAGTTGATATAGCCGATGGCCAAGAGGGAGGCAGTTGATATGGCCTATGTCCAAAGGGAGGGGGAGGGTATGTATTGTCAATCTTAACTACTGAATGATACTAGTGCCACCCCGGACCGTAGCTGGCCCAAACGTCCCCATGGCACTAGCAGCATTGCCCCGTGGAATGTCTGGTACGATCTGGAGCGAAGATCGCAACCCTAAGCCACCGACCCAAAATTCGCACCGCAAGATCCTGCAGTCTCTATCACCACTTGTATGAAGTCATACATTGGCTCCAAGGCAATGTACTTTGATAGTAATAAATAAATAAATAAATATTACACGGAAATTTTTACACAAATTGACTGAGTCCTACGGTAACCCAAGAAGGCTTGTATTGTGTGACTATATATAATATACAAATACTTAAATAAAAAATAATTAAATAACAAATGCAGCGCTGTACCTCGCAAACCTTGGAACCCGAAATTGAGAGCAGCAATATAAGAAAACTAGACGAAAACCCGGCTTTGCTCGGGTAAAATATTAAATAATAACTCTGGCACACTTAGTTAGTCAGTAGAAAAATGCGGCTATAAAATGTAGGCGTGAAGGGTTGTCCTCCCATAGAAAATTTTATTTACCGCGCCTTACTTTATACATCATTTACACACAGTGACATACATAGTCATTCTTTAAAAAAAGTTTGTGCATCTACACACTGGGTGCCAACCAACATGCCGTCGCACACGTATTCACAATTTCCGAACGCACCCGTCGCTGTCATTTTCCAAATTTAATATGGCCTACCTTTCGTCATGTGTTTGTCATTAAATTAACACTTTTAAATGCAAAATACGCGATAATCCGAATTTTGCCAATATATGTAGTCGATTCAAAACTCTTATTTTTTAACGCTCTTTCATTTGAGTATAATTTTATTCGGGTCTACCGTAAACCTCGACGGAATTATTAATATAGATAATTTTCATACAGGTTCCTAATTCTTAACATTTATTACAAATAATATCATTTAAATCTGTCGTTGTGAAATGGCTGATAAGTACAACGTCATAACCACAGTCACCATTGTCTAATGTACTGTACCTAAGCACATATTTGTTATTTGGTTCAAGGACACATCTAGCGCGCTAGATATATTTGTTATCAGTGAATAGATATGCTTAACTGCCTTCTTGCTAGTTTAGATGAAACATCTTATTTACGTACATATGAAGGAGTATGGCGCATATGGCGTTTTTAATTGTGTGTGTGTGTGTGTGTGTGTGTGTGTGTGTGTGTGTGTGTTATGTTCAGTGTCAACAAACGCATTCCTAGTAAAGGAAATGTAGACTGCGGATTCTTCAACGGGGATTCTTAAGCGAGATAAGGCTGGAACAATTTTAAGATATATTCAAGATCATTTATATGTGTTATGTTTAGTATAAAGGAATTTTAAAGAATTATACAATTGAAATGAGAGGAAAGGCTTAAAAACAACAGATAGTGTTTATTTACTAAGACAGAAAAGAAATTTTTCAGGGCAAACAATAGTCGCATACTTGTAATATAAAACAGCGCTACTATATTTATATTTAGTTTTACTATTTTTTTGTCTATGGTCATTATTTTCTAAATGCAAATGACTGAAATAATGTTTAGACTTTAGAAATCTCACACGTCTGACGATGAGACGTATTTTATGTATATTTTGTGTTGTTTATATTGCCGAAGTGACATATTCTTATGATCTGTTGATGTTTAATGCTTTTAATATTAGATAAAATAGTGTATGTAACTGTACATAATTAGGCATTAAAACACTCGTGTGATCCTATAAGGAACTCACTTCGTTCGTTTCTTAAACTTACACTCGTGTATTTTAATGCCTTTTATTATGGAGCCGTCACATAAAGTACTATAGTAGTAAAGATAGTAAGTATCAAATGTAGTCGTGAACACAACCAGTGAATGTCTTAGACGCAAATAATCACACGTTGTTATTATCTCGCACGGACGCCGCTCACGAAGTTGGTAAACAAACAGCATTCTTAACACGGGAAATGTTGACATTGCAAATTATTTTCTGACTAGGTCATTCGTTTCATATAATATTTTAATTACTAATACAGACGCGGCTCCATTTAAATTCGCTGTAGGCCAAAGTTCAACACAAGGTATTGATAATCTTTTAATTGTAACTTGAATGTGAAACGAACTTCAACTCTTTATTTCTCATATACTTAAATCCAACTAGAAAGTATTGTAATAAAGAAGTAGTCTAAGAAAAAAACGTGCCCCTTAGTTTGACATCCAAAATAGATTGCGCTGTATTGCGTCATGCTTTGCGGTCACTGAGTTCTTCTTCTTCTTTTAAAATATGGCTTCCATCAAATCTATGATGATTTTGCCAATGTCAAGTTATGTTGTAAGTTTTAAGTGTGCTCGTAGAGCATGACGTTGTTCGGTAGTTGCTTTTAGTAAAGAGATAGCTGGACTTTACTAAAAGCCACGATGGATTGCCGGGTGTTGATTAAAATATGGTTAAACGCGTTTCAAGATTAGTTTTTCATTAGCTGCACACTTCTACGATAGTTCACTGCATAATAAGCTATCAATATTACACTTTAAACTACATGAATGAGCAAAACACAAAAAAATATTCGAGAGACGTGTTCGCCATCTTGAATCTCAACGACAACCCCCGGTCACTGAGTTGTCAAACGTCAATTTTTGACAATCAGAGTTACCGCAAAATCTATGGTGCTGTACAGCGTCATCTCGTTTTCCTGTCAAAGTCGAAGCACGCAATTGTCTTAGATTTTACACATCTTCCTTAATGTATCTTTGATAGTATCGCTGTAGCGTATGATCTCTAAGACTTTAACTATAGTTAGAAAAATAAAGTTGTCTCAAAAATAACCGCAAAATACTAACTTTTACCTCTATTAGGAGTTATTGACTCGTCAAGCCCGCCCACAGGTTTAAAAAAATACGTGCAAAATCAATGTTTGCGAATTATATTTGCCTTAGCCCATACGGGCATGCAGAATTTCGCATGACCATAAACACGGCTTTAGTGCCGCGGTAATTAACGACACCCTGTATATGAACACGTACGGTACGTATTATGTGACAACAAATGGGGCTTTAGGGATAATATATATATACACACACATTTCATAAATATATAATAATCTAAATTCTTCAAGAAACTGTGATTTACGTTTTTTTAAGTAGGTAGGTACCTAGGTACTACATGAAATAGTGGAGCAGCAGGTATAAGTAAGACGGGTTGGTATAGCCTGACGGATTTGTAAGATCAACTTCGCCATACATTTACTATGGAAAACTTAAGAGTCCTTATTCCTACAGACGAGCGTATTTTGTAAAATGCTTCCTTTTTCATTCAAGATTACGACGTAACTATTAGTATTTATTCAAAAACTGATAACGTACTTAAATAATCGTTTCCTAAACTAGGGGCTCCAACAGTTCAAATTTTCATTTTCTCTTTTAAACCTCTTTTTTAATGAGGTTTTTTGGGAGTCTTTTCCAAATTTTGCAGTGAGATGTGGCGTTTCGGTTCTCAATTTTGCTATAAAAAAGAATCATTTGGTACATGAATGACTACAATTTGATTCAACATATCTCGTACGAGGGGCTGGAATGATTAACAATCGAAAATTCATTTGAAAAAACTGATAAAATACCTTCCGAGTTTTCTTCATTTTTTTGGCGAAAACAGGGTTTTATTATATTTTATTTCCGCAAATTGTACGCATATTTTGCTTTAAAAATAATATTGTAGCAAACTGTAACTTTATGTTAACCTATAAAAAAAAAATCGTAACTATGGGACCTACATTGCCGTAAATTTATATTTTTTTAAAACACGTATAAATCACGCAGCAGCGACGCCCCGCTCTCAGTCCGCGCGGAGCGCGCTTAGAGGACGGACCTGTGCTCGATTGTCAGGCATTCGTTGCGATCGTAATCAGCTACGGAGTTCCGAGAAGTGCTATATACTGCGATTAGAAAATCTTAATAAAAGTTCATTTTTTACAGTATGCCAAACAGACTCGCTTATTGATGGATTTTCAGTGTTACTTTTTTTTAATACTAAGTCGGTGGCAAACAAGCATACGGCCCGCATATGTACGCCTGCAACTCCAGAGGAGTTACATGCGCGTTGCCGACCATAACCCCCTCCCGCCCCTCGTTGAGCTCTGGCAACCTTACTCACCGGCAGGAACACAACACTATGAGTAAGGTCTAGTGTTATTTGGCTGCGATTTTCTGAAAAACGCATTTTCACTTGAAATTACGTTAGGGTTTGCATTATTATTTTTGACCCGGATGAAGTCCAAGTTCTCATGATGGAGTCAGGAGTTGGTCACCAGAACTCCTAATCTACTAATTATAATCCCATCGTGTTTGGGCTCAAAAGATTTGCCCTGACGAACACCATCGATCTAGATGAGGTCCAGGGTCTCATGATGGAGTCAGGAGTTGGTCACTAGAACTCCTAATCTACTCATTATAATTCCATCGTGTTTGGGCTCAACAGAGTTGCCCTGACGAGCACCTTCAATCTAGATGAGGTCCAGGGTCTCATGATGGAGTCAGGAGCTGGTCACCAGAACTCCTAATGTACTCATCATAACTCCATCGTGTTTGGGTTCAATAGAGTTGCCCTGACGAGCACCATCAATCTAGATGAGGTCCAGGGTCTCATGATGGAGTCAGGAGCTGGTCACCAGAACTCCTAATCTACTCATCATAACTCCATCGTGTTTGGGCTCAATAGATTTGCCCTGATGAACACCATCGATCTAGATGAGGCCCAGGGTCTCATGATGGAGTCAGGAGTTGGTCACCAGAACTCCTAAACTACTCATCATAACCTCATCGTGTTCGGGCTCAATAGATTTGCCCTGACGAGCATCATCAATCTAGATAAAGTCCAGGGTCTCATGATGGAGTCAGGAGTTGGTCACTAGAACTCCTAATCTACTCATTATAATTCCAACGTGTTTGGGCTCAAAAGATTTGCCCTGATGAGCACCATCGATCTAGATGAGGTCCAGGATCTCATGATGGAGTCAGGAGTAGGTCACCAGAACTCCTACTCTACTCATCATAACTCCATCGTGTTTGGGCTCAATAGAGTTGCCCTGACGAGCACCTTCAATCTAGATGAGGTCCAGGGTCTCATGATGGAGTCAGGAGCTGGTCACCAGAACTCCTAATCTACTCATCATAACTCCATCGTGTTTGGGTTCAATAGAGTTGCCCTGACGAGCACCATCAATCTAGATGAGGTCCAGGGTCTCATGATGGAGTCAGGAGCTGGTCACCAGAACTCCTACTCTACTCATCATAACCTCATCGTGTTTGGGCTCAATAGATTTGCCCTGACGAGCATCATCAATCTAGATAAAGTCCAGGGTCTCATGATGGAGTCAGGAGTTGGTCACTAGAACTCCTAATCTACTCATTATAATTCCAACGTGTTTGGGCTCAAAAGATTTGCCCTGACGAGCACCATCAATCTAGATGAGGTCCAGGGTCTCATGATGGAGTCAGGAGTTGGTCACCAGAACTCCTAATCTACTCATCATAACTCCATCGTGTTTGGGCTCAATAGATTTGCCCTGATGAACACCATCGATCTAGATGAGGTCCAGGGTCTCATGATGGAGTCAGGAGTTGATCACCAGAACTCCTAGTCTATTCATCATAACTCCATCGTGTTTGGGCTCAAAAGATTTGCCCTGACGAGTACCATCGATCTAGATTAAGTCGAGGGTCTCATGATGGACTCAGTAGTTGGTCACCAGAACTCCTAATCTATTCATCATAATGGTAATTTGATGGTGCTTGTCGGAGTAAATCTATTGAGCACAAACACGATGGAGTTATGATAAATAGATTACGAGTTCTGGTGACAAACTCCTGACTCCATCATGAGACCCTGGACTTCATCTAGATCGATGGTACTCGTCAGGGCAAATCTTTTGAGCCCAAACACGATGGAATTATAATGAGTAGATTAGGAGTTCTAGTGACCAACTCCTGACTCCATCATGAGACCCTGGACTTTATCTAGATTGATGATGCTCGTCAGGGCAAATCTATTGAGCCCAAACACGATGAGGTTATGATGAGTAGTTTAGGAGTTCTGGTGACCAGCTCCTGACTCCATCATGAGACCCTGGACCTCATCTAGATTGATGGTGCTCGTCAGGGCAACTCTATTGAACCCAAACACGATGGAGTTATGATAAATAGATTACGAGTTCTGGTGACCAACTCCTGACTCCATCATGAGACCCTGGACTTCATCTAGATCGATGGTACTCGTCAGGGCAAATCTTTTGAGCCCAAACACGATGGAATTATAATGAGTAGATTAGGAGTTCTGGTGACCAACTCCTGACTCCATCATGAGACCCTGGACTTCATCTAGATCGATGGTACTCGTCAGGGCAAATCTTTTGAGCCCAAACACGATGGAATTATAATGAGTAGATTAGGAGTTCTAGTGACCAACTCCTGACTCCATCATGAGACCCTGAACATCATCTAGATTGATGGTGCTCGTGAGGGCAAATCTATTGAGCCCAAACACGATGGAGTTATGATGAGTAGATTAGGAATTATGGTGACCAACTCCTGACTCCATCATGAGACCCTGGACTTCATCTAGATCGATGGTACTCGTCAGGGCAAATCTTTTGAGCCCAAACACGATGGAATTATAATGAGTAGATTAGGAGTTCTAGTGACCTACTCCTGACTCCATCATGAGACCTTGGCTAGTCACTATCATGGGTGCGTAGCCAACATGCCAATCGTTTACGATACGACAACGAAACACTACTCTCTCTCTATCGCACTAATATACGCAAACGATTGGTATTTTGGCTAGGCACTAAGCAAGTGTGTGGCCAACATGCCAATCGTTTACGATACGACAACGAAACACTATCTGTCTCTCTATCGCACTAATATACTTTATTTATACCTGCAGTCATTTACTAACTTCTTCATTTTCCATTGGTGTGAAAGAGACAGAATAAAGAGCAAGGGTTATAGTACACTCTGTAGTCTGTACACTTAGTAGTAGTGTACATAAAAAAAACTACTGTGCTTAAACAATAAAATAAAGAGTGCCCATATGATATCATATGACACTAAAATTAATGTTGCTTGAAATTATATTGACAACTATCAAGATTATTCTAGTCTGCATTGAAACGCGCGTCGCGTTGCCGGCGCTCGCGTACCGAGCGCCAACGCCATCTATCGAGCGTTATTTCGTGAAATCGGAGAACGCTCCAAGGATTAAGGGCTCTTAATCTTAGAAAAACGGACAGACTACATGTTGGATGAAACTACCAGCCTTATAAAAAAAAAACGCGCCAGTACTTCTTTGGGGGCAATCAATTATAGATACAGATTTCACTAATTGGATCCAAATGGATCTAATGCGATATCAATAATAATATATCCATGTGTCGCACCTGAATTCTTAGTATCACGTCAGACACACATGAAAAAACCGTAACCATATCTCTGCCGTGTCCCATCCATTCCGATCCATCAAAATGCAAGATGTTTATCTTAAATGATTGTAATAGCTTATAATTTATTCTGTAAATTCAGCAAAAAAGCCTTAGACCCGGTACATGGAACTAATGACTGTTTTTGCGCACCGTACCTTGTCCACGTAAACTTCTAATCTACATACCTACATATTTTATTATATCTGCCTGTAGAGTTAATAAGAATAGAACTGGCCATTTTAATATTTACAACATTCCAATTCCTGTCTATCTGTTGGCATTACCTTTGCCGACGCTTACGACCTTAATGTAAAAATGTCACACACAATATGTAGGATATTATTGAGTCCTGAGAAATTTTTAACAGGGCTAGATCGTAAAATTCGATACGAATTTCGTATAATCGGATTGATTATCGTATCTATTATATGTAGGTAGTCGTCCGGTATAATTTTTTTAATAGCCTGTTTGAGTGTCCCACTGCTGGGCAAATGCCTCTCCCCTTGATTTCCCCGATTCCCAATTTGGTGTTTCCTCCGGCCAGTTGTTCAGGAAGCAGGTCATCGCGCCATCTCCGCCTGGCCTGTCCTGTCCACGTCCCTCTACCGGTATAATTGGATACGAAAAAAATGGTTGTCTGTAAAGTCGGTTTACGGAAGATAATTTTGCGTGATAACGTCATAAGAAAATATTGATGAAAAATTGCACTTTTATTTATGAATTCAATTGAATTATTATCACTAAATTATCATTATTTTGTTTAATACAAAGAAGGAGTTACCATAGAGATCTGTCCACAACGTGACACTTTTTCGTGCATGCTACCGGTGTTCATCAATTTATAAGAATATAATATAAGAAGACGTGATAACGACGTCAAAAATACGAATGGTTATTTTGCATTTCTATTTTAGCACGGGATTAACAGAGACGGATTGCTAACTTGATAATACGATACCGTGACGGTTTGAGTGGTTTTTCTCTTTAGACTCACCATTTGATCGGTTTGGTGTTCTATATAAATAAAATAAATAAATAAATTACTAAATACAAGTCGGTTTTTGAAGTAAGTAAAAAAAATCGGGTATAATCGTATCCGTATAATGCAATCGAATTTCGTATAATTGTTGACGTTGGACTGTATAATCAAGATTTATGTACTGGCAGCCCTAATTTTTAATGATGATGATGATGATAAACATGATGAAATCTCACGTGGCTTTCTGAAATGATTCCCATTCGGCTCGATCCTAGATTCTACTCGGCAACCTCAAACACGTTTTATTTTTATTACCCGACGGGTTACAATTTCAGCAGTCTCCGTAGGGATTTATGTATACATATATGAGGGTGTTTGTGTTATGAGTTCCAATGTGCCAAAACTAGTCATACGTTTTGGTTACTGAGGTGGCATGTGTCAAATGTCAATCGATTCACTTTATCACCGACTTGGAAAGAGGCGGAGGTTCTTTTTGTGATAAAACGTAGTCGGGTTTTTAGTGGGTGTAAAACTCACATAATATAAGCAACTGAACATTGGACTCGATAAGAATGCATTAACACGTTACGAGGTGTTTAGATGAACAGCAATGTTATCTTATCTCACGTAGGTATTTAATTACGTGCTTCGCTCTGCACTCCAGGTTGTTTAGACGCATGCCATGCGTTATACGCTTCAACTAAGACGAAAGTAATATAACTTATTATTCAAAAGTTCGTTATTTTACAACGACAATTATGTAAAAACAAACTATAAAGGTAAAGCTTTGAAGAGGATGTTTGAAAGTCCTGAGATTATTTGGAATTTTTAATATCATAAGGTTCTACTTCGTGTTTCCAAATAACCTCACACATTGGTCCGTACTGGTTTTCCGCTGTATGTATCCACGATTTTACTCATAATCTTAAGATGTCCTTGCTCATTAATGATGTATGACGTTCATGTATAGACGTTCGACAAGAGGAATTCACACATGTATTGGGGTTACAAGTTAATCTTAGCTAGAGCTACTGAATTACTGATACACTTTTGGATACACAAAGCCATATTTAACACATTATGTACTTATGTAACTTTGTCTCAAATAAACTTGGATAGAAAATTTATATAATGGGTCAATTTGTATTGTCATTCTACACAAAGTGACGCATTTCTCTTGATTGTAATTAGGATCTAGAAGCTATCGTACTAACAGAGCTCGGTAGTAACAAAAACTGCTGAGAAGTTAGTTTTCCTTACCTATAAAAGGGTTTTAACTAAATTTGTGCCGTGTCTGCTTCTTCCTAACTCTACACGTAAATTTATCAGCCGTTGCTGTCGATATGCGATTATTGACAGTAATTATTTTGACAGTTCTGAGGTAGTATTCTAATCGCTCAAGAGTCGCCCAAGAGAGTTCATCTTTCGCGCTCACAAGCAATGGGAATTGCAATCAACCTTAGAAAATTGATCTCACCTAGTAGGCCTCCTTCCCAGGTCTGAAGCTGAGCGAAGAAGTCTGAGCGAGATGAAATATCATATCAATGTCTAACATGATCAGATTTGAAGTTCTAATACCGCTCCTGGACACTTTCTTAGGGCCCGTTGCAACAACCATAATTACTTAATTAGTGAATCGAAAGATGGTTGCACCCAACCCTCAGTATAGAATCGTAAACGCTGAAAGATAAAATAATTGTTAAGGTAGTTACCCTGATTCTGACTTAAGCCTTTATTTATTTTATACGTTAGTTTTTAGTTTTTCTTCTTTTCCTGGTGCGTGCCATCTCATATATAGGTATACCTATTTATAGTTTGTCACCCACTTCTCAGTATTCGACTACGCTTAAATTTGTCATATCATCATAGTTAGATATACTTGGGTAATTGTGTATCATGTCACCTTTTTAGGGTTCCGTAGCCAACTATTTCTATATTTTCGCCATCTCCGTCAGTCCATCCGTCCGCCGCTTTGGCCCGTGATAGTTAGTACTAGAAAGCTGCAATTTGGCACAGATACATAAGTCATACATGGCAACAGAACGCTAGAACAAAACCTACAAAATAAAAATTTTGGGGTACCTCCCGTACAAAATATGATTTGTTCTTTTTTTTGCTTTAACCCAATGGTGTGGGGTATCGTTGGATTGCTCTTTTAAAATGAATAAGGATCTTCCAGAACAATTTTGTGAGAAAGTCAATATTTGTGGAAATAATCGCCCGGAAAGAAAAAAAAAAGTTAAACAAAAGCGGAATAAATGCGTTCAACGAAAACTAAGCGAACATGGTCGGTCCAGCCGTTTTTTAATTATTGCTAAAAGTATTTTCAGTAAAAAGACATACAAAGCGGTTTCTGAAATCAACAACAAGCATTAGGTAGCTTGTAATGTACATGATACTTACTAATAGTTCCTGTTTATTTATTTGAACTGCCATTAAAAGTGCCATTTAATGAAGTGGAACAGCTAATGATGACCAGAACGGAACTCTTCAACGACACATATTTCAGGTTTGGCGATTAATCCTCTTCGCTTTGTTTTCTAAGCAAGTAAGGTTTTTAAGGAACAATTATATCAAGATGCAGTTCTGATTATGGGTTCGATGAGAAATTGAAGGAACTCCTTAAATCTTGATGGGTTCAGATCCAGCCCTTGAAACTTGAAACGTACCCGAGCGCAAAACTGTTTAGTTATATGACTCTTTGGCCAGACAGAAACGAGTCTTGCAGAATGCTACCTGCATCACCCATAACAAAAACTTAAAACTAAAAGTAGAAAAAAAAAAAATTAAAAAAAAAGGAAAAACCACGGAAAAACCGACTTCCCGAAGGATATAATAAACCCTCTTATATGCACTAATGCGCTAGCAACTAATATGTTTGAAGTCGGTGCCAAGCCGAATAGTTACGTACGTAACTGGTAAATTATAATCCCAAGCAACTAACATGAACAGCTTTCTTTCATACCGTAATGCTCCAGGTTGGCATTCGGTTCGACCAGACACCATCAGAATTCAGAACGTCAACATCTCCAGCATCTCCTCGTATAGAGGCGAAACACATAGGTATCGAGTTTTCTACTTATGGTGGTGGATTTTTATATTTATTTGTCACGTCAGCAGCTCGAACAAGGGCACTTTGCTGCTTATAAACAGTGAGTAAAATCGTATTTTGCTCACTGAGTGAGACAAAATAACATTCAAGTCACCTTTATATTCAAATGTCATTTCAACGTGCGGGGCCTAATACAAGTTCGAAGTATTTGGATTCTATTGTCTTTGTCCCTTTCACGTCATTAGCAAAAAGAAAGAGACAAAAAAGTGCATACATAATTCAACGGTATATTGACGGTTTATAATAGACCCCCGAAATAAGTCAGACTGCATCGTTCCAAAACATCCTACGAGTCTTTATTCGTAATAATTAATAAATGAAATAAAAGTTTAAAATTGTATAAAAACACTATATTTTACGTATTTTATTATACAATCAAAACAATGAACTTATACAAATTTACGCAATTGTTACGCAGTAAATAATTCGACTTAATTACTTTTAACGATCTCTATTATAGTTGACAAATAGTAGTATCCGCAGACCGGACCGTATCTTACAAAGTTTTTTTTTTACAAAAAAAAGTCGTCGATTGAACTGTCAATTGATGTTCGTTAATTCATTATTTTCGTATTATTTTATTGAAATTTCTTTCGTTTTGTTATATTGCGGTAATTAAAGTTAATTGTTAGAATACCTTCAGAAAACATGAGTGAAATAGTGATCCGTCCGTCTGGATTAAATTTTTTCAGGTTGTATTTTTTGATGGCTGACTGACGTGAAATATTTTGTGTACTACACGAGATCAAAGTTATTTACATCTCGTGCGCTTTTGAGTCCCTTACTACTCTCAAGATTCTATAGAGAATCTTTCGCTTGCACGGGACTCAGAACAAGCACTCAAAGATATATCAAACTTTGCTCTCTTGTTGTACAAATAACTATTCACGGGCACAAAGTAAAATTTTTGTTTTAATTAATATAGATTTCCGCAAAGTAACGCCAGATTCCATGACTTATTCCTATATAAAGCGAGAAAGATGGTGCTGCCATCTCTAAAACTTTGGGAACAAATCAAATTATTTAATTTAAAATATAAAGATAAACACTTTTTGTTTCATAAATGATATTTATTAGTGTTAATAATTTATATTTAGTAGTGTAACTACTTAAAAAACATAAATCAAAATATTTAATTTATTCCGAAATGTATCTGAAACATGACACCTCCGACATCATTCCATTCCATGCAAAAAATTAACAGATTTATTGCAGTAATAAAGACATAAACTTGGTATTAATGGGAGAATGTGATAGTAGTTTTTTGGTGTCATAAATTAATACACTTTTGCTGTCTGACATCTTAAATTTTGATTTACGAAAAGTGGCTTTCACGTATCTTTCACTGCATAAAAACCTCGATTAATATTTACATACCTATACAGTAGACAATAGTAAGCAAATCCGATTTCCGATGCTAATTGATAAAAAATGTATTGTTTTAAGTGTAATATCTTTATTTGTAATTGTTTAGTTAATTTAAGATTTATTTAAGACTGTCCTGTATAACAAGTAAATAAATTTTATTCATAAAATGGAGTTTTCAAAACTAGGAATCATTAAGGACCATTAGGTACCGACGAGGACCAATCAGGCTTCTCAGAATTCGGAATGTTTTTTTTTTTGTAATAGTAAGGTGTACTACCTACTGTGTAAATATATATACGAACACGTCTCACTTTGCCTCATTGCTTGGAAATCATCAGAAAAATAGTAATCTTAATTAGCCACCCTTCAATTCCCTTCCTTTTCAAATTCCCTTCATGTTATCGGCAAAAAAATGCGTACCTTATGATATCGATCATCCTTGCATTAAATCAATAATCCTGAGTGGGTTTAAAAAATGTTTAACCATCTTTAAGTGGTCCGGGACACTATAAATCTTTCATGAATTTATTTATAAGCTCAATATTATGTGCATCGTAAATCGTTTAGAGTTTTGTTTTCAAGAAAAACGAATTTATGGCCTTATGATCGTTTTAGCATAGTCTATAAATACTTATAAAATTTCATGATTACTTATCTATTTACTAACTACACTGTTTCTAGGAACTTCCTACTCCCCAGCTCCCACCTCTGTAGCTATGTCAGGGATAAAAAGTAGCTCCTATAGTGGGTAAATATTAACCCAGGTGTTAGGTCGAATCACGGACACTGGCACGGTATGAAAATTTTACATTTCATTAAGTACAAATCTCGATCCTCGGCTCGACTCTCAAATTCATAGACGATCTAGGGACCGATTTTTGTATCCGACCGAGAAATATATTTTGCGAATAGTATGGCCAGAGGAATGGGCTTACTTAGGGCCACTTGCACCAAAACACTAACCCGGGGTTAACCGGTTAAACCTGAAGTTACCATGGTTATCTGTACAATTTAACGCTGGGTTAACGGTTAATATCAAAGCCGCTGCAGATCTGATACTATTGACACTGTGACTTGGTACGAAATGGTACTTAATCATAAAATTATATTCCTTGACCATGTCTCACTGTATCCACTCATCATGGCAGTCATAAACAAATGCATAACATGATTACACAAACTACACCCATCTACCTTCTAAGGTACACCGAAATAGAAGTTACCGAAAGTTTTCTTCGTTACCGAAAGATGGATTTATAGATCAGTGCGTCAAGATAAGGTACCTATGTATCTCTTTAGGAAGCTCGTGCGACACAATCATATTTTAATGTATAATGTATAGGTAGGCACAATTAGGGTTGTCAAATCGAAAAATTGAATATCCTGAGAAAGGTCCGCTGATCAGCCTAAAAAACTTGGCCTTTTACTGGACGGTTAAATTTCCAAGAACTCCTGGTGATTAGTTAAGGTTTCTGAAAACTCAGGAACTTACTCCATGACTCAGTAACAAATATCTGTGCATCACACAAATTAATGCCCTTACTGGGATTCGAACCCAGAACCATCGGCTTCATAGGCAGGGTAATGAACCCACTATGCAATAGGCCAGACGCCAGGTCGTCAAATACCTATACCTAAGCTATCCCTTTTGTTATTGGTAAGCAATAAAGAATATTTTGATTGTACCTACAATACAATCGTAATATCTACTTACTCAAAATTGCATTTGAAAAAAAAAAATTATATTCAGTTTAAAAATCGAACTAATTTTACCAATCGTTTTTGTGTCAACGTGCTAATTAGAATTTTGGAAAAATAAAGGAGACTGCTAAAAGACCACTGAGGTACCTTGATCTCCTGCATAAAGAAATTCAGTAATGTACAAAGTAACTAGGAACCCTGGCTCTTATCTACTTGGTAGGTGACTCACAAACAAAAAAGCTTTAAAAATATATTAGATTTTGAAATGTACTGCCCCAAGTTGCTAAAAACTGCAGACCCAGTTTTTTATCAATATATATCAAATTGTTTATCTAAATTAACAATATAACAGTACTAACAGTACTGCTGATAGCCAGATAAGAGAATGAAAGTGTGCAAAATCTTTCACTTCGGTGCTAACCAAAGAAAATACCTATTTGCCAATGCAAAAACATTATTGTAAAAACTTATCCAGAACATGACTTACGCTCTCTCCAACGAGTGTTCTTTATAAAATGTATATCACATAACATAAAGTATGCTAAAGCACCTAACATTTGCAAGACAATAAAGAAAGCGTAAACACTTTAAAACACTTACCACTTTCATGACAAGACAAACGAAATGACAATGAACTTCACTTGCCGAACTAATTGGTACCGGATACCACACGATACCGGTACCGATACCAATTTCACTAACACAACACAAGATGCAAAAGTTGATGCAAAAACTGCACAAAAAAACACGGCTTTCTTTCCAGAATTTGCGAACACTTCTACGGTCCTTTTGATGTTTGAAACTGGCTAGAGGGGAGCTATTTTCATAGATGTTAAAAAGTTTAAAAGAAGAAAAAGCTGCGTTTGAGTTTGCTTGAAACGACGGGACGTCGGCTGCGGCAGCGCTCGCGCAGGCCCATCTAAAACTGATCCAACCGGTGTGAAGTTGTGCAGGCGATCGTGACCGGCCGCGATCAAGCGAGATATCGTGGCTCACTTCGTGTTGGTTGTCTTTTTGCTCTGGAGTTGAAGGGATTATACCCTACCCACGGATGTTGGAAATCCGATCCTAATATTACTAGGAATGATACTCGTAGGCGTAAAATATTACTTGATTCTAATAACAATCTAATAAGACGGTAAGTTGCGGTCACCTCTGCCATTTCGCATCAATTTATAGATGTAGGTATGATACATTGAGTATGATAAAGAATTACCTATTACCTAAGTACTATATCCATTTATCATTTCCTGTCCCTCCCTCCAGAGGGTGGATTTCCAAAACTAACTTAGCTTATGCTTATGCCCATCGCCCATCAATTTGCTTGAAATTTCTCCAAATCAAATTTCATTAAAACAGCATTGAAATGATTCAGTAAGTACATATCTATAACCATTCAGATGGCCATACGTACAAGTAATATGCCAATTATCTAACCGTTATTGCGTTAATTAACATAGTTGTCTTTAATATGTTGGTTATTAGCTTACTAGAGTAGGAATCAAAGCACTTGTCGGTTTATAAAAAGATGAAACATTAGGGATGATCAAAAAGATGTATGTACTTACCTAGTAGACAACGAAAATTTATGAGACAATACTTACGCGAAATAAAATATGTTTATACCCTTTGAACAATAAAGCAAAATTCTGACAACGCTAAGGACTGACGAAGCGAAGCCTTCGGAAGCACACGAGAAGTAGATAACCCTGTAGTTTGTGTGACAATACCATCCCAAAATGAGTCCAAATTTAAAAATAACAGATTAGTTTGAAAAGCAAAACGAAAGGCTTTCAGAGATACCCGAGATACCTTGAGTAACGAAATATACGTCGAGAAATAATGTAGCGGTAATATATTTACGGCCAAAACCGCCTGTGGAAAATTCAGTGTTTTTTTTTATTGTTATAAACCTGCAGGGCTACAGATGCTTTCAACTGCTTGAACTAAAAGCAATCTCTGCTTATCGAAGCCAACAATAATGTACCGACCTACCTACTAATAATGTTTGAAACATGCGTTCGTGTACCAAATTTCCCCCAGACAGATTTCGCCACAATTCCCTACAATGTCATATTATTTATATCAAATATCATTATAGGAGACAAACAAATTGTTTACTGTTAATATTATTTATCGGAAACTGAAACATTCAGTGCTAAGCTCTTGTTACTCAATCTGTGATTGGTACAGCACCAACTTAATAATTAATTATTGCTACGTAGACTAATGGGACCAAACGAGGAAATATTAACTAAATCCCGATCTTAAACTACAAAGCAGTTTACGAAACAAGCCTGTCGTGAAATTGACGCATTCATCATCTGCGGCCACCAATCACCGTCACAATTTAATTAAGCCGGAGATACTAAATAACGTTTGCCTTAATATAGCATTCAGTATTTAACAAAGCATATTTATTATAGTACTAGTACTAGAGAAGAAAGTAGTTTTCATGCGTAATTTTAAAGGCACTCGGCCCGATTCGAAGAACGATTAAGACAAGTTAAAGATCTTGGAAAGATCGATAACTAAACGACATCTCGAAATTAACGTTTATTTCGATTCCGCTGAAATCCCAATAAGATCTATGTACGATATTTCTAACGTCAAAGTGACATTCGTTTCCCGGATCGAGCTGCTTCTGTCAATTAATACGACATACAAACGATATCTAAATGAGAACTTATCTAAACCAGAACTTTTCGTTATCGTATTTCATTCTTCGAATCGGGCCGACTGTCAATAATGTTTTCATAACATGATTTTTAATTTTTCAATACTTATTAGTTCCAATTATCCGCGTTATCGCTGTCCACATACGAATCGTTAACGTGTAATATTTATTTTAAGGTTTTAAATTACCTAAAGATACAGAGTATAAAACATAAAAATTAGACTAATTCACACCAATTTATTACTTATTGCATGGTCATATTAAATAAATAGTAACATTTATATAGGATGGATTTTTTTTTATAGGGCACTGAAGGCAGCTGATGGAGATATACGATGATAAATATCTACCTTCTACCCTTGTACAACATAGTAGCTTGTTAGTCCTAAAATCAACCCATTCAGACAGTAGTAATGCAACATATGATACATATTTTATCAACATTTTTCGAGAAGTGCTTGATTATCTTTGCATTTGCGGTGAATGTTTGATAGCACTACAATACAATGTCAATATCTGATAGCACGATAGCGAATAACCATGGAAAACTCTTATGTCTCTTACGTTCGCATCAAATTAACCCTTAAATGTATCAGCCACAGAATAAATTATTGAAGGGCTAGGGAAACTACGATACGAGGTTGTGGAAATGCCTTTTGGATAACAATGGGTTTTTGAACTAAGAAAATTGAAGGTGAAAATAATATGATCAATATCAACATTAATATGGGATAGACACCAGATAAACACTATCTACCGTGAAAGGTTGTCACTGTCTAACTAGATGATTTATAAATCCATGCACTTAAGTACAGAACTCTGAAATCCGACATTGCAAGCCTATTTCCACTTTCATCCAGGTCGTCGTCAGGTCGTAGTAAACATGTGCAGCTCCTTAGTATCAGTAACCTAGATTAATTTTGAACCAAGGAATGAAATGAATGGCATCAATCATTTCAGTCGAGGTAGTTTGGCGCCCGAACACAGTGAAAGCGGCAATAGTACTTTACATTTGGAATACAAGGAAACCGAATAATCACAAATGACCAAAATGAGTAATTTTTCATTGTTAGGTAGGGGAGGGCGTGACTAAAAGTGCCGGGGGTAGCCACTGTAGTCAACCAGGTTCAGTTGCAATGACAAAACTATTTGAATTAAACTATTTACATATTATATGTACCTACAATATTTTATATAATAGGGCATGAGAAATGAAAAATAAATAAATAACTAATAACGTTAGCAGCAACGATTGGTCGCTCAATAACTATTGGCTTGGGTTGTGTGAATTATAATTCAGAACCATTATCTTTAAGGCATTGTTGCATTTGACGACCGGTTTGGCCTAGTGGGTAGTGACCCTGCCTACGAAGCTGATGGTCCCGGGTTCAAATCCTGGTAAGGGCATGTATTCGTGTGATGAGCATGGATATTTGTTCCTGAGTCATGGGTGTTTTCTATGTATTTAAGTATTTATAAATATTTATATATTATATATATCGTTGTCTAAGTACCCTCAACACAAGCCTTATTGAGCTTACTGTGGGACTTAGTCAATTTATGTAATAATGTCCTATAATATATATTTTTTGTCCTATAATAATATATTTAATTTTTTTTTTACTATTATGTATAAATTTATAAATAAATTGTTAACACTTTTTTATGCAAGCAGCTAAAAAAAGTTAAACTACCTAAACTTATTTACTTACTGCTGTGGCGCAGCGACCCGAAGTGGATCTTGGCCTCCAAACTACCTAAAGATTAATTTATAAATCTAAATACACCGAATATGTACTTATAAAAACCCAGATGATAGAGGAAAAAGATCATAATAACTAAACTCGCTCAAATTAGGCCAGGAGAATCAGCGACCACTCAATTCACATCGCTACCATTTCTTAGAAGAACTTAGGAGATGCGATGTGTTGTTCAGATCGAAATTTACACGGGTAGTAAGTTTGGCGGTTTGAATTGATTGGTATCGGTCTGCGATTTCGGAGTAACCCTTGGTTTCCAAGTAAACAGATTTGGCACGGAGCCTTGTTAGGCTTGTTAAAGTGTAATTAGATGGCAGATTCTAATCGCAATGGTGAAGTCGAAAAAAGCACGGCATTGAATTTTATACTTTAAGATGATATGCGGATGTCAGCTGCGGCTGCATTATATACTATTCCTACATTACTGCGTTGATGTCGCTGCCGCATTACTGCCCCGATTATAACTTTTCAATCTGTCACTCATTTTATCAAGGACAGTTGACGGATACAGAAGCGGCATCAACGCTGTCGCAGTAATGTCACAACAGTAATGCAGCTGCAGTTGGTATCCGAAGGTCACCTTAATTTTGTTCAAATTATGCAGTTGATTTCGTGTCTGTCTCGCCTAATGTGTATATGAAGTGCATGATAATTTTCGTTTATTTTAAATTTTTAGTGCTCCGTGCAAAACTTTGTTCACGGAGCAACTACCATTGATAAGTCCATATTACTTTGTACTTAAGCCTACAGTCGTGGAGGTCTATTGCTCCAGGGCTATTTATTTATTGATATTTGGCAATAAAAGAGCCATAAGCTTGAGCCCCAATGTTCCATCGTAATCGTTAGACTAAGTTTTTTTATGACAGTATAAAATATTTTTTCCATTCCAACAATTACGATCGCATAAAATATTATTCAGATTTGATTATTATGAGTTATGATTATAACTCCCATATTTTTAAATATCTCTGGGATAAGTATTATGTTCTGACCCACATCTCCGTTGTAGTTTCATTTCCATGACCAATCGTATACCTACCTACTGCGAGTTTGCGAGAGGGCGGTCAACGGAATACTTAACACAAAAAATTAAATCGCCTAATACTAGATCAAACAGGTACAAAAAAAAAGCGGCCAAGTGCGAGTCGGAACCGCCCATGAAGGGTTCCGTACCATTTACTTCTTACTAGATCTCATTCAAAACAATTTTCTGTGGAAGTTTGCATGGTAATATCATATATATTTTTAGTTTTTATTAGAAGCTCAATATCATTTTTTTTTGAGTGTCAGTTCTAAGTATGGAGAACACCCAACATTTTTTTTTTGTAAAACTACTTACTAGATCTCGTTAAAACCAATTTTCGGTGGAAGTTTATTGCATGGTAATGTACATCATATATTTTTTTTTAGTTTTATCAATCTCTTATTTTAGAAGTTACACGGGGGGGGGGGACACATTTTTTATAAGTGTCGCGCAAACTATTCAGTTTAGAAAAAAATTATTGAATTCTAAGTATGGGGAACCCCCAAAATTTATTGTTTTTTTTTTCTATTTGTGTGTGAAAATCTTAATGTGGTTCACAGAATACATACATCTACTTACCAAGTTTCAACAGTATAGTTCTTATAGTTTCGGAAAAAGTCGCTGTGACATACGGACGGACAGACAGACAGACATGACGAATCCATAAGGGTTCCGTTTTTTGCCTTTGGCTACGGAACCCTAAAAATACCATCACTGATTACAAGCCCTCAAGACATCATCATTCTGCAGTTATCAGAGGCACAAAGAGTGTGTGTGACACTAAATAAAACATTCAAAGTATTCAAACGTAGATAAACTCTATAAAGCATAAAGCATAAAGCAAATATTATTAAGTTGAAATGTAACCTATAGTCATTATGAATGTGGCTGTCGTCTCTTTTGGCCTCGCTTCACAATGATTGGCAGCTGATATGGGCTGTATTAAATTGATCGCGAGAAGATTGAAATCAACGTCAAAGTAATTCATTGAAGCCATTGTAAAACTCTACACCTGACAAGGGTTACTATTACGAGGTTTCGCACGTGATGGGTCACCCTGCAAGGTCAGATCAAAACTTTTGCCAACACATCAGTCGTAGGGAACCAACCTAATGCAACGCTAAGAAGTCATAACAAAATGAATGGTAATAGTCATTCATGATGATAATCTGATGTCAGTAATTGGTATATTTTGCAATTATTGGCATCATGGACCTTAAAGGAATTAGGGCCGAAATAGATGGGACTACCTTTCCGACCGACCGGGTTAGCATCTAGTGTTATGATATGATGAGCTGCGTAATTGCACGCAGAAATTATGAATTCATTGATAAAGTCGCTTTTCCGGCTGATGGTGCATACAAGATTTGCTTAGTTTGGGACTAGGTTCATCAGAGTAAGATCATCTTCACATGTGTATATTCTTTGCTGTGATGGTGTAATTATTAGGTACTAAGTTGTGAATGTGCATATTTATAACCGTCGTAAATCTTTCCCGTCTATTACCGGTTAGATTACCGACTATCGAATTCGATAATTACCTACCTGAATGAGCAAAAGGAAAAAAAACTTAGCAATATCGTAAAGTCTCATTAAGTTGTAACTGTTGTACCAAAGTCGACATTGGGCGGAAGTGATAATCGAATACCAGTCAATAATTCAGTGACAAAACTGTTTCTGTACCAGTTCAGTTATCCTGATTGGATTCGGGCCAATCTGTTATTGCGTTTTACGTAGCTGGACTCTCGAGCGTATTTTGCATAATACCGGTCTTATCTTATCTCTCTTCCTAGGAAACAAAACATTGCGTGTAGAGGTTGGCGCCATTACGCATAACAACCGTAAATGACATTCGAAATCTCATTCATTTGCTTTGCATGTTTTGACACAACTTTGAAATATCACCCGTAGTTGATAGTTGGGTATGCGTGAAAGGATTAGATGATAAACAAGTATGTGCGTATCAAATCTATTTAATAAGCGTTTTTCAGAATATGCGAACCTAAATAGTTTTACGAGACGGTACGCGGTTTTGAGATTAATTAGTACGTAATGAAAATCACCTACATTGAAAATTCCAAGCACCTAATACACTCAAGTGTCTATTACCTAAACTAAATTAAAATTCCAACTTAAATATAACCTTGTAAGTCAGGAAGGTCCCTAAATAGGAAAGATAGGTAGTTATCAGCAGGGTACCGACGTAATGTCTTACTACCAGCGATAAAATAGTAATTTGTTTCACTCTTATTCCACGAAATTATCCGTTTCGCCTACGCATCATCTCGCCTCAACGGTGAGTGCCGGTGAACAAGCCCCTTAAAATAATACATACTTAAATTTTATTGCAAATCCAAGATAGTGATATAGAATATTTGTGAGGAAGAAGTGTTTTTACTCTTATTCCAATATTTTTTGGAAGGGAGACAAAAAATGTGTGAGTGAATATCCACTAATTACGTCACACTTTTGGACTACCTCTACCCTGCTTTTAAGGGTTTCGACATTAGGAACCCTTGTAGTTTCGTCATGTCCGTCCGTCTGTCTGCCCGCGGCTTTGCTCCGTGATCGTTGAGTGCTACGAGTAGAAAGCTGCAATTTGGCATGGATATATAAATCATGCATGTCTACAGAATGATAAAATAAAACTACTAGAATTTTGTTAGTGTATGAGAGGTCATACAAAATGTTTTAAATATTTTATCGCTTTAACACAATGGTGTGGGGTGTCGTTGGATAGGTTTTTCAAAACGAATACGGATCTCCAACAATATTTTTGATAAAGTCATCGTTTTCGTAAATAATTGCTCCGAAAGAGAAAACATGTGCTCCCCCCCCCCCCCCCTCTAACTTTTGAACCATGGATCCAAAAAATACGAAAACATTAGTTCAAAAACTTAATAAATAGTTTCAAGAAAAAACTAGTACCAAGCGCTGCGAAGGTACTCCCTTATAAATAATAATAATAATAAATATTATAGGACATTATTACACAAATTGACTAAGTCCCAAAGTAAGCTCAATAAGGCTTGTGTTGAGGGTACTTAGACAACGATATATATAATATATAAATACTTAAATACATAGAAAACACCCATGACTCAGGAACAAATATCCATGCTCATCACACAAATACATGCCCTTACCAGGATTTGAACCCGGGACCATCAGCTTCGTAGGCAGGGTCACTACCCACTAGGCCAAACCGGTCGCCGGTATGCTTATAAGTACCTATAATGTACATGATACCTACTTACTAATAGCCCTTACGTTTAGCCTATACTGACAGAATGGTAACTACGGATCTCTACACTGAGCATGGCCCACCATGCTCTTGGCCCATTTTTTTTTCTCTTCTTCTTATAGAAAAAATATATATACTTAATTGCCTCTCTTTTCCCTAAGCGTACTTCTTGGCTTTTGGATGATTGGATGACTCCTAATGTACAGTTACATTATTGTAACCAAATATTGTTTTAATGTCAAGTACAAGTAACTAATCATGGGTCGGATAAATACTGTCTGGTTCTTCTGATATAAATATATAGGTAGTTATAATTTAACAGGCTGGCTTTACAAAGTAAACTTTTCCGGACTCTGACTCCACGGCCTCTCAGAACGCCTAGTCATTGTTATTGGAAATTTGTTTGTTTTGCTTAACGCCTTGTTTGAGTCCATTGATGAACCGTGGATTAACTGGCCAAGCATTCTTATTGGAGGCGCGACCGCGGGTACGTTAATTTTCGGACGAGCCAGTGTAAAACTAGAGACATAATATTGATTATAAGTTAATTTTTCGGTTTAAAAAAAATTCAATATTACAAAAGGCCGGCAACGTATTTACAACCCCTCTGGTGTTACGGTGTCCATGGGCGGCGGTAATCGCTTCCCATCAGTTGATTCGTCTGCTCGCTTGCCTCCTCTATCATAAAATAAAACTCACGTATTATTAGTCAATCGCGCGACACGTTTCGGAGAGCCTCCATTTTCAAGTACTAACAGTGTCACGCAACGCAAGTGTCTTAAACGGTTTAATTAGCTTTAGTGTTAGTATGATTCACGAGTAAGGTTTGCAATCCTGATCCGAAATGTATGAAATTATCCGAATCTGGATTTCGATCAACAGATCTTCCCATACATTTCAGATCCGTCGTGCAAACCCTACTCCCGAGTCACGACAGTTTAAATTCGACGACCTCTCGATTCATCACAAGAACGCATCGTACGAGTTCCATAAGATCTATACGTACCTACTTACTTGGAAAATGGCTCTCACTGACTTGTCTTTTTAATTTTTTTTATTATTAGCTAGATGTAATTGTTCCATCCTAAATCACACAATCAAAATTCTTGTCATAATGCCTGAGAAACGTACAGTTTTTAATTAAGAAACCTTTTCACATTAAGAGTGCTTATGGTTTTTACTTATTTACAAAATCTGTAACGGAGGGAGAATAGGAAAACTAACCGCGTTGACTATACAAAACGCATGGCGTGGAAAATTGTAACCTTCCATCAGTTTAAATTTTAATACTATTTGACTTGGGGTACGTGGTTAGTAAATCACCAAAGACGCCAGGTACCCGCCGCATTCGCGTA
Organism: Cydia pomonella; assembly: GCF_033807575.1. Taxonomy (NCBI): domain Eukaryota; kingdom Metazoa; phylum Arthropoda; class Insecta; order Lepidoptera; family Tortricidae; genus Cydia; species Cydia pomonella. The sequence continues at coordinate 12,077,255 of NC_084704.1, read as the reverse complement.
TTAGCTTATATTAAGTTATTAACCCGAGCTCGGTAACTGATTGGAATGCTCCCTGATGCCAATCAAATTCGTGTTACGTGTTGTATCAATCGATGTGCACAGACCGATAACTGCTTTATAGTATGGAATTCCTATGAATTGACGGACGGGTTGTACTTATATTTTGAACTGAAAATTATCCGAGTTATGACTTACTAGCTCTTGCCTGTGACTTAGTTAGAGTAGAATAACATAATCGCACTCCCATACAACTTCAAGCCCCTTTTCATTCGCATAGGGAAAGATTTTCTGGATAAAAATAGATATTAGATACAAGTTATCATTTATTTCAATCCACATTGTCCACATGTATAAAATTATTTGCAGTCTTTGTTACATATCGTACATCTGTAGATGTAGACAGGTCAGGAAGCACAAAATTTTCTTATAGACTTACGCAATTAGATAATGAATATTTTTCTAAGCCAGTACTTAAATGGTCGGAAGCCCGCATGTGTCAAACCTGGAATGACTTAAGTGGATTCAACCAAAAAATTGAAAACTGCGACATATCAACGTCCGCGTCATTGCTAAGTCTTCGATCGTCCGAGATAGTACTTACGTTTAGTAGCAAATGTTTACACTCGTATTTAACACTAATCAATATGTAAACAGGCCCTAAGGCAAGTGTATATGCTCGTAAGGGCCTTATAGGATAAAAATATAAATTATTATCTCCGTAATGGAGTTAATTAGAATACCAACCGGTGTCTTTGAAAAAGTTACTTAATTTAAGCTCAGCAATGCACCCCTGATATTAACGGAAATAAAAATAACACGGTGTATAGTTATTGTACACAACGTTTTCACTAGCTTGTCATCTTACTGTCGATTAGAAACTTCTACACTCGTTATTCCTAACTTTCTAACTGTTAACTATTTATGCCGTCACGATTAGTTCCATTATATGCTAATTTATTAAAATCTGCTGATGCCGATTAGACCTCTAGAGCATTAAGCCATCTAATTTACAAAAGCATTCGACGAACGTTTAATAGCACCCAATTAAAAAATTCTAATTGATTTAGTTTACTCGGACAAAATGCCTCTAATTATTCTAATTAGATAATTTTTTTAACTAAAACCATTTGGTGCTTGCTATTTCTTGTTCTTCATATCCTGCTACCCTCAAGTTGTCTGGAAGAGATTACAGTGACAAGACTGGCTGTTACTACCTTTATTTATATTGTAAATCTTTTTTAGGGTTCCGTGCCTAAAGAGTAAAACGGGACTTTTTTTCTTTTTGGTATTCAGGATCGCAAATTTTATTGTGTTGACAAAAAGTCTTCCAGCATGCTTCCTTTTTTGTTGTAGGTTACTCATAATACGTTTTTTTTTTTGTAGAACAGCAACACCCAATGTGCACTACGAGCCTACATAATCTTACGATTAAGAAATAAAAGTAGTTATTAGTGCCTTTGTAAACAAAACATTACAGCACGTTTCAATAAAACAAACATTTAAGGTAATTTTTAAGTCACTCTCAAAACGAAAATAGCCATGATTCATTTCATAAATTAAGATTATATACCCATGTGTCGTGCGTGATGGCGGCATATTTTAATAATAGCAGATATAGAACACGCTTGTCTATGAATATCTATCAAACGTCAGCTGTCAAAATAGTAGCCAATGAATCGACCATTCACGACCTCTAGGTGAATTCCAATTAAGCGGGAAAATTTAAAATTGACATCTGATAAACTTTTATGTATATCGAATTGTACACTGGGCGTTTAGCTCTGAATTTAATTTCTAAAGTCCGAGCTGTTGTCACTTTGTACAATGTATACATTGGGCGGCACGAGGATAATTTTACTTCGTAGAGGCGGACCTACGGGCACTACGAAGTAGGCCAGAAAATTGGTGCGCTAATAGCGTTTGTAAACATTTCGTTGGGGGCCGAGCGAACATGCGCAGTCCGCTCGGCGTTATATGAACGGGCCTATCTTTACTTTTGAAATCTTTGTGTCAAGTGTCAATGGAAGTACCTTCTACGTTTTTGGTACATTCAAGCCGGCCGCTATGAAGCTCAAAAGTGATGGCATTTTTTTGTAGTCTGCCTCTTCAACACTCATGAAATGAATATACTTGATGGCTTCTTTTTGCAAACTTCAATTATATTGAGGTAATGCGTCATTCTAGATATGTGGTTAAAGTTAAATGCAATCGCTAGATGGCGCTGTTCCTTGTAATAAAAATACTGAATCACGATCTCTATACCGAACACGAACACCGTAAGACGAGATAGAGTGCATCTATGGAGATACGTATGTAGACAAGACCACAAGACACTCTTTGAGAGGTAGGGCACAGCACAGCGGATGTCATTCCAGATCTAGAGCAGAGCCCAACTGGGGAAGTACCTCCACCTTACTGAAAACCGCAGCCAAATAACACTAGACCCTACATTTTTTAAATTTGCCGCTTTTTCCTACTGATGGAAATGACTTGACAGGCTATATTTAATTTGTACCCGTTACTTCATTTTGTAACTGATATTAAAGGAGAATGCGTATAACGAAATGAACTTATGCCTACGTTTCGATCCAAGCACGCCAACAAGTTCATTAAAATTTATCTTATCCATGTTATATTTATGTAATTTCTGAAGTGTTTGCATTATTTCTTATATAGCTTATATGTTGACTATGTTGAAAACCTTTTATAATAATAACTATAAAAAAATATTAATTTCAGTCCTATTTCCAATACGTATTTATTTAGAATAAATAACGGTCTAATAGGAAATAAGCAAAACGAAACGTACAAAAACTCGATCTGTCAATTAAAGAGCTTGTGTTGGAAGCTTTTAATAACTTTCTAAGTCCTTTTCTATGTTAAATACAAGGTAATAGTGTGTGTTTTTGTAACATACCAGTTTTAAAATAGTACAACACCTACTTCAACATAAATACATGAGGCTTTTCATTTATAAGAGATTAAAATTGAATGTTATTTGTCCAACAAGGTGTGGTCAAGTCAATTGTTTACTAAATTTTTGTACGCGTTTTATCATTTCAGAAGCCTGATAACTCACCACAAACTATTTGATATCAATTTGGATTAGAATAGTCCAAGTCAGACGCTTAAACAGAAAACATGGTTGTGTTAGAATCTTGTTGGTCGCCCTGCATTTGGTCTTCTAACGTGAAGACTGGCAGCCGGGCGGTGGCGGTGTACACGGCAGCGATGAGTGTAGTTCTAATCACATTCATCAGTTACCAGCTAGCAGGTGGTGACTCTACACAACTATGGAACCCTCTGTTTGAAGCTGATGTCCGGGGATGTAAGTACTTTTGCAAATCTCTTTTTGTATATGTGTAATATACTACTGCTCTGAGATTCTTGGGATTATTTATTTGTTTACAAATTATATCAAACATGGTAAAAAGTCACAGATAATTAAAGCTACCAGCTAGCAAGTGGTGACTCTACACAACTATGAAACCCTCTGTTCAAAGTTGATGTCCAGGGATGTGAATACTGTTACAAATCTCTTTATACACGTATAGCATTTATACAATAAATTATGTTTCACTATGTTTCATGTTTGCCATTTGGCATACAAATTCTAAATTCAAGAAGAGATGGAGCATGCATTAATTGTAACATAATGTTACACAAAAATGATATGTTAAATGTCAAACAATAATAAGAGTGTACTTAAAACTAAACTAAATTAACTTGAAATCAAAATATGTCCAGTAAATATTCCATTATCAAATAGTATGCCTTTTGTACCAAAAATCCATACAAGCATTTCTTAAATTCATTCTTTTCTTTGGTGCCATCTCAAAAATACTTTTTGCAAGCAAAGCCGAATTCACAGATTGGATGTAAATTTTTTCGCATCGGCGAGCACTCTTGAACGTTGAAAATTGATGCATGTTGTTTTTAATGTAAACCTCAGTTTCAAAAATGTATAGACATGGCAAGGTTAGTATATTGAGCCTAATGAATAGTGGTTTATAGGTTTCCATTGATTAATTTTTATAGCTGATAATAATAATAATAATAAAATTCTTTATTGCACACTACATAAAAAACAGATACAGAATTGATAAAATATACACATTGGTAGGTAACAACAGGCGGACTTATCGCTAAACAGCGATCTCTTCCAGACAACCTTCAGATAGTAAGATGGATGATAATTCCATTTTTAAAATCATCTATTATTGAGATAGCGCTATTTGGCTTAGGAAGGCATAATAATTGCTGACAAATAATATGGATTTTACAGTTTCGCATTAATTTTGAGTTGCTGAACATGTTTCTTCAATAAACATTATAATTTTTATTTTGGTAGGGGTAGTTACCACAAAAAGCTAGGGTACTTCATTTGTCAACTTTGCTGTAACAAATTTATGCTTATCTTAACCAAATTATGCAAAATATTATTGGTTTTCTTATTTTGTCAGATCTCAAACAAGTGCATGTTTTGTTTCAGCAATGAAAGTTTTTGGAGGCATTTTCATCTGCATTCTCGGACTCCTGATAATATCTTCAATTTGGATGGTATGTGTTAATTTAAACAATAAATAGGTAAACAAGGGTGGATCCAGCTTTAAGGTCAGAACTAGAAACTGACCAGCATGACAGAGTCAAATTCAGTTCAAAATAATCCTATGAAACTTATTTACGTAGACCCAGCCCAGGGCTCTGAATTCACATATGTAGCCAAATATTAAATATTTATTAGGTGGTTTATAGTGAATTTGCATTGTGAGAAAATGGGACTAATTCTGTAAAGCATATTTCCTCCCTTAGTAGGAAGGTCCAAGGGATGTAAAAAACTAGTACCCGCATTAATTTTCGAGATAAAGTTATTAACTTAATGGACAAATAATACCATTCGCAGATGAGGTCAGGTACCTAGGGGTCACTTTCAACCAAAAGTTAACTTGGAACCCTCACCTGAGAAATATTACACAAAAAGCAATAATGGCCATGTGGTCATGCTGTCGAATGGCAGGAGCAAGATGGGGCATATGACTCAAAATTGCTATGTGGTTATACACAGCGGTAGTGAGGCCTACCTACGCCTGTGTAGACTACTGTAGCAAAACCTGCATGTTGCATCTTGTATCTTTCCGAGGACCACCAATGTCAAAAAGAAGTACATACTTAGCGCGGCAAGTATTGCAACCCTATGAGGTACAGAACATTACAGCCCAAACGATCTGGAATGAACTGAAATGAACTTTACAGTACATATGGGGCTACTTTATAGCACTAGTGCGAGAAGTAGCATATTATGTTACTGTGTCGAACATTTAAAGGGCCATATGTACTGTAAAACGTTGTACGATACATGTGCGAATAGGTAATTCGCTATTCGCAACTCGTGTCGATTTAAAACACTCCCTTCGGTCGTGTTTTAATTTATCGCCACTCGTTTCGAATTTCCTATTTTTCGCACTTGTATCGTAATGTACTATTAAATGGCCGTCACAATAGATCACTGATTGGTTGAAATGGCACTCATAGCAAAGGCCCGCAGCACTCCCAAATAATAATAAGGTTATTAAAGTGAACCTGGGCTAATCCAAAATGCAACATGTCAAGTGTTAACATGATTTACAGAGGTACATGGTAAGGAGCAATAATGTCAAAAATAAAAGTAACAGGCAACTGGCTTTCATATTTACCCTGGGTCACCTTAATGTTTCTAGTAAGTAATTATAATAAGATAAAAAAACATTTTGTAATATATTTTCAGGTGATAGGCATTAATATATGGATGCGCGGTCTCATACTGCCCTGGCTGATCATCATGGGTCTCATCATTTGCTTCCAATTTATCTTCGGGTTGTGGCTAATAGGGGGCTACTACATTTATGTAAGTTAATTATTGTAAAAGGGTGAATCAAGTTTTTCTTATCGCTTGATGCCATGGTTACGGTTGCTTGGGTCACTCTTAGAACCCTAGTTTTGTGGTATTTAAGATAATATAACGTGGTACAAGCTAACTGTGCTAGTTGCCTAGCAGTAAGAGCGTGCGACTTGCTATCTGAAGGTCGCGGACGAAATATCATTTGATATTGACCAGTCGCTTTTCGGTGAAGGAAAACATCTTGAGAAAACTGGACTAATCCCAATAAGGCCTATGTCATCCTCTGGCTTGAAAGCTCAGATGGCAGTCGCTTTCGTACAAACTAGTGCCTACGCCAATTCGTGGTACAAGATTAGTTCTTCTAACAAACTGTGCTACTATTGTCACCTGACTGACTGGACAGTAAGACAAAATAACAACATAAAATAGTTCATCTACCTAAAAACGTGTCTGTTGCTTCCCTTCTGGCGAAAACTATAGACCATTTTTTCTAGTATCTGTCATCTTGTGTAAAAATACAGATTTTTTGTGTGCAACATTTATTTTTTATGAACATTATTGGTCCTTTATGTTACAGCTGGATGCAACATTTGCAGCCCTGGTTGATTTCCTGTTTATGGCTTACAATGTAAGTAAGAGAGTCACTTTATACATTTGTACAAGTTGCATGCTACGATGAAATGATTTAAATATCACTGTCCCATCTTCTACGAAAAAACTATTACTTATTAGCTATTTTCTCGCTCAAGAAAATAACATGTAGATGCAGATACTGTGTTAATATAAGAAATCTATTGTTTATATTTGGTGACGGTTTTCCAAAGCCAGTCAGTTCTTAAAATATGGTTTGGCAAAACACGTACCCAAAATGATATCATAATTTCACAATAAGTTGGATTTGGAACAAGTTTTAGTATTATTTTTAACCAACTTAAAAAAAGGAGGTTCTCAGTGTAACCTGTATGTTTAGATGTATGTGTGTTTGTTAATCCGCGATTATCTCGCGTTTGGCGAACCGATTTTGATGCGGATTTCAGAAAAGTATTTGTTACATTCTGGAAAAGGTTTTGGTATACAAAAAATACTGTATGTCTGTTACCTCTTCATGCTTAAACCGCTGAACCGACTTAGTTGAAACTTGATATAGAGACATTAGAGATAGTTTGAGATTGAGGTAGGAGAGAGGAAGGGATGGGAGTAGGAGTGGGAAAAGCTTAAGCTTAAGTGGGACTGGGCTGGACATGTCTGCCGCATGCACCCTGAACGGTAGGCCAATAAAGTTACCAAGTGGGACCCACGGAACACCAGAGATGGAAGCGGTTCCCTTTTTTTAAAATGAACTTATGTTATCATGATAAATCAATACTTAGGCGAGTTTAGGACCTTGACATCAACTAATCCAAAATAAAATGTGCTATATTATTTTCATATCGTCATTTCAGATCTACTGTTGGCTGTGTGTCTTCTCGCAGTATCAAATTATCTTAGAAATGCAGTCACCTAATATAGAAATGTTGATCGAAGAATAACTCTTAGTTTGGCACAAAACTAAAATATTTAGGTAATGTATTTCCAATATGTAGGTATCAAAGGTCTTCATTCTTATAAATATTTTGATATTTTAAACAGTTTTTGGAATTGCCGCTAGATGGCGTTAGTAGTATCGAATACATTTTAGCATTTCAAAACTACATCATTAAAAAAAAGCCTTATGTTTTTCAAAGATATATTTTAACCCGATTTCTACGTAACCTGCATTGTTTAAAATATTTTTTCATGGTTTATAACAATCTGGCGAGTGGCTGGCTATTTTAGTTCTTAATATGACTGTTTAAAAAAGTTCGCAATAAGACTTCTGAGTCCGTCCTTTAATATTACTTAAATATTGTATTTATTCATATGTGGAAGATTAAATTACCTATCAGAATTTTATTAAAAATATACATAATAAGTAAAATAGTTAGGTAAGGCATTTAGACTTGACAATATTCAGCATTTAGATAATAGTAATCTATGTAGACATATTTACTTGATTCACTATTATCACTACGATTGAATTGAACTGACTGATCATTTTTCATGTGCCTGACAACTAATTTTACTGTAAAAAGACGTAGATCTAAGGGTGTTAAATTAGTGTAAGAAAAATTATAGAATTCCGTCCCGACGCAATGTTCTTTACTTATGTTCATGAATCTCATATTTCTTTGTCTATTGTTATTTTTTAAGTAACTTGACATAGGTACACATAAAATACATTATGTTTTAGTATTTTACATCATTATAGACTTTTGATATTTGGATATTTATGTAGTGTAAACAAATCCATAACAAATCATTAAAAGTTTAAATAAATCTGTAGAATAGATATTAAATAGTTTTTCATGTCCCCTCGCCATCTCGCTCGTCAATAGAGTCTGGCTAGCCAAATATTGTTGACAGATATTTTCATGTTGTAGTCTGGCTAGCCAAATATTGTTGACAGATATTTTCATGTTGTATTACCAATTGTCTATGATAAAAAAAAGCTAAAAGTCTGTTGTCAATTTATGTCATTCATTCAAATTGTTCGCGGTTTATAAGGGGGTTATTTTAATTAATATTAATAATGACTATACCGAGTGACCAGCCCAAGATTTTATGAATTTCCCGCCAAAATATTGTGTAATATTTCAGTATCCAGACTCTAGCCACTGCGTCCCTTTCAGACGTTTCTATAAGAAGACACAAGAAATAGTTATTTATTTTACAAGGGGGCAAAGTTGTTGTTTAACCTCTCGTGCTATAGCAAGCGAAAGATTTCAAAATTGAACCACAAGCGTAGCGAGTGGTTCGATAAATGGAATCTTGGGCGTTGTGAGGGTTTCCAAGCACGAGGGTTAAACAAATTTAGCCACCGAGTGAAAAACAATATTTTTCACCACACCACCACCCACACAAGGAAAATACTAACTGTAAAATATCAAACAAAATCAGAGCAAATGAATTCAAAATGAATATTATTAAATAATTAACATTCAAAGTCATCATTTAGAAGTCAATTTTACCAGCCAACATAAGGAAAAAACTTAAAATTTGCATCTGATAACTTTGCCCCACATGTGGATAAAATGCAACTTTCTCATTAGTTTTTGAACAATCAAGAGGCCCTTTACCAGTTGTTGTGGTGAAAATACGTAAGGACTTATTATCTATACAATACAACGATGAGGGTTTCATCGGTGTTGTAGTTGGTGCTATTTATTACATCTGCATTCTAACTTGTGTCATTACATTCATAACTTATACTAATTCCGGATAACATTAGACTCTAGAAGATCACAGTATTAGAGATTCTAAAACTTTTCTGTGAAGTTGTAGCAGCACGCCACAGCAAACAACTTCGACTTCGACATGTCGGCGGCCGATCGGATCGATTTTACGGTAGTCACGTTAAACCAATAGATAGGATAGGTTGGTTCAGTTGATTCAGATGCCTGAAGGGGAAACTGTCCAGAAATAGGCCCCGCGTCGACTGAGGGAACGAGGTAATTACTTTCACGTTTCACGATAAGCCTAGGAATTTTATGAGCTGGTGGATATTACAATCGGCCGCCGACAGATAAAACATGAACGAATACAAAAGCAAACTGTAGGCAGTGACAGAAATGACACCTGACATCGTTTTGACCTCTGCCTATTTAGGTGTTTTATACGCAAACTTTATTAATTGTAAACAACGATTAGAATATTGTCTTCTTACAAATTATAATATGACAGTCGCTAAAATGATTGGTGGATAAATTGGTTGGAAATATTTCCATCGATATTTTATTTAGAACTATGTTCGGAGCGTATACTTAAGAAATACAAATATAATACAAATCCTCTTTATTGCACAACCTCAGAATAAACGTACATGGAAACACATATAATACATGAAGATGGAGGTATACAACAGGCGGCCTTATCGCTACAGAGCGATCTCTTCCAGACAAACTATAAGTAGTGGAGAAATTAAACTCTGAATTGAACTAATTAAGAGGTGCAAAAAAACTCAATTAAAACTTAATAGCAGTAGCGAAAATACCTACATCTTTAAATTTCACTATAAAGAATCATTTTTTAGACAGAAGGCTAATCTTATCTGCCCGCGTAGCCAACATGTCAATTGTTAACGCTCCGTAGCGAACGAAACGCAACTGTCACTGTCGTAGTCGCACTAATACGGGAGAGTGATAGAGAGAAATTACTACGCTACGCTACGGACCCTTAACTTTTGGCATTTTGGCTACGCGGGCTGGAAAGGCCGTGCGTGTTGAAGGGTCTGCCATCTCGTGACCTGAATCGAAATGATAATTCACGCTTCCAAGCAGGTGCCCTGCCCTACACTCTATTTCGCAAGGTAGGGTCTGCCATCTAGTGACTTAAATCTGATATGGATACTTGACATAATGCTTCGCGCCAATTAATAGGGGGCTTTTGTGCCACAGTCTACAGTTCATGTACCCTCCCTACAAAAACGTAAAACGACTTGCCTACTCGCTGTCACTGGGAATAAACCACAAACAATGAAACTATAGTGATGGATGGCATTTTAGGTAAGAAATGTTTTGTCCCCTTTGTTAGGGTAACTCATTATAATTTGTATCAGTACGAGCCATGTACAGGCTACTTCCACGGGATGATGCGTTTTGCCAAGTTTCATTTCTTGATAAGTTGAAGTACAGCGCCATCTAGTTATGTATTTGAGAAGGTGGATACCATCCGAATACTATTTCAAGGTTGTATCACTACGGTAAGACTTCGTAGTGATGATGTAGTTCGTGCTATACAAAACAGATGGCGCTAGTATTTACGTATTCCATTGAAAAAAAAGTATAATCATAAAAATCCAATATAATTCTTAAATATGGGAAGATTGTTGATAATCATTTTATACCTGTACATTTCATAAAATTTAGCCTACGGTTTGTATACATAGTATGAACTCTTTCCCTTTACTGTGCTCCTAGTTCTTAGGTATCGCAGGGTTACGTCATTGATACACTGTCACACCCATCACCGCTTTCGTTTTATAATGTCCTGGTACATTCAACATAACATTGTTGCTCTGATTGAGTTTGTTTACGATGTCACAACATTGCAATGAGGTTTTGTGAGTTTTGTCACTCAACGTAGTTAAATTAAATATGCCCACAGAAATTACGGGCTTTTTCACAAAAATTGTTTGTGCAACTTCTGCGCTCCTAGTGCTTCTCCGCGACTGGTTCAAACTTTTCGGGGTTTTTTGCGAAAATAAATGTGAAAGAATAGTTCAACATTTTCCAACCGACTTTTAACCGATGTCGGGCCCGTTGCAACGTGTGGATCTAATTGGCCCTATTTCCTTCTTATCCCGAGTTTACGGAGCCCCGCTTATTTCTGGGCGGTTGCTCTTCGGGCATCTAAAGTTGCCTAACTGACCTAACCTTAGCTATCGACTTAGCGTTAGCGCTACTTGCACCATCCTACTAATCAGGAGTTAACCGGTGACCATGGTTACTAGCACAATTTGACACTGTGTTAGCGGTTTAACCGGTTAACTATGGAAGGTAGAGGTACCTCCACCTTCCATAACCCTGGGTTAATGTGATGGTGCAAGTGGAGCTCTATCGTGCAACTTGGAGAAAAAACCGACTGGGACATATACCTGCAATCAAATGAACTACTGTAAAAATAAACGATTGGTTAAAAAGCAGAATGGATCAAAAAATATCGGGGAACAAAATTTACAGTACATATGGGGCTACTTTATAGCACTAGTGCGAGAAGTAGCATATTACGTTACTGTGTCGAACATTTAAAGGGCCATATGTACTGTAAAACGTTGTACGATACATGTGCGAATAGGTAATTCGCAACTCGTGTCGATTTAAAACACTCCCTTCGGTCGTGTTTTAATTTATCGCCACTCGTTTCGAATTTCCTATTTTTCGCACTTGTATCGTAATGTACTATTTTGGGTAGGTAACCGAAACACTCATTTTAAATTAAAGTCAAATAAACGTCAGACAAATGTCGTTATGAATTTTACATTTTAAACTTAGATCAACTGGACGTAGGAAAAAAGTCATTAGATCCTGCAATAGCAGTTTTGTACTTTAGACATTTATAAAATAGGTAGGTTGATTAACCGTAGGAAATGCATCTTTAGGAATTTCGTACATTAGACATTTTGATGTTCTGTCTTTAGGAATTTCGTACTTAGGATATTTGATTTTAGTTAGACTTCATGCTACGGACCCGTTTTTTCGTGGCTGAATCGACAATTCTTCGACAACATGTAGAGCAAAACGCGAGTGACTGTTTGCCGTTTACAATGTAACTTCTACGCGCCTAGTATTTCTCCCCGTCCGTAACGACAACATTGCAGAAGTGACAGAGGCCTGCCGCTAACCACTTCGTTCGTTGATTTGCTTCCCTACCGCTTCAATATGGATAGTGAAAGAGACGCAAAGGCCTAGCCTAATCTTTACTCCCTATTGTTGATGTTGATATCGAGCTTTAGAGCATGCGGAGATTACGGAGAAATTCAGTCGCGGTGAAATACTTACTAGGAGCGCAGAAGTAACACAATATACTCGGTAGATGGCACAATAACCAAGGGAAGGTTGTGCGTGTCTTGTGTACCGCTTTTGATTGTCGAGACAGTTTTAATTCAGTCGCAGAGAGAAACTAGGCCTACAGAAATGGTTTACAATGAGTTGGAAAATGCCGCGAAACGACTGTAACATTCAGACCAAGACAAGTCTGCATGATTTTGATAGCACCAAAGAGTAAAGTAAGTATATGATAGCACCCACAGCTCAAGTGTTATTTATACGTCATAATGTCATAAAAGTTTGACGTTTAAAATAACACTTGAACTGCGAGTGCTATCAAAATCGTTGCACACTTGTCTTGGTCTGAGTCTACTGCAATGTTCTGCCGCCAGCACTAACACATATTGTAAATCATAGAGTAACTTACACATTCTTAGTATGCGTTAAACAGTTTTTGTTGAGAAGTTTTCAGTCAAAATCAGACCAATAGAAATCGCCTCCATCTTTACTTTTCTAAGTGTCACCCCCTGGCTAGCTAGGAGGCCGTTTGTCCGACCGGACACTTCATTACACTTCTGCGCTCCTAGTACTTCTCCGCGACTGAATCGACAATATATCGACAAGACGGTGCAACTCAATTAACCCGTGACTCGGGCATGTGCCGCTATAACCGTGAAAATCGAAGTTCGTCAATTGCGGGCATTTTTCTCTGTCAGTTTAATAAGAGTGAGAGTATACGAGGGCGGTTTGAGAAGTCAGTGACTTTATGTAAAACAAAAATCATTTAAACATATACATTTTTTAATTACAATTCTGTACTCCTTGGTAGCTGGCAGTTTTATTTATTTTTTAAAAGGCGGGGCAATAAAAAAGTTGTTGAGGCATATGTCAAATACGATCGGAAAATTGTTGGAAAATGGAGAAAAGCGAATTTCGTGTAATTAACACACGAAATTCGCTTTTCTCCAAACATTACTTTTTACGTGGAAAAACTATTAAAGAGACTGAAAACTGTTTAAAAAAATATGGGGAATCTGCTCCTTCTCATGGAATGGTACATAAGTGGTTTACAGAATTTCGTTCTGGACGTACCACTACCAATGACGCAGAACGCTCTGGAAGGCCGATTGAAGTGACCACTGATGAAGTCGTGAATAAAGTTCACGATATTGTTTTGGATGACCGTCGAGTGAAGATTCGTGAGATAGCTGAGACTGTACACATTTTATCTGAACGAGTTTTTCATATCTTGCATAATATTTTGAATATGAAAAAGCTTTCCGCAAGATGGGTGCCGCGTTTGCTGACAGCCGATCAAAAACGGAGATAATAAAATCTAACCAAGCGCTAAGCTGATAAATTTAATAAATTATTTTTTCATATCTTTCATAATATTTTGAATATGAAAAAGCTTTCCGCAAGATGGGTGCCGCGTTTTCTGACAGCCGATCAAAAACGACTCCGTGACACAACTTCCGAGCAATGCTTAGCCAAATTCAAGCGTAATCCTAATGAATTTTTACGTCGATTTGTGACGGTAGATGAAACGTGGATCCACCATTATACGCCAGAGACGAAAAATCAGTCAAAACAGTGGACTTCTACTAACGAACGGGCCCCAAAGAAAGCGAAAACCGTTAATTCGGCAGGAAAGGTAATAGCCACTGTTTTTGGGACAGCCAAGGGGTTATTTATATAGATTATTCAGAGAAAGGTAAAACAATAAATGGCCCTTATTATGCTACTTTGTTGGAAAAATTTAACGCAGAAATTGTGAAAAAACGGCAAAGAAGAAAATCCTTTTTCACCACGACAATGGCCCTGCACACTCGTCAGCAGTCGCAACAGCCAAATTAGTAGAATTGCGTTACGAAATACTGCCCCACCCACCTTATTCTCCAGATTTGGCCCCATGTGATTTTTTTTATTCCGAAACATGAAGAAATGGCTACGTGGGAAAAGATTTTCATCAAATGAGGAAGTTATAGCTGAAAGCTGAAACTGAAGCATATTTTTCAGGGTTTGACAAAAAATATTTTTTGGAGGGGTTGAAAAAACTGGAACATCGTTGGATGAAGTGTATGGAGTTGAAAGGAGATTATAAGATAAGGGTTCCGTTTTTTGCCATTTGGCTACGGAACCCTAAAAAAGGTGAAAAAGTTTTTTTTTTGCAAAAAATCATGACTTATCAAACCAAAAACCCTCATAAGAGAAAGATTCCCGCAATTTGCGAATTTTGGTTTTCACGGTAGGCCCCCAGCAGTCTACAGGTAGGTACTGGCTGGTAACGATTGGCACGTTGGTTATGCGCCCTGTGCACAACCCCTAGTATTTCTCTGCGACTGAATCGACAATTTCTCAACAATACGTTAGCATGTCACACGCGATTTTCGGATGGGACCGTGCGAAGTGCATGGTGGGGGTAAATAAAGCGATACCAGCGCAAAAATTAGAACTAACTGCGGATAGCGTCTTTAACATTTCGTACAAGTTATATGTCTCGAAATGAAACTTTAATTAACGATTACTCCTGAAATATTCATTTAAATTGTATGGTGTAAGGGTAAGGGACCATTTTAATCTGTATGAAATTCTTAATATAACTATAGGTAAAAAACTTAAGTCACCTGTTGTATGTAGTTGTGATGTGTTCGAATAGACAATACATGTTTAAAAGACACACACAAACAAAACAAATGTCTATTCGAACACGTCACAACTACATACAACAGGTGACTTACTTAAGTTTTTTACCTATAACGTATTTAATTTGATAATTATGAACACTGTTTCCGTGTAAATAGCTTTGCAAATGCCACATATTATGTGATCTTTTTCTAGAAGTTAAAAATGGGTATAGTAAGTTATCCTTAAAAGATCGCAGACTTTCAACATCGCAGACTTTTTTGTAGACCCATGAAAGGGAGACAACCCCACCATACATTGTGTTGTTATAGTACAAACGGATTAGGCAGCGTTTTCGATTAAAGCTCCTAGCCAGTGTGTTTTTTTCCGACAACATCGTTATATTTCAATCAATTTACACAAAACCTTAACAAGTTATATACCTAAACCTTCCTCAAGAATAATTCTATTGATAGATGAAAGTCGTATGAAAAACCGTTCAGTAGTTTTTGGTTTTGGAGTAGTTTTATAAGATGTAGTGAATTGACGTTTTCCCCTAGATTTGCGGCTGCTAGGTTGCGTGACAGTCGTGCACGTAGCGATATTAGCAGTTTGAAACAGGGATTACGCAAAACTATGCGTAGAGAGCGCCACTACCACATACTGAGGGCCTACCGCAAAAAACAAAAATCGAAACTTCGTTATTTGCCTCTTCATCACTCTTGCACATTCGAGCTATAGAGTCAGACCAAGCTAAGTTGGCAGCGATTTTGATAGCCCAGACGGTGTAAGGTAAACGTCATAATTTCATAGAAGTTTAATGTTTAAAATAACACTTGCATCGTCGAGAGTCGAGACGCAGCCGAGAAATTGTAGATTCACTCGCTCAGATATACTAGGAGCATAGAAGTTGAGCTCACTAATGGAAGACGACAAACGTCGCGTGACAGCCGTACTCGAATCGCGCTCTCTGTTGCCGAGAAATTCCCGATTCAGTCCGGAGAAATACTAGGCAAGGGGAAGTTGCACACAGTTGTACACGGCAGCCGCTGCTGAAAATATCGATATGGACAAAGTGCCAAAAATATGTATACACTACCCTAATATATGGGCCATAAAGTCGTGTACACATATTTTTTGGCACATCGATCGTTTCGATGTTTTCAGACGTGAGTGTACTTGAAACGTTCTTATCGAGAAACAGTCGAACCAGTCGCAAAGAACTACTAGGCGCGCAGAACTTGCGGGAGCCGCAAGAACGCACCAGTCGCGCACGAACTAATATGATATGAGAACATCGACAAACGTTTCTAGGCCTAGCTCAGGAGCGACGACGCGTTCTTTAATTATGCAGGCCATATGTTAGGTCTGCCCAATATACTTATGAACTGCCACAACTGCACTCAACTTTGTCACAAAATAAAAAATAAACAGAAGGTCCGTTCTCGCCGTTCTTAAAAATACATACCTAAACTTGGCCGACTCACTAGGGTTGCTTCTGTATTAATTTCGAATTTTAAAAAGGAGTAGCTAATACATCGATTCGTTTATACCTACATCTTATCATGTTTACATTCCTTAGAGACTGCATTTTGACGTACATGACAGTAGGTACGTAGCGGCGGGGACGTCAAGTGAGCAACGCGCGCACAGGCCGACTAAGCTCTGCCCGAGAGTGCCCGAGAATGCCTGTAAATGTAACGTCTGTGTGCGTAAATGTCACGTCTGTGTGCGTGCCGCGAAAATGGCACTTTGTACTGAGCGGACTCTGCTCCGACGCGCGGCGCCGCTATTTACTTTGTGACTTTGTACACACCAGGTTTTTCCAGAGGAAAATTGTCTTTAGGTGACCGCAAAAATTGTGCAATTTTCCTTTTCGGGATGAATATAATTTCCACAGAGTAATTATTGAGTATTTTTGAGATCTTACACGCCCTTGACGTACGGCATAAACGCTGGCTATCTCTCAACGTGATAAGTGAGGCGCTTGGTTTTTGTGTCAGCTTTTTTTTTAAATCTTTATTTATTAATTGAGGGTTTTTTATACAAATGCCACCCTCATAGTAGCTCTCTAACAAAACTAAACCAGTCTAACTTTCACTATTTCTGCGTGCTATAATGTCCATGACCATATTATAAAGGAGCCCGCCTCTTCCGAGGCTGGGGATTCTAGGATGCTATTGATTCTGCAGAGGTCATAGAAGCTGACATTAAGCAAACGACGCTGTGCGGCACCTCGGCGACATTCCATTGTTATATGAAACACGTCTTCAACTACTCCGCATAAATTACAATTGGGCGAGTCAACTTTACGCATCAAAAACGCAAAACTATTCAAAAGAATGTGTCCAGATCGCAATCTAAAGGCAACAATTAGATCCTGCCTGTTCAACTTACAAAAAGAAAACCTTACAAAAAGTGCGGGTTGGATCGTTTTGTACCATATGCCCTTTGTGCGAGATCTTTCATCGAAATATTCAGAACACCTGTTAAAGCACATATTCTTGACTTTGTACAGAACATCAGAAAACCAAGGAACATTATGGCATGAATCACCCATTTCAGATGCTTCCAACCAGCCAACTGATCCACCACCTCGTTCCCCACAACACCGCGGTGAGAGGAAATCCACTGTAAAATAACTTTTTTTTTGGCTACATTCTGTTTAAGTACTAGACGAATTATTGAGTAAGCCAATTATCCCAATCCGTTTGACTTGTATTTATTTTACTAGGACAATAAATTGCAACAATGTTTTCAACTACTCGGCATTTCAAAACCTTAACCTTCAGAAATTCGATACCTGCATTACCGATGACAACATTTGATATTAGAGATTGAATCGAGTTGTGAACGAGAATCATAACAATTACACCCCCGTTACCATCATGTCTATCCTTTCTGTAAACCTGATAACCATTAACTCTAAAGCTATAATCTTTTGATAACCATGTTTCACTTACCACAGCAATATGAACTTTTTGTAATCTTGACAATTCTTGAAATGATTTAAGTTTGCCTAACAGACTGGACATTCCATTGGATAATATTTAAACTATTGGATTTACTAGAAATAGCCATAATTACAAACTGTAAAAAACCTTTAACAATACTTGAGTCTGAAAATAATCCTGCCGCCGAATCACCAGCCATTCCACACACAATTTAATTACGCCTTGGATTTTATCTTGGATACTGATACTGTTTAGGAAAATCACCTACAGCTCGTTAAATGTCGTTTTCCGATCGTTCCCGTCTTCATTCTCGAGGGATCCATTGTCACTTTGAGCGTTAAATTCTGTATTCCAATCCATCTTGGGTGGATCAACAGCGGTTTTCTTCCTTTTCTCGTTTTTGATTTGAATTTTTATTTTTTGTTCCGACGATCCAAGCTTGGAAGTACCAGGTACTGGATCCTGCACTTTTCGGGTCAGAATAGGTTTATCTCTTCCTTCTGAAAGAACATTACTGTACGATGCAAAACATGGCGATTTATCAGAGACTGGTTGTGGGCTATGCTTCAATGGAGGGAATGACTGACTATTCGTGCAAGGTATTTCTTCCTCCAGTGGTGTTGATAATGGGGCTGCTTAAAGGGTCAATGCCTTTCTGTATGTACAGTTGAATTCGGACATTAACTCCTGTAGTTTCCTCTTTTTGGTATACTGCGCAGATCTTCGCCATCGATATGTGGTTACCATGGCACTTGACGCTGTAGTGTGGAGTATGTTGCCGTCGGGCTTGCGCGCGGGCTGGGTCACCGGGTGAACATAGGGCTCTACTTTAATTCGTAAGCCGTCAACGCAGACGAAAGGTGGCAGCCTTGAGCACTGGAAGGATAGCCGTGCCATCTCACTCGGGGTTCAACGACCATCGCCTTTATCTCGACGGTTTAATCTTTTGACTGAAATTACTTTCTCAGTGCAAGTCACTAATTTTAATATAACTTCCTCGCAAAGATTTAGATCTACGTTTCTGATGATGCCATAGCTCAGTCCAATCTCCATTGGCTTGTGTAAAACCCAATCTTGTTTAGAAATGTTTTCACATTGAAATAGTTGGTCCATATTATCCTTGTTATTAAATTCCAGTCGAACTTTATAAGGGTTTAAATATTTTACTGCACAAATACCTTTAATGTTATTGTCTTTTAAAAATCGAGCCATGGCAAATTGTTTGGGTAATTTTTCTTTATTCGAGATATACACTTGAAGGCAAACTTTATCACTGTTATCTGGGGCCAAAGGGAGGTTTCTCTCCTTTTTCCTTTTCCTTTCCACTGTATTCCACTCCCGCTCTCCGTTCTCACTCCCATTTCCTTCTTCTCTATGTCTTTTAATAGTTTGCCTGCTCACCTCCATCAAATGCTGCCAGCTCACCTCCATCAAATGCATCAGTCGGAATCATCATCGGAATCAGTCGGCAGTCTTACCTCCTTTCCCTGTGCTATATTTTTAACGTTAAGGCTATACGACGAAATAGACTTTGTCTTTGGGAATTCGTCTGGCAAAATATTACTAGGGGAAGCATCTTGCCATTTCAGTGTTTGGCCGAGGGCCAACTCAGAATCTTGCGAGTCAGTCTGTGGTAAACTAGAAAATGAATTGTTAAGGGCAATTCCCGCTTCCATATAAGCTCCAGTAATCTTGCCACCTGAACTAAACTGCGAGGGACGTGATCGAGAGTTTGACCGGGATCTAGACATCACTTTTACCTTATGTTCGCTAATGGGGATGCGGGATCTAGTCTTAAGGACAATGCCGGATTTAAAGGTCTGGAGGCCTTGGGGAATAAAGTAGTGGAGGCCCCCTGGCCCCAAATTATTTTCCAAATAAAATGGTAAATTTTCCGAAGTCTCTATTGTGGGGGCCCCCCTTTTGTGGAGGCCCCGGGGCTGTAGCCCCGGTTGCCCTCCCCTAAATCCGGCCCTGCTTAAGGGCGATATCTTGCCTACGTCTGCGGGCTGAAATGTCGCGGCAGGTGTCATTCCGAATAGTTAGAAATGCAGCGGGAGACGGCGGGGTCTGAACTGAAGGATCTGTTGTCCCTCCCGGGTCGCCGAGAGAATAATTCTCCATTTATTAAATTTTAGGTTCCGTAGAATACCTACACAAAGGAGATAATAAATCTAACCAAGCGCTAAGCTGATAAATTTAATAAATTATTTTTTCATATCTTTCATAATATTTTGAATATAAAAAAGCTTTCCGCAAGATGGGTGCCGCGTTTTCTGACAGCCGATCAAAAACGACTCCGTGACACAACTTCCGAGCAATGCTTAGCCAAATTCAAGCGTAATCCTAATGAATTTTTCGTCGATTTGTGACGGTAGATGAAACGTGGATCCACCATTATACGCCAGAGACGAAAAATCAGTCAAAACAGTGGACTTCTGCTAACGAACGGGCCCCAAAGAAAGCGAAAACCGTTAATTCGTCAGGAAAGGTAATGGCCACTGGTTCTTGGAACAGCCAAGGGGTTATTTATATAGATTATTTAGAGAAAGGTAAAACAATAAATGGCCCTTATTATGCTACTTTGTTGGAAAAATTTAACGCAGAAGTTGTGAAAAAACGGCCACATCTGGCAAAGAAGAAAATCCTTTTTCGCCACGACAATGCCTAGGGGCATTGGGGCACTCGTCAGCAGTCGCAACAGCCAAATTAGTAGAATTGCGTTACGAAATACTGCCCCACCCACCTTATTCTCCAGATTTGGCCCCATGTGATTTTACTTGCTATAATGGGGAAGGAAACTAAAATCCCTACAAAAACAGTACCATCG
The DNA here is from genome assembly GCF_033807575.1 of Cydia pomonella. Taxonomy (NCBI): domain Eukaryota; kingdom Metazoa; phylum Arthropoda; class Insecta; order Lepidoptera; family Tortricidae; genus Cydia; species Cydia pomonella. Next base: position 12,056,405 of record NC_084704.1, on the reverse strand, counting down.
TCGAGCACGCAATGTATATGTAGCTTTTACCGGCTTTTCCCGATAGCAGCGGAACCATGTCAACCATTTTAAAAATGCGCGCTCCTAAAGTACATCATAAATCCAGTAATGAAACAAGACATTGGCTTGTTTTCCGAACACACTTTTTGGTCGCAGCCATATATAGAGGGGTGGGTGGTCAAACCCGATAACTCGAGCAAAAGGGTTTTTGAAATTGGAACTACATAATATATATGTGACATACGTGGAGCTCTGATTTAAATGAAAAAATCTCTTAATTTATCGGGTTTGACATCCCTAGAACGTAGTGATTATATTCTCTTTGGACATCCCAGCCCTCGATATAGTCGTCCACGAGGCCGATTCTGATTTAAGAATTTGTTACGGTTTCAACCTTAACGATAGCCCACGCTGATTGGTGCGATGCGAGCGAAACGCACTTATTGCAGTTATTGGTGCCCTTGAGACGTACTGCGAGGTCTCACGCTTTGGATTTTGGAAATTTGTCCGCTGTAGGTACATTACATATCTAAAATGACCTTTTGAGATTGATAACTGTTCTCTCTTTAAAATATGTCTGACGATTATTCAAAGAGACTGAAATACTATTTTAGTTTAGAATATTAATACAAAATTGCGACCATAAATTCGAAAGTGCTAATGAAAATGGGGCAATTGGACGTAATTTACGAAGCACCTTCTTCATTTTGATGAAAGAGTTATAAATAACACAACATAATTAAAAATCTTAATCATTTAATCAGAGAAATAAAATCCTCCATTTTTTGTTCATGTTACAAATAAAATAAACATAAAAATTGTACACGAGAAGAGGCTTAAGTCGAGGTACAACTGAAAACAATCGAATTACAAGCCAAATTCCATGTAAATTACAACTTTGATACAATATTATGATAATTACCTTATTATTACGATACATTAACGAAGCCGTATAAAAATCGAAAGAATAACTTTTGCCACTCGTATTGCACTGTTAATAATAGCATAAATATTACCAATTTTATTTATAACTGTTACACCTATTAAATTAAATAATTCTCTATTTTTGTTCAATTAAATATAAAAAAGTATAATTTGGTTTTAAAGTGTTTACTGGAATGTGTTGAGTATTTTTATTTGTATATTTTGTCATGATGATGTTGATGGCGTTTTATTTACGTAGGTATTAGAAGCATTTTCAGAATAAAGTATACTATTTACTTTTGTTAGAAAAAACATGAACTTTTGGGTTATTTCTACGCATTACGAGGACCCGACAAAAATGTAATTCTTGTGAGGCATTTTCACATACACTGTTTGTATGGATCGTCACAAAACTGACACCCAAAATTTGTATGAAAAACTGGGCACGCATTTCTTCTTTGTTTTAATCAACAGTTCTCGAGATTCTGAGTTGTAAAGTAAATGGTACATATTTTTTTTTTTCTAGAAAATCCCCATTAATGGAGAGTACGTTAGGCATTTTATTCATATTTTAACGTTGAATTTTCGATAATGCAATGTAGTAGTTTTATTACATTGCTGAACATTCACAGTTTGATCGAAATTTTTGTAGAGCAGTTGAGGTATAAACATTTTTGTATACAATTATTATTGCTTTTTGAACGAACTTACGTTGTAACATTTCAATTCAAATACAACTAAAACGTTTTTTTAACAAAATTTGAGCACTGCCAAAATGAACAACTTTACTAAAACACTTACCCTACAATGATATAAGTAGTATGTACAATGAAATCTTATTTCCGACTAAAATAATATACAGTGTTTATTACCTACAATTTACAGTTATCGAGTCGTACAGTAGCCTAAGTACAGTCGTGTAATTATGGTACAATAATTTACAAAAGCATTAACTAGACACTTAAGTTAAAATGATATGCAATAAGCTATGGGTAGCTCACAGATGTCCAAATTCCTAGCTAAGATCTTAGAACCTCGTCGCTTTAAGATTCAGCCGCCAATAGTAACGGCAGCTTCAGTTCACAATAAAACTTAACAGCGACGAAGTTATTAAATCCTTAAAGATAATGGAATAAAATCGTAACGGTTTGGAATGTTTCTGTAAATGCGTCGTTAAGTGCTCAGCACCTAGTTTTTGGCACAGTTTTACCTTACATTTAGAGTATTAATAATTGGGGTCATATAAAAAGAAATTGCCTTTCAAGCTTTGAGTATTAAAATGTGTTAATTAGTTTAGCATTGACATTAGAGTATCCGTATACAATTTTTGAAGTATACATTTTCAAATCAATGTATTTACAGTCTGTCAAATAAGTCGGTTACAACAGATAACGTTTGTTGAAGACAGTTAAAGGACAATTAACTATAACAAAAAAAAACTAAACTTAACAACCAACTTAACACGATTGACACACATTTGAACGCACTATTGAACACACAACGCAATTGCTCACTCCAAGCAATACACATTCCCAAACTAATGTCTATGTGGCTATGAGCCTGACGAGTACCAGTTCGTATTGGGAGGGGCAGATTTATCTACGGACTGGTGAGAGTGAGGTGTGTGGGCCGAATGAGCCTGAGGGTGATAAAGATGGAAGGAGGAAGGGGGATGGAAGAACTGACTCTGATCTAACGAAGACGTGTAGTCCAAAGCGCTAGGGACAGCGGAGTATGCTTGTGGCTTCAGCGGTAACGGCGCTTCACCCAAATAAGAGTGCCTTAATGCCTCGGAATAAGCGCTGTTATCGTAGGACAAAGCGTATTGCTGTTTGTCCCTAGGAGATACGGATCCAGGAGGAGTCATCGCAGAATGGTAATCTGCGTAACCACCATAGGCCAGTGAACCAATATCAGTGCTTTTGTGACCTAGTTGTTCACCATAGCCTGATCCCTCGCTGCCAGGAGGAGTGGGTAGCGGGCCTGACTGACCGTCACTCGAATAATAGCCACCAGTCCTGCCATCACCAAGGAAATTACTTCTAATGACACTCTCCCTGTTAGCATAAAGCTGCCGTAGCAGCGCTGAGGCGGGTGTTGAAGTATGGTTTCCAGGAATCTGCCTGTTTAAATGATTTAGGTGATGATTTTGAGTCCCTATCCACTGTATAGTCGATTTTTGTTGCTGTTGCTTCAAGAGGGCGTCTGTTGAAAAGTCCGTTGGCCTATGTGAGATTTCTTTACCGTCTAATGCAGGTAAGTGCTTCGACATGGCGTTTTCTAGATCTCTAACAGAAGTTGCGTCCGAAGAGCCCTCGGGGATAGACAAGTTCGTTTTATTGATATCTCTTTCAGCAGGTGATATCGCTGCGCCAGGATTGGATGAGCTCTTTCGTCTATCTTCGTCTCTTTCTTCATCATCACATTCCGCATGTTTTCTCTTTTTCATTCTTCTCGCCGGCATGGGGGAGGTTCTTTCCGGGTTGGTGTGCAGCGGCAGCGGTTGAGAGTCGCTGAGCCTAGTGAGATGTGTCACATCGGATGTAGGTACTGGGGCTGTTGAGGCAGATTCGGCGTTATTTGTAGCTTCAGTTCTCTCCGCGGGGTGTCGTGAAGGAGGCGGCGGATTACCAGAGTTGTCGGCGTCCGGGGGCCCGTTTTCAGGGTCTCCCGTCGTCTCTTCTCGCTTCACGCCTTGCACACTTTCCTCTAATTGGCAGCAATCCATTACAGTGTTAGGGTATTCACGCCCGCTGCAACAAACATTTTTATTTATTAATAAAAGCAATTTTATTCGGGTGTTGTTAGTTCAAAACGGAAGCTTATATATGCAAATATTTGTTTCTTGTGAAATAAACAGTTAATTATATCATGCACTTGCACATGTTTTTCCCCCTGACCATAATGCGTATTTCATTTTGTATGCAAATTTACCACATATTACCAGAGGATCGTGTCATTCACACGACATTGTCAATCAGGAAAATACGGAAAAAAAGTCGCGATCAGACAAGGATACAATAAAAGTATTCTAAGACCCCTAAGTGAATATTACGCTACTGCGAATACGCTAATTGTAAGTTGTAATTGTGTGTTCAGTAAGTACCTATGTTTTGTGAAGAACTTAAATATTTTGTATTTGGCGTTGAGGGTCGGAACTCGTAAGATGGTTGAATTTTACCTTATAACATAGTTGACGCAGATGATGTTCTGCTCCTCCGCGTTCTTGGACGAGCAGACGACGGTGGCGCAGGTCTGCATCCAGGTGTAGCCGCCGAGCTTGTTCATAACGCGGTAGTAGTGCGTCAACACTTGACCTTTGTTCATTACTGCAACAAAGAAGAAAAATGTTTATTATGACTTTCACGATTAAACGAACCGTGTTGAGGTGTTCAACTTAACTGCAGTTTTCAAAATACAGACACGTTGAAAATTAGACCGAATGGAATGAGAAAAAAACATTCGACACCATCGGTTCTTAAGGAAAACATGAATAAGTAATAATTGGATCTGAAGACTTGACAAAAGATCTTTACTCCTATGTCCAGAGACAATCGCCGCAGAAGGCAGAGCTGCACCAGCATATTTTACAAATAAACGGCGATGGCTTTCATTATTACGATGTTACATGAAAACTTCAGACTAGATGAAATATTACGTAGTCTAAATTAAAACAAATAATAAATGGAAGGTCTTCTTTTATAGATGTGTCCACTCATAAGGAGACGATTTCATTGTACAAAAACTTAGGCTTGCAACTATCAGCATTAACTTCTGGTGTTGACATTGTTATCCAAAGGCACAGTCCATACCAGCGCGACCTTGCTGACACATGACGTAAAACAAGCAGTCGTATTATATTCAAACCCATACAAATCATACGAGCTAAAGGTAGTAAGACACGTGTATTGTTGTACGTGAGTCATTAAGGTTCTGACGCTTTTTGGTTAAGTCCATGCATTGTGTATTGTCAGTTTTGTAATTATCAATGCGCTTGGGCGTGAGCCAAAGAGTGAAACCGATACTGACGTTTTCAATATAACGTTGGTTTTATAAAGATCTTGTTTTGACTGATTTTCATATTCTTCATTGTCTTGTCAGTAGCGTTATATTGTGGTTCGTGCTCAATCCATAAATATTCGTCTTTGTTTTCACTTTAAACGTTAATGAAGGACGTTTTAACAGTTATTGACAATAATCAACAGCAAATTGAGTAATATTCAACTCTGATTTAAAAATAATTCCTTTTCAGTCAACAAATGACGCATGCCATAAAAATGTCGGAAGTCTTCAACATTAATTTACAACCGAATAAAGCTGTGAGCATCAACAGCCTGCCAACGTACATTGCTAACCAAATTACCCGCTTTCTAGCAAACCGACGGACTTTTATGTTAATAAAACAATTGGTATTCACGGCCCGATATGTCCACATTTGACCGGCATCTATACGTGCATACATACATACGGATTGTATGTTTTAAACGCTATCGTAAAGCTATCAACAGTTTAGGTGCTAGAGAAAAACCATGCTGGACTGATGCGTGATTGGAGTTTTGATAGGCTATTTGGGAATTTTATTGCAGCATACGGTGGGGTGCTTGACGTAATGTAAACTTAGTTACTTACCTAAGGTTTAGTTTAAAATGTAGTTTATGAGTGACAAGAAAATTCAAAATACCTGTGTAATCAAAGAGTAAAATAAGTATATTCGTTTTGTAATTAATCAAAATATAATTTAGGTCTCTTCTCATCTTTGCAATTGCCTACTTAAACCTATTTTAAAAAACTTTTTCTAAATTGCGGATATGTGCAGTACTTATTTATACAAAGGATAAAGATATTGTAGCTAAAATAGACGCAACAATAGCTATCTCAAAGGACATTAAGGCTGACGTTTCCCACGATAGCTGGAGAGAGGAAACCGAAATGCTGGCATAAAAATTATTATTCAAATCACAACCGACAAAGACAGCCGGCGTAGATACGGCGCTAGCTAAATTGTACAAACGGCCACAAACCTCATAGACCTTATATTCAAAGCTACAAAGAATAAATTACAAAATGATTCTTATATACATAATGGGAAACCGGCCTGGCACACTGAGCTTTCTGACGAAAGCGTAAAAAATGTAATAACACTCGCATATGAGAGTCATATTATATTATTTGAATGCATATTTCCTCTTGATGTTAGAATTATCGGTGTGACTGAAATATTAAGGCGCAGAGCCTGAAATTACGTACGTGTTGAATCTACATAAATTAATATGAAGTGATACGTGCTTACTCACTTTTTCAAAATATGTATCTGGAAAATTTTCATTTATATATCATAACCAGTAAATTCAAAGAATTGAACTGTTTTGAGGTTCTAGATTAACCGTAATTCTGACCTTTGAGTCAAACAGGACAGTTTTGAAATCAAATTCTAACCTAGAACAAATTCCGCACTGCACTAGTCATAAATTTTCCTTGTAACAGCGCCTTGAGTGCCGTCTTGACATGGATTTCTACTATCCCCTCTGAATACAAAGTGCGTTACGACACAAGGATTTCACCACATTATTGGGTCGGCGATCGTTACAATTGATGAGTCCAGCAAGGTTAATGAAAACAGGACTTTTATAGAGCCAAGGATGGTGTGTGGTCATCCGTTTCCTATCAACTATGAAACCATCCTGTATGTACATACAGTTTGAAATGGTAATGGCTTTCCGGCCGCTATTGTTGTTTATCAGTCGTCGTTTTAAAAAGAGCTAGCTCTAGCATTTTTTCCAAATGTCTCTAAAGATTTCCGGCATAGTTTTTCATTATTATCATCAGTATTTGATTTCATCTTTACATTTAGTGCCTACAATAAACGTTAAAGTCGTTGAAAATGGTAGGTTAATATAGTTCCTTTGTTTTTCATTTTACAGTCACGAGTTCAAGTGACACAAACTGAAAACAATCTCAAGGAATTGGGTACGATAATTGGGTATGTGTGGTCATAAATAGTAATAATGTAGCAGATTTATGTATTTTCTAATATATTAAATGTGGGAAACTGGAAAAATAACAGTTAAATCTAGAATTTTTTACTTTAAATGTTCTTCTTATGTCCATACTAAAATCGTTCATGCATATATTATTGGTATTGCTATTCGAAAAATAATCTTTAACCCGCATACCTATCAGCGCGGTTCAGTGAAGGGGACGGACTGAAGCGCTGCGCGGTCATATTGTAGTGAAATGGCTAAGCTTATGCTGCGCCCGTTCTTTTTGTCACGCATGCTAATTGTTTACAATATTTTCATATATTTTGTAACTCGTACCATATTTTTTGTGTGAAAATAAATGGTTCTTTATTCTTAAATTTAAGACATGTACTTACAATCTACGTGGCATTTCCTAAGTTTATTTGCATCTTCTCCGTGACAGAGCGCGTAGAGGTTCTTCCCCGTAAGCTCCTCTGCCGTGTAGCCTAGTAGTTCTGACACCCTGCTGAAAGAAATACAACGATGTATCAAATTCAATATTATATACTTGCTTCAATCTAATAATTATCCTTTCCTGTATCTAGTATCTACAATAAATATGAAATAGGTTAGTAGGTAAATATCACTAAGTTTAAGCAAGGGATAATAGGCCTCTTTCGTTATTTTCGGATCCATTACCATTTATAACCTATTAAAACAAACTATTCCAAATACCTGGGCTCGCAGTGCGCGATCCTGAAGTCGAAGTTGATCCTAGTGACGAACATGTCTGACTCGAGCCGGATCTCGTGCACCGAGGGCGGCGGCAGCGCGATGGCCAGCGCCACCATGCCCAGCAGCGCCGGCGGTGACTTCCGGCTGTGCGAGAACGTGTACTGTGGCCGCAGACGGCATAACATTAACACTACCTGGAAAGAAGAGAACACTATTGTTAGGAACATATGCTGGTTGCCATTAAGTTATGGTAGGAAAATGAACAGGGCAGATGTCAAATAGATTAGGTACGAGTATAACAAGCCCAGGATAAAAAAATATTGGTTGATTTAAACCTAACGTTAATAAAATGACATTACCTAAAATTACATAGGTCGATCTAGTATATTCACGATATTGAACGACACGTTAAAATATGTGCCCGGAATACATTTTATCTAGTAGGTACGTTAAGTTAATAGTGCTAGTAATAGTACTAATTGCTGTTGCTCTTAAGCATGAGTTAAGCTCTACAGATCTCTACAGAGGTAGATCTTCCAGAGGTATTTTTAGAACGCCATCAACTCTGTGTATTTATATATAAATAGCTAATTGGCAGCATCGGTAGAAAACATAAGCATTTATCAGTTATCTATGCATTTTAATTAGTTATCTTCTAACATATAAATTATGCATTATCTGATGAGTAAGACAAAGTTGAAATACAGCTAACCGTTTTATACGTGGCAGATAAATTTAAATCTCAACAAGTGAGTACCTGAAGGGAAAACAGATTGTAAATACAAATACAATGCGCATAAAAACCAAAACTAATTTAACATAACTAGCCGTAGTAACATCATTTTTATTACCACATACTTTATTTGAAACAAATTTCCGAGTTCAAATTACGGACATCAACTTCTACAGGCGCCTGTGTAATAAAAACCTTGTTAAAACTTTTAGATGACTTTAAAGCACGTCGCGTGTTATTATACCAACTTTTATAGCAAATCGACAAGGACATACACAATTTTGTTGAGTCAATAGTTACATGATACGAGCACCGTGAAATGTTACAGTTTAGTAGGTATCTAAACTCAAACCCCTCATTTTCATATTCTAATAAGCACCAAATTTATAATTATCTTCCAGGTGAATTCAACTTAAGGGCGCACAACATCGCCAATAAAGCGTTATAATCTGTAAGTTGCGTCCATAACTCCACTTTATCTATATCTTAATGGCTCATACGCCGCTTCGACAGCAATTACATCGTTCATGGGACCCGTAAGCGCCAAAGGCTAACATTTATTGGGATTCCTAATTACTTTACTTGTGTCTGATTTTGTGTACTGATTAGTAGATTCGGTTCCGAACTGCAGTTTGTCTGAAGGGTTGAGGGTTTTACAACTCAGAAATTAGAATTACCTATTGATAAGTATTAACTGTTATACACTTTACTAACTTGTTTAAGTAATTTCGGGTCAGTTGCACCAAAGCGTTCGTAAAATTTGATTGTATAGGAAGTTTTATAGTTCACTATTGGGCGACGTTGATCACTTGATCAGTCAGCCAATTGTGGTTGCAACTGGCTTGTAATCTTTCTTCATAATACCATTCCTTGTCCAAATCTCTTCTCTAAATTTAGTTACAATATATGGGGACGCCTGCATCCGCGAAATGTAGCTAATTTATTTAAACTACCTAATGCTTATTAACTGCAAGGCATGATTCGTACCACTTTTTGTTGGTAAGTTTTTTCTACATTGAATAAAACGAAACAAACCTTCAAATATTAAAAGGAAATCCCAGCAAAATGCTTACAATTTACACCCTGAGAACAATCTATTACGCCGAGTTTTATGTAGTAGCTGAGAAATTCGCGGGTCGCTAGATATAATCGCGTTTTATGGAGTAACACCGAGTTAGAGCAAAAATTATGACCGAGGAGCGCGCCTTGCGGCACCCCCAGCACAGACAATAATTTTAACCAATAATATTTGTGATCTTACTAGGATAAACTGGTCGTATTATTTCATTTATAGGAGTAAACGGGGAAATAAAATTATCTCGGTTGATACGCGTGAGACCACGGCAGTAATTATGTTAACGCTGCAGATTTAGTTTAAGTAAACAATTTTCGCCAACACGTGATCTATTTTGTAAAAGATTTTTAATATGCGCATAAAGTTCACTATTATCTCATACCTAAGCATGGTTTTTCTTGTGTATAATGATTAATTCATTAAAGTACTTTAATCTACTGGTTAAGGAGGTCTTATCTCATTCAGTCTTGAACAATTCATTAATTACATGTTTTTGTATACAGTTCCATCTGAAAACATAATCTGCCATTTCCTGTGTTCCTGACGCTTATAAAATACCCACCCTCCAATTACCGCCCTCTCCTCTGGCCGGCTCTTCTCTCCTCCCAACCTAGATCGAAAACGAAAATTCAGCTTCCTTAAAATGTCTAGATAAGATAAATATCCACAAATTCACGCTAATGACTCGAGTGAATAAATCTCGTCTAGATAAGGTGCTTCCTTTCCTTCCCGGTTATCATTGAATTTATAAATAAAATTCGGTTTATCTGCAATCCAAGGAATGATTAATTCAATGCTAACTGAAGTATCAGTAGATGTAATAATAATGCTGGAATCTAAATTAAAAATACGATCACATTTTTCGAAATCTATTTTTTTTTTACATCAAAGTAAATAGGCATATATGAAAATGTTATAATAAAACACATTGATAACTTAAGTAATCCCAAAAGATATTTTGTCTTTAACGTTACTAATACTTCAATTAGCAATAGGTACTCGTGTTGTCACTGCTTACCCGGTATCCCGACGACTTGAAGTGGCAGCCCCGCTTGGTGAGGGTACTTTTCATTCTGATGCAGAAGGCGCGGTCCATACCTCGGAACAGGCTCCCGCTTGCTGCTAGACTCATTATTGACGACACTGTTAACAAAAATAGTTTAGATTAGCTTAGCTAGGTGCTAAATATGAACAAATAAGTACATTGGGCTCCCAAGTCATCTCATCTGCATATCTTGACATTTAGATTAGTACGTCTGCCTACTGACTCTAAGAACAAATAAAATTACTTTCTATGAAGATAATGTGTTTTTTACAAGTAGACACTCCCCTACCTACTAGCTATTGGTAAGACATCCAACGAAAAAATTCTGGTAGGCAACCAAATTTTCACAATATTTTGGCAAAAAAGATAAGTAGAAGTTTAGTCAATTCATTTATGTTAAACATTTAAGAATATTGGTATTTTGGTCATGATTCCACTACGTTGTCTGAGTTTTCAATCTGTGGCCGATCTGACTGACGTTCGGTTCCACCAATTTAATCGACGATGGAACCATCTCATGCCTTAATTGATTTCACCAAAGCTGAGAAATCGAGCTGAGGTTTATAAAGTATACTTCCAGTTAGGTCGTTGCATTGGGAGACGTTTAGTTGTTTGTTTAAAAATGTTGGTTATAGAATATTCCCTCTAGTTTTTTGCCTTAAAGGCAGAAGCACAAATTGTAATCGCCAGAATATATGATAGATAACGTGTATCTTTTTATTTTAAATTCTTTTTTTGTGCAGATTCTATTTTGTACTCAAAACAACAAAGGCCGATAACCATGCACATAATAGACAGTTTTTTGACAATGCGCAATGTGACACTTGTTGAGCCACAAGGTCGTAATTGTTCTGCATTGAGTCACCATGTCAACGTTGTGTATTTGGTACAGGTGATTCAACTAGCCACTACGAGTTAAGGGTTAACACAGTCACTGATATGTGGTTCTGGACAATACTAAATTCTTTGCAAACCGCAATCGATTGCAGTTGGTCATTGGTCATGTGTCATGTTCAATAAAGTGAATGTAATTTCTATGATTTTCTTGCTGCTTTCTTTGATATCTATCTGCCATAAATAAATAAATATTATAGGAACATTCTTGCACAAATTGACTAAGTCCCACGTTAAGCCAAGTAGGCTTGTGTTGTGGGTACTCAGACAACGATATATATAATATACAAATACTTAAATACTTACATAGAAAACACCCATGACTATGGAATAAAGCAATTAAATGCCCTTACCGGGATTCGAACCCAAGACCATCGGCTTCATAGGCAGGGTCACTAGGCCAGACCGGTCCATTAGCGCTAGATTGGCAATTTACCTACTGAAAGGGGACTAATTGAATTTACCTAGTCATCTCTTTCCTTAAACACTTTTGAAAAAAAAACATGTATATACACCTTTATTTAACCTTCTGTAATTTAACAACAGTAACTATTTAACTAACCCTTAAGTAAACTTTTTTGGACTTACGCTGTATTCACATCTGGCCACGCATTGTGCTTTAAAGTAGAAATTCCTCGGTTGTAAGACTTGTAAACTTAGATTAAGCGGTGGCTTTTTGCGCAATCGATCTGTGATTAGTTTATGGTAAAAAGTTTAGTAATAGATCATTGGAGTCGGGTCGATGGCGAGATAAATTGTTGTGCCAAATTAAAACTTCAGAAATAAAGAATTCGTCTCAGTTCCGTTTAAATGGAATATGTCGTAACAAAGTGTTTTTTATTTATACTTTGAACCATATGAAGGTATTTCCGAGGTCGTAGAATCATAGATACTTTCTTTCAACAAGTTCTATTCGGTAGTGCTCATCTCTTTCTTTCACCAAAGTCCTATTCCAGCCAAAGGGTGCAAGATCTTTCAATAAACTGCACTCATATTTGACAGAACTAGGTGGTCTAAAATATCTGATACAACTCTAATTGCCATGTACACGGAAAAAACAGTTATGTTAAATTTACAGATAATGTCTAAAATTTACAGAGATATGTGTTAAATTTACAGATTTCTCTGTAAATTTTACAAATTTTCTGTAAATTTTAATACATAACTATTTTTTCCGTGTATCTTACAATACAATTTTTGGGCGTATAAATTTCTTGGTGACTGTACCAACACGCAATCGAGCGTTTTAATTATCTCCTCAATCCTAAGTTTAGCCCCGTCCAGCAGCACGGTCATCAGCGCACAAAGAGCCACATCTTTCCTTGCAGCCCATTTCTCCACGCCCGTCACCCTACAATGCCGCCTGTCACATCTTTCGTTCCTGATTGATTTTTTTACACCATTTCACCAGCTTTTTTCGAACACATCGAGTAAATTGAAAGCCCTTCATGTTAGGAAATTAGTGGCAGTTAGAAAATAAACGGTTTTTAGCTGATTGGATGCGGTTGTTCGATTATTAGCTGTATTGTAATTGGCAGATTGGTTTAATTTATGTGATCAATGAAGATCTTGATGTGACCTTTCTACGAGATGTATCGGAACTGAGCAATCCGGTCATTACATTGATAAAAGAATATCGATTGTAGTAGTTAGCATCAGCAGTAGTAAAAGTACCTATGTACTTTCAAAATAACAGTTTTACTTAATGTTTTTTTTTAATTATATTGTATCTATATTTTTATCATTACAATCATTCAAAAAAGCTATCTAGCCAAAACATTAAGAAGTAACCAGTTGGCCACAATAAAACAAACGTCTGTTACTTGACCACAGATGAATATGATAACAAAGAATGCATAGCCACTGAACCGAAGTATTTATAAAGAGTTATTATAAGATTCGACGGACTTTATTTCGTTTCACTTTTTTGCTTATTTAAAACTTCTAATTGTAGTGGGCGCCATTAGTACCTTTTATTATTGCTTGCCTAAGTAGTATGTTTTCACTAAGCGATGCCTACTTGGATATACTAGAACTTATACGTATGAGTATACCTATAATATTAATGTCGGTATGTAGCAGATAATATCCTCAGCAATCGGATGTAAATCATTTGGCACATGCATTAACAACCTTTTTGGCAATATTGGACTCGATCAAATCGATATGGCTAGGATTTAAGGCGTAGGAAACTTTACTTGCAGGTATGTGTCCACTATTTTGAGGTCATCTAGTCTGGGAAGTTCACAATACATAAACGGTCCGGAAAGTTAGAATTCCTTTAGAAACTGCGCCATAAGATACGCAACGCCAACTCAATTTTGTCCCATAGCGGCGCCGTAAAATGAATCAGTGCGATACAGACACCCCATAGACCATTTCATGAGCCTTCAACACCCGTGAACATAATTCAATTTAAATTGTACTATACTTATTATTAATACTATTGAGCGATTCGACATACTGAGCAGTAGGAGCGATACTGTAGTGCTGTTGAACTCAAAAATAAAGAAAGCGTAATTGAATTTTGAAACGTTTGGAAAAAACGTTCGTTTTACTTAGTTTTCGATCTGGTAACGGTTTGTGGTACTTGTTTTATTCTTTGTGATCTACTTTAAATTTTTCTGTTATTCTTTGAATGGACTCAATTAAAACTTTTTCTGGGAGACAGCTTCAATAAAACGTTTTATTTGATCCGAGGTCGATTAAAATTTTATGTAAAATTTTGAATCTCAGGGACTTAATTAATTCTTCACACAAAGTTAATAAAATTACAAATATAATCAAAGTCAAAACAGCAAAGGTTTGTATAAGGTAAGACCGTCTAGAAGCCCTTACGCCGCTTGTAACTCTTATGTTTGTATACCTACTTATTATTACTGCACCTACAGATGGTCGGTAGAGCAGAAGGAGCGAAGTTCTTTCTTTCTGATTGTCTGAACGACGTATGTCGTATACGCGAGTGACGTAAGTTCTCTCCCTAAGTAACTGTCTTCCTTTAAAAATGTTATCGGCATGCCAGTCGTCCGTAGGGTTGATCTTTTTTCATGTTGATGGTTAACACTAAATTAAACATTTGAATGTAGGAATATTAGGTGTGTACATTACACTAAATTAAAGAATCATGTTATATTTTATGACACATACCGTCAGGGTTGTTAGTTCCATGCTGGCTGCCCTCCTCGCTGCCGGAGGCCGGACTGTTGAGCCCAGCGCCCGACCGCCCCGCGAGCGACAGCCCTAGCTGCTCCGCTATCTCAGCGTGGTCGGCCTGGTGCACGTAGTCGAATATACTGCTGCCAGTCATTTCTACCTGCCGAGGGAAAAACATTGGTTAGTTTTTGTGGTTTAGTACTTCGAACAACGTCCAAGACAACGTCCTTATAAGTATTGCTTATAAAATGTATTTAAAGAGCATAACAAATTGCATCGATCTTTAGTAGTTTCATAGATTGTACACTATGAGGTTACGGGACTAGCATGCAGATAGTCCGAAGTAATTTATGAAACCAGTAGAAATTTATTACTAATACAACTAGTTTTTTTTTTGTCGGCATGGGATGGATATCCTATTAAGAGCGCCTTTAGAGACAACTTAGAACATAGAATGTTTTCCTGGTTGTGTATTTTTACCTAGCTTGAAAAGTGTCCCAATTCCCAATGCTGGGTATAATATAAGGTACTTCTAAAATTTGTATTTCTTGAATAGTTCTATCAACTTTCCAACTTTATCGGCCCGATTCGAACAATGCTTATAAGATGTCACAGCGAAAGCGAGATGTCGAATCGGGCCGTATGTCAAAGTCTAGTATCTTCCTGCATGACTTTCTCTAATTAACCCATCCTATACCCCGATAGAGTCAACGCCGTTAGCCACAATCGCGACTCCCGCGCCGGTTCCCCGAAGCCACCTGCCAGGCGATGGCTGATAGTCGTCGTTCATTCATAGCTACGTGACACACACCATAGTTAACCTTTGCCATAGGAATTAACTCGCCAGCCTAGTGCAACTTATGAGCTTTTATGTATTGTATATGTAATGTAGCCTTCAACTCTTCATTTTATATCTCAGCGTTTATTCTCGAATGGCACTGATAACTTGAGATTGGATTGGGTATTGGTTTGTTTGCATGCTCTTATGCGTAATATATACCTACCTAATGTGTGTGTCTAACTCCGAATTAAGATTACGCTAACTAAACGCTGTTGTTTTTGTAGAAAACATTTATTTATGATTGATATAAACAAAATCTGAAACACATAATCACTACTACACTAGACGATCATCAAAGAAATTCAAAAGACGGTTAATAAAAAAATATGCATTTTGAAATAAGATGTCACTACGAGTAATACTTGTAGGCATAGCTATGTGTGAACGTGAATATTTTTGCGAGGAATTTATATTGCGGTAAAACATGCACAAACATTATTAACCTTAGCACAATCAAGGAAGCTAGATCAAATGAATCATCGCCTTTCACGCAGTATGCAAATCGGTATATAAATAAATTTATCAAATATAATTGTGGGACCCTATTACCGATTCAGTCGGTGCGTATCCGCCGCGCGGCCGCGCATGAGAATCGTTACAGACAATGGTGGTCGGTTCTAAGAATGGTCTTTTGGATTTTATGATGTTTGTCGATAAATTTGTCGCCGTGGATGTTGGTGACGTGATTGGTGGAGATATGATGTAAGCTGACAGTAAAGTTAGTGTGGTGGTGGTAGGCACGACGTGTAGCTATACTTAAAAATTAAGAAGTGTCTTTTCACTCAATAAAACAGGATGTATACAGTACAAGACCATGTGTAAAATCGTTGAGGCGTTTCCTTTGGTTAGCTACTACTGCTGCTGATTATAATACTTTTGGGAAATGGAAATATTTTCTTTGTTACTTTTCTTGCACACCAATAACTCTGTAAGAAGTCAGCATCCCGGAGACTATCAGCGCTTTATTTATTCCAGAACAAAAAGCTACACGTAAATAATCCTCTTCAACGAAATCCATTTCCATTTTCGTCTATAAAAGGAAAATACGATTTCCCATTGTCGGCATCATCACCAAAAAACTTGGCAGAATTTAATATAGCTACGGGTTGCTCTTATTTACCGGGAACTTTATGTATTTTTACGCACACCTATATGTAAGTTTATAAGTGTGTGTCAGGAAAGTGTTTAGCTGTTTGACATTAGTGTATATGTATGTATAGTTAGTTATGTGTATGTGTGTGTACGACTCCAGCATTAGGATGGCGAGCACGCGCGAGCCTCGCCAGCTACGTGACCAGCATAGCGCATCGTCCCTTTCCCCCCACGCGCTCTCTTTCACACCACCCCCGAACACGGATCCCCCACGAAACGGCCATGTTGAATTTCCCAGTTTTCGGATCTTTTCAGACGGCCTTTTAATTTTGTTATGTTATTTAATTTCTTTTTTCACATTAATCCACGTCAGGGTTGTTTTCGCTTTATTACTTTTTGTATTATACCTAACTTTTGTTTCCTGGCCAGCTGCCACAAGACTTACGGATAGTGTGTTTGACATGGACTAGCAAGCTGATAATATACTCGAAAGTATACGTGGACAAGAGACCTTCCTTGTAACTATTTCTAAGTAATCAGTGTACAGATTATTGGAAGTAATAAGGGCTAATATAACTTGAGATTGTAAGGTAAGGCGAATGGTTACAATGGTTCAATATTTAGCGAGGTTAATTCACAGCCTACTAGAGAGCACATGTACGTGTCCTAACGTTTTATAGTCTTTTTTTCACATTTTACTATTTATATTTCTCGACAACTTTCGAGCCTGCCATTGACAAAATCTCAAATGTCTCCTATTTTTCCTCTTTTTTTAAATCTTCCCTCGGAACCCGAGACACGTACAGGCCATAACACGACACGTGTATTTATCTGCTATCTGTACATCACCGGATGTCTGTAGCGCCGCCGAAATATGATTTTATCTGCTGACTGCACATGCGTAGGTGTGCTGAAGACGTTGACGTTATTGTTGATAGGGGTTACAACAATCGTTTACTGAGCGTAGCCGAGTCGACTGTGTACTCGAACCATTGTACGGACGGTTCAATTACATCTACATAGCTTGGCACTTGGGGTCGCTTTTATATTGGTTCATTTGAGGCGATGCGCTTGGTAAGTCTGAACTGAAAACTCAATTCACAAATACCCTGTAAGAGAGGTAAAGCGTAACATTTACCTCATTGTTTCTAAATAGATCTAATGAATCACTTCGTCTGGTCTACACGCTATTTACTATGCTGAAGGACGAGTAAGTTCGTAAAAGTTTCAGATTTGGCATTTTATAAATATATTAAAAAACTAATTTAACTTGGTTGCATTTATTTTTAATGTTATCATATAATAACTTACTTGTGATAATCCTAAATATATAGAAACAGTTTCAGATATGTACAGGAACCTCCCATCTGCCGCCACCGACAGCGCGAAACCGTCCAGCGACTGTCAACAAACAAAAAAAAAAAATTAGGTAAGTACATGTCCTTAGTAAATGAACTAGTTGAAAGCAAAAAGTGAAAATAACACAAGGTAAGTAATTGATGAACGATATTCGGATGTCTTAAAGGTCAAAATTTCACCAAAAACATTATATGCAAAAATATGTTGCCAAGACTAAGAATTTTCTTGACCAGCAGAAAATTTCAGCAGATTAAAATGACAAAGTCAAAAAGGCGGAATAATAATCAGACGGCAGAATCCAAATAATCTGCCATGAGTAAGAGGAGAAAAAATAAGCTATAATAACAAAAAAAAACGAATATTTTTTAAAATAGAAGAAGTCAATAAGGAAAATCGTGTGTCTGATCATAATTCGGAAAAAAGCAATAGTTAGTGTCATCTGTTTTTATGTTTAGCTATTTAGTTGATACAAAAAGATCTAAAATGGTAAATGTTACGGTCGGCGCGCGCGCTCTCGCGTGTAATATCTATCTATTGATATTCCAGTACAGTCTACATAAATGAGATTTGATCTCGTTCACAAAAACATTAAAAATTACAATTTAAAATGTCATGATTGTCAAAAGATATTTTATTAAAATATAAATAGATAAATTGAACATATTAGTCAATCTAAAAATTTAACTTCGCGAAAACTTAGTACCTTATAATTATTATACTTGATACACCCTAAACAAACAAGAAGTAAAAAGAAAATAATATAAAACTAAACTACTAGACCCATAAAACTCTAATCATGATGGTTAAAATAATTTAAAAAACAGTTTCTGTCACGGGTCCATCTATCCTTCGATCGCGACTGTTACAGAAACTGTGTTGCATTGGCGATCAAAGGATAGGATATGATACGATTAACAGATTTAATGTAGCTAATTGAATACTTGATGTAGTGAAAGAAAAACGTTGGTATTGGTATATACATAAAATTACACTAACGATATAAAACAGCTCTGTATTGATTCAATTAGTTTTCAGCTAATTGTTTATAAGTCACTACTCTTCAATCATTATGATTAATTACGAGCTCCCAACATGCATCATAATCGATTATTAGTCATACATATTTTGTTTGCTGACGGTCCACTGAAAGTAAAACCGACTCTACATCTAATAGCAATTCCGCGGCGGCGCAAAAAAGCTAAACAAACAACAGATGATGACCAAAAACGATCACCACGAGCCAAAATGACCCACTGATTGAAGAAATACTGGATGAGGCTGATACTTCTGTTGTTACGTGGAACTGTGAAACGGTTACCGAGTACATATTAGAGTTCAATATCGTTCAAACTTTGTTCTATAAGGAGAACTACCTAAGATTAGGCCATGAGATAACAAATTGCGATTGTAACACAGCGCATCAAATTTACATGATTAGTTAGTGATCGCTAATCATCTTCTTTTGACATTTTATGAAAATTGGAGAGCGTTCGATATAAGTGAGTTTCCCAGAATGTATGGGTAGTAACGTTTACTTATTTGTATTTTAGCCAGCATAATATGTCGAATTACCGCACCTATACACCAATTTATTTAGCATTATGCAAAATAGAGTGAAAAACAGAATTATGATAGCCACCGTCAATAAAATATTTTTTCTCATCCTATAAAGCCAACGTCGCTTCTAGTTAAAGTTTGAATCTATTTATAAACTTACCATTTAATGAGATGCACGGTTGACGATAAAGTTTTTTAAAAGATGAATCAAGGTTTTTTGTATGAAATCTGCGTTAAAACGGTAGTAGATGATAGTCAAAAATAACAATAAAAGTTTGGATTATTCATCGTTAATAGTTTCTGTGCGTTAACAAAGCTAACGGTTAACGGTGCACTCCAGGCAGAGGCACCTAATAGATAAAGAACTTACCTATGCAAGTCAACATTATGAGCAACCAATACTAGCGTAATTTGCCTTTTTAATGCAGTTATAAATATATATTTTTTTTTGCATTGGGTATGTAAATAATTATTAAAAGGAAATAAGCACAAAGAAACCACACAATATAAACTTATATGACCTACGCCACTGCACCCATCTATTTATTATATACTAACTACCGATTTCATCTACTCAATCAACAGAGATAAATATCGCGAGACAAATCAATCCGTACTCAATAACTTAGTAATTAAAATCAACAATGCCTTAGGAGCTTTCATCACAACAAAAAAACATTTCGAATTGACAACCTTTCATATACGAACTTGACATCTTGCGCCACTGGCCGCATTACAATTCGTTTTACCAACACAATACCACACATTTACGAAAACTAATTTGATATTTGCTCGATTTCACTCAATTTCATAACAAAATTAATAGAATATATTCTATAGGGCTTGCACTTGTCAAGTAGTCACGTAAATTATCGATTTGTGCAATTTTACTGTCATTATGTTTAGTGGGTGCTGCGGTTTTCTACTTTGCTGAAACGGCTGAATACGTGATTCCTTGATCGGTTTTTTAGCTTAAGAAAAACAAAGACGTGCGTGGGTCAGGTTATTGTTGGCTGCACCGTTGTAATATTGTGGTGTGTTTTTTTTTGTTGTTTTGATTAGAATTGTTCTGCTTGTTTTGTAAAATGGTAATTGGGTCAATTGAGTCCTTGATTATGAAAAGAACTAAGAAATAATCGCTAAATCGCACCCGTTGAATTAACTATTAATTACCTACTCGTGATAGCGCTGCCTCAAGATTGGCTCTCTATGTATAATTGTATATCATTGGCCTGTAAATATGCTTGACCCTTGCTAAAGACCCTAGAAAAGGCTATTTTTAATAGTATCTCTTGCTTGCTTGACAATTAATCGGACAGAAAACCGTAATACGTAAGTTAATTATAATTAATTAATTTTCTACGCTAAGGGAAGGTTCAGAGTTAATAACATAGTTACCGAATGGCCCAGATAGACAAGGCCGTCGACAAAGTGGACCAATGATCTAGTAAAGTTTGATCGCAATCGATAGACGTAGGGAACGTAAGAAGTTGTGTTGGATATCCTTGTTGGAGGCTCATGCCCAGCAGTAGACGTTTTTCTGCATGGGAGATGTAAGCTTGCTTACCTGGAGTATGTGTGTGCCCTGATGCTGCTCGAACAGCTCCAGCGCGAGCCCAATCGCCGTCCGCCGGTTCTGGGCTCCTGCAACAACAAAAATACATTCTTTATTGTTTTCATGTAATACTGATGTCCAAATTGTCAAAGATCTTGCCGGCTATCCTGCTAAAGAAGGCAACGTTGCGAGTTGAAAGTAGCTATTAGGTATAAGCAGTTTCGGTAACCCATACAACGTACGTGTACATAGTTAGAAAATTAAAATTTTATAAAACCAAAAAAGTCTAAGTTACTAAAAATTACAGACTTAACAGGCCTACTTTTTTCAACATGTTTATTAATTTTGGTGACGCAATTACCTAAGCGTATTACAAACATGCTTAGTCTTTCAGCAGTTGCAATTGTCTTTCAGTCAAATTAAGACCATTTACGAGCTGAGCTACATTTAAAGCCTGATATATTATGATCACGCAAGCGGTGGTGGCCGAGTGGATATGACGTCCGACTTTCAATCCGGAGGTCGTGGGTTCAAATCCTGGCTCGTACCAATGAGTTTTTCGGAACTTATGTACGAAATATCATTTGATGAGGTGGTAAATACCACTAGTTTTTCGGTGAAGGAAAGCATCGTGAGGAAACCTGCATACATCTGCGAAGAAATTCAAAGGTGTATGTGAAGTCCCCAATCCGCATTGGGCTAGCGTGGGGACTATAGCCCGAGCCCTCTCGCGCATGAGAGGAGGCCTGTGCGCAGCAGTGGGACGTGTATAGGCTGAATTATTATTATTATTATTTATATGATCACGCGCCATATTGCGGAATTTCATTGGACCTACTTTTTTGGAACGAATCTGAAGTACCACCCTATACATAAGAATAACAGCGCCCTCTTGACAATGATCATATATTTCTGGTCGGGCTTTACGAACCAGCGCACAGTCATAGGCTTTTTAAAGGGATACATTTCCACGTAAATAAGAACTGTCATGACACATGTCATCGCCGCTAGGCTACCCTCTCCAGCGCGATCCGTCAGCTACTGTCGGCCACGAAGATCCTATCGGGCGGTGTCGGGTTGCGCTCGCGACGGATTTACGACAACACGCGGTTCCCGAGTTATTGTTTCTGATATGATGCGCAGAGTTAAGGCTGGAAGTCTTGTCTATTTATTATGAGTGTTTAAATATTTGTTATATATGTTTATTATACGATGCCTTGGCGCTAACATACACGTTTTAAAATCATGTATGAGATGCAAACTAATAGACCGGTATTGATGCCATGCCCATGACCGTTACTAGTCATTCTTCTTCTTCTTTATTTGCCATACCCTAACAACGGACGTCGGCGACCACCTTTGCCATCTCTCTACTGCTCTTGGCCATTCTTGCCAGTATGGCTGCGTTATTCACGATCATCCATTTCTTAATGTTGTCAAGCCAGATGAACTTACCTTCTTCTTACTTCTTAAGATGAGATGATGACTAGTCATTAAAAAATGTAAAACTGGCACGTAAACCCCACTTTCATATTGTTTTTCGATATAAAATAGTTAAATTAAACAAAAAAGCTTTTATTATGAAGGTAGTTACAGTCAGCCTCAATCTACTTAAATACATTTCCAAATCGCAATTTAGCTCTACGATTCGCGTTGAAAGGAATCTGCCACAGACTAATTGTCCTACACATAGATTAAATAATGGTACTATTGACGCGTGATCCGCTACTTTTGTTTTGATGTTGACTGTACACGTACAGCATGTCTAAATAATTTAAATATTTAATGCGTCTTCTTGCTTTAAATGTAGTTCAATATTTTATAATGTTTGTGCTTTTGACATTAGGTGGATGAAAGTGATATGAGGCAAATTTTGTTTCTTTAGAAAAGTACCTACGGTTTGCCACGCTCGCCTATTTGTTGTCGGAGGTTAAAGTGAGATAAACCAATTTATAGATTCATAAATAGGTACTAGTTTTGTAGGCAACTTCTCATGAAGAAATATTAGGTAGCCAGAACACCAACTCAATGTTTTTCTAAGGGTATAAAACCAGCTCGTTCTGCTCGTTTCTCTAAAACCTTACGATGTTGGAAGCGTGAACACGGGAATCTCTTGTCAACAGACCGACCATTCACAAGGACACAGCGGTCGTGCGGCACACTCGTGACGTAGCGCGCTCGCACGACACGTTTGTCGTTCACGTTCGTTCCATCATTAGCTTTGGGAGCGAAATGTGACTTCACGCCGGCGCGGCGGGGTCTTCGATAGTAAGAACTTCGTTGTCCTAGCGTTTGAAAGCCACGTGACAGTGAAAATCACCTCTAACTTAGACCAAGCCAAATAAAAAAAAAACAAATAGTTTTCACATTATTAATTGGAATATTCACAAAGATATATTAAAAAAAAAATAGAAAAATACAACATATTAACAATGCTAGCTTCATAGATAAGTTATCAATAAGAGCAAGAACTTAGCATGATTGAAATTTATCACCACATTTGTACCGCTAACTTTTATCATGGTCTTCCACCTGCGAAAAAATACCTACTAAATAAATACAAGAAAATGCATTTTTTAAAACGCGCTGCACTTTTAATTCTGTCGTTATCTAGATCCTTAACTAACCTTTGCAACAAAGTAAAATAAACAGTTTAAGCGAAATAATATAAATATGATTGTCGTACGCCAGGCCGTAAAGCTTTCAAAAGAGAACAAAACATAGTCCACTATGACTTTATACACGAGCGGGGACACCATGATTCAGGTAGTCGAAGGATAGTTTCTTTTATTTCTTGATAATTAAAATATTATTGAACTTTTGTTTTGTAAAAAATTAAAGGGACGGAAAAATAATGAAGGGAGGGAAAATAAACGTGAAATATGTATTTGACGTGAAATATGTATTTCATACAATTTTTTTATTTTTTTAATTCTTTGACATTTGGAGAACCTTTACACCTCCAAATCTTATTATTGTGTATTATTATTTTTCTCAGACCGTGGGGACCTTATACATCTCCAGATTTAATGTGTTTTAAACCATAGAGACTATACATCTCTATTGTATTGTAGTAATTATTTATTTTAAGATTATTATAATGTAATGTTTACCCAGGTATTGGCTGTTGTATTTATAAAATGTTGTTATGTATTTTTCATGTCACTATATGATGTTACTATAAATGTTGTATTGAATTGTAAAAGAGCCCTTGAGGCCTACTTGCAGAAAAAATGTTTGAATTTTGAATTTTTGAAATATTAAAGGGACATTCTTAAACAAATTGATCAAGTCCCGCGGTAAGCTCAAAAAGCTTGGATTGTGGGTATTCAGATAAAGATATATGTATACAATATACAAATACCCAAATACATAGAAAACATCCATGACTCAGGAACAAATATCTATGCTCATCACAAAAATAAATGCTCTTATGTGCCCTTAATTTAAGTGAATAAAGTGCCAGTTTCTATAAGATTCAAGCTTCATGTGCCTACTTGATTTCACACATTGGATTTGGTGACTGGCTACATCTATGACGGGACTACAGCTAGAAAGTCTCTTAAATAAATAATACTTAATGTACCGTATGGTTACCCTGTGCAGCTTGCAGTCGGCATATCAAAGGCGGTGTCGTTGAATTAAATCGTCATAAAGCACTGCTATCGCGGCATCGGGCCCAATTCGCGTGTGAACCTCACTTGAACTAACCGTGAAACACATGACACACATTGTCCATGTTCATTTTTGTCACTGTCTCTTACTTAGTAAACTGAGAATAAATAAAATAAATATTCAAGGACAAGCCAAAAACTGTGCTTTCAGTATATAGGTAAGTGTATAGTATAAGTAATATAGGTAGCTAGGTACTTATTACTGATGTATCTGTCTCAGTAACTCGCTTAATACATGCAAACGCGTTTCGTTAATTTTGGACTTACGCCCCGATCGATACGGACTATAAGATACTAATACGTCAAACATTTGCTACATATATTGATTAGATATGTCAGCGTCAAAAGTAACGCTTTTTTTAAAAAAAACATCATCTTTGGCACTGACATATCCAATCCATATTGTATCTTCGTAAAGTTTTTGAAGTATCATAAAGTTCGAATCCGAAATATTAGAAAATTAAAATTTATAGGTAATAACGGAAAGGTTTCTCCTTGCTATTTCTTCGTTATAGCATAAATTTTTCACATATTTATACAATTCTTATGAGCGAAGGATTATTCGCAGCAACAAATTAAGTGCAAATAGGGCCATTCCGGCGTTAATAAAGGCAGATGAACAAATTTTTAGTAAGCCCGCTAAGTCTCCGTATAATTTCGTCATTACCGACAGCGCCCGGCTCGGCGTAGTTACGGTCGTCTGCGGAAGGAACTTCCCAAATGTGGGTATTAATCTCTGCCTTATTAATGGTATTTCTGTGTACACCCATCTTCATCTGCAATAATATATTATGACGTGAAAGAATATATGACTCGACACGCTCATATGGAAACAAGGTCCTGTCACTGTCAAGTATCTATTTTTGCACGCTTCGGAATTGCTTATGTATTTTTGCAGGTCTTTACGTCATTTAATGTCATATAGAATCAACGACAACTCCTCTAGCCAGAGCCTATATTCCCCTAGGATATTATATCCAACAGTTGTACCGTGTTTTACAATTCCTAACTTTTAGTTTAAATTTAAATTTTGTGTTTGTGATCGAATCACGGAGTTTAGTTTTACTGTGTTCTTTTTTGTTTTTGTTTCAAATAACCAATGAAGGAAACATGTTTAAGAAAAAAAATCCTTCATTCACACAAACTGAGATATAAAAAAAGCTATGGCAATTCTTTTTACACAAAACTGTCAATTTGGTATAATTGTGCGATTTTGATAGCCCCCTGCGATGGCCGGTTAAACGATCGATTTGACACGAAATAAAGAGGCTTTCACACCTAACTGTAATGCACTCGCATGAAATGAGATGAAGGTTGTTACAAGGCGTTATTTCGGTGAATCTTATGATACTTATTTCGGAAAACTTAAGTCCTATAACGTTATTTTAATATATTCCCCAAATCTTCAATAGGAGATATTGTGCAAATTGTAGATTCAAACTATGAGACATTTTGGCAATCTTTACATTCTTACCTACCTACTGCTACGACTGCAACTTTGTAAACAAAGTACTTGTTTGCATATTATTTGCATATATTTGTACTATATTTTTGATTTCTGACATTAAATTTGAAATAATATGGCTTTACAACGATAACAGTCCGGTGTGACACGAGCCCATATTTGAACGGCCAGCATTTAGTGGGCGAGCAATAATTCGCTCGTATTTGCTCGCTCAGAGCTAACATTTGCGGGGCGCGAAATTAAATAAACGCAGGGGTCAGCGGCGAAGGAAAACCTACGAGAAATCACCATTTGAGGGTACTTTTTAATATAAATGAATAAGCCGAACGAATAGGAAAGATTTGCTCAAGTGAAGTCAGCCGAACAAGTTCAAAAGTGCAATTATTGCCGAGGTGCGTAAGTAGTAGGTACTCAATTATAATACCAGTAATTCAGGAGAGCTATTATATAGATTAATTAAAGGAATCTCTTTGTTTCTACTTCCACTTTGCCAAGTGATGACAACTGAAAACAAAAACTTTTATAAAACAAAATGCTCTTTTAGAAAAGCGCACCCCACGCAAGCGAACAATTGTACCATGGAAGATCTTGCCCTAAGTGACCTTAATGTTCAGAAAAATCATATTTAACCAGGCTAACCAAGCTGTTATAGTCTATGTAATTTCTTACTAATGTCGTTATTTCTTACCATTAATTCAGTATTGAACACATAACAGTACGAAGTATATATTGTCAAATACATGTATATACCGTCCTGTTAGTTCATTATTAGGTACCTACTACATTATATACTACCTGTTCTTTTGGGTAGCTGTCATTACCTAAGAGCCTTATTTACCCACTCCACGATTCATTACTCTGGACTCCAAAGGAAAACGGTATAACCGCAGCTTGAAACTTTTCCCGCCCTCAAAAACAACATAAGTGCGTTGATTACCAACCCCCAGGGCCCTTGACCGGAACCCTAATGAAGAATTACTGCCCTTTGTGGCTCCAAGGGCTATTGATTGGCGCCTTTTAAAATAAGAATACGGAGTTATGGGCTTTTGGAGAAGTGTGAGCCTTTTATCTGTGAATCTTCTTGATTGGTGGAATTTACTACAATTACTTTTTTTCTTTCTGGTTATAAAATAGTACATTACGATACAAGTGCGAAAAATAGGAAATTCGAAACGAGTGGCGATAAATTAAAACACGACCGAAGGGAGTGTTTTAAATCGACACGAGTTCCGAATTACCTATTCGCACATGTATCGTACAACGTTTTACAGTACATATGGCCCTTTAAATGTTCGACACAGTAACATAATATGCTACTTCTCGCACTAGTGCTATAAAGTAGCCCCATATGTACTGTAATATTCTTTAATCTCTATATGCAGAAAATTTAAACGGAAGACTTTTAATTTGATTGAAACAATAAAGCTCGTATATATTCTCCACACGTTGGGTACTAGACATATGTTGAATATTATAACAAAATTTATCTAAATGGATAGAAAATGAGCTATCCATTATAAAAAGGTGGAATTTAAAAAGGCATATTGATATTATAGAATAATATATAAGGCTCCAAAGTCTCAAAAAAATATAATATTAACTTTCAGAAAGAAAAAAGAAAATGGTTTCATTCAATTCCTTGCATTTTATTGAAAAATAAATTGTATGCCAACTGTATACATATACGCAATAGTTAAGGGTCAAAATAACAATTTCCTTGATCTATCATACATTTAGGACAGACTAACGTAATGTGACGTCACCTTACAATATCATTTTGTTAGAGGCGTTTCAATCGTCGAGTGCGAGCGTCAGGCTTTAACTCTCATTTCTGACCTTTGTGTTGCTTAAATGCCATGAGTCCTATATAGACATTTGATCCTGACGGAAAATCAAGATCGATTGACATTATTTACAAAAAACTGTCAAGTAGCCAATTGCGAATATGTGTATAAATTAGTTTTATTGCCAATGAATTTTAGTACTAATTCCCAAAACTATTAAAATTTAAAAATCATCATCAAGCTTGAACACAGGCAACTCATCTATTTGCTTCTTGTGAAATCAAGAAGTCTAAATAATATACAATTATCTTCAAGTTTTTTCAACTAGGTATTCGTGCAAGAAGAAAGAAAGACTATAGCCGTCAATAAGTGATAATACTGCTTATTAGTTAATAAATAATTCTGAAAGGTAACTATGCCTATCTATAGAAGATTCGTCAGCAGAACTGAGAGAAATAGCGGAAAAATCACAGTAGTCCGGTGGTAATGAATTGTAACTAGCCAATTACACACCCGGATAACCCTTCTGGCGCCGGTGCCCGGAGCGGGCCGGCTGACTGAACGTGGGTTCCGTATCGGGAATGTATACTGATGTGTAAAGGAAATGTATTAATTATTTAAAAAGTAGATGGCATTTCTAGTTATTTAAAAAAATACCGATATCAATACATTTTAGGATTATACAAGTACTTAGCCTTCCTGATCACCACTTAAATATAGATAGTTCATGATCAAGACGTGGGAGAATGATTATACCAAAAGATAATT
Organism: Cydia pomonella; assembly: GCF_033807575.1. Taxonomy (NCBI): domain Eukaryota; kingdom Metazoa; phylum Arthropoda; class Insecta; order Lepidoptera; family Tortricidae; genus Cydia; species Cydia pomonella. The sequence continues at coordinate 12,027,791 of NC_084704.1, read as the reverse complement.
TTGATTATTAGGTACCAAAATGAATTATTTTTCTGCCATTGGATGGTGTCGAAACATATTCTAAAAATAAAACTTTTCCCAAATGAAACATATTATGACATTTATGACTTATAAGTATGTAAATGTAAAAGATATTTTAAGCAATCATTTTTCCAACTCTTTTTACAGCGTCCGGAACCCGATGCCCCACCGAGCAAGGGCCCCTAGTCGGACCTCATCCATTCCACACACGTCCTGTCAATACGCCAATTGTGCAGGGGCTATTGATTGAAACCTTCACTTTATTATGCTATATTAAGCTTTTTTCCAGTTGCACTTGTATTTCTGTCACTATTCGCCAATTGTTGATTGAGTTTTTATTACTTTCCGCCGTGGATAAGACATCACGGTATAAGTGTGAGAGAAAGGAAGTTATTATGCGACTATATTTACGAGTAAATAAGTTAAGCCATAGCATAACTACAGACTCATAGGGTGTGCCTATCATTTTGGTTAATCTTATCTATGTACCTATTATCTCTGCTATTTAATAGAGACTAACCTAAACGTAAGGCAGACTATTTATACCTTAAATAGACAAATACTAATATGTTAGGTAAGTATCCCGATGGTTAATGCCGATACCCAAGATAGGCACCAATACCGATACCTCTTTAATACGCCGGGGTCACGGTTCATTATACCCGGGAATGTGGCCGAGTTCCGTGCCGGAGCAGGGTTACCCTTATCTTTGGATTAGCTTTTGAACTTGCCAATAAGAGACTATTGGCATTTTAACAATATATATTGACAGTTAAAAGAAATTGAGCCAGTAGCTTGAAGTTTACTTATAGTTATAAAATTCTAAAATATTAGGAAATCAACTTTCAACCGAGAATGTTATAAATGTTATAATACTGCCTGTGAGTAGTGCGAAGGTATACTACTAACTTTTTTCAATAACCTGCAATCCTACTTTTTGTAATAAATTTGTGTGTGATTTTTAATCATATTTTTTGTTTTAATATAATATGATTACGAGTATATGAGTAGGTACATAGCTACAATTTTTCATATATTTTTTTTATAAATACACCTAAATCACTTCGCAACGTAAAACCGCATAAGTCAAAAAGACAATAATTCTCAATACAATAACGGAAGACAAGCCAGATAAATTCGACAAATTAACTTCGGGGTAAACACATGTTTTGTTCCCTATATTGCCGGTAGGTGGCAGCACGTGATTTATCGTAGAAGGGTGTCGGCGTTGGCAGAAAACGGACGTTTGGGGCAGATTTTGATGTTGTTTTATGTGTGTGAATTATTCAAAATTCGATTTCGTTTGAGATTAGACATGGAATTGGATCTTTGTACGTTAAATAACCTTCTTATGAAATAATATCCGTCATAAAATATATTATACCTACAAAATATCTTAAATTCTGTTGCTAGCGATTAATTTTTACTTATAAATAAAACAAATTAAAAAAAGCTGTCAAGTGCGAGTCAGACTCAGGCCAGACAGGGGGGGGACACACATTTTACCACTTTGGAAGGGTCTCTCGCGCAAACTATTCAGTTTAGAAAAAAATTATATTAGATCTCAATATCATTTTTGAAGACCTATCCATAGATACCCCACACATATGAGTTTTATGAAAAAAAAAAGATTGAGTTTCAGTTCTAAGTATGGAGAAAAAATATTTTTTTTCTATTTTTGTGTGAAAATCTTAATGCGGTTATCAGAATACATCTACTTACCAAGTTTTAACAGTTTAGTTCTTATAGTTTCGGAAAAAAGTGGCTGTGACATAAACGGACGGACAGACGGACATGACGAATCTATAAGGGTTCCGTTTTTTGGCATTTGGCTACGGGACCCTAAAAAGATCTGTATTAAGAAATCAAAAGTACTTTTACAGAAAACGTAGCATAAAATAAGTAAAGATATATAGCTATGAAAATATAATGAAAAAACATATTTTTATTTTGTAATAGACGGCTAACTTCTATTATTTCTAAGCATTCTCATACCTAACGCCATATTTTAAACATCCCTTGACCGAGCCCGATAACGTTCCTTAATACATTGTACCCGTAAATCATGAGCGGCACATCTGCCGGCGAAATAGAAAAATAACAATAAATAAAGATGGCGACATACGGCGGGAATATTGGAAACTTGGGTTGTGTGCTTTTGCTGTGGAACCATTGCCTGAAAAATAGGATAAACAAGAAAATGGGGTTTACAACTTATTGGTAGATATAGCTATAGTCTATAACTGTATTGGGTTTGCCTTGGGATTACTGGGGTAAAACCCGGATAAATGCCATGCTTTATGAAAAAGCCCTATAACTTCGAAAGTTTTGATCTTACGTGAATACTTTCAGTTAGATTAGCTAGTCTAATCTTTTGTCTTACTCTGAGACTCATCTCTTCTATTCTATAGTAACTACAGTTTATGCAGAATTTTCGTTTTTCTAGAAGATGTTTTTAAGGATAGGTGCCTCGTCATGAAATTGGTAAGCCGGATAAAATAATTAATTTATATCAATATATATTTAATAAGTATAGCCTCTAAGATATTATTATATTATGAGTATCATAACCATTAAGAATTGATATTATTTATTTATTTCTTAGCCAAAAACTATAAAATGGCGTCTAAGACTGCTCGCACTACTCTCACAGGCTCTACAGGCTTTTAAGACCATATTCCACTAACTCTAGCTATGCACATAGTAAACTGATTACACTAACCCACCAGTAGGCCTGTTCCAGTTAGATGGTTATCATTCAATTATGCTATTACAGCGCCGGTTAATTTGACGTTTGTGACGTTCGTAACTCACTTACGGCGGAAAATGTCCAGTTATTTTAATTGTGTAGGGTGTGGCAGGTTTAATATGATTAAAATTGGATTCAAATGCAATGTGGACACTAGTGAAGATCACTTATAAAGAATTCTAAGAAATAAGGATTCCTCATACGATTTTTAATTTTCTTTGCATTTTTTTAACTGATTTCTTATTTAGGTACTTATATTAATTAGCCTTTAATTACACCATACAATAATCAATTTGTCAGGCTAATAACTTTTAAATTTAAATTCAAAAACTTCAAACAAGTCAAACCAAACTTGAACTGTTAATGAAAAATAAAAGGTACGCTGTTTTGAAAACAACTTACTTTCCCAAAATTAAACGAAGACGCACAGTGGTTCATCCAATTAAATGCTCCAGACAAAATCGTCAAACGAACCCCACGGCGATTTGAATAACCACGTCACGTTCGCCAAATAAGCAGTACTAACAAGCGGTATATCGTTTGCACTGATTGTTAATTGATTAGATTAAAAATTTCATCCCAATTCACGGCGTATTGTTACACTGGGGGGGATTAATTAGGTTTTTAATGGCGGTGTCCCTTACGACATATTTGCAGATGTTGGGATCATCTCGCTAATTTTATTTGGATATTTCTTTTAACATTATTGGTGTCTCTTTGTTGCTTTATTTGCAAGAAATTCGCAACTTAGTAACCATAGTATTGCACTGCAACTAAAATCCTAATTAAATAATTAATTTCCGGTTTATGCATGCCTGTTTACCTAAGTGTAAATTATGTTAACAACTTTGTAAAGTACCTGACAACTTACTTTAATAAAACTTACATAAATTTGTATAATCAGTACAAGATTTTCTACGTTGTAAGTTAATAAACACTTTACATAATTGTTTAATAGGTTTTCTCACTTAGTTCAATCTAAACCGTATATACTAGATGACCTAACGTGGTTATGTTTAGTATTGAAATTATATTTAAATAATACAATATTTCATTAAAGCAAATTTGTTCATGATTTCAAAAAAAATTATATATGTCTGGCAGAGTATTGTTAAATGTACAGTAAGATTACAATAAATAAAGCAAGAAACTTGAATACTGTATAGCAAGTATACCAAAACAAGACCGAGAAAGACAATGCCGTTTATTTAAATTGATTGCCTCAGATGTACAATTGTAAATCGAACCCCACTGCACATGAGTTTCAGGGTTTTTTTTTACAAGCGGAGTACATTTAACAAAGTACCCCAATACCTTTATTGCATACGTGAGTATATTTGAAACTAGAAAATTTGCCCTCGAATATTTTGTGAGACAATTTTGACACCCCTAAACGCTCATGTTTTATTGCAAGTTTTGGGATTCCGCATACTTTTTGTGAACCATTTAATATGATAAAACGTTCTGATTTTCTTTATTTGCGAACTTTAAAAAGAAGTAGTTTATTTTTTTATAAGTTAAGACAAAAGAATATTTAAATTATATATGTGAACTTCATTAAATGACTTCTTAATGTGGCCAATAATTTGTATAGCAATGTTAGATAGTTCTAGAATTTACGAATACTAAAAGTTCAGATTGTAATGTTTAATAGCAGGAACACGTATGTGGTAACGCATTCAAAATTTCAATATATACAAAGAAAATCCTGCTTGAAAATTGAGTTAAAATGACAGTGGCGTATGTAGTGATTCGCGCGGCGGTTGCATTAAGCGCATTAGGGGGCTAAATTGGATTTGAGGGTGTTTTATTGGTACACTTGTTACGAATTTAAGACCACCGTGCGGTAAAAAAATATTGGAAAATACACGAAGCATTTGACAAATGTGTGACTGTATTATCATTTTATTTATTTATTAAAGGCGTATAGCACAGTAAAAGTTGTACAAAAGGAAAAGTTAATACCGGAGAGCATTCTCTACCAGTTAACCTAGTACAAATAGAGATCAAAAATAGTAATAAGTGCGGGAAATATTTACAATAGGTATATGAGAAATTTACCGTATTTTAAATATGTGTTGTGGATGTTATATCTGGTTCACTGGAAGAACTGGCAATAATATTGGGTAAATAAAGTTGATATTTCCACATAACGAAGCATAAAAAATCATAAAACGGCTAAATAACTAACATCATTATTTTCTAAGACAATTATATTTTGCAATTAGTATCACTAAAATATTTTAAAATACATTACTTGTATATTTCGGTACCTTCTTAAATTGTTAGGTGTTATACCGAGCGATAAATTCGCTAAAAATATATTTATTAATGCGTCCCCTTCCAATAATCAGGACTCATGTGTAATGTTGGCCTTGAACAAACACCGGTGTTTTTTCCCAACAAACGAATAGGTAATATTTATTTGACGTATTGCGGAGAATCAGCGTCCCTAAGGCGTATTTATTTGCCTGCACGCTTCGACTGACAATTTTATGTGATTTACCCCATTGTTTAGTGGTTTTGTGCGGGAAAAAGCCGGCAGCATCACTGTGTGCTTTTTGGAAATTGTTTTTATTAAGTATATCCCTAAAGATATTTTGCTCGTAAACGTATTTAAGTAGTTGCAATATAGTCCCTTAATATAATCAACATTATACCTACTTTCCTACGTTTCAATGTAAATTACACCTACACATTGGAAAGATGTCTTACTGAAGGAGGTACAATGGAATCACAGTTTGTAGCTGTATTATCAGATTTGGATTGCAAGTATCTACTGAAACTACACCTTAACTATAAAACAACAGACACCTCAACTGTCGGCACTTTAACTACAAAGAGACAGACAGCAATAAACTTGTTTTGCCGACGCTACAGGGGCGGGTAACGTGGTTAGCGCGACAATGACTTGACGAAGGCAAATCTGATTTGCAGACCCTCCCGCTGTTTTAAACCGAGTCCATTTTGAACGTTAGGGCTGTCGCGCCCGGCTGGGGCATATGGTTTTGTGATGATGTAGCACGGCTCGTAATGGCGGTTTTTGGTGACCCTAAATTATTTTAATACTATTGCATTGAATGCGTTATTATAGGATTCGAGTAACTCAATAACTCAAGTGCATGTATGTACACCCAGCTACATAAGTGCATGCACACTTTATGTTTCATAAATTTTGGCTGGTCTGACGTTGAAATTTTCTATGGGGGAGTCAAGTTTTTTCGCAATTTCGGGATTGGCCCCATAATAAAAGTTGCTCAGTATGACCTAAACATGGGTTTAAGTTAATGGTTTGAGACATACTCTGTAAGTGTATAGTATGTTCTCGTCTAGTTAGGCCATTTGGTTAGGCCATCTGTGGTTCTCCTATTTGTAAAAAATAATATTTTAGGTAAAAAAAAAAAAAACGCATTTAAGGGTCCCCCAAGCTCGGCCGAATTTCACCTTCCCATACAAACGGAGTTTCATTCTCATTTTAAAACTACGTGTTGGATTGTAAAGGAAACTTTGCACATACAATTACATGAGGAGAGATATCTAGTCCTGTAATTAGTTTATATAGCTTCAGTTTATAAAACAAACGAAATGGAGCAAAAACAAGTTTTGTATGAGAAACTTAAATTCGCTGTCTTTTTTTTAACTATGGTATCTCAAATGGTATGGTATGGTATGGTATGGTATGGTATCTTATGGAGAATAACTGGACAAGCACCCGTACATAAGGAGATCCAAACGCGCAAATGGCATTGGATTGGGCATATCCTCAGGAAGCCTGACACCCACCTATCCAAGGTGGTCCTGACCTGGAAGATGCCCGGAAAACGGAAACATGGTCGCCCTAAATCTACTTGGCGCCGTTCCGTGGAGCAAGAGTTGCCCAGGACCAGAGTCAGTGGAAGAAAATGGTTCGAGCCCTACACCCCAGCAGGGGGTAACAGGATGAAAAGAAGAAGAAGGTATCTCAAGCTATATACACTAATTGGAGGACTAGATACACCTTATCCTATTGTAAGTACAAAGTTTCAGAGCAATCTAGTTAGGTAGTGGTTTTAAAATGAGAGCTTAACTGCGTTTGTTTGTACGAAGAACCGAGCTTGCTGATGGGGATTTTTAACCGATTTGCAAGACCGAAATGTTCCCAGAAATTCTTCGTGAACAAAGTTTTGTACTTACAGCATTAAAAATCAACAATGTTTAAGATAATATTAATTTACTTAGTTCAATTTCAAATCCTGGAAATATTCTGCAATAAAATTTTGATACAAGAAACACCAATTGTACGAAGATAAAAATTGTTTTTTTTTTTTTTCAAATTATACGGGTTGGAATTTAACAGATCTAGAAATGGCAATCATTAGGGAAAGCAACACGTTTCTGCCAATATACTGACAAATTAGCTTTGAGTTGACACATGCAGAAGTGCAGTAGGAGACGACAATAGGTATGATTCGAACAACGTTTTTTAAAAGTCAAATGCAATTTTATTATGCGATCAAAATAAGCAGCATTAAACATTATTTTTATTGATCCTATTACTGAGTCGTTTGATCTATATATGTAAAAAATATTTATATAAAATTTTTTATTTTGTTTTTTATTAAGACGAATTCCACTGCATCGGGGCTAGTAGCTGATAGCGAGCCGATGGACACCTTGCCCCTTGTTTTGCGTAGGCAGCTGGCATAGAAATTCTCTACATCTTAATGAATGTGTCAACACAACACTAACCTTTAAGCGTCTTACTAGTCGGCGGCGGATCTCTACTCCACGGCGGGTCCCCGTGCCCGGAGAAGTCTCTTAACTTCAGGTAGCTAATGGTGAGCCTGATGATGGATGCCTTGTCTAGCTGGCTGGTGATGGCAGCAGGCAACGGGAGCATCTTCGCTAACTCGTAGAACTCGTAGTTCTCCTTTCCACGGCGAGATCTCGCCGCGTCTCGGCTTTTTTCTTTCCGCAGCTCGAGAATGCTGGAAAGAAAAGGGTAGATTAGATTTGGATGTCCACATATTAATAATTATGTTGTGAGGGTAATTCCCACTGGTTGTGATGGAATCGTAAAATAATTAACATGTAATCTGTTATAGATTTCATAATATTAAAGCAAAACTTATCATTTCATGAAACTACTGGGATGTTTTTGTATAGTAATGATAGGATAATTAAACCTAAAACCTCGCAACCTCACATTTGTATCTTCAGTTTTTCTGATATTGTAATTTACAGAAAACTAAACCCATTCTGAAATACAATCTTTCAGTTTTAAGACCCTCTGTAAATAACATGAATAAAATACAGAATCCTGAATCTTTAGTTATCTAGAAATTGAGTTGATGAAAAATTGTAATGTAATTTTTTATGTTTTTTGCCACGCCACATCCCTCGGGGTTCATGTATTATTATACTATGTATTCTGCAAAACTATGTCATCTAATTATGAAAATAAAAATCATCATAGAGGAGGACTTCATGTCCGGCTGCATCTAGGTATCTAACCAATGTTCTTGTAGGTTTTTAGACTCGAGTAAAGTTAATTTATAAATAAATGCCCAGTGCATCCTTAGTTGTAGGTATACCTGCTGTAACTTCTCAACTAATAATGAACGTTTTTACTCATCTAAGCTAACTTTGCACTACCTTTAATATAACAAAGTGATGGAGTGTCATTATAAACGTCACATTTTCATAGAAATTTGACATTAATGACGTTACTTTGTACCTACGACCGGTTACGTAATGCAACGTAAACAACGGTCTCGGAGCTGCGTCCTATATATTCCCACATAGGAACATTTTTATTTGACAAGTTAATGGGCCTAATTCCGCGTGTCACTCCTGTCACCGTGGTCCTGAAACTCCTCCACTCCTCCAGGTGGGAGTGGCCGCGCGCTCCTCCCACTAATGATCACCGCCATAGCTGCGTATAAATAACATTTGCATTTTTATACCGACTTGATGGAATTCCTCGGGCGCGCCGGTTTAATTTGCGTTTTATGAAGTTTGAGGTTAACGTTCGTTAAAACAAAGAGTTTGGATTTAGAGCTGGTCGTAAATTGTACGATAATATTACCAGACTACTTTATGCTGAGATTAAGGACAACTATATTTTAACCTAGTACTTAATTTGTGGTAGTAGATGACTTACGTAGAATTACTTATTGAGAGTACCTATGGAAAGTTTGAGAACGATTGTGGAATTGTTTTTTTTTCCAAACACTGATGATTGGCGATGATTATTGCGACGACTATCTTCTTAAAGGTCATTAATTGTACTTCAAATCATACCAATGATAACCCAAAACCTATATCAAATGATACCAATATTGATAGGGCGCAAAGACTAAGATAAGAGCTATATTTGCTTTAAACGATTTTTTTGCGAGGTGCGATTTTTATGACGCCGAATGTATACTATAGTCCTAACCACAGGTCTCCTCTCTCTCCTCTGACTCAGTCTGACAAAACTCCTGTGGTCAGCAGCGGAACATAGGCTAGAAAGCCTAGAAACACAGGATGTACATAAGCATTAATCTGGTCATGATAATGACGATGCATAAAAAATAGCTAAGTAACAGCGATAATGCATATGTACTAATTTACTACCTCCATTTAAACGTTATCTAATTTCAAAATCAAGCACCTCCTTAATTAAAATCAAGTTCAGATTATTTTTCGTTCTAATGCAGCTGCTCGTAATGTTTTAGTAAAAAAATAACAAACAAAATCTCAAGAAACAACACGAAGGTGATTTTACATTTTCAGCGTATTATCATTCAACAGTCTCATCACACATTTCACTCCAGATATCCTATTTGGTTCCAAGACGACATAAAACCGTCCATTCACGAATGACCTGAGTAAGGTCAATAAAGCTGGCTACGTAATGGCGTTTGATCGTAAACGGGGGACCAACGGTTAGCACCCCTGTAAACTTTCAGCTGATGCGGTCTAATGTTAAGTCCCGTTGATTGTGTGCTGTAAAAGGTAATTCTGTGAAAGTGCTAGACTCTATGAAAAGTATTTTTACCACAGTTAGGTATCCTTGTCTATGACTATAGACGAGAATGGAGAATGGAGTGTAATGTATATTTGTAGAACTCGCTAAAATTCTTTGTAAAAAACGCTCATAAATACTAATACTTCAATTAGAAAGCATTGTACTTATCTATTTATAAGTCAAAAACTTAAATAGTCCCCTGATCGATGTAAGAGTAACATTGTAGGCAATATATTATATTAATAGGACAGCTTAATATAAGTAGACATCCAGGCCACGCAGCCAACCGATCGCGTCCGATGTCAAATTGGTAAAGAGGTCCTCCGGGCTGCCTTGGAAACGTCTCTTGATAATAAAATAAATTCCATAAAAGACTGTAGATAATAACATAGACAAGGGACATTTCTTAAGTTTTTACCATTTCGCATGTAATTGTTTGTTGTTTCCTCATTTTATCAGCAATTCTAGAGTACTAAATTCGCTTATCAGAGCGGAAGTGCTGCTCTGGGACTAATAACTCTTTAAAGTAAAGAGCCTTTTCCGGCAAGATGGCCGATAACCGAACATCGGTTGTGCTTGATTTAATGATGAGATCGAATGGCCAGTAAGGGCGTGTGCACACGGACGAATGTAATTTTGGTTTTAAGTTAAATTTAGCGCTAATCGTGAGGCTGAGGTGCTTGATATCGTCCACACTGAACTGACACCAAAAAGTCTATCGATGGACTAGTGGTTGAGGCGGCGTAGCGCTACGAGATTTGCTTAAAGGTTAACTTTAACTGAAGGTCTGACACTGAACCCATAATTTTATTCTAAAAATTTATGAAACATTTTTTTAGAAAATATACTTACCTTAGGAAAATAAAATCGAAGAAGATATAATTTCTATTTAAGTACAGTCGCCGTTAGATATATTATATTACGGCCAAGATCCTCACAAATACCTGAACACGCATCTCCCTTATTTCGCTAGATTGCGCGTTCAGATATTTTTGAGCACCTCGGCAGCTCCGATATATCTGATGGCCACTGTAGCTATACAATAAGATAAATAATGACTAAGAGACGCCAAAATTATGTAAGGACACCATTTTAGCATCAATATTTCTGAAACATTGTTTATCGGTCGGTTGTGTGCACCCGCCCTAGCCATACCAATACCATAAGGGTAACAGCATTAGATTGTTTAAAATAACTTTAAACTGACCGAGGGTTGACCGCCCCTGGCCCGAGGGGGACTTATCCTTAATTCCCTTAAATGGAGCTTAATCCCTTTACAATAAAAAATGCAATAGCAATAAAACGTTTTTCTTTCAATATTTCCTTATTGGACGATTTTAACTGTTATTTCATCTGATAGATAAATGACTATTTAGGCAGTTAAGATGATTTTACAGTAAACGTAGAAAAATATAAGTAATACGGAAAAAATTTAAATTCAAGGAAAAGTAAGTTAAAAAAAGCGGCCATGTGCGAGTCGGACTCGCCCATGAAGGGTTCCGTACCATTTATGACGTATTAAAAAAACTACTTACTAGATCTCGTTCAAACCAATTTTCGGTGGAAGTTTGCATAGTAATGTATATCATATATTTTTTTTTAATTTTTCATTCTGTTATTTTAGAAGTTACAGGGGGGGGGACACACTTTTTTTCACTTTGGAAGTGTCTCTCGCGCAAACTATTCAGTTTAGAAAAAAATGATATTAGGAACCTACATATCATTTTTGAAGACCTATCCATAGATACCCCACACGTAAGGGTTTGATGAAAAAAAAATTTTTTTTTTTACTTTTATGAAGTATTAAAAAAAACTACTTACTAGATCTCGTTCAAACCAATTTTCGGTGGAAGTTTGCGAGGTAATGTATATCATATATTTTTTTTAGATTTTTCATTCTGTTATTTTAGAAGTTAGAGGGGGGGGGGACACAATTTTTTTCACTTTGGAAGTGTCTCTCGCGCAAACTATTCAGTTTAGAAAAAAATGATATTAGAAACCTCAATATCATTTTTAAAGACCTATCCATAGATACCCCACACGTATGGGTTTGATGAAAAAAGATTTTTCGAGTTTCAGTTCTAAGTATGGGGAACCCCCAAAATTTATTGTTTTTTTTCTATGTTTGTGTAAAAATCCTAATGCGGTTCATAGAATACATCTACTTACCAAGTTTGAACAGTATAGCTCTTATAGTTTCGGAAAAAAGTGGCGGTGACATAATCGGACAGACAGACGGACATGACGAATCTATAAGGGTTCCGTTTTTTGCCATTTGGCTACGGAACCCTAAAAACTGTGACTAAAATACTGAGAACTTCAAGGCAGAATGCACGTTCGAAAATGGAATGAATAGAACAGTGATTTCGTTTTCCAGTCCGGCAGTAACGGCTTTTATGACGCATTCTGCCCGTTTACTGTGAAATCAGCTAAATGGATAAGTAGTCCCGCCGTAAGGAACACCTCCATTTTCAAAGTCTTGTTTCATTTTCTGACCATTTTTTAGGAAAACGAATCCATACTCATTACGCAAACAATAAAGAAAAATATTCAAATGTGGCATTAATTCCGAATAATCTCTACTAGCCAATCATAACAATGACAATGACTTTGACATGAGGTAGGTAGTGGAAATCTTCCTCAGGTTTAATTTGACTGCAGATGAAGAATGTTTTGTTCCTAATTGAAATATGTAAGTACGTATTTCAAATATATTAGTCGAGAAGTAGGTATTTTACTGCTGTCTTCGACGTCGTCATCTTCCTATGAAACTCTTAAGGGTTGGTGGGTCTAGAAACTTTAGATCCTAGTCCCGAATTTAAGGCCCATAATGTGCTTTGAGTACTTAATATCCTATTAAAGTTTAGCATTGTTCTGATAGGTAAGTAAGATATATCAATGTTGTATTTGGTTTTAGGTAAGCTAGACCTGGACGTAAAAATAAATCAAGCCCAAATAGCTTCTCCTTTATTTTTGTTCCGTCCAATTTTTATGACGGACCTCCCTTCATCTTAGATGTGTCTGTCTTTAAGTGTGCACGTACGTGTCCCGACGCCCGGTACACCTGGGAATCGAACCCGCAATACTACACTAACGCCTTGACCCCCTACTAAAACTTACCCCTAAACCTCACAAACAGAAATCAACCATACGCGCTCGGCTCAAGGTTCATTTAACAAAGGTTCATATGCTCGGAACCGGTCAGTGATGATTGGTAGCCTCTGATAATAAAATAACCTAAAGGAGAAACAGTTGCAAAAGAAATGAAACTCCCACTCATCGCAACAGAGTTGAAATTCGTTAAACAGGAGCCACTAAAAGAATTTTCTTTTGCAAATTGAAAATGGAAAGGAAAAATTCGAACGCACGGGCATCGTAAAAAGCCGGGACTCCGGCATAGTGTCGCTACGGTTAATGTGTCCGGGCAAATTGAGTTCCCGGGAATTAGCGTTCCCGGGAGACCTACGTATGCACTTATGACGATTGGCGATGACGGTTACATTATACCTATTTATGAATACATATATTGTATTGAAAACTCACATTTAATTATTGACAAAATGGCCCTCGGACGATGCTACCGAAAAAGTATCTTAATAGTATGCTGATGTAAAAAAATACGTAGACGAAAATAAAATATATATCACATTATAAAAGTATAGTTGAATAAATGTGTGTATGTCATTGAAGCGAAATTCAACAACCCGCATCTGCCACACATAATACTTTCAAACATCTCATTACAAGAGATTAGCGGTACGACACACTAAAATGTCACATGTGCACTAAAAGAACATTAAAACTTACGTCCATTTTAACCAAGGTAACACAGGTAGCAAAGATTAACTATCAATGCGCTTATTATAAGGGCTAGAAAGGTCACACCTTTGCGGTGGCATTACGAAGTATTAGGGTGTTTTCGTCCCTGGGAATTTCAGCGTATTTGCCGCTTGAATGAGTCGCAATCAAAACATTGTGCCGCTGTGGTTGCATTTTATTGGTATAAATGGATGGTGATAAAAAGGTAGGTACCATTTTTAAAGGATTATTGACGAAGTGTTTGAGATTATTGAATAGTAAAAGGGTTTTTAAAAAGACGACATCATTTTCTATATCGTCTTGGTTATTAACCTGGGGGCAATACAGCAGGAACAACAAGTAGGTATATTAGCGGCAACTTAGTACCAGTCATAATAACAAATGCTTAGCATTTATATAGGTAAATATAGCGCGCGTTAAGTTTTTTAAGTAGCTACGATACACATATAAATAAATTAGGAATAACAAAATATGCATTGGTCTAAAATTACCATAATAATTGTTTTATGATCATTGTGGTTCGAACTAGGTTCTCTATTAATAACTAAGTGAAACTTATAATATGGTTTTATTCACATTAATATCTTCACATGTCATAAAAAGTTTTTTTTTTTCATGATTTTTATTTTTCATTTTATTATAAACGCTGAGAAACGGCTTCGCCAAGCATGATATAAAGTTGTCGGTGTCACCCCATACCCCTTTTGTAACGAGACAAATATGACACGTCACATTGTCTACTCAAGTGGTTATGTCACCAATAAGTACCCACTTATCCGTACAAGGACTCGGTAATAATGCATTTAATAATTCTTTCATATTAATAATAGGGCTATAAGACCGTTTTATATTTTTAGAAGTCTTAGTGTTGAGAATAATAGTAAGACTTTATCGATCTCGTTCTTGAAGTGCGTCTTTTACAAGGTAATACCAGTTTATCATTCTTAGCTCATATCATGCTTAGGGACATTCAGTCGTGTTGATGGCTACGATACTAATGGCTATAATTTAGAATTAACAATAGTTGATAATAATGATGATAATATTAATTCACAATGTATGATGGAACTTTTGTTTAACTTATGGTAACCTTTTTGCTTACAGACCAGCAATTTACCTTTTGTGAGACCTGATAGTCAAACCAAGATACGTTTGCAGCGATTTTGATGGCCCTGACGGTGCACGAGTTATTTTAAACGTCAAACTTCTATGAAATTATGACATTTACTTGACACTTGCACCGTCTGGGCTATCAGGTTCGCTGCCAACTTATCTTTGTCCGGCTCTAGAAACCTAGCTGTAGCAGTGTCCTTGCTCAGTTAAAATAAAATAGAATGTTATATTTAATTCTGTTAATGAATGTACTTAAGAGTTGTGAGGTTTCGATATATTTTTTCAAAGTACACTTATAAGTTCAGATTCGATTTGTCTTTGTAATACATTCCAGACTCATTCACAGATCTTCACCAAAAGAAGGTGTTAAACAAGTTTAAAAGTCCGTCACGGGACGCGGGTCCTCAAAGAGGAATGGACCCTCGGAGGGTAGTTGTAAACCCCTGTTTAGTCAGGCGTCGGCCCCCGGGGGCCACGGTCAGTGCCGGTGAATCAAATCATCTGCATGCACTTTTACACTATCATCGTGCGAGAAGGAGATACTTTTCGTGTTTTAAAGCTATAAGAATACATGATGTTACTAGGCAGAAGCTAAAAAGATCAGTACTTTTGTCATAGTGGCTAATATCATTAATGATGATACCTAAAGAAATTCCAGTAGTTACCACTGATAACCACTTGGTGGTAACTTGTGGGAATAACCCTTCGAGACTGGCTGGAGGGCATTAGCATCGATGTCATCTATTATGAGATAATTATTAAAAGTATTGTTTGGATTTCCTATAGGATGATAAGGACCAATCCAGACCAATCAAGAAATAGCGAAAAAAAAAAACATTCCGAATGATTAACTTTTTTTCATTTCGTTCTTGGTTGTGAAGGGAATCAATTGGGAAATAAATGAGGAAATCAATTATTAAATACAATTCAATTAAAATCTACTTTGAATATTAGGTACCTACTTCCAAAAAAATTCCGCCAATTTTCCATCACAAAAGCTTTCTCACATTAGCTCCAAATATCGCATATAAATACAAAGGGGTCATAAAGAGGGCGACTACGGAAATGAAACGTCATCGCCTTATTACTGATTATTGATACAAGCATTGTCCGCCATGATGAGACGTGTCGCAGGAGATGGGCCAACACGGCCCGCTTATTAACTCTTAATGTGTGAGGCTATTGCAGAAATATGGATATTTCATTAGAGCGGTAGAGGAGGGATTTACCGAGTTATATTATATATTTTTGTTTGGTTTATGGTTTAGTGTTTGATCCCAGTAATATTATTACTCAAACGATATTAATGATCTATTTGGTTATGTTTAAAACCATAGGGATGAGTCCTGTATTTAAAATAAACTCTTTCACACCATGCATGAAATAAAGCACCAGATAATTATTAGAAAAACGTAGACAGCAGTTAAGTTTTGACACAATTCTATTTAATGAATCGAATAGAAAGAACTAAAAAACTTGTGCTATTTTCATATAAATTCCATAAGTAGAGGCTAAAGTGGCTTATCGTTTTGACATTGAAAAGAAACTGATTTGACTAGCAGGAAAGTACCTAATTGGTTATTATAAATAAGCAAAACCATGTAAAGTTGAAGGATTTTCTCTGATTGATACTACGATGTTATTTCAAAAGAAACTAACCAAATGAAATACGATTATAATATTAACTAAAAAATAATAAAAAATCTGTTAACGCCTCGGACAATAACCGTTTCAAGACGACCCCATAGAATAGACCATTCGGGTGGGTCCGCGTCACTTCGGGAAGCTCCGACGCCCTCTAGAATTCGCCGAGTCATATTAAGCTCATCTCGAGTAAACCGTCCCGAGAGACTACTGATTATTTCCGTCTAGGATCCTAAAGGGTCTTAGTACTTTGTGTCAAATGTAAACCAAATTAGGTATTACCTGAATCTAGAAATGTACGCAGGAAAATGCAAAAAATTAAACAAGCGAACTTGACTAACGTACTATAACGAGTTCATCTTTAAATAAACGATTCTTAATATCTGAATGAACGGTAAATATTTTGTTTAAAAGTATCATAACATTGTAGTTTGTCATCTCAGTGATGTAGTCAAGTAATGTACCTACCTAGTTAAGAATTCATGGCTCTCATGAAATGAATTTAAAAAATGCCCAATACATACATATATCCCTATTCACGTCGAACATCAGTGACTAAACTCTATCACCACCTATTATGACTTGCGAAAATAAGATTGAACTGAAAGTATCAAAATCACCCAGTCATCATTACACCTCCGTCGTGGACATCTTGCGTTACACCAAGTCATAATGATGGTCTAGCCATTCGATAATAACCTCTACCCATATAAGATAAGGCTCTCGAAGATTACTATCTAAAATTGGAAGTGGTCATCTTATAGTCGACATTTGACATTAGCTGAAGTCGTGACCTTTACTTAGATTCGGTTCAAATGTACACGGAATTTAGCGTTTTTGTCCCTGGTTTCAACTTTTCATTAAAATTTAATCTGGGGTTGCTATTTGACGATTGTAATAATTCATAATAACATTTTCTTTTTTATCTCAACCTAACCCTATATTAATCTAACCAAACTCTACATAATATGTAATTTTTCTCGCATTAAATTGATTATACTTGTGAAAATGACGCACATTTTCTCCTGTTTTCTCTAATAGTTCCAATAGAAAAATCATGATTTACTGCCCAGTGGTGTAGCGCGCGCCGCCCTGGACAAAATTCTGGACAAAAATAAATAACGCAGTGTGCCCGAGGGACGGGCGATTGGGCAAATTGCGCTCTTTAGGCGGACGCTAATAATCACGTCATATCCAATTTTCGTTTCAAACGGGAGAGGAATACCAATGGGCGTTGATTGAATGAGTTTGTCTTAGACTAAGGTAGTTTCGATGAATAAAGATAGTAGCATTTATGCAGTATTTTGATTGATTTAATTAAGCTGGATCGTCACTCGTCGTTTTTCAAGCAATAGTTTTTGTATATTTTTGTCTTAACTATTTTATTATTTTATTTTGTCAACCATATAATTTTTATTACAAATACAAAAAAAGTATTCTTTGATTCAAGTATGTACATGTCTAAAATCGCAAAAATAAAATACAAAAAATATTAAACAATTCATAATACAATCACAATCCAGAGATTCAAGAGTAAGCAACTCGTTAATTATTATTTTTATATGCTAATACATCCATGTTATAATTAACGCCGTTAAAATAATTGTATGAAGTGTCGAATAGTCACACATTCCATTCATACAAATACGGCAATTAATGAGTAATCATGACTACATACATTACTAACACGCAGTAATTAATTTGCATTAACTGCATGTTTAGCGCCTCCGTGGAATGTCCATTTAATAAGACGACACAAAACACCCTCTTGTAAAAACGAATTATGCAAACAATTGACATATCATTTCATAACATTACTTTGTTAAACTCATGCTATATATGTGAGGTATTAGTAATAAAAACCTTATTCCATACAAATAAAGTTTGTATTATGTATAATACCAGACTAATGTTTTGTTCAGTCAACCCTTGATGAACACACCCCAGTGGGCAGCGATCCAACTTTACGGACAAAAAATGACCAATCTGCTAGACGCGTCGATACGGCTATGACTAATGATGCCCGCAAATTGCCTGGCTCGCAACTGGAAAATTGTTTCATTCATAAAGATTGCCCGGCTTTAAGGATGGAGATTTGATGAATAAAATAGTGGCCCCTTACGCTGTCAGACGGACAAATGTTTGTATTAACATTATCGTGCACGGATTGGATACCATTTTTCTTTGATATCCCTTTTTTGGGGATCGTTAGAATCATTTGACATTGTCTGTGGTAACATCTGCAGTGTCATTTTTAGTATAATGATCTGTAGGATAACTTAATACTTAAGTTATTTTTTGATAGCCAGCTCTAAAAACATTTTGGTTGTACCTAACGTATAAAACGAGTTATCCGTTCTAATATGTAGGTGTCAAAAATAAATAGGTATCTTATAAGCATTATAAATAAAAAATGTAGTCGAGAAAAAATAAATTAAGTGATAATCATGTAACACATAAAACCTAGTAATACATATGTATTTACACTACAAAACATTGCCCGACTCAACTCTATATGACTCAGTTACCAGTCAAAATACTCCTTACGTTTCGATCCCAGACAGTCACAGGCACATTCGCAACTAAACAAAACTAGTCGAATTAGCAATACAAAGGCTGCATTGAGCGGCAATTGAAAGGCGAAGAAAATAATAGTTATTTGCAATAATCGGAGGGACGCTTGATTGCGCCCCGGGCGGACATTTTTGCCAATTTTTGTCTAGTTGTTGCTTTAGTTAAACCAATGGGATTTCGGTGTATTTTGTTCGTTTAAAATTTATTTTAAACGTTGACCAATATAAAGTTTTATCTTTATAAAAAAAAAAAAAGCATTTATTTCGGACAATATCCATAGGTAATATGTGTTTATGTGTAATGTGTGCTTTTAATAACTCAAATGTACATATTATAGGAGGACTACTGTAGCCGTATTACATATCAAACGTGACATACAATAAATGCATTTCAGAGGATATACATATAATAGTCGCCTGTTTTATTGCATACCTATATCATTCTGAGGGCCTACCGCGAATACCGAAGTTTCGCAAGTTGCGAGCATCTTTCTCCTTTACCACAATTAAGGCGTAATTAGAGTGACAGAGAAAAATGCCTGCAATTTGCGAACTTCGGTCTTCGCGATAGACTCTCGGATTTTGAAAAAATATAAAGTCCTACAACAACGTACCATTTTCGCTCCCATTAAGCTTTAACCTATTATTCTTTCAACGTTTCCACACACATCTTAAGTCTCAAATAACCCTGATCTGATCACCCTCAACCCTAAAAGAAAGAATTAAACAAGTCGGGGTCAGCCTGATGAGGTAAAGGGGAAATAATTGATCATTTTCGGGACACTTGTCCCGCTGTTAATCCCACTGTCCAGTGTGATCGATCGGCTCTGAGTAAGGAATGTCTATTAAATTGAAGAAAGACTTGTGTTTTTGCGAAAGTTAAGTTTTGATCAAGATTATAGGTATCTTACGTGGTCCATGTCGTGACATTGCTGAAGTCTAGGATTACTTAAGTAGGTACAAATAAATAAATAAAAATAATAAACTGTATATAGCGATCTAATTAATTTTAGTTAGGTGTATATTACGGTGTAATAGATATTATAAGACAACCCTACAATTTTAAAAACTTGTCGGATGAGTGAATTTAAAGTTTTAAACTGTCGTGACTTTTTTTTGTAGTTTTAAGCAGTTTATCTTGTGTTTGACTCATGTAAAATTAGCTTCATGGATGAGGTTTGTAATCGTAGGTAGGGACCTAAATTAATTTTAATAGCTTGATAAGGCATTGGTATGTCATACCTGTTTTTGCTGTTTTTGTCAATATTTTTAATACGCTTTACATACGCATGTAGGATTTTTTCTGTCAAAATCCAGTCGAGTGCAACGATTGGTATCAGAACATTAATTTTACGTTACAAAAATAGCCCGCAACGCAATAAAATTATCTTAAACCGCAGACGGTTGTCTGGTTTTTTAAAATCGAATGTTTTTTTTATACTTTTGTTCATTTCCAAATAACAGTTAATAATCGATTTGGTTCTGGAAAAAAACTTTTATTCAAAATGAGGTTCGATTGTGACGTTTTTATTTTAGTGCAATTGAAGAGAAATCGTTGACGATTTGGATATCTTTTTAATTTCATTGTAAATATTTTTGCTATGTGCTTTTCGTATACGATATTTATCCAGCGCTTTGTTTTTTTATGTTATATGAATGAACCTTTTCCTCGCCAGAGCATATAAATTTTAGGTTACAAGTATTACTAGGTTGCTAATTGAAAACAAATCACGATTTTTCTGTTTGTCTGTCCGAGTTGTATGTTCGAAGATACAAGGTCCCCATGCAGGACAAGCTTCGGGTGAAGGAAATTCGGAAAATAGCCGGCGTACTTACATTTCCGGCGTATGGTATGAATCATGTGAATATTGTATCAGTTATCATGGAATAGATAGTAGGTGTTTTTTCGGTCGGTTGGTAAAAAGCGGCCGTACGGCGGCGCGGCGCGACGAATCGCAGTGACTTGCCGGTTGCTGATTGAGCTCGGCTTCTGTGCCACTACAGGGTGTTATATAGTCGATAATTCTGCTGGTTGAGTGGTATATAAAAACTGAAACAGTAAAAATGTCCTTCCTATACCCGAAAGTAAGGACACTCACCAGCCACATCATGCCAGACAATAGCTTAGACTATACTTGTACCTGGCTGTTCTTGCTAGTAGAAAAGTAATACAAATGAATAGGAAATTTATCATAATTAAAATATTTATAGTTACAATTAAATAATAAATATTGAACATTCTTACACAAAACTAAGCCCCACAGTAAGCTCAAGAAGGCTAGTGTTGTGGGTACTCATACAACGATAAATATAATATATAAATACTCAAATACATAGAAAACACCCATGACTCAGGAAAAAATATCCGTGCACACCACACGAATAAATGCCCTTACTGGGATTCGAACTCAGCACCATCGGCTTTACTACTTACTTACTTACTACCTGTAGTAAGTAAGTAAGTAAGTAGTAAAGCCCCTGTGGTCACTACCCACTAAGGCCAGACCAGAACCGACGAAAAAGTAATTTACGGACCTAATTAATCAGTTTGTTATTGAATCTTACCTGCAAGTTTAAATAAGGATAGGTCCTTACTTTAGATGGACAGAATTACATTTTTAATCTTTGGTCTATTTTTGATTTAGGTTGAATGAATCATCAACATACTTATTTTTGTTTGGAGTTAGGCAGTTTTGAAAAAGCAAACCAATTCATTATATCATTTAAATAGTGCCGAAGCAATCAATATTAAACAAATATTGGAAAAGCAAAGAAGTTCATTACACGTCAGTCAAGTGGCACCATAAACCAGGTAGAATCTGAGTTAATAAATTTGGGATCAACCTGTACGCATCCGATAAAAAGTAACACTAGACAAAACGTAATAGATCCATATATTTATAAAAAGGGCTAGCTATAATATCTTCCAAAGCATAGGTAACAAATATTTTTATTTTAATGTGTATCTCAACAGGACAGGGTCTATTATTACATGAAACGAATCGTTTTTATGAACTCGATGAATCAAATAATTATGTCTTTGATAGAGTTTGAGATCTGATGTCGTAGTTTGCAAATCAAAATAGTTTGAAGGAAACCATAAAGAAGTCTCAACTAATAGAAATTAAAAAAAAAGTGGCTGTGACATAATCGGACAGACAGACGGACATGACGAATCTATAAGGGTTCCTTTTTTTGCCATTTGGCTACGGAACCCTAATATAAGTAGATGGGTGTCTTTTAAAACATTTGTTTTTGGAGTTTTATAAAGTAACAATTGATATAAGTAAGTACCTAATATGTAGCTACTACATGATTGGTACTCATATTTACTTTTA
Organism: Cydia pomonella; assembly: GCF_033807575.1. Lineage (NCBI taxonomy): Eukaryota > Metazoa > Arthropoda > Insecta > Lepidoptera > Tortricidae > Cydia > Cydia pomonella. The sequence goes on along the minus strand of NC_084704.1, from coordinate 12,005,540 downwards.
TACATTATTCTCCTGTCACCCATATAGCTAATAATTTAACACAAGAATCTACGGTCATGATATTCATACACAATTGAACATATGACTATTATGGCCGTATTATCTATAGTAACCTATTTCCTATAGTAATTACAAGCCTGTTCAGTCCAACGGGGCCTAGGCAAGTGACAAAATTCCAATTCTTAGTCAAAAGTGGCTGTTCGTTGGTTGAAATGGTTGATTACTATTTTCTTGCAATAAATCTTTACTCTCACCAATAAATCCTGTTTTTACTCCAACATTTTGATCCCTTTCAGTACTTAAACCCCACTAACGGTTGCGTTATTCGTTATAATGTCCCTTAATTGTGGTTACGAGGGCTCCCGAGATTTCTCGATTGCGGTCGAAACACTTTTTGCTGGAATCGATTGAATTCGATTTTCGTCGGAAACGTCGTGATTTGGTTACTGTTTATTGGATAAAATTAAATTGTAATGTTTTTTTGGTTTGAAATTTCAACGTGTTATGAAATAATCGTTTAAATAAATTCTGCAAGTTACCTGAACAAAATGTACAACACGTTTTTTGTGATTTAATAATTAAATACTTTCAATTATAAAAACCTTTGCACTTCTTTCATTGTCAATGACTAGTCTACAAGGACTTAAGAGTTATTTTAACTTGATTTATGTAGTGTATCTGGAGTCAAAACTTCAATGACAATCTAATGAAGTTAGTTTCATAAAAACACTTTTTAATCTAGTTTCTTACATTTTCAAATATTACCTACTTAAATGTGATGGTGAATATGTTGGTCCAGTTTTTTACGCAGAATGCATGCTTCAAAAGCATTTCTTTATGATTTAGACACGGTCTTTATTTTTCAATCAAAATATCTTAGACAACGGATATGGTGTTTTTGTATGAAATTCTATCGGTTTGGAGCGTTTAGAAATTTTGATGAGGTGTGAAAGGGTTTTTATTCAGTGATTGAGTCAAAATGTTTTTGTTTTCAATATAATAGAATTTAAATGAGGTCCTGTTACATTAAGTAGTTTCATGAGTTTTTGTTATTATACATGTGTATATCGATGTTTTTGTTTCAATTAATAAATAAATAATTCAGCCTATATACGTCCCACTGCTGGGCTCGGGCATCGTCTCATGTACGAGAGAGATTGGTTAATAATCTCAATGCTTGTCGAAAGCAGGTTAGAAACTCCACTTTGAATTCCTTGCGGGTGTTTCGTTTCCAACCCGTGTGAAGTCTAAAAGAGGAGTTATAAAATGTTTATAAGTTATAGGTACGTTTAATAAATATATGTCTTTTAACTAATCATTATGTTTTCTCTACATTCTTCGTTACATCATTGTATCTAATTTCAAATACGTGTCTGTCAGTTGGTCCATTCAAGTCTCCAACCCGTTCAGTTTAGTTGGAAATGACGCGTGTTTCAAGTTTATTACTCGCGTGTCCGTCAATGAAACCGGACCGGCGCAGGCGCATGATCTTGATTAAGCTTATGTAACTCTGTGGGTAGACGATTTTGATACTTGGTTAGTGGAACCTTGTTACCTAGTGCCTGAGTGAGCTCAAAATCAAGCTGACGACAATTTTTTTTTTTATGTAGGTACCAAACTTGTTTTGTAGTAATTTTGTAAAGCGTGTTTCGTTTGTCGAAGATCGGAGTAATAAAGTGTGTAGGTACTAGTAATTAAAATATGTACAAAAAGAAAGAAGAAAGACTGAATCGATGAAGCGTATTATGTATTAGCGTAATATAAATATAAAAGAGCCTTCTTCCTAGCATTATTCGCGTCCATTGCTGGTCATTATGCCTCTTTCATAGATTTCCGTGTTGTTCTAAATGCAGCGGTTCTATGCGCGATTCGGTTCGGCGGCCTTTCCGTCTTTTTAATATCGTTCGACCGTCTGGCTCGTGGCTTTCCGTCATTTCAGCATCCCAATCGATGTCTCCTATAACAGGGGGCCTACCGCGAAAACCGAAATTCGTTTCCGAAAAAAAAAAAGAGTTACCAAATTAGAGTGACAAAGAAAAATGCCCGCAATTGACGAACTTCGATTTTCGCGGTAGGCCCCCAGTACTTAGCTGGCCACATCGGTCGTCATCCTGCGACAAATATGGCCGCTTCAATTGCGCAATTCTTATGGTGATTAATCATAACTAGATGTCAAAATGTACGTTCTAATTGGCCTCCATGTCTCACAGGCGTAGACCATAGCTGGGAGGACGCATTGGTTGTAAACCCTGGTTTTCAGTTAGGTATAGCTTCCGTGGTTTCCAGTTATTGTTTCCCTGGTTTTCTATTTCTAGGTGATCCAAATTCAAAATTAGATCCAAAATTAGAAGTTGCAACAGAAATGCCATTTTAAAGGACCGCTGAAGACCCATTGTATAAAGTGCAGTTTTACCCAAGATACATAACCCGCATCTAGTAAAAATCTGTAAATAATTTAGTAGTAAAAAGAAGAGAAAAATAACTACAAAGTTTATCCTCGTCGTCATAGACTACCCACATTTTGTACTAAATGGGTAAAATTCTCAGCCCAATTAACATTTGACTTTAGTCTTTATATTTTGTCATCGGATCTCATTATAATTTACGACTGCTTATTACTTGCCGAGAACAAGGGAACATAGAGGCTCAATTCTCGTTTATTTTGCCGCACAAAACGAATATCAAGATCGTATCTTACTGTTATACTTAAGTTTTGAACAATAATTGGGAGTTACGTAGTTTTGTTTTGCTCTGTCTTTAATACCGTCAAATGTGCATTTGTAGCTATAGCAATATTTCACGTCTCCTGGAAATTATTTTATAAAGCATTTATCGATCTTCTAGCATAGTAGTGACAAAGAGCCTGGGTTCTGTCCCGGGAAGATTTATTCGTTCCTGAGTTATGGACGATTGTTCCTCGTGTAAGCTATGGCGATAGAGATATCCGAGTCCATAACTTTAGTAACCGCTAAAGATGTGTCTGTTTGTATAGGTAAATCCAGCCACATTTGGAGCCATGGCGAAGGTAAGCGGAGTCACGAGGAAGATAACATCTTTATTTCCAGGTCGTATACAACTTGTTATTGTACTTATACAGCCTTTGTTCGCATTGTTGTAGGTACTTACCAAGAAATTGTTTCGGATTAATTGCTTTTAAATTTTGGAAAATTGTGATAGGTAGTACATTGAAGATATTAAATGAGTTGTACAGTTCCTAAGTTTTGATGAACACTTCCTAGTAACAGGATTTTATTGGTTGGTTTTAAATAAAAGTATTATAATTAATTCGATATATGTTTAGGATATCAAATATATGGCATTGGCATCCCACAAAAAATATTCAAAAGGACCCTAAGAAGAATTAGTATGTAGCTGAAATTGGATGAATTTTAATATGTATTCCAATTAGAACGCTTCCTATTGCATCTACTTTTCTACCAAACTTACGCAGGTAAAAATATTTAGATTTTATTTTGAACTTTAAAGCAATAATATCCATTTTTTTTAAATTGTTATGATTCATGAGTGGCTGTGCTTACTTCCTGTTCACATTATTTTCTAAGTGAGGTAACAACTGTCATTAAGTTAGCACAAAATGTTTAGGAACAAGTATGACGGCTTTAGAGATACGAATCAGAATTTTAAACGTTGCTCTTGCGCAGGTTTATTGTCTTGTTAAACGTTTATTCCTTATCATTGTCAAACCTGTTAAAATGCCATTAACGTGTTTTACGGCCGTTGAGTTTTGGCGAGTTGGGGAATGTTTTTGCAATATATGTTAAATCACATCTTATATTATAATATTTGGAAGCGTCAATAAGAAGAAGCACATAAAAACATAATGCCAATTAGTGTTAAATGCAAATTAAATTATTTCTCATATTTGATGGCTTATTGTTGTTTAATAAATATTATTAATGCAGGAAATCTAACAGTTGATTAAGGTGCATTATTTAGGTATAATATGGATAAGACATCAGATATGAGAGTCTATAAAAACTTTTAACACTTCCGTGACCAAGCTTGGCGAGTCCTTGGTATCGAAGGTGTTAACTTAAAAACTAAAAAATAAGAAAAAATGAAACGTGCCCAGGTTCGAGATTGGTTGCTGGTTGCTGGCGACAGATATCCGGGCTTGTCTGTACGAACCAGGAATGGGTGAAGGCCGGGTTCAGCGCCGGGTTGAGGCCCGGGGCCGGCCCGGGCAGCCCCATCACCCCGGGCAACCCGCCCCCCCTCTGGTGGTGGTGGAACCCAGACGCCACTGCGTAGTCCATGGCCACTGCCTGATACGGCAACATCACTTAAATTCCCCGACACATCCCAACTATCAAAACTGTTCCTTGTCTATGGTCACGTAAACACTACCAGCTGTTCCGAATTTCAGTCCGATGTCACTTCAGTTATCAAACAAGCTCTATTTTGGGTGATCATTTACGGGTAGTCGCCGGGGAAATGTCACGCACAACCACCCACTTAATAAATATTCTGGGCATATATCCGTTTTTACGCGGACGTGACCCGCGCGCTACTGTCCGCTCTTCACGTACAGAGACCGATTATCGAAAACAGTTGCATGCGTCCCCCTCCTGCGGCCGCGGACGTGCAACTGAAACGAAGCACGCGCCAAACGCGACTCTATCACACAACCTAGACACCCCGATGCACCTTCGGCTCGCGGAGAGGGACGCCGCTAGCCCACCGTTAAGGATGGCGTCATCGATCGGTCGTCATCGCGAAGTTAAAAGGCTGCGTCGTTACACGGGCCGTAATAGGCGGTTACGTGATTGGGCGTGGCCTGAGCTATTAAGTTGAATAGTCGCGTTGTGATTGGTTGAAATTGGTAGTAGTCGTCTACGTGATATGTTCAGGAATACGTTTATAGCTAGCTCATAGAATATAATAAGTGAGTTGTAGTTTGGATGCGCGCCAGTCGGACCGGCGTGTTGTGGTTTCCATTCCCGTTTGTGTAATGGTTTTTAATTATTAGTTTAGGGCCGTTAATGGGTTAGTTGCGTGTTGTTCGGATGCGTTTAGGTGAATGAACGGGGGCGTGGCTAACTGATCTATTGATTGACAGGCAGTCTGCAGAAGCGATGCAAAAACTAAAGCCTACTAGACGAGTAGGAGCAATATAATTGTACCTTGCCAGTTTATTTATAGGTAGTTTCCACTTTGTTGCCATATTACGTTTTTGTGCGGTTTTGGACCAATCGCCAATCGCTAGTATACAATTCATTGACTCTACATTTAAGTACATTACCACAGTACAAAATCCCTAGAGTCCCTTCAACTTAAAAACTAAGCACTTAAGTATAAAAAAAAAGTATCGGGTTATGGTGTAAACAAAAACTACCGTATTTTGTAAAGTAGGTCTCTAACTATTAGTACCTCTGTACTAAAGGGTTCTGATTGTACAGTGTATACTTATAGGTTCTTTACCTTAATCTATTACAGTAAGGTGAAAAAATGGAAATACATATTTATGAACTCGACTGTAATAATCTAATAATAGATTATGAGTTGTTATACAAATGCATGTTACGATATGTCAGCATCAAAAGTGACATTGCTGGTTGAAGAAACGTCACTTTTGACACAGAAAGATCATATTTATAAAAAATTCAGATAAAGTTAATTACCTGTTTTTACAAACTGATTACTTCTCTAGGATATCTCGCAGTCGTGTTCTGATTTTAACAACCATTTATGACTTAGATCAGATCCATAATTAATCCAGATCTAATTCATAACATAACCTACCTACGTAACCGTTGAATATTAACATTGCATTAAGAACAACAAAAGTCCGTAGCACTGACATTAGATCTACGTGATAATTGTCCTTATCAGTGCTACGACTGCTACGCCGTTTCAGCGTAGAGCTGTAGCCAATGTCGCGAAATTACGTATTAGGAAAACTGCAAATCTTGAAAGTGAATTAAATAATTTTAGGTTCTTTTTAGTTTAACAAATGTAACAGATAGTACTCATATATTCGTCAGTAACTTCAAAATATGTATTTCACGATATGAAATCGATACAATTCACTGAACGGAGGAAAATATCTGTAAAGGCAACTAGCTATCATAGAAGAGAAAGTTGCCAGAAGCACAACTACGCCCTTAAATTTATTGATAATCAAATACAAATGCAATCCGCCACATGCTTCGTCAAAACACAAATATAATCCGCATATGCATCGTCACAAACTTGTTGTACCTTAACACTAAAACAACTTATCTTCCTTACTTAAACATCCTAAATCCTAATAACTTAAGCTGCCTGTTGAAGTGTGTAGTAAGTTATCTACAAGACGTTAGCTCCTGATAGACACATCAAATAAAGTTAATAAATATGTAAGAAATTATTATCTTTTATCTATTAGAAATTGCTCCTTTGAGCCGTGTCATTAAATATGGGACAACGCCAAAAAGATGATGATGAATCTATTGGAAAAACAACTTGTATACATATACAACGTGTTACACCAGCTACTAAAAGTCATACATACATACAGAACAACTTTTACTGTGGGACCAACCCTGAAACCGCGAAGAGCAAATGGACTCCCCCATATATTTTGGCTGGCTGATGTTGATATCTTATATGGGAGAGTAATTTTTTTTTATTGCGATTTGGGGATTGGTCTCATAGTAAAAGTTGCTCAATATGACCTACTTATACAACGTGTACCCACCCCACTTTCAGTGGCTGGTGTAACACGTTGTTTATGACCTTGGCTGTGCCTAAATCTCTGAGGTTACTGTATAGTTAGATTATAGTTAGGTCCAGGAGTTATTAAAAAGTTTACTTTACCTGACGTTAATGGGCAATTTTATATTTATTTCTTGTTGGTTTAAACTACACTTTTTTTTAATTCTTTTTTATTCTAATATGAGAAATTTTGTCTCCAATCCGTTACCATTTCTCATAGACTTTGTATGACGGTAACCGAATAGAAGAAATGAAAAATATATGGAAATGTTGGGTGACTTTTTGCTCCTATTAGGATCAAACGAGCCCACGATTCAGAGTAAAAATAACATAACAAAATCTCAAATTTAAAAGAAAAGTGTAGTATAAAATGGCCCTATTATTAAAATCCACTAAAAATTCTCCATACTAGGCAAGATTTCATCTCAGTACCCACAAGAGGTAGTCCGCAATCAATATTCAGGTTCAAGTTCGCCAGTACGCCGCGCGCCTGGCAATGGCCACGGAACGAGGGTTTTGTTCAGCAGCAACGTGACTGTCCTTAACGGGCTCGTGGACTCGGGCGCCGCCGGATCAGCTGTTTGTCTACGGATACCATCGTTTCGTGAGAAAACTTTCATCTACTGAATTGTAAAGAAGTCTTTTTTCCCTACTTTTCACCTTTGAAAAATTTTCTTTATTACATATTAATATTATTATACGAAAAGCTAAAGATACAACAACACTACCTATAAATTCCTTAAATTTTTTACTCCATTGATTTTCTGACGAGGATTTTAGGACCAAATTTGACGCTTAAACTGACTAAAACTACATTATAAACTTATAATTCGTCCAAACCCGAAACTACGTCGGAATGTGATCAATCAATTGACATAAGACACTTTCAATAACAATAATAACATGACACACTTAGATATTCTTTTAGTATTTTTACATGTGCAGAATTCTTAGGAGTTGAAAGAATGAGGCTTGAATCGTGTATTTTTAATCAGGTCCGTTAAAGGGTTAATTAACTAAATAAAACCAGGTATTCTACAATCTACTAAGCGTAAATCTGGATCTAACAGCAACACAATTATCTAATTCTAACGTGCACCGGACGCTGCGGCTTCCGGCGCGTCCTAGCGTCGGATATGTGCAGTGTTGACCCATCATTACGCCGACGTTAGGTGTGTGTTGACCCATCATTATGGCAAATCATGATCATCGGGATGTGGTAGGTAGTAGTATACCGGATTTAAGCCGCGCAGCGGATTCAAACTTGTTGAGGTTAATGATTATTAAGGCCCAATTTGGGAATAAAATAAAGACTTAGTCTGAATGTATACTAAAATTGTTTGTCTGCTGTGGGCAAATTTACTTTTGGTTGCTAAACTTTTAGGTGACTACTAAGTAGTATTTCTAAACTTGCAATGTAAAAACATTACTTGAAGTAGATTCGTGATCAGTATTTTTTTACTTCAAAAACAAGTCTTAGCCACAACAACACTTAAACAAATAAATAGTTACACAAAAACACCTTTTTTTTGTTTTTACGTGACAAATTTTCCAATATAAAGCAACTTATAAAAAGAAAAAGTTCAACGAACCCTCACACGATTGGTACATTTCAAAAATCGAATGTCAAGTTCGTGGACAGGTTCAAGCACCTGTCGCATTGGTTTAAATAGAGAAAAAATAAAATCACGAATTTAACCAATAAGAAGGCAGTTTTAACACTGGTTTGTAAATGCGGTCGACGCGTAGACAGGGATGCATAGTGTGGGAAGTAGCGGTTCTATTGATTACAAGTTTATTTTTAAATTTGCGACACAACAGAGCAGCCTTGCTATTAGCGTTCTTCAATAATTGTTCATTTTATGGGCCATTTTTCTCTTATTTATTATTATTCACTTTTTTAGATTTTTTTTTTATGTTATTTCTACTCAGAATCACTTGATCCTTCGATCCCACTTGGGGAAAAAAGGTATTACAATATTTTTATTTTCATTACATTACCATTTTTCATAGCATTACCATTTTTCATTTTTCATGTTAGTATTATGATGGAAACGAAATAGAAAAAACGAAAAATGTATGGCAATGTTGTAATATTTTTTCTATTACAATCTAAAGAGCTCGTGAATCTAAGTAGAAATAACATAAACGTTCGGAAATGTAAAAAAGTGTAGTGTACAGTTTAAAAAAATGGTGCAGGATACCTAAAAATAATTAATAATTTTTTCATTTGACCGAAGAATTCATAATATTTTCTTGTTCATATACTGAGAACAATGCAGGCTATATGCCCTATTTATAAGTTTAAAAAAATACTGAGTCATACAGTTTACGCACCTCATGTTTAGTTTACGTTGAAATAATTTAGCTATCCTTTTATGAATTTATCTAAACTAGAATACCTAACTATTATTTAGAATGATACAAATATTACCAACTCAGAAAAAAATTCTATAAAATCCCGCATCGTAGCATGATAACCGCTTATTTCAAGCATTCCGCTACCTCCACCGCTATCGCCACCACTATCATACACCCCCGCGTTTCTCCGCGTCCGTATTTCGTGACCGTGTCCATCTAAACGGTCAGTTCATTGATTATGTCCAGATTCCGCCTTTACGGTACACCTACTTACTGAACCAAAATAACTATTTCGATACTGGAAAAAATGTTTTTTTAGAGAGAGAGAGAGAGACAGAAAGAGGGACAGATAGATATTAAAATAAATATAGCCATTTGGACATTTAATTCAATCTCAGGTCCATTTGGCACCGTAAAGAATTGTCTACTCGAGTGAAGTCTGGGTGATCTTAATACTGATTCGTTTTTCAGAGTAATAGTTTCGGTAATTGATTCGATTTGAATTATACCGGTGGGATTCGTTTTCGTTTTATATTGTTGAATTACTATTTTTTCATTTTTTTCTAACATCGTAAATAGGATTTAAAACTTTCGCGTTGTCAGAGCAGACACTATCACTTGGAATGACATTATTATGACATTCCAATGTTTGACAATGACATTTCATAACATCCCTATCTCTAAACACCTTTCAATATTCTACAATGTAGAATCTACATAATTACTAGCGAAGAACAAAAATTAAATGACTGGTCCTAACTCTCCAAACTCTCGGGATGGGCAACTTGGACGTATATTTTTAGGCCGCCATTTGGTTTGGATGGCAAATTTGACAGTTGTAGCACATTTTATTTAATAGATGGGAGTTTTCAGGAAATAGCGTACCCAATTAGCGTAAGTTGTTATGAAAAGTTAATCGTTGTCAGTTTTGTAACGACAATTAAGAATGAAAACTTTATGGGGATCAACTTTTTGCCTTTTTAGGGTTCCGTAGCCAAATGGCATAAAACGGAACCCTTATAGTTTCGCCATGTCCGTCTGTCTGTCTGTCTGTCTGTCTGTCTGTCTGTCTGTCTGTCTGTCTGTCTGTCCGAGGCTTTGCTCCGTGGTCGTTAGTGCTAGAAAGCTGAAATTTGGCATGGATATATAAATCAATAAAGCCGACAAAGTCGTACAATAAAATCTAAAAATTTAATTTTTTTTAGGGTACCTCCCCTACACGTAAAGTGGGGGTAAATTTTTTTTTTCGCTTCAACCCTAGAGTGTGGGGTATCGTTGGAAAGGTCTTTCAAAACTAATAGGGGTTTTCAAGAAACATTTTTTGATAAAGTGAATATATTCGGAGATAATCGCTCCGAAAGAAAAAAAAAATGTGTCCCCCCCCCTCTAACTTTTGAACCATAGGTCCAAAAAATATGAAAAAAATCGTGGAAGTAGAGCTTAACAAAGACATTAAATGAAAACTATAGCAGACATGATCAGTTTAGCTGTTTTTGAGTTATCGCAAAAAGTTTTCCCTTCATAGTAAAAAGACTTACTTTAATTAGGTACTGATTATGCAAATTTGCCTATTTGTTTAACTCGGGTGAAAGGTACCGCTTCATCCCTTGGTTAACAATTTACTATACTTTAAGCTCCAGTTTAGCTTATTGTGACGGAAGAGTAACTACGGAACCCTACACTGAGCGTGGCCCGACATGCTCTTGGCCGGTTTTTATTTTACTTTGAAATATCGCTTATAGTTTATGAATTTTTTGTCGAAACCTAAACCAAATTTTTGTTAAACCTAATGCTTAATTTTCGTTACAGAACTGACAGTGATTAACTTTTCTTAACAACTCACGCTAATTGGGTACACTATTTTCTGAAAGCTCCGAGATACGATAATATTGTTTATGAATAGTTTTTCGCTTAAACAACGTGTTTTAATTATCAAAACATTCTACTCAACCCAATTCTGTACTGCGGAAACGCTATGAAAATTGCATTAATTTCAAAAAACTGTTTGTTTGACCACCAGGATCCCCGAATTTAACAGTTCCTGATTTTTTTCTGTGGGCCTATCTAAAAGGATGTGTCTATGCTAACAGGCCGATTAACCTTCAACAGTACCTAATTTAATTGTAATTTAATATTATTCACCTGTAATTTGACACAATTAAATATAATTTTAACTTAAATGTATAGGTATTTGTGTTATTTAATTGATTTACGTTGACTTTGTTTGTTTGGTAATATTATCTAGACAAAACTTTTGTATATCTTTAAATGTAGTTTATTTTGGCTTTCAAAATGCAATTCGTTTCCTATTTTGTTCCTTAAAAAAATATTTTAGTTTCAGATCCTAATGGATTTTCTTTCCCCCCCTTAATATTGTATGCTTTAGGTAGGCTACGTAGGTATTTGGGTTGTTTGAGCCGGGTCTAATAACGTTGTTTCAAACAAAAACATCACTTTTGACATTGACTTATCCGATCCATATCGTATCTAGAGCAAATTTTTGACGTATATTAAAATTCGAATCGGGCCGCTAGTTCATATCTGCTCGGATTAACTAACTCAGTACCTGGGCGACCGAGCTTTGCTCGGTTTTAACTATTTATTTTAATATGGTGGTGTATAGGTGATAATCTACATAAACTTAAAAAGTAAAATGTGAACTGACAATTTTATTTACAATCGATTTTAACCTTACAGCACTTCTCACAGAGTAACGCCATCTATTGTCAATTTCTCTTATTACATAGGTCATTTTTTTACTAAATTAAACTTGTCTAAAATAATAAAAATTAAAAAAAAATATATAAACTTGAACATATAAAAAAAAAACAAAAGTTAGTCACCGGGCGAGATTCGAACCCGTAACACGCGTTTCTAGCCGTCCGAGTCGTGACCCGCTGGACCAGACGGACAGTGGCCGGCAACACGAAATTAGCGACCATATTCTGCGTCGAAAGAAAAACGCATGAAAACTCGAAAACACGCGTTTTCCCAAGCATAAGACTAATCTAGATCGATTGTATACCCCCAAAAAACCCCCATATACCAAATTTCAGCGAAATCGTTAGAGCCGTTTCTGAGATCACAGAAATATATATATATATTTATATATATACAAGAATTGCTCGTTTAAAGGTATAAGATATCCCTTTAAGATCAGTCTTCTTCAATCCGTATGTGTATGCGTTCCTAAACTTAGTAGGTATATTGTACAAGTTTTAAAAATTCTAGTTCAATTTGTTTTACTTTTATCCCAGTCCACAACATGGTTTACCTGAAGCAAACTCATACCGCCTAAGCTCAATCTTCGATCCGCCCCAATGGTGGCTGGTGAATTTTAATCAGCCCGATCGATGGCCCACATCCGAGGGGTCGGGCACCGGCCTTCGGGTCACTTATGCTAGCTTCGCACGTATTAATGAACTATTTTTTTAATAGCGCGAACGTGCTAAATGTTTTCCGATATCGACGTCTGACGGGATGTTTCTATGAGGGGTCATGTTGTTTTACCTGTATACGGAAGGAAAGTGTTATTACTGTTTCATTCGTAAATCAACCTGTAATTTGGTTGATTTTTTTTAGCATACTTTCGGATTGGGGACTACGATAATTGTTATCTGAGATAGACAATTTACTGACAGGTAGAGTGTTCCTATATCGACAAATTAAATTAACGATACTTTTCCCTAATACTAGTAATCGCTTTGTGTTGAATTGAATAAGTTATATAAGTACTCCCTAGAATCTGAGGTCTATATACCAATGATACCTATTGTAATAATAGTCATCGTAAAATTTGTCTTTAAATGAGATATGTAAGTGACATACTAATTACGTGTACAACACCGCGTTCCTTGCGTACCTTTTACAATTTTTAATTATAAGTAGCGTTAGGGTGGCAGTTTTCATGAGCAAATGAACGCTTCCTTTTTTGCCACTTTTTTATGGAACCTTTTTTACCAGTTTTGTGTTATTTCTAGTCAAGCTCGCGAGCCCTTTCCATCCTTATAGGTGAAAAAAAGTTTCCCGAAATTTTCATACAATTCTAACTTTTCTTTTTCTTACCGCCATGCAAAGTATATGGAGAAATGCTAACACAATAGATATAAAACTCTGGGACATTTTTAATCCCATTGGGATCGAAAGAGCTCGTGATTCTGAGTCGAAGAACACAAAATTAATGAAAAAAATACAAAATTTATGAAATTGGTTTTTTTAAGAAACGCTCAAATAACTAAAATATTAAAAAAAATATTTAATATTATCCACAACATTGACAATTATGGTGTATGAGGGTTGTCAGTATTTTGTAAACTCTGGTGTCAGTCAAATTGAGTTGAAATTTAATAACTTAAAAAAAGAAGAAGAATAATTTTGTATACTGAAACAAGGTCAAGCATGCCTTGATCACGTCACTTATCAGAGGTAGAGAGGAAGAGGAAGAGTAGGTAGATGCTGCTCCCGCTATCATTTGTGCTCATTTTTTCACCGACACTCGAGTTTGCAAAACGATTAAAATATATTCACCTGAACGTAACACACACATGAGCAGCATGACGAATGAGATGGAACGTTTCGACTCACACATTAAACAGTTATGCAAACTTTCCCACGATACTAATTAACACTTTTACACCTCATCGAGTCATTCGCGTGGCTAATTGGTCTATTGGCAGGTAATCAATAGTCATTAAATATTAATAAAGATTAACAGTGATTAATTTACCTTCTATACGAGTTCAAGTATATACAGTATGTAACAGGACGAAAAGCAAAGAAAGAGACCCATTAATGTTTAGGTCATAATGAACTACTTTAATTAAATCACGACAAACATTTGGCTGTTTTATAGTTACATTTTGCTGGTCCGATGTTGAAATTATCCTATGGGAGAGTTCATTTTTGCGATTTCGGGGTTGGTGCCATAATAAAAGTTGCTCAGTATGACCTAAACATTAATGTGTCCCTTTCTTTGCCTTTCGTTCTGTTTACATACTGTATTTTCAAGCTTCCAATCGAATTACTCCAAGCTTGTGAGTCCCCGTAACTGATATTGTAGAAATTCCATATAAGGTATTTACAAGTATTAATATGTGCCTACCTTACCTGCTGCTCATACCTGCATTCTCATTAAATAGTCACAATTGAACCTAAGTTAAACTTACCCCGTTTCAGCAATTTAACGATAAGTTATGCGTTCAGTCCAATGTTCATTATCTTATTGTTAGTTCACTTGAGCGAAACGCAAAAGTAAATAGGTACATAAATTACAGAAAAATCGTGTGAACATCTACTAGTATATTGATTATCTGAAAAACCACAACTAATCATCTTAGGTAGTAAAAATAGCTGCTAAAATAATAGGCAAGTACTTCTATTTTTAATAAACCTAAAGTCCGGCAATATACCTAATTGCAACTATAAGATAATTGCTACTACTCTACAGTAGAAATAAGTATAACTACTCATAAAAGTAGTTAGTTAGGATTACGCTAATTCTTATATTTGAGCTATCTGACCTTAATAAAAAGCGACCAAGTGCGAGTCGGACACGCCCATGAAGGGTGCCGTACTATTTATGACGTATTCAAAAAAACTACTTATTAGATCTCGTTCAAACCAATTTTCGGTGGAAGTTTGCATAGTAATGTCCATCATATATTTTTTTCAGTTTTATCATTCTCTTATTTTAGAAGTTACAGAGGGGTGGGGGGACATATTTTATCACTTTGGAAGTGTCTCTCGCGCAAACTGTTTAGTTCAGTTTAGAAAAAAATGTTATTAGAAACCTCAATATCATTTTTGAAGACCTATCCATAGATACCCCCCACGTATGGGTTAGATGAAAATTTATTTTTTTGAGTTTCAGTATTTAGTATGGGGAACCCCAAAAATTTATTGTTTTTTTTTTCTATTTTTGTGTGAAAATCTTAATGCGGTTCACAGAATACATCTACTTACCAAGTTTCAACAGTATAGTTCTTATACTTTCGGAAAAAAGTGGCTGTGACATACGGACGGACAGACAGACAGACATGACGAATCCATAAGGGTTCCGTTTTTTGCCATTTGGCTACGGAACCCAAAAAAGGAATATAGGTCCAAACATTTGACTACTGAGTAACTAAATCAAGTATTAAACCTCATACATATCTCAGTCCATACACCAATTAATCACAAACTAACTTCCTAAATATACCAACAAGAGCTACCCAAGTAAACCATTTATCCTAATGTATACAAACACAGCATATCCACAAACAACATAAACATTCACTTACGCCGGAATAAACATGTCCAACTCGCAATCTCCATATTACCCCAGAATTAGGGAAGATCGCGCGTTAAGATGGCAACCCCGATACTTTGATATGAATTAAGATATTCTAATTTTAATTGTCCATGCGAGTGTTGCCGGGGTTCGGGGTAAACGCTTTTATTTTAGATGCGTTAATTAAAAGATATATGATGCATATTTTGTTACATTTCATATTTTTAGTTATAAATTTCAAAATGGTTATGTACAGTCAGGTAAAAAAGCCAAAAATACTTGAGTACTTGCTATTTAGTTTAAATTCTGAGACAGCAAGTTTGGTAAGACAAACTTGTGAAGTATGATCCTCAAATCCCAGAGCTCGCCTAAACTCATAATAACGAGAACTTTACACACTTTAATACTTTCGGCACCTCGGTGTCAACGAACTTGGCAGGGTTATTCTGGACTTAAGCTTAAAACGCATCACTTAATTCAAACTTAACAACAAAAAAGTATAGATCAACGACCTCGTTTTCGAAAACAGAAATAAAATGTAAAAAAAAGGAAATTATTGAAGACAATTTTTCTCATTGTTATTATTTCTCGAGTGATTCTGTAAAATTCTCCGTGATATTTATGCTTGAAATTTATGCCTTAATTCATAAGCTATTGAATGATTATTATTTTTTAAATGTGCGACTGGTAAATGGAGAGATTTTGGTACATTAACCAAGTGCAGTCGTGTTTGGCTCCATAAAACTTTGGAAGGGTGCATTTTTAAAATGGTTGAGAAAAAATATAGAAATAATAAGGGGTGATTTGTCGATAAAATTCATCGTACTATACGTGGTTATCGGCTCCACTATACGTGCCCAAACACATATAATCCACTGATCCAAAGTAAGATTTATTTATGTACCATACTTATTCGAACCTAATTAGTCAAGGAAGAAGCCATGGAGCCAAAATTACATTTTTCTTATTATTTTTGAATGCTATTTAAAAGAGGTTAACCCTTTTTCAGGCCGCACCAATCTAGAAGTTTTCCTAAAAAATAAAAAAATATATTCCAATTAGTCCAGCTTTGATGATTCATTTGAAAACAAGTCATATTTCCCGAAACTGCAATCTAATTTGAACCTTAAATCCGGAGGCTAAAGTTGAAATTCTATTGGCGCGCGTATGTGGTCAATAAATCGCACTATGCCTGCAAAAGGGTTAAAGATTTATTTTTTACTGCCATCATTGCACACCGATATGTCGTTACCATACTTGCGAAAATACTCAATTTATAAATCTAGTTAACTACGTTAAATCCTGAATAAGGGCCCTAAGAAATTTGAACCCTGATAAGATCTCAGCAAAACATAAAACTTTGCATATGGGTGTAATTAGGGTGACTTTGTGTAACTGCAGATAAACTAAATAAATTAATAAAGCAACCCTTAGCAGGGTTAAGATGAACGCGATATGTTAACCCTTTTGCGCTTATCTTGTAAAACAAAATAAAAATTTGCATTTGGTAAAGTAATTTGTTATTTTTTGAAGGTCTGTAAATTATTTTAATATTTTTTTATGTAATTAATGAATAATTAAAAATATTCCAAGTCCCACAGAAAACTTGATAAGCCTTATATTGTGGGTAATTTTTATTTTATAAGTATATGTACTATAATGATTAAGTGGACAGTCTCACGTAATGCGGTGTTCTAGAAGTACTTATATTTATTCACTTTCATATTAAAGATAGGCCTTAACCCCTTAGCACATGTAATAAAAAATATTTGTTGAAGTTTTAACTATAATGGAGTTGAATATCATATCCGCCATATATGGCTTCGTATGCGGCCGTTAATGTATTAAGTAATATACCTACGTATGTTGTAAGTATTATCCACGTAGACCAACTGAATTAAGTATCTATTGGATAATACTTACAATAGGTATGTCTTTATTACGATTAAATTAAAATTATACCACTTTACTGATATCCATTTTTGTATTAAAACTTCTCTAATTCTTAGTAGGTAGTAGTACCCATATTTTGTTCTAAGGGGTCTTACCCATTTAAATGCACGACAATATCTTTCTCATTGTTATAATCCGATACCTTACAGAATATACGTTTATCTGTAACACTTATTAAAGCTCTAAAATCTCCCGAAAACACCGGATATGAGTTTAGCAGCTCATCGCCATGCGAGGCACGGCCGCGCCCTCACCCCTAGCGAGTATACTTATACCTTACTATGTTGTGAGCCTGACGCGAGAATGGATCAAAGGCTCGGTGCACGCACGTCATGTTCCTTCTCGAAGTCATCGTTACTTACCGTCCATCATGTCAGACAGTGGATAAATGTTTGGATGCTTGTTTGGGAACCGTAACCCCTTCTGAAATAGAGTTCAAGTTCTAACATAAATTAGGTTTCAGTCCTAAGAATCGTCTCGGTAGCGGCTGTACGACCTGTTTTCTTAAACATAAAGCATTCTTCCATCTGATGCCGGAAATGCACCTGAGCCCTAGCACCGATATTATAAGGAGTGGTTCAGTAAAAAGTGGCAGTGAATTATCTAGTATATTTTTTTATTTTTTTACTAATTATGAAGTAGTTTATTTTTTTCAGTAATCTGTAGATAAAATACTATATAATAACAATAAAATCATATTGATAAATATCAGATTGTTTGAGTTTTCTCATTTTTATTGCAATGTACTTCGTAACTTTTTGTACAATACAATTTGACAATCTTCATCTGCCGTTTTCCACAATGCCACACTTGAATTTCAATTTTCACAACTAGTATGCTTTTAGGAATATCATCTTACGAATAAGTTATACCAATAAACTGGAGTTCATCTTCGGTAGCCAGGAAGTCTCTCCAATCTAACGTCTGACAGAGGTTTTTCTATGGGAGACAAATTTCTGTAAAAACGGCAAATGCACAAAAATGGAAATTCCATGTAACTACCTCAAAGTGAAGTCAAATAAAAAAAGTGCAATATCGAACATAAGACAATTTAATAATGTATTAAGTAGCTTATCAAACTTAAATAAAAAACTATGTTTATGAGGAACACCTCATGAATTCTCTCAGTAGACGCTTTTCAAAAAGTCTTAGGAGACATGTAATATAAAAGGCGAACATTTCGACATGTAATATAAAAGGCGAACATTTCAATTCGCCCTTTTATTATACTCGTAAATACTATTGTATTTAATTGTATAGAATAGTATGTACGGATTACTGCAAAAATGCGCTACTTAAAAATTATCACTGATACGTTGTGCGAGGAAGCCGCCAGCTTTTCGGTCACCATGTAAATGTGTTACACAACCTTAATATGTACCTACCTATGACATTAGGTTGTGGTGGTTGTAGGTGCTAGGTACGGTCACGTCTGAAAATATCGATACGAAAAAAGTGCCAAAAATATGTATTAACGACTTTATTGCCCATATATTAGGGTAGTGTATACATATTTTTGGCACTTATTTCGTATCGATATCTTCAGACGTGACTGTACGAGTAGATACAGTACAGTAGATAAAGTGTAGGAATGGATCGAAGCTTGATTAGCGTCGAAGGGAAAGTGAAGAATCACTCAGGTTAGGTCACGTCGTGCATGGCTACTCTTTGGTCAGTATCGGTTTCAATTTCAGTATTCCAGATACTTAACTAAGTAAACTAAGTAGGTAGGTACAAGTAACAGAATGGCACAGAAATCCCATAAAGCAGCAAATACAGGTCTTATTTTTCCCACGTAAGAGCTATGGGACATATTTTTGAGTAGGTAAGATGTGTGCACCCATATTTTTACATTTGTCTGTACAAATCTGACTCTATTTAGTGATAAGTACGTATGTAAATAAATCATAATTATAATTAAATGAATTATAATTTATCATTCATAAAATAATGTTCTTTAATTTTCAGTGTAGGACAGGCAAAAAATAAATATTTACTTATTTGCAGGGACAATACTCGCACTTTTAATACAGTTAATGTAACATTGCCTTATATGGCGGAGACTTCGTAAATTTATCCAATAACGCTGACGAATGTAAAAACAAGTAATGAGTCATTACTAATCATATTTTATTGAAGTATTACTCAAGTCAACATTTTTATTGGTAGTTACAGACTTACTACAATGACGGTGTATTTCTTTAAACGAGTGAGTTAGTATAAGGAAAGCGCCAACAGATGTATACTAATATCCACAGGCCATTCGCGAACCCCATCGAAACTTAACACATTTTTCCAACTTAATTCCCTACAAAAAGTGGACAAATTCTTTAATTCGCACAAATTGGCGCTTGCAGTTTAAAGCGCGATTACATTAACCTCCCCTCGCCGTCAAATGCCAGTACATTTTTAAAACGTTTTAAAAAGAAAAAAAGATCGGTTAAGGGTATTTTAAGAGGGATCCGTATAACGTCATGTATTGGGTAAACAAAATTAAATATCAGCCAATGTTATAGTATTGCGAATGTCAAACCGACTAAATTAACCGAAATATACTCGAATATGTTAATTTTTGGCAATTAAATAGGTAAACCCGCAATGAAAACGGTTGATTTTATATGGAGATGTCCATACAAAGTAAGTGAAATGAGACTTTAATTGCTCCTGACTGTGCGTCTAGTGCATATTCATTCATTCTGTTAGTACCATAATATTAATTAGAGAGATATCCACCTAAAAGTGTTCTAGATGGTGGTACTTTTCATTTTTTTGAGAAGACTACGTTTCTGTATGCCTGGGGAACCCCAAAGAAGGCGAGGTAAGTGCAGTTTTTGCGACGGTAAGCGCGGGCCCAATAACGCGGGGTAATTTTTCAATTGTCCGTGTTAGAATTCTCCGACGCACCTTGTTCTTGGATGGTGCTATGCAGTGAGACAACTATTCCATATAGCTGTGTATATAAGTACTCGTACGTAACATGATTATCTAAAGTGTACACACAATTTGCAACGCCTATTTGTTGTCTGAAAAAGTATTCAACTCAGTCAGAATGTAATCCTGAATCGAAACTCCCTACCGGAGCTACATTAATGTTTGGGAAAAGAATTTAAACCATCCGCAGGTACAGTAGGGTTCAAAAGTGCATGGACAGTTATGATTGAAGTCATTCATAAATTGTCCTTGCAAATTTGAACCTGATAGTACATGGGTTTTTTAATTAGGTTTTGTAACTACGTAAAAAAAGTTTTATTCTTATTTAAGTATCTAGAGTAAATATCATTATAATTTAGTAAAATCAACCAACCATTATTTACGTGTCAGTTAAAATGCTTTTTAACTAGAAGTGATGACTTGATGAAAATCGTCGCTTGACTTACTGCAATACATTTTCTTTGCAAATTTGCGTACTTGCACGCTAATATCTTAGTAGTACTTATTTTTTGGGTGTGTATCGGTTGTCTACATTACTCTATATTGCATAATCGTCCCCATCGTCCCGCTGCAAACGATTTGCATACAATTTTTCTCCAGTGTAATTTGGTTTCTTTCATTCGACCCCGTCTGACGATTTTTACAAAGTGACTGTACTTATTGAATTTACTGAAGAGCACCTTTTCCCTTTATTTGCCTTGGGAAAGATTGATAGGTACTACAAAAGGATATTTAGTAAGTAATCACTGAAGTTTCAAACTCACCTCATGAATTTGAATCCACAACCTGCGGTTTGGAATCAAATATATCTTAATAGAAACCGTAACTTGGACCCGGGTACGTCCAAAAGGTAGGTATGAGCACTGCGAATGTCATCCCGCTTTGTATGGTAGGGCACAGCACAGCGGATGTCATTCCAGATCTAGAGCTGAGCCCAACTCGGGAAGTACCTCCACCTTACAGGAAAACGGAGCCAAATAACACTAGACCCTACTCATAGTGTTGTGCCGGTGAGTAAGGTTGCCAGCCCGCGTAGCCAACGCGCAAATGTTCACGCTCCGTGGCGAAGGAAACGAACGCAACTGTCACAGTCGCACTAATATGGAAGAGTGATAGAGAGAGATGACTACGCTACGCTACGGAGCGTTAACGATTGTAACGTTGGCTACGCGGCCAGAGCTCAAGGAGGGTGCGGAGTGTTAGAATCGGCAACGCGCATGTAGCTCCTCTGGAGTTTCAGGCGTATATGGGCTACGGAGACTGCTTACCATCCGGCGGTCCGTATACTTGTTTGGCACCATATAATATAAAAAAAAACTTTAAAAGACCCTTTTAATATAACATAATTTAAAGGCATTTAATTCCCAACGAGTTATGAAATTCTTTTGTTGTTCATTTAAACCTCGATAATGCAGTAGTCGTGTCGCTGAGTTTTTTATTCCATTTCACTTGTAAGTCACCCACAAGTTCTGTGGAATGAGGGGGTGGCGGGTAGAGCTATGCATTTTGTAGACTCGAATAATTCTCCTCGTCTGCAGATGTGTAGTAAAACTGCTGAATGTTTAAGTGCTTTCATAGGCAAAGATTGGTTAACAAAAATAGAGATATGTTGGTGTAGTAATTGTTGTAATTCATAACGTAGACAGAGAGCCTATCCAAAGTTATATACTCGTAGTTATAAGTACCTTAAAGGATGACTCACGCTAGAACCGCCCGGGTCCGGGCTGAGGCGTTAGACACTTCGTTTTCTGTGACGGGTGATCGGAGGACACGTGATAAGAGAACCAATTCGGCATAATAGCCTTGCTTAAGTTACGAAACTGACACAGAACTTTTTAATTGTAATAACTGTAGGTGCATATTTTAGCTTTTGATGTTCTTAATTCGGAAACAGTTTATTTTCTACGTCCTGAATATTGTGTAGGGCAATACGGCCAAAAATACCAAATTCTTAACTCATTTTTGTGATGTCTGCTGTAGTCATTCTCATGTCTGCACGTGTGCGCCGGCGCGTGCAATCGTGGGTCCGCGCCAAACGTCACCGTCACCGGCACGCTCACACTCGCGCAAATACAATTGTACAATACAATAATACAATCGACTAGCTGTTTCCGGACTACGAGCGGAAAACTTTTTCGTGTGCATTTTAATTTTAGGAAATTGAGATATTCAGTATTTTCTTTGTTTTTATAGGTGGGCCGTTTGACCAAAATGGAATGAGGATTTGACAAAGAAAATGCTTGTGAGTCTTGCGACTTCAACGGTGTCTCAAGGGAAAGGACAAATGCAGGTCCTTCGCAACGCAGCGCACCTTTGGGAGCTCTCTGGAGTCTCCGCTATCCTTGTGAGGATACCTTGCCTATATTAGGGAGCTACAATTATTAAAATGCAGATAGAAGTGTATATTTTGAGTACTATTGCTATCTTCAGTATACCTATCCAAATACATTGTTAGATATTCAAAAATAGACTGAGCATCATAGATGATTTTTCATTCTTGTATGTATTTTC
Source organism: Cydia pomonella (assembly GCF_033807575.1). Classification (NCBI taxonomy): domain Eukaryota; kingdom Metazoa; phylum Arthropoda; class Insecta; order Lepidoptera; family Tortricidae; genus Cydia; species Cydia pomonella. The sequence continues at coordinate 11,982,796 of NC_084704.1, read as the reverse complement.
TCCTTACCAGTCGGTATTACCTACTCACAACATCAATAATAAAGTTGCAGGAAAAACTGTTTTAGGTATACAATATATTCCTACATGTCAACTCATGAACTAGTTCTAAACAAATGCGGTTAATTCGTCTAATTAGGGTTTTATATTCACATTAAGTCTCCGTACGTGACACGAAACATGGATCGCAGCCGTTATAACGACATTATACCTACTAAATGCTTCATCCATTAACGTCCACGAGTCAATACACAGTTAATGACCGAACAACAGTCTCCATTTTTTGCGCAGTTTGAGTTAAATGAGATTTTTGGATTAGGATTTTTCCTCCATGTAAGCATGGAACGGAAAGCACCAATGGACGATAAAAGGTATATATTAGCCACAACATACATAGTTACTTTTGTATTAAACGTAAACGAACAGAAAAGCTATATGACTCATAAATGTACCACCCATGTAATTAATCAAATTAATACAGTCGGTAATCGTTCGTTAGTATGCTACGTGTCAACTCCACCGTCGCTGTTTTGCAATACGAGTAGTAATCGATTACGCGACTAAAGACATCTAGGCGGCCGTTTTTATAACGCCTGTAACTCAACCGAAAGAAGTGTTGTGTTTATAGGACGGTCTCCAGAGCTCAATAGTTATTTGGACACGTTTAGCACAATGTTTTTTTAGTCACCTGCAATAATTCACGGGGTGAAAATATAGGTCACAGGTACCGAGCAACTTTTACTATGGGACCAACCCCGAAAACTCATAACTAGTATCATTCCCCACCGTTTCCCCAATCGCTTCATTGGATTCTCCAGTTTGTTTCTGACATCATAATTTCCATTTCACACGCTGCCAAACGACTCGTGTCAAAAATTTCGTAAGCCCTCCCATTCACGAGAGGCGTTAAAATCATCATTAAACACGACCGCTAGAACAATGAATGAGCCGGCCGGTATGCTAGACACTCCAGCACTTCGGTGTTATACCACGAACTTGTTTCTTGATATTTTAGGGTATCATCAAAGTCGATTGTATAACAAAGTTATTGTTTTAATAACATTGCGATTATACCTATGCATTAGCCGGAATCTGGCTTAACAATTAAAACCAAAACTTAGGTACATTCTCTTTGATTAAAACTAACAACAAAGACTAGGAAAAAAGAATCCACTAACAATACACAAGATTACTTCGTTGTGTGTATTGCATTAAACTTTCGTTTTATTCATAGTTACCTACTCATAAAAATGTGGTTTAATGACAGTAGCTTACCTACATAGATACACAGTGATACTTACGATTAAACTTACAAAAACTTTTGAAACTCTGTCAGGTGTTGCAGTTTTTATCTTCTCAGTGCTTCAAAGAAACTATCAAAACAAGTATCAAAATCAATCAAACCACAACACAAACCGGGCTCAAAAGTCACGTCCCAACGCGGTCGACACAGCACGTACACCAATCATCAGAATCGCACCCGTGACTGTCTGCTATCCCTCTTACACTCCCGAGAACCAGTATCCTCCGTCCCTGTCCAATACCACCAATCCACCGGGAAATCTCATGGTAAGAAGCTGTGGAATTAGGTACTATGACATTTCTTTAAGGTGATGGAAGATGGATTTTTGTTTACAGACATCGATCCTTTTGAGTCGAGGGATTAAGATATGGATTGAATATTGAATAGGGCTCCGATGTTTGTCTGCAAATGAAAGGATTTTGAAGCTCAAATAATAGGCAATTCGAATATATTATCCTATCATAAATAGCAAAATACTCATATATTAACAGCGCAAAGTCAAATCAAAAAGGGATACAGAATATTGTACAATGAATTGTGTACGCATTACTGGCATAAAGCTGTGTACCTCCATTAAAAAGCAGTACTCATAATTATGTTTTGAAAGTAACCTTTGGAAGTTAATTTAACCACAGCAACCCCAAAAACAGCATTGTACCTACAGGTGTTTTTAAAGGGTCAGGGCATATCCATACCATCACAATGACTGCGATGCCGCCGCTCTTACGTAGTATAAAAAAGTAAGAAGTGCATGAAGAATCTTCTTCAATTGATCTGCTGCTTGTTTTTGTATGTGGCCATTGTCTTAGACATTTTACCAAAAAAAATAATGGAATCATAGCGGCATCACTAGGGCTGCTCCTGACGTCTCCCCCGCCAATGCACGCACGACTGGCCGCTAGGGTTGCTATTTACTTTTGACTTAAAAATAGTTTCGAGATGACACGAGCACAAAAATATTTATTTATTGAATGTATTTTACATCAAATAAATTATTTAGCTATTAAACTATCGATTATACTAGTAAAATAAATAAAAATATGCTAAATAATATTAAAAATGTATCATCTACTTTGTATTTCCATACACAGGCCATGCGATGCCCGTATTTTACATAGGTATACGAATACGATGTGTGTCCAATTCAGATGATTTCCCCTATTAATACTGAAGTATTATTTCATCCGTTGTGACAGTCCCTTGAAATGTACCAAAATATTACACCTATGGTGCGCATCGGAATACTTACTCGAAACAGTTTGCGTGCTTTTCAAGTGGTAGACAAGTACTGTGCTGTGGTACTTTTAAAAATGACTAAAGTTTGTAGTGTTGAATAAAACTAAAAATAATTAGGTACCTTCATATTTCATCCTCCATAACTTGCATGCCTGGTTTAACTGTTTATGTAAGTTGGTGACCAATTAAATAAATAAATAATAGAATTTGGCGATCATTATTTTATTTTCTTAATAGTAAATAATCATGTCATATCGCACGTCGAAGTCCGCATTTGAATTTCCGGTCCGTTCGTCCCCGCAGAAGAGGTTAATAAAGCTCAGGCGAACGTCACTTTGACGATGGACCCAATCCTTCCCACACGGAAGCGCTTTACAGAAAATTCCTTTTCCGTCGTCCCAAATACTTTATGCAGTAACTCTTTGTCGCGTGCCCCTCCGTTTCAATACGTCTAAGAATACCACGTACCCCGATTTTTCTGGTCAAACGAGCGCTGAACGAACGTTCTGAGTCGGTCGGCCATCACCGATCTATCAACGGTCGCGCGCGGAATTCTAAATTCGAAATCACCAATCACGCCCTCGATTTCAAATGGTCTTACGGTCATCTGGCTGAATATTGAAAATCGAACGAATGTTGAACTGATTTAGATTCGTTTCTTACTTGCCAGTTGTGTTTAGATTAGAAAAGTATTGTAAAACCCTAATGCATTTGTTTTAAGGTTTCGAAAGTTGTAAAAGACAGCAACGAATGATTCAACTGTTTTTTGTACCAACATAGCCCTTTTGTTTTAATGCAATGACATCACTTTTCAAGCGAATCATAAATTGGTTGTATAAAAATTTCCTTTTGTCTTCGAGGAGTCATCACGGAAGACAGTAAACTAACGTATTTGATATAAGATAAGCTAATACGTAATGCTGTGCGAATTGACAATGAAGTTGGATACCGCACAATATAAAATATCAGATATGCCTCAAAACAAATGTTTCACGGTAGGTAAAAAAAGAATCAGCAGTAAACGATAAATCTAAGCAACCCTTCACTGCAGGTGGAAAATAATTTATTCAAATAAATCTCCGGGAAATTTCGCAGCGTCTGAAATAGCCCCCTGGGCGCACTTGGCTGCTAACTGCACAGAGTTTTTCGACATTTTTAATGAAATAGGTGACGATGGCGGAAAATTTGAATAGAGGGCTACACGTAGAATGCTATAAAACTGTTGAAAATCCTATCGTTTTTAGTATGTCAATGTCAGTCGTCGTACACACTACAGATGAAGATAACGGATATTTAACTTTACATGAACAGGAACAAGAATAGAGAACTGTTTGGGAGCAACGACAAATAATTAAATTTATTTATATTCAAGCAATGTATGAGAGCGGAATGAATGTTTCTGTTTTCATAGTAACTGTTTATTGTGCCTGTGGTTGCACTTACATAGATACTAACGTATTTTGGGGAATTGTAAAGAGACGCCATCAAATCTTAGCCCCATTTGTGCCGTGCCCGTAAATAAGCGAGATAAAAACATTATCGCTCTCATTTTAATTTGAGCTCGCATTAATCATCGCGCCGCGCGGGGGACATTTATTTTGTAAGAAGCGTTTGCAGGGTTGACTTTTTAAAATACGGAAAATATTAAGTCTTGGAAGAACATTCCTTCATTATTTATGACATGACTGAAATGGTACTTTATCGAAGCTTGTTTATTGTAGTAAACCTACTTTTTATTTATCAACAATATTTTAAGTAATCTAGATGTTAGACACAATGCATTATTTCTAGAATAAACAATCATATGGATAAAATCTCTCATATTTTCTTAGAAATATCAAATACCAACCAAGAATATAATAGCGTAATAGAGCTACCGTTCTCATGGGCTGGGCTCATAAAACCACCATATAATGTGTATCAATAAGATGTTTTGTCCACAGTGCATAGGTAATAAACAAATACCACAATGCAGTTCTATTTTTTGTCAAAATCAGGACAGGAATAGTGTGGATTTGCTAAAACTAGCGGTAGGTAGGTAACTAATGTAACTTCATTGATTTAAAAGGTAGGTTTATATGTTAGTTTTTATTACGATTTAAATTCGAAATATTTTACTGTTCAAAGTAAATTTGTCAAGTGAACATGTTAGTTATTGTTTTGTTACATCAAATTAGACAGTTAAGTAAATAAATAGTGAAATACGTGTATAATAGTACATAACGATACATGTGCGAAAAATAGGAAATTCGAAACGAGTGGCGATAAATTCAAAACACGACCGAAGGAAGTGTTTTTTATATCGAAACGAGTTGCGAAAGACCAATTCGCACATATATCGTACAACGTTTTACAGTACATATGGCCCTTTAGATTTTCGACATAGTGACGTAATGTAGCAATTATCGCACTAGTGCGGTAAAGTAGCACCATATGTACTGTAAATATATTAAATATACACCAAGGACTAAGTAGATATTTTTTCGGTACGTGTAAAAGTACTAACCTTTTAACAACATTTTACGATCATTTACGTTAAAATAAATATCATAAGTCCCTATGTCATTTTTTACCTCTGAGAACATCCATATAATTCTAGCCGTATTAGCGCCATTGCTATAAATCTGCGCCTCACCCGCGATCGCTACAGGTGCGCTACCTGCGCCGGCGCTTGTTCGAAGCAGCATTCGAAATTCAAACTTTAATAATTTTAAATTGATTTGACATCTATTTAAAATTACTTCCAGTGTCCTTTTTTGTATATCAATATATAATTACGAGCGAGATGAACCAATGTAAGTGCTTGAGATGAGTAATGTGAAATCAATATCATGTCTAGTTAAGATTTTTAAATTTCGGATACGGCTCCCGCTCATTAGCCAATGGAATGCATTGATGGCAATATCGGCATTATAAAAAAATTTGGGGGCGTTTACAGATTTTTTGGTGACATTTTATTACTTGCCGTCTCAAGAATTGAGTGACAGTTTCTACTTATAAAGTACTTTTATAAATTCGTAGTATGGAATGCGAAAGTAAGAATTATTATTACTTTTATTAATGGAATGAAATGATTGGAATTTTTAACTTGAAATTCTTTTCTTTTTTTTATTGAATAGGATTTAAGTGCAAACTGTCATCATGATTGATAAGAAATTGGAAAGGAGTATAATTCTTAACGAAGGGTTAACGCAGAGGTGGGCAAACTTTCTTCATAGAGGGGCCAGAAAAAATCCGAGGAGGGCCGGCACTGCAGACTAAATGCATTTTGTATGAAACCGTTATGTCGCGAACCATATACTAATTATTACGAAGGACCGGCGGCGGGCGGGATGAAACCCTTGCGCGGGCCTGTTTCATCGAACGAGCCAGCGAAGCGAAGTTCTTACATTCGACTTGGAACACACAGCTGGCTAAGGGTACGTCCCGGCAATTCCTTGTTTTTAAACTGAGCTATCAGAGGATAGTTTGATGGATAATAACTTGAGTAAATTTGTTCTAAATTAAATGAAATTGGGTAAATGTGTAGTTGAAGGTATTATATTTTAGTCATTAAATTATGAGTAGGCTAGATCAAGGGGTTATGGAACTAGAAGAGCCGAGAAGACCAAAAAGCTATTTGTGAGGGGTCTTGCTATTTTGGTCATGTTATTTCCAAGAAAGTATGGTCGAGTTTGGTATCAAATGAAAGTGCACGGTTTACAATTTTTTTTTAAATTTACGATTTTAAAATAATCAGCAAGATAAAAACTAAATTAAATAAACAAAATATAGGTATTTGTTTATTTTAATCTCTATGATGACAAATCTATCAGTTAAGGGCTCCACAGACCTTACAATAAATCGCAAGCGGTTTTCGATCTCTTGCCGGCTAAGTGTGGATTCAATTGATCTATCGTTTTGGCGAACCGCAAGTTCTCAGTTCGGGGCGAACTACTAGTACTAAGATTGCAGATGTTTTAAGTAGATCCCTCTCAACTCTCAAACAATAACAAATAAAGCAAACCTACACACGTAATGTTGTAAAGATGGTCACAAAGGTTCCTACAACAATCATATACACGATTACACACCTACACCATTCATAAAAGTGACCAAATGCTTTATCCGACGATCTAAACGGTAACATCCTACACGAAATGTAATGAGCCATTATAATAAATGTCAATTGGAGAATAACTTTTGGAGATAATTGGGGATATACAGAGTGTTTTTGTTATGTTTGATCATACTCTAAGGGGTGAATATGTAGGTCATACTGAATAAATTTTAATATGGGGCCAACCCTGAAATAGCAAAAAAACTCACAAACAGCTGATTTTCTTATGATTTTGGGGTTGGCACCATAAGTTGTTCAGTATGACCTACATATTCACACTTCAGAGTATGGTCCGACATTACACAATCAACCCTCTTCATATTAATATGTTTACATAAAATACTAAATTTATCTTACAAACTGCAACAAAATAACACAAGGTGTACATTGTGTATTCTTCGTATTGAATAGTACATAACTGCGGGTACTTAATAACCCATATCCAGCGATAATCATGACTCATTGTTGTTAAATACGACTTTACGAAGCATATTGGGAAAACTATGTTATCGGCCGCGACGTGGCTCTACACACGTAGCTTAGCAGAGAATCATTTAAGAGGATGTACACGACAGCACCTTCATACAAACGTAGCCCCCACTTTCCTCCCTGAAGAGTGAGGAGCGAAAAAGAAACTCTTGTCTTATTTTTAAAGCTTCTACAAGTAAATCTTATAATATTTAATTAATCCGAAAAAAAGTCGAAGTGATACAGCTGTGGTTAATAATTATACTTACATCAAATAGCGTAACTTTTTTTCTATAATGCTAATATCAAGCAAAATGGGGACCAAGTTATTATGCAGAGCGGTCATGTGACCTTGTCCTCTTTTGTCTAAAAAAACTAGATATTTTCGCGATGTACCCTTGGTTGAAGTGTTAACTTTCACGTAATTACACCACTTACACTTCAAAACCGCACGCACAGGGCCGCACATTCTCACTAACCCTTCGAATGTCTACCGAGAAATTACGTAAGCAGATACTTTTTAGATCTTCATCTAGGATTTTTCTTTGAAGTCAAAGTTTTGGGGTAAAATTGAATATTAATAGCAAAATTATTCCCGCCAGTCCCTTTTTGAGTTTTTATTACTTTATTAACGTTTTTTTGTTGTTAATGCGATATAAACAAATCGTTGTGGGCTTTTATATGTTCGGGGAAGGGTGTCAAAAAACAGTAGCATTTTTATAGCTTAATCGTGTGTTTGTTTTATAAAATTTATTAATATTAGCACTTGTTTTTGTTGGTCGCCATAAAAGTTTTTTGTTCAGTTGACTTTCTAGAAAGGTTGGCAATAAATGTAGGTGTAAAGTGCCATTAGGTTTTTTGCCTCCCTACCCTTTGAATATTTTTGTCCTTTAGATTAAGTTCTTACTTAGGTACCTACTAACTCATATGACTCTTCAGTACTAATTCTTCGATTATTGACAATTAGAGATATATTATCGTTAATTTAAAAAAAAATATATATTATAAGGTTTGGTACAAATAATTAGAATTATTGACGATATACTTTGACCTCGCCACAAATTTTCATCTCAATTCAAGGTACCTAAAAGGCAAGGATTGACTATAATCTATTTTATATAAGTATAAACACTATAAGCAGTATTCGTAAACAAAGTTTCTCAGAAAATATACGGTACTAATGAGTATAAAACATTGTTTATATACCTGGTTTATAACATGGTTTATGGACATGGTCCGAAATAAAAATAAATTGAATTGAATTGAATTGAATAAACAAAAATGTTTTTAAAGAATACGTGGCTTAACAATAACCCACTTACTTGATGTTTCTCATTGAACTCTAATACATAATATCTCCCTTATTTATTAGGTAAGGCCATACATACGTAATAAATATGGGAGACGATTGGTAAGACTGACTTAAGCTACCAAAGGCAATACTGGTTCAATAACCAGAAAAAAAGACAATATAATACCTAACCCATATATAAATTATAAACATTATGGTTTGTCAAAACAGTGTCAAAATTAATCACAAAACATAAAACAAATCGGCAATAAAATGAACGGTAAAATGATTTAGACTTTTTTTGTCATAAAAATCGGCTCGCCTATTCACGCATCTCTCAAAACACAGTGGATTAAGTCATAAATTTGTGAAAATTGCCATCGATAAACATCGCGAGTGTAGCATTTCAAAACATTTGAGTTTTTTTTTTCGTTTTGGCGATCAGGTAAGAAAGACAAAGGTCAAGATGACAAATATTGCGTTTAGTATAGGATGAGGATGACGTTTATACTCATATTTTCAGAATTTTTAAAATAAAACTTTTCAACACATTGGAACAAACAATGTAAATCTTTCAAGTTTTATGTTTTAACATACTTGAAATAGTCGTATCATTTTGATAGTTTGCAAGTGTATATGTCGGCGGCCGATCGTAAGATCAGGCAGATCGTAATGTTCCCGAGTAATGTTTTGACGGTAGTTAAACCAATAGATAGGTAGGATAGGTTCGTTAGGTTGCTTCAGATGCCCAAAGGGCTAACTGACCAGATATAGGAGCCCCGCGGGGCTCCGTCGACTCAGGAAACGAGACAAAGATTTTAACGCTTCACGGTTTGCCTAGGAATTTCACGATCTGCCTGATCTTACGATCGGCCGCCGACATATAATACATATAACAGTACGATAATGTGGTAGGTCCCAAGTACAGCTGTTAGCAGACATTTATTTAAAATCTGAAATAATATATGCAGTTTTGGTTGTAAGTAATATTTACTGAGTTTACACTACAGAATCCTAAGGGAGTAAACAGTAAAAAGATAAAAGGAAATACACTTGGAATTCAGTTAGAACTGTAAAGTAAAATTCCACTTAGTGTCGGAATCCGGCCGGTGGCTACAGAGCGGGGACATTTGTCGCTAAACAAATTGTGTGCTAGGTTATGCGGGGCACGGACTAGGCGACCTCCACCGGCGTAAGAAAGGGTGTAAGCGTGAATTTTTGCTTTTTCAGTTTCTGTAATAAAAGAGGAAGTCGCTTCTTTAGTTTAGTGTAGTTATTAAATTTAGTATATAATTAAATTTCGTTGCCATTTAAAAAAACATAATGGGTATGTAACGCCAATTAATGAACATACGTTAACAGTAACGTATGTTCATTAATTGGCGTTAAAATGTATGAGTATTAGGTTACCTATGTAATTACAGAATTACATAGGTAACCTAATACTCTATATTGTAAGTAAGTATCTTCTCTTTATAATTCGTAACATGTAACATCAAAGCAAAAAAAACGCAAGATAGATATTAAGTACGTCAAAAAAACATCTTATAAATATTGTTTAGGTAGATCACAAATATTGTTAACTCAAAAAAATCTAAAACGCAAAAACGTGAACCAGCGAGTTCAGTCGCTTTCCTCCAGGCGTTAGGGTTGGATGAAAAACGAGGCACCAGAAATTAAGTCTCTGCGTGAAAAATGGTTTTCTTGGACACTGTTGATGGCGAGGGCGCGGGGCTATTACCGTCCGTTGTTTAAGGTTTAAACTTAAAGCTCATGTGGGTCGCATCAAGGGGTTTATTCGCTTAGGCGCTTAGCACACTGGATCCGATTCGCACTAGCACAATCGGATTAGCACCAACCTCGAAATCTCTGGAACAGTCATGAAATTTGGTATGTATATAAATTAAAGTCCCCTTTTTCATGCCCACACCATTTGACATTTGGGGACCTCGAGGAATCGCAGCCATCTTGGAAAATGTGTACCATCCAGGAGAAATTCGTGTTTTACTCTAAATCTACATTCTTTATGAAAATATAGTGTAAGGCAACATTAAAGCTTATAAAATTCTACACAAAAAGTCCTGGATATCTTTGCGAAAAAAATACATTTTTAGAAAATACTTGCTGAATCTAAGTTTAACGCTTATACACTTCCAGGGAACATTCTCTTAATAAGAAACTCGGAAGAATATGAATTCCACTTTTAACTATACATTTATACGTGATCTACCCCAATATTAACATTTTATTCGACTGCGACTTAACCAGAAAGTAGGGTTATGGGTTTAAGTACTGACGATTCAGTACACCCTGTAGCGAGATGCACTGCAAGTATCACAATATTAAGGTACAGTAGGTTCAGCCAGCAAAGTTTTTGAGAAATAGTAGCACTTCTTTAGATCACAATACGGTTGCCAATAATTTAATTAGCAATCTCGAAGCCAATCTTTAGTAACTTCATCGGTTCGAAGCCTGAGTGCTTGGTTTTCGCTCGATAGAAAATAATCACGAACATAGGTTTAAAACGCACCTTAAATTCGTAACATTTTTTGGAACAAAGCTTAAAAAATGTGAAAATTACTTCTGAAATTGATCGGAGTCAACGATTAGGTAGGTACTTTATTTTAAACTACCAAAAATTTAAAACATGAAACAACGGGGCCTTAATAATAAATTATTGAAATCTAAATGTTAGATCAAGCAACAATGACCATAAAAAATTTGCTAAAGATATCATATGGATTAGATATGTCAGAGTAAAAAGTGAAGTTTCTTCAAACAAAAACGTCACTTTTGACACTGACATATCCAATCCATATCGTATCTTTAGGAAATTTATGACGGGCCTATATTAAAGTTCGAATCGGGCCGAATATCAAACCGGAAAGGCTATTTACGTTGTTTCGTAGGTATATGGGATATATTATACATACGTAAGGTACACCGACCCGAAAAATAGCGTATATGTAGTATAGGCACTTAATGAAATGTCCTTGCACTTTTGTAGCTCCCTCAGACGGTTTTGTAATTTTGAGGCCTTCACGGCCATTCAAAAATTGCCATAGCGGACGGTATTTCACGTCCACACGGCGGGGTATTGGTAAAGTTTTCAACTAGCAATAATCGCACCTCGGATTAACCTCATTGGTTACGATATTGCCTCTGCGCAAAGTTGACAGCTTCTTCGAACTCCGGCCACCCCATGAAACTACATCGAACAAACGATAGCGTGTTCTATTTCGACCTCAGCGCCATCTGTTGTAAGATAGCAGAACTATGCATTCGGAGCAGCTGATTCTGCGAAGAAAATTGCGACAAGTATTATAAATTTAAATACATTTAAAAAAGAGAAACGAATGCAAATAGCTTTTCCTCGGCTCTGATTGGCTGAATGTTCGAATTTCACCGAATGAGAACGTCAAAATTCAAATTGTAACGCGATCACGCTCCGCGACCGTTACTGCACGTTTCAAAAATAGAACACGCCGGCCATTTTAAGTGGATGGACGGTAGCTGCGCATGAGCGGCTTATTAATCAGTGTGTTTATTTTATCGCGCATATAAGTATGCGGGTGGACACGCATTCTTGAGAAAATGGTCATAAAACTTAAATATGCGACCTCGATGTGCCAGGGACTGCTAAGCCAAGGTTTCAATGAAGTGATAAATATTATAATGGTCATTGCCATATCTAAGTCACAAAGTTCAAGTAGGTTAAAAAATACTACACATTATGCCTTCGTCTTCTGTGAAGCGGAGCGGCGTAATTTTCAGTCAGGACAAAAATGTCCAATGTCCAATATAAAATGTTTATAAAATCATTCACATCTCAAACTTGCCGCATAATAAAATGTAAAAGTCACATCACCTCGTAAAACTGTTACGAATAAAAATGCATAATAGCCGGCGGCATATTTGCCCGCCAGAGTTTGTCAAAAGCCGTTGTTTTAGGAGTTATCCCGACCCTCCAAGTTAAACTGATCCATTTTAGCATCAATACAAAACCAATTCCTTGGGAAATTATACTTTTACAAACTTATCATTTCGGCAACCACTGATATACTTAAAGCTATTTTACCACATTTATTTAAGACTTAAATTACAACTCACAAAATTGTCAGATATGAGAATGCGAAAGTTATTATGTGAATCGAGCAAGGGATAATTCTCACAATTTGGTAACTGATCCAAAGAAATCTTTATGAAAGCAACCTTATGTGGCTCGCCAAAGGTCTAATCTCAAACGTATAAATACATACGATAAGAGCTTGATGAAGTTAATAGTTGGGGGCCAGTTTATAGCGGTTCAGGATACACCATCATTTGTTATGTCAGATCGCCTTGATACGGCGTCAGAAGATCTGATGGCCCGAGATTTGTTTAATACAAACTATGAATATATTTTCAAGGGTTTTCATTTCTTCTCTCGCTAGTAGGTCCGTACCGTGCAGTGCGAAAGATTTAAGGACGCGTATAAAGATCAACAATCCTTATGACGTAAGTAACCGAAACTTTGGTAGATACTTAAAAAAATATTTAGATAGGTAACTTACCTACTACAAAGAAAAGCCCTCAATTCATTAATATTAACCCCAGCCTCGCCAACCCCAACATAAATAATAAATATACATTAGAAAAAACCACAGATCTAAAATATTCATTCAAAAGATTCTTCAAACATCCACACCTCAGTCACTTAACACCGTAGAGAATTTTTCTTTTTTCTTGAATAAGATTTACATATTTTCTCCTTAAATTTATTTGTCGCTGAAGATTATAAGTATGGAAATTGGACGATATGCCTCCTGAGGGAGCTGAGGTTTCGTGTTTCTTTTTCTTTCCTTTGGAACATTTTTGTTTATTCAAATACGAAATATGTTTTAGAATGTTTTTTTAATTAAAGGAATGACGGTGATTGAAACATTTTTACAAAACGATATGTTTTGGACTCACCGTATAAAATAGGCTCTTGGTCGTGTCATATTTGCAATATTTTAGGGTTTTGATAGTAAATCCTCCATGACCGTGCCCTGGCACATACAAGTCCTCAATAAGTAATAATAAAATGAAAAGACTACTGCCATTTCCTATCGTTTTAATCGCTCCTCGCCAATCACTTCCTGTCTCAAATAGTCCAATTTGGTCCAAAGTCAGACCACAACGGCCATCATTTTTCCATCTAAAAAGGCTCCAACATTGCCCAACAGTGCAACAGGAAGCGGTAGTCGATTCGAGTCCTGACCGGAATATGTTATTTGATTGAAGTCTGTATGTCGTCATACATCACTGCCGTAGTTAGTGAGGAATAGTAAATCTTACATAGAGATATAGATGAGGTAGCTTTTGTTTGTTCAATGATTTTTGTTTAAAACAAAGGGAGCACGTGGAAATATGCGAGAGAAAATCGGCAAGGCGTGACCGTTAATGTGAGTCACTGTAGATGAGAATGGGATTGTGATTGAGTGATTGTAGAATACGTAGGTAATTTTTTTTAAATAGCTTTTCCTCGGCTATATATCGTAATCGATACGTAGTTAAAAAAAACCATGACATTATATACATGAAACTTTTGTTTTAAAAAGATTTTGTGTACTAGGAAAATTCTATTCCTAATCCTTACTTTAAATACTGACCATGAGAAATCAAGCTTCGGAACTCAACACACATTTACATTGTTTAGTTAAGAAAAAATAGTACCGTCAAACTAGTCATCGTCATCCATCCACCTGTACGTGAGTACTTACACCCAAAATAAGAAAATTGAGTAGAAATTTTCCTCAATGACATGAGATCCTTTTGAGTGGACCATCAAGGTCACCGAACCATCTTTGTCATCTCATACCTACCACTTAACTCACTGCCACTGTTTCATAGCTGTGCCATAATATTTATAAAGTAGCACACACACACATCAATCTTTAATACACTAATGCACACCATCGGAGTACCTTCCAGAGTAAAAATTAATAAATAAATATTGTAGGGACATTCTTACACAAATTGACTAACAATAAGTCCCACGGTAAGCTACGAAAGCTCGTGTTGTGGGGTGGGTAGAGTAAGTTTCATTTTTTTATTTTATCTACATTTCATGCAATTATTTAATACACAGTATTAGCAGCAGCCGCCAAATATTGCGAGACCGTTTAAAAACACACAAAACACCAAAAAAATCAAACATTCAAGACACATAAAAATCCCCATTACAAGTATTACAACCCCATCCTGAAGCAACAAAAGTTACAACTCTTAAGGGGCCCGGCTCACTTTAAAACGCCCCCACAGATAATAAAAACGCTTGTCTATGATTCGAGTGCCATAGACAATGAGTACCAGCCATAAAACAACAGCCAGTGTAAATCGAACCAAGTCCCGCGAGTTTTCCAGGAGCTTTTACTGGACCTGTGACATTTTTAGGGTTACAATTTTGTTGGTGGAATGAAAGACAATACTGGCGAAAGCAAATGACGCGAGGAGAGCAATTTTAAATTGTCATTACAGGGGAAACGGCGTTTTTATATTTTGTAAGGAAGGTGCTTCGCTTAACATACATTTTAGGGGTGCATGTACAGCCGGATTGTTTTTAGAAACTATGTTTAATAAAAACTTTAAAATATTTAATAAAAACCGGACTCGCCCACCGAGGGTTCCGTACTTTTTAGTATTTGTTGTTATAGCGGCAATCGAAATACATCATATATGAAAATTTCAACCATCTAACTATCACGGTTCATAAGATACAGCCTGGTGACTGATGGACAGACGGACGGACAGCAGAGTCTTAGTAATAGGGTCCCGTTTTACCCTTTGAGTACGAAACCCTAAAAATCTTTATTTGTTTATCATTGCGCCTTAATACTAAGAAATATATATATTCCAGTATTCCAGGATGCTCCTTGTCAGTAAATACTTCTTGCCAGTCCTATAAATTGTATTATATGTTATGGGTGCTACTATGGTCTGGCTTAAGATCTCGTCTGGTCTGGAAGATTGATCATCAATAAAAAAATAGGTATATAATTAAACATTTTTTGGAAGGTCAGATGCTGCTATAAATAAATAATTTAAACATCCTGTAAACAACGCCGCGGAATATTCTGGCCAATAAAAAGCATAAAGCAAGCAATCCTTTTTCCGCGTTAGGGCGACTACACATCCCTCGGGTCTCGCGAATGATTACACCTGTTTACTCTGGGTATTGCGCATCAACAATGCTAAAGACAATTGGTTTTTTTTTTTTAATAAAAACATTGTTGACAAATGAACGCATATACGGTGCACCTGATACGCGCTGGCCCCTGCACATAAAATTACGAATATATACCATACAGAAGCTTTAACACTCTGCAGGTCACACACTTGTCCTTTGCTGACCTTAAACAATTCATTTTTGTTAAATATGAAATTATGACAATAGATATTTCATTAAAACAGGATGTCTTAATATTGCCAACAAATATTTAGTTATCTACAGCAGTTCTATACAAGAAAAATAATTATATTCTGCGTGTATTCTTTTATACAACGGTAAAATAGGGCGCGAACAACGAGTATACCCCACGGGTGTTCGCAAATTACCTATCGTTATTTATGCCGATTGTTTGACACGCTTCAACAGTTGCTTTGGAAAATATAATTGTATTACAAAATCGAATGTAACATTTAATTTAATACCGGTGTCTAAATATAATTACTATTTTTGCATATTTTTTTTATTAAATTTACTTAGTATTTAAAAGAAATCTGTAGAAGAATTAAATAAATATACGTTCTCCTTAACCGTAACTAAATAAAAAATCCTCCCCCACGACCTCACCCAAGATAAATGTCCACGTGTAGATACCGGCAATTTTTCAAAATAAACACTTGATGCCACTATTTAAGCGCTTAGCATATTTTTTCTTTCGTCCCAACAATTTAAACTAATGGTCTCCAAACTTTGCTGAACAAAAATGTTACGGATACAGTAAATATTCAACGGCATTTACGTCGTTTTTGTTTACAATCTGCTCCCCTCGGATGACAGGCCGGACTTATTAACTTGCGATTTGACAGGGTGCCTGTTAAATCCTTTTTATGGTCTTTTTTAAATGGAGTGTATACTAAGTGCATATTCTTTAAGATATTTAAGTTTATTACACGCTTTTATTAATTTTTTTACGGATATTCAAAGCTGTCGTTTTATTAATTTTTTACGGATATCCAAAGCTGTCGTTGTTATCTACTTACCTATAAATACATACCTTCAGGAATAACTAGTAATAATATTTCACTGATTTTATTACTTATTTGATAATTAAAAAGGTAACTTGTCAAAAGAAATATGTAAAATTAGTCGTGAAGAGTAATATTAACCATGTATTCTCATAAATAAATAAAAAAACAATTTAAAAAAATTCGGTGTCTAATCTAACTATATACGACTAACTTACTTGTTCAAAAATCGCTTAAACAAATAAGTAGCACAGTAAGTTTTCCGGACTAATTCTGAGACGTCAAAGGGATGCGATGTGCGGTACAAGAAGCCAATTTGCATATAAATTGTGTCTTGTCGAACTTCGTCTGGTCTGGAATACCTATTTCGACTTTGATGGAGTCGTATACTGTACGTATCACGGCTATGCTTGAACTTGTTAGGAAGGGACAGAATAACTTAGAATTTATGTCGAAACTGCTGGAATATACTGCATATATGAAATAAATAAGATTTAAAATATACATCGAAATCTGTACCCAACCCCCCTACCCAGACAAGCTCTGATATGGTTTACTATGGCCAACAACTCATTGGATATAAATATCATCTTCTATTGAAAATTATGTGCCATGAAGAATCTACTAATAGGTAAAACTGGAGCTGACCCCCCATTTCCAATACAATGCCATACAATTATAATATCTAAGTAATTTTCTATTTGTTATAAAATAATATCACGCTTATGAGTTACCGTTGCGATTAGAAATCTATATAATAATAATTAATGGACTTTTATAAGAATCTCTGAAGAAATCTCCAAATCTTGTACTTTAATATGACATCCCATGAGTCACGGCCCGATTATCTGACTTAACCCTGTCGATATCTGCTCCGCCCTCACTGAAGAGGGTGCATTACAATTACAACTTGAGATCACTATTTCATATGTTATCAATACAACTATTCTAATTTATTTTGAGATTTCTAACAAAACAGACTCTCCTCATAACACACCACACTCGTATTAAAAAGTTTTCCTGTTTTACCTTTCTTTTTTGGGTAGGGGAAACTGGGGAGGGTTGATCACCCCTTTTGATTTTAGACTAAATTTTTTAAACTATTAGCAGTATTGAGAAGCTTTATATACCATACGATTCAGAATTTATCTATTTCTTAATACTTTGAATTAGAACAGAATTGTGCAACAATTTAGACCATTATTTAAAGAAATGCCATAATGTAGACTTTTACCATGTGTCCCCTGTATAAGGGAGACATGTTTACCCCTGGTTGGGAGCCTTGATCCTGGAGGATCAAGTCTCCCAGGTTCTGGGGACACATGGTAAACAGATTTTTACCGTGTCTCCCCATACCAGATTCTCACACATTATATAACCCGAATCGGAACTAGCAATGCATCTAGAATTAGGAAAACACACAACAAACATATATATACTGTATCTTCCATACTTAGCAGTTATATTTCCGCCAATAAGATGTTTTGATGCGAAGGGATCAAGTCTCCCATGCTTGGGGACACATGGTAAATAGATTTTAAGTGACAATGCCATACTTTGAGGGTTGATTTCACGTTAATATATTGAGTTGATCAAAAGGAATTTAATATATTAAGAAATCAAACACATAATGATCCGTATTCTTTCAATTTTAAAAAAGAAAGTAGTTTTATTTTCGAAAAAATAACACAAAACTGGTAATACATTTTGTACCATCAAAAAGTAAAAAAAAATTAAAAAAGTAACAAACATAAAATTTCTTCTAACAAGTACACTTGTCTGTAGAATAATAATTACAAAACGTTAAATTGTTTATAAACAAACTTCCAAATAATCATAATTATTACCGTTAATTGCTCTTATTTATCATTACCACATTTGGAGATTCAAGTAACAAGCTAACTATAATCTCAAAAGTTTTAACAGTCTAGAAATGCCTAATTTGCGAAATTAAACATCTAAGTAATAATCAACAACAATAGCTAATACTTAGCCACATTATATTAATCAGTCTTCATCAAAAAGGACTAACTATTTGGCTTTAAACATCAAACTATATAGATAAACCTTAAAGGTTATTTTAACAAGTTGACTTGTCACATTATATGCACATGCTTATCACAAATATATTCTCAAAAAGCTTGTTGCTCTTGACAAGCTCGTAGCCTCTGGTTTCCTTAGTAACAACTCTTTATGGCGTTGCATGAATCCTCAAAACCAGTCATAACTAGCCTCTTTTTTAACTTCCCAATTGTCAGGAAACTTTTTTTAATTTCTTTTGACAAATTGATAGGCGAAAGTACGAACATTCTTCGGAGTAAGGCCATGGTACAACTTACTAGCTTTCTCTAAATATTTTGCCAAATCTTTTTCTTCTTCGTCAGTTAATACTTGAGACAGCTTGTAGTTAGGTTCATATTATATTTCATCTGTCGATGCTTGTTGCTTTCTTGCATACCGTTTTAAGGTCATAAGAGGTATGCCATATTTTTTTGAAGTTCCTTTAATGGTACTACCAGGTACGAGTAATACTTCTGATACAGCATTTTCTAATCTTTCCTTTTCTATCGGTATTCTTTTTTTTAACCTTTACGAGGCATGATTTCCTAAAACAATAAAAAATTACAGCTCTACGAAACGTTTTGTTAATTACTATGTAGACTTGATCCCTTTAGGGGTGACATGATCCCGGGATCATGTCTCCCCCAAAGAAAAAGTCCAAGTCTCCCCATACATACTCAGGTTATAAAACATGCCGTGATCGAAACTAACGTTCGCGTATTTCAATGAAATCAAAGTTAATTAACACTTCAATAAACAACAAAAAGAATAAGCACACTCACTAACAGCATTTATATCACATTTTATTTAATAAATCCAGTTAAAACTTACCGAAAATTAAATACAGCACGCAGCAAATTTTTCATCGTTCGCCATTTGCAAACCACTGACTTGTTCCAAATGGCGCCATGACATAACGTGAAGTTAGGAACAAATTAATGAGTGTGGCTAGCTTAAAAAATTGTATGACGTCTGGTTAAACTTGAAATGAAGATTACCAAGTGTCCCCTAGCGATCGACCCTCCCCACCTTCCCCTACGCCTTTTTAAGTTTTACGCATTATCAGTAAAATTATGAATATAACCTGGTTTTAATATTGATAATAATCACCGGAGATATGTTTTAAACCTAAATCATAATAAATAAATTAATATTATAGGACATTGTTATACAAATTGACTGAGTCACACAGTAAACTCAATAAGCCTTGTGCTGTGCTGTAGGTACTAACAAAACGATATACAATATAATGTAGAAATATTTATAAATACATAGAAAACACCCATAACTCGGGAACAAGTATCTCACAAATAAATGCCCTTACCAGAATTTGAACCCGGGACCATCGGTTTTATAAACACTAGGCCAGACACAGGTCGTGAAGCATAATCTTTTTAAACGTATTCACTAAAAAAAGATCTCATTGATAGAATAAAATTAGATGCTTATTTTTTATTTGCACACCCTAATAAAGTCGAGAGAAACAAAACACCCAAAATGAAACAACAACAATAAAATCTATAAAAATGATTACACGGTCAATATAAGAAGGCAGTCAAATAAAGTTTCGTAGCTACGAATTAGTTTAATTGTGACGGTCACGCACTGGCTGCGACTAACGGACCACGAACTTCTTTCGTCTCTGGAAGGGTTGCCGTTGGCAGGGTGGCTTTTAAACTAAATAGCGAAGAATTAGTACGAACCACTTAAACGTCTCTTACAGACAGTGTACCTACTCGAACCTACTGATGATAATACTGCCACAAATGAATTATTGTTTTTGTGGATAATTGTATTGTGGACATTATGTTATTTTTTATTTATTAAGATCTTATTAGACATGCATCATAATAATTGCGTACGGTCTGTTGTACGGTGTGTTCCTAGATAATAAGCTAGCCTTTAGATAATACGTAGTATTATATATTTGTTTAATAAAGCTGCCTGTATATTAAATTTAGGTACCCACCACCCACCGGACATTACAAAACAGTTTTTAACGATCCCACTGGTGTATCCTAATATATGATTTATTTAATATCATTAATAAAAAAAATATGCTTACTTATGTACCTAATTAGAATTCATATGTTGTATTCGTGTAACATTACATAAAAAAATACATTAGAATTAAGTATAAACTATATTAAATTTAAACTAAACAAAGCTACAAATGAGAATTACGAGTAAGTAAGGTTAATGAACTAACATAAAGATTATAACTAGTTATGCGCTATCGAAACTGAAAAGAAAATATAAACTAACGTAATATTAATCAAGAAGATAATTAAAAGTGTTACTTAACCAGTTTTCTTGTGGATAGTATCTGAAACAAGTTATTTATGAATTAATAATCAGCATAAAGTGTAACTATATCTAATCTAGTAAGTAAATAAAGTGTGAAATAGTAAACACCAAAATTCATAAACTTTGCAGAGTCAAGGTAGCTAACGCCATCTGTTTGTAAGTAGCGGAACTATTACATACAACGCTCGGCGCTAGTATTAGTACTGCTTATTAACACCCGATGGCGCTAGTAACAGACTAACGTTTAAAATATGCGAGGATTATAAAGACAAAGAAAGGCTTATAAATTAAATTCAAGGGAATAAAGTCTATTAGGTTAGTATAATCAGTAACAAATTTGTTTTGAAAATGCATTTTAACATGTTTATCGGTTTCGATATTGAATTTTCGGTTTTGCAACTTTTATTGAAAATTAAATACTTACATAAGTATACGGCCACTGAGATGTCCTTTATAATAAAAACAATGTAAATCCCTACTTTATATTATAAATGCAACCGTAGGCAATTATGTTAAACTCTATGTATGTTACCTCTTCACGCTTTAACCGCTGAACCGATTTAGATGAAATCTAATATGGAAATAGTTTAAGCTCCCCTTCTCCTCAAATAGAGCTCTTCAAATTTACCAATTTTCATGATAAACTGACAAAAATAAAAATCAGCCCACGTACCTCTATAGGTACTTACTTTAACAATTAGGCAAACTCCCCTTCTAAATAGGTTGAAGCAATTTTTTTTCTTTAAGCCGCGTTGGTATAAAATGACATTAAATGATGTCTTTATGAGGTGACCCGTTCACATAATGCCCATAAAGCGTGTACACCGGAAATATATCGGGCGCGGAGTAAGACATCGTGCATTCGACCGTATTTCTATACAGACGAACATTGTGCGCATTCCGAGCTGCGAGCGTCGCCTTTTTTATGAGATTAAGAGGAAGCGTCTTTTTTATAGTGAATGATGATATTTTAAGATTTTGTTGTATCTTGTCTTATTTTTATATAAATATATGCGTTTTGTTCTTTTAGAATTAAATATATTTTTTTTATAAAAGTGAAAACATCTGAATACTACGTGAGGTCACCTGCCTATCCTCCATAAAAAAAAGGTGCTGAATTAAATACGTGATACTTTCACAGATTTATTTACCGATTATTTCAATGTTCAAAGCGGCCAATAAAGGGCTGATGATTCATGACCTATTCGATATACAACAAAAACGTTAGATTTGTCTTGGTAAATATTACAAACATATCAGAGTTCTATGGACGTTCACCATAGAACTCGATTCCCACTGGCTTGCCTTAATTGAGCACCTAAACCTACCGGTCTTAAGGATAAAGCAGGTCAAATCCAGCTTGTCTGATAAGTATGCTTTACGCGCCGCCACGGATAGATATGTGTGTATAACACATAACTAGCATAACAAATAAAATATAATATACAACATTCTGTTATAAAATACTGTTTAATCGAATTACTATTTTAAAATAATGTCTGTATCTATACAAAAATTTTAAGTAATTACTATAAAAATAAAGTTTAGCTCAAACTTCTTTGGTTGCGATTTGAACATAACAATAATAGCTGATCCCTAAAAGTTATCTTACCTACTTCAAGAGCTGAACGTTTTATATAGGTACGCGGGGTACGCCACTTAAGAGCACCATCGCTATTCGCCAAGATTTGATTTATATTCGACAATAATGCGACGCACTGCATGGCTAACGTCTATTAATATTTTCAACTGCAATACAAGCAAATTTCACTCCTATTTGTATATTGTTACGATTATTTTTTCTTTGAAAAGTAACGTTTAAATGAATACAGGGAAAACTGAAATTAAGACTACTATTCGTAAAATTGACATAAAAATACTTAGTAGGAACGTACAAGATATTTAATATCTGTCACGAAGATAGCGCCCGGGTGCAAATAATGATATCTAGATCTGCATATTCTGAAAATTGGCTTAAATTGCTGTCTGATCTTCTAACAAGAGGGATAAAGCCCTTGTTAGGATTTGGTCGGTTTCCTAGCGATGTTTTTCTTCACTGTCAAAGTCAAATAAAGGACCAAGATTACTACTACTCGCCTACCGTTACTCCCACCTCCCACCACGTAGAATCGAACAAACAGAACCCCTAGTGTAAATTTATTCGATAGCATGACGTGACGTACGCGTTTGCGTTAAGTCTCATTTTGTATGTGATATTGAGTTTCCAAAACGTCCCGCTTGGCGCGCTGTTTCTAAATCCCATACAAAATGAGACTTAACGCAAACGTGCACGTCACATCACGCTATGGAATAAATTTACACTAGGGGTTCTGATTTGTGGTTCACTATAGAACTTTTCACAGTAAGTGTTATAGTAATATTACTTTTTAAATCAGTGTAATGCAAATGACGAAGTTAATGTGAAAAGGTTTGGAACACAGTGGTCAGGAACCAAGTAGTTCCATAGTACCTAGTACCTACGCTACTAGTATCAGAAAATCACGGGAATCATTAGTTTACAAACAGAGTTACTATTAGAAAGTATAGCACGGTCCCACGTGGTCGTAGTTCAGGCGGGGCGTGGGAACAGACACAAGTATAATAAGCATGCGCCGGCGCCGTAATTCACGCGCTCGACGCACCGCGCCATCATACGTTTATCGCTATGGATCCGCTCACCCAACATGCTAATCATTAACGCATGGAAACGCAACTGTCACTGTCACACTAATACGGAAGAGTGATAGAGAAAGATGACTACGCTACGCTACGGAGCGTTAACAATTGGCAAATTGGGTACGCGGGCTGTAACTCTGTGAATCTCCCCCCCCCCCCCCACTTTCTGGGCGAATCATAAAAAGCCTAGAGTCTGGCTAAGCTAACTGTGCACCGTCTTGAACATAACAAAGTGAGGAGATGTCATTATAAACGTCATATTTTCATAGAAATTTGGCATAAACCACCTTATAAATTTGACATTGCCACACTTTGCTTGGTCCCACTCTAATATTGTACATTATACGCATCAAAAATTTGTTGCGAAACATCTTTATATATTCGTTATGACTGGGCACAAAAAACTTGCACTAAATATATCTAGGTACCGAAAAATTTGGTTTCTTGAAAAACGTTTTATTGTCCATTCAAATGACTGTAGGTTATCAGAAATAAAATTTAAGAGCTATGTCTAGAGACCTATTATATTCAGATAGTAGATGAAAATCAGGGAATAAAAGTAATCATAAACTGGAATAGATATGTGTATGATATCTATTCCAGTTTATGATTACTTTTATTCCCTGATTTTCATCTACTATCTGAATATAATAGGTCTCTATCAATCAGGGAATAAAAGTAATCATAAACTGGAATAGATATCATACACTAAAGAAAAAGTGACCAAGTCTACCGGTGGCCGAGGCGGGAATCGAACCCGCGTCTTCACACGTGGCTAAACAAAAAATATTTCACAAAATAATTCGATTTGTTCCCTAGTTTGAATAAAAGTAATCATCTAAGTAAACGGAACGGAAACTAAGACGTCGAATTTTATTTAAATAAAGGAATGCTCTTTTTATTATTTAAAATATATAAATAATTAATTTCAAAATTTTGATAATATATAACTCCTTCACCAATCCGCGGCATGACAAAGTAAACTATTTCGGCTTATCAAAGTAAACATCCTGAGACGAGCTCCCGATATTATGCAAATTGCTAAAATCACATTATTATTCATACTGTTTTTGCAAAGGGCACGCCACTGAGCCCTAATCTTGCACCCAGCTATTTACAAATTTATCCAATATCTTATTTAGAATATTCTATTTAAAATAAACCCTACAGCCTAGCGATAAGGTCGTGAATCTAAGTCATTTTCATATTCGAAGTAAAAGTTTACCGTGGTATTTCAGTAATGTGCGCTATCCGCTCATAGATGGCACTGGAGGCGATGCAAATTTTCGATAATGTAATTTCCTTATGAAAAACTGGGGCTCCGCGTAGATTTGATTGGAAAAACATCTGTAAGTTATTATTCTGTAATAAGATTAAGGTGTCTAATGTTTGTTTGATACGGGTTTTGCTTATCTTGAGTTATTGGGGAAGGAAATTAATTTTGACACGCGAGTGATTTTGTTTTCGAAGATACTCTCAAAAAGAGGACTTAAGTAAGTTTATTTTAATTATTTTGTGACAACATAAGAACAATATATAATATACTTAAGGTAACAAATTCAGAGACCCCATAGGAGACCGAAGAGTTGGCAGTTTTCTCACTCAATTTAACAGCCTGCAGACAATCCAATCCACCTATGCATGTAGGGGGCAGCCGGCATTTTTAGATTTACCTAATTTGGTTTTATACAATAATATTTTTAGGTCTTATCTTTGGGAAAACGCTCATTTTTGAGTTTTTATATTTGTTATTAATTTTACTATAAAAAAAAGTAAAAGGAGAAGTAGGAGTTTTACACTTGAACGGTTAAAGTTAGCAAACTTATTTATATTACCATGACGATTCAAATAAATGACATGTCATTTTATTACTTCCGGACACACGAGTTGCACCCTAAACCAGACATAGGTAAATACTGGCGTCAATAAAACTGACCGAGCTGCTGAATAAATGATTGTAATTCTTAAACTACCCCGGCAGTAAGACGCACGTGGCGAGCACTAGTTGCAGGGGGTTCAAAGGTGTTTGATACTGGACTAAAACTAAAATTAGTGATGACAAAGAAATCAGTATAGTTATGATTTTATAGTGATTACGACTTACTTAAATTGTTAAATGTTTATTTTCGAAGCCCTAAGGTCTGTTTTCACATTGTTTGAGTAGTGTTAAGTGC
Organism: Cydia pomonella; assembly: GCF_033807575.1. NCBI lineage: Eukaryota > Metazoa > Arthropoda > Insecta > Lepidoptera > Tortricidae > Cydia > Cydia pomonella. The sequence continues at coordinate 11,956,970 of NC_084704.1, read as the reverse complement.
GAGTTTATACATTTGTCACTAAACGCAAGTTTGTATGAACTCGCACTGAACATTAACCAAACAGGTCCTAAGTCAGTAAAATTTATATAACTAACTATTGTGGCGCAGTGATCCAAAGAGGGTCTTGGCCTCCAAAATGAGAGAACGCCACCTGTCCCGATTTATATAGTAAATAAAATTTTACTTTATTATTTTTTTAGGTTTTATTAAACTTTTAGGGTTCGAAATGTTTGAAGTCATATATATATATATTAATTTCCCAGCATCTGTAGTAACTATGTACTTAATTTACAAATTGTATTCCTATTATTTGAATTTGTCCTCATTAACTATGTACACTCAGCCTAACTAGATAGACGAGGGAGGATTATAAGGGTTAAACTTTTTACCAATATGAAAATTACCAAGACGTCTTAGTCCCCGCAGCCGTAATATAGAGCTGTCCGTAATGACCAAACACTTTGCATAATTCGGCTATCGGCTGACCCCCGGCCGAATCGGCCTCGATATCTATATAAATGCTAACTCGAGCGGATCCGATGGGATATTCGTAACATTTGTTGAGCATTGTTTAGCGTAAACAATGTGGGTTTGTTCAGTATGATTTTATTTAACCAAGTGTTTGGTCAAAAACCAATGACTAAGTCCGAATTACAGCCCATTACACACGTAGGAAAGAAGACATTAATATAAAATAGTTACATGTTTTCTGGATGGGGATTCGAGTTTTCCCCATTTTATGAGAATTTCTGCAACGAAGTAAATAAGCCGGTTAATTCATGTTTTTTTTTTTACTTTCATTATTAATTAAGTATAGTATACAGTTAATTTTGAATAATATTAAGTACTTAATGCAGTTAAAAAATAAAAACAGCTCCAACATAATCGATCTGAAGTTATGGTTTTCATTTTTTCATTGACTGCTTTTACACACAAATTGTATGACATTAATTTATTAATTATTTGAAAATAATGGTACCTATCTAGCTACCATTATTTGCTAAATTATATATATAAATGAAAATGAAAAAAGTAATCGTTGCCTTTATATAATATAAAAAAAAACAAATTGTCGTTTTAATGAGTTATTTCTTACCTCTTATGGATAGTTTTTTTGTGGACTACAGCCAATTACAATTTTAGAATCTTTCGTTTTAAATTATTGATGACCGTTACAGGTCGTTGTGGTAAGATAGTTTTTCATACATTTTACTGGTTTGCGTTGATTATTTGGTAATTAACTGGAATAAGACATCGTCGAACCAAAGACGAGTTTATCTCGATGATTATTAACATTAAAATTATTCATTAGAATGCTTACGCGGGAATTGGTAAAAACCATCCTTGGAGTTAGGGTTGCCAACTTCTTAGTGCATAATATGAATCGCAACATCCTGAATCTAGTTAATGCATCGTCATTTGATAACAAAACTTACAAAGGCATACACCTACTTAAAACTACTTAAGTATTTAATTTTGGTTAGTATGCGGGGACTTATGTGACCTCCGTATTTCCACCATTTAAATAAATGTCCACATGCTATTTTGACAAGTCGAAAAGGAATAAGTTTTTGGCATAATTTCATTTTTGGTACAAGCTTGTATCGCTGACTACTTTTCTTTCCACAAGCAACTAATACTCATGGAGACAATTCTAAAAACCCCAAACACAATTAGGTTATATTGTTTTATCACAGAGTTTCTATGGCCACCTCCTGTCTCCATCATCAGACCATCTCGATGGTACCATAATATTGCATTGTCACCCGACTTATATATGTATGCAAATTTTCAGCTTCATCGGAAACCTGGGATGGGTCAAATTTAATTTGCAAGATTTGATTACAGACCGACACACATCAGACAACGGGACAGTGTGACTAAATAAAAGCTTGTAAAAAGTGACATCTTTTCTTGTGAGTTTAGAAACGAAATTAAAATTACTATTTTTTATTTAGTCCATATATATCTTTTTTATCTTATCGCTAAATACAAAACAAGAATAGAAAAACCTCCACAATAGAGTTTTGGCGGTGACGGTGTTTCTGAACGAATCCAATATTTTTGTTGCGTCCGAAGTACTATCAGTGTATGTGTGTTTTAATATCGATTATACCTATCTAATTAAAGTAGCATGGATTGGTCAGCGCGAAGAGCATAATATAATAAAGGTATGCTGCAAAATTTTACACGAATATGAAGTTACGAGGAAGATGCGTATGTATGTTCAAAAGACCATTTTTCCCACCCTTTAGTGTTAATCCACAGCGTTGCTACGACCTGGCTGTCGCTCCTCGGTACAAGTGTCAACCCTAACGCAATGACGCCCAGCAGGGAGCTGTCAGTCAAACGTCAGTGCCATACATTAAGCTGGCCTGTTCTTGCGCATCGGGCTTATTAGCAAGTACAGCTCTCCCCTATTCAAAAACCGGTTAGCGACGACTGTGAGCTCACCCCTAGCATAAGTTTGCCCATAATTTCACAATAACTGTGCGTAATCTGAGTTCGGGGTTATACTGGACAGAGGATTGCAGCTGTGGTTCGTTTTGCGAATATTATTATGCAATTCGTTGTGGGGTTTTTCTATCTTTACCTGTTTAGTGGATATTTTCTTAGGTTTACTTTAGTACTGGATAGCTTAAATCATAGAGTTGCTAGGTGGACGATAGCTGTACTACCTAAAGGACTAAACTTCAATCGTGTCTTAAAAGTGTTAAAACACAGAACCTACCAATTTTAATTTAATAATAAAAAACCGGCAAAAATTCATCAGCAATTTTTTTGTCTTAAATTTTTGATTATTTACATGAATAATGCCAAATAACTTTAACAACCCATTTAATATCGCAATAACGTTTAACGGTTTTTTTTTTAACTCAATGATAACTCAAAAACAGCTAAACAGATCACGTCCGCTATATTTTTCATTTAATGTCTTTCTTAAGCTCTACTTCCACAATTTTTTCCATATTTTTTGGACCTATGGTTAAAAAGTTAGAGGGGGGGGGGGTTTCTTTTGGAGCGATTATCTCCGCTATTTACTTTATCAAAAAATGTTTCTTGAAGACCCCTATTAGTTTTGAATGAACTTTCCAACGATACTCCACACTGTAGGGTTGAAGCAAAAAAAAAATTCACCCCCACTCTACGTATAGGGTAGGTACCCAAAAAAAATTAAATTTTATTATACGACTTTGTCGGCTTTATTGATTTATATGTCCATGCCAAATTTCATCTTTCTAGCACTAAAGACCACGGAGCAAAGCCTCGGACAGACAGACAGACGGACGGACATGGCGAAATTATAAGGGATCCTAGTTGACTACGGAACCCTAAAAATGTATCATTCGTTGAAACATCTTTACATCATCTGCAGTTTTGTTATGGCGAGGACAATTAAGAGTCTCCCCAATCCGGCTCGAAGGACCACAAAATGAAGTGGATTATGTATTAAACACATATTTTTCACTTGTTCTTTATTATGTCAAATAACTTACTTTTAGTACAAGATTCAATCAAAATGTGACATTATGTATACATGTCTTTGTAAATAATATTTAAAAAAAATTAAAAAATCGAATATAATTACAGCGCCTGAAGGTTATAACACCGAACAAAAACTTTGATCTAATAGTCCCTTTTGGTTTAAATTATGTTACTAATAAAATAACCATCAATACATTAAATAATATGATCCTATAATTTGTTGTCTTTTTTAAAAAGAATGAGCATGGTCGTTAAGTATATGAAAGTAATCGATATGCACCATGCTGCATTTACGTGCAAGTTAAGGCATGAAACAGGTTTAGGATGCAAAATGTAACAAAACAAAAGAGATCAGCCCCCATATAGGTAATAAATAAATACCCTACTATCCCTTTTATTGTAGCCGATTTCCACAATTTAAACACACGTAAAAAGCCGAAGAAAATTTACGAAACTTGACCTTTATGATAATACAAAACAATAAAATCCAATAGCCTAGTAGCGAAACCCACTAAGTGCCGTTTTCCGACTTTGGAGAGCACGTTTATCGGTTGAGGCCATTTTATGAGACATAACTGAGTATCTGATGCATTTTTAGTTGGTTCGATCTTAGGTTAAGACAATGGTTAGGGGTTGGTGTGAGTGAGGAGGTGTTGGTTCATTATGTTCACATTCGTATTCGCTTGATGCACAAATTCGTGGAATTATATCCGTATTTTTCAAATTGGAAAGCGAATCAAATGTTATAAACAAATTATTATTGATACCGTAAAACTACACAACTATAGTCCAATACTGCAACTATGGTCCACAAGTTCGAAAGGAAATTAAGTATCTATACCAATGTTCCTTTTTGTTTACTCCTAGTTTTACCTTCCATTTATAAACATACTTTGCCTTAGAACTACAAAAATATAGTAGAATACACACCTGAACGAGAAAAATTGAGTTTATTTGTGGACCATAGTTGGGAGCTTTGGACTATAGTTGGGTGGTTTTACGGTACATAAAAGTTGGCGAAAACTACGACGAATTATATAGGTTCTTAGCTAGCAAGAAGCATGAAACTTTGCATGCTTGTGCTTTAAACAGTCCCTAATAAAATACTTTTCCTCTTCCTACCTTCGCTATTGTGACTCGATTTGAACCTTTTTTAATTTTTTTATAAAAAACAACCAGAAATTTATCAAAGTAAAAAAAAGTATAATATAGATAGGAACGGTTGGTACACGTCAATATTAAGACGATCATCTCGTCACTTGGACCGCGTTATAAAAAGCAATCGGGCTTAAATTTAGAGCTCGATTAGGACGACGTCCACAGGGGCCGGGACACTTTCAATTCCTCCGCTTTGCGGAACTATCATCGAAGGTTTACAAATGGAAAGGAATTAACTTAAAACCCCTTTGTGACTGACATATACATTGATGTGTTGATTCGGCTTTGTTTTCGTTGGGGAAGTCTATGTACCTAGTCTATTTTTTTTCTATAAAGTACTACGCCATACATCTATGCAAGGGAAAAAACTATAACTTCTTTGGTAACGTTAATAGGTTTACTTGGTCCAACTAAATAAAACTATTTAAACAGGTTTTATTGCGATATTATCCGTTTAAATAAATTATTTTATTTTATGGATAACTATCGCGGTAAACAAAGACTATATTAGTCCTAAATTTAATTATTTTATGAGTGAGAACCAACCACATAAGAAACAATAAGTAGGTAATAGTAATAATTGTTTAAGAAAATTCTTACTAAACACACAATTTATTTATTAAATCTTACATCCATATCCATATAAGACCTAATCGTATCACCACCTATTTGCTAAATTATAAAAACGAGAGGCAGATGCGAAATTGCTCCAATTTCCGAAAAGTGATGTAATAAAATAAGCGGTGCGGTCTGATCAAACCCGCCAAGTCAAAAAGCCCATAAATTATGCACTCGCGCAAAATATCGGCATTATAACAAGTTATTCAGTTAGAGGCGCAGGGGCTGCTTAAGAGCAATTCCTAGCTGAGCAACTTTTCAAATCTCGAATTTTTGAAGCTATGTTTCTGTCGCGCTGCGGTGGGCGGGAGCCGGAGCTATCTAAGTGTGAGTGCGCGCACACAGACGCGAGATTCGTGCGCTCGCTCATTGCGCGCCGTTCCGTCGACATCGCCCGCGAGCCAGACGGAATTTATTCTGCGCTGCCCGACGCAAGTTGTTTTTGTTGTTACCACGTAATATTGTTTTTCATTTTTATATTATACTGTATCTATTACACCCTAATACCAAACACCCTATCACCTGTACTAAATGTATTTTATACCTATGATGACGAAATAATAAATGATTGATTGATTGATTGATATTAATTACCATATAGGTAAAAACTACAAAAAAGAATGATGTCTCAGCTTCGGTTGTCGTCGTACAGTCAAGTGCAAAAATATGTATCGAAAGAATCGTCTCATAAATATGGTACTACGCTCTTATTACACTGGAATAAGATGCTATGGGACATATTTTTGAGTAAGATGTGTACACCTATATTTTTACACTTGACTGTACCTATCCGTATCAGTAAGTTGGGAGTGATCATGGTGTGTTCTGAAATTTTGTAAGTAGGTATAATTAATATACCTATGGTTAAACTACAATCTATTTAACTTGTAGTACGATGGGGCTAAACTTGGGCCGCCTTATTGATGAACGTATCGCAATGACAATCTGGGTAAAGTATGTTGGGATAGTATGTTTTTTATAAAAAAAAATTATTATTAATTTTTAAATGTTTCTGTTTTTATTATTATATTGTGTAATAAGTAATGTATGGGTCTTGTTATCCGAAATAAATGATTAAATAAAATAATGCCGGACAATTTTGGGACCAATTGAGAGAACTCGTGAAAAAATGTTTTTTCGTAATCTCAACACGTGACAGATTCTTGAAGTACGTAGCGAATCGTTAAATAATAACCGTAGATTCGGCCTGAATTTTGGTAATCTTCAATATAGAACGGTTTTAGTTTTGTACCTGTGTAAAGATGCGACATACTTTTTTTTAGGGTAACGAGTGTTTTGCCATCAAGGGAGAACATTGGATGGTGAAAAAAAGTTGCTTCTAATGGAAAGAGAATAAGGTATCACAAAGAAATAGGTCCGGTGTCTACCCTTTTGTATCCGATCTTAACCCTGATACAAAAATTGGTAAAATTGTGGCTCTCAAACTTTGATGTCATAAGGCAATTTGATAAGTAAACAATGTGCTAAGAAACCTCTTATTGTAAGGTTTACCCGAAGTAATAAAAAAAAACCACTAAAATAATAGATACGTTGCGAAGTTTTGACAATTTAAGATTTCATGAACTGTACAGGTTTAGGGAAAGTGTAAATGTATTGTTTATTGAATGGAATGTACTGGAAGATATTAAGTACTTAAGTAGGAGGGACAAAAATCATAATAAAAAATAATCGTGCCCAGTCATTTTTAATGAAGGTCGCCAAAAAATAAGAATCAAACTTAGAAATCAAAAAGAGTAAGTATTTCTTTAACAAGGTCAAGGTCACTGAGAGCCCATCTTGAAGTATCGAAAATAATTAAAATTGCGATTTTGTTGGTTTAATTTTGCAATTATGTATATATATATATATAGTTGATATACAATCTTTTTTTTTTGATAAAATGTAAGGATCGTATGTAAAGAGTAAAGTAAATATATAGGAAAAGAGAGCCCTCTTGAAGCATTTTAAGGAAACTAATTTCGAAGCCCTATCTCTATTTTGTATCCGAAACTAGCAATGTATGTATGCGTGCACATCTACATATGCATCCGTATGTGTAGGTACTTTATTGCGAAAAATTGCTCATTTGCTATCTATTTTACTCGATTTTGTTATAAATTTCAACATGTATCATCATCCCTATACAATATAAATACTCTTTATTGCACACCTCAATAAAAGAAAACAATACAAAAGAAAACATACACATAAGCACAGGTAAACAACATGCGGTCTTATCGCTAAAAGGCAACCTTTGGGTTGCGGAAATTAAAAAAATTACATTGTCAGTAACCGTCGCGCTGGTAGTGGTACTGGATAAAAAAAATAATGGTACGAAAGTGTGATCAAGAAAACAATAAATGTGTTAAGGTCAGTAGGTAAATTGAAGAAAATTTGATGAAATCACTGCTGTTTTTTAAATAGGTAAAGATCTGATTGTTTCTGGTCCGATCTTTACCTGGAAGGGTCAAGATCGGATATCGGTCTACAGCAGTGCTAGGTCTGTTAACACAATTACAAAAACCAACACAGTTTCATCACAATACGCAAAATAAATTACAGAGCGAAGATCGGATAGAAGGAAGAATTCGCGAAATTTACCTTGCTCTCTGTGATTGCACATAGCACAAGCCCGACTCCCTGAGCGACGCGGGGACACTGACAGTAGAGGCGCAATGAAATGGCGTCTTACACAATGTTGCCAACATTAAAAAATAAAGCCAAATTAGGGGGAAATGAATGTCCTACGTTCTTCACCCGCATCCGGTATTTACCCAACATACCTTAATCGTTGAATCGCCGCATTTCAAAATGGCCCTTATTTTGATATCGGCTAGCCGTAATGTAATACGGCGGATTATACAATACGACTGCGATACTTATATATAAATCCCCTCGTCAATGTAATTTCATTAAATTTGCTATCTAGTGGCAAACATCAAAGTAGTTATATTTTACTTGTGACGCACAAGTGTGAGCAATGTAAAATACTATATTTCTAAAAAAAATGCCTACTTCGTAATAAAAGAAAATGTGAACATTAAATTATACTACGAAAGGTGGTCAAATCGCAAAATGCTGTCGTTTTATTTAAAATAATGAAATAATTAGACCAGTTCCGATAGTACCGGGAAATCCCGGTTCTTTAAAACAGTACCGGTTCTGCAATCCCTATAAGGATGTTATGCCCATCACTATTCTTTCTGTGTACGTATATTTAGAAACTGTCTCCGCCTCCAATTCGTGCGATAGGGACAACTGCAGCTCGGACCGAAATTCACTCGCAAAAAACTCAAAAATCGAGGTTTCGCTCTCGACTGTTTCCTCCTCCAAAACGCAACTAATCATTATGAAATTTTGGAAATTGCAAGACGAAGAAATAATCTATGCCGCTATGTTTTGATTTTTTGGATATTTTTTGTCATATTTGTATAATGTGCCTTTTTTTACAGCCAATTCAATTTAGCCGTTTTTGCGATTTTCGAGGCGCTGTATCTTTCTTCAAAATAAAATAATCCAAAAAAGCAAAACATAGCGGCACAGATAATGATGATATTGATCTTATTTGAAAAAATCACTGCTCTAGGTTAAAAATCCAGGGAGGAATCAGTCGATAGCGTTTGTATGGAAAAATCGCAACTAGGAATTCCTCTTAAACTTTTTCGATTTTTTATGAAACTTCATTTAATTGAAGCAACTTAGCGACAATTTTGCCTCACTACCAATAACTGTAAGCGTAATAGCAAATAAAACGAAGTTTAAAATGGGAGGGCAAAAGTATCACAGATGATAGTGACGTCATAATATTAAAAGCGTGGCGGTCGCATCAAACCCACGTAAGTCAAAGAGCCCATAAATTACGCACTTGCGCGGGCGCAGGAAAAAAGCGCAGGGCAGAATATCGGCATTTATAAGTTACTCTACTATACTCGGTGGTCCTTGGCGTACATATCTAGAGCTTGATTTCTTGCTCGGTGGACATCACTTTAACTGATGAAGACTATTTTTTGTAGCTCTGTTTATTATCATATGCTATTATGTAGCTAAGACATAATATTGGCCATGTATGCCGCTTTGCAAATAAAATAAAAATGTAAATGTATTTATTATAACGTTTAAACCGATTGAAATAATTCGAAAGCTAGATATAGTCTATGCTGTATACGCAGGGAAATTGTATCTAACTGATAAATATATTTTTTTAACAATTCCACATGGCATGAACGATTCAGTTAACGACAAGTATTAGCTACATATAGATCTACAGTACTTAAATCGTCTTTATATCGACTCTATTTATATCTAATATAAAATAATCAAGATTAAAATTCTCCACCAACGATATGTACTTACATAGATAATAAAAATTTAGTGATGTTTGCCAAGTGCTAATACTATTTTAATGTTTACACACAGTAAAAACATACTCTTAAGTTATTTCGAAAATATTCTTGAAGACGCACATTTATCTGTATTATGTACAAGAAACAGCAATACAAGTAAACCCGGTTATCGGAGTAGTTCGCCAATAAATCGAGATGCATAGCGGCGGCGGGTCGTAAAAGTGACCCCGGCCCATTCCAGGGGTCAGGCCGCACTCAAGGATATTCCTATTCAATAATTTATACAATTGATAAATAATAAATGGAGAATGACCGCGGGCGGATCTGTTTTATTTTTATATTCTTTGAGCCTTGCAATATTGAGTTCCATTGCAGCCGTATGGTCGTGTTATGCGGGAAAAGTACATTTTGTTTTGAGATGATTATGAAATTGTTGGAGATTATTAAAAGGTTTTTAAACATATTGTGAAGACTAATAAGCCTTTCAAAGCTAAATTAATTTCCTTTGGACAAATGAACATTCATTCTGACCAAATGAAGAGCATACTTATTTGAGCGAATAAACAACACATTAACTCCTCAAAACTAATGAGCATTCAACGCAAAAATCGACTCAACCGTTACTCGATTCAATAATCGATCAATTAAGCCGCCTCATCCCGCTTCGAGAATTCGAAAACGAAATAAATGAACACCTAACGCCTCAGTCCTGCCAGTTTTTCGCACCGAATCGCGCGAACAATCGGCTCTTGTATAATAATATCGGATAATACAACTTTTTGTCCGATTCGTTTTCTATATGATTGCACATTTTACTAAACAACGCGTCGACACTGACTTCCAATGGCATTCCTTTTCTCGGCTCCGCTTTTTAATTTCATCTCATGCATTGCATTCTCTATTTAATGTCAAATCAAACAAAACACATTTTCCTTTACGGTTCTACTGGTGGTCTTGATGGATCTCAGTCGGGCTTCAATTATCCTGACTAGGACGTTCGTGCCTGTTCGTTAAGAGCGATTATTGCTTGCCAGGTGTAATATTAGCGAATAGGTTGTAAGGTCATAAATGAAATACTCAAAAAGGCGTTCTATCTCATATAAGGCGGAATCAGTTCTTCATAATGGCGATGCAGCATTGTTACGGATGCCTCGCGTAGCGCGAACGGTGTTATCGGAAAATACCTTTTAGGAAAAAGGCACTTTTAGATTTCCATTACGTTTTGTTGTACACTTGATCTGATCATTGTTGGCGTCTTTTTCATGGCGTGAGGTATTTCTTTTATCTAGATGATAATATGTGCGACTCAGTACGCATTATGGGTTTTGGGGCGATATATCCGAGCTTCTTTTGATGTTTGAAACGGAATCGCACTTTGTATTTTAAGTCTGTTTTATTTGTGATTATGTGATTCCATACTTTAAGGTTTTAGATAACTACTACAAAGTGCTATTATTACTATTTAGTGTTATGAGAACAAGAATAATTGCATAATCTGGTACAAAAATAGTAAGAAATAGGACACTTTTAAATCTCCCTGTCATAAACAGATATCTATCTGTTTATTCTATCTGATTCTCTAGATAGATTTGCACTATATGAGGTACTCCAAAATTATAATAATTGTTTCAAAAATTATATAAAAAAGTACAAAACTTGGCGGACTACTTAAGAAGGCATTACCCTTTTAAAAGTTGTGAGTTAAGGCGGCGACTAGGAATCCCCAGTGAGCCGTGAGCCTCACTTCGCTCCTTCGCGGCTCGTCTTTACGGCCTGGTTAATGACACTCTTGCCTGTTTTAACGACAGTTAATGACATCGGATTGCTCTCGGTTGACTCAGGCTTAGAGAAGACATGTTTGTTTTCAGGGTTTTGGATAATTTAGATAAAGATGTTGGATTGTATAGTTTTGATTGCGAAGTCATAAGAAAATAAGTTATGCTTATGGATTGAGTAATAAAGAAGGGCGATGCGTCCGTACTTATTAACGGATACATGACCTAATCGCCGCCTATAATAATCAAATATCAATAAATTATACAACCTTTACGATTGTTGAATCGAATTATCCACTAAGCATCGGCTTAGTGTACGAAAAATTTAGTCAAAAGGAATGTAGAAACACAACACCGTACATAGCTAACATTTTTTTTCTACAATGGTCAAATCAGTAAAAAATATAAAGAGATAGATTTTAAAACATAAATTTAAAACATGGATGATATTCAATTCTTAAAAAAAAAAATAACTTGGCTGTATTTTTCCCGTACCCCCGGCCTCTATTAGCCGAAGTCGCTGAGCGGGGCAGCTCGTAAAAGCAAATTGTGTTCTCCGACTACCCTCCGAGGACGGCGTTAATTATTGTAATACTAGTCCATTACTAGTCTTATTACTAATGGAAAAACCTTTGTTCCGACTGATATTGACCCTTTGACTGACAATCTATTTCATATGCACCTAGTGTAAAATAAATAAGTAGGTTTAGTTAATTCGCTAATCTAAGTGAACATTGAGATTAAGTAAATTTTAGTTTACAAGATCCACTAAATTTAGATGCAACACAAAGAATTGGCACACTGTAATTCACCTATAGGTACAATATTTATGTCTCTTATTCTTATTTTTTGTGTCTTCTTATCTAAGTTTTCTTAATATACTACTATACAAATTTCATTCTGCAAGGCACAATTTCTAAAATTAAATCACAATATCAAGGAGTTATTAACTGATAAAATGTCATATTCAGAAATAATTTGAATGTAGCTGAGTTATAAATTTGATCAGTACCCCTAGTGTAACTTTGATCGACATTATAACGTGACGAACGCGTTTGCGTTAAGTCTCATTTTGTATAGGATTTTGAGTTTCCAGAACGTCCCGCTTGGCGCGCTCTTTCGAAATCCAATACAAAATGAGACTAAACGCAAACGCGTACGTCACGTTTGGAAATCGAATTTATTTACACTAGGGGTACCGATCTCTATTCCACGTAATCATTATAAATTACAGTGCCAATCGGATTGTCCGCTATCATTTTATCTAATTCCGCCTTCAAGGCTAATAATTATTGGCTAATATTTCCCTTAACCCATTCGCATGAATCACGCAGTTACCGCAGAATTCAATGGATAACCTTTACTTGGTTCTATACCCATCGCGATATTCATACCGCATATTTATGGAGAACCAGTGTAAAAACGTTTCCTGATTTTTAATACAGATTTCGAGTAGGTGGAGGAGGTGGAGGTTCACTGGTTCAGTGACCCAAATAGGATCTTGGCCTCTGACACAAGAGAGCGCCACTCTGCCCTATCCTGCGCCACTTCACGCCAGTTGGGTATTCCGAAGGCGAACAGGTCTTTTAGGACTTCGTCACTCCAGCGGTACGAGCGGCGGTTTCGAGTAGGTACCTACCTAATATGCTTAAAACCATTGCATTGTTTATTTTTTACACAAAATCAGCGTTATACTCGTATCCGATCCTATAAAAAATATTTAGCAATTGTTTGTAATTTCCATACAAACGTTCTAGTATGTTGAACTTTCCATACAAATATTTTAGTGTGTTGAACCTTAGACTAAAACAAATTTACCCCAAATACTTTAAATATCGAAAATACCTGGAAAACCGAATACTTAACTAAAATATTTTTCTACAAAAAGTACCTACTTGTTTAAGATTTTAAGTCACTAAAGGTACAATAGTGCTAGCTTCCCTAAGTTGAGCTTACCTTATCTGACTTTATTCCTATCTTACTCATCTTGCCTGTGATTTGTAAGCGTTGGGAATACATGGCTGATATATCAAGCTAATCATACGAATATTCGATACCATCAGTAAGTATTTAATATCAAACGTCGTGTAGTCGAAGTTCTCAATCATTATGCAAGAATGACTATTGGAGAGCTAACGTGTTTACATATATCATAATATACATATATTATTGAGTATTATCTACAATGTTTTATAAAAAGTGCGAGTGCTTGAATAAGTTTTTAAAATAGATACTTAAAAGTTGTAATTATATAATATGAACTGCACAAAACCACCAAAAATTTCAAATTCAATATTTCATATGCGCATACATGTGTCACGTAAAATTATCCTGTCTTGTTAGTTGGTACCATTTAAACTTGATTTATCACTACGCCTGTACCACTTCACTAATGAGTTGCCTATTACGAGAACATTTATTATTCACAGCGCACCTTAAACAAATCAACACTTCATCTAATTAATCACTCGTATCAGGAGTCGTCAACCCAACGCAATTAATATTGCACTCTATTCGCTCGTCTTCCTGTTCATTTCCTTTATGTAAATAAATGTTCGCCACCCCTGCCCTCTGATCTTGAGGGAAAACTGATTAAGATTTTTTTTCCAAGAACGCGTGTGTTTTGTTTTGACATATCGCAATAGACAACTTTTCTGAATATATATTAGGGGGTGGTTAGAAGCTTGGTTTGGCTTGTTTAATAACTCAGCATTCTCATCAACGTAATATTAAAACAAGAAAGTTTGATGGAAACAGTTTGGAAATATATGGATACGTATTACTTCAATTGAATATTGAACAATTATGAGTTTTGTGACACAATACACTCAGTCAAGGCATTTTTTTTTGTATTGTTTACATTACACAAAGTAACTTCTCGGCGTTTTTCTACTTCTATTTATTCTTATGCTTAAACGTAGAAGCCATGCCATGCCATGCCATGTTTCGTGCTTTCTGCCGGATGGGAACTTACCTCCATGCTGAATCGAACTAAGGAGCCGCGCTACTTACTTACAGTTTTTAGGGTTTCGTACCCAAAAAGTAAAAATGGGACCCTATTACTAAGACTCCATTGTCCGTCTGTCTGTCTGTCTGTGTATCTTATGAACCGTGACAGCTAGACAGTTGAAATTTTCACAGATTGTGTGAGTGTTTCTGTTGCAGCTATAACAGCAAATACTAAAAACAGAATACATATAACAAATATTTAAGTGAGGCTCCCATGGGCGCCGGCAGCGGGATGCAAGGGGGTGCACTTGCACCCCCCTGGCAAGAAAGAAAATATATTTTATTTAAAATACATTTTTTTTAAATATATTTTTTTATACCATTTATAGAGATGATTTTGATAGCATAACTCGGAACTATATAACACAAGGAAAATAAATATAGGTAAAAACTTAAGTAAGTCACCTGTTGTATGTAGTTGTGGCGTGTTCGAATAGACAATACAATACATGTTTAAAAGACACACACAAACAAAACAAATGTCTATTCGAACACGTCACAACTACATACAACAGGTGACTTACTTAAGTTTTTTACCTATAACTGCATCGATTCTCCTATTCTATTTATTATACACCTTCCTGAAAGTAATCCTGGCGGCGCCCATGGAGGCTCCCATACAACAAACGTGTTTTTTTTTGCAGTTTTGGATACAAATATCTAGGACATTTTTATTACCTAGTATAACCATTATTAACATCAATAATGTTTATGATAGCCAGCAAGAACAATATAAAAAAATTAAATACGTTGTCCCTACTCTTAAAGTAGGTATAAGTCGTGTAAAATATATTATAATTTCCTTATTGTCAGTGTCTTAAAGGCGTGGTGACGTAGTGCAGTGGGTTGTAAAGATGATTGTGAGCTCAACTGTACATACTTCTTATTAATGTGTAAGCATATTTTTCATGCTAAAACAAAGTTATTTGCCATTAAGCTAAGTGCCGTCATAACTTAAAGCCAAGTTGAGTTAAACGGAGCGGTAAGTCGAGCCGTTCCAGTTATGCCCGGTTTTAATCAAACTCCTAACGGCCCCATTTGCATATGGAAAACTTATTCCGTCACATTTAACTTCACTTTTAACTTATGGTCTACTTAAGTTGGCAGCATTTTTTGGGACGATAAAAGCTAAACAAAGTACGAGTATTATAAAATGCAACGAAACTTTTTTCTGAAAAAATTTTGTCCACTTCAACATTATTTATTACTTAGGAGTTCACTGTTCATAAATGGATTTAAATTGTTAAATGGGTACATAAATCATTTAAAAACATATTTTCCCCAAAATTCGTAACCCTTAAAATCAGATTCAGAATTGCGTCTATTGCTAAAAGTTACGTAAATCAGCTCAACACATGCGTATTTTAAAAACAATACCAAAATAAATCAAACAAAATCGATCTAATAAACTCAATAAACGGCAACACTGATTTATTGCAAACGGGGAAAAAACTGTTCGAGGTTCTTGACAAATAAGTCCAATAAAACACGCGTATTGGCTTAGGAGTCACTTTATCACGCGGCACGCGGGACGTCGCGCGGGGAGAGATCGAGTGACGAACTTGGCTTACCTCTACCGTGCGTAGTATCTGCCCGATAGGTTGTGGTTTAATTGGTTAGAACTTAGCCAATTTACTTGTAAGTAATAAAATTACAATGTCATTAATATATGAACCGTAAACAAATGAAATACGATTTACCAAGGTATAAACACTGACAATAATTTGAAACCATAATACGTAACAGTTTTATTGTACCTTATTATATATGTATAAAGTTTATTGATTAGTATTAGAAAATTTTAATAAAATGAATTTGACTAACATTGCATACACAAATATAATTAAAGAAATAATAAACAGAAATCAATAAAACAAATAAGAATCAGTGTATGTAAACTGGAGTAACCCGTGATTTTCAAGAAATCTTAAAACAAAAGGCAACGTCTCACTTCCTCCCAGCTAGGGGCGCCCCTCAATAAATAATTTGGCCGTATTAGCATATGTCGATTTATCTCGCTCCGAATTATTATTTATGGCTGCCAACCCTACGGTACATATGTTAACTAAATCCGTAAGGATTGCCATAGAGCATAGATAAGATTTGGTGGAGACGTTGATTTAGAAGAACCGGGACCTTGTGGAGGTTAATATTTTTACACGATTTTAATATTAAAATATTTATACTATTACTATTTTTTTGTAAAATTCAACATTTGATTCAAGGTATTTTTATTTTACAATATTATTTCACTACGCCTACGGGTTTTTCTCTACACCTTTGTAACCGCTTTGTAAACAATCTCAAATCAATTTACGAAAAACTTTAGAGGTTCATCAAATTTAGGGCTTAACCATTAGGTATATTGCATAGATACACAGCGATATTCATATGTGAAAAAATATCATCAAATATATAATCCTCGCGCTATCATTAGCATCCTTTTCTAGGATGTAGGAGAGAGGAAGTTGAATTTATAAAACCGAAAAATATTTCGCAATTCAAAATACTGATCCGCATCGCATGGTTATTTGGGATATTTCCCCCAAGATATTTATTTATAAGTATGTACCTATTCATTTTAGAATAACATTTGATATGATTTTCGATGTGTCATGTTTAGTGCCCGCGCGCCGGTGACTCCCTTTGATTATTGAAGTTTGATGTCTTAACCAACATCGGATTTGCATTATCCAATCTGTTTACATGAATACTGTGAGCGAACTGCGACGCAGATCTACTGCTTGCTATTTATAACTTTATGGGTAACCATATCTATCGGTAGTTAGGTACTTAAATCGGGTGGTGTATTCTGATTGTAATTAAAGGTTAAAAATTTGATCTGCTTTTGCTATAGATATGATCTATCAATGTCATTTGTCAGAAGTGACGTTTCTGGTTGAAGAAATGACACTTTTAACACTGACGGATCACTTCCATAACAAAACCAGATCACATTTATTTTATACCTTTTTTTATACTACGTCGGTGGCAAACAAGCATACGGCCCACCTGATGTTAAGCAGTATCCGTAGCCTATGTACGCCTGCAACTCCAGAGGAGCTACATGCGCGTTGCCGACCCTAACGCTCCGCATCCTCGTTGAGCTCTGGCAACCTTACTCACCGGCAGGAACACAACACTATGAGTAATTGAGTAGGGTCCAATGTTATTTGGCTGCGGTTTTCTGTAAGGTGGACCTTTCATACAATCAGAATACACCTCTGGTTTAAATCTTCTGAAATCTAAAATCTTTTTAAAATATTGTATTGTGAAATAAAGCGATTTCAAATAGAAATGTGCAATGATAGCAAATGCCTTAAAAATATATAACTTGACACCTACTCCTGTTTTAGTTGTGTAAGTATTATTATAATAACATGAGCTTAAAAACCGTACTACTTCAAATTCTACAGATAAAATAAATGTAAGCAACTATCCTAAAATTCATAAGTAAACCTGCCGCCGTTACCTATTTAATCTATCATCCCTTACAAGACCTGCAACACCAATCTGTCATAATATGTAACACATTTAAACGCTTGTCATCAAGCAACTTCAACCAAAAAACTTTTAAGAAGCCATTTTAAACCTTCAATACGTCGGAAACCCATACAATTAAAGGCCCACACCGACTCGAATCCGAAGCGGCAAATTCTAATAAATATTCATGTCTAGTATTGTGATTCTTTGATTAAGTGGCCCCCCGATGAATGGATGTCGCGATTGTGAGTTGACATGACACGATGTTAAGAGACGCTACCGTCTTCTGTCTTTTTTTTTCTGGGGTGGTTGTATGACGTCGATTTGTCACAAATATGGATTTGTAGTGAAACGTTCAGAAATGGAATCGTAGTTCCGTATTTCGAGAACTTTAATAGAGAAATTGAAAGTCAAAATTAAACAACTACTTATAATAGTATTTGTTATAGGAATATACGAGTACCGATTAACCTTTGTATTTTTATTCATGTTACAATACAATACAAATACTCTTTATTGCACACCTCAATAAAAACAATACAGAGCGAAAAGAACATTAGAAGTAGAGGTAAACAATAGGCGGTCTTATCGCTAAAAAGCGATCTCTTCCAGACAATCTTTAGGTAGCCGAAATCGATAAATTTACACAATGTTAGTAGGTGCTGCAAATCCAATGAAAGCAATCTATCACTAAATACACATAAAACAGTCAATCTAACATGCAAATAATATACAAACACATATATATTATATATACATATTCCTAATAGTACCAGCCATAGAAGAAGAGTAGTGAGAAAAAAAGTATTATGGTGGAGATAAAAAGTGTAGTGGTGTTAAACGTCGAAATAAACAATAAATCGTCGTAAAGAATGACGAAAGCTCATTTATATTTCCGATAGGGGGCAAGCCCCGTTGTTTGCTTTAATTAACCCCATCAAGTTATTAATAACGGCGATGTCGGCGTCGTGTCGCAGTCATGTCGCGCTAATCGCGCAATCCGTCTTGTGTCGCACTCGCACCCTTAACGAGAGCTAAATTGCTTTATGGAAATTTAATCAATTGTTCTTTTTAAATAATTTTATTTTTTAACTAAAATCCTAGTTTTAAGATAAATCGATAGAAAACCCCGTTTACAGATAAGGAAAATTAAAAATAAAAGAAGTACTATTTTTTCTGAACTTAATTGCGTTCAAGTACACTTATTCACGTTGAAAAATCTAAATCAAATAGACATTTTAAATAATAAGTAGCTATTTATAAACTCAAGGTTTTCTTATAGAAAACCTTCTTACTCTCCGCACATAAATTATTAACCTACAAACACTCGATTCTATAATTCCAATAGAAGACATACTGGTAAGTACATAAGTAGCCGAGTAAAGTCAAATTGATCCTTTTAAAACACGGATCTCGTTCACCTAACCTACGTTTAATTAAGCCAAAATCTCATTTACCCCTCAAGCCCGCAAACAGAAATGCGAATAAGTGACCAAATCCCAGTTTTAATACCGTGACGTGGTCACCCGATCGGACTCAGGCTCTAATCCAGGCCTAATAGCCCGGACACTTCATTTCACCGCGATTGTTGAAACTCGAACAAAAAACAAGCTTAAAATAAGTTCACTAAAGTTCAAGTTAACTTGCCATGAAGATTAACAGCATTTGTGCTGATAACAGAGAAGAATGAGTCTTATATGCAGAGTTTTAAGAAAGAAATCAGATTAATGATAGTTTTGGAAAATACTTTTAGGGAGGCCTCACGACTAGTGAAAGCATTTCTATGTAAGATTATGATATTAGGGAATGTGTAGTTGCTGGACATTAGTTATCGTGATGTTTATTGTGTTTTTACTGCGTTTTATGAAAAAAACGTAATGCATTTCGCTAACCATGAAGATGTGAAGCGAATTGTAACGTCGGTCGGAAAAAAATACACCCACACGTTTAAATGGCAAAGAATGCCAGTATTGAAACTTTGAAATGACTTTATTTAAGTGCCAACTTCAACTTCAGCAACAAAACGCATCCTCGTAGCAAACGCAATCCAAAGAATCTAATTAAAAGTCCGACACCTTTTAAACAAGAGGAGAAAAATGCGAATTTTCTTATTAAGAGCAAATAAATTACTCGCCCCTACTAATTGGGGAGCTTGAAAATAATTTGAAAAAAAAAACAGTCAAGTGCGAGTCGGCTTTGTTGTTAGTTACGTAATTATATGGAAAGTATGTAATATGGCATGAGGATTTAAAAAGCCTACGGGTTTTGTTAATTGCATTCAAGCGTAACGAAAGAGGCATGTGGTCGGAAAATTCAGTTCAAAATCAATATATATATATATAAATTGAGATGAGACACTCTTTCAAAACGACTTATTTCTCTATGAAAACCAAACAAAAATAAGCCCTTTTGAAAAGACACGCAATCTATGTTTTTAAATGGTCGTTCCCTTTAAAAGTTCGTAATTTAATCTGTTGTGGCATTGCTTTTTATGTAAATTTCTATAACACCAATTCTGTTAAAGCTGTAGCTACAGGTATTATTAAAATCTCTTCTTATTTAATTTTCTATCCTTACACTGGATCTTGAAACTAAAGAGTGCGGAACCCTAAAAAAAGAATTTATGCTAAACACCCGCAAGCAAATTAAAAGCGCTGACGAATAAATTAATGCAATACCGTCTGTTTTAATAATGGTCTCGATAGTCAGAAACGTGTGGACATGTTTAGTTTGTTCGTACATTTTGGACGCAGTTTTATAAAGCTAATGCATTTTATACAGGTTTTATGCTGTTTTTAACCGACTTCAGGATGTTTCTAGGATTGCGTAATTCAGTCGGAAAAAAGCGAGACTCTTATAGGATTACTTCATAGTCTGTTTGTCCGTCTGTCAAGATCCTATGTCTCAGAAATGCTTGGAGTTATCAAGCTGAAATTAATGTCAAATATCGTTATCTTAATCAACATTGCCTACCATGCAATCTATACCTAATTACTAATAATGGGTGAATCGCGACCACCGATGTTGAGGAAGTTGACGGTACTCAAGTCTGAGCAGTGAAAAAGCCAAACTTCTAAGTCAACGCAATCTAAAGATACGGCCGTTTGCTGCATTTATGGCACATATTTTGCCTCTAAGAGCAAGGGAATTAAATCCTAGAGTTCCCGTTGACCTCTTGAATTTCGAAGAAGCAATGCAATGTAGCACAAGTACAGGAAGAACTCCGCAAATCGTAAATTTGTATGTACCCAAATACATTTTTTTTGCGGTTATAAACTTAATTGACGATTTAAAATATGCTGAGTACGCTGAACAAACAACGGAAAATCTGCCAAATGGATAGTTGAGATTCGGCTTGACAAGACCGGTTACATTATTTTTGTCTCTTTAATATTATCTATTTTTTATATTTTAATCTCATTGTATTGACATATCCATGTTATGTTCACTAACTCAACTTGTGATCGGGGCGGGGTCAAACAGCAGCAGGAAACAATCTTAATCGAGGCGATAAATCTATCAGAACAATGTAGAAGCCGACAATTTGACAGGTATGCAGTTTTGACTACTGCTGTCATGCCCAAGAATTCCTCAAATTGCCTTATTGCATCGCCTGGTTTAATTAGGAGTGAGTACTGTTTTAGTAGGTACTTATGTCGGGATTAGTCCAAACCACAGGACACTACAGTTAATGCTAATAAGAAGTGAGGATATTTAGCTCAAATGGAATTGGGCGGGACATGTCGCCAGGCAGAGTACGTAAGTGGCGTACACGAAGAGAGGTCTATGCCAAGTGCGGGCGGACTGAGCGGTGGGCGACACGAGAGTAAAATTTTGGTGAAGTTAGAAAGATACTTATTACTGAATTAGATTAGAAACCTACCTTACTACCTACCTACCTACTTTTACGTGTTTTTTAATTTCCTGTCTATTTTTAACTGTATGGTGCACAATAAAGAATATTTACTTACTTACTACCTTACCTATACGTATGTATATATATTAATATCCAATATAAACATTTATTTTATTTTATCTAAATAATTCTTAGCACAAATGGACGAACCTACAAATTGCACTTGATCACGCTTTTTGCGACCACATGCTCACCTTGCAGTTGAGTTCAGGCATTATTCCAATCGCTGCCAACTTTGTTTACTTATAGTTGTTACAGAGGTCAAGACCACTCTTGCTTAAACTAATTAACCTGCAAGCGTATTAAAGCAGCTTTTAATAAAAAGAGATCTCTGTATGTAGAACAATTGGAACTTAACAAATACTTTTGATCGCGGACTGTAGAGATCTATCTCTATTTGAAAAAGTATTCCGGGGTGGCAGATATTTTTGGCGCGTTTTCATCCGCTACTATCGATGCTGACCGTACTATGTCAGGTCTTACGTGACAGGGTCGGCCATAATACGTCAAAACAACATGTGACGTGGGGTACTTACCTATCGTTTCGTTATTAATATTACAGGGTGTGTAATGTTACTACAGATCACATAACACTGGTTCTCCCAAGAATTTGACTCGTCAGTCCTCGCGCAATCCATGGAAATACATCTCGTCCCCATATATTCATATGGCTAATGTAAATGCACTGCTATTCGCACAAGCTTAATTGGTCGCAGATCGCTATCTCGCTTATCTATCGCGATAACGCGGTGCAGATAAATATTTAAAACAAAAGACCAATTAGTCCAAAAAAAGTCTCCTATTGATAATTTATTCACGGCGAATTAACAAAACACGGCTCGTTTATTGCTGACTGAATGGCTAACATGTTGGTAAGAATGTCGGATCATAACTTTGTACGAGTACCTTTGTTAGCTAGTTAGCAATGGCCGTGGATAAAATTCTGACCAGATGTTATACATACCCACACATGTTGAACAACAAAAACCTAGGTACATGTAATTTTATTCCATTTCATAGCGACGCTAGCGTTCAGTTTAATTGCACTGCACACATAAACTAAGCCTAACATGTGCCCATGTAGGCGTTCAGAATCCAACTATTAATACGCACCATCCAAAACAATTCAAAACCTCAAAAGCAAAATTTGATAATTTCATTAGGCTTGTATCTCCATTTCACGTGTGATGTGACTACAAAGCAAAAAAGTTCAAACTTGAAAACTGATCAACCTATATACCTTAACTTAGAGTAGAAAGCTGTGGTGCATTAGTTGGTCAAAAAGATGCCGACGCATTATAATGTAATTGCTAGATTTTGTAATGCCAATATTTCTCACTGCTATTTCGTATTGCGTGTGTGACCCCTTGTTCATAAACTTTTAACCTGAGTTGAATTTTTAACATGCAAATTAACAATTGAATTCATTATTCTGTACTATCAACAGTATCAACTTTTAGTTTGGGTAATTCAATTTTGATTACCCTCAATGGTATATATATAATTCTATTATACATATTAAATAAAAAAGGCAAAAAATCATCATCATCAAAAACCATTCAGGGTGTGTAAACCAAAGCTAACCGTTTAAACTCTACTCATTATGTTTTGTCATTTATATTGACTTATGTACCTACATGTAGATGAACACCGCGCTATGTGGCACCTGCATATTTTCATAAGCTCGAAGTCGATATAATACTGTAATCCTAAAAGCTCATTTGGCCGCCTGGCCAGGTAATTTTTCACGGAAAAGCCATAAAGTAAGGAAAACTACGAAGTATGCTAGTCACGCTCCTGTATGTGCGAGCGAGAGGCCCGACCCAAGTGTAGATTTGGTGTTAGTATGACAGAGATAGCCATGATGCATGGATGCTGGTTGAATGAATAATATCAGGCGAATTTTTATAACGATAGTTTAGATTGAAATGCATTTTGACCTAGAGCAAAATTTTATTTTATATTTTATTCGTAGAAAATTCACGAATATAAAAATTTTTTTAATTCATCTAAAAAAACAATCAAAAATTAATTATAAATCATATAAAAAATCAAAGATTTATTCCCACAACTGTTTGTAAACAGCACATTTATCGCTCCATATTTTAAACCGGCACAAGTTTTATATGCAAATATGTTTGATTAAAAACAATAACCGCTCGCATAAGGAATCGATTCGATCATCCGATTCATACGATCCGAGTTTCGATTACTGTCCCTACTAGGTAACTCGTAATTAGTCGAGCTATTGTATTATTCGATTTATGCCCAGTTCGATTTGTTGTAAATTCTAATAATAATTTATGGCTGGGAAAGGAGGAACGGCTAATGCGACTATTACGAGTATAATGTTATCTTGCGCTAGGTTTCTTTGCCATTGACATTTTTTTTTTGTTACCTTATTTGGAGTTACGTTTTCCTTATGATTTCTTATCTATTTTAATTTTGTAATAAATATTGATTGAGATAGGAATGGGTTTAACTAAGTTATCGGGTATGTATTAGTTAAAATATTTTTTTGGCAAAAGTTTCATCTTTGGTACAAGCTTTTATCGCTGGCTGTAATTTTCTTTCCACGCTCATCGAGACATTTCTAACAACCCCGAACGCGTTTGCATTGTATTGATCACAGAGTTGGCATGTCCACCTCCTGTCTCTATTTTCAGGTCAGCTGCATGTCATCATAATATTGCATTGTCATCCGTTTTAGGTAGGTATGTATGCAAAATTTTAGCTCAATCGGGTTCGGGAAAAGTGTCAAGCATAGCTTCCAAGATTTGACCTACACTAACATACATACATACATACATACATAAATACTAACAGGGAAAGTTAAATAAAAGCTAGTAATGGGGAAAATCATAAAATAATATACATACCTCCACAGGCATTAAGTCCGCCTTTTGTACCTTCACGTATTGTGCAATAAAGATTAAATAATTAAATAATAAATACCTCTTTTTTCGTTGTTTCCCAAAAAACTGAGTAAGTAGATAAAGTTTAAATCCGATATCAATAAAACCTTTCTTTTTAACAAAATGAGTAAAATTCTTAAAATATTTCTTGTCTTTAGCGGTTGAGACACTTATAGATCAGTTGGTAGAGCATGTGGTAGAGCTAGGTCCCGTGTAGCTAAAGGTACTACAGTCTCCTGTCCTCTTCGGATCATACACCAAAAAATCCGTAACTTTAATTATGATATCGATTTCTTATCAATACTTTATGTAAATATAAAAACTGTAAACACTGATGATAAATGTTTAGATATGATTATAATTTAATTTGTTATCATAAATAAGTGCGTAGTGCGCAGAATCCATATTTGCGTTATTGATAAAGCGTACGAGATTGCCTCTGGGCGCGTTTAAATACGGCTATCGTCGCACTTAATAAATAACGAGCTGACGTTTATTTTTCTTTGCTGTGTTATTATGTGGCCAACGTAAGAGGGCCATTGTGGAATCATATGCAAATCGTAAGATGAATTTGCTTTCTTCGTCTTATTTTTTTTTAATGGAGGATAGGCAGGCGTTTTACCACGATCTCACCTGATGGTAAGTGATGATGCGGTCTACGGTGGAGCACGCTAACCTATGAGATGCCCATTTACTCTAGCCTTGAAGAGATTCAGATTGTACTCATGCGGAAACACAGACTCGGACAGGGCATTCCACTCCACATATATGTAATATGAAGTTTCTTAACAACATTTTAATCAATAAGCACTAATGTTGTTAATTTTACTCAATATCATCTGAGATAACCTGGCCATTCGATTGAGCTTGATGTAGAGTGCGTCACCAGGCGCCCCAGATTTCCGCGTGCTGGACCACACGAATTAAATATTGAAGGCCCTCGTATATGAAAAAAAACTTATTGCCATCAACTTGGTACCATTTTACGTACATCTAATGATTATTAGACGCGGTATTATTTTAAGTAGGGTTATGCTTCTTCTAGATTAGGTGGGCCGTTTATTATCACATAATTATTAATAAGAATAACCTCCAACCGCGGACAGTGGCGAGAAATTGTACGGCAAGCAACATCTGTGCCTGATGTCAGCAGTTGATAACGACACTCTGTAAAGAGTATAACGACAAAGAAGAAGATTGAGTATTATTGTCATACTTTTGAATATGTTAGTTACATGTTGGCAAAATGTCCAACGTTTTCCCCTCGCGCCAGATCTAATTTGTCCGGGCTTACAGCGAGTGGTGGTTTTTCATTATTTTCAGCCAGTGTCTTAAGCCCGGCTTACCGCGCGCTTCCCGCATACTAAATAGCTTAGAAAAATACACACTTTTATGCTGTACCTACTGACTCGAGCACCAACTAACGTATTAGCTTGCAGTTTAAATTCTTACAACAGGTTTATCAATATGCATATGGGATTATTTTTAACACATATTTAAACATATCCTAAATTAACCTAAGACATGTATTCTATAATAAATTTGTGGAATAAGCCTGCACCAATTAAAGCAGCATGCAACTTTTGATTACACAGGCTGCTAATATACAATAGTTGGACCTAATTAAAATTCTATGAAAATGTTCACCTATCTAATACAAAATCATGGTGAAAACATTGTAGAAACTATAGTATCGACAATCGGAAGCGCTCAGATGGCTCTAAATAGATTTACCCCTCATTTCATCCTGATTTTAATAACATCATAGATTACGACCGTTCGCATCTCGGCCGATTGGAAAACGAAATTACAGTGCGCGCGGCGTAATTTTATTGTGATTGGGTACCTTTTTTCTCATTCAATATTTAGCTCTTTTTTTCACTCAATCCTTTGTTTCGTTCGTGAGAACTGAGTAGAAATTACCATTTTTAGAGGCAGGATTATCGGATAGCGTTTTGGAGATCCGCTAAAAATATGCGGTAGAATTCTAAACTACCGATTTACAATTTTATATTTTGACGCTCACATCATACTAATAATCTTACATATTTTATGAATGATATAAGTTAACAATGAGTATGACTGGATGCAGGGGATCTATGTGCTTAAAAATCAAATCTCATGGACTGTTTCGCTCTGCTAACAGGTAAACTATGTGAATCCATTATTCCATAAATAGGCAACGGAACTTTTTTTTGACTGCAACTCAATAACAAACTCATATTCATCATTGGCATTGGCAATAAAAAATAAATACACGTGTTGTTCAAGCCCGTTCTTATTATAAATTATGGAATTATAAATTATGAAAAATATCGTTAACAACCTTAGTTACATTTTTATGCCTAATTTGTGTGTAAGTATAGTGTTTCTATGTTATTGGTTTACAATAAAGAATGTTTGTATTACAATATTACATATGTTGTAACTACTTTTCGAGAAATGAGTTTTCCACGAAACAACTACTTACTGTTTCTTGATTTCTCACTAAATATACAGAACCACCAAACTCCCGGGAACCGTCCCGCTCGCCCGTCGCCCGGTTATTTGGCCGGACGGAACGACCGCTGATCTGACGCGATGTCGGAGCAACACGTTTTGGGCGTGCTGCCTGATCCCAACTTTTTGGTCACCGGCTAATGAAGGAACGCAAATTGCTTACTGGTTTTACATTTTTAGCGATATCTGGATATTCTAAACCTCTGCTCAACTTGATTTTGCGATTGGCTACTGGTTATGTGCCCGCGATAATTTTTCACATATACACCTATCTATTTGGCAGTTGGTCAACAAAATTGGAAATTTATATTTAAGTTTATTAGACTTTTGAATCGACCGTATTATACACACCTATTTAAAAACAAATGGAACTAATTTGAACTCAGAAATGTCGGTGTTTTTCCAATGTAACTTTTTTTTATACTACGTCGGTAGCAAACAAGCATACGGCCCGCCTGATGATTAGCAGTAACCGTAGCCTATAGACGCCTGCAACTCCAGAGGTGTTAAATGCGCGTTGCCTACACTTAAACCCCGCACCCTCGTTGAGCTCTGGCAACCTTATTCACTGGCAGGAACACAACACTATGAGTGACACTACACTATGAACTTGTAATGCTTCTGAAATTAATTACTTAATTTATTTAACTCGTGCTTTTATACTTAACTTTTAAATGTAAGTATGTTAAACATCTACCTAGTTTTGACAGTTATTCGTTCAAGGTACTATTGATTATACTTTGGTATTTAATATAAGTATATTAAACAAAATTACTCACCGACTGTTGACGGATGCAGTGTTCCCTGCGCCATCTACCGGTGGCTTTCTGAAACAAAGAGAATAATGATTAGAGCTTGCATTGCACCTCTTCAGCCTTTGCTCGAAATTTCAAAAGATCAAATATAGGACCACTGGTTAATTAAAGTCTGATCAGTTCCAAATAGATACACCGACAATAAACCAACGTCTAGTAATATTCTGAAGATCTATACCAAATGATACCGTTGAAAAGTGGGTAAGTCCCAGCTACAACAACGTATAAATGCCAGGCTGATACCTGACGACGTACCAGTAACATCTTTAATAAAATGTATCTGATCCCAGGATCCCAGCTTAACATCTAGTTTTGGTATCCAGATAACAAAAACTCAAAATTGCCTACGGCCCTCATAACGCGGTTTGGTTACTTTTAAATAATGTTTATGATTTTGGACCCATTAAATATGAGCACATTTCAAATAATAATTTCAAGGTACAAAATTTAAGGTACGGCACCCGTTTGAGCCGTTGTTGTAATAGGTACGCATATTCCACTTATTAGTTCAAGCTATACACTTAGACATGAAAGTAGTTAATTAATTTGTACGTTTAATTATTCTGTATAAATATGTACGTATTACGTGGTAGGGGTCCTGCAGGCTGGACGTGTGGGGCCCATAGCTGCACAGTTGGTAGGGCCTGCAGAAATTCACCATCGGTACGGCGTACATGACTACACTTGCACTATTAAGTCAAATATGTTTTAATACGTACATCCAATAGGGGTCCTGCAGGCTGGACGTGTGGGGCCCGTAGCTGCCCAGGTGGTAGAGGCTGTAGAAGTACGAGTACACCATCGCTACGGCGTACATGACTATTGTTGCACTATTACGTCAAATATATTAATACGTACGTTCAGTGGGGGTACTGCAGGCTGGACCTGTGGAGCCCGTAGCTGCCCAGGTGCAGAAATTCGCCATCAGTACGGCGTTCATGACTATAGTAGCACTATTACGTCAAATATCTTTTAATACGTACATCCAGTAGGGGTCCTGCAGGCTGGACGTGTGGGGCCCGGAGCTGCCCAGGTGGTAGGGACTGCAGAAGTTCACCATCGGTACGGCGTACATGACTACGGTAATACTTTTACGTCAAACAGAACATTACGATCGGTTTTTTAGGCTTAGCGTTATTTTTTACATTAGTGCCTAAAGAGTTATATGAAAGATTAAAATATAATAAAAATAAAAATGAATTTTTACAATTTTAAAGTATATAAGTGTTCAAAGATAATTTGTTTTGGTTATTTTTAACCATTATTCTAGAAAGTAAAATAAATGAAAGTTTATCTCGAAATCGCGAAAAAATATCGCTGTCAAAGGTACATTACAGCCGATCAAATAGGTATTGATGGTTTCTATGTAAGTAAAAGTAAGTAAAAATTTCATGTTGTCAGAGTTGTTCCGATAGTGAAAAACTTCCGTATAACCTAAACATTTACCTAGCAGTGTGTGGCCAAGGGTAAAACAAAAACGACCTGCAACTATGAACTCCTAGCGGCACCGGCAATTTTAACTGGCCCCTACAAATACAAACAATCAAGCATCAACTCTTCTATTAACAACCTTCCTAAGCAACATCTATTCATCATATCTTCAATCTTAAACAGATCCTATGGGCTAAAAAATAAAGATAGAATTTCAACAACCTACACCCTCAATTGATTTAAACATTTCACTGTACTTGCCGACAAAACACATTCCAGATTTAAAAATACGCAACCGTCACTAAATAACGGATAGTTGACAGAAAGCCGACGAGCCAAGGAGTTAACCGAATCGAATTGGACAATAGTTCTACTTAGCGACTCAGAGATGTCGTTAGCGCCCGCTGTGACCATGCAGTGATTCGAAATTGGAATCTTTTTGATTTTGAATTTCCTTTTTAACAGGGCTAACAGGGCAAACAGGTGTTCAAATGAACGAAATTGTTGGGTCTCTATAAAATTGAATATGTACAAGTGCCTATGCTTTTGTATAAACCAAATAACCGCGTATGAGGAATGAGGACTTGCGACTCCAGTGGTGACATTCACAACTTATATAAGGGACTAAGTGCGAGTTACTTACCCTGTTAAGCAAAGAAACTTAATATCTCTAGGGACGTGCTAACAGAGTAAAAATTTGTTGAATGATGATTGTTGTGCGTATAAAAATGTACCTAAACAAAATTTATGAACACTGGAGATTATAGGACGAAATCCCTTACATGGGTAAGTTCGCCTTTGTACGAATGTTCTGTGTTTATATGTCTCTCGTTATGTTATTTTGTGTAATAAAGTGTTTTACTACTACTACTTTGAGAAAATTTAAGAAACCATTTAATAATATGTAGCAAACCACGAAAAAATCCACACGGGGGGCATTTTTTATCCTTGACTTAAAGACTCTGAAACATAATAACCCTAAGGGACAATAGAAACATAGCTGGAGGAACCGAGTTCCATCTTTTTTGTATATTTAACTTGATTATTAACGCACTGAATAATTGTGACGACTGCTGCTAGAAACATTTTGATACTTTACTTGAGCAACACACATATACGAGTAGAAAATTACTAGGTATACGGTAACTATAAGATAAAGATACATTAATCATAAACCGTAAAACATACTGTAACATTCTAAAAAAAGAAAAAATAATCAGCAATTTCAATACACTGAGACCTAGGTAATATATATTCCAATAACAAAGTAATGTGGTGAAAGATAGAACTGCATGCCACTACTGAGTTAAGATATTTCACAGGCAGCAGTGATATATGACCATTTCAAAAAGTCATCAAAATATCGACGACATAAAACTATTTCCAACTGCCAAGACCCTTCCAATCACGGATAATCACAGTCAATCTGAAATCGATCTATTCGATGGCAATCACACCGATTTACTTCACTCCGAGTCCGATTCGAACACTTTACGATTGTGGTGCCGCACTCTCAAAGGCGCCGCTGACACATTCGTCATGGAAACGCTACCGTCAATTTGTTTTTTTAGGCTTGTAGTCAAATATGATAGGAAAAAGTGTTTAGGTAGGTATGATTAAAGGATCGTTGATGCCTATTAAGAACAGTGATATATCTATCTATAACAATTAATGTCAGTAATGCAACTGAAGAAAAAAAAATTGAGTGCGTTTTTGTATACATAGCGAAGCGTTTGGTTGACGTAACTGATGACCGAAGAGCTGGCGGCTCCCTCGCACAACGTATCAGCATTGCGATACAGCGAGGAAATGCCGCCAGCATCCTTGGTACAATGTTAAATTATTAATAGTAATACCATAGTATATATATTTGATATTATTAAAGTATACCAATGCAACTGATAGTTAAAATTAGCTTAAAAAATAGAGATCGTAAGATAAACTGTTCTAATATTTTAAAAGACAACTTTTGAATATATATGTATAGTAACAGAACAAGAAGGTCAATAATCTGCTCAAGAAAGACTGTAAATGCTTTTTCTAAATCATTCCGTTTCACAATACACGGAACAATTAATTAGCCAAATACAAAAATGTACATTCCGAAAATTATTTACGCAGGCAACACGTCAATACAAATCTCTTCATTAAGTGAAGTTTGGCATTCGGAGAAAAAAGCCCAGGACTCCCACATCGCGCTTCGCGGAAAACTCAAAACACCAAATTCCACATTAAACGAATAAGGGCACAATCCGGGGCACAGGAATAAGCAATCGATCAGACATGTTTTCATGTCACTCAACTTGGACGTAAAAACATACAAACACTGGCAAAAAGTTAAGTTACTACCGAGATCGCCAAGAAACACTTCTTACTTTACCCGCTTAAATACATGGTAATTCCGCAAAAATGTTAAAGACTACTTTTTAACACACATAAAACTTCAAAAGTAGTTAAAATGAAAACAGACACTGTATTTATCTTAATATAGGTAAAAAAAACTGAAACTAATAATAATAAAATCCTAGCGCGATTTTAAACTTTAAGTTCTTACGTTTCAACTTTCTAACCGAATTCGAATAGCCAAATTCCAAATGTGACTTGAGTTCTTTCGAACTACTTTCGCGGAACTTTTCGGGTACGCCAGCGCTCGCCACGGCAAACCACGTGCTAGTGTCACACCCTCGGAAAATTCGTCGGTCCCCTTTTCTATGTTTACATACAAATACACATATTGTGTTTGTGTGAGTGGGCCAAATCGTATATCCCAGTCTAATGATTCATTAATAGATTTTGACTTTTGACTTTGAAGTTTGTTGTTGTTCAACTGTAGTTTGATTCGAGTTCTGTTCAATTGAAAATTAATTAGTGTTTAAGCTAACAGTCGATTATTTATTTTACAGATTGTTAAATAAATACCATATATGGGCTAAACTTTTTATGAATAGTGAAGTATAGTTAAAAATTAATTCTAGAATTTAATTATTTTTTGCAACGGTTTTTTTATATATTTTGCATCCATTTACAAAAAAGTGATTTTATTAGCAAACAGCACTGCCAAACCCCTCAACCTTAATCCTTATCCTCTAGCGTTCCACGGTCCTAATACTAGTACAAAATAGCCTCCAATGAAATTTAAATGGAACAGAGTTGCTTTTGTTTGTTTGCTTTATTTTGTTCGATTTTAAAACGAAAAATAGTCTATTTTCTAATACCATTGATTCAAATTTGATCGGCAAGTTTTCTTGTATGGTGGGCCGCTAGAGGTTGATTGTGGTGCTTCATATCATATGCACTGTGCATAAGGACCCTCTTCTGATGGAAAGTCACAAATATGTTAGTACTCTTAGCTTATAATGCTCATAATCCTCAAGAAAACTAGGTAAGTAGGTAGTACCTACCTAGCATGCCAAAAATGTCTTACAATATAAAAAGAAAATTAAGGCCAAAACTGCGTAAAATTTTTCCTTAAACAAAAAACTTAACCCAAACAAAAAACAATAAAGAATGTATCCAAGTTGCCAGCACTAAACAACAGTAAAGGCCTATAAGCGTGCCCCTCGCGCCGCGAATATTTCCCCAATATCGGGGTAATATGACAGAACACTGGCAACACAGCGTGAATAATAAATAAATTGTTCGGGACGCTACCGTACTGTCAATTATTTATGGGGAAATTATTTATGTTGCTTGTTTTTCTTACATATTTTCGGGTAAGTAGTTGTAGCAAGTAGCTGAAATAATATTGGTGGCTCATAAATACACCGAACTCAATAAACTCGAATATATATTGAAATATACTAATACCATTGAGATGAAATTACTATCAAGTACATGATATAAGCAAGGTAATGATAAAAAATGTACCTATTACTTAGTTATTATTTCTATATTGAGTAGATTCTATAATTATTAACGTACCATGTTAGTAACTTGAGTTGAATAATATTTATCAGAGTTAGTACTACCGTTTTAACTTTCATCCCTAGTCAAATTTTAGATTTCAAATTAGACAATTTTATTCAGATTAATTTTATTTGCGTTCACATGTACATGCAAGTACAATTATAAAGGGTACCCTTGTATACAATTATTTGCAATGTTTACAATAATTACTTAATCTAGCTAAAAATATAATTTTAAAATAATGTCAAGTAGTATATGAATGTCAAATATTATTATTATTATATAAAAAAATTTAACCTTACATTATATTACTAAAATCATTTTAATCAAGAGCGTTGGCAAAATATTCGGCAATTGTGTAGAACGGTCTATTTATACAATAATATCTTACTTTAATGTCAAAGTTCTTTCTTTCTTTCTTTTAGCTCACTCAAAAGAAGGACAGACACCTAATGGAAAAATAAAATTAACCACGGGTTCCAAGTGATACCAAATGTGACAGTTACAGTAGGTACTCTATAATTTATGTTTCTTTGGATCTCAGAATAGTTTCTTTGGATTTGGCATATTTAATGACATATTTTGATATTAAAAGATTGCTGCGCCATCTGCGTTTGGTTTTGCGCGTTCATCCTCATTAATTAATTAATCTCAACATGAGGAGTCATTTTCAGTAATACAAGCCAGGTTTAGCATCTTCCTCGCATTGTCCCGGCATTTCGTAGCGTAAGCGAATTGTCACCTTGCCGGCACGGCCGGCAGGTTTACCAAAATGTCTAATTTAAAAAAAAAACTTAGCATATTCCATACTCTATGACTGCCGCACATCAGCTCGCATATAGTTATGCGCATACGCACCGGCCAGCACGATAATCACCTACTTGGTTAAGTATGCAAATGTACGCAGGCCGGTTACGGTTTTTTGCTTAAGTAAAACATTATCCGGGCAAATATCTCGGTGGCCGCGGGCTCGTGATGGTGATCGGCCAGAACATGTCTTCCTATCGCTAACTGAAAGGAGACTAACATTTTAGTTTCATTTTGTACCCAGCGAATGAATAAAAAAAAGAATATTTTAAAAATAATAATAAGAGCATATAAAAAATTTTTGAATAATTTTGCGTTTAAGTAAACCATTCAAGAGTAAATTCACGTTAAAAGTTTTGTATTACTCTGTCGTCTGTAGTATTTTGGAGATTGGCAGTGTTGTTTGGAGCCCACATTTCGGCATTCGACTTTAAAGGATTCAGAATTTCTTTTGAAAGTCCCTTGATTATAGAACCGGCTGCTGTAACTGTGATTATTTTTCGTCAGCAGCTAGACATAGTCTCCCTCCGGTAACTAAACCTATGTAATAGCTTTTTAGTAACATAGGAAGCTTTAGGCCTATTGTTAGTTCATTTATTTAAGACATATTTGTAAAAGGCTGTTTGTTTACTAAATTGGTATATTTAAAAAAATATATGGATGACCAGTCCTGTCCCTAAAATCACGTGAGCTAGCGCAGCCCAGTGAATCCCTCCATTGCTTCTTTATTTGTTAACATGCCAGGGAAGTGTATCTATCATTCGGATCAATAAGGTCTAAATCTACAAGTCTCTCATTTTCTCCTCTAGTCGCCCACGAAACAAAACTTGCCAAGACAAATGTCAAATTGTGCACTTTGTTAATTGTGTATTCCTCTGTTTACCTATGTGTTTCTAAATTGTGTGTATTTGCAGCAAACAAATAAACGCTTTATCTATGTATCTATCTACAAATGCAATTTTGATTTGTCAAAATAAAGATTCAAAATACAATAGAACGGGAGGCCTTTTTATAGGTCTCTGGGCGTCTAGGGGCTAAGTATATATATATATGGACCCAGGTACGTCCTTAAACTACGTCTAAAAGAGAGGTATGGGCATGGTGTACCTCCATCTTACAGAAAATCGCAGCCAAATAACACTAGACCCTACGTTATGTTCCTGCCGGTGAGTAAGGATGCCAGAGCTCAACGAGGGTGCGGAGTGTTAGACTCGGTAACGCGCATGTGACTCCTCTGGTGTTGCAGGCGTACATAGGCTACGGAGACTGCTTACCATCAGGCGAGCCGTATGCTTGATTGCCACCGACGTATAAAAAAGTATAAATATTTTTATTAATATACAGTTAGATTTCGTAGGAAGCCTGACAATTTAATTGGTTGGTGAAACGACAAAGAAGGAGAAGTGCAATACTTCTGTTCTAGTGAGATGAAGGTCGCAGGCTCAAATCCCGCTCGTACAAAAACTATCTACGTATTTGCAGTAAAGATATAAAAAAAAAAACAGATCGTGAAAGATTGGCAACATTTTATGGTAAAATTCTTAATTTAAGTTTTCTCAACATAAATAAATTAAAAAATTATATATATCAGATATAATTTTTTAATTGATTTTTTATTTGAATTTTTAAACGATAAGGAGACTACGAGTACATTATGGGTATTTAAAAACCCGTTGGCTCGTAACTACTTGCAGTCCTACCCCATACATTTCTCCAACATCTTGGTGCTCCCGTAACATTAACGATTCCTGCCGATATTAGATATTACCTTACTGATGCTTACGTCAGCTTTATGAATAAACTACCTATATTAAATTTAATTGTATGATAAATTATAGCGGATAACATGTTTTTAGTCGTGTATATAGTCGCCTTTTAGATCACAATAAAATGGATGTGATATACGGACGAACAGACTGACATAACGGCCACATTTTCGACATTTTGCCTACGAAACTTAAAAACCATAACCCCAGAAGCCGTAAGGTAAATCTGTACAACTAGATCCAAACCATTAAAATACATTAGATATATCTGTTTAGTCTCAGTAGGTAAATACTGTATTTGCTCCTGAAATACACACAAAATTAAATATTTTTACGAGTTTATTTTTATTTCGATGTAATCAACCACTAATCAAAATATACGTCCAAAAAAACTCACATTTGAACATTTTCTCCAATCACTCAGTTCTTAAAGTCAGGGGTAAGCAACGTCTCGGTTACTAGCGCCGTGGGACAGGGATCGTAAACCTTCGGGGGGCTAATAAGGATTTATGCGCGGGGCGCCAGGGCAGTGCAACTCGTGATTTTGACGACAACACCTGCATTTTTCCAGTTGCACTTTTTAATTGAAGAAACTTTAACGTTGTTATTCCTACAGTTAAATTTTATTATTACGTTCTAAAAATTAATCTTCAATTTCAGTGTGCATGACACAAGCGTTCTGAATGGATGGAGTGGAATGAGGAGATATTATTTGTACCGATGAATGTTATCGCTAATGGCTCTTTTACAATAGGGTAATAAGACAATTAGCCACTGGTTTCGTTTCAAGTATACTTGAGCTAAACAATCTTGATCCCAGTAACTTTTCTACATTTTTATTTTTAAGTTGTTCTGGTATTCCAACTTTTCAGTGCGTAATCTATTATTGTAAATAAAAGAAGATTTATGTAAAGAAACATTAATTTCAAAGTAAATACGATTTCTGCCGAAAAAAGTTTCATTTACCCAATAACGTGTCCATATTATCCCAGAACACAAAGTAGCATACCTAGTTATTCCCACTATATAGATGGGACGAGCGGTAAAGCACTTCACACCTCTTTGTCCTTTTGTATTCGTAAGAATAACGTTTTATAACCAATCGGTAAAAATTATATTTAGTCTACTATAATCGTTTGTACCAATGTCATGTTGAATTCAGAATCGGACATACTTGTATTAAGAAATGAAAATTACTTTCAACTAGCATACATATTACAAAAAATATTATTAAAACTAAAAACACATCATGATTGCAATAAAATCCTTAAAATTTTATTTTTGTTGTATTAACCAATAGTGCACAACCCCTGACTCAGTACTCGGCAGACAATGCCGATGATGCGACACTGCCCTCTTACCTTTATTCCCGTTTTATTGCGGGGTGAGCCAAATGCAGGTGAAATATTCAGGCGAGTTCAACAATTTGGAGTAGGTACCTATTGTTGTATAGAAAAGAATACAAAATTACGTAATTTAAAGCATTACTTGATGTAGGCTTACATTATACTTGATATTTGTATATGCATCATTTTTTTTATATAAAAATGACGTACATTTTAACTACCCTCAGGTTAAACGTAATGTACATAAAATTAATGTCAAAAATAATTGGATGACATAATCACATCACTAACTTTGAGCTACCTATTTCTTGTTTTCGGGACACCATTTAAAACGTTTCGACCAAAACAAAATTAAAGAAAGATTTATCAACCACAACAGCGAATCCGAAACACCTGTAACCGACAATCAAACTCGCGATCACACACAAAATTACCCGTAACCCGTTTCGCGGTTGACCGCAAGAGTGCCCCTGCACAAAGTTTACCCCAAACCTGACCTCTTTCGGAGCCAGTGGGCTCCATCCAGCCCAAGAGAACGCGTCACATGATATTAAAAAACCGGACCGACGGTTTCGACGCCCTGCAATTTGATACTCTTTAGAATTCACATAGAGATGATGATACCTCTGAAATACTAGTGCACATAAGACTTTTTTTATTATCAAAGAAGGAGCACTAAAAGTAATTTTAAGATGGCAATGTTGACGGATTTACATGAAATAATGCTTTTAAGTTAATTCTTGGGAGATTTAAGATGCTGTTTTGGAGTTTTGGGGAGATAATGGCTGCGGCTTTGAAACAGTGGTAATGCTCGAGTTAAGCACAAAGCCTAAATACGCTGTATATTACGCAAGAGATTTGAGACAAACCCGTATTTTAATCTTGAAAATACCACATAGGTGCCATCACGCTTAAAACCCTGGCGCGTCCATCTTCCATTGTTTGAACAAACTAATAAAATTAATATTACAGAAGATTTTATTGCACAAATTGACTCAGTAAGTTATATAAAGCTTGTGTTGTGGGTACTTAGATAACAGCATCTATATATAATATATAAATATTTATGAATACTTAAATACATAGAAAACACTCATGACTCAGGAACAAATATCCGTGCTCATCATACGAATAAATGCTCTTACCAGGATTTAAACCCGGGACCATCAGCTTCATAGGCAAGGTTACTACCCACTAGGACAGGTCGTCAACTAACTACCCCAACAAACCAAGTTACGCATCGAAAACCAGTATTTTATTTAGTCGAATTGTTAGCAGATTAGTTAATGAATAAGGTATACCTTCAGACTTAAAACTGGCTATAGATAATACTATGTATGCTTTAATTTAATATTTGGAATATAAAAGATTATAAATTTTACAATAATTGAATAGTATTTGGTTGAAAAGTAAACAGAGGGCAATTGCCGTCACGCGGCGCGCGATATATAAGCTCTGACGGACGCAATGCGTGCGCTTTGCATTTCAAATGCAGGCATTGTATGCACATTTTTACCGACTTATTACTTTCTAGCCAGTACCGTAGGCAACGCCGGAGATGCTGGTATATGGGAATTTCGCCTGGCCCGTTGAAACAGGGTTACTTTGACACGGAAAAGTTTCAAATGTCTATCTCTAGCACGCTACTGAAACTATTCATGGCACTAGACTATTTTATTTTGCACCGGGGATTTTTCCACAAATCAATCAAATAATAATTAGTAAGAAAAAAAACCGACTTCAATGTAAGAGACCGGTCAAAATAAGATAATTGTTGATTTTGGATTTCATACAATGAAATTTAAAAAAATGTCTTGCAAACCTAATTTGCCTAACAAACATAACGAAGACGACAAATCGCCAAGCGGGAAATATGCGTCGTTGAAGAGTTCCATTCTGATTAGCATCAGCAGTTCCACTTCATCAAATGTCACTTTTTTTAATGTAAGTGCTTAACTTGTTGATGAAAATACAAAAATCACTATATGTATGCCTTTCACATTTCAAGAGTTCCCTCGATTTCTCATAGATCCCATCATCAGAACTGAGTTTTGACAAAAAACGGGACCAATCTGTATGTATATAAATTCAATCAAAAAAATAATTTTCAAAATCGGTTCAAAAATGAAGGAGTTATGAAGGACCCACAGTTATGAATACCCGGACCCGGGTACGTCCTTAAACTACGTCCACAAGAGAGGTATGGGCATTGTGAATGTCATCTCGCTCTGTGTGGTAGGGCACAGCATAGCGGATGTCATTCCAGATCTAGAGCAGAGCCCAACTGGGGAAGTACCTCCACCTTACAGAAAATCGCAGCCAAATAACACTAGACCCTTCTCATAGTGTTGTGTTCCTGCCGGTGAGTGAGGTTGCCAGAGCTCAACGAGGGGCGGGAGGGGGTTAGGGTCGGCAACGCGCATGTAACTCCTCTGGAGTTGCAGGCGTACATAGGCTACGGATACTGCTTACCATCAGGCGGGCCGTATGCTTGTTTGCCACCGACGTAGTATTAAAAAAAAAAAACAAACATCGTGTGTCGTCAACCGGTCTTCGTATGAGTAGGTACTTATTATGTTGCGCCAACAAGTATAATACGTTCAGTCAACTACCTCTGCAGCTGACTGTATACACGAACCTATAAACGCACCAATCGTCTCACAAAACATGATGCCGAAAAACGTGCGAAGTTGAGAAGAAAAACTCGAAAATTGGACCCTGGGCTCCGAAGCAGCAACTGAGGACGCAACCAAGATATACGCTAAGAGAGTGCGAGAGACGTATACGGATGGATGGTGATGGATGGTGGACGGATGGAAGAGTGCCCGATCTTTCGAGTCAAATAAACTTCAGAATCAAAATTGAAAACTCCCTTTTTCTGCAAGCCCTACGAAGTAACAAAGCGAGTCGCATCAAGCGTATTTTTGTTTAAATTGTGACTGATGCGCCGTTAGCCACTCGTAGGGTAAGGGCGCGCATAATGGGCGATCTCCATACGTCTCGGTGGACGTAATAAACTGGACGCTAGGCCTTGTTTACGCTAACAAGTGTATTTGGACGGGGATAGACGCAAAAACGGCCGACGACACGAACAAACAAACTAAATCTTTAAATCATACCGAGTTTAAGTTTCTCGTCAACATAATTACAAGTACGGTCAAGGAATTTAATTTCTGTACATTTCGTACCTTATCCACAGTGACAGTAGTATGAGGTCCCTAGCGACTATGACACACTATGACAAAGTACGAAATGTCACGGAAGGACAAAGGCCTATTTTGTTCCCGCGGGAGTTACAGATTGTGAAAAAAAACTTTGACTCCCTAGGGAGTTATAGTTTTTTTTAATTATGTCACTTATACATGCAAACCAAGTATACATGAGTTTTACTTTTAAAATACTAACGTTTATAATTTAATATTTTTGTTTATGTTTAAAATGACTTAATTTGATTAATTAAAAAGCCGTTTAAAATATTTTTACATAATTTTCAATCGTGGCTGTATGCCGAATAGGTCTGTGCCTTCGATATCTAACCTGTCAAGAAATTACAAAATGGCGGACGAATGTTTGATATGTCACCGTATTTAAGAATTCTTTCGCTTATAATTTAGTTTTTTCTTCGCAAGTGTGATGAAAAACATTGTGTGTAACTCCGGGGGTAAAAATATTGCAAACTCGGGTATTTAATTTCCTCCAGCCTGCGGCGACGGGAATTACCGCCCTCGTATCCAAAATATCACTTACCCCCCTCGTTGCACAATGTACTATATCTTGTTCTTTGTTTAAATTAGGAACCGCCTAATCGAGGAAACCTAAGAACTCACTTTAATAGCCCCGATGAAAATTAGTTCGTCTAGTTCCACACAAATATTTACATAGTTTATTATAATAAATTTTACACATGTAGATCAAATGACTCAGTAATAGAAGCCATAATAGTAATGTTTAATCTAGTTTATTTTAATCCTATAATAAAATTGCATGAGACTTTTATTGCTGAATAAATGGACTTTTTAAAAACGTTGTTCAAATCATATTGTCCTCTCCTACAGCTTTTCTGCATGCATGGGCTCGAAACAGCATGTCAGTACAGAGGCAGAACCGTGTTGCTTTCCCTAGTAATAGCCCTTTCGGGTTTCGGGACATCGGTTAATTTCCTATCCAAAAAAATAAATAAAAAATCATATTTTTTGCTATCAGCACAAATGGTCATTCTTGTGTTTGGATTTAGTTATTGTAAAATATTTCCATATAAAATTAGACTATATTAGTATTAGCATTAAACATTAGTCATTTTTTAAATAAAACAATATTTTTGAAAAAACTGCAGTACCTCAAAAAATGCTCTGACTAGACAAGAACATACTCGTATGTAGCGGGGAGTACAATACATATAGAAGCGGCCAGAGTTCTCAACTGTCAACCCCGAATCCTTATACATATACCTATATCTATGGTCGTTCAGAAAAATATTGCTAGCGCTCATAGGCTACGGTATCTTTCACTTTCAGACGAGACATGTACAGTGAGTGTATACTAGTTTGCAACTTGTATGTCTCTAAAATCAGATACTTCATTTATTTTAAATTCTAATAAATGGTCCATTTCCTATCAACATATTTACCTACAACTTAGAGTCCCTAACAATGAAAATAAAATAAAAGAAAAGGAAAGTATTGTCCTTAAGACACAATTTGAAAAAATACTTCACGGTGAAGAAAGGTTGTTTAAACACTTGGAGGCTGACACATGTCATAAAATAAGAAGTAAAACACTCGTTGACCGCGGTTGGAGTTGTGATTTATGTCTTATGTTATGAGTGATAGAAATCGAAACGTGAGGGTTCCGTATCCGTATGCACAAGTATAACTACGAATGTGAAGTCATACACTAGGTGAATTTTTTTGGTGATACAAGATATACCTATGTTCATGATTGTACTCCTTTCTAAGATCTACTTTTACTATAAGCAGCAGCAACTCTGAAATCACAATAAAAAATCTGATCTTCATGCTATTGTCGTATGTAACTTTAATATGGAACATCTGTTTTTTTTTTTGTGATTATAGGGTTGATTTCATAACCAAATTTGCTTACAGTAAAGAATACAGTCACGTATTATATATCTTTTATTACCTATTTTTTTACTTGTATATATTTCAAGTGTATACCAACTTAATAAAGTGGACACTGTAAACAAGTAGTAACACTATGATTAGTAATAATTAAATTATCTCTAAATATGGACCTTACTATTACAAACTATCATAACATGTATTGGCAGTGTTAGTAGTAGAATGAAATGAATTATGGAAATGATGGAATAATATTGTCAACGTTACTATGGTACTATAGTGTCTGGCCCGCAGGGATTTATGGGCTGTGGCAAAACCTTAACTTGCTTGTGATTATTATCAACAACCCTTATTTAGTGGCCGGATATTTTATTACGAGCGCAATGACGAAGAATAATTTTGAAATAAAAGATAATACAGTGAAAACAGCGCGATGCTTAAAACCTAATTTTATTCGATCTATTTATTGGCCTTCAATATCTATTACTGAATGACTAGCTCTATGACTAGCTTTTGTAAACACGGAACCCCAAAAACTAATCATCGGCATTAATAACCCCTTTCGAAACGAGACACTTTCGAGTTTCAATCGCGTGTTTTCCAATCTGCATGTAAAGCAGCGACATAAAGGAAATTAACATATGTACGGGGCTTTGTGCGCAGGCGACGCGGACGGTCGTCGGCCGGCGCGGGCGTGTCGCGCCGTCCGATGCTTAGGCATTGGTATATCACTAACTTCTTCGGGTTTATTTGGGTCTGGCGTCGCGCGCTGCTGGGAGTAGTCGATCGCGCGCTGTCCCGGGGAGATAATTCATAGATATCATGAATGAAAATTACATATGGGGAATTTTATATGGAGAATCAATAACCGCTGAACAGATTTAGTGGAAATTTGGTATGTAGAATTTATTATTATGTGGAAGGATATATAATTTCAACCCCAAAGTTTCAACCCCAAAATCACCCCGTAAAAGTGAAAAGGGCGTTAGGAGGAAAAAGCTCTTGTACAGCCAAGCTTCTAACAAAGAAATGAACTGTGAATTATTTTTTTCTCCTTATGCTCAAGTGACTGTAGCGCAACAGTCAAGCCACATATTTTGACGAAGGTACAGAGTTAGTGAAGTTAGGGCTTGTAGAGGAGGGCGTGTAGAGTTAGAAGTTTAGCCCTACATAAGATCTGATAACTTATTGATATTGAGAGCCATATTGTCTCGTCTTGACAACATTTTACATGAAAATGATTTTATTGGAAGGTCACTTCGTTTTTGTAAGATCCTTATGTATGACAATCCATTCCATTCCCTAATTTAAAGCGTTTATTTACTAAAAATCCTGAAATATGTATTTTATTATTTATAACAAGGAGTCTCTATATCAACTTTCCGACCTCTAGCGTCAAAATTGGCGGAAGTCTCATACAAACTTCCATCCCCTAGTTTAAGGGGTTGGGTATAAGTTCAAAGTATTAGATTTGTTTGTAATTTTTGTGGTAACACTAGCTTACATACCAAATTTGATTTGGTACTTGACCAATTTGAATCTTGATTATATGTTTTAAAAGATCCACTATTGACATCATATCTCTCTCGAGAATATTACTAATCAGATAAAATCCAAATGCAAGTTATGAGAGTTCAAAACACGACGAAGCGCTTCGAGAAAAGGTAGGTAGAGTACCTTTGCGCTTCGTTTGGCTCGTCTTGGTGAGATACAGTGACATCACTGTGAGTAACTGAGAGTTCTTACTTCGGTCCGCATTATGACTAATATACAACGCGACCCACAATAGATATAAGTAGACAAGCGTTACAGCTTGTGTTGTAGTGCAATACTTTTTATGCCTCTACTAAAAAAAATAAAGAATAAGCTCGACGTCCACGCTTACAACAAAGCCATACAATTGCTTTTTAAGAATGTTGCTGAATCCTGAGAGTCGCGCTACACTCCCATTGGAAACTAGGTAGTTTTTTCTAGGTTTCCGCAATACAGCTACTTAAAAATCACCCTTATCAGATACGCAATCTATCGATTTGTTGCTTATACT
The DNA here is from genome assembly GCF_033807575.1 of Cydia pomonella. NCBI lineage: Eukaryota > Metazoa > Arthropoda > Insecta > Lepidoptera > Tortricidae > Cydia > Cydia pomonella. The sequence goes on along the minus strand of NC_084704.1, from coordinate 11,912,575 downwards.
TAAGATATCAACCTATTCAAGTAACCTATAAAAACAACCAATCAACTTATAAGTATATATGTTCAAATCTTTCACCACCGCCTTCCCTTTTCAAACCCAAAGGGAATTCTGGACTTTAGGTATTGGACAAAGCTAACTGTCTTTTCTAAAAACCCCTGCGTCGAAAATGATCGATTGGAGTGGACATACCCCGCACATACTCTTTACAAACAATGTGAATAAAAACAAAGTCTTAAATCGCTACATCCTTAGCACACAATAAAACACCTGCATCGTTAAATCAGCTGAATAAAATATATACATTAGGCTTCGTATGTAAAAACACAGATGTCCGTCCGTCCGTCTATCCGACATTGCTCGATATTTTAACTAACTGCGCGCTTTAAATTATTTCCAATTGAACGCACGCGCATAGCAAAGATATATAATTCAGAGGTGATAATACACCAACAGAAGACAATATGACAAATGTTACGTTTATGCACATGTGATTTCAATCCTATCGCTTTATATGGAACGTAATATTATCATCATTTTTCTCTCATTCTTTTTTACCATGAAGGCGTAAATTTAATTAATTTCTTTGGGTCTCCTCAATGAAACACCATGAGGTTGTTATTGTTATTCCTCGACATCAGACTTTCAGGCATCAGCTAAATGCTAATTAATTACATCGAATTTACTTCTAATAGTAGCTGAACTTGAATCACTTGAAACGCCAGTTCATGAGCTGGCAATTTACAGCATGTCTTTTGTAGAAATTACATACAGGGGTTACAAATGATCCGGTGGTGGTTGTATCAGCTGTACAGCGATCCACCTGTCACGAGCGGGATGCAAAACGCCATTGTGTCCGTCCGGCTAACGACCACGTTACAGTCCTCATATCGGTACACATTTGCTTATTATATTTATAACCCACTCAAAAACAGTTTTCCGCTTTTTTCTAAGTATCACAACTATTGTTATCTTAGGGTTTGTCATTACTGAAGAGGCATACACGACAGTGATAGCAACGGGTGACGGTAGGTATGTATATTGACGGCTGTCAAGCACTATCTCATTTGCGTTATCATTTTTTTTTATATATGTTTGTGTCGTGTTAGTTAGAATAATAAACCAAATTTTAAAGGATCTTAGTTAGCAAAAAATCATTATTATTGTTTGATTACGTTCATGCGTCTGGTTTACCTATCCGTTCATCTTTGTATTTTACTTTGGATCTTCAATCATCTCAATATTCAACTAACTTGCTCGGCATCGTTAGTTACGGAGCGAACGATCGTCACCTTGCCCCGTTCGCCTTTTTTACATGCATTATTAAAAATCTACATTATGATAAGTTCCCTACACCGACACACTTTGGCCCCCATACATCAAATTCGCGAGCCTTATACGAACGTTTAATTAGTCGATTAAAAACTTTATAAATTTACACTCGGCTATATCGGATCTGTTTGAGCTGGGTCTGCGCAAAAAGCATTGCGTTCGGTCGGCGCAGGCGCGCAGGGAATCCGAGATGGCCAAAAACAAGGAATCCAACAATGGACGGATAGTATCTACATTGTTTGTTAGGCCCAAGTGTTATATTGTCGGAGCTATCCGAAAGTTCGGTATGAGAGGAAATGCTTGTTGTGGGGCATATAAAATCATCATGCCGAAATCCATTAATAAGTAGCGCCCGTATAGCTAAATGTTGTTTTCCTTGGTTTGAGGTTTTATTCCATTGTAATCTTCCCGGGTATATTGCAACTTTCATGGATATCATTAAAGCCGTTTCCGTACCCATATTTATTTATTTAAACTTTGTACAAATGTACAAATGGCGGACTTAATGCCAAATAGCATTCTCTACCAGTCAACCATAGGGCCAAACAGCTACCTAGAAACCTAGAATTGGTGCAGAGAATGAAATATATTGAATGAATATAAAAAGCAAACCATACTTATAAACTACATAAATAAATAATAACAATATAAACTACCACATATTTATAGAATACATACTATAAATATAATGATGGATATTATTCGAACTCTTGTTTTAGCAAATGCTTACGTAACATCCGCTTGAAAGAAAACTTACTTAGAGCTTGTCTAATATTTAGTGGGAGTCAATTCCAAAGACGACATACATATTTATATACAGGTAAAGGGTTAAATACCTGTGTTATGTTATAATGAAAACTCTGAAATCTTTAGTTTTCTTAATGAATTTGGAACCTTAACTTATTTAATAAAACAATTAAGTTTTGGAATAAAGCCTTTATAAGGGCGTCTGGGGCTCAGGAGCATAAAGTATTGCTTATCTCGATTACCTATTTGTCACCGGACTGGACGTCTGTCATCTCAGGTGTAAAAGTTTTGTTATATTTGCCTCGGTTGCAAAGTCTAAAATCTCTCGACATGACGTTAGCCTAATGCGAGCATAAGTTACGTCTGAACTAGCCATTCCGAGTTTCCCAATGAAGCAGGTATTACTAGCTCTGGGTAACAGATTGTGATAACTCCTTTAGCGGGCAACCTTTAGCTTTAGTTTAAACTTAGGCTTGTTAAACGGGCATATTCATTTATCTTGAGCATAATAAATGGCTGCGTTTCTCAGCACGTCATACTAGCAGGTTTTACCTATAAATCATTAGATATAGGTATCCAAGAGTGATCAACCGGGTCACTTTGTATGGAACTAATATTTTGTATTAATGATAATATAACTGTAGATCTAAAATATCATTTGGTGAACTAAAAGTTTTTTTCTTCATTAGTATCTTAAATAGAGTTAAGATTTAAAAGTTCATCTAGATTGAATATTATAGACTTTTATTTTTTCTGTAAAACTTACAGTTTTTGTAGTAGTTCATCTAGCAGTAGCACAGTTACCACAGAATTGGGTTCACGCTGTTATTCTTTTTTAATCTTAACTCTTGACTCGACTTGTCGTCTAGCCTCAGTAAGTTAATATATAGTTTAGGTATTCGCATAAATACATATTTTGAAGGTGCCGAGTTTTTGAAAAATCGCGCTGCATTTTTAGATCCCAAGACGGTTGCCAAAAATTTAATTAGCAATCTTAAGGATATTCTCTAGTGACTTTATCCAGTCGATCCAGATTTTTTGACTTTCGCTCGGTAGAAAAAAAAGACAAATATTGTAGGTCTAAAACGCATTTAAATATTTGTAACTATTTATTTACAAAAGCCAAAAATATGAAAATTGCTTTTAAATCATCGATTGCTTTTTGTTAAAACTTACAACAAATACAAATTCAAAAACATGATACCTTTTCACGGTCCAAATCCAAAGCACGTACATCCATCTCGCTTACGCTCAATGAGAGTGGGAGAAGAACACGAATCTACGGGGTCTTAATTAATAAGATGAAAGTGGAGGACCCGCGCGAAATCGCCTTTTCATACAAACCAAACGTAGTCCTCATTTTCCACTCTGAATATTAAAATTATTGAAAATATTTTGACACAATTTGTTGTATATCAATGCCACAGCCATGCCCATACGTTTGATTTTATTCCAATTTATGATTATTATAAGAATTAAGAGCATTTCAAAATTTGCATGAAAACGCTCCTAAATTTTACAATAATCATAAATCCAAAAAAAGTAAACGTGGGTGCATAGCTATTATTAATATACATCCAATTATGTAAAAATATTTTCCTAGTGTCAATATCCAGACAGAAAAATACGTTTGTATGAAGAATTGGCCGTCCCCTTTCCTCTTAAGGATTGTGAAAGCAGCACACACATTTAATTCGATTATACATGGAAACTCAGTTAAAGCCTTAACTAACTTCAACAACATCCAAGCTAATCAATATGTCAATTTTGATAAAATTAAAATCAGTAAGCAAGATGTTGACGTCCCTATAAGCTAAAGTTATTTCCATCCTATTTCCAAGTATAATGTCGGAAAAAATCGATAGGTACCTAGAATCGACTCCAATCCTCCTTCGCCGGTATCGAATGGGCCCTTATTATTTTTTCTTATTCGATAATAGGTACTGTCATGATGGATAAATACACCATTTGGCACGGTCATCCTACTAAACCTTAATTACTGAGACGTTAAAGTTTATTTTTGTATGTTTTAAGTGTTGTTGTAATGCTTGTAATGTGCTAGACTTAAAGTATGTTATCCTGCAATTATCTGAAGGATAATTCACTCGCTGCGGTGACAATTTTGTTCAATTGTCAGGGCTGACTGGTGGCGTCTCTCGACGAAGAGGAATTGCCGACTGAGCATTCTAAATACTAAAGCCCTATTATTGAATTCTATGTAAAAAATATGGAATGTACTGCTAATAATGAGACCCATTGATAATGATGTACTTATTCTATACTATCGCCTAGTTGTTCGAAAGCGATTAATAATACTCGTAAAGATATACCTACACTAATTATACTAAGTACAGTCAGCGTCAAATACTTTGTAGCAACCAAAGTAGCCAAATAGTTCGGTACACCATATATTTAGTATGGTGTACCGAGCTATTTGGCCACTTTGACTGCTACAAAGTATTTGACGCTGACTGTACAAGGTTTGATGAAAGACTTAATATTTTTGATTTTTCTTTTTTAATTTTTGCAATAAAAAAAAATAGAAAAAAAGCGAAACCTATAATCCTAGAATATATTATGCTGAAGCGATCGACATAAAAATCAAAGTGATTTGTTAAGAGTTAGTTAGAGGAAAACGTTTTCTCCCGAAATGGAATTTCATAGAAAAGTACCGATATTTCGCTAGCATCGCAAAGCTATTCTTCCCTATTAAGTACCCATAACACAAGCCTTATTGAGCTTACTGTGGGACTTGTCAATTTTTGTAATAATGTTCTATTATATTTATTAGGGTTCCGTACCAAAAAGGTACAAAAGGTGCGACTCTGTCCGTCTGTCACACCGCTAAATATCTCGAGAACCAGTTAAGCTATCGATTTGAAATTTGGAATGGTTATGAACAACGCTAACCCAGACACATTGAAAGTATTATTTTGTTATTTTATTTTTAATAGCTATGGGAAATGCCCAATATGAAAATGGGGCTAAATTTCATAGTCTAGTGACTAGGTCAAGTGAAAGTCATGTGAACACAAGCTCAAATTGTCCATTCAAAAACAATTATTTATAATTTTTTTGTAGTGAAAAAAAATGATTTATGATATCTCCGAAGTTAACCGAAGAAAAAATATATTTTTTTTAAATAATATTACTTACTATACATTTTACAGGAAAAATATAATAAGACCTCTATCTCGGTAACTTTTTTTATCAACAAAAAACATTTCCTAATTAAGTTTGCAATTTAACCACCTATAAGTATGTTTATTACACTGGAAATTACTATGAGATTACATTAAAGACACCTTTTTTCAAATAAAATAATAATTGTTGAAATAGATTCACATGATAGAGAATTATCCTCGAAAAACCAACATACGTGTATTACATCGCGCAAATTAGTTAGACAATTTGCCGATAGATGGCGCTGTACACAAGTATACTTAGTATAGGTACTTCTGATCAAAATTCTTTTGCCTTTATAGTTACACAAGAACCACAAGATAATTCAAAGTTTGTACGGAGCCCTCGGTGTGCGAGTAAAACGAACTCCCACTCGACCGGTTTTTACTCATCACGGAACAATGGTGTTCCAGACATTTGGGAGGCGTGCGCGGAGCCGAAGCCAAAACGTTGAGTCCCTTTGGACACTTCAATTAAATGTAAGGGGAACACCTGTATATAATTAAATTACATACGACTGAAGCACCAACATCAAGGCTATTAAATAAATATATAAGAATTATAATCAATTAATTCAATCATTGGTTGTTCCGTCCAAAAGGTAACATAATTAAGAAAATTATTCGACGAAACGTCAACAAAGTACCGCTAGCAAAACAATGTCGCATGAAACTCGGGTAGTAACCGCGAAAAATAAAATGCAATTATTATTCTTTATAGACCTGCCAGCATATATCGGAACAGATCGATGGTACAGTACCTTCATTGGAACCAATGCTGTTAAAATTAAACCGACAATTATAGACTATAAAGTTATCGGAACAAAGTTCATAACCAATCAAAGAAAATTCGTAATTTTGACCAGTAACCGACCATGATAACTACTTATTACAACCATATTAAATACACCTACAATAAGGCTTATCCCATGACCTTAGAGTTTTATTTACAATACCGGATAGTCTTTAAGAAATATGCGGGAACGAGCCAACGTATATTCTTGTATGAGAGTAAAGAGGATGCATAAACTTGTTATTACGATCAAATTGGTGCGTTTATAAAAAAATCGCTTTGCGCATCTGCGGATCCCTTCTGTAATTTATAAAGAATTAACTTTTATGTCATATAAGTAGATTTTCCTTAGTTTTAAAGGTATTAACTCGATTGTAGCCAATTGTAGGTCTCAGTGGGGCAAAATTGTTTAATCTTATAATAACTATACGTTTTGAGCTTGTAATTAACTTGTAAGTTACAATGTCATACTTATTAAAGTTTGGAGGGATGTAGACATAAATTACTTACTATTTTCATTATTTCTTTAACGGTACAGAAATTATATTGATATGCTTCGAATTACAAAGCTAGTACTTAACTGGTGGGATCACACCCTACAATTTGATAAAAAGTAACAAAAAATTGAGGCACTTTGCGTCTAAATCGCCCGAGTATCAGAACATTGCGATCGGGATAGATGCCGATGCCGTCAGCTGTGCGAACAGTCAGTAAATCAAAATGGCGAATGTCTTGTTTTTTATCTTACACGTCAAATTTTTGGTTTTCTTCTATGTGGCCATTGATTAAAGTGCGAGATCCGGCAGAAGAAATATATATCTACAACTGTTATTTATTAGTAATAAGAAATAAATGATAGATAACATTCACATTGACACATCCCAAACAGGTTGCTTATAGTCGAAGAAAGGTAAGAAGTAAATTTTGACAGATATTAATTAACCCCTATATGTACATATATCAGTTAAACGGTACCTAGGTCTTAGCTTTGTAAATATAAGGGTCAATTTGTAACTGTCAAACTTTTAAATCATAAATTATTTATTTGCGTGAATAGGGTAACTATATATGGTTAAATTTCGCATGGATACTGTTAAATATATTTATTTTATTAAAATTATTTAATCTACTTCCCTGATTTATTATGTTAAAAAATAAATAGTTGAGTTTGAATAACTAATGACAAAACTGCTGTAATTGTTCTAAAACATATTAACATTAAACCATTATTATTAAAATGTTATGTATTTTTTTAATGTCCTGCGTGTATGAATTATTAAAACTTTAATCGATGACCAGAAGCATGGGCAGTATTATAATATATGACTTCATTATAACCAGTTATAATTACAGAATGTATTAACACCTGTCCTCAATAAAACCAGAAAATATACTTTTGCTATTTTTTGTCCTTTATTACTACTAAACTAAGAAAATGCAAAATGTTTCACATTTTACTACCAGTTGCACAATAATTTCTGATTTATAATATATGAGCCCCTGTTACTGTTAATAAATAGTCAAAAATACATAACATATGATTTTTTTTTTCAGTACATCAGCAACGGCAAAGATAAGCTTAGGTATCTGATTCTACATGAAGCATGCTTTTATCATAATGATGTTGACACAAAACACATGTTGTTATTGGAGGTATTATAAGTAGATAGTATTATTATGACAAAAACTTCTGTATAAGTATTTAATGAAATTTTCCGTAAGTCTGTAATACAATAAATGTTAACTGCCAAAGCTACAAAATGGACAAGATAAATGTTGTGTCCCAAACATAGATATAGATAACGATAATATTACGCGACGAACAACACTTTAGAGCAAAGCGTCGATTAAAGGATATCGATACTCGATCCTATTAATTTGCAAAAGGTTGCAGAGTAAAAAAATCGATGTATCGAATATTAATTACAAAATTGTCCATCCATCAGTTTAAAGCCACTTGATATATGGCGCAGCTTATAGTTTTTTTTTTTAGTTACGCTTCAACCTTAGCGATACTGACATACTTTTAGGTTACGTCTACACCGACCACTCAATTTTTTACTTAGTTATTTGGAGTCATACTCGTATCCTTCATCTTCAAGAAATATTAAGGATACGAGTAGTATGAGTTGATAATTAAACTAAACATATCTGAAGAACTTTATATGTATAAATACATTTTTCATCACACTTGCTCGAAAAAGATCTTATTTCATGCAGGTGTGCTAAAGGACAAAGGCCTATTTTGTTCCCGCGGGAGTTATGGATTGTGAAAAAAGCTATAACTCCCTAGTTATAGCTTTTTTTATTATGTCACTTATTCATACAAACCAAGTAGCATAAATGAGTTTTACTTTTAAAATACTGACGTTTATAATTTAATATTTGTGTTTATGTTTAAAATTATTTAATTTGATTAATTTAACAGCCGTTTATAATATTTTTACATAATTTTCAATCGTGGCTGAATGCCGAATAGGTCTGTGCCTTCGATGCCTCACCTGCCAAGAAATTCCAAAATGGCGGATGAATGATTGATATGTCACCGTATTTAAGCATTATTTCGCTTAAAATTTAGTTTTTTCTTAGCAAGTGTGATGCAAAACATTGTGTGTAACTCCGGGGGTAGGAATATTGCAAACTCGGGTCTATAATTTCCTCCAAGCCTGTGGCTGTCGGGAATTACCACCCTATCGTATTTCACATACCCCCCTCGTTGCACAATGTACTCTTAATATATCATTCTGACGAAGTTAAGGTTCCTCCTCCAGCAAAATATCGTAAAACTAAGTTACTCTGAACCATTTTTAGGGTTCCGTACCTCATAAGGACAAATTTCTCCGAAACTACTGGACCAATTTGGTTGAAATTTGGTACACATATGTAAATCTGTGACCCAAAGATGGACATGTATTTTAAATAAATAAAGGGCTTATTATGAAAATTTCAAAAATATATTTTTTTTATTTTAAAATAATTAGCTTCTGAAGTTATTCAAGAAAATAGGCAAAAAATGACCACCCCCCCCCCCCCTTTATTTCCGAAACTACTGGGTGTAAAATTTTGAAAAAAATACACGAAATAGTTCTTTACAGTACATATGGGGCTACTTTATAGCACTAGTGCGAGAAGTAGCATATTATGTTACTGTGTCGAACATTTAAAGGGCCATATGTACTGTAAAACGTTGTACGATACATGTGCGAATAGGTAATTCGCAACTCGTGTCGATTTAAAACACTCCCTTCGGTCGTGTTTTAATTTATCGCCACTCGTTTCGAATTTCCTATTTTTCGCACTTGTATCGTAATGTACTATTATCTAAAGATTACAGGAAAACCTATTAGAAATCTGTCAGTTAAGGATAAGGCGGACTTAAGAAAAAAAACTTAAGTTACGAGTTAATTGCCGCTGTGAAGGTGTTACAGACTCTGATGAAATTTTGTGAGCAGGTTTGATAGTTACATAGAACTTCTCTGTTGTTTAGTTTTTTGGAAATTGTTCAATATAGCATAATCGGCTCAAAATAATTAAGCGCCTTAAACGTCTATGGCAATTAAGACCATTGTGAGTTCGCGGTGATGACTTAACGAAGTAAATATCCTATTTTTTATATTTTAGCTGACTACAGCAAAGCAAAAGCAGTATGTATTTATCTGTTTCCTCAAAAACTTCTAAGATAATCGAGCTAATCTGATGATAGAGACAGGAGGTGGTCATTAGACATTAGAGGTGGTATTTATAGTTGTCTGTGGAAAGAAAAGTACAGTCAGCGATAAAAGCTTGTCCAAAATTTATTTTTTGATAAAAACTTATTTTCAAGTAGGCATATTACAAAGCTTTTATGAATATCGAATAAAGCTACGCCGGCTCTAATCCTCTCTCTCTATCTCTCTTTCTCTCTAAAATTGGTACTAATTATAATTTGAAAAATAAGGTGTCATTCGAAACGTCTTTATTGTAGCTAAATAAATAACGTAATTGAACAATTTTTGCCCTTATTATATCCTAAGTCTGTCATGAATAAGAAAATAAAATCGGACCAAAATAACTCCGCATGGCAAATTTTGAAGGAAATAAATGATGTTTAGGTATAATAACTCTTCCACTCTTTGTGCTATTAAAGGCGACTAACAAATCAATACAATTTACTACAAGTCATAGTTCATTACACGTTATTAAAAAACGGCAAGAAGCATCAATTTCATTTATACCCCATAACATTTCATTGACCGTGCAGCAGGCCAGGTCCGACAACTCATACGCATCGTGTACAGTTAGGCTAGTGTCGGGCCTGTCCAACCAAACTGGCTAATTTCTCGTCATCCGATAACATACCCGCGCCCGCGTAATAACAAGCTTGCGCAGACCTTCGAACGTGTAGACCTGGCTTTGAAAAAAAATTAGGAACAATGGTGACTTGTAAAACAGCAAAAACTGTGCTTTTTACTCGAGCATTGGTCACAAACACTGATGGATAGGTATTACATACAACACGTGTTATTCCTATCTAAACGATAAAGATGTATCTAAACAATTTTTGCCCGCCACTTACAAGTAAAATTGAGTCTCGGGACTATTCACAATTTATTCTTAAGCTACAGAAAAATGTTGTACCTACAAAGATATCACCTGTTCCATTTACTAAGTGGATAAATTACATTTCATAAGATGCGTTTCACTATAAAATGAAAGCGCTGTGTGGACCAATATAGTACAGTAATGAGACACGTGCCACAATTTAATTTGATATTTCCCAAATCAATTGAAAATTGTAATTGGTTTTCGGGTACACTACTTTCTGCTTCAACGAAATTTATTAATTTTATATAATCTACTATACCCACCTAACTATTTATCGTTTTATAATTTTCCATCTTACTTAATACTTACTATTTTCATAACATAGAAAAAGGTTTTCTTAAATTATACCTACTTATGTGTGTATCTATTGCCTTTCCAAACACTGCATATTGTAATTGTTTTCAGGTAAGTAATAGTAGCCCCGATACAATGGAAGTCGTCTAGTGAAATACAAGTATAGATTTTATTATATTAATATTTTCGGTAGTTTTAGTACATCATATGTGTGCTTTGCGACTAATAGATAAATAAATACACTCTTTAAACCACGTCCGACAGGTAATTATTGCACAAGCAACCATCAATCACCACTCAATAAAACTGACGTCGACACTGATAGAATATTAACACTACGCGGGGACATAATGAAAAAACAATTTAACTTGATTTATAGCTTACTCAGGGCTCCGCAAATTGCGGAGGCTTTGAAACGTTTAACTTAAGTACTGGGTAAGTAAAAAAAAGTAATCGAAATTTTGAGTAAAAATCCAACGCGGTGTTTGCGCCTTTTCGGATAATGGCTGATGTTAAAAACCACGCTGTGCCGAGGGACTCGACTACTCCAAGTTATAAAACACTGGGCTGTAACACTAATTATTAATCATACACTCCTCTAGATGACGTTAGGTTTACATATCATTCCTACTGCTAGCAGCCAAGGAGTCAGTGCTCTCAGTTCTAACCCGATCGTACCGACCTCAGATCGGGACGAAAAAGAACGCTTGCAGAGAATTCACTCAGAACGTTTTTTTCATAGTGAACGCATTAGGTACCTACTTGTATCTACCTAAGGTTCGACAACAGCTGCTTTGGATGCGTTCAAGCATTGTATTTTTTAATGGACACCGTTTTGTCATAACAACGAGAGTTTAGACCGAGACTTTTACTCTGATGCTGTCACGGTTTTCGAAGTCCCCAAAACATCCTCTTAATAACCAAAAATAATACATGCAAATAAGAGAGCTGGATGTTTACGATGTAACATTAACTGGTATTTGATCGGCGCGGATGCCAGGTATCGAGGTTCGCTCCCGGCGAGTAATGCATGTATGTATTCGTGATGTGGGAAATTGATACTTTAATCAGGTCACTTATTGGTGGTCATTTACGAAATTGCGAAAAGTTCCCTTACAAAAACATAAATGTGCAAAAATTTTTTGCTACACACTTTTATTGTTGACTGGGAAGACACCAGAAAAAAAATCACATGATTTTAAACACTACCTATATATAACCGGTCAAGTAAAATACTATTTAAAAAGGTTGCGCTGCACAAGATAAATTAATGCACCGAGTGATTGAATAGGTAAGTATAGAAATTTTTACCTAATATTTAAGCAGTTTCTCTTTAACAATGTATTCCCGTTTTGTCTACAAACATGTAAGACAAGGTCCAATCTGACAAAACTTTTACCTTAACATTACTTGTGTCAATATTGTTCTCAAAACATCACACATGCACTCCAATATAAACTGTCCCATCATATAATCAAGGTCCACATTAATTTGTGACATACTTTTATTAATTAAAAACCTGTCCCTTAATGCGTCTTCATCGTCTTCATAGATTTGTTATTCCCACGACTCTGCAAATAAGCCTAAACTAATCAATTATAGTGGTCATTTGATAAATGCACTTTAATAATAACTCTTAACGCTTGAAGAATTTAGTCGTGAATCGAGTGACGTATTGACATATTCATCACCAGTAAAATCTATGAAGGAAATTGTTAAATGGGAGCATTACGATTTAAGTCGTAATGGAAATAGAATAAGGTGCATATCTCATGAATGACTTGAATTGGCATTATTTGCTTCTGTGATTGAATATTTTGATTACCGGTGTTGTGGAAGTTTTCACCCAAGTCGTAAGATTAAGAAGTATTTAATGATCTTCTGTTGAGAATATTTAATTATTGAGCCAATACGTTGACTCAACGTCGTTGAGTCAATAGGTACCAAAAATTAAGACGTAAATAATCTTTTTTTTACCATCGGTGCAGTGGGTTCTGCCAGTTTTTAAATAATCGTAGCGCATTTTAGGGTTCCGTAACCAAAGGGTAAAACGGGACCCTAATTTCAAATCTCCGTTGTCCGTCCGTCTGTCTGTCTGTCCATTTGTCACCAGGCTGTATCTCAAGAACCGTGATAGCTAGTTGTGACAGTTGATTTTTTCACAGATGATGTATTTTTGTTGCCGCTTGCCGCTATAACAACAAATACTAAAAAGTTTGGAACCCTCGGTGGGCGAGTCCGACTCGCACTTATCCGGTTTTTTTAGATCATACTCTTAAAACGGTTGTCAACGAATGATTATTTCAGTCGATAAAAATATCACTGACAGGTTTAAAATGCACCGTTAAAAATTTGCAACTATTTTTGCACAAAAGTTGCCCTTTCCCAGACCGCACCAATCTGCTACATTTTCCCAAAAATCCAAATACATATATTCCAATTAATCCAGCTTTGATGATTCATTTGATGACAAGTCACATTTCCCGAAAGTGCCATCGAATATGAACCTTAAATCGGAATACATAGTTGTACCTAGGTAATAAACATATTACGGTTAGTAATTTAAAATGGTCTTATAGCTTTAAAGGGATCTTTTCCAGGCAAACTTTTGGAATGACAATATCGTATTGTTCAAGCCAAGTAAGTGGTTTCGTGGTCACTAAGTGGGGTAATAAAGGGTAGGGTTGGCACAACTGCGAATGCGATGTGTATCCGATCCGCGGTCACCCCACAATTACGAGGCTAATGCCGGACCCACAGACTTTAAATCTTTTTTTTTTGTATACTTGAATTAAAAGTTTTCAGATATGAGTTTAGTTGATTTTCGGTCGATTAAAAGAGAAGTAGGTACTACTTTTGATTTTATTATAGATACTAGTCGATTAATATTATAGCAGGACATTTTTAGATATGTACTATATATACATAGCATTCGGGGTATATATAAGTGTAAAATTCAGTGTTTAATGGACCAACAATGAGAGGTATCTACCTATATGACCATAGTTACTTAATAATATGCACACTTCTGACCTAAAATAAGGTGAAAATAAGTTTACACTTTTGCATCTTTTCAATGGTTTTGACGTCTATCGTGGTCACAGGTAGATAGTTATAGAGGTAGATATGAGTAGATCATAAGGCAGCGGTCAAACAACGGTAGGGTTACCACAATTGCGGTTTATGGGTATCTGTTCTACGCCCGCAGCAAAATTAAGCACAGGGATGTGCAATCAATGTATATAGTTTTACGGGCCCTGTGTCTAAGATTTACTTGCATTATCCTACCAGGATATTATAGTTTCTCTATAGAATTTTATTGTACTAACTATATGTACCATCGTTCGCAATAAACGTAAATATAAATATGTACAGTAACAGTACTATCGGATTTATTTATATGAATACCTATGTTTACTTATTTACTTACCTATTATTTATATTTAAGTAAACAAATACAGTATCAGTCCGATTTATATTAAGGTAAGTCACATTTTATTGTATGCTTTACTCCTTCGCGTGTTTTTTGTAGATATCGTAACTTTGCGATATCGAAAGCTCAATCTTATTGTGCACATAGACGGGATACATTTTTGCAGTACTTGAGACTAAAAAACATGATATCATCCACAGAAGATACATCTTTCTGAAATGGGTTGGCCGCACCTATATTGTTTTAGATTCACTACCCGAATGTTTTATTGACATGGGCCCAAATCCTAAACAAAGGATTAGACCGCTCGATCGCGTGGCCGCGATTAAAATATTATAGTGGTCAAGCATTTGCATAGTTTGCGGAGGGACTTAGCCTAATCTGCGGGGCTTTGACAGAAATGTCAAATTTGAATTAAAGGAATTAGGTTAAAATTTTAATCGCTATAACTTTTTGTGTTGGGTTACTATAATAATATGTAATTATAATTGCCCCTTTTCGCAAGCTTGCTACATACAATCATTATTTACTGATTTATTACATTTAATGTACTTAATAACCTACACATAATATAAGTTAGGTACGTACCTGTCTGACCAGCACAGCGGATCGTCTCGATATCTGAAAATAACAGAATAAAACTAGTATTTTTTTCTATTGTTGGTTAATTATAATAATTAAAGAATTCGTCCTTGCCTTTTCGTTCTTGCCGAGAATATTCGTCACGTTTGAAAAGTCAGGAAAAAAAAGTCCTAAAACAACTAATTTTTATGTGGTAGAACCTAAACAAACGGACACTGTCAATAATGAACCAATAAAAGTAAACGTTAACTGATAATCATATAGTCATATTATTTATTACATAAGAACCGACATCTTTCAAAATAATTATTTTATCTAAGAAAAGAGCAGTACCTCTTAACACAGGTAAAGATTTACTTAAAAAGAGGTACTAAACACTATATGTTATCTGTAAATTACTCTTGATTGAATAAATAATTTTTAATTTAATTTAATTTAGTTTTAATTTAATTTTTTAATTTAATTTAATTAATTTAATTTGAGCCAGCGGTGTAAATTTTCTGAATGTTACAGTAACAGGAATCACAAAAAACAATAGTGTAGGTATTTAATACACTGTGTAGTCTAATAACCCCCTTATTCATAAACGTGTACTAAAGTTACGATGCCGCTAATCATCGTTTGTCCCTTTCCTACGTATTGGTATGATGGAAAGGGACAAACGATGATCATAACTTTAGTACACGTTTATGATATGTAGTGTAACTAGTGCAAGAACTCGCATGTGGTTGTATCGTATGTACAACACGTAAATATGTAACAAATGAAGCGAGCTAATACATAGCTCTTATCCTAAGCTCAGTCTAACTATTAAAAACAGACTTGACAAACATTTAAAATTATCAAAATGAACATTAATCGTACAAAAAAGTGGCTGTGACATAATCGGACAGACAGACGGATATGACGAATCTATAAGGGTTCCGTTTTTTGCCATTTGGCTACGGAACCCTAAAAAAACAAGTGCAGTGATATACACGCATCAGCTTTCAGCTGCTAGTGTATTGTAATTGCTGGTAGGTACATATTTAAAAACGAACTTGACAAACATTTACAATGTGCAAAATGAACATTAATCGTACAAAAAAGCGGCCAAGTGCGAGTCGGACTCGCCCATGAAGGGTTCCGTACCATTTATGACGTATTAAAAAAAACTACTTACTAGATCTCGTTCAAACCAATTTTGTGGAAGTTTGCATGGTAATGTATATCATATATATTTTTTTAGATTTTTCATTCTGTTATTTTAGAAGTTAAAGGGGGAGGGACACAGATTTTACCACTTTGGAAGTGTCTCTCGCGCAAACTAGACTAGAAAAAAATGATATTAGAAACCTCAATATCATTTTTGAAGACCTATCCATAGATATCCCACACGTATGGGTTTGATGAAAAAAAGATTTTTTGAGTTTCAGTTCTAAGTATGGGGAACCCCCAAAATTTATTGTTTTTTTTTCTATTTTTGTGTGAAAATCTTAATGCGGTTCATAGAATACATCTAATCGGAGAGACAGACGGACATGACGAATCTATAAGGGTTCCGTTTTTTGCCATTTGGCTACGGAACCCTAACAAGTGCAGTGATATACACGCATCAGCTTTCAGCTGCTAGTGTATTAAATAATATTAATAATAATATTATTTATTAATTTCGAGTACCTAGATTCATATAAACCCTGTAGAATGAGCGTTTACTGTTCCCTCCTTATATCAGGCGCCACGATTACCTGCATTGCAAGACTCATTTTTTCAAAAAGACCTAGTGGGAACCGCTTCATTCGGTGTAAGTACATCTGCAAGTAGACCGGCCTGCGCTTGCGACCTCCCAGGCACCGGATGAATAATGCAGCGCCAGCAGCTAAGTACACGGCAATTCCAGTTAAGAACGACTTATATAACTGAGTTCTTCTACTAACCTTGGCCCTTTAAACTTTGAATTGCACTGTCCACATTAATAACATAACTTTATTTCCCTCTGGCGAGACGGTAGGACTTTACGGGAGCAAAGGGGCGGTAAATGTTTCCTTAGGCAGCTGAAATTAAGACGACGCATTGTAAATATTGGCGTCAGGAATCTTGTATCAGCAATCGCAAAACTCATGAAAGTATTGTGTGGTGAACTAGTCATTCATGGCATCGACTTCATTTCTGCAGTTTCCGATACACGATTGGTAAACTTTTATAGCAGAGAAAATCGTATCAAATAATATGCCTCTTTTTAAACAAACATTTTCATTATACAGGCAAATGGGACCAAATCAAGGCTCAAAATTTTCCATATAGATGGAAGTAGAGTCTAAACACCCACTTTATGTAGTTGTGATTTTACGTTTAATTCTTGTTTTTTTTTTACTTTACGCGGTAAAACCCATTTTGCCTCAAACAAGTTCACTACGCGCGAAGTATCGGGATGAGCGCAGGTTTCGGGAAGCAAGCAAGCAAGCAAGTGCCGCAATTTTAGATTTAATTTTTTAACGATGCGTCACATTATTTTGATAGTTTGGCACGCTTTTCCTGAAGTGTAAGCGCCTTTATAGAGTTCGTCCACACTAACAGAGCTATTTATTTATAAACGCGCACGCGGTACAACCCTTAAATGGCTATTAAAGGTTTGTTTTAATTTCTCATTTTGACTTATGTATACATACAAATATATAGAAAGGGATAAAACATAAAATAACGAATTGAGGCTAAAGTTTTATGAATAAAGGAGGTAAGGCCCCGTCTATGGAGTATGGCGCGGATAGGTATATATTGTCACTGCTAAACGCGCCAAGTCGGTGAAAAGATTATTTCGAGCAATTCGCGTTGTCAAATAGTCATTATTATTTGAGCAAATAATCATAATTGAAACAAAAATAATAATAGGAAAATCGAGTATCTGCACAACTTCACTACACCTTATAAAACAAAGCGCGTCTGTCTGTCTGTATATCTGTATGTTTGCGAAAAACTCAAAACCTACTGAACGAATTTTCATGCGTCTTTTACTTATCAATAGAGTGATTCTTGAGGAAGAATTAAGTGTCTAATTTGTTGAGGTTTACCCGTGCAAAGCCGGGCCGGGTCGCTAGTACGTATAGGTATGAAATCCGATCAATAATTAAAAATGTTTTCATAAAACGATTTTCTTATGGTATTGTGAACATTGAATATGACATCACTCCACGTATTACGTTATGCATAGCTATAAAACACCGATTTGCCAGTTTTAACATCTTTTCAAAGTTCATAAGAATCTAAGTAAATAAATATTTGACTAAAGCTGTTTAATGTAACGCAACACACTACGGATTTTTATGAAAAGGATCGCCGATTTTCACTGTTTGGTGCTAAAGCAATTTTCACACCATTTTACATCTTGTTTTAAACTAATAAAGATGTTAGTTTTACGTAAACAAGAAACTAGTATTTACGGTTACTTCAGATTTACAATAACAATACGGGGTTTAATATTAGTTTTGCCGATTGCTTCAAAGTTTGGGTACAAATAACCAATCAAAAACTTCATGTTCCGATTGACTTTCGACCTGATTCGAAGAATGATTAAGACACGTTTAAGATCTTGGAAAGATCTTTAAAAGATCGATAACTTAAGGACATGTCAAAATTGACGTTTATATCGATTCCGTTGTGATCTCAATAAGATCTATCAATGATATTTCTAACGTCAAAGTGACATTGGTTGCCCGAATCGAGCTGCTTCTGTCAATTATACGACATACGATATCTAAATGAGAACTTATCTAAACTAGAACTTATCGAAACGTATCTCATTCTTCAAATCGAGCCGTTTAATTTGGTCAGATGATCGCAAAAACATGTAGGCAAACTTTTGGACAGCTGTGGATTGCGGCAGTGAATATAATTATGAAATTAATAAAAAAATACTGTAGGTACATACAACGACTTTAACACATCAACATGTAATTGGGCGGTTTCACAAAAAGTTGTTGGTGACGTATAGGAATTCCACTTTTGAAAATATTTTAAATTATTTTCAATTGTAGCTAATTTGATAGTTTATTGTATGAACAGCTTAAAAATATTAAATTTATTAAGATATAATTACAATTCAAGTAAATACTCTCAATTATACTTCATGTTTGGTGGGAAGAGGTTCCATTACGTCACTGATTTAGCCATGGATTTAAAAAAAACTAGAAAGTTTAAAAGCATAATACACTGTATTAATCAAACATAAACAAAAAATTCTTCACAAAAAAAAGAAAATCGTTTAAAAATGTTAACAAAACCAGTCACTTTTATCAAAAATCTTTCCTTAACGCTACTTTTCAGTACTTTTCACTATATATTATTGCCCACAGCTTGACAAATACTTAAAAAAGAAAAAAAGTTTTATCCATCTTTGATAGCTAATTAAGTACAATGTCTTTTAACAAGTTATCATTTCAATATCGTTAATATATTGTACAATATCTTAGAAAATAAATCACAGCCATAAAAGGACACAATTGACCAGTGGCGTAGACTGGAACACAAAATGGCGTTTAGGAACTATAAGGTAATATTCACATTGCTAGGCTTTTTGCACTTTATTTCTAGTTAATACTACAGAGGCAGATCATTGAGATCATAACAGTCATGATATATAATATATAAACTATAAAAACTTTTTTAATCACTTTAGTGTGTAAACAGGAGAAGGGATAGGTACCATTTATTTTTGTTAATTTTTTACTATAAGTATAGAGTATCTGGCAGACGTCGAAAGGCGATTCCTGAAAATTTTCTAAATAGAAAATATCCAAAGATGGTCTTTCCTTTTTTATCTTGGCTTACACTAAAGGTACAATATAAAGCAATATAAAAGTTAAAATAGTTATTTTGATTAGTCTCAAGAATTATAGAAGCGGCATTAGCCAAAACTTAACAAATTTGCCTGTTTTTTCGCGATCTATTAAAAAGAAATACTCCCAGAGATCGATGCAGCCATTGTTTCGTGCACAAGAACCATTAAAATAATTAATAAGCGTGTCTCTCACAGGTGGTATTAGTTTAGCAGTTTAGAAGCCATCGCAAATAAATACGTAATCAAACCAAGACTGGCAGATTAGCAAGCAAACAGGCTGACGATGAAAAACATTGTGTGTAACTCGGGGCGTAAAAATATCGCAAACTCAAGTCTTTAAATCGCTCCTGCCGGAGCGATTTAAAGACTTGCCGTCGCCTTTTAACTATTCTCTAGTTTGCAATATTTAACTTACGCCCCATGTTTCACAATGTACTATTATTAACGACGACCTTTACAAACGAGAATTTAGATAAATAAAAAAATATATATAATATTGCATTTGCAATTGAATGAACTATTTATATGTATTACTATTGTAGATTTTCAAACCAGTTTATTGTACTGTCACATCCTGATTTAAATAACGTACAGTGTCATGTAGGTACCCAGCAATAGCTTCTTTATGAAACGAGCCTTAGAGTTCCATTACGTCACTTTTTAGTTCCATTCCCGCTTTAGTGGCGTAATGGAGGTAACGTATCCACGACTTCGCGACATTAAAATATAATTGCAAATAAAGTATCAGATTTACAATGAATATCACTCTTTATTCTGAATCTTGATTAAAACGGTTAATAACACGCTAAAAAGTTTTAAGTAAAGAATTATCTTACCTTATCAAAATCAGTTGCTTAGGTGGAACTCCTTTTTTTGACTAAGAGCCACGCGACCGCTCTTTTCACATATTGCGTACGAACTGCTGTCATTTTCAACAAACTGGCGGCTGATACAGGCTTGAAATGTTGGTAGAATCGAAAATAACTTCGTATTGCTTTGCTTTATTGTTGCCAAGGTAATAAAAATGCGGTGGCGTAGGGGAGAGGGGGGCAAGACGGGGTGGCGGGCAAGACGGGGCAACGGCTGTATACCGCGCTAGAATCGACCAATCAGAAGCCCGCTAGCGCATGACGCTACGCCGCCATGATGTCTATCAGTTCACGCGGTGAGCGGCTAGACTGAAGGTTACGCACGTAATTTAATCTCAAAAAACTGTTTTTTGTCGTTTTGCTTGTTATTTTTGCGTTTTGTTTGGTGTGTGATTGCTGCCTTTACATACGCAGCACGGAATCGGCGTTAAATAATTGCTATGGAGCAACAACCACGCAAACAGGTACGTACTTGTCGTTTTCGAACGCGGCAAGTGTCATTTATTTAAAATTTGTTGAATCTGTTTAAGCACGCACGGGCAAGATGGGGTACCGTGTACCCCATCTTGCCCGTGCGTATTTTTAAGAAAGTTTTGAAATGATTATAAAGTTGTGGATTTGAATATCTTTAAATATTTTGTTGTAGAATGGTGAAAACGTATAAGAGAAAAACAAATAGAGCAGAATGGTCAGAGGAAGCTATGAAAAATGCGGTGGATGCTGTAATAGAAGGAAAAATGGGTTATCTGTCGGCAGCAAAGACATTTTCTGTCCCTCAGACGACTTTAGAAAGAAAAGTCAAAGTAGTTAGAGAGAAGTTGTCAGA
This sequence comes from Cydia pomonella, assembly GCF_033807575.1. Lineage (NCBI taxonomy): Eukaryota > Metazoa > Arthropoda > Insecta > Lepidoptera > Tortricidae > Cydia > Cydia pomonella. The sequence goes on along the minus strand of NC_084704.1, from coordinate 11,891,123 downwards.
CGGTACTTCCACTAGCTATGAATTGAAAGTTCGTTTAGGCCCTAAAGATACGGTTTTTTCTAAAGAAGAGGAAAAAGAGCTGTATAATTATATACTAGACATGGAAAGTAGACTGTATGGTCTTACAATAAAAGACTTAAGGGGTCTAGCGTACAGTTTGGCGGTTAAAAATAATAAACAACATCCATTTAATAACGAGAAAAGAGAAGCTGGGAATGATTGGGCACACAACTTTCTCAAGAGACATCCTGAATTGTCTATTCGACAGCCTGAGAGTACTTCAGCAGCTCGTGCTGCAGGATTTAACAAGCAAGTTGTAGATCAGTTTTATAACTTTTTGGGGAACGTTTATGATGAAAATAATTTAACTCCTGACAGAATTTTCAACTGTGACGAGACAGGTATTTCTATTGTTCCAAAAACCAAATCAAAAATAATAGCCAAAAGAGGGCAAAAGCAAGTCGGAGCGATCACTTCTGCAGAAAGAGGAACAACAATAACTGTTGAAATCTGTTTCAGTGCAAGTGGCCTATACATGCCACCCATGATGGTATTTCCTCGAAAGCGTATGGACCCGCAATTAATGCTAAATGCTGCACCAGGATCTTGGGGAGTATGCAGTGATTCGGGCTGGATGACAACGGAACTCTTTGCTGGCTGGTTTAAGAAATTCGTGGAATTTAGTGGAGTAACAACAGAACGACCTGTCCTGCTGTTGTTGGATGGACATAGTACTCACACTCAAAACATTGATCTCATCAATGAAGCGCGATCTCATGGAGTAATCATTCTTTGTTTTCCTCCACACACTACTCACCGACTTCAAGTTGCTGATGTTGCATATATGAGGCCACTCAGCACGTATTATGACCATCAAATCACAGCATGGCTACGCAGTAATCCGGGGATGATCGTCACGGTGCGGCAAGTCGCAGAAATTTTTGGAAAGGCTTTTATACAAGCATCAACGATGTCTACAGCAGTAAATGGATTTAAAAAGTGCGGAATTTGGCCATATGACCCCACAGTTTTTACTGAAACTGACTTCGCTCCATCTCTAACCACAGACATCCCTCAACCAGAGCCGTCACCAGTTACTGAAACACCAATAGCGGTTTCTGCAGAATCCAACAACGAAATACCAATGGAGATCGGTCTCACGGGAGCGACGTCATCGACCACTGTATCAGACAATGCCGTACTAACTACTACTGTCGCGGCTTCCACAGCCGAATCGTTGTGTGTGTCTGCGTCCTCTGTGGATTCTCAAACAGAATCAAGCACCGTTTTGGATGTATCTCAGAGTTCAGCTATTTTACCAGTATCATCAGCACCTGAAGATTTACAGTTGCAACCCTCCGAAGTTGAAATGGAACCATTGATTCAAACAGCAGCAAAGTCACCAGAACCTGGATGTTCTACTTATAGACCAAGTACGCCACGAGAATCTAGTTTCATTGTTGCTAGTCCCCAACAAGTTATGCCTTTTCCTGCAACAAGGAAAATTACAAGAGCACCAACAAAGAGAGGAAAAACCGCTATTATTACCTCATCGCCCTACAAAAATGAGTTAGAAGATAAAATAAAAAAGAAACAAGAGGTGGTTGACGCTAAAGAGAAAAGGAAGGCTATAAGAGAATTAAAGAAAACTCAAAAAAATACCGTTGCCAATAAAAATAAAGTGACCAAAAAGAAAAAAAATACTAAAGCTACTCGAAAATCGACTGTAGGATCGGAAAATAGTGGTAGTGAGTCAGAAAATCCTCCGTGTTTATATTGTCACGGTCTCTATTTAGAGTCTACAGAAGGCTGGGTGGCGTGTTCAGCATGCCGAAAATGGGCACATTGTAGCTGTGCAGGTGTTGAAGACGAGGATGAAGAGACTGCCTTTAAATGTGAAATTTGTCCATAGCGTTTTACTGATTAATGTCGTGCAATTCCTTAAATTACTAAAAATTCCTATCGCCTCATCTTGCCCTGTAAGTGTACCCCATCTTGCCCTGTAGGTGTACCCCATCTTGACCCATAGGGTGCCCCGTCTTACCCCACTGGGGGGGCAAGATGGAGCGATAGGTAGGTTTGCGATTGTTGATTTTTTTAAATTTTATTATTACACTAGAGTTCCTAAGGAGTATTGATTATAAAAGACTAATTACCAAAGATGATTCTAAAAATAAAAAAATGTTTAAAATATTAAAGTTTTTTTTTTTATTCGATTTCAAACCTTAAGTCCCCCGTCTTGTCCCCCTCTCCCCTAGTATGGGAATTCCGCTAAACGCTATTTCGCAGGACAAGAGAAAATCTGTTGTTTTTAATTAAATTTGAACCACACTGCTGTGTTTTAAGGTTTAAAATTGTAGTTTGGGTTATTCTTTATAAGTAAAATACCCGTTACTTTCAAATAGTCTTGAAATTGTATTATTTTTCTTACTCCGATCTTGGCATGGTTGGTATAGGACACGTCAAAATTAGACCACTCTTTTTACTTTATTTGGTTTAATTTAAAATTGTACAGAGCAAACTACATTTTTTAAGGGCTAGTAAACAGTCTATAAGTTGTTTGTTAATATAGTCTTCATCCTTCAACATAAATTTAGGTAAAATTCATGAAAATGGCTAACAAAGTCATGGGACATGACTTTTTCGGCCCAACAACTTTTTGTGAAAACGCCCAATTAACAAGTTCCATTTCCGAATTACAACGGCCAGGTACTTAAGTTACAATGCATAATTATGCGATTTAATCATTTCGCAAAATTAAATATGAGTATAGGTATAGTGAGCTTTTTCCACTCATGCATTAATTAAATTAATTAATAGTACATTACGATACAAGTGTGTAAATAGGAAATTAGCAACGAATGGGGGTAAATTAGAACAAGACCGAAGGGAGTGTTTTAAATCGACACGAGTTGTGTATTGCCTATTCGCATATGTATCGTATAACATTTTACATTACATCAAATTACAATTTAAATTTTCGACATAGTCACATAATGTGCTATTAAATCAATGTTCAATAATTAAAATCGTAGGTACCCATAACATTAGCATGTGATACAATATGACATGACATTACCCTGCCATCAGTGCGCCGACACCGCAGGATGCATGTTATTGTAATTTTATTCCGACACCTACCAACTCCACGTGCTGCGAACGCGCTAAACGTGTGCCGAATTTCAATTGTCAAATTCGGAACAGTTTTGACTGTGATATTTGATATTAATAATTGAATTAAGAAATCGTTTTTAATGGCTTTTATTTGTACTTTAGATACAAACCGGGGTTAAGGTGCTTATAAGTAATAATGAAATTAACCTGATATTATATACCGATTCTGAGTACGCCAAAACTTAGCTGCCTCGTAGATCTGATAAACTGAAATGTAAGAAGCGGCCAATTTTTTGTGATTTCAAAGATGGTCTCATAGTAAAATTTGTTCAGTACAGCATACGTAAATATAATCACCTTGCACAATAAGGTTAAGGGCTCACAAAAAACATTCTGTATAATTAGTCACAAAATCAAACATTTGCATACAAGTAGTGACATCAGGTGCGTTTTATGGCGTAAGTTTGGGCAGACTGTTCGCAAACGGGCCTGGGTCATGGATGAGATGTAATTACCCGTTTCGAAACGTGTCCTAGTACTTCATGCATAGAAATCTGGATAAATGGAATCTCGAAGGAAATAAATGGATTACAATCAGTGAAATATGTCACGGACGGACATTTTCATATACCATGTTTGTACAACAATTTCACCTATATAAAAAAATGTGTTGTTAGGGTTGTATTGTTGTAATAAAAATGAGTTTTCATTACAACAATCATAAAATCGCCTATTGTCTATTACATTTCTTATATGGGACCGACCGTTTTTCAACAGAGTGAAAATCCAGAAAAACTAACAAATAAATATACTCGACCCATTTCTAAACGCAATCAATAAAGAATCTGCCATTTACAACACCCGTGGAAATTCAAAACGTGCAAAATTGATCGTCACATTAGCATGTCAACACCACTCAGAAAAGCTAAAAGTGCCTTTCGAAATGACAGGTTCGCAATCGACAAGACTTTCTGGGCTGAATTGTGGCAGGTGAAATTGAACTTTAAGTCGAACATGTTTAGTAGAAATGAGTGTAGAGAATGATATGGATTTAGTTCGTTTCTCTGTCGGAGCGGTCTGCGTTCCAAAATGCAAAATGGCGGCACGGCTGTTGACAATTGCAGCGTTCATCGAGAGCCGGAGCTAAACTGAATCCGATTGCTTTTTACGTTTGAACTTGGAATGCGACTTTGGAAAATCTCAATGCATTTTTTATCTTGAGTGATTTTTGATTGTGGAAGTGAATGGTTGTTACAGGCATATGCGGAATGATTATAGTTGTGCCATTCTCGAGATTGTTCTGCATTTTATATGGGGAATGTTCTCGTCCGAGAACTTTCCCCATAGTAAACGAAGAACGTTCTAGAGAACAGTACAACTAGAGCAAAAAACCTACAAGCCTATATTAAGGAAATAATACTGTGTGCCATTACAGGGTGTCATGTACTACCGTCTATGCTTGTAACACCTTACTGTATTATGAACATGACTACAATGAAATAAAGAATAAAGTAACATTGCACATCCTCTAGATGTTATTCAAAATTTGCTACCAATAATTGGCAAGATTTTCAAACAGCGTTAGTGCTTCTTTTCTAAAGAGAAAAAGAAGAGGTAGAGCAAGGGTAGGTAAAGCCATTTGTCCCGTCACATTTATTTTGGGAAGGTGTGTTATAAAAAAAACTACGTCTAGCACTTGTCCTATAAAACTTATGTTACTAATAGTTCAAAAAGTGTACATATATCAAAAATGGATATAGAAAGGATGCCGATGTGTATTTTAATATCTCAAAATAATAGTCCAAATATCTTAAATCTTTATTAAACGTACCTATACATTTATTTTATGATCTCACGTATAGCTCGCTTATGAGGATTACATACCTTCAATATTTCATTGTATTTTACACACGCCAGATTCGAGGAAACCATTTTCTGTTCTAGACGGAATTTCATTCGAATTTAAGCTTTAAAACCTAGGGTATATAGATGGACGGCATTCTCAATGCCGGCAGCATAAATTTGTAATCTCAGAAGGTGTTTTATTAAATTCTCTATGGGGTGTAAACACGTGTGGCGATATTGGCAAATTTGCCGTCTCGGTCGCTCTACACATGTTTTATGGAACATTCTGAGTTCGAAATTTGAAAAATTTACGATATTACAGTATTCTGTGTTGATAAAATTTGTTTGATAATGTACGTAATAATCAGCCGAATTCAGATTAATGCAATAATTGTTATTATTCCTTAAAGTTGAATATAAACTTATATTTCAATACGTTTTTAAAACTACAATATTTATTTTATTTTTCTTAAATGTTAAATGTCTTACTTTGATATCAATAAAGGCTCGGTTAAAACATTACCTACATTTTAAAATTTTCATGTTGTACTTTATACAAAAAGCGGCCAAGTGCGAGTCGGACTCGCCCATGAAGGGTTCCGTACCATTTGTGACGTATTAAAAAAAACTACTTACTAGATCTCGTTCAAACCAATTTTCGGTGGAAGTTTGCATGGTAAAGTACATATATTTTCTTTTGTTTTATCATTCTCTTAATTTAGAAGTTACAGGGGGGGGGGGTGACCCACACATTTTACCACTTTGAAAACCACCAAAAAAAATGATATTAGAAACCCCTATATCATTTTTGAAGACTCTATGGATAAGTCTATCCCACACGTATGACAAAAAAAAATTTTTGAGCTTGAGTTCTAAGTATGGGGAACCCCGATTTTTTTTTGTTTTTTTTTTCTATTTATGTGTGAAAATCTTAATGCGGTTCACAGAATACCTCTACTTATCAAGTCTCGGTACTATATGGTAAGTACATACATACATACATATAATCACGCCTATTTCCCGAAGGGGTAGGCAGAGACCACGGATTTCCACTTGCTACGATCCTGACATACCTCTTTCGCTTCCTTCACTTTCATGACATTCCTCATACACGCTCGTCTGTTTAGGGTGCTCTTGACCTGGCCTTTCTTCAGGATTTCCCCGATTTGATCAGTGAAAGTCCGCCGATGTCTACCCCTTCCAGCTCCCTCTTCTACTTCTCCCTTATACACTCTCTTTGTTAACCTTCTTTCACTCATTCTTTCCACCTGTCCAAACCAATCTCAACATACCTTTCTCAATTTATGTCACTACATCTTCGTTCCTAATTCTATCTTGTAATTTTACACCACACACACTTCTCAACGCTCTCATTTCCACTGCATTCACTTGACTCTGATGTTTCTTCTGCCATACCCAACTTTCGTTACCATACATAAGTGTAGGCACCAACACCCCTCTATGCACAGCCAACCGTGCTTTTTGCGACACCTTCTGGCTGCTCATAAAAGCTTTGAGTGCCCCATTCACACGATTTCCAGCATTCACTCTCCTTTCAATGTCTTCATCATGTTTACCGTCCCTAGTGAACAAGGTTCCCAGATACACAAACTCTTTCACTTGTTCAACTCTTTCTTGACCAATCAAAACTTCACAGTTTGTCATACTTTCTCCCTTTTCAAATACCATTACTTTCGTCTTGCTCACATTTATTTTCATTCCTTTCCTTTCAAAAGATCTATGCATTCTAGTAACCATCTCCTGCAATTCTTCACCCGATGACGCCAGTAATACCAGGTGATCAGCGTAAAGAAGACATTTGACAAGTAAACCACTCATTCTCAGCCCACATTCATCATTTCTCAAATCATGCATACTACTGTCCATGAATATATGAAACAGCCAAGGTGACGCTAGAGATCCTTGCCTACCACCCTTTTCGATGCTAAACCACTCAGTGTACGATCCGTTTACTCTCACACAAGCACTGGAATCCTCATAGAGCGATTTCAGTGCCTGAATGAGACGACCGCTCAATCCATACACCGACAGTACCGACCAAAGTTCATTCCTCACCACTCTGTCCTAAGCCTTTTCCAAATCCACGAAAGCGCACTTTTTATAAATCCTAGTTATATGCAACTTTTAACAAGAATGTACCGAATAAAAAAAACTGATGCGATTGAGAGCAAACTAAGGTTTTTAGATTAACTACAATAAAAAGCGACTTTTAATTTAGATAATTGACAGTTTTGTTTTATTATAATTCTATAGGAGTGATAGGCAGCTTCTTCCTAGTTAGCACATTCAGTGGCAGGTTTTTACGGACCCATTTTTCATATTTGCCTGTATCAGCACATCACCTGCTGGAATTGTTAATGATTTTTGGCTGTTTCGTTCTTCTCTTTTAATATGCTTTTGATTTGAGCCCAATAATAGTTAAGAGAACGACACTGCAGGATGTTTGGTGCTCTTACTCTGCTCTTCGACAATGACCAAGTGCGATTTTTGTACGTAGGAAATTGTATGATTATCGACGCCTAGAATAAAATAACGTAAATTTTCAATTACTTTTGCTATCCTAACCTTCGTACGAAGAACTGAACTGACTTTCGTAGTAGTTCGTTCCACTTTAGCCGCATTTGCATTTGTACCCCAGTTTTTACGATAAAGATGACAGGCATGCTTTGTTTTCGCAAATTCTATTAGCAATCTTTCTCTTGTTCCTATAGGTCTCCCGCTTCGAGGACTCTGTTCAAAAGACAACATACTAAATTCGTTATTTATTTACGTTACGTAATACACGTAACTTCGAGGCAATTTTAAGTGTTTCGAAATCAAGCATTTAGGATGCTACAAAAAAAGACCAATTTTCAGTAATATTTTCTATTTACCGGTGCAAACGTCGCACACCGTAAAACCAGAATTATTCATTCATTGGAATATATAATATAATAACAATACTTTTGATCGCGGTAAGAAAGTCGTTGTCATCTTTCTTAGAAACAAAGTTACAGTCATTTGAAATTTACAGTTTTTTTTCGGTATAGGCCTTAGTCTACACGCAGCGGATGAATACTTAGCGAAATGAAGACTTTTTTTATACACTGTGATTATATTTCACAACTTATACGTTTATAAAACATACTACATATAATTACAAAAAGGTAAATTAACTTTCTCCTGACACAGTTACAGATGTTTATTGCAAAAACCAGCGCCAAATATATACATAAACTGACAAATAAAAGACAAAGATATGTGTGTTGTGAGATATGTGTTATAGATATATGATCTACCTACCTTATTACTATAGTTTTAAGTGGGGAGCTATTCAAATAATAATAATACAGTGTCTCTGTAGCTAGAATTTTAATAACCTAAATTGCTGTTATCTTTACTGATAGTTAGTATCATAATACACCATGAGGTGTGTTGACAACGTATGTACGTATGACTTTGAAAGGGCGGCCACACAAAAGCTTTCTACCTTTTCACGCAAGTAAAAGGACTGCTTTTAAGGCTTCGAGGCTCACGCTCAGAACAAATAGATACGTCTTTCAGTTTCAAAATAGTTCACCTATTTAGGGCAATATCCTTTATAGTCGGTGCTTAAGCTTAAGTTAAGTTAGCATGACAACAACAGCGACTTGTACGCAGTAATTCACACGCATATTCAAGCAGAATGAAACCGATGAGAAATTCTAACATTAAACTAATTTTACGGTTTAAACTCACGTGTTTTTAGTCACTCGCGCGACATGTTTCGGACAGCCTAGGTCTCCTTTCTCAAACGCGATGCAAACATTACGCGAAGCACGGCCGTGAACGCCACTCGCACTGTTAGTGCTTGAGAAAGGAGACCTAGGCTCTCCAAAACATGTCGCGCGAGTGACTAAAAACACTTGAGTTTAAACCGTAAAATTAGTTTAATGTTAGTATGTCTTACGACAGTTTAAATTTGACGATGAGCAATTCCTTAATTTTTATCCCCTTATTCATGAAATCTAGTAACCTCTTACAAACTATTGTAAAATTTTGTCTCTTTTTATAACAAACAGACATTTCACATTGACGGATAGGTACAAACGACTATCTACGGTTTGTTAGATTTGACAGACGATTAAGATAGAAGTACTAGTGCTCGACGCTGCACTCGTACTCGACATGGGCACTTTATGTCAAAGTGACAAGGATTAAGTTCGAATACAGAAAAATCTTCGTTGTTCGAATTTAACCTATACTGCCATTAAATAAAGTGCTCATGTCGGTGACTAGTGCAGCGTCGAGCACTAGTACTTCTACCTTATGTATAACGCCATTAGAAAACTAAAAGTTCGGTTTTTGATCAACACATACATGAGGTAGATCAAACTCATAGGGATTAATGTAAGCCAATCTTAAGTTACATATCCTAGGTGGATAGGATAGTAAATGGACATTCTGTTTTGACGAAACCTATACACCGTGTTTTTTTTGATTTGCGTTAATTTCGAGGGTGCATTCCTGAGCTTAAATTAAGTAATTTTCTCAAAGACACCGATATTCTAATTAACTCCATTTCGGAGATAATCAATCATAATTTTTTATATTATAAGGCCCTTACGAGCGTGTACACTTGCCTTAGGGCCTGTTTACTTATTGATTAGTGTTTAGTGCGAGTACATACATTTGCTACTAAACGTACGTACTATCTCGGACGATCGATGTTAGAAATGACATTGATATATCACAGTTTTCAATTGTTTGGTTGAGTTAAATGTAATGCCCATGTTACAACAACGCTATATGCAACATTTAGTTACTTTTTATAAATATAAAAATTGTAAAAAAAAAACAAAAAATTTTTTTTTTTTTGAAAATTAACTGTGCCATTTAGTTTCCTTAAACGTACTTACCGAAACCCCGGAGTTAACGCAATTCAATAAAAACACGGTGTATAAGTACCATCTAAATGTGTCGACGCCTATTTATCGTAAAGTGGCGCCAAACGCAAAAAAACTATTATTGCAAGCTAAACAAAAGCATGTTAAATGCCTGCATAAAATAATTAGGGAATAAGTTATGCCGTGGCGCCGCTGAATATTTAACATAATCTTATCTCGCACAGTACACAGCATAATTGCCACTAATAGCTTTTCGCTGTCGCCACAGTAACTTGGCACTTCTGTTTGTCTAACTATGTACACGTGTCAGCTTACGCTAAGGTTTTATGGCTGCTTGAGCGATGGAAATCTGGTAATGGATTAGAAATTGAATGGTAAACGTGTAAACTTTAGAGTAATGCAGACTTTAGAAAAGGACACACATCAGAATGCAATGACTTGCGGAAATCCTATGTCAGAGAAATGCATAGTTTTGTAGACGGTCTTGCAAACCTCATGTCCTAGGTTTAAACCCTACTCATACGCATGCCCAACACTACACCCTACTCGTAAGATGCCAATCGCTTACGTTTCGTAGCGAAAACGCCTATGTCTCTGTCGCATACAACTAATATAGAAGAGTGATAGAGAAAGACTACAGTTCGCCACGGGGTGAACGAATGGCATCTTGGCTACGCATCCAGTAATCCTTCTCCATATACGATCAACGAATACATATTGACGAAGAGATTTACACCAGTCCATCCAGATAAATAATATATATATGGATATCTTATGTTAATATAATTTGTATTATGTGTACCTAATATAATGTGTATTGCAGCGGTTCCTAACCTGGGGGTAATTACCCTCGTTGGGTGTAAAACTGGTATTTCACGGGAGTAATAAGCTTAATTAAAGATAACAAAGATTAGACCTATAAGAAAGATTATTGATGATTATTGGGAGGAGGGGTAAAATCAGGATCCCTAGTTAGTCTTAGGGGTGAAAGGACTGAAAAGGTTAGGAACCACTGATGTATTGTGTGGACCATTGTTGTATGTACTAAATAAATGACTATGATTATATAATTTACATCTGGATGGATAAAATAATTAGTCCAGCCAGATATCCATAAATTATATTTCGTTTCTGCCGCACACTTCGAAATAAATCTTTAATCAATTTCAATAAATACTCTAATTCAAGAGAGATCTGTCGTCGGATGGGATCCGAAAGGTCCATTTCGCCACCCGTGGCCAATCACACGCCGCGATGGATTCGCTATCGACGCGGCGCAGACAATGAACGTGAGGCGGTACGATAAATTACTTATTTGGAAGTAGAGCGAGCGTTATTCGGAATTCGTAAGCTTATATTATGGAATAATACAGGTATGGTATAAGGTCAGTTTTGAATGTTTTGACATTAGCGGTAGTTTTTTATGTATTTATACGGGGTGATTTATAAGATGCCATAATCCGTAATATTTATATTTGGACTGTAGAAACCGCTGGGTGCTGGTGTGCCGAGGCCAAGGCCTTTTTCGAGGAAGTGGAGAGACGCATGCGAGGGAGAGGTTTGGATCCTCGCTCAGGGACCTTCCTGATACAAAGGTTATCCATAGCCGTTCAACGTGGCGACGCGGCGAGCGTCATGGGTACTTTTGCGTTGGGGGGGTCGCAGAGTGAATTTCTAGTGTATAGTGTGTTATTTAGGTTAGGTTAGTAGTAAGTAATTTAAGACGTTAATTAAAAAAATACGTATGTATTTTTCTGTTTTTATTAAGATCATAATGTTTGAATGAGGTATTTATTTATTTGATTGTTAATCGTTTAGTTTATTTTTCAGTTAGTAATGTATGTTCAAGTAGATTAGTTTTGGACTAGGAAATAAGAATCTCTCTAAAGTTTGCAAAATTATTATACACATATTTTTAAATTTATTATTATTATTTATGCTATTGTGTTCAGGACATTTGGGAGCCATGTGTGGAGCCGAAGCCAACATGTAGAGTCCCTTTGGACACTTTAATAAGTTGTAAGGGGTACACCGAGCGGATGCTGCCCTTGCCCGTATCATGGAATGCACGCAGAGGCAGTACTCGCCAGGGTGTAAAGACTATTGAAAGTTGATGGAATCTAAAATGAACTGGGCTATTGCGTGAAAGCGATGGACTAAATACTGGGCTATGGGATAAAAACCCGGACGCCTGCCTAATAAAACGGTATGCAATTTTATAAGCGACATCTAGGATAGCTCAAGGGCAAAACCGATGTGAGGGCTAATGGGGAGAGGTATCACTGGACTTTAAACATATAGCCAACTCGCCACTTATGTTTCCACATCTACCCTCGAGACCGCAACTCTCGCGACTCCACTCTGGATTGCCGGCTAAGGCAAGCCATAGGCAAAGAATCCACCCACCCTCCTTCGAGTGATAGAACTCCCGGGGAGCACTCAAGTACTTTCGTGATCTGGTATAACCAGCGGACTATGGGGTCGTCACATCCCTACGCCTGTATTATTATTATTTATTACTAAACAAACAATACAATTATGTTGCAGACAGAAACCTTGCAAAACTGTTAAAACAGTTCTGTTTATCTGCAAATAAACTAATAATAAAATAAACCGAAGCACACAGGCTTGCCAGGTCAGAGCGGTCCGTGTACGTTTTAGGCCCCTCCGTTTACAACCGCCTGCCTGACACTATAAGAAATGCAACTTCCATCGCGGCGTTTAAAGTCAGACTAAAAAATTGGTTGTCGCAAGAATTATTTTATAATTATCAAGATTTCTTCGATTTACCTATAAATATTTAAACCAAAAACATACTGAGATTTGCATTTATTACAATTAAAATTTATTAAACTAATGTAATTAATTTATATACTATTGTATAAATATTATTAATATTGTGTAGGACAGCGAGCTGCAGTAAAACACTCAAGACACTTTAACAACTTTTATTCACTTAATATCAACCATTGAAAACTGTTAACGGTACATGGATATCAATTAACTTGCAGATACTGTCTTAGTAATCGAACGTCGGTTCACGTCAACGCATACTGCCTCATTGTGAGAACCCCGCCGGCCGACGTTGGTGGACGGTGCATAAAACTATGGCGCCACTGTGACAGTATGTGTTGGCGGGGACTTAAATCTTCATAACAGTTTAACTTCTTAATTCTAAATTATGAACATTATAACGTTACCATATTCATGATAAATCATAATTTACTTAAAATAGTATTTACGTACGGAATTCAGTGTTGGACATCAATGAATTATATCATACAATGTCCATAATTCTAACAATTCGGCCATCCGCAACATGTACACGTCCCGTGTACAAGCACAAAATCATTACTGTAAGGATCTCATACTACAAAAAGTTAATATCCCGACTTTACTCCAGCCTGATTTTAAGCCACCACAATATGTAAAATTTACATAACACGTATCGCTTCTATCTAAAAATCATAAATAGGTACATTAGAACAAAAGACATCTGAACTTATAAATGCGGTACAAGTCTCTTCTATCTTGAAACCGCAGCAAACTTATCTAACCAAGAAATCAGTGGTACAAGTCGCTACTACCTTGAAACCACCTCAATCATGGCGCAGTCCAAGTCTCGTCTACCTTGAGCCTGCCCCTACTGACTCTATATAATACTTTTAAATGCGGTACAAGTCGCTTCTATCTTGAAACCGCAACAAACTTATCTAACCACAAAATCAGTGGTACAAGTCGCTACTACCTTGAAACCACCTCAATCATGGCGCAGTCCAAGTCTCGTCTACCTTGAGCCTGCCACATACTTTACAACTAGTGACGGTTCAAGTCGCTTCTACCTTGAGCCTGTCAGTCTCTTTATTTGATATCATAACACATTTATAACCATCTTACGACAAGGCATAACAACATGATTTCATACAAAGTCAACCACTAGATCATACTTTTAGCTACAGATCATTACATTCAAGTTATTACTTAAATGACAAGTCAACGCCTGGATACAACAGCACACAAAATAAGAGTTCACACAGAACATGTTATAAAAATAGAAATGACAAATTTAGGAAACACCTAATACGATCAGAGATACAATAGAACTGAAACACATTTGATAAACAAAACAAAGGTATTACTCACCGGTATTATTTTGTTATTAATCTATGTCAACATTATTATACATTATTATTGTATGTCTGGAACTTGCTACGTGAAATACGATTCGTTATCTGAAGTTGTCCGCTTAGACACACCAAAGATACAATTTATATAAGTTTAACAGTTCTAACAAATCTAGAAACATTGAAACTTATATCACTATAAGCCAACGAAAATGTGTGTTTGAGTTCTTCAGGCCCGAAATGAACTCATTGTCTTTTATTTTTAATTTTTTTTTTTTTTATAATACCATACCGACAAGTGGCCATATTTCCCATAACTGTCATACATGCTACATACGCTGATCTCGATTCTGTTACCATAATATTAATACTTTCTATCTCCGAATCAGGGCTTTGTATAGTGCAACTTAACCAGTCAGGGTACACATATTATAACGTTACTACTACTATGTATATGTGACGTTATCAGTCAAAAGGTACCACATTGTCGGTTTTCGATTAGGTTGATTTAATATTGAAGTTTCATGGAAATAGCGTTTTAATGACAACCGAAAATAAGCACCAGTTTGGTTGGAAACGCCACATATACTAACTTTGTGGGAATACCGCTAGGTGATGGATTTCTGCTAAACGCGCAGCCATTCTATGTTTAATTCCTCAATCAGTAGCTGCTCAGCTCTGTAGCCGTACTTAAAAAGATCCACCGCCCAGCGACTCTCGGTACTACGTCGCGTTTGAAAAGGTCTCTCCCAGAGAATTGAAAACTTACACAACCAGTAAATATTCTCAATTCTTTGTAACTAATATTTGGAGCCCATAAGACTTTATGCATGTCTGTACGACAACTGCAAAGTTTCTCACAAAAAGTCAAATAAACTACAAACCCCTACAAACTGCCTAATACCGTGTGGATTGTGAGGTTAAGGTAAATCATGTACCCCCTAAACTGCCTATATTTCACAAGCACCCTCTAAGTTAATTTAAATCCAAGATATTCTACACTTCTATTGGAAAAGTAAGAGTGTTTAACTGTCAGTACCGTTTTTATGATAATTTTAAAACCGATCCTAAATAAGATTGTTATACATCGGCATTAACATATTACGCATATAAGCTAATTACTATCAATTTATGGTGACATAACATTGACAAGGCACTACCCCTGTTTATATGATTTGCCAAACACTTAGACCTTACGCAGGAAAGTCAAGCACGCGTTAGTGCCCAAACTCAAATTTCTCGTTGGGCATCGCCAAATTCCCTCTCGATTAATTACTTATTAATTTCAGTAGAGTCCTATAATTTGTACCACGCCTATTATCATTACCAGTCTTCCTAACGAACACTATATAAGTCACAGGGAGATGTCGAAAACTGGATTACATCACAATCTACCAAAAATTGTAGATTAACTATGGAAGGTTTGCGTAGATAGGTAAATCTAGTACCATATGGTAGTTTCATGGTCAAGTAAATGTATCGTTAACTAAATATTCTGCAACAAAGGTTCGCGACGGCTGGAC
The DNA here is from genome assembly GCF_033807575.1 of Cydia pomonella. Classification (NCBI taxonomy): domain Eukaryota; kingdom Metazoa; phylum Arthropoda; class Insecta; order Lepidoptera; family Tortricidae; genus Cydia; species Cydia pomonella. The sequence goes on along the minus strand of NC_084704.1, from coordinate 11,875,631 downwards.
TACATTAACGCACACAAATTTATTTAGCTTATTATTACCAGGCTTGGCCTCTTTTGCGCTCTGCGCCTCTTCAGACCTGGTCAGCGACGATCCTTTACCTCAGTTGCTATAGATAAATATAATTATATATCCATGTGTATATACTGCTCGCGCCTTGGTTAAAACGCTTAATACCATCGAAGTTAAACTTATCCCGTATACTTTGGTTTCTGTTATAATCAATAGTCAACCCATCAAATTTCGTAATAGACGCATAAATTAACTGAATCCTACTATCTACATCATTTTCGAACTACTAGTCAGAAATAACTCCTATCTGGATATCTCTAATTACTGTTTATTATTCCTTTGTACCACGACATTGGTAGTTGTATAAGTAATTCTACCTTGGTCGATGTCTCTACGCGCTACCGAAGTCAAGAAAACACTCGCAAGCCGTTTTTATTAACGAATATTATTAAATAATTATTGATAAATATTAATGCTCGCTTAAGCATATTAGGTAGCTATGTTAGTATATTGTATCTAAAGTTCGCTACTTTAGATCAGACACTCCTACATACATACTCGGTTATGATGGTTTGCTAGTACTGTCAATGTTATTAATGTTATTTTTCTGACAATTTTCGGTGGGGTGCCCATGACGCATACATGTACTACATTTTATTACAGGTTTAGGACACTGGGATTTATAATGACCGTCTTGTAAACAGTTAAAGCACTTTATCGGTTTATCACTACTATTAGCTGTGCTCTTATTACCTAAATCTGATTTAATTTCGGTCTTAGCGCTGACCTTTTGATTAACATACGAACTATTCTTGGCGCTCTTTAAGAAAGGTAATAACTGATCCGGACTATCGAAACGAGCCGCTTCAGCTCCTAGGCGGACACTACGGTCATCTATTGGGAGCGTGCACGACTGTCACGCAACCTAGTGTCCGCAAGTCTAGGGGAAAACGTCAATTCACTACATCTTATAAAACTACTCCAAAACTAAAAACTACTGAACGGATTTTCATACGAATTTCATATATCAATAGAGTGATTCTTGAGGAAGGCTTAAGTATATAACTTGTTAAGGTTTTGTGTAAATTGTTTGAAATATAACGATGTTGTCGGAAAAAATCACGTTGGCTAGGAGCTTTAATCGAAAACGCTGCCTAATCCGTTTGAGCTATAACAACACGATGTATGGTGGGGTTGTTTCTCATTCATAGGTCTACAAAAAAGTCCGCGATGTTAAATGTCTATTATCTTTTAAGGATAACTTACTATACATATTCGTAACTTCTAGAAAAAGATCACGTAATATGTGGCATTTGCAAAGCTATTTACATGGATACATTATTAACAATTATCAAAATAAATACGTTAGTTATATTAAGCATTTCATACAGATTACCTTGGTCCCTTACACCATACAATTTAAATGAATATTTCAGGAGTAATCGTAACTCGAAGTTTCATTTCGAGCCATATAATTGTACGAAATGTTAAAGACTCTATCCGCAGTTAGTTCAAATTTTTACCACCTTATGCGCTGGGATCGCTTTACTTACCCCCACCATGCACTTCGCACGGTCCCAATCCCGAACACTAAACAATCAACGGCTTTCTTGCCAGTAATACCGCAACGGTTTAGCAACATTATCTTATCATAAAAATATTGTTCTAACGAATCACTAAACCTAGCACGTTTGGCAAGCATTGTCGTAAGTAATTGTCCATGATTATCATTGCTAGAAAATTCTGGCCAGGAAAACATAACAGTTGAGAGGCCAGCGTACCATTTTTGAGCTAGACCTTTAAGTTTTGGTAACGCAAAGTGAACGGTTTGACGATCGTTCCAGTTATATATAACTGCGCATTCGTTCACTTTGTGTATCCACATCGCGATCGTTTGTTCCTTACAAGATGGATCAAATTCCGGTATTGTGTTTTGATTTGACAATTTTCCATTAGAACCCTTATCACTAATGGTACGCAAAGCCTCAACCAGCTGTAACATGGTAACATTATTACTGGGAACAGAGTGGGTATTCAGAGACTCACGTACAAGTCCATGATCGCGTCGCCTTCCCTGTGGTGAGGCCGTCACGGTTGCAGCCCTGCTGTGAGACCGTCGTCTCTCACTGCGCCGCCGCTGACCGCACGAACGAGACATGCTTGGACGACCGCGCCCCCGATGGCTGCTCCGCCTGCTGCGTGCCCGGCGCCTGTCGCTGCGAGACCGACGTCTGCTAGCGCGCTCCCGTGCCCGCTGACTGCTCCGGCTGCGCGGCTACCGCGTGCCGCCACGTGGACTTCGCGATCGGTTGCTCCGACTGCGCCTGCGACGACCACCTCGTCCGTCAGCGTGCCTGGTCCTGCTGCGTGACCGGTGCTGACTAGAAGGTGGCGTCGTCAGTACACGCCACCTTCTCTGATCGCCCTCCATTTCCTGAAATGTAAATTTCTAACGCAAATCTCTGTCTTCAAATTAACGCAAATATGAGGGTAGAATGAAGCAATCATCAAAAGATACTGCATGATATTAAACTTAAACAGCATGAACTGGTACTTTTATTTATACTTTCCCCAAATATATGCACCCCATTAAAATATGATTCTGTAACTCAAAACATCAGCTTAGCATAAATAATATCATTAGTGTACAGTCAGGCAGTAATAGAAAGTATTTAGCAAAGTACTATCGATATCATTTTAATACATAGGTATTTACAGTAACCGCAACTTCAGTAATCATCTCCAAATACACCATTTCTATTTTTAATGAACCTTGACGTTTGATACGTATTTAATTTGTTGTATCAGTATTTAATATTAACCAAAATGAATATAACGAAATATGAAGAAAAAAAAAACCAGTTCAATTTGTAACACTATTTACCAAACACCTTCGAATACTTAATATCCTATGTGCACAGTAAGCAATGCTATTATTTATTATTATATTACATTTTATCTCTTTTGTTTATCATAGCCGTAGCAGTTTTGTGCATTTAAGCCCGTATTAAGCATTTACCTTGGCTACTAATTTAATAGCTTCCTTACGCATGAACACCACTGAACACAATTTACGAAAACGAGCAATAATAGTAAAATCAGATCGATACTTACGTTTTTATTATTTGTTCAAACCACTGGTTCGATTCAAGGAGTTGATACTTACAATTCCTTTACATCCCTTACTTCTGAATTTGTAGGACAGCGAGCTGCAGTAAAACACTCAAGACACTTTAACAACTTTTATTCACTTAATATCAACCATTGAAAACTGTTAACGGTACATGGATATCAATTAACTTGCAGATACTGTCTTAGTAATCGAACGTCGGTTCACGTCAACGCATACTGCCTCATTGTGAGAACCCCGCCGGCCGACGTTGGTGGACGGTGCATAAAACTATGGCGCCACTGTGACAGTATGTGTTGGCGGGGACTTAAATCTTCATAACAGTTTAACTTCTTAATTCTAAATTATGAACATTATAACGTTACCATATTCATGATAAATCATAATTTAATTAAAATAGTATTTACGTACGGAATTCAGTGTTGGACATCAATGAATTATATCATACAATGTCCATAATTCTAACAATTGTGATATTTAAAATGTGGTGACCTGTAACTCTGTTATTAATAATAAATTTCATTTCATTTCATTTCATTTCATTTCATTTCATTAATATAAATAGTTCAATATTGGGGCAGAGTATTTAATAAATATCAGTAGTTTATATGTTATAACATATGTATCAATTGACATGTGTTCTTTCAACGTCCTGTCTCGTCGCCCGCTGCGTCTTACCTCTCGCGCCACACCCGAGCCAATATGGGGCCCGGCCCGCCGCCCTGTAATTCCAATACTTACCAACATTACCCCGGACTATTATAATGTATTAAGGAATATTATTTTACGACTACGGCCGCATTATAGCGCTGCAGAAAATACCGTGTGTAAGCACCTTTATGTGATAACGGAGGACATTAACACGTTCTAATAATGCTGATAAAAAATATTTTAAATTGCGTTTAGACTTAATTTTGCCAGTAAAGTGTATGGGAGTGCATGAGGTCAGAGTTCGACCACAGTTTTATTGAACGTCAGAGAAACTCTATATTTATTTCTATGAACAAAACTAATTTAAACGCATGTATGAAATCAATAACAAAATCAAAAACATTACAATGTGTACACAAAACAACACGACCAGAACTATGAACTACCTACACGTAAAAAGTACTAAACAAACTTAAAAATCAATTGAATGCACCACTGCGTCAAAATCGACGGTCAATTGTGTCAAATTCCGGTTTTCTTAGCCTTGCTATGGTTTGGAATGAGAATAATTAAACTTTAACTTTATTAGATTTTCATTAAGTTTTATCGCGCCTTAATTGCTGTGATTACTACATTAAAGTTAATGGGGTTATCAAATTTTACGAGATTTTACATGGAAGAGTAAAATACGCAACGGTATATCACAAAATGTTTAATTAAATTGCAAAAAAGATATAATGGCCCAAACGCGAACCAGCAAATAGCTCGATAACTGTGTTGGTTGGTAGAACGCTACCTCCGGTAAAACTTACAGTCGCGGGTTCAAAACCCACTTGGCAGAATAGTTTATTTTCGTAGTTTAACTCAATTTTAGTTTTGTGACTAGATGGTTCTGGTTAAAATTAAATTACAATCACGATATAACGTGTGATAATCAACTCCATCGACAGACAGGTAACCCAAGTAAGGTAAATGTCTAGTGGAACCTATAAACAATCAAAGCAACGTGTTTGCCGCAATAATCGCGCCGGTAATGATCGCTGTAATGACCGCCATTACTTGCTAGCGGGAACGCGGCACTCTTACACACGAATTGTTATGATTTTTGAGAATTTTCGTATGCATTTGCTCTCAATAGACAAAAGGACTTTAGGAAATATTATAAATTTATAATATTATGAAATTATTAATAAGTATTTAATACAACTCTGTGATTATATAAGTGAGTAGTATTATGTTGTAGGTATATTGAAAGTAGATTGTACATTAATTATGATATATAGCTAAATATTGTACGCCTTTGTAAGGCAGGATATGGCGAACATGAACGTGTTATTACCTAAGAAATTTGTAAACCCATAATCATATAAAATTTTAAATAAAATATTTTGATTTGAAAGTACATTCTGCCTGACAAAAGGGACCTTTTTCAGATTACATTAATGTATTTATTTAACACGCTCTTCAGCTTAAATGGATTGACAGAATTTTACTGTAGGTAAAATTAATAAAAGGTAAAACTATAGAATAAAAGTCGTTTATCTGCACTAGATTTAACTTGACTGTTTGGTTAAATAAAGTTTACATTTAAACGACTTTTATTCTATACTTTTAAATTTACTTGTGAACTTAACATTCACTACGGCAGTTATGGGAGCCCACCACTCAGTGTACACTTATGTACTACCTTCTATTTATTTTTATATACAGACTATACATACATATTTTGTTTGATAATACAAACAGATTATACCTACTGACGTACTTTTTTATCCCATTGCTCTTGAGTAGTATAGTTTTTACTCTTTTCTCTGCTCTCAGCTCTCACATTTAAAGGTTTGAAATAAAAACCGTTACCTTTCGTTGCTATAATTCATGGTTTATAGTACAAACCATAAACCCGAGTGAGTCAGCGTGCACACGCAACACTACGTACCATTGCGCAGGTGTGAAAGGTTACCGTGGATTACGAGAATTATCGGCGCGGGCAGACTGCGCGACTAGCGACCTGTTGATACGCCGACTAGGTACCGTCATCCGAATGGAACTCTAGAAACTACGTCAAATTGACGTTGCACAATTTATTTACGAATTCCTTACTAGGAATGGTCAGTTTGAAATGGATCCTGTTAAAGTGACACAGCGCAGGTTAACAGGTTCACGTGCGTTACGAGAATTATCGGCGCAGGCAGACTGCGCGGCAAGTGACCCGTTGATACGGCGGCTAGGTACCGTCATCGGAATGGAACTCTAGAAACTAGGTACGTCAAATTGACGTTGTACAAAATTTTTTAGGAATTCCTTACTATCGGTCAATTTGACATGCATCCTGGTAAAGTGACACTGAGCATATTGACAGGTTCCCGTGGATTACGAGAATTATCAGCGAGGGCAAATTGCGCGGCTAGTGACCTGTTGATATGGCGGCTAAGTACCGTCATCCGAATGCAACGTTGGGAATTGGGAATTATGTCAGATTGACGTTGCCAATTCAATTGCTACAAACCGTTACATAATCATCATGGATCCTGATAGTGTCACTATTTTACTATTCATCATTGATCTTGGTAAAGTGTCATTAGGCAGTTTTGAAAGGTTGAAGGTGAAAGGTGCAGACTAATGTGCGGTTAGTGACAGTAGTGAACTCCGGGAACTATGTCAGATTAACGTTGCAAACCAATTATATTAGATTACCTACATGGTTTATCTTGCCATATCACTGACAAAAATTGGACATCAGAAGTACCTACTGCAAATAAATTACACTGATTCACCACATTACATATACCAAATAATCGGCCTCATAATCCCATATTTCCCAAAACCCTTTGATTTATTCATGGGCAACCTGAACATATGTGTCTTTTTTATGAACAAAAAGACCATATCCACAACAACCTATAGCACGGCAATAATCTCCATACAGTTATTGTTTTTTCCCGGGTAATAAGCGGGTGGTCATTGATAGAAAATTATTGATTGCGCCGGCGTCGATGGAACTGCGATAATGGCGGCCGGCCTCACGGCGCGAGGTGCCAAGTCGGACCGAGGGGATAGACAAAATAATCAACTGTAAAACTGAATATTATTATTAATATAAATTAGTATGTAAAATCGGGCGAAATTGGCAGCGATTAATCAATATGACCTAAGCCCTAGAATTTAATTTTCACTTTTGATAAATAATTCTGGATTTAAGTTTTATTCTGTAGGTACACTTTTCTTTATAATTTTGTTACGTACCAAAGACACTGACAGCATTCCGCATTTAGCAAAGTTTTGATCTGCTTTAATTGATCTAATTATATTGAGCATTAAGAAAAGTTAGTTATCTCTGTCGTAATTTAAAGATCCGTAAATGAAGTTAATTAATGTCTAATTGACAAGTGTACAAGTCTTAATTTTTATTTATTTACATTTTGTAATCTGATCAACCTCAACCGACCAATTAAATTACCATCAAAACTACATAAAACATCAAAAACATCGCTACCTCTCGTTAAAAATTAACAAACGAATAATTAAGTGAATACACACAAATAAATTGACTCTTGTCGCCCCAGATAACGCCCATTCACAAATTATTCAACTTTAAAGAGAAACATAATAAATTGGCCGCATTGCTCTTATACAATAATATTTCATTGGTATAAAAGGAAAAATAGCTTTAAACCTTAATGTAGTACATTTATATTAATTGATAAAGCACTTTTTTAATTCATAAGACCTGTGATATAATTCCTGCCTTATATTTAAAAAAAATCTCTAGTCCCTATCCTAACTATAAATAAATTCGGATTTCAAATTTGAACTCTATTAACATACAGACATAGCATATTATGAATTACGGAGTGTCATCAATTTTAAGGTTATATGTCAAAAAGTGTGAGATTTCCCGCGCTCTCCCGCCGGTAACAAGGGTTACGCCACCACGTTATTTGGAAATACGTCGTCGCCCTTACATTATTGAAACAAGGTCTATTATAGCTTAATCTGAATCAGGTGTAATTTGGTGTGCCCATAGTAAACGAGGTAGATACGTTACGTTTCGTTTCACGCTGTGAATGTCCACCCGATGTTTAAATCGTTGTTTCTGTTCAAGCATTTGTTAATAAATTTGTTACATGTTTCTCCGAACGTTGTAAGGAAATTGTATTGATATTATTCAATTTGGTTTGGATTATGTTCGATTAATTTATTTTGTCGTTCATCCTTGCCTCCATGGGTAAGTATTTTTTTACTAACTTCTTAAAATCATGGGAAGTCATAAGACATGTAGCATAAAACGGAAATAAAATAAAACTCTTCAAAAAGGTCACTCTCATCAAAATAGGCAGGAACTCTTTAAATAAAGGCGCGAACTGGCAAGCTTAGCTTCTATGAAAATTGCTGACAATTTACAAGATTATTATAATATATAGCTAGCGAAATCTCAACGATCCTATAGCTGAATATGTAATTAAGGTTTTTTAAATGAAGATAATGTTTTTTTTTTACTTTTCATAATTACTTTAGTTGATATGCCAGTCTTTGGGAGTGATTTAATACATTTAAGTTTTTTTCCTACCATTTTCGTTTTAAAACCTACTATCTCTTTCTTATCGCGCGATAGCCCGCGCCTCTTAATTAGTACAGTCGGCGGCAGATTGTTATGCTAATTAAAGTGCTAAGTGCCGTTTTCGATTTGTCATCGATTAGATAAAGGTGTTAAGTTATTATACCCGATTATAATAGCTACCAGGTACAATCAAAACGATATACAAAAAAGTGAAGTAAAGGTCGTGGCACAATCTACCTAGTGATTTTTTTTAATACTACGTCGGTGGCAAACAACCATACGGCCTGCCTAATGGTAAGCAGTCTCCGTAGCCTATGTACGCCTGCAACTCCAGTCCTGATATAGTGTATTTTGCTTCTTTAGATCCCGGGAAATCAGGAATGTGTGGTTGAAATCCTTAGAGGTTCTCCCGAACATCTTGTATGTTGTTTTTGATATAACAAATAAACAAATGATAAATATAAAAAAAAGTTATATACCTATACATATACTGTAAACAGTATATTAGACAAATCATTCCCCTTTATCTAAAGGCCAAACTTCATAAAAAACTATAAATGTGCAATGTTAAAGTGTACCACCTCGAGCCCCCGCCGCTAACGCATGTATTTGTCTCTCACCTCGCGACACTAAGTGAAATCACCCTATAATTCTTTAGGCCATGGAACAGCCACAACGCATAAGTACATTCATTTCTAAGGAGTCCTGTTGCTAGTCATAACATAAACATTAAACATTTGTCTGTTATGATAGATAAACTTATATCGTAAATAAGCCGCACAATTTGCCGCATCCACTGTACAGGAAAACACGAGAAACATAGAACATAAACGAAACTGAAACAGAGCCAACAAACGCTTGTAGCAAAATCTCCTAATTTACTTTTAAAATGTTGGCAATAATCAAAACTCCTGCTAATAGAGGCGACGACGTTTATTCTTACACCCCATTTAGGCTGCAATTGTGCAAAGGTTTGGGGTATCATGGAGTCGCAAATTTTACAATCTTAAAGTTAAATGTTTTTCAGTTCCTACGAATTACAACTTTTAACAAAGTTTTAGTTAACTTTGCTCCGTATTATTTATGCATCAGATATATTTGAATAATATCTAAATTAAGTATGTATGTTTAGTTTAGTTTATTGTACTGTATAAGCATATTTGGGTAACATCTCATTGAACGCAACAATTCAATAGCAGCTAAAGTTAAATTGCAACAAATGAGTCCCTATTAATTGGGGGTCAAAAATAAAAGCTTCCCGAAAGCTATAATTTTTTTACCATCGTTAATTTATAGGGTATGTTTGAAATACTTTAAAAATGTTAGTATTTTTTTCTAATATCCTGGTAAGTATACCTAATATTACCGTGGCAAATTATCTTCATTTTTTTACACAATTTTCTGACAAAATTTTCCTTTTAAAACACACTAATTATTGTAAACTGTATTTAAAGCCCCCAAATAATATTTTAAAGTGTCAAAACGAATCCCACGGGCCCAATCTGAAGAAAGTTTTACTAAGTAACCACTGAAGTGTTCCACTATCCATCTCACCGCTCCATCATCAGATCAGCTCGACGGTGCCAAATTATTATATTGTTATCTGTATTCTTTAAACTAACATGTAAAGATTCAAATCAATACATCTATTAGAAGTTGGTTAAGATCGACTTGCAAGATTGTATTACATTGATAGTTGCATAGTTAATTGCAAGTGAAGTTCATATAATTGTGTTAATACAAGATCTTAACTAACAAGACTTTACTACTACATTATCATACTACATATTATCTTGGAAACCATTTATTTTTTATCCTTTCCGTTATTTCGGTGACAAAGTAATATGGTCAATACGGATAAGTGTGGCTTGCCTTTACACTGGGATTCATTAGACATTGATAGTGTTTAAGAGGGGGCGTGAAGTCAGGAAATTAGAACGGAATAAAAGATATGGTACGCCACGCGAATCTTGCGACGAAAGATTTGGCGATCGTGCGAGTCTTAAAGCGATTAAAATGTGATATCAACAGCCACATTTAACTGTACTGTAGAATTTTCATTTACATTATTATTAAGCTTTACATTCACGCTTTTTTTTTCGAATCGTTTATTTCCCAAAATGTTCCCTTCATGAAAAATCGTCATTGAAAACACGTAGGTATTTGTTTTTAATTACTTATCTATCGACACCCCACACCATAGGGTTAAAGAGAATACAAATATTCATCCCCATTTACATTTACGTGTATGGGAAGGTATATACCCTAGAAAATACTTTTTTACTAGAGTTTATTTTACTACTTTGTCGGCATGATTGATTTCTATTACCATGTCAAATTGCAGCTTTCAAGCACTAACGATCACGGAGCAAGGCCGCGGACAGACAGACAGACATTGCGAAACTATAAGAGTTCCTAGTTGACTACAAAACCCTAAAAACGCAAGATTTGTAATCAAGAGTTGCGTCCGCGACATTCCAGCAACTACCTTAGTTTAGTTCAATAAATACTTAAGTGGGTAATAAAATTACCCAGACCACCATAAAAGTGCATTCAAAGCAAAACAGTCATTTAAAAAACCTATTCTGAAATGACAAAGATGGCTGCTGTAATTAGACAGGATTACATAGACATTGGGCGATAAATAATTACAAAGATAAGTACTTATTTATTATTATTATTAGACATAAAAACTGCTCGAAATGTAGCTTCTTTGTCAAGTGGTCTTGCAATATAGGTTTTTTACACGAGTCTTTTATAGAACATATTAAAACGATAAACCGATAAAGCAGGTAATTACTAAATAAGGATTTAATAATTTTAGTGGGGATCCATTGTATGAAAAACGTAACCTATACACGACAAGAAGAATAGTATATAGTTAACCAAGGGATGAAAGGCACCCATTTCTGTCGAGATACTTTGCTCGTATTCAAAATGAAAGTACAGGGTCTAACTCGGGTGAAAGGCACCATAGTAAATAAAATACATGTGCATTAATAAAAAACACAGTTTAAAAAACTTCAGTAGTATTTCTTGAGGGTACGTTCAATTAACAATTTAGATAAAAATATCGTTATTTAAGGAATGGGGAGTTAATTATCATAATGGAAATTGTACAACAAATTCGTTTAATACAAAATTTTTATTGCTTATTGTAAAAAAAAGAAAAAAAAATACTTAGAAAGTACAAAGCTCTAGTGCAGAAACGTATCATTTTCTGCATACTTCTTAGAACAACAACGACCCTCTTTCAGAGCATGAGAAATGAAAATATAATTTAATGTACATACAACGCTCTTGTAAGTGAATAAGTAATTTCATTTAAGTTTTTAATATATTAGAGCTGAGGTATTATAATAATGAATACTTAAATTTATCTAGGGAAGATTATAGATCCTTATTGAATTTCCTAATATCAAACTAAAACGTGTTTCAAGTGGCAAGCTCCTTTCCTTTCTCTGTCGCTGTCGCTTCTGCCCTGTGCCCTTTCATTTGTGCCCAATTGCCTTGTCCTTTGGCACGTTTCTTTTATTTCTACCTTTTTATTTATCTTTCTTTCCCCTTTCAGAGAATGCGACAATTATTTGTAATTATGCAAGCAGTTTTTTCAAATGATCGATTACTTTGAATTAAGAATTCAACAAAGTGGTGGACTAATTATCGCTTAGGTCGCTTTTCATAAAAGTTGATCAGCCAATACTTTTAATTAGTTGTTTTTTTAGAATAGACAGTCTTGCGGTATCCACTGTCGCTTTACTTTGTGTTTTATATAAGGAGTTGACATTTATGAGTTGAGACAGTAAAGTAATTTAATTTGTCTTTCAGCCGGTGATGCGTGACGAATTTCAAACGATGTCTTATTTCTTTGACGCTAAATGCTAAATACCATAAGTACTGTGCCCACCCACGGATATTGACGACACCGACAACCAGAGTATAACGGTCGAAACACAACCAGCGATCAACTATAATGAAATATGGTATAAAGTTCATATACCATTACCAACTGTTTTTTTTACATGATTAATGTGGCAACACTAAATACCATCAAGTATCGTCTGTCCGGGGTCAGAGGGGTAAATCAAAATTTTTTTTTTTGGCTATGAACTAATCTAGGACTAGTAAAAACTACACTGCTGTCAGCCACTTTCATATAATTGGGGAATATTCCCTTTGCCTAATGTTAGCTCTTCTGTTGCCAGCTATCCCACTAGACATCGCAAAGTTACGGCAACGTAAAGCTAATTTTTACGAGGCACCTTTACAGGCGGGGTAAATTTTTTCAGTACTTGAGACTGAAATAAGAAAACGGGATATGTATTTACCAGAGTCGTTAACTTTGATTGTATTGTCCACGGAAGTGACCTTTTTAGAGTTCCGTACCTCAAAAGGAAAAAACGGAACCCTTATAGGATCACTCATGCGTCTGTCTGTCCGTCTGTCCGTCTGTCACAGCCTATTTGCTCCGAAACTACTGGACCAATTTGGTTGAAATTTGGTACATATTTGTAAATCTGTGACCCAAAGATGGACATGTAACTTAAATAAATGAATCTCAAACATAGGGGCCACTTTTGGGGGGTAAACGAGAAAAATAAAAATAAAAGTTTTGCAAAGTATATCGTGTTATATGTCAAATGGAATGGCTTATTATGAGAATTTCAAAATTATTTTTTTATAATTTTAAAATAATTAGCTTCGAAGTTATTAAGAGAGAAAATAGGCACAAAATGACCATTCCCCCATTAAGGGTAAGTCGGACTTAAGAGAAAAAAAACTTAAGTTACGAGTTACACTGATTGCCGCTGCGAAGGTGTTACCGACCCTGGTGAAATTTTGTGAGCAGGTTTGATAGTTACATAGAACTTGTCTGTTGTTTAGTTTTTTTGGAAATTGTTAAATATAGCTATGATCGGCTCAAAGGACTTAAGCGCCTTTATGGCACTTAAGACCATTGTGAGTTCGCGGTGATGACTAAACGAAGTAAGTATCTTTTTTTTATATCTTAGCCGACTACTCGTACAGCAAAGCAAAAGCAGTATGAGTTTATCTGTTTCTCCAAAAACTTCTAAGATAATCGAGCTGATCTGATGATGGAGACTCCTGCTTGCACCTCCTGGTGCAAGGTGGTCATTAGACCTCTGTGATAGAACAACGCAACCTCTCTCGATGAGTATTTATAGTCGCCTGTGGAAAGAAAAGTACAGTCAGCGATAAAAGCTTGTTTAAAAAATGTATTTTTTGATAGAAACTTATTTTCAAGTAGGTATATTACAAAACTTTTAATGAACGTCGAATAAAGCTACGCCGGCTCTAATCCTGTCTCTCTTTCTCTCTAAAATTGGTACTAATTATAATTTGACAAATGAGGTGTCATTCGAAACGTCTTTATTGTACCTAAATTAATAACGTCATTGAACAATGTTTGCCCTTATGATATCCTAAGTCAGTCATGTCATGAATAAGAAGTAAAGTCGGGCCAAGATAACTCCGCATGGCAAATTTGGAGAAAATAAATGATGTTTGGTATAATAACCCTTCCACTCTTTGTGCTATTAAAGGCGGTGCAAAATTATTTCAGATGAACTCTAATAATTACAGAATGATACCGTGTACCACATTTCAGAGTATTGTTACCATGGTATTGTTAGCTCTTGTTTTGGGATTGCTTGCATGCACCTGATTGTTCGACTAAAACAAGGATTTCGCAGGGAAAGTAGATTTTGAATCCGCAATCGTCGTAGTCGGGTTCCTATACTATACCTACGCGCGTAATCCGATTTTTGTAAAGCAAAATAAGTATTATGGTTTTTGTTTACAGTTATATAGATATACGTAGCATGTTTTAATTATGATATTGTCTTCCAACCACGGGCCGCTGGCGTATATACAACTACTTCTCGGGCACGGTGCCCACATACTACAAAGTTGAACTAAGCCTGCTGCGAGCGCTCCTGTCCTGGGGTGCCCTCGCCTGCAGCGCTTTAAGCGCCCTTGACCCTTCGACTGATAAGCCTGACGTATAAGACGCGCTGCGCGCAGACCAGTGTCAGGCGGTTACGAGACTTAAAACGTGGAACATAGGAGATAATGATAATATTTTGAATTCGTCGCGTTTTTCAGGTTTAATTTCCAAAATATCGATCCTAGAAGAAAAATTGTGAGGACCAAACTTGTAGAGAATCAAATTTTCTACAATTATTGTCCTCACTGTCTTACTGTAAAATCAAAAATGGCCGAGTTATTCAAGAAAAACCGTTTTTTGGAAAAAAACATTTTTCCAATATACACAGGAGCCTGATTCGGTCTACTTTTTGAATTTACACTCCCAGTGACCCCCCCACCCCACCCAGGGACCTACGAAAAAAAATCCAAGAACTGATTATTCACGGGTATAGGGCGGTTTTTTGGATATAATGACTGTAAGTAAAAAAAAAACACTTTTTACGTGAGTCAAGAAGAGGTTAAGTCGGTACATGAAATCATCATTTTTTTCTGCTATACCTAGTAGGCTGTTTCGCTTTTGTTTAGGAAAAAAAAAACATCGCTCACCAAATGATTACGTTTAGCGCTCAAATCAAAAAGATAGAGTGAGAACCCCATGGGTGAAGATTAAGTATGTATAACTTGTAAAATTATTATTATTGTAATAAACTAACACTAAAATCTATTAGTATTTTGCGTTTAAATTACTATTTGGAAAAAAAATATTACACATTGTAATTAGATCATTAATTAAGTAATCAAATTCCAATTTATTTTTATCAGTGGGAACAAGAATTCGAGCGAAGTAAAATTAAAATTGGAAAACTCCGAAAAAAGAAGCACCTTAATATCCACCTTTCACGTCCATGCACTTTCCACATTTGAATTTAATTAAAACAGAAACGTAATAACCGCAATGTCAACAGCGAAACTACCCACAACCGCATAATATCCATTTTTGTCAGGTACGGTAAATGACGTAGTTATGCTTGGCTTAGCGAGATTCCTTACATCATTACACAGGCTAAAATTGCAGAGTTAGTAAAGAACAGCAGTGCATTATTTGCCAAGATCAAATTCCTACGCATGGTGAGTTTTTTTCTAATTTTAAACCCTGCATTTTTAACGAATTTTATAGCGTCGTACGTAACGTGCGTTCAATCGTGTCAATTATTGTTTGCTTCTTGTAAAGTCACGGATTATTAATATACTATTTGATTGATAATGAAATCTTACGAAACTTTATTGTATTTACATTAGACAGTTTACAAACTATAAACTAGCCACTGCAAAAGCTCATTTACAATTTTTGGAAATCACTAATATTTTCGCACGCCTTGTAAAAAAATACGAGTGAAATATACAATTGTACTTCAATTTATTAAGAGATTCCACACAGTACACGCAAAAATTTTGAACTTGATTAATTCTTAACACAAAAACTTTTGCAGATCCTAATATGTATAAACACGAAGTTACCAACCTACTAAATACAAAAATCACTCCGCAGTTTGATGAACAACCATGTAGTTCGTCGATGTTTCTACACTAATTTTCCATACAACATTGACCATTAATGTCGCTAGTTCCCACCATTCACGTGACAATCCACGCGACAAGACCAAATTAATTCTATGGACCAATTAAGTACCGTGCCCTTAATGTTATCTGCCTACAAAAGTTCAGGATTCAAAGACGTTTAGTGTCGACTTAGCACTACTGTTACTTATCTTGGGATTTATTACGATAGTTAATTAGACTTAATTTGCTATTGGTGCACTTATTGAAAGCACAAGATGAGTAGAGGCAACGTGTTTCTGTAAATCTCCTATTAGCAGGTACTTGTAGGGGCCGTTAATGTAGGTAATGATTACTGTTGTCAACTGAAAATTTAATATGGTCATATTTGCCAAACTCCAGTTTGTATTTAAGCTAACGGGACGTTTATTTAAAATTAGGTTCTCAATATACCCGGATATTGATATCGTTATTTATACAAAAAATATTTTAGCGCAACATCCCAATTTCCGTAAATACCTTTCCATAATTATAAGGCTTAATGCAATCAATACCTTCGGCAAATTGGGTTTGAAAAAACAAAATCAACACCGGGCCTGCGTAGTCTACATGGATAAGCCCTCATTTGGCAACGGCATCGGTCTTTAAGGTTGACGTTTTTCTTCTATAAATAAAGCACGTCTTTACCAGACTAATTGTGACGTATTTTACGATCGAAGCAGTGAAGGAGAATTAAAGCCAATTGAAGATAGTATAGTTTTTTGAGTTCGGCCTCGATTTATGATGGTAGAGATTCTGAGCCCGTATAAGGTGCATGTTTGCTGGCTTTTATTGAGCATTTTTGTGCGCAAGGTACTTGAAATAAAGGTTTCAGCGGAAATGATCGTAATTGTTGCCCTGCATGTTTGAATATCGATGGAACTAAATTTATTTTTATCTTTATATCTTCTCGTAAACAACTAATTCCTTTCTTGGAAGTAATCCAACCTAAAAAGCTCCATTTAAACGACTTAAGCGAAAATTTTGTAGAAATCCATCGAATTTCGTTCACAATCGAGTAAAACACCATAAAAGGATACCCATACGGGTCATTTGTGCCGCATTGGTATTTTTACAGTCGTTCGTCATTAATTATGGATGATACATGTATATAAAGAGAAAACAGGAGGCAGACTAAATTCGTTCCAATCGACACCAAACGCTAATGAAGCGGTCCCAAATGCAACAGGCCATACTGAAGATCAAAATAAGAACAATTTTTGAAATTCAAATTGGTATTTTTGTTGTTTTCATAATATTTCAACATCAAAGTGCTGTCCAAATTTGACTCTTATTGTCCTAAGAGAGTGTTGAATTTTCCTTCTGTTATGTTGAATTGATTAATCGTCAATTCTGATTTGACGGTGGAACTTTTTGGCAGCAAGTAAAAACTGAACTATCGTACTATACGTCCGGTTTTCAGAAATTGCGGGTTTATAAGAGGACGGCGTAATGAAATGGCATGTGTAAATAAAATGCAGAATTTTGGACAACGGCGAGCCACCTTAGCATTTTCAATCCATTATTTATGCATATCATACCTTCAGAAAGCATTTTACATGCAAATTAATGACCATTTTTATCATCGCTGACTAAACAAAAACTAACGACACGTGCGACATTCATAAATTGTTGTGTACTTTGATAAGTTTGTTGCATTGCATCCAAATACGGAGGTATATACATACTTTCCTAACTTAATCTATATTGTAAGGTTTTGGTGCCTGTAAGAGATTGAGATTGAGATTCAGAGAGAGATATTTCCCTTTATAAGTCTACCTTTCGCGACAAATGATTATTACAATGTAACATTTAACATTGCGAAATAAATTTATGTGCTAAATTTCGAAAAAATGTCTACAAAACATTTTACGTGACTGACAGCTACCTCATGTAACAATGAACTGTCATAGGGACACTCATTCGTTCAACACGAAAGTTATATTGCATTTATGATTCTCAACTAAACGAATAAATTACAGTCGGCTGCAGGGAACTGATCCTCTCTAGATATTTAAAGAGAAGACACAGCAAATCGGGGTTAATATATGCAGCTGGTTGTATTTTTACTAAAGTAAAATGTGATCTTAGCTTACTAGTATTGATCATTAATTTTCCCTGCATGAAGACAAAGTTGCTAAAGGCCTTCATAGCATTAAAACTTCGACATCCACAAATCAATTCCCCAAACCCATTCGGCCATTCGAATGACTGTCTTAAGAGCCGCTGTCCCCGCCATTATAAACTTGCGTCGTAATAAGCGTATGCGCAGCGCAAATTACACCAAAATGGCCGCAACCTTGTCATTTCGCTGGTCATCGGACAATGATTACTATACACGTTCCATTCATTCGTGTCGTTCGGGTTTTAGGTCCTTTGATGATAGCAACGGGATATACCTACATAACGACTGTCGCTTAAAATGAATGATCGGAGGCTGAACAATGAAAGATGTCTTGATATACCTATATATTTTAAGTTTTAGTTACCTTACTGTTACTTTGAGGAAACTGGCAGTCGCTTTTCAAACAAGTCAATAAAAACTCTAAAAAACGGACTGCGATAGCAAAATATTAAATTTTTGTAGATCCTAAATGGTAGTTCTAAATTAAAAACCAAGAATTATTTATTTAATCGTATGGCGATATAGTCACATAGGCAAAATTATACATATACAGTATTATTTATAAGGCAACATCCAAGTTTTGCAACCATTGCACAGCATCGGGCGTCAAGTCTAATAGATCATCCGGGCTACCCGAGTATGCGCGGAGTGGGCACCGCTGGATGATGTGCTCCATAGTCTGGTCCTCGATGCCGCAGTCGCATAGCGCGGAGTCTCTCCAACCCCACTTATGCCGGAAGAAGTTGCATCGTCCGTGCCCGGTTCTTAAGCGGTTTAAGCGACACCATAGTTTCCTAGGAAGGTCGGTCCCCTTGTTCATGATAGTCGGGTCGATATTCCCGGCCGGGGTGCCGTCAGCTTGCCTCATCCATTCTTGTTTCCAGAGCTGCTGTACATCGAAGGAATTTTGTGTGAGTGTTGCAGCGGCTGCGTATGCCGGGCGACGGGACTTAAGTCTCGCCATAGGCGGAAACCAAGAATGAAAACTAAAGATATAAGGTAGAAGTACTAGTGCTCGACGCTGCACTAGTCACCGACATGGGCACTTTATTTCATGGAAATATAGGTTTTTGAACAATGAAGATTTTTCTGTATTCGAACTTAATCCTTGTCACTTTGACATAAAGTGCCCATGTCGAGTACTAGTGCAGCGTCGAGCACTAGTACTTCTACCTTAAATCCCTACTTAAACATGACTTGACATTGAATGGTGTTTTCTTTTTCTTTTTTAAAATATGGCGTCTGATTATCGCCATATTGTTAACAACTTTAGGGTCTTTAGCGACACTCTGACAAGTAAGAATAATCGATTGATGAAGGAATCATTAAAATCAAAACGCCACCAAGGAATAATAAAGACAATAAACTAGTTTTACGGTTTAAATCACGTATTCTTAGTAAACCATATAAAAACTTTGCACAAAAAAGAAAAAAGGAAAGGAGAATATGTTATGCTGAAGTGATCGTCATTAAAATCAAAGATTTAGTTAGTGGAAACCGTATTCTACCGAAATGGAATTTCATAAAAAAAACCGTTATTTCGTTAGGATCGCAATTCGAAAAGCTATTCTTCGCCCTTAAAACTTTATGGGTGACGCGTGACGCATAAATGAAAAACATTTATGATTAAGCATTTAGTTCCTCAACTTTCCTAAAAATATTTGAGTCCATCTGGGTTAACATTCTTGTCACTAAATCCATCCTCCGCCCCACCGCTGATCTAATCTCAAACTCGCAACCCCTTAACCCCTGATCACTGAACCCCTCGACTGTGAAACTCCAACACCATAACCGCCAATCCCCGACTCCTGGCTTCTCGACTCCTAAACTCCCAACCCCCGACCCCTCAACTTTCAATACCGAACACAAAACCTCCTCCTTCTTGGAATTGAAGTCAATTAAAAATTATCTTAAGGCTGTTTGACTCACGGCAGTTTAAATTCAAACAAACACACATACATACATAGACTGATAAACCATTACCCTCCTTTGAGTCGCACTGTCGGGTAATTACCATCGTTTGCGTTACGCAGTCGGATAGAAACTAGTGCATACACCAATTCTTGAGAATAGTTGCCAAGCTCACCCCATGCTCTCACGAGCCGTGGCAAAAAGCCAGAACAACACCAGGAAGAAGAAATAGAGTAGAGGGAGTTGATGTGACTGCTACATAATGAAAGGCATTAAAATACGAAAGTGGAGGTTTATCGAACCAGCTGAAAGCGAGTTTCATAAACACAAGTATTTTAATGGCTAATTATGGGACAATCTCTCACAAATCGCAATCGCCACAGAAGGTCAATAAGGGTTATGTTGTAGGCACTAGACGACGATATATATATCTAATAGATAGATATAGATAAATACTTAAATACATAGAAAACACCCATAACTCAGTAAGAAATATCTGTGATAAACACACACAGAAATACCCTTACCAGGATTCGAACCTGCAGCCTCCTGCTTCGTAGGCAGGGTCACTACCTATGTATATATGCCTAATTATGTAGGTTCAGTTACATACTTACACTGTTTTATCTACACATATATTATAATAAGCTTATAAGCTTTCTATTTATGTGTTCAGAAATCATATGTTACGAGTACAACTGCCACTGCGGCATTTCATCACACACTCAACAAATCTCGACTGACACTAAAAATGAGGTCAAATCAAATTGTTTTTTAGAGATGTTCGAAATTTGAATATGTTTATTAAATCAATATCGATGTTATTATTAGGCAATAATAACATTTCACAGATAAGAAAGTTGTTATAACAAAAAAAAGTTTATCTTAATCATCATAGAGGGTTTATGATTTAGTATGTGTGTAGATAAAACGACCAAGAGCACCTAAGTACGGACTCTAATTTTCTCCATTTTCATATATGGCGCAAAGACATGGACCCTTAGGAAAGCTGACCGTAGCCGAATTGATGCCTTTGAGATGTAGTGTTGAAGGAAGATGCTGAAAATACACTGGACAGCACGCCGCACTAATTCATCGATCGTAGATGAACTGAACATCACAGCCAGGCCAGGCTGTCTACCATCTGCTTATGCAAAGTGCTTGTGTATTTTGGCCACATTGTCAGAAAATACAGTGATAACCTGTACAAGTTGGTAATCACTAGTAAAATCGAAAACGATAAGCCGCGACGCAGGAGCTCAATGAGGTGGGCAGACCAAATTCGCTCAGCCCTTGATGTAAAGCTCCAGTGCCCTACATTCGGCGACAGACAGAAAGAGGAATCCATGACTCAGGAACAAATATCTGTGCTCATCACACAAATAAGTGCCCTTACCAGGATTCGGACTATATAAATACAATCTTAAACCTCGTCGGTAATTTGTTGTGAATACATAATTATGCAGACGTTTCACAACACATAAGTCAGGACGAGCCTGTCTCTTACGGTGTCCCTCGGGGTAGTGTCTTAGGTCCAAAATTTGTTTATTTATTTATTTAAACTTTATTGCACAGTAAAAATATACAGTTACAAAAGACGGACTTAATGCCACAAGACATTCTCTACCAGTCAACCTTTAGGCCAGTAACAGAGAACAGAGTTGCAGAGTAACAGAGAAGCAAAGTTGGTGCGTGCAACATTATTGTTGGTTTTTAACAATGATCTCTGTGACATAACTATTCCTAAACGCAAAACTCTTTTCCTACCCTGACGATACTGCAGTTGTTTATTCCGGTAAATCGTAGGAAGAAGTTAAAAAGCCAGTCCTGAGTTAGGGTTTGGGTTGCTCAGATTGCTAAGTGGTTAAGAATAAACCTTTTGACACTTAACACTATGTGGTTTAGTATTGCCGCTTCCTCGCAACCTTCACGAGATTCGGATCTCATAATACACTCTGATCTCCTGTATTGGCTCCGATTATAGAGGGATGGGCATCCATCGGTAAAATTGCTCAAACCAAATATCTATTAGTTTGATTTTAAACAGGTGGTTGCCAGAATTAGGAAACTTCTCTGGGTTTATAAGACTCTGGGACACATTGTGCCAGGAAAATGAACCACGAAACAAACGTAGTCACGTCACATCCTGAATGAAATATATGCAGCGTTGGCTCAATCGGTTTTAATATACTGCATATCTGTCTGGTGAGGTGCTGCTAAAAGCCGTTTCATAGAACTTGAACGTGCACAACGAGCACTTTAATAAGTTCTTCTTCTTCCTCGCGTTGTCCCGGCATTTGCCACGGCTCATGGGAGCCTGGGGTCCGCTTGACAACTAATCCCAAGATTTGGCATAGGCACTAGTTTTTACGAAAGCGACTGCCATCAGACCTTCCAACCCAGAGGATAAACTAGGCCTTGTTGGGATTAGTCCGGTTTCCTCACGATGTTTTCCTTCACCGAAAAGCGACTGGTAAATATCAAATGATATTTCGTACATAAGTTCCGAAAAACTCATTGGTACGAGCCGGGGTTTGAACCCGCGACCTCTGGATTGCAAGTCGCACGCTCTTACCGCTAGGCCACCAGCGCTTATAAGTTATGATGAAAAAAATACATTCCCTACTGATCTATTACATGAATTAAGTGGACTTCTATCGGTTTAGAAATTGTACATTGTGCACAGGCACACCAAAAGCCAAAAAGTCTACTTTTCAAGCCCAATTGCAAAAAGAAAAGATTAATTGCTAACATAAGGATACGTCCTAAAACCAGAACAAAATTTACTAGCTCATAAGTAGTACAAAGTACTATCGGCTTATCTTTATAATAAACTAAACAAACTACTGGACTTCGACTCTAAATCGTATTATGAATGAAAAAGCGCCTTCTAAACTGGTTAAAAACTAAAACCTAGCTATTAATATTCCTCATATTACCTAAGGTAGAGCGGAGGCTCCCAACATAAGCTATTTTTTGCTTACAGTGAGGCATTCCTTAGCTTATATTTACCGAGTAACTTATAAAAATAAAGAATTTTGTATTTGTATGTTGTTTCTGCTTGATATAACATTTAAAAAACTGGCCCGTCTCTACCTCCTAAATTTTTGGGGTAAAGTGCATATCAGCAACACAACACAAATCCATTTTACTTAAGTAAAAACTCTATATTTAGTATCGATATAGAGTGTCACCTTTGACGAATGAATAGCAAGTAATTTAAGTACCTATATTATAATTCTTAGGAGTTATAAATGACATGTATGAACTTTCCCGCCCTGTATTAATGTCACGTATATATAGTATCATATGACTTATCGTTTTATAATTGTTATAAATAAGCCGTTCTTGTCACTGGCAGGTGAATGTTTGATGCGCAGTAAATTGTCAAAGGTATACTTAGCTAAGTAGCTAATTATATTACCTACTTATTAAATTGATAACTGGGTGGTTAGTTATATTTCTATGTAATTTTTCACTATTGTGCAAAATACGTTTTAATATTAGGGATAGAACTAATCGACCATGGACATCACCATCATAATTTTATTAGCATTTCCAATAAACATTACGCTTTTCTTGACGTAACAATCTTTATTAAATAAGATGATAAACAATATATCATTTATAATTCTCAATAAAACACCTAACCTAAATGATAACGAAAACTAGCCAAGAGTGTATCGGACTCGTGCTTCAAAGTTTTCTTATCATACAAGTTTAACGAATTTTTTTTTTCTGAAGGCCAACTCACGCTTGACCAGTTTAATAATTTGTCCTTATGCAGTAGTCTTTATGACATCATATTCAAAGTTCACATAATAGTAAATTACTAATTCGAAACTCGTGTCGATTGAAAAAAACCCTCCCTTCGGTCGTGTTTTAATGTATCGCCACTCGTTGCGAATTTACTATTTTTCGCACATGTATCGTACAACGTTTAACAGTACGTATGGCCCTTTAAATTTTCAACATAGTCACGTAACGTGCTAATTATCGCACTAGTGCGGTAAAATAGCACCATATGTAATGTAAAATTGTTTACAGTACATATGGTGCTATTTTCCCGCACGTGTGCGGGAATGAGCCTTTTCTGTGCATATGTCGAACTTTAAAAGAGCCACTGTAAAACGTTTTACGATACACGTGCGAATAGGCAATTCGCAACTCGTGTCGATTTAAAACACTCCCTTCGGTCGTGTTTTAATGTATCCCCACTCGTTGCGAATTTCCTATTTTCCGCACTTGTATCGTTAATAGCTATTTCACCACACCAGCGGTTAAAGGCTTTCTTGATACTTCAAAAATATATGAGAAAGTTACATTATATCCACGAGATTGGCAAAGTAATTAGATGCAAATTTGAGTTGTTAAATTTTGAACGCTTAGTATTAATATTAGTACGAGGGATTAAACAACAACTTCGCCCCCATTTAAAACAAATAACTATTGATTATTACAGAAATAAGAATAGCAAAACAACAAAAACAATAAAGGGCATTTATACATATATGGGAGCCGCTTTGCTATAGTGTAAACGCTCAGGCCATTTCTTTAGTACCGTCTTTTATTTTAGATCAAGTATCATTCAATATATCTTAAAAAGGCAAAGGTATGCGCTTTAGTGCAGTCTACTCAAATCAAATTAGATAATCATTTCACTATCCCGACGATTTCCTTAAACCGGCAGGTTATGCGACAAGTTATGTCGACGACAAAACCGACCGGCGTGCCCGCCGCCATATTTAAGCTTACCGCTTTTTGTCGCTATCGGCTTTTTCGATTACCGCTTTTTCCCAACCCTAGCCAGCGCTCGCCGTGATTGGTAGTGTTGCTATTATAAATGGTTTTTAATTAACGTCGATGGTGTAGTGGGGATGTGAGACATACCTGCTAATACATAAAGTATCTACCTAATGAGGCGTTGATTGCATGTACTGATCAGTTCCATACTTTAGTTACTGTCAGACAACGCTCAGCCAAAACTGTTTGATGTAGGATATAAATATTCTTCAAATATGGTAGCTCTACCTACCATATTTGAAGAATATTTATATCCTCCACTAAGAAAGATTTGAATTTCAACACCCAGGATCACCATCCTTAGGTGGGAAGTTTTCCCAAAGTTAGGTGGAAAGTTTTAACGGCTTCTACGGAGACTTTTCGCGGAGAAAAATTCGAGGGCGGAAGCCAGTTTATAATAATAATTAGCAAAGGGATGTGTACGAGTAAATATTCTAATTATAATGTATAAAATAAAAAGTACACGTAACCACACACTAGCGTCTTTTGAGCGTCGGCGTTTAGTCAGCGCTATGGAAAATGGGAAAATGGCGTTGCTGCGAAGTTGCGCCAACGTTGCGTCGAGCAGCAGCCATAGAGTTAAGTACACGCCTACGCTCGGGAGACGCTAGTGTGGGGTGGCCTTTAATTTAAAACTCAGGTGATGCTGATGAACTTTCTGAGTACATATTTATAAATACCTAACCTCATAACTAATTATTCACATCTATGTCAACAGGTCACACCTGTTGTCAGGTGTCTGTTATGTTATGCGTATAATAATTTACCGTTTATTTTCATATCATTGGCACTTGATGAAGATGAAATCGTCGGGGATAGTGCAATACCGCGTAAATAACAAATGCAGTAAGGTCCAATTACCTTGTACATTGTTTGAATTTCGAACTCTTTCGACTTTGTTAGTTGCGCGGTATTGCACTGTCCCCGACGAAATCATTCATTAACTGTCCAGATAATTATCGCTAAGCATCCAAGTTGCAACACTTAAGGTTACCCAGGCCATGATCTTAAGCAAAAAAAGATCCATCCGTTCGTATCATAAACTCAAACTTACCTGTAATAAATAAGAAAAGAGCTGTGTCATAACGTGTGCGTACCGTAGTAGCCCTACACCATGCCTACCATAGTGAGCCAAGAACTCACAAACAACAACACAAACTCACCGGTAGTAGGGGAAGGGCTGCGGCACGTGCAGGTCCATGGGCATGGGTGCACCGTACTCGTGCTGCACCATGCCGTGCATGCCGTGGCCGAGCATGGCGGCCCACGGGGACGCGAACCCGCCGGGGTGCTCCATGCCTTACGCATCCATCAACGTCGTTTGCACCATTTAAAAGTCACTCGAGCACTTCCATTGTACTATACCGTCCAACACTTCAGCACTAATCAGAATAAACTCAAAATTTTATGAAAATGTTCTATAAAATCACTAGCAAGCACTGGATTCGAAGTTTAAACTGAAAATTCTGAGGCATTTAATAGTATGAAAATTGTTAGAACATTCACACGAGTCGACGTTCAATACGAAGATTTTTATTTTCTTTTGTGTTATACTCGTAAATATTCTATTTGATCATTTTGACCTGCGAACTGTTACTTATACGACATATGACTGTTCTAGTCATTTTATTATATAACTTACGACTAGTGTGGTTTACGACATACAAAATCATTAACTTAATATTGAGGTATTTTTTCATGCGAGGCAATGTAATTTTCCCAGTTACTAATTAGTTTTGATTTTGTTAAATTACTGAAATAAAACAAAATACTTATTGTGGCTTTTAAACTTCGTGATAAAAAAAATGTGCGAATATAGTTTATTTAACAATTTATTATTGTTTACCATATGTTACCGTCGCGCGGTAACACAATACTTAATTTTAACGTATTTTATTTATTTATAATACATTTTTTATCATTCTCAAAAATAAGATACTATTTTTCCATTGACATGTTTATTATCTCAGGTGCCATGACAACGTCAAATATATTTCAACCTAGGTAAGGCGTAAAAAGGTAAGTAGGGTCTTGAAGAGGAGTCCGCAACACTATATACCATTTGGAACAATCGATGATAGGTTATTATTTCCAAGGTTAGGTTACGATACTTATATAGGTATATACCTACATAACTATCGCAAATATATATATATATATATATATATATGTGTGTATATACACATATATATATATATATATATATATATATATATATATATATATATATATATATATATTTGTTTCGTAATATTACAATCCGGCCGGTTTATCTCGGCTCCGCTCTCGAAACGGCCGAGTCAACAGCGGCCCGCTATCACAATCAAACCTGCCGATTAGCAAACATCTTAGATGACAGCTCGCACCAATACCCAGAATCCAATCATCACACAATACTATTAAAATATGCGATGCGATTAAATAAACATGACTCTAATTAAAAATCAACATTAGGTGCTGGAGCTATATTTTTCTTTCTTGTATGTTGTTCTGCAAAGTTATTTAAATGATCATTCATACTTTTAGATTTTAATGACGAATTTAGAAAACTATCTATTCTTCACGTACCACTCGACTGAGAATACCTACTTCACTTTCTAGGTTTATTTTCTATACTTGTGAATATTGACCTCTGATATAAATAGAAGTAAGTAATATTATTTCGTATATATTCTACTTTTATTTGAATTATCGCCATTGGTTTATATTCATACTTCTTGTTATATTCAGGAGAATGATCTCGAATGACAGGTACGAGTAGTATTATGTACTTGAAATACATTTTTTCAACCACAATATGTGTAAATTATTCGTTCAGTCTGGACCATTAATTGAAGTCGATTTCAAAAAGTCTAAACACCTTATAAGGATTACTCAACGTCTACTGGAGCAATTTTATTGCCATTTGCAACTTTTAAATTAAGTAAATTGCTCATTTTAAATTGGGCCTTTTTATTTTACTTAAGTAATTCATTTTTGTATCTGTTTTTATGATTCGTACGTGCTTCGTTATCTACTTACTAATGGCCCATAAAGTAGGTAACTCTACTTACGTAAACAAGCAATTCATGAATTCAAAATTGGCACGAGTTCATATTTCGATCAGGAAGGTTTTGTGAGTACGATTACATGAATAATCTATAAAACCATTCTTAATATTTGAAATGCTTTTACGTCCAAGCATACAGTAATTCAATTTTCTTATAAAGTTTTTATACTAAGCGTTAAAACTCACAACCGCGGCACGCTGTTACTATAAAACATATATGAAAGTTAACACTATGAGAACATTGGACCCCAAATGGAGAGAGAAGAATGCATCAAATCTTAATATCGTGTGCTACATTTGTTTCCATTTGTTGAAATTCAAACTTCGTAATTTATAGTTTTATTACTACATATATTGATTTGTAATTAGCAGTAGGTAGCTAGTAATATAAAAGTATATAAATATTTTTTTATAACACGTCGTTAATAATTTTATAGCAAGTTGTAAACTTAGAAAGCATTAACATTATGAAAGTAGCTATATATTTTGTTAGTAAATATTATATAGCCCAGCAAATTAAATTTCTTCTTAAGTAGGCAGTAAAAAGTTTGTAATAAATAAATGCACTGAACAGATTATATTTATATTTATAAATATGTATTCATAAATTATTCTAGAGTTGTTTAATACGTTATGAATATGAGTTATCTGGTATCTAAATACGTTAATAAAAACATTAAATTTTGGCGATAAACATTTAACTTTATATAAACTCTTTTTATTAAAATGTCTGTTATTGATAAAACGACTTGTGACTGTAAGGTCAGAAAGTCCTTTAGAAGAAAATACAGTGCTATACAACAAATTACAAGCCAAGTCGAGTTTTGGTTATTAAATCTCATTCCATTATGATACTGATCTGATACTGTGGGGCTAAGATGGTCGGTCTTTTATCATCTGTCATCATGCATGTCACGTTCTAACAAGTATGTGAGTGCGAAAGTGACGCATGACATGACAAGGGATAAAATGCGACCATGATACCACCGCTGGTCTCTCAGTGTCAAAAGTGACGTTTAGTTTTAGTTATTAGATCTCATTCCAATTCCAATATGATACTGATCTAATAGGTTCAGAACTGTTTGTTTCTTTATTTTGTTTGTTTGTTGTGTCAAAACTGTCGTTTTTGGTTCAAGGTTGATATAATGCGCAATTCAGCAGGTCCTCTAAAAGGAGATTGAAACCATCTCATATTGGAATGATGTCATATCCATGTTAGAACAGCACTGAAAAACTGTCCGCAGTTTTAACTTGAGTTTTACAATAGGTAAAAACATTTACATTTTAGACCGCTTATAGTGTTGAATATTGTCAGCCTACACATACATACATACTTTATATATTAGGCAAGACGGTATATAAACTAGGGCGCGTCATAGTACCTATCATTTTAAGAACATATATAGCGACCTAATTGTAATTACATGTAGATTGTAAATAGGTATTAGTAGAGCAATTAACACTAGACCCTACTCATAGTGTTGTGTTCCTGCCGGTGAGTAAGGTTGCCAGAGCTCAACGAGGGTGCGGAGTGTTAGGGTCGGCAACGCGCATGTAACACCTCCAAGGTTGGTGAGGCATTAAGTCCGCCATTTGTACCCTTTTTTGATGTGTAATAAAATTTAAATAAATGTAGGCTGCTTGTTTGCCACCGACATAGTATAACATTTTACCCGTATGTCCCCCGACTTCAATTTTCCCCTTTAATAATAAAACCTTATCGCTAATGATTCTTAAGCAACTGATCCAAGTCAAACATATGTTGTTACTTAACAAACACCAAACTAGTCCCTTGGTACGCAATGAATACTTTGCTGAGCAAATACAATACAACAAATACAGAAAATTCGTCTCTAATAGCCGGCACTGCGCGCGCACGTCAATATTGTCCTATAGGTGTGTGTACTGTATGTTTTTATTTTAATTCAATATATTTAAATGTGTTTATTTATGATATTGAGCAATCATTACCATTTTATGTCTATGTAATCAATTTACTGATATGAAATTAGTCAAATAAAGGTTAATGTATTTTTTGTTCAATTTTAAAATAATCGGGCCAAAGCAAAAAAAAACATTTGTTTATGTTTTTAAGCGACATCATGTTCACACGTCTTTAGCATCGATGGAGTAAAAGTTTGAATACGACAAATAAGTTTTTGGTCAATTATAATGTATCTACATAAAGATACCTACATCCTACACTACCGTCCTTCCATACGGATTCCTATTACTATTAGTACAAACCTTATATACCTACCTATAACTACAAAAGTTTTTTTTTTAGTTTGGATCCGGAATTTCTGCATACCATCGCATTAAATATTCATGTACCTGTATACAGCACATTAGAAAATGCACTAAAACACTTCCAACCTTATTGCGCACTGAAAAATATTATGAAAGAAAAACTATCTACAGATAGGTAACAACCCCCTTCTTAATAAAAAAAAAGTTTCAAGAAAAGCATGAAAAAGTACCTCAATATCTATACTAAAAACAGTGCTACTAACCACACAAAACACAAAAAAAACTTTCACTTTTCCAAAAACACTAGCAGGCATCGCGCGCGGTCCGAGTCGCGAGCATGCATTTTAGACGTGTGCCGGTCGCTCCGACCCAGCGGTCATTGAGAGCGCTCAAAACTACGGTATGTGCGGAACCGGCCGGCGAGCATACGAAACAACTATACTCCCTCCAGCTCAAAAAGACCTAACTCCTATTATTCTAAAACAGATCCAAGCTTTTATGGCACTACCTGGATGTGGCGTCCTGTCGAATTTGGTGTCACGTCGGGGTAATTGGGTTACGTTACGTGACGGCGGGGAGCGTCACGCGCGAGGCGTGCCCTAATTACTTTCGCTATGCGGAATTAAAAAAGGATTAGCGATTCTTTAAATTATTTCTCTTTAATTATTGGTTAGTTTAAAATTGATTTTAAGCGAATTCGTTTGTTGTGTACCTAGAATTTTAAACAGATATGCTAATTATAAATATTGTCAAATGCAGGTAATATGTAGCTTCAGTGTCTTTTTGATAATTAATCCATCCAACATATTTAGTTATAAACACTTGGTATATGAACTAATGGACAAAAGAGTCGAGTCGATTTAAGTGGGCATTGATGTTTATCAACGAATAACATAATTAGCTTGTGAATATAACTCGGTCATTACATATTCATTTACATTTCAAATTTACCTCACTGCCACAATAATTAATATGTCCTTGGGAAATGAGATAGTAAATAAAAGAGTCAAGTTTATTTACCAAATGGATAACTTACCAAATAAAAATAGCACTAATGCCAACATACGACATAGCGCCATAAGTTTTTTCTATAAACAATATAATAACGCAATATTGATTTGCTAAACAAGTACAAGGATAGGTCATGAATGTCATGATGGCTTGTCTATACTTAATTAATTAAAATGTGATATCACAGGTCCTCTGGTGTGGTAAATAAGTAAGATAAGCGCAGTTTTTGTAAATCACTTTGCGAAAACCAATAGTCTCTGTTCCAAGATTGTAAAAATAACAAATATCTGAAGTTTTTAAGCATGTCTATGCATTTTAAAATGGTTGTATATAAAGCAAACAGTACTGTACTCGTTCTATCAACAAATTAAGAAATTAAAATATTTGGAACGCGCTATTCCCACGATTCACATTTTCACCTCTAACCTGCAGTCATTTTGACTTAACTGTCAAAACGACATTTAAGCGGGAAACGACATCCAACCGTCCACGACCTCCGCCACTCTCTCATCTTATAGTGCGTTTGTAGATCACGAGGGGTCACGTTCCGTGGTCGGTTAAGAAGTAATTGCTGAGCGAAATAACACAGGTGTGACTAACACCTTAACGGTATTTCTGAGTTGCTATTGACGACTTTGTCGTCGCGGTACGTTTACATCTTAACGTGTGTATTGCTGTTTTGTAATGGTATGACGAAATACATTTATTGTTTTTAAGAATACTCAGTTAAATACTTTCTTAGTCAATAGAACTATTTAGTTTTCTAACAGAAACGTTGAAATAGAATTACCATCGAATGATAAAATTAAATTAAAGTTAAAATTAACAGTTCAGGACACATATTTGTAAAGTTTATTTATGTTGATTTTGTTCTGGTAGTAAATTTGAAGTTGAAAAATACTGTCATGAAAATGGCACCATTTTCTATCTTTACCCTAAAACACATGAATCCTACTTACAGCCCTTCATTCATGGCCGCACATCCATTCAACAACTTAAGGTTTTTTCATAAAAAATTCTCTTTATATTCACGAGTAGGGGTAACTAAACCATCGTAACTCGAACCTGGGTTTTTGATGTAACGAAACGAATGCGGGCCCAAGTTATATTGGACATTTCATTGTAATGGTCACTTTAAACGGAAGTAAGACTGATTTACTGCCTAAAGGAGTATCGCTGACGATTTGCTTATGGAAAATATGCTTTTAGAATTAGTATGAAGGTGATATGAAGAAAGGTTTAAAGAAGAGTGCCAGGGAATTTGAATATTACATTTTTTTATATTTTCATGTTCAATATTTTGCATAGGTAGGTGTAAAGATTTGAAATAATGTCTCCAATGAAATTTTGTGCAATTTATATTACAAAATTTTATTATTTGGTTCTTTAAAATAGTCCATCGAGAAACACAGAAAGTGATACAGCCAAATTTTCTGAAATTATTTCCTTAGAGCTATATTTCACAAATCAATCTCGCTAATTAAAAAATACATTGTTGCCTTCCAAATTCAAAGAAGCCGTCGCCGCGCGAACAGGACAGACTGTATTCGAGCGGCGTCATTTGAATTTTCTACGCCGCGCTCTGATTGGCGGCCGGTCAGTGAGGAAGGCGTGGGGCGGCCGTTCATTGGTGGGCGTGGTAGGTGTAAATTCTGGGTCAGTGATAGATATAATAAATTATGAGAATATGCGGGTTATGATCGTAGCGCTACGGAGCTACGGCGTAGCACTAGAATATATTATAGTCAACCATGGCGATGAGAAGTGCTCTAAAAGTATGTTTGTAAAGCTTAATATTGCTTGTCTCAACCGCGAATTGAAAGCACTGTGTCGGGAAGTTACAACCATTTTCTGCTTTAAGCCGAAGTTTCAGACAAAGTTGCAATCTCATCGTCCAGCTAGATAATACGAGCTAACGTAGCTATGTAGCTAACCCAGTGTAACGATGATAGGTTTCTGTACAATTAGCTGAACAGAAAAGTGACCCCCCGCCCCCCTCCTACCCTTAGAAGTTTGTATGCAAAGGTGCTATAGGTAAAAAACTTAAGTAAGTCACCTGTTGTATATAGTTGTGACGTGTTCGAATAAACAATACATGTTTAAAAGACACACACAAACAAAACAAATGTCTCACACACAGTCATGACAGTTTCAGTTCACTACCTAAAGGTTGTCTGGAAGAGATCGCTCTGTAGCGATAAGGCCGCCTGTTGTTTACCTCTATCTTCATGTTTTTATGTGTTTCCATGTACATTTTTTTCAGAGGTTGTACAATAAAGAGGATTTGTATTGTATTGTATGTCTATTCGAACACGTCACAACTACATACAACAGGTGACTTACTTAAGTTTTTTACCTATAAGTAAATAGTATTGCTGACTGTACTTCTCTCACTCTCACTGAGCGTATGCGTGAGCGAGATGGATGTGCTCGGCACCGCGGATATCATGTTTTTGAATTTTAATTTGTTGTAAGTTTTAACAAAAAAAAAAGTGATCGATAAGTTTCCTCAAAAATAAAATGATGCATTTTTCATTCAGAAGCAATTTTCATATTTTTAAGCTTTATTGCATAAATTGATCCAAATTATTAATGTGCGATTTAGACCTATTCGTTCGTGATTATTTTCTATCGAACGAAAAACAAACATTCAGGATTTGAATCAATTAAGTCCCTAGAGAAAACCCTGAAGATAGCTAATTCAATTTTTGGCAACCATACCTATTTTTTTCTAAAAAAATCGATACGATTTTTCTAAAACTCCGCTCTCTAGAATTCCTTAGCTCTGATTTTTTTTATTTATTTATGTTACATATTTTAGAAATTAAAAGGTAAATTGAACAGTAATGTCCAGTAAAAAAGATATTTAAATATAACGAGTACAATTTAGAATTAGGAAAATAACAAACACAATTTTTAATTATGAATTTAAAATTTCAAAGGGTCAGGCAGGACCGCTTCCTAACTTGTCCACTGTTCTGATTTGTTAACATTCCTATATCACTTTCCTGTCTTGTCAGAATTCCTATATGGTCCACAGTGCTAAACATTCCTATTTGGTCCAGTACTAGCATTGGGGGAGGTCAAAATGCCAGGCCAAAAACTTTGCAATTGGAAATAAGCAATACAAAACTAAATGCAAAGTGCCGATGTTGTTTTACTTATAGAAGGTAATCAGGCTGACGAGCTGGCACTGTAGTCAAAATAGGAATGTAAACGATCTGGACTGTAGTGAAAATGGAAATGTGGACGAGTTAGGAAGGTGACGATTTGGGAATTGTATGCTGACGAAATAGGATTGTGGACGAATCGGTCCTGAGACTTTTTAAACTACAGTTACAATAACATTTCAAATACAATTTTGAGTTTAGAATAAAATAAAACAAATTTGCTGTTCTATGATTTATGAATTTTGTTTGATGACAATGATGACACAAACAAATCTACTAAAATCCTTCTGTATCAAATCAATGTGTGAATATTTCTTGTTGTGACTAAATATTGCAGACTCTTACAAAAAAAAAATTTGCTACTGAATGGAACAGAATAGCAAAGCAGTGGACCGAGTACGACACGTAGGACATCTAAATAACACCTTGCTGAGGCGATCTTTGGAATCAATGAAAATATTTAATAATTTTGTTTTGTTTTGTCTATTTATTTTTTTTATGTGGGACTGTAGCCAACAATAACATAAAACTGTAGGTAAATTATAAGTAGTCGATTTCCTGAGTTCTAGAAGTTACTACGTCGGTGACAAACAAGCATACGGCCCGCCTCCAGACAAGTTACATGCGCGTTGCCGATCCTAATACTCCGCACCCTCGTTGAGCTCTGGCAACCTTACTCACCGGAAGGCCACAACACTATGAAGTTGACGAATTATCAAGCATATTAAATGTGTTGTCCCGCGAGTAACAGTAAAAATAGATAATAATCTCCAACAACTGTGTGGCATTACATCTTTAGTCATGTTACATAGTGTTACCAAGATATATTACCAACAGCTGAGGGTGGTTAGCAGGAGTGTCACGTCCGGTACTAATCGATACCCGGTGAGCCGCCGCGTGAAATGGGACATCTTTATTACTGGCGTACCCATTGATGATTATTTTATAGCTAAAATATTGCCATGGTATACGTCAAGTTCCAAGGATTACGTTTTAAAGATAAGAGTACTTCGAGAGCGTTTTACGACTTCGATGTACTTAAAATATTTTTGTGTCAGTGTAACTTACTACTCGAAAACAAAGTAGCCAAGATATATAGAAGATTGACGACCGGTCTGACCTATTAGGTAGTGAGAAGCCGATGGTCCCGGGTTGAAATCCTGGTAAGGGCATTTATTTGCGTGATGAACACAAATATTTGTTTGTGAGTCATGGGTGTTTTCTATGTATTTAGGTATTTATAAATATTTATATATTATATATATCACAACACAAGCCTTAATGAGCTTACTGTGGGACTTAGTTAATTTGTGTAATAGTGTCCTATAATATTTATTTATGTATATCGTCCCGTTACACCGTGTACAGTTAAAGTTGATTAGCACTAGCAGGAGTGTCACGTCAGCGCCGCGTGGATCGGACATCTATCACTGAGTATCCATTGATTATCATTATTGGTCTCTCGGTCTTATGGTAACACAATATTACCATTATATGCTGCGACAAATTCCAAAGACTTCATGTTTTAAAAACAAGAGAATTTGAATTTACGACATCAAAGTACTTAACACATTTTTGTGGCAGTGTTACTTAATAATACTACTCAGTATCACAAAGTATCCAAGATACATGTCCCGACAGTTAACGTTGGTTGGCAGGAGTGTCACGTCCTGTGCCAATCGATACCCGGTGTGCCGCGTGGAACGGGACATCTTTATCACTGAGATGCCCTTTGATGAAGATCTTATAAAACCTGATGGGGATTAAATACTATCACTGATCTTTTTTGAAAGAGAAGATACTCTCTGAATTTGGGCGCACAGTAACAAGACAAACCAAAGGACATGAACGTTTCTACTCATTATTTTTTTTCATTAGCACAATATTTCTGTGGGTGTCTGAAACATTTAAAAATATGACATAATGAATATATGAATTTGATCAAGATACAAAGTAGTTTTGAGCAAAACGGCGAAGGTATAGAAATTATTGATAGCGACATCATAAGTTTCTAATTTAAAAGTTCCAAAGTTTGCTCTTCAGTATCTGGATGATACTTTTACACCTAAGCCCCTACACAATCGAAGCCATAAATCTTATATTAGGTATTCATTATTGCGTAGTTTTGCGACCAATATATTAGCAGTAGGCGTGAAGCCCTGGAGCATCGGTATGTGCCTCACGTTGTCAAGTGAAGCGATATACGACCGGCACGCACTAAACGACGGGTTATATTTTAAACCTCGTGTCAGTTACGACTTTCTGTATAAGCAGTGTACAACAGACGCCGCCAAGTCTGTCACGCGCGTGAGATGTATTACCTGTAAGATTAGTATACTGTACTGTTTAATAAAGTTCGCACTCAGATTTTCAGGAGACATTTGAATATTGGAAGTATTTTAGGGGAATAATACAAAGTAGCATTGAATTACTAAGGAAATCGGCGAAGTCATAGAACGTTCAAATGGGAGCTGACGAGAAGGCCGGTGGACCGACGATCTGGTATAAATAATCACATTTGGGGGTCAGTGGGTTTTTTCAGCTAAAGTATAATGTGCCTGATAATATTGTATGATACCATCGAACAGAGCAAAAAACGACTTTGACTTCTAATAATTTTATGTCAAAAATTTCATTTTTGGTACAAGCTTTTATCGCTAACTGTACTTTTATTTCCACAGGCAGCGAATACTCACCGAGACAAGACGTGAAATAATTTGTCTCGGTGAGTATTCGCTGCATGTTGTGCATGATAGTCCTATTTTGATATTTTGTGTGTATATGCCTACAGATTCTATGAACAATCGTTTAGAGTTTAGTGACTGTTTGAGCGAAATTGCGGCTATTGCTGAGCAGAGTTATGTGGGACCAGTGTTTATTCTGGGGGATCTAAACGCTCATCCTGGCGAGTTATTTGGTAATGATATGTTGAACTTTTGTACTGATCAAAAGTGGTCGTGAATTGATATGCAGTTTTTTGGAGAAACCGCTGATACTTATACTTTTATAAGTGAGGCCCACGGTTCCGTTGTAGTCGGTGGCTCGACCATTGCCTAGTTACCGAATCCGCTAGTAAATTGGTAGAAAACGTAAAAATTCACAACTACATCTTTTGGTCAGATCATTTTCCAACGGAGCTACAATGTAACCTAGATATAATTAGACCTAGGAAATTAATGTCAATATCTTGTACAAAATAACGTTATATGGGGAAATAGAAATGCTATTGAGATAGATAAATATAGGGAATTATGTCAAAGGTCACATAGACAAATAGATTTTCCTCAGGAGCTTAGTAGCTGTTGTGATAAAATGTGTGACAATTCTGACCATAGGCAAGTGATAGATTCCCTGTATAGAAGAATAACTATGTCCCTGTCCGAGGCTGCGAGTGATGGCCGTGACGCTGTGAGACGTGTTCGCGGTAGGAGCAAAGCTGGCTGGAATAAACACATCGGGGGCGCGCACTCGGAGGCTCGTCGAAGCTTTCTCAATTGGGTAAGTCATGGTAGGCCAAGCTCTGGTCCGCTATACGACGAAATGGTTAGAACCAAAAAATGTTTCAAGAGTAAACTGAAGTTCCATCATAAAAACGAGGAACAAACAAGAATGGACAAACTCGTTAATTCTCATAAGGAAAAGGATTTCAAAACTTTTTGGAAAGAAACAAATAGTTTGAAGCCTAAGGCGAGTCTACCGGTGTACGTGGGCGGCTGTGATGACCATAAAGACATAGCCAACATGTTTCAAAATCATTTTAGGATAAAGCCGAGGCTGGCCAGCGATGTGCAGGGTCTTGATGCTGCTGCTGACGTTGCGAGTCACCCTGTTCTTATTACAGCTAAAGATGTTGCCTCTGTAATTAATAAAATGACTCGGGGAAAATCTCTAGGGCACGACGGGCTAAGCATCGAGCACCTGCAGCTCTTTACCCTTGGTTTAAGACACTCCTACTTACCAGACGAGTTTTTGAAAACGGTTGTTGTACCGATAATAAAAAATAGAACCGGCGATGTATCTGACGTTAATAATTATAGGCCAATCTTTTTGGCCACAATTGTAGCGAAGGTTCTTGACGGTGTGCTTGAGCGTTACCTCAGTAGATATGCAGTGTTAGATGATAGACAATTTGGTTTTCGTGCTGGTCTGTCTACTGAGAGTGCTATTTTAGTTCTTAAGCACACCGTCAGGTACTACACTGACAGGAAGACCCCCGTGTGCGCGGCTTTTCTCGATCTTTCGAAAGCCTTCGACCTAGTGTCGTATGAAAAACTATGGGAGAAGTTGCAGAAGGCGGGTCTTCCTCAAGAACTGATAAGGCTGTTAAAATATTGGTACAACAATCAATATAATTTTGTGAGGTGGGGGATGTCGTTCTCAGACGGTTATAGTAATAAAAATAATTGTACCTTCGCGTTTTTTTTTTTAATTAAATCGATAACTTGAAAAATTATAACGCCTGCAAAATTGTAATAGCAAGCAAAATATAAAATGAGTAAAACTTGGAAACCACAAATAAAATGACTCATATTATAATTGAATATGAAGGTACAAAAATTTGGCTTTTATAGGATTTATCAATAACCACGGGAACATAGCGTAATAAAGTACACCCGCCATTCTTTCACTTTCAGGATGGCGGGTGTACTGTTTTTTGATGATAACTTTATGTACCGTAAGGTACAATTTTTTTTAACGTAGGTACTAAATAGTACAAATTAGGTACAAAAATATGGTATGCTTTTCAATTATTTTTATTTAGGTAGGTACACCCGCCATTCTTACTCTCACTTGTATGTCATGTATATTGTATAGGTTGTGTAATGGATAAGAAAGAGGAAGAATACCCATTAAAACATTTTCAAAAACCGCCACTTACGAGTAGGTACATTAACTTTATAAGTATATATACTTGTTCCGAGTAGTTATTTTTACAATCCGATTACTTCCTTTTCATCTTATACCGATATTTTTTTACATGTACTTTAATAATTAAATTTGTTAATAATAACCAATGATAAACCCGATACAATTCACAATTGATTCAGTTTCAAATTACTTTCCCGCCTGCACTCCTTAATATCTTCTTATATTGTTTTTAGTACATATTTCGTTAAAAAGGAAGAAATTCGCTGGCACTCGCCCGGTCGTTAGTACGGCAGTCACGTTTCTACCAATCGATACGGCCCGGAGCCGCGCGTGGCTGCAGCCTCCGGAGGCTTCGCTAGCATCTGTGCGTATTTACACGAAAAATGTGGCTCAACGTACCTACTGTAACGTGTGCTTGAGCAATTACTTCAGTCAATTGTGAAAGTCTAATGTCTATGCTAAATATGCTTCTTGCATTAAAATTGCTATTGACGAAACATACTTATTGTCATACTTATAATTTGGCTTAAGTCGATATTGATAATTATTGATGATACTGATTCTTTCGGGATACCGCTTGGCTATTGGAGCTTGAAATTCACTACTAGAGGGCAGAGGGCCCGAGAGGGATAAAAGAATATTTTAAAGCTATAAAATATATTTTACTGCCCGTTCCTTGCTTTTTGTGTCCATCATGATCATCTTACCAGTGTTTCGCGTGTGGATTTCCGCATCCGCACCCAGCGTGAAGGCTTCAGCGGTTAGTACGTGCCGGACCGGCAATCGATAGTATTCGGTGCCCGCAGGCCAGAGAGCTCGGACAGATAAATTAATAAGGTAAAGGTAAAATATCATTTATTTGGTAGGGATTATGGAATAAAACCGGGTTATATAATGACATTATTAATTATTTTGGATCGATATATTTCTTATTTTTTAGGGGACCATACACGGAAAGTGGGGATGAAATTGTTACAAAATATTTACAAAAAAAATGTGTATATATAAGTATATAAGGCCTATATGGGGGGTCCATTCTGAAAATGTTAACATCTGGCACTATCATATGGCACTGAACTATGGGGCCGAGCATCGGATTGTGACCATGCCTTTCGAATACAGAAGCGCGCAGTGCGAAGCATCATAGGTATCCGCAGTGATGAATCAGTCCGCGACCACTTCAAAAACCTACGCATTCTAACACTACCAAGCATGGTAATCTTTCA
Source organism: Cydia pomonella (assembly GCF_033807575.1). Classification (NCBI taxonomy): domain Eukaryota; kingdom Metazoa; phylum Arthropoda; class Insecta; order Lepidoptera; family Tortricidae; genus Cydia; species Cydia pomonella. Next base: position 11,835,324 of record NC_084704.1, on the reverse strand, counting down.
AATTGCTACCTTTACCTACACAAGTATAAGTAAGTTTAAACGTAAAGGCATAGTGACCTCACATAACTTACGAAGCAATGCACATCGAGACCGCCTAGTTGCACCGCTTCACAAACTCACAAGGTCAGTACAGTCGGTGTACGTCACAGGCCCCGCGATATACAACCGCCTCCCAGAAAATATAAGAGATGCAACATCTCACCAATCTTTTAAAACAAATTTGGAATCGTGGCTAATCACAAAAAACTTTTATTTTTTTAACGAAATGATGGAATTGCCACTGACTATATAATATTTTTATTTTATTTTATTAAGCATAACTGACATTACTAATATTTCGTACGAAATAAGTATTCTGTAATGTGGAATTTGTATGTTTGTTGTACAAAATTGTTTTTTGACTTGTACTAGCACGCTACCAATAAAGATTATCTTATCTTATCTTATATGTCACTCACCTTCCAACTCACTTAAATGGGATCCCTTTCTTTCCCATATTCTTATTGTTCCGAATTTCGATAGTCAGAAATTGATATCCATATAATTAAAGAAATTGATATCCATATAATTAATAAATATCAATAGTCATAATTTTTGCTAAGCATAACGTTTAATAGTTCGAACATTATCATTCTATAATATTAAATACTATAATCGCAAAAGTTATAAAATTGATTAGTATAACATTCTAAGGCCTATGCATTATTATTCAGAAATATTTTAAGGCATACATTTTAACGGACTAATGGTTATTACTCATATAGTTTTAATTACTAAACAAAAAATCATGTTTTAATTAGTAAGCCAAACAAAAAATCATGTTTCCCCAGGTAGGTTCGTTAGTTACCTTGTGTCCCTCAGAGCGAAAATAGGAGTCCCGCGAAGCGGGGCTCCGTCGACTCGTTGGCGGCACGAAATGTATTAATAAGTTACATGAAATATAGGAAACGGAGGTAAAGTCAGTAAGCCAAACAAAAAATCATGTTTCCCCAGGTAGGTTCGTTAGTTACCTTGTGTCCCTCAGAGCGAAAATAGGAGTCCCGCGAAGCGGGGCTCCGTCGACTCGTTGGCGGCACGAAATGGATTAATAAGTTACATGAAATATAGGAAACGGAGGTAAAGTCAGTAAGCTAAACAAAAAATCATGTTTCCCCAGGTAGGTTCGTTAGTTACCTTGTGTCCCTCAGAGCGAAAATAATTATACCTTGCGAAAATAGACCTTACGACAATTATTATAAACAAGTTTATTACCTTCTACATTATGTAATGATATAGAATCTGAGCTTTGAATATTATGACCGACAAATATTATGACTAACAATAATGATGACCTGCAAAAATCGGATCTACAATTTATGTCGTTTAATTTTATGACTATTAACAATATGAGTAATAAAAATTATGGTAGAAAACGTTATGGACTGAGAAAATCGGAACTAAAAATTTATGGGAACCAATAGAGACCCCACTTAAATACTTCCCGGCTACGAATATCACAAAGCCTATCCAGCACGCTTCCACATCACCACCAAATATTCATACTTCCGCTGTGACCACGAGTTTCTCTGTGAACTACATAAAATTGACCCGTATGATGTATCTAAAATAATAGAAAAAGAAGTAACAAAAACATCGTTCGAATAATGTCTTAATAAAATAATAAACAAATTAATAATACATAAACCAGAACATACTTATACTTTTTGACGACCGCTCTGGCCTCGTGGGTAGTGACCCTGCCTATGAAGCCGATGGTCCCGGGTTCAAATCCTGGTAAGGGCATTTATTCGTGTGATGAGCATGGATATTTGTTCCTGAGTCATGGGTGTTTTCTATGTATTTAAGTATTTATAAATATTTATGTATTATATATATCGTTGTCTACGTACCCTCAACACAAGCCTTATTGAGCTTACTGTGGGACTTAGTCAATTTGTGTAATAATGTCTTATAATTTGTGTTGAGGGTACTTAGACAACGATATATATAATATTTATTATTTATTTATTTATATATTCAACAAATATTTTATATACTAATACTACACGATAACGGTAATAAAGATTCATTAAAATGCTAAATATAAACAAAGTAATAAGAGTTGTAGGCCGCCCGTACTATAAGCGAGGACCTATAACTTTATACATAGACGAATAAAAAAAATACGAACTTAGAGGTATTCAACGATATTTTTTTCAAAAAGTAAATATTTTCGGAAATAGTTAATCGCTCCGAAATAAAACAATACCCCCCCCCCCCCCCCCTCTAACTTTTTAACCACGAGTCCATAAAATATGAAAAAAAAAAACATGAAAGTAAAGCTTAATGAACACTAAAATACAATTAGTAAAACGACGTAAAAATTAAATACATGATTAGAATTGAACTGAATTGAATTGAAATACATATAAAACACCCTTAACTCACGAACAAATATCTGCGCTCATCACACAAATAAATGCTCTTACCGGGATCCGAACCCAGAACCATCGATTTCATACTCTTCATAGGCAGAGTCACTAGGGCCAGATCAGTCGTCACTAAGGACAAAGCGTTTCGTTGTCGTAGAGATAGCGAGTGCTACCTTGGCTAGGCCGGCAAATCACCATATAAATATATCGCGCGAGAAGGTACCTAGCGGGGGACTCTAATTTAACATTTTTATGGTTTTGATACGACCTTGATGATCGCGTCTTGATTGGCGCGCGTTTCACGCACGAGTTACACTTCATTTCGCATGCAACAATCAGCATGAGTGATCATCAAGGTCATATCAAAACCGTAACAAATTGTTAAATATGAATTGCGCTCTTAGTCGCACGCGCATGATGTTAAAATATTCTAACTTTATAAGCTGAGAATCACTCCACCCCGACGTGTTTGTCATATCAGAACCCTTCTCAATGCAAAGGCGATTTGGTGACCATAGGTATAATTTTTTGTTTAGATATACGAGTATGTCATAACATCATGAGCGGGTGATAACTCAAAGTATTTAAGTAATTGTTTCACAGAGCCTCTACAGTCTGTAAGCCAACTCGCCTCGCTGTTTCCATCATCGGAGCCGTTCCTGTGATATTTTGTCTAAAAGCCAGTTCAAAGGCCCTCGCCTCGTTAGTAGGTTCGTCACGTGCCGCGAATCGATACCGAGTACTCGCGGCCAGCCTCTGCCACCGGCATCTGTGCGTAGCCGAGCAAAGCTTATCTGACTTGCTGTTGTCGGTCGCTTAATGTCATTTCATTTAGATGAATTTAATATAGACTCTTTATCTCAATAACCTCGTTATCTCAATAAGGTTGTTTTATAGGTTTTATTCGAGAAAAATATTTGCCAGTCAAACAGTCGGTAACTTACAATTCCAATGTATTGCATGTAAAATCTCAAGCGCAACCTGAAATTTAACCCGTAGTTAAATTATTAGTAATATGACAGTATTATCTCTAAGTAACAGACCTACTTATTTGAACGTACACTAACATCATAATGTCCATGTATTTGCGTGAGTCGGGCGGATACGAACTTTAAGATAAATCAAACATGTTCTAAATATACGATATAGATTATATATGCCAGTGTTCAAAGTGACGTTACTTCAAACAAAAACGTCACTTTTGACAATGACATACCCAATCCATATCGTATCCTTAGAAAATTTCTGACGTATCTTAAGTTCCGATCGGGCCGATTGAGACGAACGATAACTAAATGACATCATTTAGATATCATTCTGATGTCGGTGTACGTTCAAACTGACCTGTAAAGTACCCAAGCAATCGGTCTAATTAAAATAAGATTGATTAACTAAGGTTTTAACGAAACACAGGTTCATGGTAAAAGTCATAATTCACGTAAAAAAAAAAATATATTTTGCCGAGTCAATTAAACCCACTGTATACCCTGATACCTACCTAGACTTAATAATGTGTAACAGCTCGAAGCGCTCAGTATGAACCACACGTACTGCGAGTTGATCGCGCCCCCGGCGTTACGGAGTCTTATTAATCCTGCTTAACAACACATTGTAACTAATACTACCATTTCATTGTACGTAGTATACAATACGACTACTATGTTACACAATAAGGTAGTTTTAGGAGAAGGCGTCGTAAGTATAAATAGGCCTTTTGGAGTTCAAGTCACGTAATTATATTTTTAAACACTACAAGAATTATACAGTTCTGATTTAAATCTCTTACAAGTGCTCATGCTCTAGAGCATGAATATTATTATTTCACATGAAATCGTATTTAAAATATGTATTTTTTATACTAATCTAAATGAAAATAAAATCTTTATTTTCAGGCAAGTATTGGCTCATAGATAAATAATACCTTTGAACTAGCAACAAATTATAATAAAATATATATTAAAACTAAAAACACAACATTATGGCTGCGATGCAATTCGCAACCCCGTAGTGTCAGGGAGTCGGCCGCGGAACCGCCGGAACTTGACACTTTTCGGCCAAAACTCCTCTTTGGTAAAGGTCGCTAGATGTTCAGTCTGAACGCTCACAACAAAAGGATTAAAATTCTCATTATGTCGAGATTCCAACTTCACGACCCTCAGGACCAATCCGGACTTGACATACTTTACGATTTGATACGAGTAAGCCTAAATTACGCTAAGATTTATTTTCTTGTGACCTCCTTCCGTCTCAGACTTTGCACGTATAGTCGTATACTTAAAACACAACTTGAAACAATTTATTTTTAATAATTACGTTTCGTTTGCGGTAACGTGTAAAAAATAATATCGAATGAGCACCAATACTTACTGCGATATATATCAGCATCGCAGTCAAAGAGCCCTTTCAACCCTTCCATATTATGCACAGAATATATTTATAAAGTTTCCTAAGGCCAATAAAGTGGATCGGGAGCGAATCAAGATTCACAAATTTAAGAAAGGAAGGAAAAAGGTTATGAGCCCGAGCGCGAGACAGACGGACGGACGGCGCAAGAAATCATTATTGCAGCGGAATCCATACAAATAATTGGCCCGTAAACATGTCAGGGCGGCGTCTCTGCCATGTGTATTAACGGTAGGGTTGCTACTTTCCGGATTTACTTGTTATTATACCTATGAACTACCTTGTATTATGTAGATTATTATTTCAAATTATTGAAAATCGATACTATAACCACTTGATTTATTAGACACATTTTTACTAAGTTACACTTTAGTTTATAAATTTTCATTAGGCACAACTTCGTAGATTGGTTAGATAAAGGACAGGCCAAATCAAAAACTCGACAGTGCATTAAACTTAGAACAGCTTTAATGTACAATTTATTTAAGTTATAAAATAAATTAAATTAAATACATGTTCATGTGCCTGCTGAAATATCTTTAATGGCCTTTTTTTCTAAAAACCAATCAACACTATAAATCAAATTCCAATTGATATCAGTAGATAAGTGCGCGTGGAATGCGCGTATACGCCGGTGCAAAAATCTCGCGCGAGATATTATCTGACCATCTAGTTGACTCACAAAAACTAACTTTAAGTCTCAAACTTGTAACAACATAGCTATGTTGTTGGTACAACTCACAATATTGTTCGTTGGGAGACGATAACGTGTAGTATTTACTTGCTCATACATGATTTACCTACCCGTAAATCATCTTTATCAGAACTCTACTTCAAAGGTAGGTAATAATTTTAACGATTATCTAGTTTTCTACCTAATTACCAATGTAATTTTTTTTTTACCGTGTGCCAATTTTTGTGGAATTTAAAGAATAAAAACTTAACATTCTTTACCTAATATGGAATACCAGAAATAGATGGAGTGATGCCCAATAAAGACATTCTGACATTTTTAATATCTAAATACCGTAGGGCTATTAAAATAAAAGTAACTAATTTTTTTATAAAACGCGATAATATATCATCAAAAACCTGCCAAAATCTTAACGAATTCCGAATATGACTGTAATATCAAAATTTACAGTTAAGGTGCTATGTACCTATAAAGGTCTTTATAACGTTCATAGAAAGGTATTCGGGAATATTTTAGTGATGGACAGCCCTAGCGCGGTCCCGAATCCGTCAATGTCGTATCAATAGAGCGGCGCAAGTTTTTCGCCGCTGCTCGACGCGCGATGCCGGCATTGTGCCCACGCGCACTCAAAAACATTTAATCCTAAAAACTTCATAGACTAACACTCATTTATAAAAACTTCATACCAGGAACAATATATAAATCTCATAGCTATTCTCTTTGAATAACAAGAAAGTTTAATGCCCGTGTTAAGACCGTTGTTTTTTTCTTTCTTAGAATTATGTGCATTTTATTATTTATTAGCTAACACTGATGAATTCAATCGAAAAATAGATTTTTGCAGCGAGGAATATTTTTGCACAAATTTTCATGAAAAGCAAATGGAAAGTCGAACACTTTATATAACAATACTTTTAAGACTAGCGAGCACTATTTAATTTTATAAAGATTAATACGAGTATAAATTTTGTAAATTCTTTATGAGATAATAAATGTCTTAAACCATAAACCATAACACTTTATATATCTGTATTAGGTTACCCCTAAGTATTGTCAAACTGAAGAAACACATTACGATACAAATATAAAAATGAATTTTATAATGCAAAAATAAAACGGAATTATAGATATTAAACAATCTTAAGTAACTTTCCACAAGGTGCAACTCAGGTTTTTACTCAATTTTACGCCTCATAATGATCACTTGTGATATATAAAAATTGCTATACCTAGGCGATCACTGACTGGAGTGATGTAAAACGGAACTGGATAATCTTTTTTGTGATAGTTGAAAAACGCACGATCTAAATCTTCTGACAGGATTGCTAAGGTCTCATTGTGAATTATGCCCATTGCAAAACTGCTGCGCGTTGAGTAAAATGAGATACCGACGTACCTACATATTTCAGGAACATAATATTTTATCAACTTGAGAATGACAATTTGCCAAATATTTCTAACCCATAAAATTATGATGGAATCTAAGTACGAGTATAATTGTATTACAGTCATCATCGTTATATTTATGTGATAATGATAAATGTCATGTTTGAAAATTAACTCATTTAGGATATTACCTAGTAGGTATGGTTAAGTTGAGTTAAAAGTAATTATCATATTTACTAAGTTTAACAATCCTTTTTAATTTTTGGTTCATTAGGTGAGGTCACAGTCACAATTACACATTAATATTCATCATGACATGTTGCAACGCAGCTCAAAATGGATATCGGATGATTATTCCGTTTATTTTCTTATCTGTTAAATGAATATATTCCTCGGACATTTTTTTATGCCCCATAATTAACGAATAAAATAAAATTACATTTAGTTGACATAAAACTATCTGACGTCTGAAAAATCACGCTTTTATGCTTTTACTATCCTGATAAACTGTCGGGCAGCGCGCGCGCAGCGATCAATACATCGATCGTTAGTTCGGCATCCGAAAGACAGGTGGCGCCATTGTTCAATGTAATTATATCGTAATTAATGTACGCTTTAATTAAACGACTCAAAGCCATCAGATAACTCCCGGCTTATTGATGCACCAATTAAAATCATTAAAAGTACCGATCGCTCGATACAGACTTAATACGCGTAACAAAAACAAAAGCATTATCCTAAGAAAAATGTTTCAGGAGGTACATTACGTAAATTTATGACGAAGCTCTATTACGTACCAAACGATACTGGCTATAGGATTATATATATAATTAAATTTCAATTGCATACAATTTTGACATATCTCGCATGTTAGTTTGTATCGAATGATACGGAAATAGGCCCCCGACTCTAGTTTGTCTCTGAATTTCAAAAAAAACTATATGCGTGAAAAAAGATTTCATTTACCGCCATTTGACGTACAGTTTATCTTTTAATTAGTTTTAAGTATAAAATGAATATGTTTTGTTGTTTTAAAGGTAACTATAGCAAATTTCATGTAAAATAAGCGGTAAAAAATTTCGGTGACGCCACCACATATCCGCGAGTTCCGTCAAGAGAGGAAAGATTTGGCAAAATCTGCGCCCGTTTGGGCAACGATGCCCTAACGTAGGCTGTAATTTGGGTTAGTGAATATTTCATAGAAAGTTTATAATATGTGTGTAGATAAAATAGTGTATGTAACTGTACATAATTAGGCATTAAAACACTCGTGTATTTTAATGCCTTTTATTATGCAGCAGTCACATAAACTACTATTACCACTTCACTAATTTAATTATCAACGCCAAATCGTATCACCGGCATGCCGCGGCAACGGCATCACCGCTCCGCTCCCTGCAACGAAACCAACATGTTATTGTTATTATGAAGGAACTGAAATACTCACAATAGCCCGAAATTCAAAATCTGTATGGTACTAAAACCCTTTGCCCCCACATTTTCCGCCTTTTTCTACTTAAAACTAAAACAAAAAATGTTACTTTGCTAATCCGCGAAAAGATAACGTGCTAGCCAATCAGTGCTAACCCGTTATATTTACTTGCGTATGTTTACATGCAATTAATTTTCCCATCCACCCGAAAATAGAACACTCGACACGTGTTTCGCCTCTACGAGGCATCCTCAGGAGATGTTGACGGTCCGAAGTCCGACGATTGAATCATCTCTCCAAATAATATGCTCTTTTTCTACTGACAAAATTGGCTTGCTAGTTAATAATAATAACTGATAAATAATGTTTTCTTTCTCAGTCATTCATTCCATCAAAGGCATATCTATGAAATAAATCCTCAATGAAACTAATTCAAACAATAACTCGAAGTTAAAGAAAAACAAGCAACAAGCCGCCAAACACCGGCCAATAAATAACAAAATGAAATCTAAAATCACCACCTTTTAAGTCTACACAGCAGCAGTACCTTTTATCTTTTGAATCTCGAGATAAGGGAGTACTAAATCAAAGACCGACGCTTTTTCCAGCGCTATTCTTATTCATTAATGCTTTAAATAAGCTGGAAAAAGAGCTTGCGAGTGGGGGGTTGACATAAACCGTTTGGACGCAAAAAGTAAGATTCCTACGTTTACCATAAGCCTGTAAAAAGTGGATGGACGCTGATTTTCTGTAATATTGGATACAGCGGCCTTGGGGGCAAGGAACCCGAGCTCATTTCGAGACTCAATAATTCGGGGCGGAAATAGAAGAATTTTCCCTAGAAATAACAAAGTACACAATTTTATCCTTTATGAATGTAGAATTTGTACTTGCTCTCAAAGTTGCCAACATTCAACCACACCCTTTGTAATAAAAAGCTACAGTACTTAAACATCACAAATACACCTACCTTGGGGCGTGTATATGAGCAAATACATATTACATCGTGTCCAAACCTCAATGGCAACAACAGCAATTACCAACGAAATCGAATGAACAATCGCCCGGCACTCACAAAGCGATCGCAAATGCAAAAAACATCGCAATTATTTCACTCAAACAGTAATTTCGTGTCATTGTTCTTGAGAAATCCCAATTATATACAATTACTTGTATATGACATTGTCTTTCAATGGCTCTCGATCGATAGCGGATCGATGCCTGGCATTGCTCGGATGCCGCTCGGGTTTCAAGTTAGAGGAAAAAGTACTACAATGACTTGAAATGCCCTCCAAATAATATGCTCGGTTTTATGCATTCTGATGATCGATACTCATAGGTGTGAAAAATGTTGTAGCATAAAGTACTATGGTACTTTTTAGACGATCTGAGCAGGCAATGTAAGAATGTTGTTCTGATTTTATGGCTTTGATTGATAAGAGATCAATATTCAACGAGTTGCTTAGCTGCACCAGTGTGAAGAAACGCAGCGCGCTCGCAGCAATATTAGACTCACAATTACTAGCGAACATTGTATAAGTACAATAATAGATTCACACTTCTATAAACTGCGGCCATTTTAAAGAAATATCGGTAGATTAATTCAGTCAGTTCTGTGTCAAAAGAAACAACGCTTATCTTCCTTATTTATCAAACTACCTCACTAAATAAGCCAAATGCAACTATAAAGTTTAATGTAGCATTCGAGGTGCAACAATAAAAGCCTTATTTAGTCTCCCCTTACCAGACTACACCTAGTCCACACTTTGCAACATAGTATTAAGTGGTATCATCCTGACATATCTCCAACTTGAGACAAATTTATTTAACTTAAAAGTTATCGCCATTCTGGAATGTGTGTGGTCAGCAAAATAATCGCCAGAATTAAACTGGAATAAAACAAAACAAATTGAAACTGTAACATAGATGTAGGTACAACAATATTGCAAGTTTTTTGACATTACTTTTCTCTTGGATAACATGCATATCACCGTGACAAAAGTGTTCAGCTAAATTTACATAAATGTACCGCAAGGTGCTTCAAAATTAATGCAAAGCTATACGAGGAATAGAAAAATAGCCGGTAGATATTATGGTATAAATAACAAAACCAATTTTTTATCTCAAATAGGAGAATTTTAGAGAATAAACGTCCGTGTCGAACTAAATGTATGCTTCCTAATAACCTAAAATCTACTATATCCTCATCGCCGCAAGTTTGCAATGCGTGTGTAGATTTGGTGCTGACTTTACTGTACGTGCTGCCACCGCCTTATAAGTCTCAATGATCTACAAAAACCTCAACGACCGCTGGATTTATTATAATCACCAAAGAATACCGATAACGACGTTTTATGATTGTCATTCGCTAATTAGGTTTGGTTATATGTATATACCTGCATGTGTAAGGAACGTTTAAGTTGTTTCATTGTTTGGCTTCTTGGGTTCTTTCTTGAGGCACCTGGCATAACAAAGTTGACCATGTTTGTGCTCGAAAGTAACTAGATATAGAGATTTATTTCAGCGTCTCAACATTGTAGCGAGTAACCCTATTAGTTAAATACAAATATGCATTTAAGGTAGGTAGGTAAGCTGAGAAACGATGAAATAAATTATTTCATTATTTTTACAAATATGAATTTAAAAATAAGGTTCATTCACACTTTTTTTGATAGGGTTTATTGAATTTGTATGAATGGTTTTGTATGCGTATCGTATAGAGACATTATGCCAGAAAGAATTTTAATTGGGCGTGGCAAAAGTATTTATACAACTTTAAGTACTTTTTTGTCCAAAAATGAGACAATCTCCTCGCTTTTCCATATGGGAAAGATAATTTCATTTCGCCTTTTTGCTTCCGGCAATGCCCTTAGAGGGCGGGCGCTAACCGTGAAAACGGGCAAAAAGCTATTTCAATTAAAATATTTATCATTTTCTCACTTACGCTGCTTTGGCGTTTGGCGTTGAGTTATTTACGAGGGCCCATGCAGGATTGAACCCGGAATATCTCTGTCTGAGTTATAAAGTACCTGCCCATGTGTGAGAGTAACGAGTTCGAGTTATTACCTTTTTTTAAATATAAATATTTCATGCTATTTTTATTTTTACTGCTTATTATCAGGCAGGCCGTATGCTTGTTTGCCACCGACGTAGTATAAAAAAAAATATTATTTTTATATTTCAGAGCAATTTTATTCAGATTGCCTGAGTCCTAAATACTATTCAAGGCTTGTGCAATTACTAGGCTACGATTCAGGTATCGGATACCGGAATTTCCTTCATACAATTAACCGGTTAATAATTTCGGTTAATCGTAAACTGTGTCATTTTTTGTACTTTAAATAATGAAGTTAATAGATTGAGGCTAATAAACACCCATTTTTATAAAAAAATAGAAAAATGTAAAGTATTTAAGAAACATATTCCAATAAAAACCGGCCAAGAGCATGTCGGGCCGCGCTCAGTGTAGGGTTCCGTAGTTACTCCTCCGTCACAATAAGCTAAACTGGAGCTTAAAGTGTAGTAAATGGTACCTTTCACCCGAGTTAAACAAATAGGCAAATTTGCATAATCAGTACCTAATTAAAGTAAGTCTTTTTACTATGAAGGTAAAACTTTTTGCGATAACTCAAAAACAGCTAAACTGATCATGTCCGCTATAGTTTTCATTTAATGTCTTTCTTAAGCTCTACTTCCACGATTTTTTTCATATTTTTTGGACCTATGGTTCAAAAGTTAGAGGGGGGGGGATACATATTTTTTTTCTTTCGGAGCGATTATCTCCGAATATATTCACTTTATCAAAAAATGTTTCTTGAAAACCCCTATTAGTTTTGAAAGACCTTTCCAACGATACCCCACACTCTAGGGTTAAAGCGAAAAAAAAAATTCACCCCCACTTTACGTGTAGGGGAGGTACCCTAAAAAAAATTATATTTTTAGATTTTATTGTACGACTTTGTCGCCTTTATTGATTTATATATCCATGCCAAATTTCAGCTTTCTATCACTAACGACCACGGAGCAAAGCCTCGGACAGACAGACAGACAGACAGACAGACGGACATGGCGAAACTATAAGGCTTCCGTTTTATGCCATTTGGCTACGGAACCCTAAATTGAAACATGTAGCTGCCCTCAGTGCTACATTTTAAAAATCCACCCTGTATTTTCGCACCAAAAAATCATAACCACTTTATTGGCCTGTGCAAAGTCAAATCATAGACAAATATTTGTTTTACAATCAAAGGATTTTTTCCTTAACAATAATAAAACGATGATTGCAAAAACATTTTTTTAATTAGATATTATTCATACATTTTTCACAGCACCCATCAAAATGTATCTTTTCCGGCGATCGTAACGGCCAGTTGATCCTTATACCGACGGCAATAGAGGTGCTAGGCTTGCGGCGTCAGAGACGGATGGAATGATAGACAAACGTGATTTATAAAGCGTCAAGAAGACAAGACAATAGTATAAACGCTGTAAAGTACAACGCACACTACTGCAGAGCTGTCTTGGAAATTATTCGACATAGGGTTGGTACTGGGAAGTTGTTCTTAACATTAACTATCTTGATAAAGAGATAATTTGAGACCTGCTAAACGATGGTGGTGTACGAAAGTATATGTATAGGCTGAGATAATTTAATTAAGGTACTAACTTTCACTGTTGTTTGTCAAATTCACGTTTTTATTATGCTATCGAAGCTTTTGCTTTTATGAACTATAATATTTTATTTGTCGACTATCTGCCACCGCAAGTCTTATTGCACGTCTGAGCGAGTTTATTGAATTTAGTGCTTTTGCAAATCATTAATAATTAGAACAATAAGCATCAGACAGAATCTATGTAGCAACATCTGTCAATAATTTGCTCTGAATTAGCTCCATAACTTCATAAAACAAATCCATTCCATATGAACCTATACCAGTATTTATACCAATATACTTCTTACAGGTACCAAGCTCCAGCTTGCCAGCGGCCACTACGAGTATACCAAGGTATAGTAGTCGCTGGCAGCCCTGTCCCCTCGCAAGATTGTTTTTACACCGAACTGCGAATTCATCGCATACATTGTCTTAGTATGGACAAAATAAGTGAGTCGGAACTACACGTAAGAAGCCGTCGCTCCACTTGTCCTGGGCCCTTTGAAGTTGCCTTTCACAGCTCAAAAACAACCTTAAATCTATTTCCATAGATTCCAAATTCAATCTAAACCAAAGTTAGTGTTTCGTGTCACAGTGTTAACATGAATTCTATCTTATAACAGTAAGGATAAGATAGGTTTTTGGTTGATAGCTGTGGACTTTTGATAACAACGCATTGAAGACAGGATAAAAACTATGTGATGATCCAGGAGTAAGCAGAAACTTATTAAGCCCTGACGAAGATGCCAATTGGCGATCGATTTCTTATTGCGACGGATTTATTTATAGATTTCAATCGAGGATTTGGAGGATTTAAGAAATAACAAAAAATAGAATAGATATGTTAGTACGTAGGTATACATTCCGCCGGATATTTTAAAGAACAGTATATCAACTACAATACCGGTAAAGGATATTTATGACTTAGTTACTATCACAGATACTGTTATTAATTAATATGCTATACAGACTTTACACTGATTTCTATGAGTAGATTATCTTTATTTTATTACATCACACCACATTATCTTTATTCTATTTCAATTAAAGTGATATCTATAAGTACATATAATTGAAAAGACTTGGTTCAGTTATACATAGCCGCGACTACTAACTACCATCTGTTTCGAATATAGTATTTATTCGCTAGTAATGATTAATAATAAATAAACACGTAAGCAATTAATAAATAAATATAAAAGGCCCTTTTTAAATGTTTACTTCTTTGTGGTCATATCGGAATCCGATATCGGATCGGACAAATTGAAAACGGTCTGAAACAACATGCAGCGAGTCCCCTTCAGCGACGAGGCCATCGAATGACTGACTAGTATTTATTTAAATGATTTTTTTGTAGATACTGTTTGAAATGATGCCATAGAATTAAATAATAAACCAGCAAGCAGCTTCCCTCCTCTCTCTCTCTCATTCCGGAATATTACACCCGTCCTTTTACATAGGTAGATGAAGAAATTTAATTCTCGAGGTATACGAATTCAAGTAATCCATCCGTAATGAATTACAACGTTCTGTCAATATTAACCAGTTTTTAGGGTTCCGTAGCCAAATTGCAAAAAACTGAACCCTTATAGATTCGTCATGTCCGCCTGTCTGTCCGTTTATGTCACAGCCACTTTTTTCCGAAACCATAAGAGCTATACCACAGAATAACTAATAGTACTACCGTAGTTATACTGTTAAAACTTGGTAAGTAGATGTATTCTATGAACCGCATTAAGATTTTTACACAAAAATAGAAAAAAAACAATAAATTTTGGGGATACTTAGAACTGAAACTCAAAAAAACTTTTTTCATCATACCCATACGTATGGGGTATCTATGGATAGGTCTTTAAAAATGATATTGAGGTTTCTAATATCATTTTTAGGGTTCCGTAGCCAAATGGCAAAAAACGGAACCCTTACAGATTCGTCATGTCCGTCTGTCTGTCCGATTATGTCACAGCCACTTTTTTCCGAAACTATAAGAGCTATACTGTTCAAAACTTAGTAAGTGGATGTATTCTATGAACCGAATTAAGATGTTCACACAAAAATAGAAAAAAAACAATAAATTTTGGGGGTTCTCCATACTTTTTGAGTTTCAGTTCTGAAACTCAAAAAATCTTTTTTCATCAAACCCATACGTGTGGGGTATCTATGGATAGGTCTTCAAAAATGATATTTAGGTTTCTAATATCATTTTTTTCTAAAATGAATAGTTTGCACGAGAGACACTTCCAAACTGAAAAAATGTGTGCCCCCCCCCCCCCTGTAACTTCTAAAACAACACAATGAAAAATCAAAAAAAAATATATGATATACATTACCATGCAAACTTCCACCGAAAATTGGTTTGAACGAGATCTAGTAAGTAGTTTTTTAATACGTCATAAATGGTACGAAACCCTGCATGGGCGAGTCCGACTCGCACTTGGCCGTTTTTAGGGTTCCGTAGTTTATTGTTTTATTTTGCCACTGTCCACTGTGGACGAAGCCAGTATAAATAAAGCCACCTAGACACCTAGCCTGCAATCAATATGGAGTCGTCGCCCCAACCAAACTCCAAGACGGATTAGTTATGATTTACGAGGCGCGAGGAATGTCTGCTCCATTACAGGCCCCGGCGCGGCCATTAGTGGGCCACGCAGAGAGCGGGGTGCGGCTAAAGGAAGATTAAGGGTTCATTCGGATCTGTCATTGTGTTCCGACTGCGGTCAAAAAAGTTGAACTACTTGTCTACTTTTGTTAAAAAGTTGAGAAGGACCCTCAATTCCTCATGGAATCCATCATGAGAACTCAAGCTTGACAAAAATGTGCCTTGAAAACCTAACTGCTTCACAGCCATGCAAAGAGAACAAATTGCCAAACGTGAACTATGCGGCGTTGAAGAGTTCCATTCTGTTCATCATCAGCAGTTCCGCCTCATCAAATGTCACTTCTAAAAATGTAAATGCTTGATTTGATGATGAACATACTAAGATCACTATATATATATGCCTTTAACATTTGAGGAGTTCCCTCGATTCCTCATGGACCCCATCGTTAGAACTCGAACTTGACAAAAATTTGTCTTAAAAATCTAATATGCTTCACAAACACAGCGAAGAGAACAAACCGCCAAACGTAAACTATGCGTCGTTGAAGAGTTCCATTATGATCATCATCAGCAGTTCCACTTCATCAAATCCGACCATCCACCATCCATCCACCATCCACCATCTTGAGCTTCTCGGAATCTCGCTGACTTCGAAACTCAACTTCGGCCCGCACATCGAGTCGAAAGCACAGTTAGCAGCAAAAAAGCTGGGCATCCTCAACAAGGTGAGACAGTATTTTACACCTAAGCAGCTGCTCGACCTTTACCTAGCACAAGTGCGATCGTGAGTGGAATACTGTTCGCAACTGTGGGATGGTTCAGCAAAATACCAGCTTGAGGCGCTCGAGTCAGTTGAGAGGAGAGTCATTAATGATGACGATCTGACGAATGCTCGACTCCAAAGTCTGGAGCATCGTCGCAAGGTTGCCAGCCTAACGATCTTTTACAGGATACATTTCGGAGAGTGTGCCGAGGAACTGCACAACCTTATTCCTCCGTCCCCATTTCACCATCGGACTACCAGACAATCGGCACTCCGGCATCGCTTCATGGTAGGTATTCCACAAATACGCACGAAGCGTTTTGCTTCAACATTTCTTATGCGAACTGCCAAGGAGTGGAATGCCCTGCCCAAGTCTGTGTTTCCGCATGAGTACAATCTGGGTCTCTTCAAGGCTAGGGTAAATAGGTATCTCATAGGTAAGCGTGCTCCACCATAGACCGCATCATCACTTACCATCAGGTGAGATCGTGGTCAAACGCCTGCCTATCGTTATATATAAAAAAAAATATCACTTTTTAAATGTAAATGCTTGATTTGTTGATGAAAATACAAAAATCACTATATGTCTGCTCTTCACATTTGAAGAGTTCCCTCGATTCCTCATGGATGCCATCATCAGAACTGAGTTTTGACAAAAACGAGACCAATCTGTATATATATAGATTCAAGCAAAAAATTTATTTTCAAAATTGGTTCAGAAATGACGGAGTTATGAAGTAACAAACATTAAAAAAAACATACACACCGAATTGAAAACCTCCTCCTTTTGAAATCTTGAAGTCGGTTAAAAATACAAGAATGACAGTCACAGCACTTACAACGATTTCATGCTTCTCACACAGACACACACAGACTACATTACAGATTTTTTAAGTAAATTTAAGTCTATGGCCAAGACCATACCACGGCAGGCCGAATAGACTTACCCAGTGTATATCACATCTTTTCTTTTATATATATTTTATATAGTGTATTCATCTGATTCGCCTTTCTCATGGCCCGAAGTGTGTGTCCACACGTTGCAGCAATCGTATTGCAGTTACTGTGCTTTTTAATCTCCACAAAAACTGTCCAATGTCCTCCCGCCTGTCGCAAAACAATCTGTTTCAACTTCTTAGCTACGATTTTTTGGGGTTTTCTTTTTATTAATTTTTGTCAGGTCAAACTTCTTATCAGGTCGTGTCAGGTCGGTTATTTAGTTGCTATATATAAAATTCGAATCTTGTTAGTAGTACAAAAGTAGTGTAGATGTAGTACAAAAAATTATTATATTTACTTACAAACGTGTTTTTTTATTATTAAAGAACAAAGTACCTTAATTTAACTTATACACTGACTCAAAATTTCCTGAAAATTCACGCCGAAACTCCCAATAACCCAAGACAGGCGCATAAGGGGGCACTATCACCTACTTAAGTAGGGGTGGTAATGAAATAAAAAATAAACCCCCTCCCCCTACCTGGGTACGCGGGCGCATAGTAAGAATCGCATTAGAAGCATATGGGAAAGCTCCCGTGCAAGTTAGAGGTGACTTTTAAGTGGTAACGACTACTAGGATTTCATAGCTACGTATAATGCAATGAAATGCAATGATTTTGATTTCAATATACAACGAGCTGCAAAATTGCATTCTTTCTAGCCAATTTATATTTGAATTTCCACTAACGCCATAGTTTAAAATGTAATATATTATTAAAACACTCGATGACTTGACGAAAACAGCGTTCCTACTCTGGCTAATGATTTTTGAAGTCAAAATTTAATTGTTTTAACAACAAATAACATAACAGTTGTGTAATTAATCACAAAGTACACCCAGGTGCAAAGTGCATGGCTAATTTATAAATAAATTCATTCATAATGCGGCCATTAAATTGTGTAGCTCGCTGTACACCCGTGGTCAGTTAAAAGTATAGCTGATAGTATCTACAGGTTATTAATTGGTGCGACAACACGCGTCCATAGCTACAGCTCCGACACGTGGTGGCAGTACGTGACATGCATCCATTCTAGGGACGTACGGCGGCGTAGCCACCTACACCCTGTGAGGGTGTAACACATGCCAGCTGAAACAAAAAACTGAAAATATAACAAAAGCAATTACTTAAAAAATAAATTTAAATCATATCTTGCGTAGGACATTCACAGGGTAGAATAAATGACGTACCTACGTAAAAGAATTGTCTGTGTTCCGAAGATATCTATAGAAATGAAAGGCAAGGTCAAAAGAAAATATGTGAAACCGAAACATGGGCTATTTATTTATTTACACTTTATTGCACAAAAGAAAAACTTAGTGTACAAAAAGGGCAATGCCATGAGGCAATCTCTACCAGTCAACCTATGCATGTAGAATAATCCAATGAATCCACCAACAAAATTTCACACGACCGATATGCGAATTCTGGCCGAATGGGGTATAAAATGCATAATGAATTACATATGTAAACACGGGTAGTTTTCAAAAATAGTCTATCACCGACAAACTAAATAATTCGCGTAATTTATTGTCTTCGGTTACCGCGATAGTTACTCATGGAATAAAAATATGAAAACGGATTATAATTATCGCGTATCAGAGGCGAGGTATGCGGGTCAGAGGTGTATAGATAGAGCCGGCGTAGCTTTACCTTTACTTGAAAATAGTTGTAATGTATAACTAGCCTTCTGAACCGATGTAGCCTTAAAATTTACAGTGTTTATGGTTCATACATACGGTAGTACGTACGTACGTAAGTACGTACGTTCGTAAGTACGTAGTACGGTGGTTTAGTTTCACACATTGTAATTTTTCCTCAGTCACCCGTTGACTGTATGGATGTATTATAATATTATAAATTAATTATACGTGATATAATCCGTTTTCATAATTTTATTTAATAAATGATTCGCGGCTAAAATGGGAGTATCATGTATCCAGTGCAAGAACACGGCATGAGAAAGTGGTTTTTCATGGCTGTACAAGAAAGAAGAAAAGTAAAGATGAGCAAGTTGCAGAAAATTTCCGAAACCTTAGAAAGGCCGTCGGAAACTTTCAGAAAATTTTCACACGATATATATAAGAGTTTCTTACATATATAAATTACGTGTAAATCAGAATAAACCCAACACGGCCTAGTATCTCAAATTTTAAATAAAGCACAGACCACAGTTTTAATGGTCAATCCAAAATTTTAAAAAACAAAATGGAAATCTCCCTGAAGGAGCTTTTAGGATGCAACTGGGACAGAGCTTTGATAATAAAATCAAGTCAGTATTAACCGTCATAAGTACTCATACGTAGCTATATGTATATATCTTGCTTTTTATAGTCGGCTGTATTAAGAAAAGAAGCTAACCCTCAGCGCGACGCGACCCGCCGACGTGACCGGCATCCCGCCATCATTAGTAATGGAAAAGTTACGCATTAGGAAGTTCAAGTTTGCCATTTTATCCAGGCTACATAAACCTAATTAGTTATTTTGGGTAGAATAGAAATTGTGCAAATCGTATGTGGGTGAATTAGGTTCTACTAACATACTTAGTAGATGACCCATCATGGAAATGTATTTTATAGTTATAAGACAAAAATGCATGTTTGGTAAATTAAAATTCCATAAAATCAGGATGTTTAAGAGTTGTTTTTCTGGTGGACATCTAACCGTAACCATGGCGACGGGTGGCACTAAATGTTCGATTTAAACAAGATTCATACAAGGGTATGTGTAAGTAGCGTAGCCTTACCACGAGTTTGACACTGACATATTCAGTAACGTCTGCGTAAGTTACTTTCTATACATATTACTCGCACTAATATGCCAGTACCAGAGAGATGCATAGAAAGTAAGTTACGCACGCACTAATGAATAAATATGTCAGTATCAAGTCTGTGTCAAGCTCGTGGTAAGGCTACTTATAGTAACATTTTATACAGTTAGTACAGACTATCTAATTTTACTGTCTAATTCATATCCCTTGTCACAGATATTAAATAAATAAATATTATAAGACAATTTTATACTGATCGACTTATACTACTAATTACAACTAATTTTATACTGATAGTCCCACAGTAAGCTCAGTAAGGCTTGTGTAGTGCGGACCAGACGACGAAGAATATAAGTATATATAAATACTTATATACATATGAAACAATCAATCAATGAAGCCAATCGCCGATCAGTTTTTTTTTTTTTATATATAAAAAAGCCTAAACTCGGGAACAAATAATTGTGATAAACATACAAACACATGCCCCTGCCAGGATTCGTATCCGGGACTTCTCTCCTGCTTCGTAGGCAATGTCACTACCGACTGAGCTGGGAGGCCGTCATTATAATGCATGATTACAAAGATCCAAATTGTACAAAAAGTCGGTTGTGGTGTCCACATCTATAATATACTTCTAATTTTGCTACCGGAACGCACAATGCCCAAGGCCGCGGCTACAAAGATCGCGCGGCACGCTCCCGCATCGATCCGGCGACGTGACGTGTCGTGGACACGTCCGTTTATCTACTCACTAACATTTTCTGTGTCCATTGATTTTACCTAGTACAACATGAATCAGAGATACGGAAAAAACTGTCTAAATGGACGCCAACTCTATACTGATTCAGCTCTACTAGAGTGTGTCGTCATCAAGTGCACGTCAACCATGCTGGTGCACCACCACGTGACAGTTAATTTCAAAGGTTAAGTTTTGAGTATATATTATTACGCTTGTTCTGTTAACTTGTGATTTTCAACCTCTGAAAAGCTATCACTATAAAGGTAGGCTATTTGGATCACTTTTATTTCAGATTATTATTTCTCATCATCATCAGAAACACAAGGCAATGTTGATAATTAAATGAGATTTAAACTTAAATACTTGCATTTTAAACTCGAACAATTTCTAATAAGTCTGCCCCCGTTGAAGGCGTGCAAGTATTTTTATGGGCGCGCCCGGATGCCGGCACGGCGCCCCTGACAATATCATGATTTAAGACCTCATTTGATGGTTTACTCTATTATTTATGGGTTTAAAAGTACGCTAAAGCAGCGATAATTATTGAATTAAAAAGATCAACGATTTTTTAATATGGATATAAACAACACATGAAGATGTGATAAAATAAATAAATAAATAAAATAAATAAATAAAAATAGTTTATTTACCAAAAAATTTTACAAGATTTCCTTAACCTATGATTGCCACACTAGGCTAAGCCTGTGTTGTGGAGTCAGATTGGAAACAATACTAATTTGAATTACATCCTACGCTGAAGTTTTGGTTTCATAATAGGTTACTAATAGTAAAACATTTTTGATACTAACAACAGGCTTAAACTAAATAGGAACGATCACAATTTAGGTAGAGTAAAATTATTACACGACGATTTTTTGTATAAATATACTATTAACCGTTGTAGACAGCAATTGTGTGTGTGGTGTGTTTGTGGTGTGTGTGTGTGTGTTTAAGTGTGTAATATTACTAAGCGAAATTGAAGGCAAACTTTACCGCTAACAAAGCCTACCGAGAAGTTAAACCATTGATTTTACCAATCATTAACCTTCATTAGTTGTTCTGTTTCATTATAACTAAGATGTTTTAACCAAGACATAACTGTTGTTTTAGCTTCACCTGCATTATAGTTCTTAATATCGCAGTATTTATTTACTTTATTATATATATGAGGCAAAAGGAAATTTTGAAATCTTTTTGCAAAAGCAGTGTTTGTCCTCGGAACAGGCAACTTAAAAACGCGCTTACTATGAGAAGTTCCATTTACTGACTTTACTAATTCACGGTGCATTATCATTGTCAACCTAATGATAGCAAGTTTACGGACACTAAGCACGTTCATATCTTTATATACGTCTATTGTAGGGTAAATCCTGGGTTTTTTAAGGATTACCTTAAGTAAAAACTTCTGTGCTCTTTCTAAGGTAATCATTGCCGAGCTAGTTGCCCCTCCCCATACGGTGATGCAGTAAGTTAAAATCGGCTGACAAAGTACAGTATATATCATTTGAAGTAGTTGTTTTTCAGTTGCATCTCTTAGTCTCTTCATCACATAAATTAACTTTCTTACTCTAGCAGATACCGATTCAATATGGTTAGAAAAATTAAGTTTTTCATCTAGTGTCACGCCTAAGTATTTAATAGATGGGACCCGTTCAATTGAACAACAGTTGCAAGAGGATGTCCCTTGATTGCAGACTATTTCATGTATCTTTATTTCAGGGTGGATTGTCGGCTTTGAGGCCGCAGTTTTGTGAAAACAAAGAAATTTAGTTTTTGCGGTGTTGAAAGTTAGTAGATTACTTTTTAGCCAACTGTAAACTGATTTCATACCGCTCTGAGCTATCTCCAGGCATTGCGGCCATGATTTACCGTGAAATAATATTACAGTGTCATCTGCGTAGCAAATAATATCAGCGTTATTTATGGGAATATGTTTTAAATCATTTAAATATACTATAAAAAGGGTTGGGCCAAGGATACTCCCTTGTGGGACCCCAAACGCGACTGGTTTTTCCTCGCTTAACGTGTTACCAAGCTTTGTACATTGACGTCTGCCATTCAGGTAACTACTGAACCAGGTTAAGGCCACTCCTCTGATTCCAAGGTGTTCAAGTTTCTGTAGTAGTATAGGAACCGAAACTGTGTCGAATGCCTTAGACAGGTCTAGGAATACTCCAGTACATGGATTACCCTTATCCAAGTATGTACTGACCAGTTTGGTAAAAAGACAGACCGCGTCTTCTGTAGATTTTCCTTGTCGGAAACCAAATTGCCTTTCCGACAACAAGCATTCTGAATTTAGGAAATTAATAAGTCGTTTGTTGACTAGCTTTTCCAGTACCTTTGAGCAGCTTGATAATAATGATATCGGCCTGTAGTTACTTGCATTATCCTTGGCGCGTACTTGGTAATGACCGTAAAATTATGGCAATAATGTTTATGGGAATTAACTTTAGAATAGGTACTCGCTATTATTCGACATATTCCACAAATATCAAATTGGAAAGTTTCTGTCAGCACATTAGTATTTCCACTTCCACACACAGAACACAAAAGTACAACTTTGAATAGACATTTCCCACCTGCCCACTTCCTTCCCACAAATAAAGATACGAGTAGATATAACTCTGCAGTATCCGGTATGGCAGATAGGTATTTCAAAATTATCTGCCACACTGATTATTATAGTTCGTGTCATCCACGATGACGCGCAGATTTGTCTAATCTAACCTTTAATAACGTGATATTACAAGTCAACGCACGCGTCTTCGTGAATGACACGATCTAGGTATATACATAAGAGTCATATGATTTGCGTAATACTATTAGATAATGGATCATATTTTTGAAGCGTAATCACATGCAGTAGGTACTATTGGTGCTAACTGTACATATACCTAAAAGAAATTAAACGCGGCATAAACAAATTCGTTCCGAATTAATGTAAATGTCGTGTAGTAATTAAAAGCGCGCGAATTTTTCTCAATTTCACCGGATCCAATAAAGAAATGCAAATGAGAGGGCGAGAATTATGGCCGGGCGCTAGAGACGCGACGGGTCATGTTTACTTTTGTCGATATCGATCAATGCTCTTAGTTAGACACTAGTGAGTCTTCGATGTTTGAAATGGTACCACACGTACAGCGAATTATCACTTTAATATAAATGCTACTCTAACAACCCGTTTAAAGTGAAAAAGAGTTTCGTCTAGTGAAACCGTGTTTTCACTGAGACGATACGGAAAACTAGTTATAACTAGAGGAAACGCGTTTTCACTTATAACACTTTAAATTAATGTTGTCAATGACGAAAAACAACTTAAATAAATATACAAAATGTACTTGTAATGATTGTTGCCTACATTATTTTAGAAATGCCTGCTTAAGTAAATACCTAGTAGCGAGTTAAAACCAAATGATCGAATTTTGAAATTGTAAAATCACACACACAATTCTCAACTCTAACCTTACTCTAGTAGTCTATCAAAACATTTTTATTTTTATAAAAGACACAAATCAATTTTCATCATGCCTATCGATAAAAGCCTTCCCCTATTTTTGTCGACTGTAAAAAAGTTTTTATTGCTAATTCCCGACTGGCCATTTCCCGCGCTTCTTGCCTTTACAGCTATTGTCAATCTGCCTGTAAATGAACTTGAGTTTGTTTTATCTGTGCTGTTTACGTTCTCTGTGGTTACTTTTTGATTACAAATTGGGGTAGGTGCTGTTAACGGAGGACGTGTCCGGAGTGGTTGTTTTATATGCAATTGCTTTTATATTAACGGTGGATAGTAGGTACTACAATGAAACAAATTGAAGATTAGACTTTTTTTACAAAACTACTGTTAAAAAAATTAGGGTGGGGCTGTGGGGAGTAGAGCACCTAGGTTATACCTATCACATACAATGTCTCCCGTTCCCAAAAGTTGAGAAAACTAGTATCTCATTTCTAGATTTTCAAATTTATTAGTTTCATTGCTTTACTCAGCAGAAGAACTAGCATTACGTTCTACTTGTAGAGATTTTTACATTTTTAACAGAATTTCAAATTTTATGATTTAGACTAGTGCTGTTTTTATTTTCATATTGTTTACATTAACGACTTAAAAAAAATTATGACTCTATATTTAATTATATTTGAATGTTTATAGTATATAGTATATAGTGTATAGTATGATTTATTGTGATGTTAATGATTTCTTTTTATTTGTCACCTATTAGGGAAGCGACTTGGATATAATATAATCTATAATGCGTATGTATATTTGATAAATAAATAAATGATATGAAATCTTGATCTCATTAGGTAACTATTTATCCATAAATCTTTAGTCTAATCCAAAGCAATGGTTATTAACCAGCCATCCATTTACTTACCAATCGCAATATGGCCGATAGATCAGGCCCCGCTTGCCATACATTCGCGTAATAGCACCATGCTTCGCCTGGCAACATTATGCTGAATGTTTAATGCCAACACTGCGGCAGAAAAATGGCGTTTCACCAAAAATCTACCGCCGGAATGGCGAGAATAGTTGTTCGAATTTAAATAAACAATATTGGTCCTCAGCCAGGGTAAAGCCAGCAAATTAGAAGGAAACCAAATATTGTATATATCGCGTACTTTTTTGTAGACCAATGAAAGAGAGACATACATTGTGTTGTTATATCTCAAACGGATTAGGCAGAGATTGAGATGAAAGCTGCTAGACAGAATAATTTTTTTCAACATCATTAAAAAACGTCGTCATATTTTAACCAATTTACAAAAAACCTGAATAAATTATACACTTGAACTTTCCTCAAGAATCACTCCATTGATAGGTGAAATCCGCATCAGAATCCGTTCACTAGTTTTTGAGTTTATCGGGAACATAGTAACTGAGAAGTATGGCAATAGGCAGAAACACCGCATAGGTTTCCGCCATTTTTGGCCACATCAAGCGCTGCGATCGTTTTCGTTTGCCCGTCTAGTCCTCTGCACCTGGCCAATACATAAGTAAGTAAAATGCAAAATAATGCATAGGTGTCTAAGACTTTCTTGTCGCATCTATAAGGTTTCGTTATCCCAGTGTGTGTTATATGTAAAAGAACAAAGTTTCCATTTCTAGTAGCCAAACGATATATTGAAACGGAAAAGCCGCCGCAAGAACAGAAAAATAAAATGGTTACATTTTTCAAACTGACAAAATGTATGGTTCCGCAATTGAATTTCACACTTGATTTAAGCGGCCGCGCCGCTTGAAAAACTCTTCCGGTTTTCGAGTTCCAAACGCATCTGTCAAATAACGGCGGGAAAGCGCGGACCACGGCGCTGCCCGCTTTAGCTCGGGTCGCCATGTGTCAAACGGGAAATTGTTATTTATGGCCACTCACAAATTGCATTCGTGGCCGAATTGATATATCGGCATGTTTTATATGTAAATCTGGCCCTAAGACGTATGGCTTGGCCCAGAAATGGATAAGGAATGATTTAGATGAAGTGCTTCCTATTTATTACCATTTTCTTTCGCATTACGTATGTATTAGATCTCTACCAGTCTGGCCGTCGTTGTTGTTACAAGAAAAGGCGGTACGAAGGAATAGTAAATAAAAATAAATAAATAATAAACATAAGTAAAGCAATTTATGTTTAATTATATAATTGTTTCATTTACTAGCAACGGCGCGCGGCGGCATATGACCTAACTTAACTAATTTCGTCACGAACGTATGTGTCACTTTATCGAAAAACAAAACCTACGAGTATTCTACCGATATCGTATTCAATACTATCACAAATAAAGACCGCAAGTACCTAGTTTTACAGTCTACATTCACTCAGAATGGTCAGTATCTCAACGCAAGATCTCAATCAGTTTTTACTGAAGTCATGCAATATGTAACAAGTTTAAGATCAAGAACCAGCATGATTCCCTGTGATGTGTTGTTGTTGTACTCGTATGTACTAGATGACCCGCTGTGCCGACATCTGTAGTTTATTCAGAACAAGAGATGAGCGCCGACCCCTAAAATCGCGGCGGCGGCGTGCCGGCGAATAGAGGCCGGCGGCGTACTTTGATCACCGGGGATGGTTCCTTAAAATCTTATTGTATTTCTTTTTATGATAAAAGTGTCGAAGAACAATGTCTGTACATCCCTTTACTAATATGCTTTTTTAATAGTCTATGGTTAACTCTAGCTGTTGATCTATGGCCGTTGCGATGGTTCATGTAAGAACATAGTTTTTGTTTCTCGGAGATAAAAAAATGTAAAACTATTGATGTGTAAGAAGATTAAATAAAACAAAGTTAAAGATAATGGTGTATATTTCAATTAAATAATTAACAGTGGTAGCAGAGGTCCGTGGTTTTAACGTGGGTTCGACGTAGTCCGAAAACGATTTGGGTCGTCGAGAAAATGGCGTCGTCAGAAGCGAGTTTTAATTCGATTAAAATAAAACAATTTGCCGGAGAAGATTTTGCAATATGGAAGTTTAGAATATGCAGCATTTTACGAGCATATGACTGCATAAAAGCAATTGAGACAGCGGGTTTCGCGAGCGTGACGGAAAACAAGAGTGCAGAGGCGAAAGCACAAAGTATCATTATAAATGGCGTGGCTGACAGTCACATTGATTATATACAGGAGGAAGAGACGGCGTACAATATGATGCAGAAACTAGAGCAACAATTTATGAAGAAAAGTACACGTAGTAAACTGTTTTTAAGGCGGCAACTTAACGACATAAAATACAAAGAAGGTACACCATTGTCAGAACATTTTGTGACATTGTCGAAAATATTTGGACAATTAAAGGATGCCGGGAGTGCGCTATCAGATGAGGAGAAGATAAACTTTATTTTGTTATCTATGCCAGAAACCTATGAAATGATAGTAACAGCAATTGAGTCACTACCTAACCTTACAGTTGAGATTGTTAAAGATAGATTGCTGGGTGAAGAAGAGAAAAGAAACAAGTGTGTGCCACGCGCGCCTGAGTACAATAAATCGGCTTTTTTATGTTATAACTGTGGCAAAGAAGGACACAAAAAATACGAATGCACAAAAAGACAAAATTACCATAGTGCCCGACCTGCACACCAGATGCAGCACAGATCATCAAATGGACGAGGTATCCCATCTCGAGGACGGGGCTTTTCAAACCGAGGACGAGGATCTCATAGGACCTTTGAATATGGACGTGGACATTCATATGTAGCATCAAATGTTAATGAACTTGATCATGCTTTTCTTGCAGAGAATGAAACCCATGGATATGACAAAGAAGATAAGTGCGACTTAATGTGGTATATAGACTCAGGGTGTTCGGACCATTATGTTAATGATAAAAGTTATTATTCAGAATATATTGAACTCAGCCAACCAAAGTCTATCTCAGTAGCGAAGAAGGAAGTGAATTTAATGGCCATTGGTGTTGGCAACATTCGGGCAAAGGCATTCATAGGTAAGAGGCCAGTTATATTAACTATTAAAAATGTATTCTATGTGCCTGATTTAAAGAAAAATTTAATGTCAGTTTCAAAGATTGAAGATAATGGTTACAAAATTGAATTTAATTCAGGAAAAGTCAGAATTTACAAACACAATTGTTTGAGCATGATAGGCAATCGAGTAGGTTCTTTGTATACAATTAGAATGGAAACAATAATGGAAAATGAATGTAATTACAGTAATAACAGTGACAAAAATGTGAGACAGCTGTGGCACCGTCGGTATGCTCATCTAGGTATAAAAAATTTAACCTTATTGTCATCACAACAAATGGTTAATGGTATGGATGACTTGACTAAATTTAAAAATATTTTTTCTGTTTGTGAGCCATGCTTGTTAGGTAAGATGACAAGACAACCTTTTAACAGACTTGGACGTAGAGCAACTAGACCACTTGAATTAGTACACACTGACGTCTGCGGACCAATTACCCCACTGACTGAAGAAGGATATAAGTATTTTGTGACATTTATTGATGACTATACTCATTTTGTATGGGTATACCTACTTTCTAATAAGAGTGAAGTTTTTGACAAATTTAAACAGTACTATTTCTATGCGACAAACCATTTTAATGCAAATATATTGAAGTTAAGATCAGATAACGGGGGAGAGTATATTTCTAAAGAATTTCAAAACTTTTGTTATAGTAAAGGGATACAGATGCAGTATACAGTGCCATATAATCCGGAAATGAATGGAGTTTCAGAACGTATGAATCGCACCTTAATAGAAAAGGCTAAAACAGTTTTAATTGATTCACAGCTTAAGAAAGAGTTTTGGGGACATGCAGTGTTATTTTCAGCGTATGTGACTAATAGAAGCCCAACTGAAGGAAAAAGTCAGACACCATCAGAGCTATGGGAAGGTAGGAAACCTAACGTCTCAAATATGCGAGTGTTTGGATGCACGGCATATAACCATGTACCCAAAGAGTTAAGACAAAAACTGGACAACTCTGGTAAAAAACTGATTTTCATTGGATATTATACAACAGGATATAAACTTTATGATCCCGACACAAAGAAAATTATAGTGGCACGGAATGTGATTTTTGATGAGACAAAACCAGAAAAACCAGATTGTGACAAATATACAAAATATGTACTGGACAAGACAGATAAGACAGAAAAGGAAATGAGTAAAGATGAACAAGAAATTGAAAAGGAAATTGAAGAAGAAAATGTATCAATGTATGAGGAAGAAAAAATAGAGAAGATACAGAACAAAGAAAACGAAGAAAGTAAAAATAAAGATGGCAAACACCAGATAAAAACTGTAACAGAGAAGATGGAAAGCTTGGAAAGAGGGAGAGCAAAGAGAGAAGTAAGAAAACCAGTATGGCAACGGGACTATGAAATGGACCTTGACAAGGATGATTCAGCATTATATGCCTTACTAACAGGTTATCAGGATGTTCCTACAAATTATGATGACATTAAAGGAAGAAGAGATGAAAACGGGTGGAAGAAGGCAATCAATGAAGAACTAAAAACTTTAAAAGAAAATGAAACATGGAAACTTGTACCTGTACCAAAGAATGAAAAATTACTGGATAGCAGATGGGTCTTTACAAAGAAGAATGTAGGAGAAGAAGCAATATGTAAAGCAAGATTAGTTGTGAAGGGTTACCAACAAAAAGAAAACTTAGAAAATACATACTCACCGGTTTTGAAGTTACAAACATTAAGAGTTCTTTTATAAGTTGCAGCTCAGAAAGATTATGAAATACACCAAATGGATGTCAAAGGTACTTTCTTATATGGAAGAATTGATGAAGCAGTATACTTAAAATCCCCACAAGGTCTAACGGTTCCCGAAGGTCATGTTTTAAAACTACAAAAATCTTTATATGGTTTAAAAAAGAGTCCTAAGTATTGGTATGAGAAATTCACAGAAGTTATCACTGAATATGGATTTACCCGTTCGCAAAATGACTACTGTCTTTATAGTAAAGGGGAATTATACTTGATTTTGTATGTTGATGACATGTTGATTGTAGGGCCTAGTGTGACTGAAATAGAGAGTGTTAAGGAATTTCTAAATTCAAAATTTCATATGAAAGACTTAGGAGATGAAAAACTAATGTATTTAGGCATTGATATTCAAAGAAAACATGACGGTATTTATCTTAACCATACAAAGTATTTGCAGAAGGTAGTTCAATCTTATAATATGGAAAATTGTAGAGGTGCCAATTCACCTATGGATCCAAATTTTAAACTGGACTTTGACTTGAGTGAAATTGACTTGACATTGGAACACAAGTGTAGATCACTTATTGGCTCTTTAATGTATGCTATGGTAAGCACAAGACCAGACTTAGCAACAGCTGTGTCATATTTGAGTAGATTTCAAACACAACCAACTTTAAAGTTATGGCAAGCCTTAAAGCGTGTATTGAGATATGTAAAACAAACTGTTGATTATAGTCTAATATATTGTAAATGTAAAAATGAAAGCCTAATAGGTTTTGCAGATGCAGATTTTGCACGTGATAGTGACAGAAAATCCACAAGTGGATATTTGTTTCAATTGTTTGGTAATACTGTGACATGGAAGTCAAAGAAGCAGAGTACAGTCGCTTTGAGTACTACGGAGGCTGAACTTGTTGCCTTATGTGAAGCATCTGTAGAAGCTTGTTGGCTAATTAAGTTAATGTCAGATTTTAACATTAAAATTAATAATGTTGTTATTTTTGAAGATAATCAGAGTACTATAAAAGTTGTTCAAAATCCTGATCAAAAACGCTTGAAACATGTAGATGTAAAATGTAATTTTATAAGAGAAAAGGTTGAGGAAGGCTTAATTACCGTTGAATATGTAACTACAACAGACCAGATAGCTGATATACTAACTAAGCCTTTATCAGGTGAAAAATTTGTAACAATGTGTAACTTACTTAATTTGTTCAAATGTTAAAATAATGTACAAACATTGAGGGAGAGTGTCGAAGAACAATGTCTGTACATCCCTTTACTAATATGCTTTTTTAATAGTCTATGGTTAACTCTAGCTGTTGATCTATGGCCGTTGCGATGGTTCATGTAAGAACATAGTTTTTGTTTCTCGGAGATAAAAAAATTTAAAACTATTGATGTGTAAGAAGATTAAATAAAACAAAGTTAAAGGTAATGGTGTATATTTCAATTAAATAATTAACAAAAAGGAGGCAAACGGGCAAACGTTTCACCTAATGGTAAGCGATTACCGTCGCGCGTAAGTGCGTTGCCTTTCTTGAAGGCACTAATGTTATAGCTCAAGAAAATGAATAAAATCAGGAGTTGGTACCCTTTTTTTTTCAGATTTTTCTGATATCTCGAATATCTTTAAGAATAGCAGTAAATGAAGAATGAAGACCCGTATTCGTTTTAAAAGACCTATCCAACGACACCCCACACTATAGGGTTGAACCGAAAAAAAATCAGTCAAATCATCCATTAGCATAAGCCAAAACCGCCGCCACTCTCCATCGTGCACCCGACTTTGTCCACTTTCCCATCTCCTACATTAAGCACCTCTGTAAAACTGAAACACAAAAAGCGCACTGCAATGACTACCTCACCTCTACCACCGGAATGCACCTAAAGAACTGGCTACCAACTCTTAACCATATCAAAGAGCTCCGGAACATGATCACCATTTCCTTCCATCTAACCCAAATTCTCACCGGACACAGCTACCACAAGAAATACCTAAAAAGAATGAAAATTATCACCGACGATCTCTGCCCCTGTGACAGAAACACCCCACAAACAATAGACCACCTTCTACGATCATGCCCAAAATTCAGCATAGCAAGATTCAACCATGAAATCATCTGTCATAATCTCCAAATTCAACCTTTCAGCCTCCCAGACCTCATTAGCAGAGAAAGTACATTGACCTCATTTTGCAAACTATCCAGGACCATAATAAACAGTCTAAAAAAGTTCAACAACACATAACAACTCATCTACACCATCCATCTTCATATCTTAACATTCATTACCACCATCACCTTTCATAACAACACAACATCACCCCAGTGTCACATAATTAATTCATTAGAGATATAAAACATCCCACAGACCTTACGGATCCAGCCGCCCGTACACTTCGCGGGGACTGGACCCAAAATTTTAAACGCATAATAAAAAAATAAAATAAAAACCGTTAGCATACACACCCACCCTCGAGGACTTTTAATATCTGGACACCACAAAGTATAATTTTTTTTTTATCAATTTACAAAACTACACGAATTATTTCCCCTGATTGCCCATATTTAGGTTAATTACGCTAAACTGAAAATTCCAGTCGCTCTTCATTGGATGCGGTCCAAAGGGAGAAGCTCGTACCTACTGGTATAAATGAGAACAGGATTGTGTGGGTGAACCTGCGCCTTATGAAGCTGGAGGCGGTGGTGGTGTGAAATACTGTCTAGATCTGTTGAGCACACCGAGTTTTGTTCAGGCTAATTGGGCCTTACCCTCTAAATGGCCGCAAAACTGGACTTCACTCGACATGTCGACGCCAAGAATTCTGGTCATTTCTGGCTATGGCAGTCCGGGGAATGCTCTCAAAACGATGTGACACTACAAAAAAGACGCTTTAAGACCAACTCCGGAGCACACATCTTCAGGACAATCGCAGGGATTCTATTGGGCTCACTCGACTTATGAGTGTCGAAGTAAAGAAGTGCTTTACGCACTTAGCTTTGGTTGAACCGGATATCCGCCATACAGTTTTCGCACTGCGGTGTGGTCAGCGGCGCGTATCCAAAGTAGAGTTGGACGCAAAGAGCTTACCCAGAATATCGGCTTTGTCTTTTCGTTATGGGCCAATGAATCATTTCTCATGTGCAATTACCCTTTTAATACATGGAAATCGTACCCAAAAAGAGGTGTTGCCTTACATCAAATGAGGTAGTTCTGTTTTTTATATATGTTGGTAGTGATGAAATGGTAATGACAAATCCAAGTTTTCGATTTCAGCAATTTCGTTAAAAACAAAGTTATTATATCTATAGATATGGCATATATATTCTAACATAACAAGCCAAAAAAAATGCTTCCAACG
This sequence comes from Cydia pomonella, assembly GCF_033807575.1. NCBI lineage: Eukaryota > Metazoa > Arthropoda > Insecta > Lepidoptera > Tortricidae > Cydia > Cydia pomonella. The sequence goes on along the minus strand of NC_084704.1, from coordinate 11,801,920 downwards.
TCACGGCATCGGCTGGGCTGCACACACTCACAATAACATGTTTATTGTTTACCTACATACGCTAAACGCATAAAAAGGACGGCATAATTAAAATTATACCCATGTTTTGGTGGTGGTAGTAGTTATAATATCATTGGCGTCCACAAGTACTAAATTTTATAGTGGGATCGGTGAGCCAATGCATTTTTTAAGATACGTTGGCAAGAAAAGGGATAGGTACCGTAACATGTGACTACTTTGCTCCAAAATTCGAAATTTAAAATACATTCGATTATATTCTGTTAGGTATATTGATATTTGATAGATGCCGATTTAAAGTGACGTTCTACGCAGTTCCGCCAATGCGTCATAGAGTGCGCTGTTAAAACAATTGAAATCGAGAACAATTTAAGTCATGCTGTCTATCATTCTACAGACGAGAACGGGAAAAGATGACGCCGGTGGCGGTTCCTGGGTCAAACCCACTGGCTTGCTTAAGATAAGAAATGTAACGTGTGCTATGATTATGATTGTAATCAGTCTTGTCCAGTAAAGACAGTGAGTTGAACACCGTACTTAATTGACAGCGCTCGTCATCCACTATTGAAGGTTCTGATATGTTGTCTCTAGTATGATACGACCTCGATTCCCGACATCTATATAACAACTGCCCAGAGAGGAGCATTGAGAGAGGAGCAAGTAGGGACATTGTACGGTACCTACGTAAGTGTGTGATCTCCAAACAGAAGAACACGTTCACAGTAATTGTTTTAAGTGTTATGTTTTAAGTGAATTAAGTTATAAGTATTAAGTTATCAGTTAGTGAATGGTAATCCTGATTCATCAACACTCCCAAAAAGGCGTGTGGTCATTGCAAGTCAACACAATATAATAATTATGTTGTTATATTAAGTATTGTGTGTTAATCCGACACTAAAGGTGCACTCAAATACTATCTTGATCTTAAAAGCAGCACCTTTGTATAGTAATCAAGGTTTTTATAATGCACATAATTTGGATCAACAGACAGACTAACGATTCACCTTGAGGAGACGGTTGTCTATTATGTTTCATCAACAGATATTTTAAGCATATTAAACTTTGCCTCCTTATTTGTATTTTACAATGGATAATTGTTTGACAAGATGCCTACGGTCGCTTTCTGCCGTCGGCAGGGCGTTCACTCTCACACCCTGGAGCCTAAAATGGTCGCATACTGTGCGATTTAAGAAGGGTTATGAGGTTCTTCAAAAAGGAGTATACCTACAGGTTTTTAATGGGTCGCAACGCGCATGTTGCACGTGTCCATAGCCGACGGTGATCGATTGCCATCAGGAGAGCCTATGTAGGCGAGCGTATGCTTGATTGCCACCGACGTGGTATTAAGAAATACGAATATCAATTAGACGGTTAGGTAATGAAAATGGATATTACAGCTTAAAATTTTAAATGGCCTCCTCTTCAGAGACGAGGCTGAAGGCAGAGCTGTAGCCTGCAAAGCAGAACTAGGGCACATTTGTCCACAGTTAAATGTGTTAAAGGTAAATATTAGTAATTAATTAGAGGCGATAATATCCCAATTATTTAGATTTACACATTAACAATAATGTTATGAACTTTCATTAAAACACTAGATGTAGATGTACTCCTCAATTTAGCTCTTCTGATGAAGAATGAAGAAACTCCAGGATAATACTATCTTATTTTTATTAACTTAATAACTAGATACAGTAATACACGTTTAGGCATTTGGAAAATCTATACAAACTATGTGTAGCCGCTTCGGCTGTATGGTGCAGTGCAGTCTATATAAGTACGCGGAGCAGGGAGCCATGGCCATGACGGACCTATGTGTGTGACGTCATTTGTCGTCAACCGGTCTTTGTATGAGTAGGTTAATTAAATATTATTTTGAAAATATTTTTATTTGCGTTGTTTTAAGTAGAAACACTACTATATAATATAGGGTTACTGTGCTAGTTACCGTCCAGCTCTAGGTTCCGTCCACGTGACGGAGTTACTATTACTACAAAGAATTACGTTATCTTAGAGAAATTTAGGGGACAAGAACTAACATACCAATTTTGTGAAATATTAAATTTCCGTCCACGAACGGACGGAAACCCAAATAACTAGGCGAATATTTAGTATGGTGATTTTATTTAAATATATCACTAAAGACAAATGTTTTTCCTCTCAATATAATCTGTATCGCCCTATTAAAGCATAAAAGCGGGTATTTAGTTTACGTCCACTTTTTGTCATTGGTGTATGTGAATAAAATGGTATTTTTTACAATTGGTCCTGGATCGAATAAAATTAAGGATTGTTTAATTTGGTATGAAAATTGCTTGAGTCCCAAAAAAGGACATAGGTTAGGTTAGTTATGAAAATAATCATAATACGCGGTCGAAGTCGCGGGCAGAAGTTATATACCATTTAAAAATATAGAACATAAGAACTAAAAACGAAATATATAATCGATTTTCAACTTAATGATGCAGTGGTCGAAAACTAGGTCATACGCCGTGGACGAAAACTAGTTTATAGGCGGACGGAAACTAAAATATCACTACTTAAAAAAACCTGAAATATTATTTACAGTACATATGGGGCTACTTTATAGCACTAGTGCGAGAAGTAGCATATTACGTTACTGTGTCGAACATTTAAAGGGCCATATGTACTGTAAAACGTTGTACGATACATGTGCGAATAGGTAATTCGCAACTCGTGTCGATTTAAAACACTCCCTTCGGTCGTGTTTTAATTTATCGCCACTCGTTTCGAATTTCCTATTTTTCGCACTTGTATCGTAATGTACTATTATAGTCAAGTAATATTAACGATACGATACATTGACGTAAGTGTACTTAAGAGTTTTTTTAAGCATCTCAAAGTTGGCTACTCCTATAATTGAACGATATCTAACGCACCAGTGCTTAGAGCTGGAATCGAACCCGTCCTCTAACTAAGCTGGTATCGCGGCAGGTGCGTAACCCCTCGGACACCAAGGCCATTTTTCCAAGTACATTCAATTCCTGGAGCCCTGCTTGCCGGGCACTGGAGACTCAGCCTCCAGGCCTTGGTCACTTTTTCTTCATATATGACATTTATTTCGGTTTATATTTTTCATTATAGATGAAGATGCTAGCTTGAGACCGCACTTGACTCGTTGGGCATTAGGTTCGATCATCACGAACATTCAAGTAGAATCAATAAAGGCTACATATAAATTGATACTCTAATACATTTCCCGTGACAGTTCAGTCACGTTGGACCGATAAATCGGCTGGTTTCGGTAAATCGTGTCACTCCTAGCCACGACTCCTTTCCTATACAATAAATAATAGTCTCGTAGGTAAGTAATACTACGGTTAACTAATATTGCGATATATAGAAAATGGTTGTAGTATTTGTATGTCACGACAATTGACTATAACGTATAAACCTGGGTTTTAGTTTTTCAAGGCTTCGTCCTACGTACCACTGCAGCACTGGGTTCTGAGTCCCGACTAGGGTTCCCAACCGTACTATATTATATAGTATTGTACTATATTTTGGCTCTCTGTACTATATACTGTTGAAAAAATATATAGTACGCTAAAATACTATATTTCCGACATCCTTCTAATTTGTTCAAGATCGATTTAATATATAATAAAAATAATAATATCAATTTAATTCTAATCAAATAAAACTATTTCAAGTATGAAGACAAAATGGCGTGAGGAATGCAACAGGGCTGACATAAATTTAATAAAAAGTGAGCTATTAAATTTCATAAATATTCAGTATGAATGTAGGTACTGAATCGTTGTCTCATTTTATTAAAAATTTGACATTACTAAAAAGTGCACAAAGCTCAATAAAAAATATAAATTTAAATAAATATTGTTATTAAAAAGATTTTTTTATTACTCTTTATTATTACTAGGCGTATGAGATGACGAGTGAGCAGTTTTACTTATATATGACTAACTGATGGCATGATAGCTGGAGTCTAGGAATAGGATGATTTTGACAACGGAGAGTGGTCTACACAAAAGGAATAGTTAAGAGGCCGTTATCGATTTTAGTCGCAACAAAATTCATAGATTTAATTGATGAAATTGTACAACTTCTGTTAACTATTAGAAATAACAAGTACTGGTTTCTATTAGCGCGTCTTGTTATCTTTCTTTTTTTTAACAGACTCATTTAATTAGTAATGATTGTTTTTCTGATGGACGTTTAGGTAAACGCGCGTAAAGCACTGATTTTGTTGTCCTTATTTGTAAATTTCATAAAGTTTGGACTGCTAAAAATGGTAATTTTGTATTACACATATCCTGTACTTCAACTTTAATAAACTACATTTTTGTTATTAATTATTATAAATTTGAATTTAGTTATTTGAATGAAAGTTAGACGTAATCAATTTTCTCCAGAACTAACTTCAAAACAAGTGACAATTTCTCTGAAAATCGACTTAATTTCAACGTAATTTTGATACTTAAACAATCTACAACATTTGCTAAAACCGTTCTTATACATCATTTTGTATAATTCACTACCATAGTTTTTTGATGAATTTTTAAAAACTTCTCGTCACATATTACCGGGGACGCAAGCTTGCGACCTCATTATTAAAATGCAAGATGAGAAGACGTGCTAATAGAAACCAATACTTGTTATTTAGATATTACGTAACAAAACGAGTATGTAACTAAATATATCAATTTTACATTTTTGCTCTAAAATCGTTACCATAACTAATCTTAACACAGTGCTAGTAAGTATGATTAAACGTATATTACACTGATGTTAAGCATTTTATCTTAAAGTACTATATTTTTTGAAATGTACTATATTTTTAATGCCTTATTCTGGAAAATACTATATTCCACCAAAAAATAGTTGGCAACCCTAGTCCCGACGCAGGTCGTTTCAAGATAGGACGGCTGAAAGGAGGAAATTATGTCTTGAGTAATTTGAAAATATAAGTAACGTATAATAAGCACTCCTATTAATTGACGTGGCACCAGACGTTAACCACAATTTTTGTTAAATAAGTTTTTAAAGATTGGAAAGAGTCATAGAGCTGCATACGTTTGACGTTTAATTACTTTCGGCCTGTTTTAAAAGAAATAGCGCCATACTGTCAAATAATTACAATTTGCACCGATTGGTCATAAAACTCGACACGTAAATCATATTTACTGTGAAATTGACGTTTCCTTACATAAATCTTCCCTCTCTCTCTCTCTCTCTCTCTTATATCCAGATTGTATAAAATACTATTACAGTACATATGGCTTATGGTGCTACTTTTCCGCACTAGTGCGTAAATTAGCACATTATGTAACTATGTCAAAAATTTAAAGGGTCATACATATAATACTGTAAAACGTTGTACGATAAATGCGCGAATAGGTACCTAATTTGCAAATCGTGTCGTTTTAAAACACTCCCTTCGGTCGTGTTTTAATTTATCACCACTCGTTACGAATTTCCTATTTTTCGCACTTGTATCGTAAATAACTATTACAGTACATATGGTACTACTTTCCCGCACATGTGCGGGAATGAGCACTTTCCGTGCATATGTCGAAACTTTAAAGAGCCATATGTACTGTAAAACGTTGTACAATCCACGTGCGAATTTTCTATTTTCTGCACTTATATCGTAAATAACGATTAGGTACATAATTTTCAATCGTGGCTGAATACCGAATAGGCCTTCGATGTCTAACCTATCAAAAAATGACAATATAGTGTATGAGTTATACACTTCGATTTTCCCGGTAGGAGCCCAGGTCACGTGTGGTTTAACGATGTTGCCAGTGGAAGCATACAATTTGACTTTTTTTAATAATTATAATATTTTTTTGGAAGGTATTTTTGGTATGATTTAAATGTTAATGAATCGTTCACCGTCATATTTAAGTAAAACAATCACGCTTTTTTCTGTTATCTAACTTTTTTTAAGGACAAATTTGATTATCTACAATCATGGACACTTAATTAACAAAGATAAAAACTTATGTAGGTACGTTATGACAGCAGTTTGATTATGAAGAAAATAAAATGCCACACTTGAGTGAGATACGATTTATCAAAAGTAACCAGACTCCGATGACATTCAATTTGTCACTTGTTATGGATGAAACAAAGAGGGTGACCATAAAAGTCGTAAATAAAATAAAAATAAAAACTTTTTGAACATAAAAACAATATTTTACGTTAATCTCACAAATACTGGTACGAAACAATTACTGATAACTTACTCAATACGCAGGCTTGATCCTGCTCACGTCTCCTGATTCATTCTGTATATATTATTAGGGAGGATAATTAGCTTTAGGTGCCTATGTCGAAATTTAAAGGGCCATAATGTACTGTAAAACGTTATAAGTACGATACTCGCGCGAATAGGTATGTAGGTATTCATTTGTCTCGTAGTTCTTCTACTATTTGTAATTTATCGCCACTCGTTGCGAATTTCCTACTTTTCGCACTTATATCGTAATGTACAAAGTACAAACAATACAATATAATTTAGAATTCTAATCAAAGAGAAGAGTAATTCATGGCTAAATTTATATTAAATGCCTGGCAACATTATTTCCAGTTCAGTAAGTTGCAGTGTTGCCAGATCGTCCTAAAAGGGACGGTTTTCCGTCCCTTTTAATGCCACACCGTCCCTTTCCCGCCCCTTCCAAGCTACCGTCCCTTTTGGGCATCAAGTGCCTAGAATAATTATTAATTTCAAAGTGACGAATGACAATGTACTTTGCTACATGGTCGATAAATATCGTCCATCCACGGCGAATATCGAATGTGTAGCATTCGCTTATATATAGTTTTATAAAGCTTCATATCTCACTTTGTAGTAACCTATAGTGTTTGACAGGTGTACCAATATCAGAAATGTAACTTAAGTCTCCGCATTTGTATCTAATCTACATCTCGCCTTAGTTTAGTTTTAGTTTGTTTTGTTGTAGCCATTATCTGTGGTAACGTCGAGGACTGAAAACTAGAAAAGCGAGAGTCAAAGAGAAACACTGTGATCAAGGTAAAGTTTAAAGTTTCCAAAATTATTTTGTTTTAAAGCGTTCATTCAGTTGAAAGTATAGAAACACTCCTACAACTATTTGATCGGACAAAGAAACGGCAAATTTCGGTAACGGCTTTTGGTGAATCCTATTGTATTTGTGTAAGTATTCTATTAAATAATTGTCTATTTCTTCGTAATTATTTGGGTACAACTGCTATAATTTCATTATGTAGTTTGCATAGGGAATATAAACTTTTGAGAGATGATAATCTCTGACATTATCTCAGAGGAACATATCTAGATTATTTTGCGAGAGAAAACAAAGTTAACTAATAGTATCTGAATCAAATACATAGCCCAAATAGTGCCGCCGAACCTAGGTACGTTTATAAAATGAATAAGTAAATGTGCCAGTTTTTATTTTTTTCTCAGATTTCGATTGATATGAAAATTGGTAGGTTTAGGCTTCCCATTCTGATCAGAATAAACACGAAATCTCAATTAAGGACAAAAAATATGTATGTATTTTCCCTTTATTTACAGAAATTCTATACGTTTTCGTAACTCGCTAGAATATTTTTGAGGACACGGTGGCGCTCGAGTTGTACAAATAACGGAACTATATACAAGGTGCCCGTGAGCATTGCGAGACATTTTAACTAAGTATTCCTGGTAATATTTAGAAACTAAAATGTCATATAAAATTTTCTGGATTAGGCCTAGTTTCAGAGATAATTAAATGTTTTTCGAAATCATTCTTTCACCATTAGTCGGTACAAAACCAATTTTGACTGCGGTATTGCCACTTTGAGGTCTAGTCTGGACATACCTATTGATTGACATCGAAAAATTAAAAAAATGTATTCGAGAGGCTACCCTCAAATAAAAATAAAACTTTTTAGTTAATTTTAGGTTATATGTTTATCAATAAAAATTACGTTTTATGTACAGGAGTGTTCAAAAAAGGGGAAAAAAAAAACAAAAACTTTTTTTGTCGAATTTCACAAAAAGTCATATAACATTTTTTGCTTCTGTTGCCATCAGGAAAGCACCATTAAAATCTCTCGCAATGCTCACGGGCACCTTGTATAAGTATCCAAAAACTTAAATCAAAATCTGAGAAAAATCAGAAAAAAAAAACGAAAACAACATTAAATATTTAATGCCATATTTAATGTAGTTTTCGTTTTTTATTTGTATGAAGAAATAGATAGGTAATATGAAATAGTTTGTTTTGCTCTGTCCATAAATCTAGTATTAAGTATGGATTGGGCATGAGTGGTGGGAAGAACTGACAGAACGTCTTATGTATCTGTCAGTAGGATTAGCGAAAAAGCGATATTATTGTTTGTCCTTGTCACAGTCTCACTTTTTTTTTTAATTCCCCAGTTAAATTGAGCAAGATGATTGGTCGGATTATTTGTTGCCCACCATATCCGAATAATCATCTTACTGTGTTGCGTATGTTCTGTCCGTCACGGACGCACGCGTATAGCACATCTATAGGATCCTACCATCTATGCCTCTGCACATCTACAAATGCATAACATCATAACTATCATAAATATCACACGTATCACACATTAACACACATACACATACATATTCAGTAATACACATTTGTTTTAAACATATATTGAGATACACTAACTATGATAAAATATTCAAAGTTCGTTTTCGTCCCATTGTCATAAAAACCGTCCCTTTTCAGATTACACACCGTCCGAAATTGGAGATATGCGCTGGCAACACTGGTAAGTTGTCGACTCGACGCGCCAGCGCGCTCGTATCGGGCAGTCAGCTGTTCGACCTTGTGTGCAATAACAAAATAACCTAACCCAACTCTCAACATGGATTTCAACGACAAAGTTGTGTTAATAACCGGTGGCAGTTCAGGAATTGGAGCGGCTACCGCTATTTACTTTGCCAACCTGTCAGCAAAGCTGGTATTAGTTGGCCGTAAAGAAAATAACTTGCGAAGAATCGCCGCATATTGTGAGAAAGTAAAAGGAGTAAAACCTCTCACTATAACCGCGGATGTAACTGAGGACGCAAACGTAGAGAGGATCATCGACGAAGCCGTGGGACATTTCGGGAAGCTGGACGTGTTGGTCAACAATGCGGGCGTTTTTAAAGCCGGGTGGAATGAAAAATTCCAATATGGATAACTATGACACGATAATGTCTACGAATATGCGCGCCGTTTACCACCTAACAATGCGGGCTACGCCTCATCTCATTGAAAGCAAAGGCTGTGTCGTCAACGTGTCGAGCATATCAAGTACGAAGCCCAACGCTTTAACCATAGCTTACAATGTTTCGAAGGCCGCATTAGACCAGTTTACAAATGTGTAGCTCTGGAATTGGCGGCAGATGGTGTTCGCGTTAACTCGGTGAACCCTGGATTTGTAAAAACGAATATCCTGAGTGATACGGGATTATCGGAAGACCAATTGGAGCTGGTTGTGCAGAACATTGTCAACAACATGCCGCTGAAGAAGCCACTGCAGGCCGATGAGGTCGCTGGCGTCATTGCGTTTTTTAGCGAGCAACAAAGCTAAAAGCATTACTGGATCTTGTTTCGTAATAGATGGGGGCAGCTTATTAAAGTGAAAGAATTTTAAGAAATAATATGAAATCTCATAATACATACCTTCTTACCCTTCTTAGGTTCCTATCTTAATTAGATTTCATTCGTACGATTCGGAACCTAAAAGTAGGTACTTGAAAAGTCTACTTCATACAGTAATTTATTATTATCTAAGTATAATGTATTATTAATTATTAGTGCCATTGATTAATCATGTATTCCTTTATAAATAAAGAATTCTACGTTATAAGTACTGTTTTGATTTTCACAGTTATAGCCGTTTTGGCTAAAGTAATGTGGTCCTTGAAGGTAAATTCTATATTATACTTACTTATAGTTTGGTCATAAGTTCTGTCACAAAGGTTTTGACTGATAAAATGTAATACATACAAAACTTTTAATGAAAGTTTGCCATGATTTGAAAGCTTGTTTTATACTGATCAAAACGTAATATAATTAGTTTAAAATTTAGATCGCGTCTTGATTTACTAGGTACTTGTTTACTTTGGGATTATCGTTAGACGCGAATACGCGGCTGGATTGTGAAAAATTATACTTTACAGAAGGGAGTAAATATCAGTGTCACATTCATAAAATAGGTACAATTGTTTATTTGTATAAACCTACTTTATCAAAACGTTATTTTAGCACCAGGATTTAGTTCTCCAACTAGTCTGTACTTCAGCTACCTATTACCCTTCAAACTTAGAATAGGTTTGACTGCCATCCAACGAGTAGGTTTGGTAAAACACGTACAGTTGCAATTTGAGCAATCCAATACATATGAATTAGATATTTTAAGAAAGATAAAAGATCCAGCTTTTCTTTTATGTTCAACCATGTAAAAAAAAAAAAAAAAAAAAATAGTATGGAAGGTAGAGGCAAGGAACAGAATCTCCTTAGGCAGAACTGTTGCAAATGTGTCCAGCTGTCAGCTATAAATAATAGTTCCAAGTCTCTCCAGAGTAGCGCTAGAGTAGCTAAGAACCTAGGCGTTATTGACGGAGTGAAGTGCGCTGTCTATGATTAGATTTTTTTCTCAAATATTCTAGGTATTGTAGCGCCACCTATTTATGGTTTTTTGTCGGACACTTTTTAGTATATGAAGATTCTGTTCCTTGCCTCTACCTTCCATAATAAATAGGGATCAAAATCACCTCGAATAGGTCGCGTATTTTTTGCATTTCTTATTATAACATTTTTCCGAATATTATATAGAATTATGCAAAACTGAGACAGTAAATTGCGTTACTTTGTAAGTAATTCAGCATTAAATAAGCTTTTAACCTATATATATATTATATATATATATATAAAGGGATCTGTAGGGGGAGTCCGGGAGATATGACCAGGTGGGAGAGTTGAACCACGACAAATATTTCAATTCAAATTTCGCGCCACCGACGCCGTTGACAGCTCATGTCGTACTTTAACAGAAGGCGCAACTTTTGGCGACGCCATATTGGCCGCTATTAGTCTGGTTTGGAAATGACTGGAGTAAACGTGGTTTCGCTGTCGCGAAGTGAAAAAAATTACAATTTTATATTTTTACACTATTTTGAAAATTAAACAGGTGAGTAGTATTATTTTATCTTATTGTACTTGTTGGTTAATGTAGTTTTACTAACAGTGATCATTTGTAATGTTTATTGTAAGAGTATAAAGAAAACATAATCTATATAAAGTAAAGCGGGGTGCGGGAGAGTTGAGCCGCATGGTGGTAGGGAGACATGATCAGTGGTTCAATTCTCCCACACTGTGCTTAAATAAGGGTTTCCTTTATTTTTATGCAGGCCAAACGTCAAAGGAGGTAAGAGGAAGGTGTTGCAAGATAGCGACAAGAGAAAAAAATCCAAAAATAAAATAAAAAAACAAGTGTTGTGTTCCTACCGGTGAGTAAGGTCGCCAGAGCTCAACGAGGGTACGGAGTGCGGAGTGTTGTACGGAGAGGGTCGGCAACGCGCTTAAAACACCTCTAGAGTTGCAGGCGTCCATAGGCTACGGTCACTGCTTACTATCAGACGGGCCGTATGCTTGTTTGCCACCGACGTAAGTTGCATAAAAAATGTTCGACTGTGTGGTTCCTGCAAAGGATAGGTATATTCACGAAGTTTGCGATGGGTTAACTGGCAAAGATGTGGACAAATTTATTTGACATGAAGAATTAGGTATGTTATGTAAAATGAAAAGGACCTTGCATGTGCCTTTGATAATTTGTTGACTGAATTGATCTCATAGAAATAATTAATAATAATAATAATTTAAAGATAATTGATCTCTTGAATTTCATTTAATGTTGCCGATTTAAAATTTTATAAAGTTTATTAAATTTTTATATTTTGTTTTATGGGTAAAAATACTTTATTACAACTACTTTCCTTTTTTAATAAATATATTGGATTAAACAGCAGTTTTTTCACTGTTTTTCCTACCTAACATATGTATAGTCATATCTCCCACACCCCCTGGTCAACTCTCCCATAGGTTGGGGAGACTTGAGCCAATACCCCGTTTATGAAAAATAGTTTTGCAGAACTTAAATTTTGTACTTTATCAGCACTTTGCTATGCTCTAAAGATACCTATTTAGATATGTCATCTATACACGAAATATCGAGTTGCTAACACTTACGGATAAACCTCTAGTGGCTTCTGAGTAAAAAGAGGTTCAAGTCTCCCGGACTCCCCCTACTTATAGCTTTTTTATCAGTCAAAACCTTTGTGACAGAACTTATGACCTGGGCAATGACAATGTAAGTACTAATTATCATTATCACACATTGCCAGCATTGCCTAAAGCGCACGTCAGGGTCGAGCCGCACCACGCCGAAGTTGCATACCTATTGGCTATAAGGTCGTAGGTATTTCTGCGCATTTTTGTAGGAAAACCATACATACTTACCTTGTCGAGAAAAGGGGATTGCCAGCAAAGAGTAAAGTATGTTTTTTTTTGAACCCCTAATGCAGATGTTTCATTAAGAAGACTGTAGAGAAGAGGTACAGACGCTGCATTTGACTAGGTATCGGTTTCCCTTCTTAGCGACCTACGTAGACCTATATTATGATTTGAAAATTATACCACCAATAATTTTATTTCAAAGTATTAAACATTAAAGTAAATTATTAACATTCCTGACAACATACCAAAAACAACCTACGTAATTTGGTCGGGTTATTTATTGCCTACCATAAACCATACTATATAAAAAAAAAATGGGACTCTGTGACAAGGACAAACAATAATAGCGCTTTCTCTGCTACTCCTATTGAAAGATACATACGACATGCCTGAGACACCGCTCATGCCCAATCCAGTTATGCAGGCTGAGCAAATACATTTTGTTTTTTAATTTTATTAAGTGCAAAATTTATTCAATATTTTGTCATAAATATATTATTCAGGGTTGGCAATTGTATACGAAAGATAATTTCTGCCAAATGTCTACCTCTAGCAGCAAACAATTTTTTCTCAAATGTTTGTGTTATTTAAAACACGTTGTTTGCTCGATTAATTTCGAGTAAAATGAGTGATTGGCACCCAAATTCCCAAAATTTTTACCTTATTTCTGTGGGGCTATCTAAAATAACGTGTCTATGCTAACTAGCTGATGAAATTTAAACAGTTAAAACCGACTATTCAACACGAATTGACTAAGGTAACGCCGAAAATGTGCGAAAATATGCTGAAAATTGCGAAGATAAGGACTTACATTTGCCTGCTGTTCTCTTTGAACTTAATATAGTTAAAATTTAAAAACAAAATGTTTACTTGTTATTCGCCCACCCTGCACTACATGGGTGTTTTCAGAAATAGTGTACGGAATTAGCGTAAGTTGTTAAGAAAAGTTAATCGCTGTCAGTTTTGAACGACAAGCATGAAATCTTTATTGGATCAACTTTTTGCCTTTTTTACACTGGAATACCCCTTATAGTTTATGAAATGAACACCAAAACCAATTTTTTATCGAACATTAATGCTTAATTGTCATTACAAAACTAACAGTGATTAACTTTTCTTGACAACTCTCGCTAATTGGGTACACTATTTTCTGAAAACTCCCAGATTCATGGTTGAAGTTGAAACAGACTTACTTATAGCAAATTAAAACAAATGCGTAACAACGAATAAGAGTATGTATAGGTACGGTAGGTGATACGGTATTACGTGTTACCTACGGACAGGGGATGTAGCTCAGTGGTAGAGCGTTCGCTTTGCATGTGAAAGGCCCCGGGTTCGATCCCCGGCATCTCCAATTGACAACATTACAATTTTCTGACCCTATAATTTTATTGGTTCTCTACATTTTAATTGAAACGAGGAATACACTAATAGTTTATTTTTTTCACTAGGAGTTGTATTGTATTAAATTTATAATCATTTTTTTTTTTAAATGGAAGGTAGTATCTACACCTTCCGTACGTCGTATTTAATTGACATCGTCAAATCCAATTTATCCAATATTATGACAGCTAATTTTTTTTCGTATTGAATGGCAATGGCATTTCACCTGTTGTGCCATAGAATTGGTAAAATCACAACATTTTTTAAATTCTTTTGTATTTTTTTAATAAACCATATAAAATTTTAATATATTGCAGTGTTCAGTAAGCAAACTACTTCTAAATCATATGTAAAATTTCAGGTTTTATAAAAATGAAATGTTGTCAATTTTTGCAGTCTGGAAATCGTGACATTCATATATATAATATACCACAATTTTGGAGCCTTAGGACATGTTAGCTCTATGATATGACCGCTAAAGACGGCAACTGTCGCGCGCGGCTACAACTCAATACTTCATACATAGTCTGTCAAGCCATTTCCGTCAGTAAATAAACGCGGCACATTTAAAAAATGTAGGCTTGAAGGGTTATCATCCCATAGAACATTGGAATTTTGCGCCTTATTCTACTGACAAACTTGTTTGACCGGCTATTTTCATTTCATTTAATTTTTAAAATATTCACATATACTTATATCCACCTTCCTGCATTCCAACATGCTACACGATGACACGCCATACACGATAGGCGTTCAGAGGGTTAAATATTCAGTAACAACACATTAAACGTGTTAAAATACCGAACCCATTTTTTTTTTGTAAATAAAAACCATAGGTGACAATTTCATCTTCAATTCAATTTATTGGGTCAGGACTTATTTTGCCGTAAGGCCATTAGGGTATCTGGAGGCTAAAAATAGGCGACTTAATGGATTATATTGTAACTGGGAATAAAACGTTAATGCAAATGTAGATTTCGACGATTCTTTGGTCATCTGTTTTAAAACATCTTAAATTACAAACCGAACATTTATTACAAAAAATAAATTACATCGCTCGTAATAAGATTAAGCATAAAAAAATTGTCAAAACAACATCAAAAATGTCGTAAATGAATGAAAACAAACTGGGAATTACAATCATCGAGAATAATTTAAATTTCATTAACAGTTATATCATTGGATCATATTACATACGAACTACATACCTTATGCTCATTTCGTTATTTGATTTACATTTTTTTTAATAAATTAACAGCAACCAATCAAGTAAAAGGAATGAAGATTATAATTAATTTGTATCCGTAATTTTTTCTCTTTTTACTCTACGTTTCCGATCTATCGCATATTTTGAACACGATTCGATTAAGTCCGGGCTCATCCCGACAAGCTAGAGCTAGCAACACTAGGTATACAGTGAACACATCGTAATTTAGAAAATACCTACTATAATTTTCTCATTATTCTTCACATTAAAATCACGAAGTTCTTCTAAATTCACATCCACTATAGACATTTTGTAATAGAAAATAACTTCAGTACAAGGCTACGGGTATCAATTTCATAGAAATTTATTTAGACGTAGGGTTCGTATGGGTACTTTACTGAGCTCGGACCTCGCTCTACTAAAAATGAGCAAGCCAGTACGAGCATACGCGCCCTCATACTTACACCTATATTTTCTTCTCAATTACATTCTAAACAGACAACCTATTATGCTATGTCTTTTCATACAGGATACAGGCATTAAGGTACTTTACGATTTTTTTATTCTTAACTTTATAATTTTTACACCATAAATAGAGGGATGAGAGATTTCAAGACAGGAATGTAAACCGGAGCTCTATCGATAATACGACACATCGAAAAGGAAATCTTACACGGCTAATTTAAGTCTAACGACGAATTTAAGCTCTCTCATCGAAGACTCAGAGTCCACACTCCGTTGGCGCCCTACGCGCGGGCGAAATTGAAGAAGATGAGTATGAGGTCGGCGCCGGGGCGCCGGACGCCTTCGGACTTGGCGACGGCGCTCCGGTAGAGCGCACATTCCTGTTCAGATCGACAGCCGGGCTCGCAGGCGGGCTGGCGGCAGGCGGCGAGGCGGCGGTAGCGGCCGCGCGGGCACTGCGCGAACACGGCGGGGCGCTAGGCCCGCGGCTCCGGCACCGCGCGCTCGCTGCGGACCAGCAGCGCGTCCCCGCAGCGGGGCACCGAGCCCGCGGAGCCGCTCTCGGCCGCGGGGCTCGCGACGGACGGCACGGACGGCCGCTCGGAGGGCGGCGGCGACGGAGCGTCGACATCATTCTGCAACGATCCAACGCGCTCAGCACCGCGGCCGCTCGCTACAACACAGGCGGGGCGCGGGCGGGACCGGACGGGCGGGAGGGGAGGGGACGGGACGCACCGTTACTCACTCGCTCACAACGCCGCTTTACGCCTCGAGACCACTGTCCCCGACGTTCTACGTTCGCTTTCCGAATCAGGTACGAGATCAATTTTCAAAATGATACGTTCGAGAGACAGTAATCTGAAGTTCGTAAAGCTACGCGTCGTATCTAAATATTTGTGCTGATGACAATACTCATGGGCGTGGCCTAATTCTATGAAAACAAACATTGGAGAACAAAACAATATATTTGGACTAGAAAGAACAACTGACACTACATTTACTACAACTAATCTTAATTATCGGATTAGTAGCTTTAGCTGAAACTACGAAGTTGTTAATGATGGCTTACAAATGGATCCCGATATCAGTTATGATTTTTTTTTATTAAGTAGTGCCAAATACTAAATAAGTACTACTAAATACGTATGAGGCCTAGAACACATTAAATGCATGTTCAAAACTTTAACCATTGATGTTACTTCGTAACAGAAAAAAGGAAATGTGTCACATATTGAAATACTTATTGCGCAGATAAGCTTTGGTGAAATAACAAGGATTTGAACATGAATTTAATGTCTATTCAAAGAGCGTTGGACGATCAGCACATACCGCGAGCGAATGGTGCCAGGTTAGTTGTCCCTTTCCTACACGCCTTGATAGACAAGGCATACAGCAATTCGCCACGACTTTCTTTTAGGTAGTAGTCAACGGTAACTGTCAGTGTGTTAGTTTAGAAAGAGACGAGTGGCTTAAAAAAGGATCAAAAGAAGGCCGCAGCCATCCACGGCCAAGAATCGGACACACACACGACAGTTATAGGTTGAGTATAAAGCACTCAAATACGTAAGTATTTTTAAGTAGAAGCACTTCTTTCTAGTAAGGCATATAAGGTCAAAGATGGTTATGGTCAAAATTCTTTACAAATGTCATCATGCAAACGAACCATATTTATATTGATAGATATTGTATCTATGGCTCAATTTATAGCTAGACATCAGAATTTTACTACCATGATGTACCATGACGATAGTGTATCAAATTCTTGGATGTGGCATTAAACACACCCTTTAACACATAAGTAAGATAAACTGAAATGATAGCGGTATGGACGTGCCATATTATATTCCAAACAAATAAATTCAATTGTTATTTTGACGTTAAAGATTGTGTTCAATTTCTTCAAGTTTACAAACTAGAAAACATATCCAAACCCATGCAAAAACGTAAATGAATGTTAGTGCTTAAAAATGAGTCAATAGCAAAAGCATATTAGAATATAGCGTAAATAAATGCTAAATACATACATATCTTAATTATAAATGATAATAAAATAATAATGTACTAAACAATAGTTATCTAAGTATTATGACCTATAATTATTTCCAATGTTTATAATGAGAGAACAACAATAAAGTACAATAAGTACATACATTATTGATACAATCTGTTTTCCTATTTTCTAGCGACTAGAAAAAATGATATGTAAATCTATTCATAATAATCAATTTATTTTACCTGGTAAAAGTGACACGTTGAGTCTTATCTTAAATTCTATTTCCGAAATAGTAGCTTACTAAAACCAACATACAGTTTTACATAAATATCTACACGTACTAGATAATAATTTCACCTACCTAAATACTGTAACATGGGTAAAGTTTTATAAAAGGATAAGGCACCAATTATTGTACAATTATCTATATATAAAATTCTGTATAACATTCATTCGGTCCATGCGTAACCAAGTACGGTATAATATATTTGTTGGTAACGATACTTTTGACAGCTATTTCTTTTTCTATTTTCGAGTAACAACTACCAATATAAAATTTTGAAACTTTGATGAAGTACTGACACAGGTTTCTAAATTTAAGCAAATACATTTGTAAACGAACAACGTATAGCTGTCCTGGTATACATTTCAGTGTCAAAACACTGGGCTATTTAATCGCAACTCGCAAGTATACGGTTGGTCTAAGTTGATGCAGGAAAACGAACTTCATCGAGTACGCGAATCATATTGAACCACCAAAAATTTAAAGACTGATGGTCCATACAAACAGCTGTATTTTTTTGGGCCAACAAGTACAATCGCGCTTTTCGCGTCGATAGCGGCAAGTTAAATAATGCGTCACTTCACGACATGTGTCATTATTAACGCAATAAATACGACCGTAGTACGCCTGCTGCTCAAACCTGTTCTTACTATGCGGTGTGAAGCCAATTTGATTTACGTACTGCAATATTTCGAAATATTGGAACGTTCCAATGAACTAAAACATTTACAAAATGTACCTACAATGGACAAGGTTTTGATCGAAAATACTATTTAGCTCTAAACCGAACACAACCTCGTTACAACGTTCTAGCATAGTAAAATAAACAGAGAAAAACAACGTCGCCACTTCGAAAAGATCTTGCATCTCATACTTCACCTCAAAGTTGCAGTGCAGAAACTCCGTATGCAATTCATACACAGTTACCGCAATTATCTTTGACAGTACAAGATAGGATTTTTTCAAATTAGTAACGTCAATCAACTTCATAAAAGAACAATAGCGAACACACACATTTTCACAAAGTTTAATACCACGTTGCATTGGTTTTGCTTTTAACAAATGGCAACTAGAACCGGAATTGTATCTCTGTAGTGTTAAAATAACTACTCATTTTACAAGCATTATCTTATTTTTAATATGTAACAAGAAAAATAATTCAAGTGTGTAGGTGTCTAATAATTTAACACATTGTTCGATTTACTGCGATAATTAGTTAGAGATTCTTTTTTGAAAATATACGTAGACTCTTGTTTGAAAATTTATTAACAATAATTGTTACTTGTGAACTTGTGTGCGGGGGCCCACGTCGCATTTTACTCAGTCTATACACTTTCCCCTTTCAACTATGCGTCTAGCTTACCAACATTTCCACTGCTATCGTCAGTCTTACGTCTATTTTTCTATAGCATCCCTATTGGGTACACCGACACGTTTACGTTTAAAAAAACATCTATTTCGGATTCACTCTTGGCGTTCCACTGTACTCGTTTCTCTACGCACTTACTGTGGGCGATGTGCTTACAACCCAAGTAGGCGCGCCTAAGCGCACTTGTCACTTTGCCCTGATGACCAGTCAATAAACAGTTTAAACAAAACAATCAATAAATGAATATTGATGTGAAATTAGTGTAAAAATATACTTCAAAATGCTTTCGCTATTTTTAATTGACGCAATGCTGATTGAAAAATCTTGTAAGAAAGGTAATTTGAGAGTTTTGGTGACAAAGTAATTTGAGAGAGAGAAATAACAACTGACCATTCAACAACCAGCGGATCCTATTTTTTTAATAGATGAGTTTTTCTACTTAAAGTTGACTTGCATTTTAGATTTTGGAACTTTTATATTATTTCCAATCAGAATCTCGTGATTCTCCTTCGATTCTAATAGGAGAAAAGACGAGTTCCAAAATTTTATACATTTTTCATTTTCCGTCTTGTTACGGGCATAGAAGGTTGTATTAAAACGTAACCAAATAGACCAAAAATATTGGGGGTATCAGGAAAAATAAAAAAAGCCTGGTGATTCTGAGTAGAATTAATATAAAAATTCCCAATTCTAATACAATAATTGGAGGTACAACTTTAAATAGAAATCCCCAGCTACCAGCTGTCAAAGAACCCTCCAAACAACATTGAAGTGAAACTGAAAATGTATTGTGCAGTTTAACTTCTAATCCTAATTTTAATGAAAAGAATTTCCAAGCTTATCCAAAGCTTTGTTCTCGCAAGGAGCTCCCTCTTCAGCTTCGCATGGAAAATCTTTTCGAGATTTGACTATCCTTAAAAACCTATATTATTTCGCACGCAAAATCTTTCAAACTTGAAAAAATGTCTATCGAATTGTGTTGTTTTCAAGGCTTTCGATATATTTTTCCCATTGTACTAGTTTTTATTTCATGCCACACTTACCAAAGTCATCAAATTCTGATCTTGACTTATTATAATTTTTTTTTTAAACTTTGTAACTAGCCTAATTCATATTCTCCCTTAGAAATATAATATTTTTATGTTTTTGAACAACACTTGTCTATTTTTTTTTGTAAACGAGCCAAAATATACGTGATTCTGATTATTAAAAATTAAGCGTGTAACATAAAACAAGAATTCGTCAGTAAAACCAATTTCAATAGACATTTTTATTAAAAACACGTTATCTAAAACCTAAATCACACTTTCAGACGCCAAATGAAAAACCAATGAAAAACAATGCCGCTTTGCGCCGTGACTCGTGATTCAGTTACAACTGACTTAGTATATCAAAGCATATGATCGATATAAGAAATATAATAAAAACATGCTCGATTATCGTAAAAACTTTTCTCACCACACTAACTCCGGATTTGCCCTGTAATGCACAGCATTTTAGTTCTGAAATATCTAAAACTTCTACTCTATCCTCAAAAACACTTTACTCTTCAGATAAGAGTCAGTCTATACAGCTAATCATCCGCTTGGATGGTGTAAATCTACAGTAGACATCAACAGTATAATAATGTCTTTAGCCAGTAAACTACTGCCATCGTCCTTAGGCTTGTTTCGTAAAAAAATATTCTTCAGGGGCATTGTCCAAGTGTCAGAAAGGCTAGGTGTCATAATGTCCATTGTCAACAGGGGGTAATACTGCAATGTTCTGCCGCCAGAGTGTAGCACTATAGTTCGTTTTATTAGCATTAGAAAAATGGTAAATAATCTTGACATCTCCTTTTAATGGAAAAACGCTTTTACAAAAATAGTTAATATTACTTATTAAAGCAAAATAATGTAAATAATCGTATATGATTTATATGTGTAACAATTTTCTGTAACTTATTTTTCAAACATGTTTTCTATTAAAAATACACGTCAAGATAGCTTACCTTCTTTCTAATGCTAAAAAACGAACTATAGTGCTACACTCTGGCGGCAGAACATTGCAGTATTACCCCCTGTTATATTTTTGACAAGTTTTCACAGATAATTTGTTACGAATAAATATGACATTGATTCATCAAGGCCGTTTATTTCCAGAGGGCTTACCACGAAACACGAAAATCTATCTCTCTATCGTTCGTATTATACGCAAGAGTGATAGAGGCAAATAACGAACTTTCTATTTTCGTGTTTCGCGGTTTCCTGTGTTTGTACTAGTGGCGCCCCCTACGCAGAGTTTTGCGCAATATTTCCTATTACTCTGA
This sequence comes from Cydia pomonella, assembly GCF_033807575.1. Classification (NCBI taxonomy): domain Eukaryota; kingdom Metazoa; phylum Arthropoda; class Insecta; order Lepidoptera; family Tortricidae; genus Cydia; species Cydia pomonella. The sequence continues at coordinate 11,780,406 of NC_084704.1, read as the reverse complement.
ATATAATAATGCCTAGATCTCGGGAAGTCCAGATGTAACAATAGCCAATGTTCACAAATCCGCATGTTAAGATGTCCTAATGTCAGAATAAATAGGTGTCACAACGTCCAAAATGTGAATTATTACAGTGGGCATTATAACAGTTTGACTTAATGAATGACCAAAGGACATAACAATACCAGACATTCTCGTATTAGGACAATATTACATTTGGACTTATCGCCAGTAGAACATTGTGACTCTGGACGTTTTAACACTTCGACGTATATGCCCCTAAAGGAAAAATATAACTTGTATTACAAGCAGATAACTCTATTTTAAAAGTATTTAAAGGAGAGGTCTCTGCTGCGTATTACAAGTTTTTAAGGACCTGAAGTTAATACTTATTTCATTAACATTTATTGTCTAACATTTGGCTACTTCTTGTTGTACACAAACTGGTATACTTCTACAATTAGGGTCAAGGCGGAAACAGCGGCTCAGCTCGAACAGCTCAGTCGCCCCAATATCGCTTCTCTCGTGTTGAAATTAGGTTGAATGAGCCACTGTACTCGGCTTTTTTCTATAGAGCCACTATTCCCTCCTTGGTCCTACCTATAATCCTGACCTACCATATTTTTAACATTATAAATGCAGACTCCGCGGTATGCAACGGAGTTGAAGCTATCTCTTTCATTTCCTAAATTTCTTGCCTAATAAAATTAAATAATCACCCTTAGCGGGTATCTCTCATTATAAATGTGATACATATATTAAATACACTCTTAAATATAAATATATAATATTATCGTAACAAATGTAAATAATAAGAAGGTAACGCAATGAAGAAACCCAAACCAACATATAAATAATGAATATTTGCAATCTTTACACAGCATGACATTGACATAACATGAAGATTGGATGACAAAATATCTGTTGGCCTCGTAAAGATTGCAAAAGAAAATACTAAGTGACGCCACCTTAAGTACCATTCCAATCGGATCCAGACATAATGCCGTCAAATAGTAATAAGTACAGAGAATGAATTAACCTTGGAATTGACTAGATGTCAGATATTTTCAATATCTCTTGGTAAGCCGTATAGTTCTGTAACCTTACGAGTCACACATTGACATATACGCTAACATCTACGTAACTTACTCTCTATGCATGTCGCTCGTACTCACATATTAGTAGTGCTAGCAAGATGTATAGAAAGTAAGTTACGTAGACGATAGCTTATTATGTCAGTGTGGACTGAGGACACCGTCAGTGACTCGTGGTACGGGTACAGATTGAATTTTAGTAAACAGTTAATTGCAAAACAGGAGACACTGTCGACTTATAATCTCATTTTTTTAAACTTAATATACTCGTTATATTTCTATTAACTTAATATATAATTCATTCTCCATTCCGTAGTTATCAAACATAAATATATAAAACGATTTCCCAAGTCATTACTACCACGAGGGAGTTGAGGGATTGCAACACAACTGGAATCTGATTCACGACAAATTGCAAAACATAAACCGAATAAACGCGTAATAAGCACTTCCTTCGAAATAAGGAGTTCAAATCGCGGTTAGGTGAATGGGTCAAGAAGTGCTGGCACTTACCTATGCCTAATTAACTTTGCGCAGTATTCCAGTAATATAACAGATCCCTATAGACACAATTCCGTGTGCCATAGAATTCCTTTTCTAGCAAAGTCTTACTGGATAACATGAACTAATATTTATATAATTCACATATAACAAACGTCCATGGAAATGAGTTTAATTGAACTCTACGGCAAAAAGAATGGCGTCCAAAGGTCACCACGCCACAAACGAGCAGAGATAGAGCAGCAGTCTGTGTGCGTGGTGCTGCAAGGTGCGCGCGGCGTGCGCCAGCATAGTTACCTTCAGCGGCACGGGCGGCACCTCCAGGTGGTAGCCGATGTCGCACAGGTTGCGGAGCAGCAGCAGCCCTGCAACCGGAAGTGTGCCATGTCCAGTTAACGTTGACGATTGACTCGATTGTCACACAGAAGCCTCTCAATGGCCAAAGAAGTTCGCCGAGGTTATGTCGCATTTTAGTGAGGAATATCCGCCTCACGTTTATTAATGGATGGGCTCGCTCACAGTCAATCACAATTCTTATTGCTATGTAGCTTACATGTTTCAAAATTTATGCCAAATCGTCTCTCAATCGCCAAAGGAACTTCATTGCATGGCCCGCTAAAATGGTTAAAAAAGTTTTGCATGCGATTTGTAAGGGATACGCAGTTCATTTCTTAAGAGTAAATTAACTCATCCACAGACAATCTCGAAGCTTGTCTTGTCCCCATACAAACAAGACTTAAATCTCCCACGCGCTGAGGCAGTTGAGGTAATATTGAGTGTTATTCGTGGGGATATCAACTCCATGTCAGACTTTGTGAGCTCGTCCTCTGCCCGGATGACTCGTCACCAAACTCATAAAAGAGAAAAATCTTATCCGCTTCCCTGTTGATGCCGTACCGCCCGCCTCTCCCGCGCCTCAAAGAGCCGGTTGTAGTAGCGCGGCCCGCTGAGGTAGTGATGAATGTTATTCGTGGGGATATCCGCTCCATGTCAGACTCCGTGAGCTCGTCCTCTGCCTGAATGACTCGTCGTCAAACTCATAGAAGAGAAAAATCTTACCTGCTTCCCTGTTGGTGCCGTACCGCGTCTCCCACGCGTCAAAGAGCCGGTTGTAGTAGCGCGGGCCGCTGAGGTAGTTGAGGTAGTGGTGAGTGGTCTTCGTGGGGAATATCCGCTCCATGTCCTCGGACTGCGTGAGCTCGTCCTCCGCCTGGATGAGGTGTCGCACGTCGTCGGGCGTCAGCGTCGACAGGATGTCGCGTAAGTACTGAAATATCATCGTTAACGCAGTTGAGGGACCGTTCGCAATCTTTATTGCAACGAAATAAGATCTGAAATAAATGTCATATACTAAGAAAAAGTGACCAAAGCCTCTAGTGCCCCAGGCTGTAATCGAAACAGCGTCCTCTGCTATCGCGGCAGGTGCCTAAACCACTCGGCCACCGGGGTCACGGCAGCATTGGTCGAATTTTTCCAAGTATATGCATTTCTTAATGAAGGCTTACGGCGCCCCCTAGCCATCTGTAAGGTAGAACAGTATGGTTCATACCTTCTAACTGGATCAACTCAGGTGATACCGAGCTAGCGAGAGAGATGGCGCTGCCAATCAATACTATTAAAAGTATTAGAACAAATTATGTATGTATGTATGTCACTTTATTGCACATAAACAGGTCACTTTATTGCAATTAAATTATTTTTAGAAAATACTTTAATTTGTTTTTATTTCAAGTAGAAACACTACTATATAAATTATAAACTGAAATAAATGTCATATACTAAGAAAAAATGACCAAGGCCTCCAGTGCCCCAGGCTGGAATCAAACCAGCGTCCTCTGCTATCGCGGCAGGTGCAGGTGGTGAAATAAGATCTATTCAAAGTCAGGTAACCCTTTGACTCTACGTCTATCGTGCGCGTCGCGTCATCGAGAACATTATCCGAATACACGAAGGTTAATAGCCGCGCGCGTCAGTCGACGTCTCTGGTGGTCAAAGGGTTAAGCGGGTTGCTGTTAGCATGATATTTAATAACGGAAAACTCAACATGAAGACCCATTTTATCATATAAATCGTTTCTTTATAACAAATGTGTGTTTAAGTAAAATGAAATAAAATCTTACCAAATCTCTTTCTTCCATATTAGTGTAAATAATATGCTTGTCTCTCTCTTCTTTAGACAAATACACTGTATATAATCTGCTGTCGTAAGGTAATCCACCCTAAAGAAAAAAACATTATTAGTAAATACCGTACCTAAAAATAATTAACTAATCACGCATCAAGGCAAGCCTTTCCGTAAACCTTTCCGTTCCGGACATTCCGTTGCCGTCATATAAAGTCAATAAAATTAGCCCGGAATCGATATTAGAGTCGAAAGAGCTCGCATTTCGAAGTAGAAATAACAACAATTTTCCAATGAAAGTAAAGTGGTGTGTAGAACGTTAAATAAAAAGAGGCAGGGCCGTAGCGAGTAGGGTCGAATACTGACCAGCTTGTGCGGGCGCTCCTTGACGAGCATGTCGAGGTTGACCTTGAGCGGCACCTGGAACTGCGCGATGTTGAGCACGGCGCGCACCAGCGGGCCCTTCACGTGCGTGTCCAGCGGCGACGCGCTGTGCAGGCTCGGCGAGATGTTCACCTGCACACACACGTGCACGCGTTACCCTCTCGCGGCCAGCTTTAACGAACACCTACACGTACGATGCTGATGAATGCTGCTTACCGCTCCCCTCGTACGAGCATTATTCAATATTACCTCCATGACATAATGAAGGACGACATCTGCCAACAAGCTGGAGGCGTTGGGAGATAAAAATGCCCGTGTGAAAAAGCGGACACTATAAAGGCTACCAAAGCAGTCAGATTAAGAATTGCGAATATCGCCGCTGCAAGTTAATAGAGTAATTCCTAAAATATCTAATTACATTGGCAAAAAACTGCAACATTACGATCTTTTTGAATCGAGAGTGACTAGACATCTTGTAGGTAAGCATGCTCCATCGTAGACTGCATCGGCAGTTACCATCAGGTGAGATTGTGGTCAAATGCTTACCTTACCAACAATTAAAAAAAGCAAGGAATTTATAAAGTCACTTTATTTTATATAACAGATTATATATTATTCTCTCGTTACGTTATGGCTTACTCCCTTGTCAATAATTAAAATTATTTTAACTTCAAGGTAATTTTTATTCCTGGTATGTTTAGACCCCTCAGAATCAAGGTTGTATTTCAAACGGTCGGGCAGTCTATCACTGAACTTACCTCCAACAACCACGGTTTCAGATCCTCGTCCAGCAGTACATCGATGCCGAAGAGCTCGTAGCAGTTGTACCGCGAAGTGATGTTAGCTTTCGTCAGCGAACTGATGCTAGCTTCGCCAGAGATCACAGTCTTGATAACGAGGTCCTTCATTGAGTTCCATAGTGCGTCCGTATCCACGTTCTTCTCTGATTTTAAGTATTGGAACAAGCTTTGAAGCGTCCTGAAATGTTATTACTTGAATCAATCACCTTCATCTTTTTCGTGATAAGTACAATAAGGTGAAAGAAAAATAACACCTGTAATGACTTTTGAACACTTTGTTATAAGCGTAATTCACGGTGCCCTATTGATTCCCCGAGAAAAAAAACGCCGATTTTCGTTTCGCAGATAACGTGTCGCCGATCATCATTTCACAGAGTAATTAATTCGTAGATGTAACTTTTGGTAGATTCTTAATTCGCCTACGCTTCAGTTCGCTTCTGTGTAATTAGGTAGAATATTTATTGGGCGAATTTCATTTGGCAGAGTAAGTGGTCGTTTCGTTTATGCAATCTTTAGTAGAGTATATCTGCTAAAAATTGTCCGGGGAATCATTAGGTACCCGTAATTCACACATGATACGCTCATGTATCTGTCATAATCATCATTATCAGCCAAAGCAGCATAATAACACATGCCATAGTGACAAAAAGTGAGTAAGAGTACATTTCATTTGGAAACGCCTAAAATAATAATCCTATGCTATACCATATACAATTTGTCAATTTGTTGATGGCTGTGGATTATGTGGATTAATATTTTCTTTAACAGAACAGTATTTTGACTTTATTTTACACATTCCTAACGTATGTTTATTTTAATCAAACCTTATTCTTAGTTATAACTATATTCTCACCATTTGTGGCCCTCGCAGGCCGCGAAATCTTCGTTGGGCGTGTAGTTCTTGGACAGTCTGTTGATGGAGTAGTTGGTTAGGTGCATGTACCTATCGTTGAGTGACGTCAGCTCATCGTTGTATTTCACTGAAATTGTGATTTTCTTTATATCAAATGTAATAATGGATCTCAGCAGGTCTTAAAAATTCGGTTTTAAATCTCTTGTTTCAAAAGTAATCCTCTTTTGCTTTATGTTTTTACCCCCAGGACCACATGTTTCTCAGAGATGCTAAAAGTGCGTTTTTCATAAATCGAACAAGAGAAATGCCTAATTTTTTTTTTATGATAGAGGAGGCAAGCGATCAGACGGATCACTTGATGGTAAGCGATTACCGCTCATAGACACCTGCAACACCAGAGGGGTTGTAAGTGCGTTGGCGGCATTTAAGTTAGGAGGACGCTCTTTTCTTGAAGCTTTGAAGGTCGTATAATAACATGTTACTTAATGAGGTATATTTTGGACACAGATCTGCACATGTTTACCTGATGCAAATCTGGCGAGTCCGTCCTTGAACAAGTATATCCTGAGCGGGTGCACGGACGTGACGAGCACGTAGAGGCGCATGTCGAACTTGTTGCCGTTGATGAGGTACGGTTTGGACACGTAGCGCTGCACGACCACGGGCCGTTTCTTAGGGATCTGCGTCCAGCGGGAGACCACCTTGATGCCGGTGCCGCGGGCGGATGCCGGCTGGCGAAGGACGAAAGGAACTATTCAAGCTGTGCACACTTGATATCTAACTTCATTTTATAACCTTTTAAATCATACAAGAAACAAACCGAATAGGTTCACCATACAATTTTATTTTGCAGAAATCTTCGAAAGAATAGCGAGTGAAGTTCTTACGATCAAGTAAGTAAAAAAATGACAAAATGAAATTATTTTATTCTTACCGGTTTGATGATCCACCTCTCATTATTAGCTGCATACTTTTCCCAGTCATACTTCAATAACTTCAAGTCGTGCGGCAGGACATACGATTTGGGCATGATACCAAACTCTTTGTCCCCAAACTTGGCCACCAGCTTCTGCAGGTTTCTCCATAAGCGGTCTTTGCGGCCGATTTGGAAGGTGCCCGGGAAGTGGTTCATTTTCTGGCCGTCTTTGATCGCCCTAAACATTAGGGACTTCATGTGTTTGCCCCATATACCGATCCATTCTACCGTTTCTGTAAAAATAAAAGGCAAAATAAGCATAACACTTTATTGCATGTACTCATTATTCTAAATGACATGACCAGATGCAGTTATTTGCATCAATTTGTCGGACGAACCGAAAGCGAGGACGAAGAACACGCAATCTTAGTCGCCCGTTGTCTATACTTACAACAATATGTAACTATATATTCAACTTTTTCTTTCTTACGCTCATAATGCACTTAACCCCTTTCGCAATGAGAAATTGTATAGGTATATCACATAATTAAATAATACCTTCTTGAGGACATTCGGCAGTGTCACACTCGCTCTTAACAAGCCGGAAGCCCGAATTGGTGAGTGTTTTTTTGACGACTATAGGTGTAATGCTGGTGAGCTTCCACTTGAGGTGCTTCTGTATGGGCGCGGGGATCTTCTGCGCCGTCGCCTCGTCGTAGCTCACGAACTTCAGGTACGGCGGCACGCGCGGGAACAGGGACTGGCGCAGGCAGTTGGTTGCGGTGTCGGGTATGCACAGAGGTGATTCTGGAATTCAGAAAGGTTAACATCCTTACTTAGTTTTCATGTTGATAATTGCCAAAAATAGAATAGTCTTATTGCTGGGCTGTATAAAAATAACAATTTCGGTAGACTACACGGTTCAGGAAGGATATCTATCCTGATTTATTTCTACCTTAATAATCATTCCTAATCACTTTTAAGTAACAAGACGCAATTAATTATACAGTCAGCTGCAAAGAAATTCCCTGAAAAAAATAGAAAGTAAATAGAATTTCGTCTAGATATAAAAATAAACTTCGCATTTACTGTGAATGTTCATTACTTCTCAATAAATATTCGCAGTATATTCAAAGTTTCGGTAGGAATGTTGTATTAGGTCAGTTCCGACCTAATTTATAACTTTGTTGACAACTGCTTGGCTCTCAACACCTCCCACTTCGCCGAACGACTTTACGTGATTTGACAAGTTTATGGGATCTTTTACTACTATTACCAACATTACCAGAAATTAAAATACTAAATGAACGAATAACGAAGATTTAAAAATCTAGCATTATACTACCTATAATAAGGATACACACAACTAAATCTAAAATAGTGAAGCACATAACTTTTCAATAGGCGGGTCCACACAGAGCGAGCATACGCGCGAGGCAATGTTCACGCGCACAAATGTTAGTGTAGACGTGCCTCGGCCGAGGCAGCGCGCTCAGGCGAGGAAAACGCGCGCGCCGCCTCGGCCGAGGCACGTCTATACTGGCAGTTTTGTGTGCGAGGAAATTGCCTCGCACATACGTACTCACTCGCTCGCTCTGTGTGGACCCGCCTATTCATTTTCCTTTTGTTATCTGGGCATTTCTATTTAAAGTTGTACCAATTTTTTCGTTTTAGCGTTGGGATTTTTTATATTATTTCTACTCAGAATCAAGAGCTTTTGGTCCGTTACGGTTACGGTTTCCAATAGAACCTTTTATGCTATGACCGTAAAAAACGAAGAAATATTGTTTTTTGAATGTCGGGGTCACTTTTTTTTTCTCGTATTAGGATCGAAATAGCTCATGACTCTGAATAGAAATAATATAAAAAATCTAAAAGCTAGTTGGGGGTAAAACTTTTAATAGATGGGCTATTCAATTTTTTATACATTATATGACAAAATCTATTACACATTAAAACAGTAATAATAAATAGCAGTATATGAACTAGACTTGATGAAAGAACTTGCGTAAATGTATAAAAATTTGATACTGAAGAAAAGTGACGCGAACCTTTACGAGTTGGAGTGTATTTGAAAGGATTTGTCGTATGCAAAGCTGTGAAGAACATTTCTTCTTTGATGTGAGATTTTTTTTCTGGAACTGAAAATTGGTCAATGTAATATTTTATTCGTTTATTATAGTATAGAGAGAGACACAACGGTTTACTAAAATCCTACTGTATTAAGCTTGAGCTTTTAGAAGGAATACAGATTGAAGTACTACGTATCAACCTGCCTACCTTGCCTAACTCTGACTTATGAAGAATAACCAGAGAACAGGAACACCTATACATAAAGAAAGGGGTATCTCGCCCTCGCCTTTTTCTAATTGTATTAATTAAAGAGGGACGGGTAGTCTATCTCGCGGGCGAGATACTGTCGCGCCACTCCTGTGCTAGCCACGCAGACGCGGAAAAAGCATTGGATTGGGTATACCCTGGGAAGGAAACCTGACACCCACCTATCCAAAGTGGCCCTGACCTGGAAGATGCCCGGCAAACGGAAACAATCGTCTTTAATGACTACTCGCCGTTCCGAGCAAGAGTTGGGTGCATTGGGGTTGGGGTGGGAGGAGGTTATCCTAACTGCCCAGGACCAAAGTCAGTGGAAGAATATATTTGAAGCCCTACAAGCAAAGAAGAAAGAAAGATTCTACCAACCAACCAACTCGCCGATGATGAAGTTGATGCTATCCAGACTAACTACTAGTCATTTTCTTTGTCGTTGTCTGACCTAACCTGACGAATCCGACCAATAAAGGTAGTGCGAATATCTACAGTACAAAGTAAATATTCATGTAATCTTTACCTTTCGCTTCTAGAACTTTCTTCGGCGCGCTAACCCCGTTGGTCTTCGGAGTAAGTTTCGCGGAGGGCGGGCTTTCGACGGAGTCGAGCTTGGGTGGAGGTTTCTCTTTCAGCACGTCGATAATGTCCGTCTCCATCTGCCAGGCTCCGTCGGTGTGGCCGTCGGGGGAGGGGGAGCGGCTGAGCGCGCTGCGAAAATTGGGATCAATTAGTAGACGCAAGTTTCCTTAAAACTATAAAGTTTTTGCAGACGGTATGTGACGTTAAGCTAAGGCTTATGTTATGATAACGAGTAAAGTAAGACGGCCGAGTAGTTAAACATGGTCTAAGTATTTAGCTACATAAATTCGCGCCTGATAATTTTATTCTGTTTATAACAGGTGTTCCCACCTGGTTTGTTAATAGCCGGGTCCACACAGAGCGAGCATACCCGCGAGGCAACTTCCTCACGCACAAAACTGCTAGTGTAGACGTGCTTCGGCCGAGGAAAACGCACGCGCCGCCTCGGCTGAGGGACATCTAAACTGGCCGGTGTGTGCGTTAGGAAATTGCCTCGCGCGTATGCTCTCTCTGTGTGGACCCGGCTAATAACGTAACTTCGGCCTTGTTTACTGTAAGCATATTCGGTTTATGCTTCCTCTTAATAATTTTTTTCATCACTACTTTTCTATAGCTCCCTTGGGGAGCTTAACTAATTTTCGTTCCGCTACTTAGACAGCGGGCACAACGAAGGGCTCTATGTATAATTACATACAATTATGTAAGGAAACCTTAGGAACTTTGTTCTTCTTCAACTTGACCTTTTTGCCGATACTGACGATCTTCAAAAAAAAGTATCAAAAGTGTATGAAGAGCTTTTTATGGAAAAGTATTATTTTATTCTATTTTACACAATCAACACCGTGTTCCTAACTTTGGTTTCTTTTAATCAACCCTTATTTTATTCCTCTTTTGGAACTTTATTCTCACCATTTGTGGCTCTGGCAGGCCGCGAAACCTTCGTAGACGTTTTTGCCGGTATTGGCGACCTTCTCAGGTAACGAGTAACGGATAAGGAATGCTTCCGCTACTAATTTTGTAAGGCGAGGCACCGACTTTATAAGGACACGAGTAAGTATAGGCTCATGTTCGGGACGGAGCTCACGGTAATAAGTACTCACTCTTCCGCCTCATCTTCCCCATGGTTGCACACGGTATGAGAGACTTTGGGGACTTTGATCTTCTTTGACTTGACCTTCTTCTTGCCGGTCTTGACGACCTTCTTCGGCACCGGCATTGAGGTCACTGAGCTCACCGGCAGGGCTGGGCTGATGGCCGGGCAAGTGGGGGTCGGCGATTGCTGTAGGTTCTGAAAAAAATCGGCGTATAAATTAAACTCATTTGTAATACGAGTGCTGGTTCAACAGATTTTGTAAAACAAAAACAATAAATTACATTAAATAAAACTCATTATTTGACCTTTTATTATAGTACCTTTTGCCCGTTAATAACATTAAATATGTGTACAAAACGCAAGAGTTAAAAGTGTTATACATTAAATAAGTCAAGTAAGAGTGACCATAATTCGGACTTTAAATATATCCAGACTAACTAGTTACTGTTGCTAGTAGGGTAGGTCAAAAAGTGATTCATAGAATACCTTAATAATATCAACTTGCTATCATAATTTGATTTAGTTAGACTTCAGTAATCTAGTGCAGACAATAAAGTTCTTATGTTTTCTGGGCGACTTCCCATCCATGTTCACAATTAATTATCTATAACAAATCAATTAGTTACGGTAAGCCCTGGCTTGAAGAATCATTACTTAGACTATGCTTAAATGCTAAATTCCAGTTTGATTCTGATTAATTAATTGTGAAAAGTAAGTATATGCTTTATAAATTCGAATGTTTAGTAATAAATAATACTAATAATTGATATAAAGGGAATATTTTACCTATATAAATAAGATGCTTATATTATTATTATTTTTTATCTTTCATTCAAAATATAACCACGCACACGGTAAAGTACAATCACATATTTCTCATTACGAGTTTAAATTCAGCTTTCAAAGATCACGCAAACATATAATAAAACGAACAAATTTACATATGCAATTTTATTACAATTTACACACACAAAGTTCTGGGTTCAAGTAGCTATAAAAAGCAGCCGACAGGCTATGTCTGTCAATTTACAACTTATATGGCGTTTTGCTGTAGTCAATAACCTCAAATAACACGCGATTGTAACTACTTAACGATAGAAGATATACATGTATCTATCTATGCACGAAATGATGAGATCGCACGGTGTGAAATGTAACTAATAACTTTGTTAATTCAACAGTGACCACGATATTCCGGTTATTCTATGTTTATATGTTATACAAACATTTAAAATATTGTTAAGCGATCCTACCTTAAACAGAAACGAGCATTAACAGACTGACCTTGATTTTATCGCGGAGTTTATCGTAGTAAAATCAACGAATCGCGTAAAATAAACGCACGTGTTCCCACTCACAAACAGCTGAAAACCACGAGGTTTTGGCAACAACATAATAAAAAAAACTCACTTTTTCAACTATCAACGAAATGACCGCCATGTCACTCAGGTGTTTAGGGCTATAATTGCGAAACGAAAACTGTTTAACGGCGTTAACAGTGTTGCAAGAGTTTGTTATTCCGAACGTGAGTTTTATAAGCCGCTCTAGGACTCAGCTCCTCGGTACCTGAGGTAAGTGTGGACTTACGCCTGGATGGAAGCATCGGCGTTCAGAAATAAACCAGGTGTTGTGACTCAAGAGCACCACGCTGGAAGATTTCACTAACGAATTTGGCAAGCATTGCCGGTAAATTTAAAAGAAAAACTCATTGTATTACACCTTGCACACTGGATGCCGCTTCAAATATAACAGCACAAACATGTCAAGGTTGATGAACGGGTTAACATTTCGAACGCGAGTGACAAAACCCACTTTTCAGCACTTCTTTGATTTTTATAGTTTAATGGACCGTTAACATGAGTTTTTACAAGGATTTTTTCTTATTCAAAGGCACGTCAACTTGGATGGTTTATAGGCCGGTAAGAGACAGTTATCGCCATCACGCAAGTAACAGTGATAATGCATCGTATTGACATTTTGCTTATTTGGCACAGCGCCCAAACGAATTGATGCCACAATAATCTAAGGGGGACCGAATTAACTAAGACAATAGGAGGGGGTTAAACCACACTACACCAACTAATTCGGGACTATGATTCGCGGATAGTTTATAATAGGAAGTAGTTTCACGTAAACAGCATGAGTTGGAATGGGTGGGTGTTCAGAAGAATCGAACAAATGTTAGCTTGGCAAGTGTTGCTAGGAATGAGGTCAGAGGCCGTTGACCAAGATTGTGGGTTATGTATTTATAAAGGCATATTTTTAAAGCAGGTCACACGCTTTTTTCACAGGTAGGAAATTAGCCGTTCAACTGAAAACTGTACGTGTCATTGCTCATGCATTATCTTTAACTATTTGTTTATTTACGTTATTATGAGAAGCGTAATGCGTAAGTATATAATTTAGGAAAACAGCTAAACAAGTACCTTACGAGTATGGCTAGACGATTCATATACAATACTTATTTATTATTTTACAATAGTACGAATCATTTTAAGTATAATTCCACCGTATTTAACATGCTATTAAGTATGCCAAAATGTAAGCTAAATTAAACTATAGAAAAGTAAGATTTTTACAAAAGATTAGAATGAATACAACGATAAAATAAATGTAGATTACAGATAACTATACACCACAGTCCCGGCGGAAATGAATCGAAACTAATGCTCCGTACATTCAAAAATATACGCAATGCGCTATTGCGCTACTTCGCAATATTCTACATTCGATCCTTATCTTCCAGCAAGTTGTTGACCCGACTAATATGGTTCCGAAAATGTTAAACAACGTGAATTTACATATCACTGTTTATCGACAAAGAAAAACACACAATGCACTTACTTTGCGACAATTCGAAACTGAAAGTTTTTTAAACATCTTTTTGATCGAGCACATCTTTGATACCCACGACCGCTTAAATCAAAAGTTCAGTCAAGTGGTTTTAATCACCTGAACTATTAATCTAATAATAAACAGAGACTATCCACTTTACGTCGGTGAAGTTTGGTCACCTGCTATTAGGGCATGGTCACCTCTTGCACAAGTCAATCGGGCACGTCACGCGCTATAAAAACATTAGAACGTCGTCACCGAAAATAAACACAAATTCCTAAACTTCCGCGATTTATGTAAACAATTTACTTTGAGTAATTTAGCACCAATAAATCTCTGTAAGGACTCGCTTCGATAAACGTTGGATAGAACACTGTCGGAGAGATTATGAACGATGATACGTGTTTTATATGATAATATGAGACAGTTAATGCGTGCTTAGCTAGCTGATAACGTTAAATTAACTAGACTATACCGTGTTTGTATAAGGACGTTTTAATTATGCCATGGGGCGCGGTAAATGTCACGGACAGATCACACCCTGGTGTAGAGGCAATCTGATATACACGGTAACACTTCATTTTTGCAATTTAATTACGGTGCTAATTGCCATTATTTCTCTCCCTTTCTAGTTTATTGGCACATTCTTTGAGAGTGATACGTCAATTCTATTATTTATTCGGAGAGTCCACACCAACCACCAACAGACTTGGCTCGGTTGCCGTGTGAGTCATGGTATTGGTGAGATAGGACCCGTCTAATCAACGAGTGGTGACCGCTTACCAGATCTGATACGTATTAAGATACGTCTACTCTATAAAAGTGCGCTGTAAATTAAAAAAAAATGAAGCTATTAATCAAGACATATTTCCTGAAGACAATAATCACCCCAAGACGACCTAATTTTCGTCAGATATGTAGGTAGGTAGGTCATACCCACTTTTGCTATGGGGCGATGCACGAAATCGCAAAAAAAATACTTTTCCATACAAAACATCCGACGTCTTAAGAAGTCGAAAGAAGCCTTATTTGCGCCATTGCGTTATATAATACTTCTTAAAGACGGGGCTTTGGCTTTGCTTTGCGGGGCCAGCACACTGGTGAGCAGTGTTGGTCGAACGTTAATTAGAATTGACCATTAGCCATTACAAATTGAACCATAAATTGTAACCGTCCGTTACGCTTTGCGGTTCAATTTGTAATGGTTAATGGTCAATTCTAATTAACGTTCGGCCAACACTGCTGGTGAACACACGAATGCAAGCCAAACGTGCAGTCCAACGCAACTAGTTGCGACACTTGCGACCAATCGCGCGCGTGATGCGAACTCATCAACCAATCGCGTTGTGTCATTCCACTGGTGCGCACCAAACGAGAATGTTCGGTCGGAATTACATATATGAACAGGCCTATCTTTACTTTTGAAATCGTTGATTTGCGCCGACTTTGCGTCGGATTATGTCACACCAGATTAAAGGTTATTGGTTATATTACGTTTATACGGCACCCTACAGACTACAGTGCCGGTTCAAGTAGCGTATTTACAGGCCCCCATCATGGGTAAACATTGAAGCCTCATGTAACCTCTGTACACACAACCCAGTTATCTTTATAAGATAGGCTCACTAAAACAACACGATAACAGAGATGTAGTCAGTAGTCACAAAACGTTTGGCACTTTTTGAAGTTTTCCCCTAGTTAAATTCTCCCTGAAATTTGTAACAACTGTGGATGGACTAGCTAGGTTAGACCTATTATTAAGCTTAGTTAATTGCCACTTTAGGGAGAAATCTACATGGGTTTCCTCATTACATCGCAAATCTTGTATACATCGCTGCAATCTGAAGATATTTGCCATATTTATAGTTTGAAATTCTAATATTTATCAATTATGAATAAATGTTATACAAAGTGTTTGTCCACGTATAGTGGAGCCGTTAACCACGTATAGTAGGTACGATGAATTTTATCGACAAATCACCCCCCATGTCTATGTTTTTTCGCTGCTGACTTAGCTTGGCCCGACTCTAATTTCGTTTTATTTGTAGTTTAAATAGTTAGGGTCTCTAATGAATTATTGCCATATTCCTTGACAGGTTGGAACAGTTTGTATGGGAAAAGAATATCGTTGTTTTACTATTTCCCTCGCAATATATCCATATTTTCTCATCGTCTAAACCTTCTCTGGACTTCCACGAATATATCAATACCAAAATTAGCCAAATCAGTCTAGTCTTTCGGAATATTATTTATATATATATAATATAGTTTGCAGGGGTCACTATACGTGGTTAACGGCTCCACTATACGTGCATAAACACATTGTATATGTAACATTTGACCATTCATGCTGAATAGGTACCTAGCCAAATTCGCGATATATTACCTATACCTATACGCGTGATAACCATTTTGTTACCAATATACAGTGAATAATGTATATTAAAAAGTATTGAAGAGATAAATATGTGAAGTAGTATTTACCCAAGCTAGTAAAAGAATATACTTTCATATTTATCAATGTTTTATGTAGTAGGTAATAATCGAGTCGTCTACATGCTCGGTTTTATGACGTACTAAATTCCTCAAATGCAATTCCAGAGTCCAGTGTTCAAAGTGAGCCATTTCTTGTTTCATTTTTTTTTTAATTTAAAACTCCTTTGTTAAGAATTTTCAGAATAAGGCAATATATATATATAAATACGAAATAATTAACAAGGACCAAAATGGTTTTCAGAAAGGGAAAAGTACTGTACTCGCTGCATTTACTTTACTCAAAAAAATAACTGAAGAAGTCGATAAAAGACAACCAGTTTGTGCCATTTTCTTTGACATGAGCAAGGCTTTTGACTTTGTCTCACACCAGCGTCTTCTTGATAAATGTTATAAATATGGCATTCGGGGTAAGGCACTGGACTGGATCAGAAGTTACCTACATAACCGAAAACAATGTGTACAAATTGAAAATATTAATGATAATAATACCATAGGCTACGTTAGATCAGATATTGCAGTGAATAGAGTTGGTGTTCCACAAGGAAGTGTGTTAGGCCCTTTATTGTTTTTACTATATATTAATGATTTACCAAACATTACAGATTATCAATGTACTTTATTTGCTGATGATATTTCCCTAGTAATTACATCTAATAATACAGCTACCTATAACGACGACATCAATAGCGAAGTTACCAAAGTAATTAAATGGCTAGAAGCAAATAATTTGAATGTGAACCTTAATAAAACTAATGTCATGCAATTCTGTAATAGAAAAGAAGGAACTGAATTGAATGTCATATATAATGACCAAACTATACAGGAAACTGATGTAGTGACGTTTCTGGGTATAATTATGGATAAACATTGTTCATGGAAACCACAAATTGAAAAGAAATGCAAAAGTTTAAACAGTTTTGCTTATCCACTCCGAAGACTTTCAACTCGTGTCAACAAGGAAACTGCTCTACTTGCGTACCATGGCTATGTGGCGTCCTTGCTAAGATATGGAGTGGTACTCTGGGGAAACTGTTGCGAAATAAAACGACTTTTTATCAGTCAAAAAAAATGCATTAAAGCCATTTGTAAGAAACCTACAAGAACATCTTGCAAGGATCTTTTCTATGAGCTGAAGTTACTTACATTACCATCTTTATACATTTTGGAAGTTACTAAATTTGTAAAGTCTAATCCATCATTGTTTATAAAATTAAAAGATATATGTAATTTTAATACAAGATATCCATTAAGACTCGTAAAACCTAAGACGACCACGAAACTGTGTGACAAGAACAGTTACTGCATGGCTATCAAAATTTACAATCATGTCCCAGAAGATATAAAATCCTTGCCATATAAAGCCTGTATATCAAAATTGCATAATTGGCTACTAGAAAAAAGATTTTACAGTATTAATGAGTTCCTATCACAATAATGGACAGAGTAAAATGTATTATTTACACTATTTACTAGGTAATTCGGTTGATTCAATGTTTAATGTTCTTTATATGACATTTTAATTAATTGTGGTTCCTGTTCGTTATTGTGTAGTACTTTTATTATAATGTCTGTGTCGTAGTATTTTAATTCATCATGATGACTTATACCATAGTTAAGTTAATATTATGTAATAATTTGTGTAATTAAAATATTTGTTAATGAATGAATTAATGTACTATATGTATAATATTTAAATAGCTATTAATATTTGCACGCCTTCTTAAGGCAAAATAGTTGAACCAAATTGTACCTGCCTATTGACCATCTTACTGTACACTATTTTATGCAAATAAATTACTTACTTACTTACTTACTTTATATTAGTTAACATTGACGTATTCTAGTTAATAAACATTTAAGTAATTCATTTTATTGACAACTATTGCTTCGTGCTTTGAAGTTGCGTTGTATAACTGGTTTGTGATATTAAGCTATAGCTAAACGCACACACTAATCGTAGTTTTCCTAATTTAAACTAGATAGCTCAAAAGGAGATGACGACCGATCTGGCCTAGTGGGTAGTTACCCTACCAATGAAGCCGATGGTCCCAGGTTCAAATCCTGTTAAGCGCATTTATTCGTGTGATGAGCATGGATATTTATTTGTTCCGGAGTCATGGGTGTTTTCTATGTATTTAAGTATTTACATATTATATATATCGTTGTCTAAGTACCCTCAACACAAGCCTTATTGAGCTTACTGTGGAACTTAGTCAATTTGTGTCTTCTTCTTTTCGTGTCGAGGTTCCCTTTTTTTTTTTTTTTTTATACGATGGAAGCCCAATAGGCAGCGGTGTTGACAGCCCTGGCTGTCGCGTCCCTCAGATCCAGCTCCGAGCAGTGATGCGGGCATGTGGGGCACGCCAGTAGATGTGCCATGGTTTGCAAGACGCACTCGAAGCCTCTACGATTGTAACACAGCGTCTGGCGTACCCCGGGCAACGTTCGGTATTCATTTATCGAGCGGCTAATCCTTTCGCCACGATGGTTCCACCAAATTATACATGCGATTTGTGTAATAATGTCCTATAATACTTATTTTATTTATTAGATATCTACTTTCACGGCAGCATAATCGACGCAAGTTGCCCTCGCTACTCGCTTACCTATCTTTCGTTCTATCTGTTAAAATACTTCCCGTGCAGGTTGATAACAACAGTAATCCTAAGCACGTAAATGGTCTCCTCCTTTGGCAGTGCGGCCGGTGCGTCTTTGCAGGCACATCTCCTGGGTAGGTGAGGCTATTGTAAGAAATTTAGAGTTTGAGTGAAGCAGAGAGACTCACCACATCATCATGCTCGTTGTTGATGGCAATGGTCCTAAGCAAGTGCATGGTCTCTTCCTTGGGCGGTCTTTGCAAACGCTTTTTTGGGGGAAAGGGGTTCTTAGTACGAGAAGTTGCGCTGAGCGACCTGAGCAGCCCTTGCTGTCTACCTATTGCGAGGTTAGTTAGAATGAAACAGGAATACTCACCACATCATCATGCTCGTTGTTGATGGCAGTGGTCCTGAGCACGTGCATGGTCTCCTCCTTGGGTGGTGCGTCTTTGCAGGCGCATCTCCTGGGGAAGGTGGGGCTTTTATTACGAGGGGTCGCGCTGAGCGACGCCAGGGCCGTGCCGTACGAGTAGCCACAGCCCGAGTTGTCCTTAAGACGTTTGTTGTTGCTCGAGAGGTAGGATAGGCGGCTGGAACAAACACGCTGAATTACCAACTAGATATAACCGGGTGACGATTTTTTAAATTAACAATAGCATCTGAACTATCATTTGACAAAGTATCAAACGGGAGGCGATGACAATATTTATTTTTTTGTCTTACGTGGGTCGGTGGCTGGCTCAACCCACCAACGGAGCGGCAGCTGACGTCTACGAGGGTTCATCATACCTAGCCGTTAACCACTACACGAGTTTTCCGCCGGGAGGCGATTGGTCATGGGAATCTGTTCCTGGCTCGCGGTTTATTAAGGAGATGATTATAGAGGTTGTTAGATAATAGACAAGGTTTAATTAATTGCTGATTAGAAAATTGTATGGAAGTTAAGCTGATGTATTTAATATCTATATAGAATATTTGTAGCTATAGATAATATTTGCAAGCAAAAAAATTACGAGGGTTTTTTTTTAATAAAAACATTAATGAAAGGGTTCTTTCTTATATCACCTGACAAAGCGAAGCCAACACATGTAAAAAAATGATTTCATAATTTTGATGTAATTCACTGTATAAATTTCCAAAACTCTAAGACACTATTAATATGATTACTTATCACGAATATTATATATATATATACATATATTAATACTTGTCACGAATAGTTTTTTTAATGAGTCTTTGAAAACCCTTACACACAATTACTTAAACATTACAAGAATGTGAAAGTTTATACCTTCAATAGATTGTTATAGTAGATTCTCATATCTAATCTTGTCTAATGTTTGATAGAATGATACAAATACTATTACTAGATATATGTACATCAACAATTTATCATACAAGATTTATTCTTAAATTAAATAACACACCTATATCGACGTAGTGACTTTACCTACCTTGCTTTTAAGTAATATTTTTTCAGGTAAGGTTCCATATTGGTGCTTAAATGTCATAGCCTTTATCATAGTGCAACTCTTCAACTCACTCGACTATCATAAATGTTTATATCTGGTCAATGTCATCCAAATTTCGAAAGTCTACTCATTTTATTAATAAAAGGCGCGCCGGCATAATGCACCGCGAATTACAATTGATCTGAAATTAGTGCACTTGGCTGTTGAAATATCAAATATTGTAAGTGTAGAGCTCTTCTACTTCTGTAGTTCTGGGCGGAATGGGAAACACCACTGTAGATGAGACTATAATCTATTTGATACTATTACGTTTCAATTGCCACGCTGCAAATGTAAATCGCGTTGCTTCGCTCAGTTTTAACTAATTTGATAAACTATTAACCCAAATTATTAAAAGAAATTCCGTCATTGTTCTTCTGATTGTTAGTTATTAAAGTTTCGATGTCAATGAGGCCAACTGGATTATGGCATTAATGGCATTGTAGGTGTACTAAGTAGGTTTATTCTGTTAACTATAACAGTCTTAAATATTGTGTTTTTGCTTTGGTTACTTTCAATATATGAAACACCAATACTCACATAATATATGATGTAAAAAACTTAATTGTGACATTATCTATGAAAAGGGACCTTATTGTCGATGGCGCTTACGCCGCACTGCGTAGCGCGGCGTTGTTTATAATATGGGAGCATCGTTGATAATGGCGTAAGCGCCACTGACAATAAGGTCCCTTTTAATAGATAATAATATTAATAATTCAGCCTATATACGTCCCACTGCTGGGCACAGGCCTCCTCTCATGCGCGAGAGGGCTCGGGCTATAGTCCCCACGCTAGTCCAATGCGGATTGGGAACTTCACATACACCTTTGAATTTCTTTGCAGATGTATGCAGGTTTCCTCACAATGTTTTCCTTCACCGAAAAGCTAGTGGTAAATATCAAATGATATTTCATACATAAATTCCGAAAAACTCATTGGTACGAGCCAGGATTTGAATCCGCGACCTCCGGATTGAAAGTCATATCCACTCTGCCACCACTGCTTTTTTCATAGATAATGTCACAATTACTTTTAAAAAAGTAGCATAATGCAAACAACCTTCAAACTGATTTATAAATAAATATAACAATCTTACACAGAACAAATCAACCTAGCCCCAAACTAAGCCAAGATTGCACTAAGGGTAGCCTAGTAAGGCTACGATATACATAACATATGTATATAGATAAATACATACTTATTTAAACAGAAAACATCAATGATTCAGGAAAAAAATATGATATGCTAATTCAAAATAGATTTCATAATGAGAAAATGTTCCCCATAATATACTAAAAGCAAAGAAGTTGAACCTTAATTTATATTGATATCAGTGAAATAATATTCACTGGCTTTTACTGTCTCTCAATAAAAGTTTTGACCAATTCAAATGTCAAAAGTGTGGATTTAAAACATCTTAAATTACTCTTTACAACAAATAACAGAAGAGACAAAACATATAAAACTATCTACTGATTTATTTTTAGCTCAGTTGATCCAGGGCTTGTTAAGTTGACCTTTAGTAGGTATATTTTTAAAATATTAATACCAAACAGGCCTAAACATTCTAAATTTATCAAAATGTTTCTTGCATAAAAAATAGTCCCTTGGTTTTCTTTTTTTGCAACTAGTTGGGACGGTTTAAAAATGGAATCCTAAAAATGATATTTATCATCCCATAAATATTAAAATGCTTTCTTACCTATCATACCCAGATATGGGAGAGCCAAGATTATTAAAGTTGGTAAACATATTGTCAGATTCACTGGCCGCTCTCTGTCGTCTGCGGCCCTCTACAGTACTCCTAGGCTCCTGGTATGAACGCCCCTTTGGTTTCTTGAGTATGCCAACTAAAACAAATCATGAAATACTTTTAAACAGAAACAATATACTTATTTAAAATAAATAAAGATTCCCTTGTAATATTGGGATTTACTTCCTGGATTTTATATGAGCAATCATGATTGCTTTAGTTTCCGTCCAGCTCTAGTTTTCATCCACTTGATGGAGTACACTCCACTAGTAGGGGGGATAATAATATATTTTATTTTTACTTCCATACTAGCGAAATATCATTTTTATGTACATGGATCTATCGTTTAGGCATTAAGTATTGCAATAAGTCCCAATATGTACATCCAGGTAGGTTTATATTCAAATTCATCAAATGGACGAAAACTAAAGCTGGACGGAAACTAGCACAATGACACAATTTTGACAATTAATCATAATAATAAATAATTTGGTACAGGTATTGACAACGCAAATTATGGTCTTTACCTAGGAAGAAGATTAAATTATGATAAACAAAACAGTAACAGATGTTAAATAAAGATTTACAGTTTAGTGTAATACTTTAAAATTAAGAGAACTGTACCTGGTGGCGAAGACTTTGGTAAAGGGTTATTGAGTATTGATTTCAAAGGTTGTTTTACAGTGTATTCAACCATGTCATGGTCTAATTTTTCTATGAGTTCTTCTACTTTTGGCAACCTGGTTTCTTCTAATTTAGAATTTGATAATGTTGTCACCATTAAAGGTCTGATGGGGCTTGTTCGATTGAACATTGCTCTACCTGGCTGGTAACTGGAACAAAAACCAAAAATATAATTTAACCATTCCATTATAATATTATTAGATATTATTTTGATAAACTGAAAGCATTGTCCATAAACACTGTCTATAAAACTGATTCTGTGCTATGTCATATTTAAAATAAGCTGTACATCAGAATAAACACAAAAGAAGAAATATGCTTATTGTGATTGAATCAAAACAAGCTAGGTTATGTTGTGCGTCACTCACCCATGGTGTCTATTTTGTTCGTGAGCCATGAGGTAGTCGCCGTTGTGCGCTCTTGGTAGTGTGCACTCGTGGTTGTACCTATCGGGCGAGTTGTTCAACGTGAAGAAACTCTTGTTGGGCTGCACCCGGTGCCGCGGAATCCCGTCTGCCGATCTCAGGGGCTCCCGCGACGCATCCTCGTACGGTGACCGATCCACGCCCTCGCTGCGACAACGACGGCGCAGAACTCGACCCGCCGAGCGCCCCGACCCTCCTGACCACAACACAGACCCTAACGGATCACACGAATCGAATCCTGCCTCGTAATGTGGACTCACGCGTCTCCCATCCATAGCCGACGCGCCTACTCCTGACGCATCATCCAACGTCCACATCGAACGACCCCTACAATAATTTTCACAAAGGCACTGCTAATTTAAAGATACGAGATTGCAAGACATGAACTTAGTTTCGGTGTTCAGGGCCTCAACTTGAGGCCACCGAGTCCACCGACGACAGATGACAGACCGCCATTCAACGTTACCGAAACGTGCCAGCAATCCCGCCAAAATTGAAAGAAAACCGCGTTCTATTTACAAAATAATGAATATCCACTATCTTGAGAAACCAATTCACTTATTACGCACTTCTTAACACGTTATGCCATCTTACTAACGACAATAAAGAGCGATAGTAATGGCGATTGCGACTGAGAGATTCACACATAGCACCCATTCATTAAAATCTATCTATTCACGTGTAAGTAAATTAGATTACGTTTAATATTTTATTCAAGGCCAACTTGAGGAATATCGATTTTGCACAAATGGTAAATAATCTTTAGATTTATTGATCGGGATCTTCATTGCAAACTGTATTTACTAATTTTAAAAGAAATAAAGAAATTGTATATCAAACTTCTTCATTTCCATTTAAGCCGAATAGCATAAAGAGCCGTTTGACATGATGTGCTGTTCTTCTTTAGCGCATTCTGTTTATTCGAGCGCGAGTGAGATAAAAACTACTTTGTCTTTTTTTCACATTGACATTTAAATTTTCACCTTTGCTAGCCATCACGACCAATCATAAAACGAGCCTTGAATTCTCATTTCACTACCACTATAATCACTCTGTGCTACCTAAATTAAACCTTTTAATCAAAGCTACAGAGTCGAATATCTATCGTGCAACAACACAAAAGAGTCGTTGACAAACGGTTGGAATGGTGGTATGGTGGGAAACCATGGGAAGATTTCGAACAAAAAAACAGTTTCGACGATGCGTTTCGTTCATATTATTTTTATTTTGAAAATTTCCTTTAATTTACATTTTACAGCAATTTAGACATGACATGACTATGAGCGCTCTGCGAATTGCGCATGTCACGGCGAAAGTTTATTTACAGTACTTACTTACGTACGCAACGCAACCAGTGGGTGGATGAGGGATCGCACTTGAGAGCCCATTCCATTCCTATGGGGTCACGGGAGGGAAGTGATGTACAGGGTTCACCTACGTCATCCAATTTGACCTCCTGACCTATAATCGCTCGGGTATGCCTTTTTGGGGTGTCTTACCTTAAAGCGAAAAAACGGAACCCGCATAGGTAGAATCACTTATTGTCTGTCCGTCCCAAACAGCATATAATCACTTCGTTTTAGTCCGTCCATCTAAAATAACTGAAACAAGGTCTACAACTACAATTACAGGAAAAGAAAACTTATAAGCAGTTCGATAGTGACGCGACGTGACGAAAAAATTTAAACTTTATAAACTATTGTCATCTACAAATTTGAATGATTCACCGATAATCGGAATATAGGGAGCTATATAATAAAATAGATAAATAATAAATATTATAGGACATTATAACACAAGTAGACTAAGTCCCACAGTAAGCTCAATAAGGCTTGTGTTGAGGGTACTTAGACAACGATATATATAATATATAAATATTAAAAAAAAAAAAAAATTATAAATACTTAAATACATAGATAACACCCATGACTCAGGAACAAATATCCATGCTCATCACACGAATAAATGCTCTTACCAGGATTTGAACCCGGGACCATCAGCTTCGTAGGCAGGGTCACTACCCACTAGGCCAAACCGGTCGTAGAAAATAATACAAAAGGTAATCACGATCAATACCCCGATCGATAAAAGTCTATTAATTATCATCTACAGAACCCTTGGGGTACTAAACTTAACTCTCCTGTTTTTCACAACTTATTAATGTTCCATTACCAGCATATTTAATACAGCCTACAAATTGCATAGACAGGTAGCCCTGAAGAACAAGTATCTCAATAAGCCAGTTCCCACCTACGATGGACATAAGGCTGTAGCGGCGTCACGCACCCCACAGGGCGCCAATATTTTGATAAAATGTACAATACAAAGCAAGATTTAAGAGCAATTCCTAGCTGAGCAACTTTTCAAATCTCGAATTTTTGAAGCTATGTTTCTGTCGCGCTGCGGTGTGCGGGAGCGGGAGCTATCTAAGTGTGAGTGCGCGCACACAGATGCGAGACGCGAGCGCCCGCTCATTGCGCGCCGTTCCGTTGACATTGTCGGCGAGCCGGCCGGAATTCATCCTGCGCTGCCCGACACAAGTTGTTTTTGATGTTATCACATAATATTGTTTTTAATTATTATTTTAACGACCAGTTTGGCCTAGTGGGTAGTGACCCTGCCTACTAAGCTGATGGTCCCGGGTTCAAATCCTGGTAAGGGCATATATTCGTGTGATGAGCATGGATATTTGTTCCCGAGTCATGGGTGTTTTCTGTGTATTTAAGTATTTATAAATATTTATATATTATATATATCGTTGTCTAAGTACCCTCAACACAAGCCTTATTGAGCTTACTGTGGTACTTGTCAATTTGAGTAATAATGTCCTATAATATTTATTTATATTGATTATTTATTTATTATATTAAACTGTATCTAGTAATTCATTCAGATAAAGACTACAAAAAAGAATGAGGTCCTTGCTTCGGTCGTCGTACCTATCCGTGACAATAAGTTGGTTGTGATCATGGTACGAGTATGTTGTGAAATTTTGTAAGTAGGTATGGTTAACCTACAATCTAAATAGTAGTAGTAGTACGATGGGGCTAAACTTGTGCCGTCTTATTGAAGAACGTATCGCAATGACAATCTGGGTAAGGTATGTTGGGGTTATGCCGGACAATTTTGGGACCAATTGAGAGAACTCGCGATTTTTTTTTCTAGATCGTGTCAGTTTCTTGAAGTACGGAGCAAATCGTTAAATAATAACCGTAGATTCAGCCTGAATTTTGGTAATCTTCAATATATAAAGGTTTTAGTTTTGTACACGTGTAAAGATGAAACATACTTTTTTTAGGGTAACGACCCAAGTAGCACGGAACTGCTGTATAATGTGTGTGTTTTGCCATCAAGGGATAACATCGGATGGTGAATAAAAGTTGGTTTAAATGGAAAGAGAATAAGGTATCACAAAGAAATAGGTCCGGAGTTTAGCCTTCTCCTGCGTATATAAATTGCAGCCAACAATACAAATTTAAAAGTTGTCAGCGAATGTTCTATCTTTCGTATTATTGTATCCGATCTTAACCCTGATACAAACATTTGGTAAAATTGTGGCTCTCAAACTTTGATACTTATGTCATAAGGCAATTTGATAAGTAAACAATGTACTAACAATTGCGATTTTGACGGTAAAATATTGCAATTATATATATAGTTGATATACAATCTTTTTTTGGATAAAATGTAAGGATCGTATGCAAAGAGTTAAGTAATAGAATAAAATATATAGGAAAAGAGAACCCTCTTGAACCATTTTAAGGAAACTAATTTCGAAGTGCTATCTCTATTTTGTATCCGAAACTAACTATATATGTGTGCGTTCACATCTACATATGCATCCGTATGTGTAGGTACTTTTGTACTACATAATATTAGGTCTACTTCGGCGGTATACATGTTAGTTTTTTGTTTGATTTCTTGTAAGTTTCATAGTTTTTCTATTTACAAGATATTAAACAAAATACTAACTTGTAAGCCACCCAAGTAGACCTAATGGTATGTAGAAAGGTTTTAAAAAGAATGGAATACAAAATGGAATAAAGAAAACAATACAAAAGAAAACAGAAACATAAGCACAGGTAAACAACATGCGGTCTAATCGCTAAAACGCAATCTCCAGGCAACCTTTGGGCAGCGGAAATTAAAAGAAATGACATTGTCAGTAAGTAGGTGTACATTCACATACATACAAAATAGACTACCTAAATCTTTTCCTTTTGATTTACCGTCGCGTTGGTACTGGATAATAATAAGGGTACGAAAGTGTGATCAAGAAAACAATAAATGTGATAATTAAGTAGGTAAATTGAAGAAAATTTAAAATTTGACCTACACTGCTGTTTTTTAAATGGGTAAAGATTGTATTGTTTCTTTCCGACCTTTACCTGGAAGGGTCAAAATTGGATATTGGTCTACAGCAATCCTAGGTGTGTTTTTGATTGGATTGTTTTATAAATAAACATCTAAAACGAAATTATACATTAACACAATTTCAAAAACAAACACATTTTCATCACAATACACAAAATAAATTACAGGGCCTGGACCCGGGTATGTTCTTAAACTACGTCAAAAAGAGAGGTATGGGCACTGTGAATGTCATCTCGCCTTGTGTGGTAGGGCACAGCACAGCGGATGTCATTCCAGATCTAGAGCAGAGCCCAAATGGGGAAGTACCTCCACCTTACAGAAAACCGCAGCCAAATAACACTAGACCCTACTCATAGTGTTGTGTTCCTGCCGGTGAGTAAGGTTGCCAGAGCTCAACGAGGGGCGGGGGGTTAGGGTCGGCAACGCGCATGTAACTTCTCTGGAGTTGCAGGCGTACATAGGCTACGGATACTGCTTACCATCAGGTGGGCCGTATGCTTGTTTGCCACCGACGTAGTATAAAATAAAAGGGCGAAGATCGGATACACGAAATTTACCTTGCTCTATGTGATTGCGCATAGCACAAGCCCGATATCCCTGAGTGGCGCTGGGACACTGGCAGTCGAGGCAATGAAATGGCATCTTACACAATGTTGCCAACATTGAAAAGAAAGCCAAATTAGGAAGAAATGAATTTGCTACGTTCTTCACCCACATCCGGTATTAACCCAACATACCTTAATCGTTGAACTGCCGCATTTCAAAATGGCCCTTATTTTGATATCGGCTAAATTTGCTATCTAGTGGTTTACTTGTGACGCACAAGTGTGAGCAATGCAAGACAATCAAATTGTTAATGGGTATTTATTATTTTATGTTTTAATCAAAATAAGCAGGTTGTACCTATTATCCTACTTAGCTTTGTTTACAGGCCTTTAATAGTAAACATAACTAAACATAAGCACTACATGACCTGCAATGTAAAAAAATACAAAAAAACGGTTTGAAGTGACAGGCCATTACAGGTACATTTTAGAATAGAATAGAATATAAATCTTTATTACAAAACCATGGTACATAATAGTTGTTACATTAAAGAGTGTGGAAACACATGGCACCCTTTTCTTAGAACTACGTGGTATTTTGGTTATATTACGGCGATCGACTGTTGGTTGTTGGTGTATTTTTTCTCATTTTAACCATTAACATGTTATGCCCATCACTATTCCTTCTGTGTACGTATATTTAGAAACTGTCTCCGCCTCTAATTCGTACGATAAGGACAACTGCGGCTCGGACTAAAATTCACACGCAAAAAACTCAAAAATCGAGGTTTCGCTCTCGACTGTTTCCTCCTCCAAAACGCAATCAATCTTTATGAAATTTTGGAAACTGCAAGAGGAAGAAATAATCTATGCCGCTATGTTTTGATTTTTTGGATATTTTTTGTCATATTTGTATACTGTGCCTTTTTTTACAGCCAAGTCAATTGAGCCGTTTTTGCGATTTTCGAGGCGCTGTATCTTTCTTCAAAATAAAATAATCCAAAAAAGCAAAACATAGCGGCACAGATATTGATGATATTAATCTTATTTGAAAAAATCACTGCTCTAGCTTGAAAATCCAGGGAGGAATCAGTCGAGAGCGTTTGTATGGAAAAATCGCAACTAGGAATTCCTCTTAACTTAGGCCCTCAGCACACGCGCGCGCGTAAGCGCAAGAGGCGCCTAAGCGTATCGTAATACGCACGTAGAACGAGAGCGCTACGAGCACGTACAAGTTCAAATAAGTCCGCACACGAAGCGTGGTCGTAGCGTAGCGTATGAGATTTCTCTCATCATTACGACGGGCGTCGAGTTATACAGGCGTAAAAAACAAAACTTCTGTCATAATCAAACAATAAAAATTCTTCATCTGAAAAAAAAATTCGTCGACGCCAGTGACGCCATGATTTCAACGAATAGTTCACTTATAATACGATTACGCTTACGCGACGCTGGGTACCCAGAACTCTGTGTCTCGTATTCGTAACGTTTTTACGATACCCTTACGCTTACGCTCCGTGTGCTGAGGGCCTTAGATCTGGTCTGTAAGTAGTAACATCACCTGCAGTGTCTCAGCATTCCATAGCCGTGAAAAGTCTTGATAACGCGATTCAGAATTTTAAATACACGAAATAGCGCCATTTAGCTTGATGGTAACTCAATAAAAACGATATCATCTCAGGATATTTATTGGTATGTGCGAGTTGGTGGTGGGCGAATTTACAAGCGACGCCAACGCACGACGTGGTGTAAATATGAACTTTCATGGGACTACATCTTTCTACTATTTGTAGCAGATTCCTGGGATCCTCTACAATTGGTTTACTAATAAGTAATAACGCTTATGATGAGTCCTGTCTGCGCTTCGGCCTTAAAAGTAGTGTCAAGAAAACCACTTTGTTGTTGTTGGAGACACTAGCGCCCGTTGACATCTGGCTCGGTGACGACTCTGTCCACTCTCTAAAGCTAGAAGATAGATTCAGTTTGGGGTTACTATACATGTTATTTATATACGACGGAGTGTTCTAGTATTATATTATTTGATCTGACTACTAATCAAAATTATACGAGATCGGTTATTTTCGGTCATAACTTCATACACTATTTATTTTTTAATTCTTTGGAGAGCCTTTACACCTCCAAATCTTATTAATGGTATTATTATCTTTCTCAGACCGTGGGGACCTTATAAATCTCCAAACTTATGTATTAACCGTGGAATTGTTGGATACATACTAGTTATGTATCGCGTAGCATTTGTTGTGAGACTGCTAGCTTAACAGTCTACGCGCGATTTATTTATTTAGTATAAATCGTCAGGTGACAAGCAACTCACTAATTACCACCACATGTTCATAGCCATAATGAACCATATTACTACCATAATAAGGTTGATTTTTATTTAATTATTTTTTAGTAATTAGTGAGTTTTGCCTTTCCGGCCGTTTTCACAACTGCGGTTCGCAACCAGGTGCGATTGAAGAATGTACATATATTCTTTGTATACAACCAGTAGCGAATCAAGAGAACTTGTTCTTTCACCGAAACTTACTTCTCTCTCCGCAGTTGTGAAAACGGCCGGAAGGAATTTTGCTTGTCACCTGACGAAATTTCATTTTGACAATTGGAGAGACTTTACGCCTCCAAATCTTATTAGTATTAGTACTTTGACATTGGGGACCTTTTACATCTCCAGATTTAATGTATTTTTAACCATAGTACATCCCTTTTCTATTGTAGTAATTATATATTTTAAGATTATTATAATGTAATGTTTACCCAGGTATTGGCTGTTGTATTTATAAAAGTTGTTATGTATTTTTCATGTCACTATATGATGTTACTACAAATGTATTGGCTTGTAAAAGAGCCCTTGAGGCCTAAACGCAGAATATTTTTTTGAATTTTGATCGGTTATTGCATTCCCTACAAAGAACAACGATCTGGCGTGCGATTAATAAACTAGTTTTTTTTTTGTATTAGAAAGAACTCCGTAAAAGTAAGCATAAGGACTTCTATCGAGGCATTATCGAGCATTAGAGCATCGCATAGTAATAAAATCATAGTCTGTGCGGAAAGAGAAGAGTCGTGGAATGTATGGGGCCCAATAATATATTCCAGGACTCTTCTCTTTCCGAACAGACTGTAACTAGAACTACAATTACCCAGACTACAAAATTTTACCGCATAAAGAACATGATCGTGTCTAGATACTTATTTTTGAACTACCTCGCAAAAGAACGAAGTATAAAAAATCCTGAATCTGGGCAATGCGGTCATTATAATTACTTAAAAAAACCTGCGCGATTCTGGATTTCTACTACACAGAACAGCGCCACATATCTGTGCGCGAATCTATACAAACAGACCTTGTAAAATATCTACAATGATAAAAGTAAAAAACAAGTTTTTTAGGAGAATCTGTATTCTTTTTTACACAGCTGTAACCTAAACTTAGGGTTAACGCTATTATATTTAATACGAATCTGACTTTTTCACAAGCTATATTACTATAATAAAAAATTATATCTGTGACAATATTACATATCAACCGTTAAAAAAAATAATGCTAGTCAAATAAGATTTCCTGCCACAATAATTGGAATTTCACCTTAAGTCTACAGTCTAATTTAATATTAAATATCTCATAATAATATTACACATGGGTAAGTATAAAGAAATTTATTCCTGGCACCGAAGTGTTTCGCCATTCACGAAAATGTAAATCGAAGCTCTTACATTTCTCGGGTGTCTGAAAACATGATGATTCGCTTGGCGTACTTATATACAAATTTAAAATTATTTTAAAGAGTCCATTCTGATATTCTAATTATAACTGCCAACTAAAATACCGTTCGATTTTTCGTAATTATCCTAGTACCAATAGAAACTGTACAGACCGCACAGAACTTACAGCTACATTGCAACATTGTAAAAAAAGGTTTCTATTAATAAATCTTTTTTGTTTAAAATTAATCATCCTTTCGGCAGGCTGATATACAAAGTAGAAAAAATATACATTGTGCTTAAAATTACCATCTTTACAACATTTGGGAAACTGTTTTGTAGGCTTGACTTGGTACGTAGTACATAAAAGGATCGAAACCAAACGCGAGGGAGTTGCATTGCGAATCTAGAAGCCGGCGAGAACACTGGTTTGAGAAATCTGTAACAATTAAAATATTATATAAGTCCAGATTTGGGAAATTTCATGGCTTTTATCAATAAGGTTAAAAAACTGCCACTCAGTACATACCGCGCTTTAGGAATATCTACCGAACCTATGGTGGAGGGACCAAGCTAACTCTGTGTGGAATTTTCAATGACAAAGTGTGGCCATGTCATCTTTAGATAAACATATGACGTTTATAATGGCACATTCCCACACTTCATAGTGTTTGAGTCGCTGCAAAGTTACTTAGACGGATTTTTATCTTTTCCGCTATCTGTTAACATGTTTGTAGTTTCTTTTATATTATTTTTATTAGTTAAATTCGCAAATATGACACAAAATTTGCAACCTTGTTGTTTTTGACTCCATAAATATCATTCATTCATTTTTGTATGACCGTTTGTTTCATATTTAAATAAATAAACGAGACATTAGGCGGGTCCACACACAGCGAATTGCCTCGCATAGCCGCGAGGAAATTGCCTCGCACCTATGCTCGCTCTGTGTTGCCCCGCCTATCGAATATGAAAGATAGAACCTAAACAATTGCAACGCTATCTGCGTTGAGCTTTGCGCGTGTAAGTGCTACATACATTCACATTTGACCATAATATAGTTAAGATATACCTACTTTAGCTAGTGAGCAGCGCGATGTTGATCTCCTTGACCATCTTGACGCGGTGCAGCATCTTGGCGAGCGCGGCGCGGCTGAGCGGCTGCGTGGAGTACCACACGGGCGAGTCGGGCACGCACGAGCGCTCCGGCTGCAGGTAGAACACGTCGTTGCGGGTGCGCACCGACTCCGGGCTGGGGATACGTCTTTATGTTACTTTTGACGATAAGGACCTTTAATCCAAATGGTGAGGGAAAATAACAAACTGAGCAGGAAGTGGTTCCTAAGGCCGATTGCTTAGATAAAAAAAACTACATTACAGATTCTACCTGGTTTGATTCCAGGCTACAATATTTACTACTTAGAAATATCTCTCCATATACATATATACATATTTCTAAATTCTCTAAAATAGGGCTTGTGGGATACACGCCTAAGAGAAAATAGCTACTTTTTGTATAGTTTCTGTTTTCTCTCGCTACCCTATTTGCATTAAACATTACATCATTAATAATGAGAAATACTAATCAAGAGACGCTTTCTCGCCTATTGCTATCTCTATTGCACGCGCATAATTTATTAGTGAATTGTTACTAGACTGTCCTGTGATACATATTTATTTACCTACACTACATGTGGTGCTAGTTTCCCACACGCGTGCGGGAATGAGAACTTTCCGTGCATATGTCGAAACTTTAAGGAGCCATATGTACTGTAAAACGTTGTACGATACACGTGCGAATAGATGATAAGCAACTCGTGTCGATTTAAAACACTACCTTCGGTCGTGTTTTAATGTATTGCCACTCGTTGCGAAGTTCCTATTTTCTGCACTTGTATCGTAAATAACTAATTACATCATTCAAAGTTTGAGTATCAAAGAATAAACTATAAGAAAATTTAAACTAAGAACATACCACTTGGAAATGTAAAATTCGTAAAGTTTGACAGGACAACGAAGAGGATTTTCTTCATTCTCTTGCTGCTCATATACTTTCTTTTTCCTGGAATTCGCTTCTGTAAAAAAACAATCATTACATTTATTACAGTTAATTTTAATTGTTTTTGAGATTTTTTTAAACTTATACATTGAATATAATGCCAATTTATTTTAGCTTTTATACTTACCAAGCGCCGATTGAGGAGGATAAAACCGCAGTAAAACATTCCTAGAGCCAGGTATTTTGGCCTGTCCTGGCTGGTTGGGGTTCCGTTTCCAATGCTTCATTATGTGTGAAAATGACAGCTGCATATGCTCTTCAACCGTCTGAAAAAAAAAAGTAATTTGTAAGAATGCTAAATATACAGTATCTTACAAACAGTAAACAAGGGAAATAGAATTCCATAAACCCCAAGGGTAGAATGTTATTCTAGATAATCAAAGCATGTCAGAATGTCGTAATTCGACTTGAAATGTATAATTTGAAAACAGAACAGTAAAGATTGACGCTTTACTCGTGGTTGTATGATACTCACAACTAGGTTGAAATGTTTAGTGTTAAAGAACATTAATGTGGAAAGTAAGACATGCGGAGAATGTGCTCCCAACTGCTTGCTTTCCCATAGGTGCTCCTCCTCCACTCGCGTTACTATGTACTCTGTCAAAGAAAGAGAACCGGTCAAGAGTGTCCCATTGTGCAAGGATTACTTTTTATAATACAAAAAGTATACAAGTTTGTCTAATTAAATGCAGTAAATAAAATATCGTTTAAACTTACGCGAGTCATTATATAAGACTGAGAATTTCTTGGCAACTTCGTCCAAACAGTCCGTGAACTTTTCATAGTATGGGTCCGTAAATATGTTGTCTATCCTACCATTTTCAAATAGATATTGTTGTATACCTGAAAATCAAATAAATTATTAGCATTCCATATTTAAGTAGAAAGCATTGCTGGGAAAAGGATTCCTCGCCTCTTGACTTCTTTGCCATTAGTCTCCATTCTTATAAATCTATCTACAAGATATATGTAACTGCGTCAGTTTTAACGTTACGCATCACCACTAGACCACTCAAAAAGTACACACATTACCGTTAAAATCTTACTCACCTAGAACCAAATAATAAATAGTGTCTGGGGCGTACTCGCTGCCGTTCGGTTTCCGCACCTCCTTGACGAACAGACAAAGCGAGTAGTTGAGCTCGTCGGCGGTCAGCTGGAGGATCTCCGACTTGAACGGCTTCCGTCGTATCGAGCTCTTCTCGATCTCGGCGTTCTTTGTCATGACCCATTGTTTCCACGCGTTTACGCCGAATGTGTACTGAAATAAGAAGATTGGTTTAGTAATAGTTATAAATTGATATTGCAGCCTGTATATCATCATATATGTCTATTTTTGAAGAAATATAAACAGAAATAGAGAGATAACACGAAATTTTAAGTAAATTTTAGTGTAAATTTATATCCTAAAATTAAATACAAATCTGTAAGTTCAAGTTGTATCTAATAGAGCAAAAAATATACAAAGAGGGTGTAAAATTATGTATCTGGTTGCCAAGAAAAAGGGATTATCAACCGGAGTATAATAAAATCTTCTTTTGATAGTTAGAGGATTCTTATGATAGAGGAGGAGGAGGTGCGAGCATCGATAATCTTTATCTTCATCGCTCTCCGTTATTAGAGTGATAGGGTTAATCGGAGGAACGAAAGAACGTTCGTGGTTCGCGGGCATAGGTAAACCGATCTGAGGGAGAAGAGGATCGGAGAGGTGAGAGGTACCTTGAGACACATGTTGGCGTCGGGCTTCTCGGCGGGCTCGCGCGGCGGGTCGGGCGGCGGCGGCTGCGGCTCGGCGCGGCGGCGCTTGCTGGCGCGCGTGGGCGGGCGCGCGGCGGCGGGCGCGGCGGGCGGCGCGCGCTGCTGCTCCAGCACCATCACGACTGGTGAGAGGTACCTTGAGACACATGTTGGCGTCGGGCTTCTCGGCGGGCTCGCGCGGCGGGTCGGGCGGCGGCGGCTGCGGCTCGGCGCGGCGGCGCTTGCTGGCGCGCGTGGGCGGGCGCGCGGCGGCGGGCGCGGCGGGCGGCGCGCGCTGCTGCTCCAGCACCATCACGACTGGTGAGAGGTACCTTGAGACACATGTTGGCGTCGGGCTTCTCGGCGGGCTCGCGCGGCGGGTCGGGCGGCGGCGGCTGCGGCTCGGCGCGGCGGCGCTTGCTGGCGCGCGTGGGCGGGCGCGCGGCGGCGGGCGCGGCGGGCGGCGCGCGCTGCTGCTCCAGCACCATCACGACTGGTGAGAGGTACCTTGAGACACATGTTGGCGTCGGGCTTCTCGGCGGGCTCGCGCGGCGGGTCGGGCGGCGGCGGCTGCGGCTCGGCGCGGCGGCGCTTGCTGGCGCGCGTGGGCGGGCGCGCGGCGGCGGGCGCGGCGGGCGGCGCGCGCTGCTGCTCCAGCACCATCACGACTGGTGAGAGGTACCTTGAGACACATGTTGGCGTCGGGCTTCTCGGCGGGCTCGCGCGGCGGGTCGGGCGGCGGCGGCTGCGGCTCGGCGCGGCGGCGCTTGCTGGCGCGCGTGGGCGGGCGCGCGGCGGCGGGCGCGGCGGGCGGCGCGCGCTGCTGCTCCAGCACCATCACGACTGGTGAGAGGTACCTTGAGACACATGTTGGCGTCGGGCTTCTCGGCGGGCTCGCGCGGCGGGTCGGGCGGCGGCGGCGGCGGCTGCGGCTCGGCGCGGCGGCGCTTGCTGGCGCGCGTGGGCGGGCGCGCGCCGGCGGGCGCGGCGGGCGGCGCGCGCTGCTGCTCCAGCACCATCACGACTGGTGAGAGGTACCTTGAGACACATGTTGGCGTCGGGCTTCTCGGCGGGCTCGCGCGGCGGGTCGGGCGGCGGCGGCTGCGGCTCGGCGCGGCGGCGCTTGCTGGCGCGCGTGGGCGGGCGCGCGGCGGCGGGCGCGGCGGGCGGCGCGCGCTGCTGCTCCAGCACCATCACGACTGGTGAGAGGTCCCTTGAGACACATGTTGGCGTCGGGCTTCTCGGCGGGCTCGCGCGGCGGGTCGGGCGGCGGCGGCTGCGGCTCGGCGCGGCGGCGCTTGCTGGCGCGCGTGGGCGGGCGCGCGGCGGCGGGCGCGGCGGGCGGCGCGCGCTTGCGGGGCGCCGCCGCAGACGCGCGCAGCGCCGCCACCGCGCGTTGCTGCTCCAGCACCATCATGTGGTGGTGGTGCATCGGCTCGCCCTCCAGACCTGCCACACACCACTCTATTTACTTATCCTTATTTCCTACAATAAACTTGTTCGTTCGACTGCTCTTTGAGCAAGAATGAAGTCGACTCGTCGGCGCCATGTGCCAGGAAAGGACAACTGGATTCGTGACCTTTCACTGTGAAACATCCATTTTGTTAGACAGTGAGAACTCTACCTGTTCCTACACTTCCTACTAAGCCGACGACTATAATAGTTGAAGTCATCATGGCCGACGGTCAACAAACCTTACTCACCTGACCGTCTAAGGGCCAGTTACACCAACCTAACCACAATATTAGCGGATTGATCAACGGCAGTCAGTAGTGAACTATGAAAGGACAATGGGCACTTTTGTATGGGGAGTGTCCCATGGATGTATACTGTTGAGACATATGTCGTTTTAAAGCTCTTAATCGTAGTATTATTTTATTGTATGGCACCAACCTTGGACCACTTGCAGGGACCGAGCTATATAAAAAAATAAGTTGCGCATATAAGCAGTTATATTTCCTTATACGCGGGATATAAAAAGATTTAGCGTATTTTATTCGAAAGAATATAAAAAATGCTTTATGTTTTTTGTATCAACACCAATGATAAAGTATTTAAAGGGACACAATGTACAGTTTAAAAAAATCGTCATTCTAAAAATTACTTGATACACAGCGAAATAAGAGTGTATACAAATGCCATGTATATCATGTGAAAAGTATTTTTATAAGCTACTTTTCGTATAATATAACTGGGGTCAAATCGTTGCAGGGACCAAAATAAAACCATTTAATGAATTAATTAATTGTAGTTAATTACGCCTTAACTTTTCTACTCAACGCCAGATGTCGCTCTAAAGCAAAATTCTACTTGACGTAAAACATTTATACATAGCGGTAATCTCGTCAGTCTTACTCCATCATTTTAAAAAGTATAGACTAGTTTATGGATTTCTAAAGTTATGTCAAGATGACTCTGAATGTAATATTGTCAACAATAATTGTCAAAACACGCAATTTAAAATATTCAACATTGTAATTACAAAATAGTATATTTCTAATACGCTATAATTTTCTCCAATCGAAAGGATTGAGCATTCCATTGATCTCAGAGAGTATGCTCCTTGATGATCTTCACTATTCATGGGGTAGGTAAGATAAAAGTATTATTTTTTCTCGTATAGCTGCTATATAGCGTTCGACTCCATGGAAAATAAAGGCTCCAAATTATATAAAAAATGTAGCATATATACAAAGTGCAATTTAGATAGTATTCCAGAAAAAAATGCGCCAATGTAAATGCTGAAAAGTTTCCTATCGTATTGTCGAACAAATTCATATCTACTTCTGATCTACGCGACCTTAGAAGTTTGGATTGTCCTACCTAATCATTTTACATTTTATTGTTTTCAGAACAAGAATTATTTTAATTCCCACTGTCTATGTAAGGGGACTTAGAGCGGATTCATACTTTACTATAGGTGTCGTGTGGAATGATAGTCCCTATGTCAGTTTCTCCAATTCTATTTTGCGTAGGATAAGTTAAAAAAATAATTAAAAATATGTGTTACCGTATTTTTATTCGTGAAATGTTACCTATATATCTAAGTTAATGATTGTACTATACTTACAAAAATATTTCTGACAAACATTTTACATGAAAGCCATTTTTCCACGTAAAAATGAACTGTTATAGGGACCATCTTTTGAATTTATGATAATTTATTCATATTTTAATGTACTCGGGTAATATTGCAGGCATTATATCAGCACCAAATAAATGCTGTGAACCAGATATATAAAGTGTTTTAAGTGGCGAATAACGTTTCCAAATCGCATTTTCTTTTGACATATCTTTCTTTTTTCTTTTTTTTTGCTCTTTTTTTCACGACCGGTTTGGCCTAGTAAGTCGATGATCCTGGGTTTGAATCCCGGTAAGGGCATTATTTGTGTGATGAGCACAGATATTTGTTCCTGAGTCATGGATGTTTTCTATGTATTTAAGTATTTGTATATTATATATTATTATGTCGTTGTATGATTACCCACAAAACAAGCCTTCTCGGCTTGCCGTGGGACTCAGTCAATTTGTGTAAGAATGTCCCTATAATATTTATTTATTGTTATTATTATTGTATGTCCGGTAACAGAACTCCCCAGGAGCACTCGGGTGTGTAAGGTCGCTACTCCCCAACTTATTATAATTGTTATTACTTTCAGCATTTTTAAGTTATTCATCGGACACTGAGGCCATCAAAATGGAGTACCTAGGTACTGTTTCAAATAAATGGGTGGTAAGTAAGTACATTTGGTGAAGTGGAACTGCTGATGTTGATCAGAAACGGAACTCTTCCTCGCGCGTGATTTGTCTTCTTTGTTAAGTTTGTAGCGAGTAAGTTTCAAGTACCAAGGTTTTTAGGAACCTTTGTGTCAAGGTAAAGGTCTGACGATGGGTTCCATGAGGAAGCGAGGGAACACCTCAAATCTTATAGGCATATAGTCATTTTGTATTTTCATCAATACCTTAAGCTTTTTAATTCCCACTAGTGGCATTTAATGAAGTGGAACTACTGATGTTGACCAAAACGGAACTCTTGGACATGCGAGATTTTTCTTCTTTGTTTTTTTTTTATGATATAAGAGGCAAACGAGCAGACGTCACACCTGATGGTAAGCGATTACCGCCGCCCATGGACACCTGCTAAACCATAGGGGTTGTAAGTTCGGTGCTGGCCTTTAAGATTGGAATACGCTGTTTTCTTAAAGTTTTAAATGTCGTATTGGTCCGGAAATACCGCAGGCGACAGATCATTTCATAGTTTAGTTGTATGAGGCAGGAAGTTTCTAGAGAAATGCACAGTTGAGGACTGCCAACCATCTAAGTGGTGAAAATAAAGAATCGAGAATATGAAGAATCGAGGGAATTTCTTAAATGCTATAGGCATATATGTAATACTTATTGGATTTTCATCAACATATTATCAACTTTTATTCACAAAAGTGACATTTGATGATGTGGAACTACTGATGTTGACCAGAACGGAACTCCAACGCGTGCAATTTTTCTTCGTTAAGTTTGTAGCAAGTAAGGTTCTTAAGAAACATTTTTGACAAAGTACAGTTCTGATGATGGGTTTCATGAAGAATCGAGGGAATTCCTAAAATCTTATAGGCATACATGTAATAATTTCTGGGATTTTATTTACATATCAAGCATTTTTATTAAAAAATTGTCATTTGACTAAGTGTAACAGCTGATGTTGACCAGAATGGAACTCGCCAACTCGCGCGCGATTTGTTTTATTAGTTAAGTTTGTAGCAAGTAAGTTTTAAGTACTAAGGTTTTTAGGAACATTTGTGTCAAGGTAAAGGTCTGATGATGGGTCCCATGAAGAATCGAGGGAATTTCTTAAATGTTATAGGTATATATATAGTACTTATTGGATTTTCATCAACATATTATCAAGTTTTATTCACAAAAGTGACATTTGATGATGTGGAACTACTGATGTTGACCAAAACGGAACTCCAACGCGCGCAATTTTTCTTCGTTGTTGAGTTTGTAGCGAGTAAGGTTCCCAAGAAACATTTTTGTCGAAGTACAGTTCTGATGATGTGTTTCATGAGAACATTGTGTGAACAATGTGTCACATTAGTGGCATTTGATGAAGTGGAACTAGTGATGTTGACTAAAACGGAACTCTTCAACGCGCGAGATTTTTTCTTTTTTTGTTTGTTGTGATATAGGAGGCAAACTAGCAGACGAATCAACTGATGGTAAGCAATTACCGCTGGCCATGGACATCTGTTACACCATAGGGATTGTAAGTGCGGTGCCGGCATTTAAGATAGGAATACGCTCTTTCCTTAAAGTTTTAAAGATCGTATTGGGCCGGAAATACCGCATGCAACAGATCATTTCATAGTTTAGCTGTATGAGGCAGGAAGTTTCTAGAGAAATGCACAGTTGAGGATTGCCAACCATCTAAGTGGTGAAGATGTGAGTGATGATAAATGATGTAGCGTAAAGCGGTGACGGAAAGAGGCGGCAGAGATTAATCCGAACAATTCCTCGGAACTTTTAAGTTTGTAGAAAGTAAGGTTCTTAAGAAATATCTGTGCTAGACACCAGTGTCTAGTGTCTAGGTCTGATGATGGACAGCTCAAACCTTATAGAAATACATATAGTTTTTTTTTTTCATCAATATCTCTAGGTGTTTTATTTAAAAAAAGTTATATTTGATCAAGTGGAACTGCTGATGTTGTCCAGAACGGAACTTTTCAACGCAACGCGTTTTGTATTCTTTATTAAGCTTGTAGCGAGTAACGTTCTTAAGGTGTATTTATATCAATGTTCAGTTCTGATGATGGGTTTCATAAATAATCGAGGGAATTCCTGACATCTTATAATTTCTGGATTTTTATTTACATATCAAGCATTTTTATTAAAAAGTGACATTTGACGAA
This sequence comes from Cydia pomonella, assembly GCF_033807575.1. NCBI lineage: Eukaryota > Metazoa > Arthropoda > Insecta > Lepidoptera > Tortricidae > Cydia > Cydia pomonella. Next base: position 11,739,091 of record NC_084704.1, on the reverse strand, counting down.
ATGCAACAGCTGATGCTGGCCAAAATGGAACTCGCCAATTCGCGCGCGATATGTTTTATTTGTTTATTTTGTAGCAAGTAAAGTTCTTGAAGACATTTGTATCATAAGGTCTAGTTCTGAGGATGGGTTCCATGAGAAATCGAAGAAATTTCTCAAATCTTATAGGCATACAATACATACAGTAATGTTTGGATTCTCGTCAACATATCAAGCATTTTTATTTAAACAAGTTAGTGATATTGACCAGAACGGAACTCTTCAACGCGCGCGATTCTTATTCTTTGTTAAGTTTGTAGCAAGCTAGGTTCTTAGGAAACATTTGTGTCAAGGTCCAGTTATGATGATGGATTCAATGATGAATTGAGGATTTTAAATCGATTTGAATTCTCAATTGGGAGGAATTGAGGAGTTTCGTCAACATATCAAGTTTTTTTTATTTGAAGAAGTGACATTTGATGAAGTGAAACTGCTGATATTGAGCAAAATGGAACTCTTCAACGACAAGTATGTTACCTTAGGCGTTTTTTATTTATTTCGTTTATAGCATGTAAGGCTTTTAAGGAACATTTGTGTCAAGGTCCAGTTCTGATGATAGGTTTTACGAGAAACCGAAGGAGCTTCTCATATTGTATGGGATAGGCATACATATAGTCATTTTAGGATTTTCATCAATATTACGAGCATTTTTACTCAATAAAGTGACATTTGATGAAGTAGAATTGCTGATGAAGAACGGAACACCTCAACGACTTCCAGATTCATTATTTTTATTACTCTTCTTTCTTTTTCATTATTCTTAGAACAGGTATTTCTACTAAGTGAACCGAACTGCTACTATTAAAAGTAGGTAGGTAGGTTAAATAGGTTACAACTGTAAGGATTATTATGTATAAGTAGTCTTTCTTTTAATTAAACATAGGTAAGTAATTCTATTTAAGTATAAGTATCTTTAAAAAAAACATCAATCGACTCTTATCTGTCACTAGTTCCAGTTTCAGAGTATAAAATCCAGGTACACAGCCACGGCTAGCCGGGTAGCCAGACAGTTCGAATACGGACTCAAAAAGTACGACTACTTTATATATGTAGTTTGGTAGAACAGTAAGAACTCACTATATGTGTCTCTTTTTCATGCGGTGAAATCTCCTCCACCCGGAAAGGGTAGCGACGCCCATTTTATCGACTCTCGAGCCGACTCCAATCTGATACTAATAGTAAGTAAGTACTTAGTAAAAGGACGGAAGTATTGTAAAGATACTACTTTTTAACCGACTACAAAAACTTTTTTTTTGTATATATGTTAAGTAAGATCTTCGTCATTTCTGAACCAATGTTGAAAATTAGTTATCGTTTGAAAGTGGGTATATAGTTCCAAGATGGTCCTATTTTTGACAAAACCACGAGGAATTAAGGGAACTCCCCAAATCTTATAGGCGTTTTTTAGTTTCATCAACAGACCAGGCATTGCCATTCAAAAAAGTGCTATTTGAAGAAGTGGAACTTCTGAACAGGACCAGAAAAGAACTCTTTAACGATGCGTATTTCACGCTAGACGATTTGTCTTCTTTGTTATGTTTGTAAAGAAGCTACTTGCTTAACGAGGTTTAAGGAATATTTGTGTAAAGGTCTAGCTTACATCATGGGTTCCATGAGGAATTGAGGCAACCTCTCAATTCTTGATGGAACGTAAAACTGTTTATTGACATAATTGTCGATAGGTATCCCAACTGCTCTAATTTACCCCACTTGACGGTACTTACATGAAAAAAAACTTCTCTTAAAAATAGGAAACCGACTTCAAACATAGGTATTAGAAAACAATACAAAAACTGTTATTGTATTTTCAGAAACCATACGGCAATAATGAGGATGCATCGACATAAGAAGAATCGAACATGGGCAAGATAAAGTTTAAGAAAAAAGCAAATATAATGTGTACTTGTGTGTAATCAAAGAAAGTTGAAAAATAAAGCATAATTAATGGCCATAGAATACAGAACCGATACACGAACATTAAGACTATTAAAAATAGACATATAGGTTGATCGTACTACTCGTACTAATGTATTTCTTTTGTTCAATTATATTATTGCATTAAAGTTAGATTCTCTAGGTATATATTATTCATAGGTTCTGTATTCTATACGAATTGTTTTAGTGTAATTATTGTACTAAATACCGTTGACCGCCTGTCAACAGTATTTATTTCTACATTACTATCACAGAAGATTTTAGGCCCTACAGTAGTTTTTGAATTAGTATTTACTAAGGACAAATATAGCGAAATGTGAGTTTTTACCTAAAATATCAATCTTTTGTGAACGTGGTGTAGAGTATATACCGCCTAAGACTGAAGTAGCTACGCGGGCAACGGGTTCAAAATAGAATCGTGTTCATGGTCGGCCCATGGTATTAATAATTAGGTACCCGTAGACCCGCTGGTGAACACTGTTTATGATAACACTTAAAATAAACCCCGTGGACCCACCAGGAGAACATATTGGAGAGACTAGAGATAATACACCGCTTTAAGGGCGGTCGCACTCGGCATTGACATCTGGCGTCTAGATGGCGGGTGGACCTCAGCGAATTTCAAAGAAATATTTATAAACATCCAATGACGTTCGGCTCGGACACCAGATCTTCAATCTCCTGATTCCTGTGGAGTCTCCAGGTTCCATCCTCTCCACGTGTGGGTCCTAGGATTTTTCGCGCTGCCAGACTCCGATGACTCAGACACGTAGTCCAGATGGGTGAGGATCGTGCAGCCTGGAGGGCGTACTCTGAAGTTCCAAATGGCCAAAGACCGTCTAGACTTCCTAGGTAGGTCCCGCTGGAGAGAAGAAATGCAAAAAGACCTTAATCTCGGCGCCGTCGACTAGATGGAAACGGTTTTGGACAGAGAAGCATGGCGGTCTTTGGTGTCGGAGGCCAAGATCCACTTCGGGTCGCTGCGCCACAGCAGTAAGTAAGTATTTATAAATATACTGTACCTTCTGTGTACCTAACCCAAAACGAGATATTTAAGAAAAAGTCCACCCGCCATTCTGACGTCAGGATTGCGGTTGGACCTATGAAATCTTGCATTATACCGCACTAAAAGTATGCAGTTATATGGTACAGTCGCCATCAGATATATCGGAGTGGCCGAGGTGCTCAAAGATATCTAAACACGCACTCTAACCTCTTGACAGTAGAGGCATGTTCAGATATTCGTGGGTACCTTGGCCGCTCCGATATATATGATGGTGACTGTACCTTCATTGTACCTCTGTAAATAGAAATACCTACTAAGCTCATGCACAATATAACTGCATACTCTTAGTGTGGTATAATGCAAGATTTACGACTTGATTGACTCGATTGACTGACGTCAGGTTGGCGGGTGAAACGTTTTGTAAAATATCTCGTTTTGGGGAAAGGTACACTGGTTTCTATTAAAGGTACACTGAGGTACACAGAAGGTACAATATGTTTATAAATATTTCTTTGAAATTCGCTGAGGTCCACCGCCATCCTGACGCTTACCATATATCTAAGGACCGACCTTAGGGGCAATAACCATAGAAATAGGATAGTATAGAACGACTGTCAAACTTCAAAAGTGTGACCAAAAATGAAATGCAAGTGTGTGCGTAAATTGTCTATGTGCGGACAAAAATAGTGATGTCATGTTACAACATATTAATAATCTATCGATGTTTAACTGCTTTATCGACTACTTTTTCAAATGTGTTTGTTTGTATAAAAAATGTAATAGGTATGAGTATTATTACTACTATTAGACCTTATTAGCGCCTTTAGTACCTTTAATTTTCTTTTACAGCGGACGCATAGTAAATAACAATACTGATAGTGATAACCGAGGCTACAGATACAGTCGTTACAGTCAGCATCAAAATGGTCAAATATATAGGTACACATGTGTCACAATGGTCAAATATATATTGTTACTTATTTTACAGTACATATGGAGCTACTTTACCGCACTAGTGCGATAATTAGCACATTACGTAACTATATCGAACATTTTAAGGGCCATATGTATTGTAATACATTTGCGAATAGTTAATTCGAAACTCGTGTCGACTTAAAATCGTATCGCCACTCATTGCGATTTTTTATTTTTCTCACCTGGTTTGGTGTTCTGGGACGTTTACTTACTTACTACTTACTCCGTTGGCTCAGCGACCCAAAATGAGACTTGGCCTCCGACACAAGACAGCGCCACTTTTCTCACAAGACAGCGCCAATTGTCGACTCGAAGCTCGCGCAGATCCGCCTCCACCATGTCGCTCCAGCGATACCTAGGGCGTCCGACAGGACGTCCTCCTGCTAGGCGACCCAGGTACGCTCTTTTTACGTTTTTTTCGTTTTTACTTGACTAAATTACTAACGTAGTCCGATCAAGCATTATGGAACGCGCCGCTGTCGGTAAAGCAGGTGACTCGCGTTGATAAAGCAGGTTTCTGTCGTATGCGGGTGTGAGTGGTGTAACATGTGCAATGTCGTTAACACAAACATGCTAAGTGTTAACAGTAGGCGCAAATAGTTGACTTACCAAAGAAAATTTGTATTTCGCGCCTTTTCCGCCTGACAAGTTGGGTTGGGTGTGTATACGCTGTCTTGTGTTTCCTTCTGTTGGCGGCAAAGCCGTGGAAAAGTGGTTAAAATGTAAGTAATGTGTTGGAAAGTGAAGTTTAAATTTATCACTGAACATGTGCACCTTCAAAAAAGGTATTATAACAATCGTTATTATTTTAAGTCGGTTATAAAGGTTATAATATCTTAATGATGTCTTGTGAACAACTAATTCCATACCTACTAATATACCGACAAGTTATCGATACAGTCATATGAACATTTTTTCAAGCCCTAGCGTAAAGTAACAGTTTAGGTTTTTACACAAAATATTCTAAATTATTGACTAATATCATGAAATATTAACACACAATTGAAGAAAAACTTATAATGAACTGTATAAATCACACTTACGCTTTTTACACGTTTTTATGCTGTTAATTTGATAAAATATCGTTACGAAAATTTCGCTACGATTATCATAATTACCTGTGAAATGAGTATATCCCTGGGTTTTTGGGCCCTGAAACACAACAATCCGGCACACAACATGACACCATCTTCACTAAATTACTTAATATTTATTTTTGATTTTGATTCTCGTATATTTTTAACGTTAAAAAATACGGCAATATGATTTTGGCCGCCTCGGCCGCCTTCGAATTCAAAAAATGGTTACGTTTTCTCATATGTAGTCTGCCTCTTTCACACTCGTGGCTTGTTCATATACGTGATGGCTTCCCTTTCGCACACTTCATCTGTCTGTCAAGCGAAGCGTATGACAAGTCTCTGGCAATAACGATAGTGCTAGTTCAGCTGTGTCATTCACAAATTCGAGCCAATCGTGCTGTCTTTTTTTTTTTTTTTTCTAGGGGGGAAAATGCATTCCGCATACCACCCGGGTGCGGGGGGCGACCCGAGTGGTTATGTGGGACTCCCGTCCAGGCTAATGAGGCCGACGGTATACCCACTAAAAACCCCCCATATGTCACCTCGCCGCCTTATTGGTGGGGTTACGGGAACGCTTGCGCACTCATCCGCGACCCCACCGGCGGCAGCCGCCCGCGAGCGGCTCCCTCGCAAATGCCCGAAGGCCCTTCACGCTAGGCGCGCCAGATGGTTCGACGCGCCTTCCTCCTCGGCCTCCGTCCTGCAGTGTAGCGGACCCCCCCGAGCCCGCCACAAGGAGGCCACGGGCGCCAGAAAAACTCCCAGCGCCCGGCGGCAGATGAGGTCCATGGTTCTGCCGTAAACCACAACTCGGCTGCAGAGGACAGGGAGAACGGCACACCGTAATACCGACACTCCTCTTCCTCTGCAGCCCCACCAACGCCGCTACTGCGGAACGGCCCCGCCAAGGTCGCAGGGGATAGGGAGAGTGGCGCATCGTGATACCATCACGCCTCTTCCCCTGCGATCCCACCTCGGCCGTCGAGGATAGGGAGAACGGCTCACCGCAATACCGACACTCCTCTTCCTCGACGGTCCACCTCCAGCGCGTCACAAGCGGGCTCACCAAGCCCACTTGGAGCGTCCTCCTCGGGCCAATCGTGCTGTCTAACGCAACTAGATGCGATCAATCGCGTGCATAATGCGAACTCATCAACCAATCACGTTGTGGTACTTGTGGCGTTAGACTGCACGATTGGCTCAAACTCGTGTGCGTAACACCGCTGTACTGGCCCCATTCTTATTGCCCGTAAGGCCCGTCCTCAGATATATTATGTCAATGACACAGTCGTGATTTTAAAAAATCACATCGCTTCTGCTACCAAATTGTTGAGCATAACGTTTTCCTATCCATAGGTTCCATCTGTCCAGTAGGATCCACCATCTCGATCCACAGATTGAAGAGATTGTTACTTAACTGATGGATCGAGATAATGAAACCTACTGAATAGAGCGGGTCGATTGGATATAACAAAGTACGCTTATATGAAACGCGGCTCCGGTGTGCGAGTGAGACAGTCAGGCCAATTTGAACTTGCATTTGACAGAAAACTGATTGTCTCCATCAAACGCTACCAGTTCCATTGCCGGCCTCTTCGCTGCCTTCTATAGTGGTTCAATCTTACCTTGCCTTGACTTTGACAGCGATTATAACAGCTATAATCATTAATGTGTTCATGGCCCTTAAGTCATGTCTAGTGACGGCGCCTTTAGGTGTTCTTGACGTTCAAAAGGTTAAGGGCGTTTGCTAGCTGGCGCTAGTGCACGGAGCGGGCAAGCACGCGCAGGTGCCTTTGTAAGTAAAAGCAGTCGCGCCAGTTAGCGTTGCTCATACTGTAAGCCGCACGCTCGCTCCATGCACACGCGCGACGTTGCGGACGCCCTATGCCCTAAACCTTACTTGAAAGTGTGAAGGTTACTCTGACAGCGGCTATATCAGCTATAATGTATTTATGACGCTTTGAGCATAGCTAGTTACGACGCCTTAAGGTATTCTTGGCGTTCAAAAGGTTAAGGGCGTTTGCTAGCTGGCGCGAGTGCACGGAGCGGGTGCACGCGCGCGGGTGCCTTTGTAGGTAAAATTCATCGCACGCGTCCGCGCCAGTTAGCGTCGCCAGTTACTGTTTTTCGTTAACCCGCTCCAGCTAGAAAACTAATCGCAAATGGTCCGAGATTGGCGCAATAACCATGCATTCCCTTATCTGGATCTGGATGCACCTATTCACCAATGCTTGCTTTAAAGTAACTTGTCGACTCGTCCTGATAATATTTGTGCGACCGTGAAGAAAATGTATGCCGTCAGTTATTTTTCAATTTATATGAAATAAAGGTGTTAAATGTATTCAAAAGTTTTTATTTCATATGTATATATAATGGAACGCTACTATCTTAGCTTGGCAAGCAGTTAAGAGTCGCTGATACTTGTAATGTATTCACTGCGTTAATTTTAGGTTTAAGATTCTTTATTCTCACTAAGAATTTGACAATTCACTTACATGAGAACTTAAAACTACACAATTTAATCCTGCTTCATATGGCAAACGAAGGGAACGTTGCTTTGAACCGCGACGCAATCTCAAATGTTTCACTTTTACACAATTTTCCTGCAGAGAGACAAAACAAAGTATGTACATAGTACCTTTTTACGATTTATTTTATCGTAACATATAAACTTAGATTTATTTTCTTGCTGCTAATTATGGTACTCCAACTACTCCATAAGTACATTTACTTACCTACTTATTGCTTAGGAATCTTATTTCATGTTTAATAATAAGTTTATATAACGTTTCTAGCGGGACTTAACGCGAACTTTAAAAAATATAATGCTTTTTCTACCTTTATCACTCGAATATGTAAGAGCAAGAGAGATAAATAGACGAAACTTACTAGTTCAAGGTAACCACTCGTTTTATTGTCAAAGTTCCGAATTAAACAAACTTATTCTTCGGTGACATTTTTTAGCGTTTATAAGCGACTATACGGATCCAGCATTTGCCGCTCATTCGGTTCTCCTATTGCACGCAAGATGTCAGTACTAGAGAGGATTTGAAAATTCATAATTAAGTAGTTGAGTGCCATTTATTGAGCGGTAATAATTTAAAAAAATATATAAATTACTTTTTCATTATATTTCAGGCATGCAAAGTGATGTAAATGGTTACAAAAGTAACTCTATATAAATGACATTTTTTAGTTCCAGTTTACGCCGCAGCGCATGATCAAAATTATTAATATCATCTTCCCTGGACACTTTCGGTCTTTGGTGTCATATAAGTAATTAATGCTTAATTGAATACCTTCCAAATAGGATATGACTCAAATGTATATACCAATAGTAAAAATTACCCAAACTGCTACCAAGGCTCCATCTAGTGCCAGGTAGAACAAACAAAGCGGCATTTACCACAATTAATTAACGAAAAAACTCGTTTTATTACCGCCCCTGCAAGCATTTGAGTGCAAGTATATATATATTAAAATACCTTATAAAAATGTATTTTAAATAATATATATGGCTTGAGTATACAAGCAAGTTTCAGTGTTTAATAGCAGTATTTTTACTTCAAGCATATGTTATATCAACTAATTCCAGCCCTGTACGTACTTAAACGTAAGTAGTGGTAAACAGAAATCTAGAATTTCTCATATTCTTTCATACAAAACACCTAACAACCGGCTACATAACTAGTACTTTGTAAAACAACAGTTTATATTGGCCACTCTTTTTTTTAAATTGCTCAGTCCCTGCATGTTATCCAAAGTTGGTGTCATACAATAAAATAACGCTAAGAGTAAACCCTTTCAAACGAGATATGTCTCAACAGTATACATCCATGGGACAAATTGCCCATTCTCCTTTATCAAACAATAACATTTAGCGAACGCTTTACCAGTGACAGACGGTTTGGTCCAACCGACCCTTAGCGCTCATTTAGACGGCGCGCGAACTCGCATGCGTAGTTAAATTGCTGACTATTGAAGCTTCATTCAATACAGCCCGCCGATCAAATACCGCAATGTAATGAAACTCGCTTGAGAGTTCTCGCACCGTCTAAATGAGCCCATCATGACTTACCAGACAAGCCAGATTGCCAGCTCTGCGTGACTGTATTTGGCCGTCATGGCGGACTCGAAGTCGCTGATCCTCGTACTCGTTGACCGCCATTAGCAAATCCTCGCTACGCGTTGTTACAAAACTTCGTAACTTACCAGGCATGCCAGGATGCGAGCTCGGCGTGATTGTGTTGGCCGTCATGGCAGACTCGAGGTCGACAGGCTGATCTTCATACTCGGTGGCCATTTTTAGAGCCATCTGCAGCATGTCCTCGCCGAATGCGTTGTTGCCGTCCATTCCGGCCACTGGGCTGAAGCCTTCCTCTGCTGAAAAAGACATTTGAGTTAAACATAAACTTCCACGCGATTAAGTCCCGGTTTAGTTAATTATAATGGGTAAATATTGCGCAACTTTCAATTAATATTAAGCGTAAGATGGTATATATATATAAAGGTCATTTCATGTATATAAGTTTCAATTATTCATAATATATGGAGTAGCATCAAGTGTTTGTGCTTTTTAGGGTTCCGTAGTAAACTAGGAACTCTTATAGTTTCGCCATGTCCGTCTGTCTGTCCGAGGCTTTGCTCCGTGGTCGTTAGTGCTAGAAAGCTGAAATTCGGCATGGATATATAAATCAATAAAGCCGACAAAGTCGTAGAATAAAATCTAAAATTTTTATTTTTTTAGGTTACCCCTACACGTAAAGTGGGGTTGAATTTATTTTTTTTGCTTCAACCCTACAGTGTGGGATATCTATTAATTACTTATTTATTATTTATACTTTTACTTTAGACCTCATTATGTTACTAAGTTAATTAATTTTGAACTCCCACATTATCCTTATTAAGTATCATTTGTATTCGCTTTGCTCACATATGTGGTTGCAATAGTGCGTAATCTTAGTTTAGTATTATGTTTATGTCACTACCTGTGAGTTCCTATAATTGGCTTCCTGTATCTACTATATTTTTCTCTGTTAATGTCACAGCTGTTGGATCTCCAAATAAATAAATAAATAAATTAAAATAAAACTAATAGGGGTCTTCAACAAACAGAATTCCCCTTCATAGTAAAAAACGTACAGTTCATCCCTTGGTTAATAATCTACTATACTTTAAACTCTAGTTTAGCTTATTGTGACTGAAGAGTAACTACGGAACCCTACTCTGAGCATGGCAGGACATGCTCTTGGCAGATTTTTAATTTTTGAACTAAAATTGTAGTGCTTAAAAAATAAATGCTACTTACTCTTTGAAGGCACTGAAAGGTTATCATTATACATTAACCAGTACATAGGTATATGTTAGCTTACAGTTCAAACTTTCATTTATTATGTAAACAACAATTCAAAGCTGACCAGGGTTAGGGAGATACCATCATAAATATACGCATACAGATAGGAAAACTTTCTCACCATTATCATCATCAGTATCAGAGTCGCTTTGGTCCTTCTTCTTGTCCCCCGCGACCATCTCCGCCATCATCAGCAGCTCCGCCTCGAACGGATCCGTCGGCATCTTATCATGGATCTTGTTGATCTCCTTCATGATCCCCTTCGCAGAGTTCCGGGTCGTCGGTATGAACACCGGGGTCGGGATCGGTATCGGAATCGGTACCGGGACAGGGAACGGTAGCGACCACATGGCGCAAGGAACGGGGACGTATATTGGCACCGGGACCGGTATCAGAACGCGCCGCTCCAAGCTCGGGTCGGTCTGGCATTCTTTAGTGCACGGATGCGGACGGCAAGAGACTCCCTTCGAGATCATCATGGGTTTCGACATAGTCGCCTTATTGGCTACTTCTCTGGGGGGCAAAGTTTTGACTATGACGTGATTGTATATTTTAGGGGGCGGGGGCGGCGGCGGTGTGGGGGGCTTGGGAGGGGGCGGCGGGGTCTTGGGGGCGGCCGGGGGCTCGGGCTCGGGCGGCGGCGGGGCCGGCGCCTGCACCTGCAGCCGCTTGGCCTTGGCGCGCGTCATGGAGGTCATGGCCGGCAGCAGCGGCGGCGGCGCGGCCAGCGACTGCACGTTGGAGATCACCGGCAGGCCGGACGACCGCGTCTGCGTCTTTGCTGCGGCTGGACAGAAAAATTATAATTGAACGTCAGAGCGCGTTGCGAGATTGCAGTAAGAACCCAATTAGAAATGTGAATGTGTTGAACCCAATTAGTGTAGAAATGCGGGTGAAAAATAACCTACTTTTACCGTTGTTTTTATGGCCTGTGCCGGAGTACGTCCGCCTGGGGACGCCCGTGGGCACCGCCTTTTGTTGGTCCATCGATTCTCCCGACATTAGGGGCGGCGTATGTTTTGAGTATTGACCCTAGAAAAAATAAGATAATATGACATGGGAATTAGGTTTTAGTTGCAAGATTTTTTAATTGATTAGGTATTTAAGAAGATACGCGACATCAAAATCTAATTACGTGTTTTACCTGGAATGCCATGACGCATTGATACGTGCAGAAGTTCCTAACTGTTGCATCCGACATCGTCAAGTGGTACTGTGCCAGAGACGTTCGCTTGCACATATCACATTTTATTCTGAAAAGAAAATGTCTCTTTACCGAGTCCTACTTCATAATACGAAACATATTTTAGGAATTTTCTCATATACCTTGTTGTGTTGGTACAGCCAAGGTATTGAGTATCTTTGCCCATGCCAATATTTAATACCTTGACTGTACCAGTGTGATAGGGCCAGAAAACTTAAATTTCTAGTGCTCACCTCCTTGACGACACTGCGTTTACGGAGACCTGGTAGAGATTCAAGCAGTTGAGCGAGCACATCATAACGACCTGCCCCGAGCTCTGCACTCGCCGTATCATGTCGAAGTTGTACTTCTTCACTTTGCACCAGTTGCACGGCACGATGTGTCGGGAGTTGCTGATGTACACGTTCATGCACGACTTGGAGCAGAAGCAGTCGGGGGATTGTGTTTCGTAGATGGTGAAGCAGTTTGAGGATTTGCGCTCGAAGTATTTCTTGCACCATCGGCATTGGTCTGAGGAATACATGATCAATTTTATGTAACAAATTCAACTACACTCATACACACACTTAGTTCAAATCAAAAGCTTATTTGTACAAAACTGTTTTATCAAGACTAAATGCAAATTACCTGGAAATATGTTATTGACGAATTTGAAAGCAGCAAAACATGGATCGGAGCAAAGCCTTTGTACGATATTCTCACTCACTTCGACCTCTATTGTCGTCCCTTTCTCCAGAGAGCAGACGGCGCACTTCGCCCACACGGGCTGCGGTAGCGGGCTCTTGCTCATCTGATCGAACTTCTCCATACAGATCTGAGTACAAAAGTCTTTGAACTGGCCCTTATCTCCTACTGGCGCTAGGAAGCCTTGGTGACCGACTGATATATCTCTTTGACAATAACAACATATCTTCAGGCCCTTTTTAAACTCTTCCAAGCACCCAGAGTTACAGAACTGTCGGATATCATACCCGAATCTTACACAGTATTTTCCTAAACTAGTGTGCGTGACGGTGTTTTTGCAGTTAGCGCAACGAGCCCCTATCTTGTTCTGATACCTTCCCAGACACACCTCATTGCAGAAGTCCATGGTTTCCCACGTCAGAGTTTTATCACTTTCTAAGTCTAGTTGTAGATTGCACTGAAAGCATTTCCTGATGAATGTCCTTTCTCTCTCTTCCCTGGCCGCCTGTACCATGGCCGGCGTCTTGGGCTGTAGTTTGTACGCCTCGTCCAAATATTTGTCTGTTGCATTGCTTATCACTTTTAATTTGAGGAGAGGAGGATTTGATACACTTGCCGCTTGCGCAGCCGCTTTGCGAGTGACTCGTTTCTTTTTTATGTGGAACCTGCCATTTTCTCTACTATTCAATTCCTTGATGCATGTTTGTTCGCACACAGCAACGGGCTCGCCGTATAGTTTGAATGCATACGAGCATGGTTTAGTTTCTTTACAGACTAGACACTCGGCTTCCGATGGAGTTACTTCATCAATGGCCATCCGCCGGCGTTTGAAAACATATTTTTCCTTTTCATCTGCCATCATACTGTGTAAACAGGTAAGAGAGCAGTAATTCGTGTGTTCGCCATCATAGTTGTAATAGAAGTAGCAGAGTTTACTTTCCTCGCATTCTGAGCAGGTGAGTGTTTTGGGCGTTATTTCCTCCACGGTGTATTTCTTAGAACAGACATTGTACTGGCCGGGGTGGACCTCCTGGAAGGCGGTGAGACAGGCCTCGGTGCAGATGTACTTGTAGTCGCCGTCCTTGTCGACGTACCGGTAGGTGCAGGCCTTACTTTGGGCGCACTGCACGCAAGTGCCGTCAAATTGACTAATTTCCTGAATGTTGTTGGGAACCAAGTTCTCGTCATCAGCTTCGGGCGCCTCGTCATGTTCGTTTTCAGTCTCTTTATCTGTAATATTATAATAAAAAGGAAGATGATTACCTAGTTTTCACTGGAGATTAATGCTGGGTAATGGTGAGCTAGTTTACAGGTAACCCTAACCCACTAGCTTCAAAATTACTGGATAAGACTAAAACTGTACATAGACTTAAAAGGAAGCACATTGTGCAAAATTAATGTTTGGTTAAATGAGACGATGGTCTCCAAAACCCCAATGTCAATTCCTACATACATCAAAACTGATTATAGTCGTTACCGACTGACGGCAGTTCCAAACAGAAAAAAAAAAAAGTTTACAGGTAAAAATTACATAGATATAGTGCATCCGTTTTCGTGTTAATCGACCATGATGTAGTATAAATTTATATTTATTATACACCAATATTAATAAATACACATAGTTGTCATCAGTTGGATACCTCTCCAAATTAGCAAAAATTGCTAAGTTGGAGAGGTCCAAATAAACTTAACACAACTTTATTTAAAGACATTGGAAGATCAATTGGAGAGCGGTTTACGTGCAGAGGGCCTAGTCAAGATGACAATCGTACATCGACAAACGAAAAGAAAAAAGGAATCAGTATGACAGATGCTACAAAAAGTCATGTGACTATTTCCATACATTATTTAAGTTCCGATTGGCGTTTTCTAACTCCGATTGTCATCTTGGCTAGGCCCCCAGATGTTATGAAATAACAGGGAATGTTTACCGCCGACATGGTCGTCCGTCGGAGCATCCGCACGAGTGGGTGCGTCGCCCACGGACTCCGAAGGCGCCTCTGCATCTTCGTCCGCATCGTTTTCCGCGTCATGCTCCGTCTTGGGCACTGTCTCTGCTTCAGCAGCTGTTCAGACAATATTACATTATTGCAGAGGCCGGGAAAGCGCAATTCGTGGATGAGTTTCGATTTTGTCAAAGAAGACGAATCCACGAATTGCTGTTCCTGCCGAGGCATTATATAGTGCTTTTCTCCAAATATGTCAGGAAATCAGGTAAAATAATCATAATTTAAGCTTCAACCAGCACTCAAATCGAACCTTCACATCGAAAACGTCAAAAACAAATTCCCTCTTTAATTATTTTTTAAAAGTTAAAGGCACAACTATTCAGCCATTCATTACCATTCAATATTCGCTCATTCAATATAATTGTGCAATATAAGCTGTACTTGCACGCATGAGATCCTTAAAAAAAATATTAAAGTTATAAGTCTTTGATTTTATTAAGCAGTATACGACGGTCTTACACCATTCTATCCTATAGCTTGAAATGATGCTGACCGCGTCGTGTAGACGCAGCCCGCGGCTATATTCATTGGCTTTATGCGTTTTTCTTAGTGGATACATGTTTTTAAAAAGTAAAAAACAATACAGTAATAATTTCCCGTCCGCTAAAACACGACAATAATGGTTTGAATTTTTTTAATTTGAGTTTGACCATAACGAAGAACTTCCCGTACTATTTTTGCTACAATAAGGTGAATTTCCGAGCATATTGGAGAAAAAGTTTATAATAATTGTGAGTACTCAATGAAAGCTAAGAAACATTGACATGAGGATATCAATGCTCCTTTCTGTATAATGTCATCATTCTTTGTCGTGCGCCCTATATGCAAATCTTCATGGCTTACGAGTTGCCAAAGTTGCTTGTTGTCTTTCAGTCATCAAATCTACATTAGCTATAATTTCCAACTAGTGTAACATATTTATTTAATAAAATAAATGTATGATGTAAAATTGTATAATCAAGACACAAACCTTCAGCTTGTTTTTTCTTCTCAGCCAACACTTTTTCTGCTTCTGCCTTGTCAGCTTCTGAGATCTCCCGCTCAGTGTCAGGTAACAGCATAATTTCCTCGTCAGCTCCAGGTTCCTCTGCTAATTCGGAAACACTTCCACTATCATCTAAGGGGGTTTCTTCTGTGAAATTTTAGAAAAAAGGTATGTGACAGTAGTTATCTTTAGACATACTCCTGTTTTACTTATTTAAATTAAATTTAAAGAGATAAAGTGAAATACTGTAGCAAGTGAGACCAGATACTTAACAGAAAGAAGTATTAAGGCAGTAAGTAGCCTACTCCTAATTATTGATTGTTACCAATTGACAGTTATTGCATTCCCTATAGCTATACATTTATCAAGTTGAGTTATAAATATTACATTTTTTTTTAATGATAAGTGTTCAGTTTACCAGTGTGATCATCATCATGTGCTGGAACACTGTCTGCATTGTGGTCATCGTCATCATCATCCAAGTTGACTTCCCCGCTTGGTTTAGCTGTGGATGTTTCTGTAGTGCTGTCACTTTTGTCCTTCAGTAGGGCATCAAAGGGGTCCAATGCCTGGAGAAAAAATTAGAAGTGACCAATATATTCTATAAATGATAGATTCTTTTAATGAAAATGTCCTTACAGTTCTAGTTTAATCTAGTGTCATTTTATGGCAACACAACTACAAAAAGGTTTTTTTTAATCGAGTTTACCCCAGAATGATCCAGAATCAATACTATTGAAGGACTTAAGCCCGTCAGAGATGGAGCGATAATATACATTTGTGTGCAATACATATAATAGCATGACATAAGAAAATGAAAATTAGCGAAAACTATACCTTTTTTAGGGTTCCGTAGCCAAATGGCAAAAAACGGAACCCTTATAGATTTGTCATGTTCGTCTGTCTGTCCGATTATTTTATTAAATAGTCCTAAGAGAGCTACGAGCGGTCGGGTTGAGCTGGAGCGAGGCCAGAAGGCGAGCTGAAGATAGGAAGGGGTGGCGCGAGCTTGTGAAGGCCCTTTGCACCTCTGGGGTGCTTTAGGACGACAACAACAACATACCTTTTTTTTATAATTATTCTGTATTACTTTACCTCTCCTCCTTGTTTTAAAAATAACTGTAACCTTTACTCAAATAATATTGGAAGTTAAAAAAATATACCATGAAAACCCTACGAAAAAAATACAATTGTGTACTATAATTGTATGTAGGTATGACACTTTATTGCACAAAACACTTTATTAACATAAAACGACAAAACAAAAAAAATAAATGTTCAGTTCAGTTCCAATGGGGTCACCACTCTGACTTCTTCGCTCTAGGGTTGTCAAACCAAGACTGGCAAGTCTTCTTCGCTCTAGGGTTGTCAAACCAAGACTGGCAAGCCTATGGTTGTATGGTTTGTTACATTAGTTATATAGTCCATATACCAACTTGGTTGCCCTGCGTTGCACCTTTTCAAGTAAAGTAATATCCTTCTGAAAGTATGGACTCCAAATTTGGCAAGCATATTCAAGAGGAAACCTTATGTACATCTTATATTGTTTTAGGAACAGTTCTTTATCAATTGTCTTAAAGGTCTTTCGTATAAGGTATACTAGTGAGTTGGCTCTTTTTGTTATTAATATAATATGTATACCAAATTGCTATGGCAGTGTAGCAAAACAAATTTTAACTTGTTGTTGTTAAATTTTAATTTTAAGTTGTTCTTGCAATTAACTCCTCTTACGTCTTTTTACAAACATTAAAGAGCCCGTCTTAGCTAACTCTGCATCGACTTAGCTACTTCACGTTAAGATTAACTGCCCAACCTGATGCGCGACGCGGGCCACTCCCAAAAGCTGCCCCTGCTATGTCATCCAGAAAGAAAAAACTTCTCTACATATAAGATGGTCAAGTAATGCAGATAAATTATAAAAAAAAGATTCAATACATATAATTTATTTAAAGTTATGGTTTTCCCCTAATTTTCTTATTGACTGCTATTATATTGCACACAACTGTACCAAAAGATATACAGAGTCAACACACAAAGCTATAATATATATTTTGGTATCTTACAATATCTTATAGCAAGGCATCTTAATAATACCTAGGATATATAGATCGGTATAAGACAATATATTTTGTCTCTCGCACAAAGTAGGTGCTTAGCTATACTATTAGATATCTGCCCATATATTACAGTATATTAATATATATTATAACTGTCTGTGACCAGTTTCATAATTTCCTATAAGTTTAATGCCTTTTCATTCAAGAATATTTAATCTCACCTTAGATTTCATCTTAGTATGTCTGAATTTAGATTAATTAGGTATTTACCTTTGTATGATCTTCCTGAGGCTCATCCTGAACATTAGGTGCTGTCTCAAACTCAGGTTTACCCACATCATCATCCTTTTTCTCCACATGGGTTGTCTCCTGAGTCTGGCTAGTGGCTTCTGAATCTTGGCTAGTTTCTCGTAGCTCAGAGCTGGTTTCCTGGACTGATTCATGTGCAGAGTCTTGACTAGCAGATTCTTGGCTGTTTGATTCTTCTGGAGCTTCTATTTTCTGCGGTGGATCATCTACCGTTTCTGCACCCTCTGCATCTTCTAATTTAATTGCTGGAATAGTAAGATATTCTATGAGAAACAAGTAACCTTGTTTCTGAGTGTTGAGAAAATTATTATGGCTTATGCAACTTCATAAAAGTATGGTTGAGCTAGTTGCCGCAGCAAAGAAGAATGCTGGAAATAATGTGTAAATAGACGGGTCCACACAGAGCGCGCATAAGCGCGAGGCAAAAACCTCGCGCACAAAACAGCCAGTGTAAACGTGCCTCGGCTGAGGCAGCGCGCACGTTTGGCTCGCCCGAGCTCCCTGCCTAATGAAATATTGAACACCTATGTATATATATTATATGCTTGTTTAATGGAAATAAACAATTATTCATTTATTTTAGTATTTGTCCCTGACCCTGAGTG
The DNA here is from genome assembly GCF_033807575.1 of Cydia pomonella. Taxonomy (NCBI): domain Eukaryota; kingdom Metazoa; phylum Arthropoda; class Insecta; order Lepidoptera; family Tortricidae; genus Cydia; species Cydia pomonella. The sequence goes on along the minus strand of NC_084704.1, from coordinate 11,720,854 downwards.
CATCTTTCTAATTACAACCCCAATAAAATATTTATATAACAGCTGTGTGGCTGCTATTGTACCAAATAAAATTAATATTAAATAATTTAATTTCCCAGATATTAAAATGACAGTTTCTTTTTTGTATGTCAAAGAAGAAACTTCTTTGTTTCCTCATGACAGGGTCACAACCATATTAGGTAATTTTTTATGCACTAATAATAGAGTTGTGTACAAAGAATTTTAGTAATTTAGACCCTTCCTTTAACAATATCTGTGCTAAAAAATATCTGAACACACACTCTAGCATGTACAATAAAGGCGTATTCAGATATTAGTCAGCACCTTGGCCACCCCAATGTATCTGATGGCAACTGTACAATATCAACAAATCATTGTTACTTTGTTACATTGATTTTCAACTACTAGATCTTATAAGACTAACCATTACTAACAAGCATACAATAGGTAAGCATAAGCATAACAAGCAAGAATAGATTAAAGTTTTAAGAACGGGATATGATATTATAAACTACATAAATAGTGATAATTTTGATTACATACCATTTTGATCACTAACACTTTCATGTTCCACATGGTTCTGGAGCCCACTATCACCATCTTTATCACTCACAGAATCACCATTACTATCAGTTGCTTTGCCTACATCACTAACTTTTGCTTTATCACTATTATTGGTATCAGTGTTTTTGTTATCACTTTCTTGGGGTTCTCCAGACTTTTTGGGAAGTGTTTCATCTTCTGCAGAGATCTTGTCCCCAGATGCTTCACTCACAGCCTCCATAGAGTTTTCAGGAATGCTTTCTTTCTCTTCCATATTACCAACAATCTAGTTGGATTTGGGTCAATTAGAGGGTCGAATACATCTGAAAATGAACAAAATGCATCTTTTAAAATGCCTTAGTAAGACGCCGCACCCGGCGGAAAGTTTCGAGGTTAGAATGAAATTGGGCTGGCGGTAAAGATAATTAAATAAGAAGGAATACACCTTACATCAGCTTATTGCTTTGTAAATTGGCAAGTTTGCTCAATAGAACAAGATTTTTGGGCACGGTCATTTCAATTACAGCGGTAATTACAAGTCAAATGACGCCAATCCCAACCAATGCCATATTAGCCCGCGCTTATTCCCTTTTTGACTTTTTAAACTAACAGTGGAGACTGTAGGCCTAAAAATACAATAATCTTCTTATCAACTATAACTAAACGTGAATTCTGAAGTATTTGTCTAATATCTACTAGGATGTCGCGACAAGTTTCTTTGTAACAAGTGGAAAAAAACGGCAGAACAGGTAAATTCTTTTGACGAGACATTAAGCGACAGTGTCAACTATTGAGGTTTTAGAATATAACGCATATTTTTCTTCATGCAACCATTTCAATATGTGAATACAACTTGCCTGTATTGTTGTTTCACACAAAATTCCTTGAAAGCACAACAAACGACACCATTTTGGAATCGACTTGCATGCGATTTGTTGCGGATGTGTACACCGCACTAACAATTTCTTATTTCCTCAAAGATTCCTGTTAAGGTGAAACGTGATAAATGGATGAATTAAATAAATTTAAAAACTATTATTATAAATTATACATTTGCAACATTATCCTGCAAAGAGCAGATTAAATAAAAAGTAATCAATGCAGAACCTAAATATTATCTTTATGTTGGTAGTAAGTGACGCTTCATGCAACTGAATCAGTTTTAGTTAAAGGTAATAACGCCTGAATGTTTTAATGCAACAAAATATATAAAGCTGTGACACACAAGGCCCAACGTTATCTGGGCTATAACCACGAGAATCGAAGTTCGCAAATTCGGGCATTTTTCTGTCACTCTAAATCTCTAAATTCGCCTTCATTGGGGTAAAAAAGAAAGATCCCCGCAATATGCGAATTTCGGTATTCTTTCGCGCTAGGCTCCTTGTTTTCTTTGACGGCGCAGTCAACCAGTATTACTTCTCTATCCTCGGTTTAGTAAAAATGCCATTTTTCTAAATAGGACAACCATTCTGTTGACAAGATCAACTTCAAATCAAGTCTTATCCATTTTGATGGTTCATTTGCTGTGTATATGTCTGTTAAAATGCGCAAGGTGAATTTTTAGGGATATGGACTACATGTTATTGTCGATAAGCGCTACATAGCGGAACGGAATAGCGATTAATTGAAGTTTCGATAACTCTTCAAGTGGCGTATGTCGTTTTTGAGTTATTGGAACTTTGATTTAATTAAATAAATCAAGTTTGAAATTTAAATGACATAATCTGTCGGGAATCGACGGCCTACCAGCCTACCACTCCAAGGGTCAAGTGGCATATGTCGTTTTCGAGTTATTGGAATTATGATTTATTTAAATTAATCAAATTTGTAATTTAAATGGCATAATCGGTCGGAAGTCGACGGCCTACCAGGGATAATATATCTTCGCTAGTCTGTTAAAAAAAACTACTAAAATATGTTTTGCGCAAGTAGCCATTAGCATATCTATGATGTTTTTTTAGTGAAGATATCAAAGCTTCAATTAATCACTATTCCATTCCGCTGTGTAGCTCTTATCGATATATAATATGAGTAAAATCGACAAGTCCACATCCCTAAAAACCCACGCATACTTACACATTTTTACACACATATACAAAGCAGTTTAACCACCAAAATGGCTACGGATTGAATATTCAAAATTGTATTGAGAACAGTCAACGTGGAGTCCTTGATTCATTCAACCATGTATATAATATTCTTAAAGATGGAGCTTATGAAATGAAATGAAAATCTTTATTTCAAGCAAATAGTTGCTCATAAATAAATACCTTAAAACTAATATGCATATTATAACAATAAATCTTAAAACTAAACACTTATGGTTGCGATGCATTACGCAATCCCGCAACGCAATGTCAGGGAGCCGGCCGGCCTGTCGCCGTAGCCGTGTGGTTACAGTATAAAAGTGTGAGTGTGCGTGTGTACACACACGCACTTTTTATATACGATTAACAATGAGTGACTCAAAGTTGTGGCTATATCGCTAGTCATATCGATGAACTATCAGCATTTTTTACAATTTTAATTTTACTTGAAAGGATTTCAACTACCGAAAATGAACAGATAACCATTATAACCCAACTTTATATATTATTATCAATTATCAACCAGTATGATTTTGTGAGTTCGATATTACAATAATCAACGGCGGAAATCCATGGGACACCGGCCAAAACCAACTAAAATGAATGTCTTCCGCAATAATTTAGTTATTCTATTATATGATAAAGTATTCATCATCCCTTAGCATTTCTATGATGTAAATATTGATTAAAGATATCGAAGCTCGCAAATTGCGGAGATCTTTCTCTTTTACTCTCACTAAGACGTATTTAGAGTCAAAGAGTATAATGCTTGTAATTGACGAACTTCTATTTTGGCGGTAGGCCCCCAGACAACGTTGAAGTGCCAATTAATCCACACTTTATCAGGCCTGATATCAGACCCGATTTCGGGCCCGAGAAAGATTATTTTTCCGTTTCACCAAATATCAGCACATAGTTTACGTTTACGTTTGGAATGTAAAAAAACGGTTCATATGCAATAATATCAAACATTAAACATTTTTGGCAATCACCACCATTTTCTTACCATCAGTAGGGCCGTATACTTGTTTCCCACAGTATATATAAAAAAATTAGAGACAAAGTATTTTTTACATTTCAAATATTGTTAACGATGTGCTGATATTCCGTGAAACGAAAACGATTATCAGGCCCGATATCGGGAAGTGTGGATGTCATTGGCGCTTACAGCCTCGCGATGAGCGAAACGAGAAAACAAAAAGCCGTGCACAAGCCGATCGAGCACGGCTTTGGTAGGGCCATTTTTTTCGGCTAAAGCGCCAATTACATCCACCCTTCCCGATTTCAGACCCGAAGTCAGTCTCGATTTCAGGACGAATATCAGCACATCGTTAACAATATTTGAAATGTAAAAAATACTTTGACTCTAAACTTCTAATTAACATGCCAATCGTTTACGATACGACAACGAAACACTATCTGTCTCTCTATCGCACTAATATGCGCAAACGACTGGCATCGTGGCTAGGCAACATGGGTGCGTAGCCAACATGCCAATCTTATCGATACGACAACGAAACACTATCTCTCTCTCTATCGTGCTAATATGTGCAGACGATTGGCTTCTTGGCTAGGCAGCATGGGTGCGTAGCCAATATGCAAATCGTTTACGCTACGAAAACGAAACGCTATCTGTCTCTCTATAGCACTAATATGCGCAAACGATTGGCATGTTGGCTTGGCACCCTCGGTGCGTAGCCAACATGGCAATCGTTTACGCTACGACAACGAAACGCTCTCACGAAAGATACAGATCATCACATCACATACACTATCTGTCTCTCTATAGCACTAATATGCGTAAACGATTGGCATGTTGGCTATGCACCCATGCTGCCTAGCTAAGTTGTCAATCGTTTGCGCATATGAGTGCGATAAAGAGACAGACAGTGTTTCGTTGTCGTATCATAAATTATTGGCATGTTGGCTACGCACCTATGGCGCCTAGCCAAGGTGCCAATCGTTTGTGCATATTAGTGCGATAGAGAGCACGTTTCGTTATCGTAGCGTAAATGATTGGCATGTTGGCTTACGTACCCAGGATGTTAAGCCAACATGTCAATCGTTTGCGCATATTAGTGCTATAGAGAGACAGATAGCGTTTCGTTGTCGTAGAATAAAGTACCCCTAACGGAGTTATAATGAGTAGAATTGCCGTTCTGATGACCAACTCCCGACTCAATCATGAGACCCTGGACCTCATCTAGATCGATGGTGCTCGTCAGGGCAAATCTATTGAGCCAAAACACGATGTAGTTATGATGAGTAGATTAGGAGTTCTGGTGACCATCTCCTGACTTCATCATGAGAACCTGGACTTCATCCGGGTCAAAAATAATAATGCAAACCCTAACGTAATTTCAAGTAACACTGAAAATCTATCAATACGCGAGAGTCGGTTGTTAAACATAGTGTAAAAATTGTACTTGTATTAAGATTTTCTAATCGCAGTATAAGCACTTCTATAATCGCAGTATAAGGAATTCCGTAGCTGGTTACGAACGCAACGAACGCCTGACAATCGAGCACTGGATGTAGGTACGTCTTTTTACTATGAAGGGGAAACTTTTTACGATAGTTCAAAAACAGCTAAACTGATCATATCCGCTATAGTTTTCATTTAATGTCTTTCTTAAGCTCTACTTCCACGATTTTTTTCTTTTTTTTTGACCTATGGTTCAAAAGTTAGAGGGACACACATTTTTTTTTTCTTTTGGAGCGATTATCTCCGAATATATTCACTTTAATCAAAAACCTTAGCAACGATTTCCCACACAGTAGGATTGTAGCAAAAAAAAAAAAATCACCCCCACTTTACGTGTAGGGGAGACCCTAAAAAAAATTAAATTTGTAGATTTTATTGTACGACTTTTTCGGCTTTATTGATTTATATATCCATGCCAAATTACAGCTTTCTAGCACTAACGACCACGTAGCAAAGCCTCAGAGACAGACGGACATGGCGAAATTATAAGGGTTCCTAGTTGACTAAAAAACGATTTTTTCTATTTGGTGCATTTTATTTTATGAGATCCTCATATGATCCCCATAATATGATCAAGTATGTAGTGATTATATGCTCTTTGTGATGAAGGTCCGCAAGTGTAATAATCCCCTTATGTCAGGGGCAAATGTGTTCTCTTTTACGAAACGATAGCTGAAGCTTATTCTGATTTTTTATTGGCTACTTTCAACTCTAACTTGTTTCTATTGGCCAGTACAATGTCAAGATGTTTTGTTGTCGATCTCTTCAACTATGGCGGGCTTGTGTTTTTTCAAGCTCAAATACGAAATGAGTAGTTATGTGCGCCGCTCGGGCGGCGACATTGACAGCGATTTGTCGAATATTCTCGTTCGCCATTTTGTGAATGCTATGGAATTTTGTGTTAAGTAATCAACGTGAAGTCATCTTGGGGGTATCCAAAATAGGTGTAAGTTCAACTTTTCTAAAGTGGCCGGGGTCTACTTGAAATTCAAAATAATCGCGATTCATGTGTGGGAGTCGTTGTGTGTCCGCGTTTATCGTTTAGTCGTTGCTTTATTGTTTCGTTTCGCAGCGGTTTAGCGAGCGTGTGACCTTCAGATTCTCTATAAATCACAGTTTCATTGAATTGTTTTTTCAGGTTTGGTAGGTATGACTGAAAATTGCGTTGTGGGGAAGCCGTCGCTAAAGCGGCATGAAGTCGCGAGGCCTGTTCACGTACAGAGGCTGGAAGCTGCCCTGGAAATCCGCCCTTTTGTAAACCAGGTGGAACAGATCCTCAACTCCGAAGGCGGAAGTGACAGTGACGATGACTCCGACGGCAAATCTATGGGCAATGAGATGTCTAAAGGGGACAGGGTTGTACACGGTGTTGTCACTACTAAGCAAGGCTAGTATATATCAATATAATGCTGCAAAGCTCCTAAGCCAAGATAATAACCACAAATTCAACAATAACAATAAGATATAGATAGTGTATGGCCAAGGAATTAGATTTCTGTGCCTTTTCATACCTTGTCACAGTAACAATAATATGAGATCCTTAGTGACATTTATTTTGATTGTCACTGGCTTTCTAGCAAAAATGCCCTTGCTAGCAAAAGAGGGATTGTCAAAATAAAACATGCTATCAATAGTCTGCTAGCAAAGCAAGTCAATGATAAATATATAACAGTAAATTATAATGAGTTATACTTCACCAAAATGTTACAAGAACAGACATGTTTCCCCTATTTATAGTACCTGAGTATATAACGAAAACTATTGTATATGGTAGGTACTCTATAGTACTAGTACTCAAACAACAATATATCTAATACACAAATACTTATATACATAGAAAATACCAATGACTCAGGAACAAATATCTGTGTGCATCACACAAATAAATGTCCTTGCTGGGATTCAAACCCAGGACCATCTGCTTCATAGGCAGGGTCACTACCCACTATTATATATTTATCATTAGGTGGGTCCACACAGAGTGAGCATATGCACGAGGCAATTCCTCACGCCTAAAACGGCCAGTGTACACATGCCTCGGCCGAGGTGGCATGTGCGTTTTCCTCACCTGAGCTCACTCTGTGTGGACCCGCTTATAGACATACACATCTATTTAACATTATATTCTGTTCATGGATGTCCATTATAAATGATTAAAGTGAACATAAGTAATAAATTAAAATTTTACATAAGGAATTTAATAAAAAAAAAAATTACTTTTTGGAATTAGCCATATCAAAATTTTCAAACACATTAACAGTATATTTCATTAAGAAGGTAGTAATTATGGTATTATTTTATACAGAACGCCACAGTGACCGCCTGCGCCTATACAACCTTACATCTGTGGGTGAAGAGAGAGAATGGCTCCGGAATGTCTTGTTGTCGTCCGAGTCTGACACCAGTAGTGGTGAGGACACTCCTGCAGGCAAAGACCAGAGGATAAAAAGATTGCTTAAAGAGAGACTGTATCATAACAAATATGCTAAGGATTATTATAAGGATCAAGGGGTAAATATGGCTTGTTTTTACAATACGGTCATTATGGGTAAGTGTGAAATAGGGACAGGACTGGCTTTTACATTGGGACTTATTTACACATTGATAAGTCGTACTTGTCATCAAATGCAAGTAGCTAGTAACTAATGTATGAAGTTGCAATATACACTAATCAATGTATTAAATGGGCCCCAATGTGAAGGCCAGCTACACTTAACCCAGTGCCACACTTACCCATATTGACCTCATATGATTTCAGTCATCAGATGTCATTCTTAGGTCTTAGTTATAATTGAAATTGTATAACTGCAATTAATCTAGTCTAGTAAGCTGTTATTCGGTAATTCTGAATAATAATAATTCTTTCTTAAAATCACCCATACTTCTATCATAATAGTAAATTTTTCTACTTGTTGACTGCAATGGTTCAATTAAGATTACGTATACCAAACTGTAATTGGGTACTTTTCATGTATGGGATCCCAACTCAACTATAATATTCATTTCGAAACAGTTTAGTTTAGAAATGGACCAATCACAGCTCGCCGTGGTCAAGAGGACAAAACAAAACGATAGCTCAAATTAATTATTTATTTTAGGTTGTATAGTAGAAACAATTGCTTGATAAGTCATAAACGCACATGTGACACCCTTAATATAGCAACATCCATAGACTACGAAAACCGCTTAGCTTGTTAGTCTCCTTAGGCTACGGTGGCCAAAATCGAGAAAAAACTGTCTAAAAATTGAATTTAGCAAGGAGCAAGTACCAGGGCCTCGTGAGTTTCGAGAAGGTGTCGTTGACCACCCAGCCTGGTCCCGGCGGCCGGGGCGCGTACGAGTATATATACGTATCGCGGTTGCTCGCGTATATTAAATAGCTGTATACTTTTGGCTTGTTTACCTGTATGATTTTATTAGTTTAAAGTGTTATTTTTATTGACTCGTAGAAAAACTATTGTATACAACAGTGATATAATCAAGCTTTTCAATCTCGTACCTCACTTTGGCAACTCAGCAAGCTTCGTTGCCAAAACACGGTACTCGACTGAAAAGCTCTCTATATTATATTACGATTGTATAAAATACTATTTCGACATTGCATACGCCATCATAAGTGAGTTGCTGACACGTTGTTTTATTGTCTAGTGTTTAGTTTAGTTTTAATTTTATACATTATTTTAGCTTACAAGGTACTTTAATATGGGCCTTATTGCTTAAATCAAAATTAAAATATATAAATTACCCAATGACACCTTACTTCTGTCTTGCTATTCTTGAATTATCTTGGTATTTGTTGATTTCCTCTACTCTCTCTTGCCACCCTTGTCCAGAGTGGTCCCACTGGAGAGAAAGAGGAGATACTGGAAGGAGTTGGAGCAGGCCTTTGCCGACAGGCACACTGAACTAAAAGAGACTTCATATGACTATTCAAGACTTACTACTATCAAAAAAAACAACAATCATATTCAGAACAAAGGGCTATATAATAATAATAATAATCTGTTGATACCAAGATGATATCGTCAGGTGACAAGCAAAACTCACTAATTACTAAAAAATAATAAAGACAGGTTCTAGTAAAACCATTTGAAATTTCAGCTTCATTATTACAACACAGAGATTAATGATAATGTGTAAGGTGTTTTAATTACAAACATTTCTTAATTCGTTCAGAACTCCCGCTACATGTATTATGGCGCGGGTCTGCTATCAACGGTGGACCGGTACCCGGAGCGGCGCGTGAGCCGGCCGCCGCCGCCGGCCGCGCGCGGGCGCCGCGGGCGGCCCGGCGAGCGCGGCCGCGGCACCAAGCAGAAGGGCAGGCGCGGCCGCGGCAGGGAGGGCCGGGGCGAACCAAGTGATATGGTATGTCTCATATTATTTATAGTAAATTCAAGAGCGTTTTCACATTGACCGATCCGATATCGGATGTCGGATACGACCACAAAGAAGCAAAATTTAAAAAAGTGCTTTTTATATTTATTTATCCATTTCATTAATAATCATTGTTCAAAGAAAATAAATCGTCTAGACAAAAATAAATGATATGGCGACGGAGCTTTCCTAAATTGGTCGAGTAGATTTTACAACAAGGACTGTAGGGCGCCGGCGGGGGCGGGACGGGCCGCCAGCGGCAGGGTCGAGGCTGGCAAGCAGTATGACATATTCTAGACTTTTACTCTTTTAACAATTAAAATTTTAATAATAAGAAGGTTTCGTTTTTTCCTCGCAAGTGTGTTTAAAATTCGTATGAAACACGTGTGCATTGGTCATTACTGATTCGGCTCTTTCGCGTTCGGTTTCAGCTCGTGCGCACTCATTATCGCATCGTGTGTAATGACCAACGTAGCACACTTGTATCACAGTGTAGTATTACGCCATAGGGCAATCTCTAGCGGCTGTTTTTTCCTCGGGTCATCTGACATCCGATAGGGTACAATTTTAAAAACTTGTCATAATGGTCTTAAAACATTGTCATTGTCCCTCTGCTACTACTTCCTCGCAGTAGTGAAAACACTGAGAGATGATAAGTCAAAGTCTTAACTGTGTATGGGTTTATAATTGCTTTTAGTATTTGTGAGAAAAATGTGTACATAATCTTCCTTTTTTGCAGCCTGATGATGCTGATTGGGAAGATCAACTAAGAAATATTAAGGAAGAGAAAGATGACGAATTTACCATTGTAGAAAAACCAGGTGTAAGGTTGGTCATTTATTTGCTTTTATTTCTATTAATTTAAATTAGATTAATAAAAAATCTTTCTCGTTTTCTCATCATGAAGAGTTTTTGCTTTATGCACCAAGCCAACCATCACGCCAATCCACACGTTTTTTCACAAGCTATATAAATAATACAAAATCATACTGTAGTTAGGTACTAAAACTCTATGCCTGAGAAGCATGTAACATCCAAATTGGTGTGATAATTAATAAAAAGCATTGTGAAGTTTGTTAATTTAAATATAGGCAACTGAGTATTATCCAAAACAATTTTTCCAGAGGTCGGAAAAAGCTTTCCACCCTGAAAACGCCAGAAGCGCTGACCGCGCGCCGCCGCCGCCACTGGCAGCTACTGGTCAAGAAAGAACTGGGGAAAGTACAAAGGGCTAGAACGGCAACGCACAGGGAGGTCATGTTGCAACGAAAGAGGCTAGCTACTCTATGCTGTAAACATTGGAGGCATGTTGCTATGCAGGTTGGTTAAAAAATGCAGGAATTACACAAGTCTCGCCCAAAAATCTCTTTAGAGTTTGATCAACCAAATATAGCAATTGTTTAGTTTGACAGCACTGAGCGTAATTTTAGATAAGGTTTACCGTTTAATTTCAAAGGAATTTTTTTTTGAGTAAAATGAAAACCTGTTGTCTCAGTTTCTTATTAATCATGCAAGGAAATTTCCCAGCGTCTAACAGACACCTCAGGTGACCGGAGGGCTGGCAGCTATCTCGGCCAGAGGATAAGCCTGGCCATCCAAAAAGGTAACGCTGCCAGCCTTCTGGGTACCATAATGCATGAAGGTGACCTGGGGAGCATTTTTTATTTATAAGTTTATTTTAAGTTCTATTATATTTTAGTTTTAATATCTTAGTATATAATTTATTATTATTATGTTTTTTTTAAGTTGTACCTAAAATTAATAATCATGCAAAGTATCTGTAGGTTGTTTTTATATGTACAGTCCCAGAAGAACATGAAAGAGACGGTGTGGCGGTGTAAGCGACTCAGCCGAGAAATGCAGGCGTACTGGAGGAGATATGACCGCGCCGAAAGAGAAACGAGACGACGAATGGAGAGAGAGGCAGAGGAACAGAGAAAGGTGATACAGCTTTTTGGATTTATTTGAAATTAGTTTGATGCGAACAAAAGTAACATTTTATATTTATATACAAGTAAAACATTTAACTAAATCTACGGATACCACTCACGTGTTTCTTGTAGTTGTACGTTGTTTCATATACTACATTTTCGTAGAATTTTGCTTCATAGGAAATGTTTCTCATATTATCATTTCATAGAATGATCAACTTCCAGTGCTCTCACATAGTAGAAGCTGTAGATTTTTTATAGTTCAGAAAATTTAATGTTTCGAAATTCATGTCATAAAATTTCAGGTCATATATTATATTATTTCTTATAATATTAAGTTTATATAAATCTTGTTTCAAACCCTGCATATTCATAGAATTTTGTTTCTCATTTTATTAATCTTAATATTTTCGTTTCATAGAAGGCTCAGTAACTCAATACTTACTTTGTCAAAAATTAAATCATAGATCTTTGTTGCAAAGAAAGTTAACACATTACAACATTCATGTCATATAATTTCAAATTATTTATTCTTTACCCATATATTATTAAGTAAATATAACAAACGTTAACCTAACCTACTTTTCTGGCAACAGTTTGTTTCTGCGGGAGGTCGCAGTTCTAACCTAACCGACTTTTCTGGCAACAGTTTGTTTCTGCAGCGGTCGCAGTTCTAACCTAACCTACTTTTCTGGCAATAGTTTGTTTCTACGGGGGTCGCTGTTCTAATATTACAATTCTTTGCATTGAGTTTCTTTTTAATAAATTTAAATGAAATGCATAAGTTCTGAAATAATAATATTTGAAAAGAAAACACTCGAACTAAATATTATATTAAACAGTTCCTATGAAACAACCATCTATGAAAGCTGTGTCCCCGAAACAAGAATACATTGATAAGTTTCTAAATTAAAAAAGTTTGATAGTAATTATTCATTCAATTGAATTTCTGTGAAATATTTTTCAACCAAGTAAATAGTCTATGAAACAATAATATTGAAACAGAAAGTATATGATGACCAAATAATATATGAAATAATTTTTTAGAAACGTAATTCTATGAAATTTCTGTCTGTGAAATTGGGTGGCACCGTTTTTTTGTCACTCGACCAACCCAACTAGAAAAAAGGAAACCTAGGCTCTCCGAAACAAGTCGCGCGAATGACTAAAAACACGTGAGTTGAGTTCGTAGAGTTACTTAAATGTTAGTATGTCTCACGACAGTTTAAATTCAATTAAAGCAAAAACCTTGCGCACACCTTGCCTGATAAAGCCTGACAAGAGTGTAACTGGCCCTGAGATAATGTTGCTGCAAATATTGTACATATCGCAATATAGCGGGTCGTTTACCTCGCCCGAGGCCTTATACCTATATTTTATTTTATTCCAAATATTGTTTCTTGTAACGTGTGTTTTTTTTGAGGTTTGATTATATATATGCCAGAAATCATTTTTAAGCACTAATCCGCAACATGGCCAAATGTAATCTTGTCAGGCTTATGAAATTATTAACTATTATAGTTTTATTCGCTTTTACATTCAAATTATGCTATACAGTCCAAATAAAATTCGTTCTTTCTTGAATGGGTTTGTGTTGTAGATCTAATTCAAAATGATCATGTGTTAGAAAACATGTATTGAATTTTAGCTTAGAACCCTTATTACTATGACAGATGGATGTGGAACTAATGGAAGCCAAGCGGCAACGTCGCAAGCTGAACTTCCTCATAACGCAGACGGAGTTGTATGCCCATTTCATGCAAAAGAAGTTGAACGCTCCCACGGACGATGGGGACGGGGCTGACAGGATACTGAGGCAGCTTGATGAGGACAGAGACCCCAGGCTTGCGGCTATTGATAGTTATGACAGGTAACTGATGAGATGAAATGATTTTTCTAAAGACATGACTGACTGCGCACTTCATACAACGGATGAATGACCCTTGTTGCGACGGAGATGGAGGATCGGATACTAAGGCAGCTAGACGAAGACAGCTACACTGAGCTTGCTTCTATTGATGATGGTGTATTCAATCACTGGTGTAGCTTTAGTTGCTTGCCATCACCCGAAATACTTTATACTACGTCGGTGGCAAACAAGCATACGGCCCGCCTGATGATAAGCAGTCTCCGTAGCCTATGTACGCCTGCAATTCCAGAGGAGTTACACTCCAGGGCTGGTGGTGCGAAAAAAGTTTCCTAATATTAGCTCAAATGTAGCTTGTATGACATATTAACACACCCTGTTAATTCCAGCGAAGCGATGAAAGCGCGCGCGTCGCGCAACGCGCGGGAAGCGTTCCGCACGGAGCGCGCGCGCACGCGTCAGTTCGACGCGGCCGCCGCGCCCGCGCCCGCGCCCGCGCCCGCGCCCGCGCCCGAGGCCCGCGGCGACCACGCGCAGCCCGACATCTTCCAGGGCACGCTCAAGGGCTACCAGCTCAAGGGGATGAATTGGCTGGCCAATCTTTACGATCAGGTGGGGTTCTGTTTTGTTAGGTGTATTCTCCGCCCAATATTGCCCTTTATACACAGCATTTTGTACGAAGAATCGACGTCCTTTAAATGCTGCTAGTTCAAGGGCGTGGTTGGTAAATCATTCATCGATCAGTTTGTCTTGACTTCTTTATGGGGCATTTTGGCTTCGCTTACTGCAACAGTTACTTATGAAATAAAACCATTGTAACGAATTTATGTACATGGAGTATAATTAATTAAAAATGTTGAATCCACACATGTATTTTCGTTCGTTCGTTAAAATAGGTGTATCTTGATTTATAATTTGTCTAAAGAAACATCAATTTTACGTCAATTGCTGGATTAAAGTTAACTGCCTACGTTTTCCTAACCTGTGCTATTTTGTTGCGTGGGCAATTTTCGTTACACAAAGTTCGTTATTATTTTTCGATTTGTTCAGGGTATCAGCGGCATCCTGGCTGACGAGATGGGTCTTGGAAAGACCGTACAGTGCATAGCGTTCCTCTGCCACGTTGCCGAACGCCTCGGCGTGTGGGGTCCGTTCCTTGTGGTCTCCCCAGCGTCAACATTGCACAATTGGCAACAGGAGTTGCAGAGATTTGTACCTGACTTTAAAGTTGTAAGTTGAAAATTGACTACCTTGGATAAAACACCATGAATGATAAAAAGATTGAAATCATCAAACAATACAAAAATGTTTTAGACACAGCACATTGAGAAGGAAATAGTACATTGTGCAACGAGGGGGGGTAAGTGAAATTTTGGACACGAAGGTGAATTAAAGACCCGAGTTTGCAATATTCTTACCCCCGGAGTTACACATAATGTTTTTCATTACACTTGCGAAGAAAAAACTAAATTTTAAACGAAATAATTCTTAAATATGGTGACATATCAAATATTCGTCCGTCATTTTGTAATTTATTGACAAGTTAGCATCGAGGGCACAGACCTATTCGGCATTAAGCCACGATTGAAAATTATGTAAAAATATTTTAAACGACTACTTTAAACATTAACAAAAATATTAAATTATAAACGTCAGTATTTTAAAAGTAAAAGTGAATAAGTGACATAATTAAAATATATAATATATATAACTAGGGAGTTATAGCGTTTTTTTTTCACAATCCGTAACTCCCGCGGGAACAAAATAGGCTCTTGTCCTTCAGTACACCTGCATGAAATGCAAGTGTGATGAAAAGTTTAATATGTGACGAAATCTATCCAAGCAACTGTAATATAAAAAAAAAAGCGGCCAAGTGCGAGTCGGACTCGCGCATGAAGGGTTCCGTACCATTTGAGACGTATTAAAAAAAATCTACTTGCTAGATCTTGTTCAACATTTTACCACTTTGGACACACATTTTACCACTTTGGAAGTGTCTCTCGCGCAAACTATTCAGTTTAGAAAAAAATGATATTAGGAACCTAAATATCATTTTTGAAGACCTATCCATAAATACCCCATACGTATGGGTTTGATGAAAAAATTTTTTTTTTAATTTTATGACGTATTAAAAAAAAAAACTACTCACTAGATCTCGTTCAAACCAATTTTCGGTGGAAGTTTGCATGGTAATGTATATCATATATTTTTTTTAGATTTTTCATTCTGTTATTTTAGAAGTTACAGGGGGGGGGGGACACACATTTTTTCACTTTAGAAGTGTCTCTCGCGCAAACTATTCAGTTTAGAAAAAAATGATATTAGGAACCTAAATATCATTTTTGAAGACCTATCCATAGATACCACACACGTATGGGTTTGATGAAAAAAAAATTTTTTTTAAATTTTGTGACGTATTAAAAAAAAAACTACTTACTAGATCTCGTTCAAACCAATTTTCGGTGGAAGTTTGCATGACAATGTATATCATATATTTTTTTTAGCTTTTTCATTCTGTTATTTTAGAAATTACGGGGGGGGGGGGACCCACATTTTACCACTTTGGAAGTGTCTCTCGCGCAAACTATTCACTTTAGAAAAAAATGATATTAGAAACCTCAATATCATTTTTGAAGACCTATCCATAGATACCCCACACGTATAGGTTTGATGAAAAAAGATTTATTGAATTTCAGTTCTAAGTATGGGGAACCCCCAAAATTTATTGTTTTTTTTCTATTTTTGTGTGAACATCTTAATGCGGTTCATAGAATACATCCACTTACTAAGTTTGAACAGTATAGCTCTTATAGTTTCGGAAAAAAGTGGCTGTGACAGAATCGGACAGACAGACGGACATGACGAATCTATAAGGGTTCCGTTTTTTGCCATTTGGCTACGGAACCCTAAAAAACCAATGCCTTCTCTTGTCGTAATTAAAAAACGGTTAAACCCCGTTCGTTGGGTCTAACTGTATGATAGAAGAGGTAAATTCAACAGTAAATTTCCAGGTACCATATTGGGGCAGTCCAAACGAACGCAAGATTCTCCGACAATTCTGGGAGCGCAAAGACCTTCACACGCGCCAGGCCGCGTTTCACGTGGTCGTGACGTCGTACCAGATAGTTGTCAGCGACCTCAAGTACCTGAATAGAGTCTCGTGGCAGTATATGATATTGGACGAGGCTCAAGCTATAAAGAGCTCTGCTAGTATGCGGTGGAAGCTACTGCTTGGGTTTAGCTGTAGAAACAGATTGTTGCTATCAGGTTAGTATCTGTTTTGTTGGTTCAATTATGTTGTGGAACGTTATGGCATGTTCTCTTGATCAGTACCAGTCAAAATCCTGTTACAAATGACAAGTCTTATAGATTAAGAGCAAAGAGGTTACTAACCCCCCATGGACCAGTAGAAGAATGGCTTTATTTCTTCCCTCAACTTACCCGCATCGACTCGCAACTTTAACTGGATGGTCTGTCTGTGACCTTATGTGATCATTCTCAGTTGGTATGCAATAGTTGTGCTTTTAAAATGCAATATGATCACTATCCAGATGATTAATGCTGGTCACGGAAACAAAATGTATTGTATGGATGCAGTTTCTTTTCTGGATTAGCTTGTTTTTTCTTATATACCAGATGCCAGTTCGGTACTATTCAGTATTTGTGACTTGCAGGAACGCCAATCCAAAACAGTATGGCGGAGCTATGGGCGCTCTTGCACTTCATCATGCCCACGTTGTTCGACTCGCACGAAGAGTTCAACGAGTGGTTCTCGAAAGACATCGAAAGCCACGCCGAGAATAAGAGCACTATTGATGAAAGTAAGTAAATTATTTAACAGATATTAACGCAATACTTCAAGAAGTTTGCCACTACCGACCTTATGCCTCGCCAGCAACTCGGGAATTTTATTTTCATAACAGAACTAGCTAAAGAAGAACTCATTAGGTTCGAAGTGTCGTTTTCACATCGGATTTTTGTTGTTCCAGAACACTTATCTCGGCTTCACATGATCCTGAAGCCCTTCATGTTGCGGAGAATCAAGAAGGACGTGGAGAACGAGCTTTCAGACAAGATCGAGATTATGGTGCACTGTCCACTGACCATTAGACAAAAACTCTTGTACATAGGTTAGTCTGGTACGATTTCGGTGTCGGAAACACCCTGTATATAAGTAGATACTTAGATAGTCGCATTAGGCCATTACGTCGTAGCTATTTTTCTCAATTGGATACACTTGATGTATCCAAGAATTAACTGATGAGTAGCGTAAATAAAAAAGTAACGTCACAAAACCGTATTTTTTAGCACTGAAAAAGAAGATCAAGATTGAAGAGTTGCTGCATTTCACCGTCGGGGCAGAGTCGGGCCACAACGTTGACAAGAACTTTACTTCCAATCTGATGAACCTGGTCATGCAGTTCAGAAAGGTTAGCCAGCCACTTTAAATCTTTTTTTATATATTGCAAGCTTTATTGGGTGATCCAATTAGATTTTCGTAGCAGTTTTTGTCGCTGGTTGTGTTTTTTGTTAAACAGTTCCTCCTTATAGAAACTTATTTCACATAGATCATTTCTTGTTTGATATCATGAAATAATGACTTTTTTATTATAGGTATGTAACCACCCCGAGCTCTTCGAACGCCGTGACGTCCGCTCTCCCTTCGCAATGCAAGTCGACGACTACCACCTACCCAAGCTAGTCGCAGAAGAAGCTATTCTGCTTAGAAGCATACCATCCAAACGGCATTTGCTGTATAACACGCTGAATATATTGACGCCTGAGTATGTACACAGAAGTCTGAGTGAAGAGGAGAATGGAATGTTTAAGTTTATGAGGTTTATTGACCTTTCGCCGATGGAGTTGTATAAAGTGACGCTGTGTGGATGGTTTTACGCGTAAGTATATATAAGTAGTAGCAAAGAGAATTTTAAATAGAGGTGGATTGTCAAAGTAAATTTTGTAGTCACAGTAAATTTACTGCCATCTTTAGAAACATGATTAAAACTTCTAGAACGCCATTTGACTTTGATCCTTATTCTTTCACTGATATGTGTTAAAGTTAAATATCAAAAAGTGGCGCCATCTTACCGGGAATAGGCCAAAGCTTGTGGCGCCATCGTTTGAAATGATGCCGCCATACCTTTGGCCTATAATCTGTTAGATGGCGCCACTTTTACTGTACTGTGGCTGCAAAATGTTCTTTGACAATCCACCTCCATTTCAAATTCTCGTTGGTATTAGTATTAATATTAGAATTTTCTTTCAACTAAAATGAGATTTATCGCGTACACTTACTTTTAATATTTAGCCTGACATTTCGAGCGTGACACTAGTAGTTGAAATTGTATGTTTAAATATAGAAACCAAGTATTTTTTTAGCATGGAACATATAAAACAATGTCTAAAAAAATACGAAAGGCTTCGGCATCGGCACTTCTGGTGGCAACAGCACACGAATTCGGAAGTAAAAGACGAGGTTGTCGAAGAGACGGAAGAGTCAGAGCCGGATAACTATGACAACGTCAGTAGTAAGGATAGACTGCTGATATGTCCGGACGGCGATGTGATGAGGCAAAGGAAAACGGATAGTTTGATGTGGAGGGACCTGCTGTTTACTGACCCGCTGTGGACTCAAGGTAAATAAATAAAATATTCTCATGTCTTCTTAAGTTGTTTTCTTTGGCAGTTTCGCGAAATGTAGCATTCTATAAGTAAAATTGCACTTGGTGCTATTTGTAAACTTTCATAATGCGGTGACTTGTATAGACAAGTGTGACCAACATACATAGGTATGTTGGTCACAGTCTTAACGTATATATTTGAAGTTATGGCGAAAAAATAAGAGAAAACAACAGCGCATCTGGATTAACTTAAAGGCTAAACATACAGAAACTTTACCTGATTGTAATTTGAAAAGCAGCCTGTTGAATATGTCTTTGCTCAATGCACATGTGTTATTGTGTATAATTTGCGATATTTTATGTTTAGGCGGTCCATTCTACACACACGCGGAACACAGTATTCACTATATGGCGGAGACTATAGAACACAGAAACATGAGGACTAGAAATCTCAAAAGTCAAGATGATCAGGTAATTCATTTAACTTATCTTTATAAGTGACTAAGCTATTTATTTTGTCGATAATTAATGTAATTTTAAACTTAGCATTCTTATCCCAGTTTATACAATCGGGCTTTACCAATTGGTTTTTTTTTCAGTCTGATATGTTGCGAGAGATAAAGACGGAAGAGGGAGGTGTGATGTCGGTGCCAAGTTCAGAAGTCACGGAATTCGCCCACGTGGAGAAACCGCCTAAAGTGTATCAAGATGTGCCAACGAGCTTACCAGCTTTCTTATGTACTGCCCAACCCAAGGTAAAGTCCAATAGAAATTGTACTTGGTTCCTTATAAAGAAACGTCACAATGTAGTCCTTTATACATCCTACTCCTTTTGATAGTTGTATGTACTTCAGTAGGGCTAAGATGGTCGGCTCTTTATCATTCGTCATCAT
Organism: Cydia pomonella; assembly: GCF_033807575.1. Lineage (NCBI taxonomy): Eukaryota > Metazoa > Arthropoda > Insecta > Lepidoptera > Tortricidae > Cydia > Cydia pomonella. The sequence continues at coordinate 11,701,047 of NC_084704.1, read as the reverse complement.
GCCTGTCACGTTCTAACAAGCATGTAAGTGCGAAAGTGACGGGCATAGTGAGATGTGATAAAAATGAAACCATGCTGCCACCGCAGGGATGGCCAAACAAGGCAAGACTCCCGCTACCTGTTCGTGGACCGGATCTGGGACGTAGTTTGGTGTCCACTGTTGTCAAGGTGCTAGGGGCTGGTGGGAGGAACGGCGCCACTTTACAGCCCAACAACATCGGATTATTGAATTCTGGGAATACTACACATCTCAGAAATGCGCGGTCTATTAATTTGTATACAACTCATTTTAGGACGCGGTGGTCCGATAGAACTGCAAAAGTACGAGTAATAATATTATTACCCACTAGACCCTACTCATAGTGTTGTGTTCCTGCCGGTGAGCAAGGTTGCTAGAGCTCAACGAGGGGGGGCGGGGTTAGGGTCGGCAACGCGCATGTAACTCCTCTGGAGTTGCAGGCGTACATAGGCTACGGAGACTGCTTACCATCAGGCGGGCAGTATGCTTGTTTGCCACCGACGTAGTATAAAAAAATAAAAAAAATAAAAATTGTGCGCAGGTATGCGTGTGCCCGCTGCAGCCGTTCGCGTCGTCGCGGCAGTTCGCGTACCACCTGACGCGGCACGCGCACGCGGAGAGCGGCGCCGGCGCCGCCGCCTTCGCGCGCCTCGTGGCCGCCGCGCGCCCGCCCGCCGGCTGGGCGCCGCTACAAGTGCCAGGTACACTCTCCGTCATAACTCGTACGGCATACAGTTCGCGCACCACCTGACGCGGCACGCGCACGCGGAGAGCGGCGCCGGCGCCGCCGCCCTCGCGCGCCTCGTGGCCGCCGCGCGCCCGCCCGCCGGCTGGGCGCCGCTACAAGTGCCAGGTACACTCTCCGTCATAACTCGTACGGCATACAGTTCGCGCACCACCTGACGCGGCACGCGCACGCGGAGAGCGGCGCCGGCGCCGCCGCCCTCGCGCGCCTCGTGGCCGCCGCGCGCCCGCCCGCCGGCTGGGCGCCGCTACAAGTGCCAGGTACACTCTCCGTCATAACTCGTACGGCATACAGTTCGCGCACCACCTGACGCGGCACGCGCACGCGGAGAGCGGCGCCGGCGCCGCCGCCCTCGCGCGCCTCGTGGCCGCCGCGCGCCCGCCCGCCGGCTGGGCGCCGCTACAAGTGCCAGGTACCTTTTCATCATACCGCTCTGTCAAGCCCATGGGCCATCACTGTGGTTCAAATGGATACGATGACTCGATCATAAAAGCTTAGTAGATAGTACAACTTTCTCACGTTCATTTACTTATTTCACGATACCAGCGATTTTTGAAACGCATGCGCTTTCGTGTATTGAATGTTTTAGTGCTGTCTTACCACACTGAGCAGTTATACAACTGCGCTTACAAATGTACCAGTGATGATTTGTAAATTTTTATTGTTCTGCGTGCGCGTTACGTTATGTTATGTTATATTTTTTCCAGTTATGTATTTGAAAATGTGATATGCTTTGTTTTAGATAAAAACCAGTTAGTGAGCGACGCTGGTAAGCTCACAGTATTGGACTCATTGTTAAAGCGGCTTAAAGAGAGAGGGCACCGTGTTCTCATATACAGCCAAATGACCAAAATGATTGATCTCTTAGAGGTATGTATAGTTTTCAATTTATTTTCATTTATTGTTGCGTTCCTTCATTGCAGTCACGCGTGTTCAGTCAGGATGCGTTTTTACAGACGAGCTCGTGCGCATTGTAATGTATGAATCACTACGAACAAAGTCACAGTGCATCGCACGCATATGCCAAGCAAGTTGTCCGACGTCTCTTATGAAAATTCATACATTACAATACGCACACGTTTACGCATACGTATTTGGTGTGACTCAGTTTTTATTACTATATGAACAATTCAACATAGGCGAAGTTATAGTGGAAAAATACATTTGTAATTGTTATTTGGCAGGAATACATGTGGCACAGAAAGCACAAATACATGCGGTTAGACGGTTCCAGCAAGATATCGGCGCGGCGCGACATGGTTGCTGACTTCCAGGTATGAAATCATCACAAACATGTTATAATAGCGATGATCAATTAATAGGTCAGTTAAATAACATGGTGATTTTTATGGGTTCCGTAGCCAAAATGGCAAAAACGGAACCCTTATAGTTTCATCATGGCCGCCCGTTTGTCTGAGGACCGTATTTCACAGCCATTTTACTTGGAAACTATAAGATATATTTTTATTTTGAAATACAAAATGGTGCTGGCAGTACCATAACTATACATTTCTATGAAGTGAGTCGTCTGATGGTTGTAAACTCAAAATCAATATATCTTACAGGCACGAACCGATATATTCGTGTTCCTTCTGTCCACGAGAGCCGGCGGCCTGGGTATCAACCTCACCGCTGCAGATACTGTAAGTAAATTATGATACCTGACACTTAAATATGTCGCTGCATTTGTAACGTGATTTTATCATCTGGGGTGGGAACGAGAAGATTGTGATCCAATGCGACATGAGGTCGCTTGAGCCGCCCTATGCATATTTCCTGCGTCCCGTTCAGCCTTAAACGAACTTTACATTTTGGGATCCGTTGGTTATCTGAGCAGATGGTGTTAATTCTAATAACATTATGATATTTTAACACCGTCTACTATACACAAAGCTTGAATAATATGTGACTAAAAATAATATCCTGGTTTTCTATGACAGGTGATATTCTATGATTCCGATTGGAATCCAACCGTGGACCAGCAGGCTATGGACCGCGCCCACCGACTCGGGCAGACCAAGCAAGTCACCGTCTACCGGCTTATCTGTAAGGGCACCATCGAGGAGAGGATTATGCAGAGGGCCAGGGAAAAGAGTGAGGTAAGTCCCCTGCCCACAGATGATTCAGATTGAAATATTTGAAAACCGACTGTGAACCAATGCCTGTTGTACTGATATGAAGAAGTTTACAGAATTGCTGAAGCTACCCAAAATGTGTCAAAGTTTCTCTGATTAAAAAAAACCGCCAACTCTAATATACATTACTTATTGATGAAAATGTATAATATGATGAAATATTTTCGAAACTCCAGGGACCGAGGAAAGTGCGACTTTCGCCACTCCAGGGAGTGAGGAAAGTAGCTTTTTAATTTAGTGAAGGCCATGAATACAGGAATATTTCTAGAAGCTTTCGTCATAATGATGATGCCTTTCATTCATGAATGTAAATAAATGTGGTTAACTTTACTTGATGCAGATTTTTTTTAACCTTTAATATGTTTTCACTACTGAGGTGAAAAGTTGTATGTGTCACACGAGAGCAAAGTTATTTTACATCTCGTGTTTTTGAGTCCGTCGCTACGCTCAGGCTTCTAACTTAGACTCGCTTCGCTCGTGATTCAATTATAGAATCTTTCGCTTACTCGGGACTCAAAATCAACACTCGCAAGAAAAACCAACTTTCCTCTCTTGTACAAATAACTAATTTATGAGGCATTAACTCTACAGATTCAAAGGATGGTGATAAGTGGGGGAAACTTTAAGCCCGACACACTGAAGCCAAAGGAAGTCGTCTCGTTATTGCTGGACGACGAAGAAATAGAACTAAAATGTAAGTTTGCTATTGAAGTATAATGTTTGTTTACGCTTATTTCATACTAGCGTCAAACACATTCAAACTCATTATTACCCCCTATGGGATGAATCTAAAAAAAATTGAATTGACGACTAGTGAAAAATATGTCTGTCAATTTATAAGTAACGAAACTTTATATGCTTATATGTATGTGTTCTAACATCCCTAATTTGTTTTTGTTCTTAGACCGACAAAAATCAGAAGAAAAGAAACAAGAGGAAAGGGAAAGAAAAAGAAAGTCAGCGGCGCTGCCACCCGTAAGTAACGAGTTACTTATTTAAATTTATTTGATTTTTTAGCGTCAAATTAGTATTGAGTTACTTGATTTAAAATTAAAACAAAAGTATTTCAGTACCTATTAAAGTAACAGATATAGTAACACAATATGTGTTGCAGCAACCAACGCCTGTAGATGCGAAGCGTGGACGTGATTCTTGTTCGGAGCCCGGCAGCCCGCTTTTGGTGGACGACGAACCGCGCGACGCACATCTCACCCCACCGCACACGCGTGAGTATATCCATCGATCAAATTTCAAGAGCCGTATGCAGTTTGAGGTTTTAAATTTTGAATTGAATTTTGATAGTCATTTCAGACATCAGTGGGTCTTAGGGGGTTAGACAAATCAGTGGGAATGGAGTTCAATATTGGAGTTTGTACTGTTTAGGTGTTTATATGTAATGCATTTGATAGAGTAATTTCCATTCACAGCTTTCTCCCCCGTGGGTCGAGCGTCATCGTGGTCGGCGACGCGATCGACGCGCGGCGCGAGAAGGGGCCGGCCGCGCGGCGCGAGGCACGCCTCACGCCGCGAGCGTCCCGTGCAGGCCGACACCGCGGGCACTTCGGCGGACGCTGTTGCCGGTAAAAAAAGCTACTGTGTTAACTACAGTCTGCCATACCAATTTTCATTAATATATAAATAAATTAATCAAAATTTGTATAACAAATCGAACTTGCGCGCCTACATTTTTCAAATTTGTCCCTTTTTCTAGTGACAAATTGGTTTGCCGGACTATATGTATTATGGAACAAGTCAAGATCGAGAAGTTTGGGTGTAGTAATAATGTAGACACTGGTCGCAGGCGCCGCAATGCTGGAGTCGGAGGCGCCGCTGGAGGCGGGCGGCGCGGCGGTGCGCGCGCGGCGCGGGCCGGGGCGGCCGCGGCTGCGCGGCAGCGCGCCCCGCGGCCCGCCGCGCCGCCCCCGCCGCGCCCCCGAGCCGCTGCTCGTGCCGCTCGCGCCGCCGCCGCCGCCCTACCACTCCTAGCGGGGACGAGAGGTACCACTACTTACTTCTTTGTCAGCGGATTTACACTTCGGCGGAATAGATAGATGAAGTGATTTAGTAGAAAACGTCGCTTAGTCGCTTTAACCCCTTACTGCATGCGATAAAAATATTTGTTGAAATTTGAACATTAATAGCTGTCGATAGAGTTTAATATCATATCCGCCATATATGGCTTACCAAAATACTTTTGAATGCCTAAGAACTTGTCCCTTTTCAAATGGAACTCAATTTGTAACGCAAAAATTTCTGGTACTAACTTAAGAGAAAATTACACTTATTTTCAAACTTAATGCAATAAACTAGCAATGTAAGACATAAAATTTAATAATAGTATATTATTGCAGAGGCCGGGAAAAATATTATAATAGTATATTATTGCAGAGGCCGGGTTCGCGTCGTCCGACAAAATCGAAACTCATCCACGACATCCCTTTCCCGGCCTCTGCAATAATATACTATTATTTTTCCAATTCAACTATTTTACTGTAGGTATCTCTGTTATTATTAACACTGCGTTACCATTTTGCCACTAAGATTTATTAGCATAATTAATAAACTGAAATAATTTACAGTAATATTTATTTTAAATACTTGGTCTCCAAAGATTTCTTGTTGTTTACCACTAACATTTGTTCTTCCAGCATTTGCCTTTTCTAATAAAAATAAGCTTTTTAGTAAAGTAACGCAGTTGTTGTAGGGACATCCCATATTTTTTAAATATCGGCATAAATAATACAGTTATCGTGAAAACTTCGCTCTAGCGATGATAAACTATTATAGAAAACTTTATAAATATTCTGAATGAATATAAAAAAAGTAATGAAATGTTATCTTTAACTAACGAATTTGTCTCTCGAAACAAAATTTGTACACAATTTCTATTAGGCATTACAAAACCATCTTTGCCCAAAGTTTAACAAAAATAAACTATATGATTTTACACTTACACTTTATCTCCTGAATGAAACAAAAAAAAGACTATATATTTTGGATTTCACACAAATGCGTAAATTAACCTTACCCAAGAAAGCTCCTTCAAAAAAGCGGGAGGTGCTTCATGAAGGGTTCCGTACCATTTATGACGTATTAAAAAAAACTACTTACTAGATCCGGTTCAAACCAATTTTCGTTGGAAGTTTGCATGGTTTTTCATTCAGTACCCCTAGTGTAAATATTTTCGACAGCGAAACGTTACGTACGCGTTTGCGTTAAGTGTCATTTTGTATGAGATTTTTGACTTTCCAAAACGTCCCGCTTGGCGCGCTGTTCAAAAACCCATACAAAATGAGACTAAACGCAAACGCGTATGTCACGTTTCGAAATCGAATTTATTTACACTAGAGGTACTGTTATTTTAGAAGTTACAGGGGGGGGGGGACACACATTTTTTCACTTTGGAAGTGTCTCTCGCGCAAACTATACAGTTTAGAAAAAAATGATATTAGAAACCTCAGTATCATTTTTAAAGACCTATCCATAGATACCCCACACGTATGGGTTTGATGAAAAAAGATTTTTTGAGTTTCAGTTCTAAGTATGGGGAACCCCCAAAATTTATTGTTTTTTTTTTCTATTTTTGTGTAAACATCATAATGCGGTTCATAGAATACATCTACTTACCAAGTTTGAACAGTATAGCTTTTATAGTTTCGGAAAAAAGTGGCTGTGACAGAATCGGACAGACAGACGGACATGACGAATCTATAAGGGTTCCGTTTTTTGCCATTTGGCTACGGAACCCTAAAAACGTGTTTTGTATTTATGTGACTAGTTAGAGTACTTTAACCTTTATAAATACCGCAACGTCACACAGCAGTGGACCATCAAACATGCCAGCTTTAATAGCCACTTTTATTGTTACAGATGCCATACACCCCCAATTGTGTTCGACGCTGAGCCCCACCTAGTGCAATTTAATTATATTAATGATATAACCCTAAACCCCGTCAACTGCTCATTAAATTTAAATATTATAAGTCTTTGTACAAAACGCTTTTATTTGTTCTCCGTTATTGTTGTTTTATTTAAAAGCATGTTTTACTTTAATTTTACACAGATAAAATCATTTTTATTTAAAAAAAAACATGATTGATTTAAATGTTATTTTATGAAATATGGACAATCATCTTATTTATGTGTATTAAATTGTTGTGGTTTTAAATTTAATTTAAATAGTTTGAAGTCGCGTTTGGCGTGATGCCGTTGTATTATAGAAGGAAGTGGCTGTTTTGTAATAAATGTGAAACTAAATGTTTGTTTTATTACCTTCCTAAGAGTATAGTATAGTAAAACCCTTTAAAAACTAATGAATCTACTTAAAATAGTATATTACACAGTTTACACCACGTGATTGCAATACAAAAAAATTGCCGAACCACTAAGAGTGTATCGTAAGCATCAATAGTAGCAGATGAAACAACGCCCCAAAAGTTTTAAAATATTGACAAATCTCTAAAATTCACATCCAAAAGTATCTGGGGGCACGGCAGTGCCCCCGCCAAGTCGAGCGCGAAGCAAACACTGCCGTACCATCCTTTACTGGAACCATTTCGCCGCATTTTCAGGCCTCTATTTGAGAACCTCTGGATTAGACCATTTGATTTGTCGATAAAATTAATCGTACTATACGTGATTAACGGCTCCACTATACGTGTACAAACACATTGTATACGATTTAAAAATTACACATAGTAATCATCAAAGAGTAAAGTAAGCATACATAAGAAAAATACATGACAAATATTAAAATACATAAAAAGCTAAACAAATACACTCAAACGAACTCTAGAAATTAACTAGATTACCTGCTATCAACCCCACTGACCTGGCTAAACGTGCCAAAAATACTTGCGGCATTGCTGCGCTGGATGGCAAGGGATATTTGTTGGACTAAGTAGGAGCCTGAACGGGGATCACGTAAATGCCGCCCCAAGTCCCTTACCGACTTTTTCGCTTCCAAACACCACGGCCCAGCCTTTTCCACCGCGGCCGGAACAAAGTCGGACGCTGGTTCCATGTTCCACTTAACGGATGTACTATTAGGTGGTTTGTTATTTATAAACTCATCTGTCTACATCTCTACTTTATGAGTCTGACAGTGTGACATGTAGAGACATTGTTCCCGGCAAATAAATGCACGACGTTAAAATTCGTGAAGCAAAATCATTATGGGAAAACATTGCCCAATAAAACCGCAATCAGGTAGTCGTGCGAATTCGTCACTAACGACCTCTGGCAACGTGATCCAGCATCAATTAATGCACCACCGCTGCATACAAATGCATTCGTGACAGGCATGTGTGACGAGATATACGCTATCTCTGTACGTCTGTCTGTATACCCAGCCGCAAAATTTAATGGCCACATTATGAATGAATGGATTCATGTTTTCCTTCTGCAGTTCGCTGTATATTCGGATTGATATTGATACTGTGGAAAGTAAGTATGAATAATGTACCACTGCTTACCATCAGGCAGGCCGTATGCTTGATTGCCACCGACGTAGTATAAAAAAATTTACGAAGCCCTACAGCACCATCTACCGTCAGCCGTCAAAACTACGACTACAATATTTTACACTACACTTTACCCTTAACTTTTATTAAGTTGGTGCATTCGGGCTGGTCAGAATAAGTATCTTACTGCATGCGACATTCAATTTTCCTATTAACAGTTAAAAACCAATTAAAGAGATCATGCAAACCCACAATATTCTCTTGTAATCCATTATGAGCGTAATAAAAACTCTTAACATGTTTTTTACGGATTTATGACCGAATCGAACCTTTAATCTGTACGTGAGGTGGATTTACCTCATGAGTGATTCAGTGTTCGAAATAGAGGAAAAGGTTATAATAAGAAAGAGTGCAGTGACTATAAACAACATCGTGTGTTTTCACGGTGTGTTATAGGTATTCTGATATAATTAGGGCATTGCAATGAAGTCAAAACCTAAACGTGTATCGAAATACAATTGTTAATTCGGCACTGCACCCAAAACCTCTCGGCCCTTGTTTAGTTTGCAGTTAATAGAAATGGAAAAAGGTTAGATAGGGTAAGTGTAACATTGGGACAAGAGAAACACATGTAGGGATTGCTTATACTGTTCCATTTGCACGGAGCACAATAATTAAACTATGTTCTTTTTACCCAACATGACCTTGTACAAATAAGTATTTGGTATGAAATTAAATGACAATATCGAACCTACCTATGGTCTAAATCTCTTTTATATCTAAGGATAAGTTCGCGTTTGTATTATCTCAATTCTGTAAATTTTATGTGAACCTGTGTTGTGTAGGTACCTACAACAAAGTGATTACTACTACTAATACTACACTACTATTTTTTTGTAAAAAGCTTTTATAGCGACAGTTTTTTTTCTTTTGAGATAAAAAGATATTTAACCAGAAATTCATGTGTTATTTGTACAAATTTTCAAATGAGCAAAAAAAAAATCTTAGAAAAAATTACAAAAAGAGGGTTTAAAATTATGTCTTTTGTATCTTACATTGCCAAGAAAAGGGTATACCTACCTTATTATCTAATTACCTAATATTTCAATTTCAGTAATAACATGAAATCGGCAAGGCATATTGGGCGCGTAACGTTCAGAAATAGTTTTACATAATAGATGTTAGTCAGTTCAAGACAAGACTGCAACGATTTTGATACCATCACGCGGTGCACGTGTTATTTTAAACGTTTAACTTCTTTTGAAATTATGACGTATAAATAACACTTGCTTTCAAAATGGTTGCAGACTTGTCTTGGTCTAACTCTATCCGTGCGTCGCTTTAGTTTTAAAGCGCAGTAAAATTGGTTGTTCGCTCTATCAGGTAGGGTAGGTACCGTTGTGTTTTACAATTTTTTGCTAGCAACAAGAGTAATGCAACGTGCAGCTTACAAAAAGAATGTCTGACACGCTAAATAAACTGTAAAAAGATACGCCAAGCACGAATATCTGGCGGTCTGTTTGCGGGCGGTCTCGCGGGTCACTAAACATGTCAATTAGTATTCCTCGCACTGACGAGACCCGAGAGGGTCTGATTTGATCTTGCACTAGCTCTTGTATGTGGCGTTTGACAATGACATATTTAGTTATGCTTTGTTGAAATTATACATACGTAGACTTTCGGAACTCCTACTGAATACATGACTACTTTTGTAGTAGGTACTTACAGCGTCCAATAATTGTTACGCTGGCTATAAATAGAGTGCAATCTGCATACTATGTTAGAAACCAACAATTTCACAAGTCTAAATCGTCATAATGCCTGAGGGTTACTGGTCAAGTATGTGTCAGTAACATCACATTTGCTGTTTAGACGTGTACAATTTAAATTGAGTCTTAGCATATGGGCGAGATACTGTCGCGGCACCGCGACGCCCAACCTAACAGTATTACAGATAAAGAGACATACAAAGTAAATTAACCCAAAATCGTTCTGGTATGCGCCATGCCCAGACCAATCTCCCCTTACACCGGTCAGAAAGTAGATATTATGCACAAATGAAGTCAGCGCACCATCAGCTCTAGTGTTTTACGACTCACGGCGACAGCTAAACGCAGTAGTTAGAGTCATTTAGCCCACTCTTACCATTTCTCCCGTCTCACACGACACGAGCAGCCATGAGTCACGTGGGAACCATATCTTACCTCAAACGACGGACGTGGAACAATTTTTGCAAGAAATCTTAGCACTATGTGGTGCCAAACAGAAGCGACTATCTACTTTGAAGATGCCTGGTGAGAAAGTGTCGTCATATAGGTATACACCAGGGATAAATGGGTTACTTTGAGAATATTAGTAGTGTGATTTATGTGTTAGATATATGGCACGGCTTACAGATTTTTACTTTGACTTTTCATGTTTGATCGTTTAGTATTCAAATTCAACATCATGCACTGTTTAGCGCTATGTATCATATGCTTGGTTGTCCACTAACCTAACCAAGAACCAAACCCATTTTAAGTTTGCCATCTTACTTAAATCATTTGTACAGTTCTAAGACTATAGTCATAGTAATAGTCACGAGACAAACCGTCACGGGTGCAAGCTTGTGACTCGCACCACTCCGGTCTATTTATTCACAAAAAATGCCGCGATTGCGAGCTCATCTCTTGTATAAACTGACACCAAAATTCTTCACAACCACACGTAATCGTAGGTCAGACTTACACTGGTCTTCTGAAGTTGTGTGTGAACAATTTACAACATTTAGCATGCCGCGCGCTTGCGCGGGGGCGCCTGCGCAACCGTCACACGCTTCCGCATCTAATTGTCCACATAACACCGCTGCATTAACCATGAGCTCAATGGCTTATCTATTACAACGCTCAATGGACTCAACTTCATTGAAGAGGTCTTAAGTATTCATTACATCTAGGTACTCGTAGTAGAAAGACCTGAGAATTATCCAATGCAAATTCAGAAACGAACTTGAATAGCGAGAATAATGAGCGTAAATCAGCTGATTTACAATTATTCTTCAATGGATGAATAAATTCAATTACATATTTGAGAACCCTACCTGGGGACTTTGCATAGGACTGAATGCTTTGACTTTAATACTAGTATCTAATTTGGGTATGATTGTATCGTGCATTAAATAATTAAGTAAATCATTGTAGGTTAATGAACGGGCAAAATTTTCGCTGGTAGGTACATAAGCTCTCCTTTATCGGTATAAATACCAACAGAAATAAAAGCTTACTTAACCTCAATGTCAGGTCAACGATTGATCAGTCCGTTGACCCGGCACGACATCTTGTAGACTAATATTTCAGTGAGCTGAAACACGCGCTCGGGCGGGCTAATTCGATGCTCCGGTTAACAACGGGTGTTGATTGATCTCAATGAGAATCTCAATGAAGAGATATGTTGTTGTATGTAATTAAGTAGCTACGAGTAAACTGGGGACCTAGCCAAAATTGATTGATATAATGTATGGAAATAGTCACGTGACCTTTCTTATGAATTGATTTGGAAGAATTGGAGAACGGTAGACATCAAAACTGTACTAAACGGCATAAAAGAAAATATTTAATTTCCTAAAACATAGGTAGACCTATGTATGTGCTAATGGGATATGAAATAAAACAAATATGTAAATAGTTTTTGACACTTGGAGAGACTTTACACCTCCAAATTTTATTAGTATTAGTACTCTGACATTAGGGACCTTTTACATCTCCAGATTTAATGTGTTTTTAACCATAGAGACTATACATCTCTATTGTATTGTAGTTATTTATTTTAAGATTATTATAATGTAATGTTTACCCAGGTATTGGCTGTTGTATTTATAAATGTTGTTATGATTTTTTCATGTCACTATATGATGTTACTATAAATGTTGTATTGACTTGTAAAAGAGCCCTTGAGGCCTACTTGCAGAATAAATTTTTGAATTTTGAATTTTGAGTCATATATAGTTATAATATATAATACATTCTATACTATATAAAACACATATACAAAAAACTACCTAACCGCTAGAAAATTATAGGACTACGTAGGTTTGAGAGAAACAATTACTTAACCTACGGTTAAATGTTGTCATAAAATGGTCCTGAGAAACCATTCTGCTTTAATAACCTTAAGCAAGCTCGGTTCTCCATACAAACAGTTACACTCTCATTTGAAATTGAAACGACTAGCTAGATTGCTCTGAAACTTTGTACTTACAATAGGATAACGTATAGTCCTTTAATTAGTTTATGTAGCTTCAGATACCAGAGTTAAAAAAATACAGCGAATTTATGTTTTTCATACAAAACAGGTTTTTGGTCTATTTCGTTTGTTTTATAAACTGGAGCTATATAGATTTACCTCATGTCGTTATGTGTGAAAAGTTTCATTACAACACGTAATTTTATAATGAGAACGAAACATCGTTTGTATGGGAAGGTGAAATTCGACCAAGCTTGCCGCTTACTATTAAGAATTAAATTTATATGAGTTGATTTACGTATAAGGGGTCACAAAGTTGAAACAGGTACAAACATACGAAGTATTGAAATGTCTGAACGCCAATCTATATTTATCAAGTTTACAACCCCGTGTCAATAAATCACACCCCATGATTTCCCTTGCTTCCATTCATCAAGTGAAGACAGATACAAAGTAGCGAGATGTTTTTTCTGACCATACATCATCACAAACCGCCTCGTCGGCACTTCCGATGTTTTTGCAGACGGTTGTAGCATTCCTGGTACAGCTAACTAGGCGGGAATGCATTCTTGGATCATGCTAACTGGTAATTAGGATAAGATGGTATCTTCAGTTTTTCTGAGGAACGGAAAGCATGTGGCGTTTTTCAATTAAATAGGTAATATAAAAATCGGAAAGCTAGTGAATGAGATGTTACTGCGTTTTTGCTAGCAAGGAAATACTCACAGTATATTGTAGAGACAAAAACCCTGAAACGAAAACGAACAGTAGTACAGTATGTAGATACTGTACATTCACAGATAGCTTAACAAGAAGAGATATTTTTGTATATGTATACGAAACAATTAAACTGACGCAGCTACTTTGAACGCGAACTGTCCATGTATATCTCTATTTGGAAAATTAACCGAGATGGCACTGTGGCAGGCACCTTGAACTAAGCTACCTTCTATCACCATAAATCTAGGAAAACAAAACAACGCAATTACCAACTACTACCGGGGTCGGCAAAATGCACTCGCGAGCCGCATACGGCTTTTTGGAGGTAGGTGCAATGCAACTCCTCAAGGCACTAAAATATTTTTCATATCTTATGCTCTGAAAGTGCGCAGAAAGTGATACGTATCTGCCCTAGTGCAGAAAAAAGGTCTAATCCTCTGTGTTCCTGTCCCATGAGCAACTACGTAGGTGAAAACAAATGGAAAAATATTGTCTATTTCCCCGCCTGGAACAATATTATAACAAAATTTTGCAAAATGGGTAGAAAATGACCCATCCATTATAAAAAAGGAATTAATAATAAAAAATATATTGAGATTTTATAAAAATACAAGACTCCGCAGTCGATTTTTTTATTTTATTTAATTTAATAATAGTATAACAACTATAGTATAAAATTGTTTAACAACTATATACATAAACGCAATATTTCAGGGTCAAAGTAGCAATTTTCTTGATCTTCCATACATTTAGGACAGACTAATGTAATGTGACGTCACATTAGAATATCATTTTGTTAGAGGCGTTTCAATCGTCAAGTGCAAGCGTCAGACTTTAGCTCTCATTTCTGACCTTTGATGAGTCCTATACTGTCTATATGGGACTCATGGTATTTAAGCAACACAAAAGATCAGAAATGACAGTTAAAGTCTGACGCTCGCACTCGACGATTGAAACGCCTCTAACAAAATGATAAGGTGATGTGACGTCACATCATATAAGTCTGTCGTAAAGTTCTAATTTTGCATAAAAAATAAATATAAGTGTCACTCTAAAAACAAATTAAATTACCTACTTATGAACATATTTTAATTTCTATTTATTTAGTTTAAAGAAGGATCAATAAAAATACATGCAGTACATAAGCGAAAATCTGTCGTAAATGTATGGCAGATCAAGGAAATTGCCATTTTGACCCTGAAATATTGCGTTTATGCGTATAGTTGTAGTACAATTTATTTTTCAATAAAATGTAAGGAATCGAATGGTACCATTTTCTTTTCTGTTTATGAAAGACAAAAAAAAATTCTTAGAACCTTGTATTTTTTTATAATCTCAATATAATTTTTTAAATTCCTCTTTTTTATAATGGATGGCTCATTTTCTATCCATTTAACTAAATTTTGTTATACTCGTAATATTCAACATGTGTCAAGTACCCAATTGGTAAATTGTTCTAATTTTACTGATCCCGCGTTGTATCGTTTTTATCAAAAATGATATAAGTAAAATTTTCGAATACTTATTTTTTTAATATTTACATTCTTTAAAATAGGAAGTTTTATCATGTTGGCACTATGTGTAATGTCGTTGACTATTGGTAGTTTTAGAACGAAAAGTAAAAAAATAAAAAGTAAGAGGCAATCCCACACATTTTCATACTTTTTCCTACTCCTCTACTGTTATCTGTCATTTATGCATTCATTAACACGAATATAAGAACATACATAAAAGATTTCAAGAAAAGTCTATATTGTCTATTCCTCATAAAAGCTCTTGTGCTTTTATACGCTATAACGTTACTGCGACTAATGGCTACCAACCTAACAAAACCAAAACGAACGATACGATACGGTTTTAAACTAAGTGCATTGATGCCAACTTACAAAATATTCATTTGGTTGCATAGTAAAAATAATTACTTCATAAGTCAGAAACACGCATGTGACCCCCTTAATATAGCAACACCCATAGACTACGAAGACCGTTTAGCGTTGCTTGTTAGTCTCCGTAGGCTACGGTGGCCAAAATTGAGAAAAAACTGTCCAAAAAATTAATTTAGCAAGTAGCAAGTACCAGGGCCTCATGAGTTACGAGGAGGTGTCGCCGACCGGCCGGCCGCGGCCCGGGGCGGGCCGGGCGCGTAACAAGGTATGCTCGCGCGTCTTGGCTATATACTTTTGCTGTAATTTGTTTACCTAAATTAAGATTTATTTTTGTTGACTCGTAGGAAAAATATTGTATGCAACGTTGTATAAGTAGGTCAAAAA
Organism: Cydia pomonella; assembly: GCF_033807575.1. Taxonomy (NCBI): domain Eukaryota; kingdom Metazoa; phylum Arthropoda; class Insecta; order Lepidoptera; family Tortricidae; genus Cydia; species Cydia pomonella. The sequence continues at coordinate 11,685,476 of NC_084704.1, read as the reverse complement.
ATTCTCGTGGCGTATTCCTTTACAATGTTCGCCTACGCCTTCGGCTCCGGCTCACATTGTAACTCACGCCACTCGCCTTTTTTGACCCTTCTTATACAACTGTTGCATAAAATACTATAAGGAACAAATCATTTTAAAATTATTGCAGTTTGATAAAATATGTGTGCTGTCATAAATATTGCAATCTAGTAAATGTTTTCCGTTGGGGATTATTTAAATATCATCAGACATACGTAGTCTCCGATTGCAAGTACCTGAGTCCTAAGGATAACATGGCCTTAGGTCCCGTAGGTCTATAACTTTAATTACTTATTTTGCCAATATTCATATCGAATGCGAGGAAACCAGAGGCAAGACAAGGCAATCTTGCCTCTGGTTTCCTCGCATTCGATATGAAAAGTAGTGTTTAACTCGGGTAAAGCGCACCATTTCCGTATCGGACTATTGTGCTCTCACTGGGTTCGAGCCTTTCCGGTGCATGCGACACTAAACTCAAAATACACCAATCCTCAATTAATACCAATATTATAAAAAACTATTCTCATAGCGAATGAAACTCAAATGAGCTTGTTACCAAAATGAACCGTTCTCGATTTGCACTTTCCTCAATATGAGTCAATTCCAAATGGGCTGAAGCTCATAAAAACCGATACACAAAAGGCTCTTTTCCCAAAATACTCTAAATTTCAATCACAGAACACCCATTTCCCATAATGATTAATTCACAAAACGGCCTTTTCCCAAAATACACTAAAGCCTCCTAAGGACGCCTTTGTTTTTCACTTTAGAAGCAATTATTGCCGACGATTTTTACTTTATGAAAAAATATTTACTTTAACAGATCCCTATTCATTTTGAAAGACCTTTCCAACGATATCCTACACGATTGGATTGAAGCGAAAAAAAAATGTAATTCCCACTTAACGTGTATGGGAGGCCGAAGATATTAATTTGTATATCTATGTCAACTTTTAGCTTACTAGCACTAACCATCACGGAGCAAAGCTGCGGACGGACAGACAGAAAGACAGACAGACGGAAAAGGCGAAATTATGAGGGTTCCTAGTTGACTACGGAACCCTAAAAATAATAAGGATAGGGAGGATACAAATAAAGTTTTTTGATTCAGTGTATATGTTTGGAGGAAATCGCCTTCCTCGAAAATTTTTGAGCTGTACTTAGTAGTATGTTTATAAGTCGTCTGAATTGCCCTATATAGTTCTATAAGGCAATTCTGAAATCTTAGAAAAATATTACTATACCGAGCTTACCAAAAATATAAAAAATCAAGGGAATAGTGCATTACAAGTACTTTAAACAAAAATAGTTTTCGCTGAAAAACTCACTTTCCTAAACATAAGTGCTGTGAGTTTTATACGAATTAAAGGGCCCGGTAACGTTTTTTTAGATTTAACTCAATTTATCGATACTATTGTGCAGCAAATTGTAATAAATATATTAGTATGATAGTATGTATACATATTTCATATGGAGCCTTAAAAAACACCGTACCCGTATAAAGTATGACAATCGTGAATTTGGTGTATTTTGGGAACATGACGTTTTGTGAATCATTATGAAAATCGGGTGTTCTGATAATTTTAGGGTATTTTGGGAAATTTTACGGATTCCACTCACGTGTATTTAGTCACTCGCGCGACATGTTTTGGAGAGCCTAGGTCTCCTTTCTGAAGCACTAACAGTGCGAGCAACGTTCCTATTATTTCTGTAACTAGCTTAATCAAATTTCAAACTGCATCACCGCGCTTGCCGTGGCCGGGAACAAACTTCTCGATTTCATTCTATTTCCGTAAAAAAAATAAAAAAACAAAATTCATAAATAATTTCAGTCATAACAAAATCGTCACGTAAATGAGTTACACGTTGTCGTGTTATTTCGGATACCGCCAAAGCGCCCGCACGTGGGGGTATCGGATACGCGTTTTTTTACAGCGTTTTTATATAGTTTTTTGACAGTAACGTTTTAATTCGAGGTGTAAGAACCGGGGGTGAAATAGACACTTATCTTTTAGCGAACGATATGTTATCGAGTGCACTTAGTGATTCTCAAAGTTTACATATTTATTTAGTTACGTTCTCGTTATATGTTTGGTTTTCTGTAGAAATACCTATTTAGGTACCTATACCTATAGTATCTCTATACATGTCTAAATACATGTTGTTCCTAAATCGTCCTCAAACTTCAAGAGGGAATTCGAAACATGTCTGTTTACTCAGTAGTCTTTAGGTTGATTAATAATAATGATGGATAAGTTCAAAATGTGCATCTCGAAAATTTGTATTTGAATTGAAATTATGAGATTATTTTTACTCCAGTTGAGGCCACAAATGAATAGGTACGTGTACTAGGATTTAATTAATGTCAATTTAGCTGTGCTATAGAAAGGTATGGAAAATTAGAGCGCTTAGTGACTGTCATGACTTTCGCAAAACAATTTTGAATAGCGTCAAGCACCTAATGTAAAACTGTCATTTGTTTAACAACAACCAATATGTTACTTGTATTCTTTAGATTTTCCCGCTCTTAAATCCTATTTAGTAGTAGTAATTACAGGTCATTTATTTTGGTACTTAATGTTTAATCGAACCCTCGTATCAGATTTAGGTTATCTAGTTTCACTAGTTTGAACATCTCAGACCACCATAAGTTCCGCTGACATCTCTACCTTGTAAAGACATCCGTCATTCCTCGCTGGAAGACGATTTATCCACCCTCATGTCTCTATCCTATACTTAACTCACCAAGATAACTTGACCTGTGCCTTTCAATTTCTTCCACGATACCACACTGCAGAATAAGCCCTCGTATAGAAGTCAGAGGTCATTTGTAAATGGTTTGCTAATGTAGAGGGCGTAAAACGTGTAATGTGCCATTTCCGATGAACTTTTTCAGTCTCAGTTTTTATATTGAATTGTTTATATTGAAAATTCTTGTTCGTTGTCTACTTTAATAAGTAGCTCATGAAGACATGATAATCTTTTTTTTCAAGTACTAAAAGTACTGAGAATATCTACCTAGTAATTAGCTACTTGACTGTTTTTTGTGTGTAAAATCTACGCCGACTCACTGGTTACCAGTGCTTAGCCACATAGCTCCGCCTCAGTTACGCAGGAAACACGCGCTCTTGAGAGAAGTAAAAATATATATATATATATATATATATCCGAGCCGATCTACCTGTCCACAAAGAGTTCACTAACCCACCACCGCATCGACTCAAATCGCGCCGACCTACGAGCGAGGCAGGGAGAAAACTGAGGAGTGGCGGTTTTCAGGTGGAGCAGGCGTGGAAGGAAGAATGGGCGAAGGCTGCGACTGGTCACCACAAAAGTACCCAAAACCCTACTCGGAAGCCGAAGGGCTTCTCGCTGCAGAGGAAATACTGGTGCCGCCTCAACATAATCCGCACAGGTGCAGGTGCAATTATATGCGTCACAAATGGGGATGGAACGAGAGTCCGTTGTGTGATTGTGGTTATAATAATAATAATAAGTTTGAGTTTTTTAGAATTGTCTTAATGTCCTCAGTAGTATTAGTTGCCTGTTGAAACATTAGTACAGTCAGTAATGAAAGCTTGTATCAAAAATGTTTTTTTTTTCAAAAAAACATATTCACCATAAATTTTCAACTATTCAATCATGATATGTTTTTAAAGGGTTGCATGATGGCCAAGGAAACTCCTGAAATGAAAAATAAAACCCGTGAGTAAGTAAAACTTTCAACTTGTAGCCTAGTTACAAGCAGATGGAGATTCATATGACTTCAGTAATTCATCAAGCAAGTCTCCATCACTGACCTACGAGTACATTACAATCAGAGAGCTTGCAGTATGGCTTCCATGTAAATTACACTATCAGGAACTTTCTTTTTAACACATACTGTATGTACCTAGGATTTCATAATAATAAAAAAACTTAAAATTGCATTTAAAATAGACTTCTAATTTCGAAGAAATCAAGCTTTGTATAAGGTGTAAAAGGTTAGGTATAGGTGTCTAATAAATAGTATAAATATTACAGTGCTATGAATAGGGTCAAGACACGTAGGGTGTGATCATTAGGGCCGACTATTTTATCTTTAGAATATTATTTTAGGAGTCACAAAAACTTTGAAAAATGTAACCTTTTCTCCTTTATTCGTCTTCGCTTGAGTTTCGCACCTCGTTCCGACGTTAAAAACTGGTCGCTAAAAATGTCTGATGAGGGTTGTCATGGGGCGAGACTGTGTAGTAAACGGATGTTTACTTTACCTAATACATTCTATACCACTTAGCTTAAAAAAATCGAAAATTATATCGGTTTGGAAAATCTTAAGTAAAGATTCATGTGCCTGCACGTGCACAGAGGCGGTTCCGTAATAATTAATTAACTTACTGAATTTTGAACTATATTCGCATAGTAGTTAATTAAATTAGCATTGATTAAGGCTCGTCGTCCAGCCAGTTGGCGAGTCCATTATGGCGTTAAATATAGCGCGATCAATAGCAGGAGTCTGCAGCCGTAATGCTAGTACGGTCGGCAATAGGTAAGGCATGTCTATGGGATATTTTAAAGTGGGTAATAAATAAGCGTTTCAACATAGTTACTTTCGTGCACATATTTTTTACGAATTAGCTGTGGAATTTGATGAGATTTTCGTGTATCACGTAGAAGTGTACCTACTTAATTAGAAACACCATTAACTTCTACTGCCACATGTACAAAATTGTGCGCACGGAATACGAAATTGTAAACTAAAAAATAATGTTTGAAATGTATTGAAAATTGTATCAGTGCGTACCACGGGGCTTACTGATTGATTACATTTAATTTGAGTTTGTAAAAATCCATTTCACATTAACTAAGTTTATTTTTAGGAAATACTATAAAAAATAAAATTACAAAATGATTGTGTCTGGCGTAAAAGTTTTATTAATATTAGTATTCTGGATAGTTTTTGGGTTCATTATTAGCCTTTGACGCTGAGTATACTTTGAAGTTAGTTATAACTTATAAGTAATGAGGAAAATGGAAGCCTAGGTAGTTTAAATACTTATTCTTTAAAAAGGTTACAATGCTTACCTATTTTTATGATCAGGCTGAAATACCAATTACGAAATTGATGAGTTTACTGACAATACATTGCTTAAATAAAATCTTTTCGTTTTTTATTTGCTACCTAAATCGAGTTATATGTTTGCTTTATTGCTTATAGTACGTTCAAATCTTCCCAACGACTTCAATCAACAAGGCTGATCGGCAAGCGGGGCTATACAATACAACATTAAGGCATATGTATATATTAGTACTCTTTTCTTTGGTATTGGTATGGAAATAACGATAAACATACGACTTCAGGTAAAATCTTAAGACCAACGGCTCCGTTAATGCAGTTACAGAAGCGTTCCCAATTCCGGTGGATATTTCAATAATTATGATTCATTGTTTCTACACATGAAAACGTCTATAGTACTTCTATTTTTCTAAGAATTTAAAAGCTTAATTTATTATTTAACTTACAAAACTAATCTTATTTGACTGGAGTTAGCTACTTCGCGTGACTTCACGATGACAGGCAAACGAATTGCTTTTCAAATCCTTTTCTGTTTGTTAATATTCGGAAAATAACGATGAGAAAAACGACTGGAAAATACTATGAATAAAATAAAAAATACAAAATTGTTTTTTTGTGTCTGGTGTAGAAGTTGTATTAAACTGGATGGGTTATGTTTTACTATTGCTGACATTTTGGGGGCTAATTACTCACAGGTACCTAAATTGTCTGGCTATCTTTTAATTAAATACTTCACTATCATGAGCCGACAAAAACAGGCCAAAATAAACAAGACTCAAATCTGTTTTATATAAATTGATACTGGTCTCGCCTAATATATTTAACATATTTTTAAATAGCGTTTTTATGCGAATTTGTACACAACAAAGCAATATTACAAAACAAAAGCATCCCATAAACAATCACATTGCGAATAGCCAATTACCAGAACAACGAGCGGATCGGTCCGAATTCGACGCTGCGCGGGCGTCGCCGATTAGGCGCGATTAGGCTTTCATAATCCTAGGCGCACCATGCCACCTCGCGGATAAATAAACAGAAGTGGAAAGTGGAAACTTATAACGTTGTTATATTTGTACAGTCACGGATATGTCTACGTAAAATAGTAGGATTAATTACAGGACATAACACACTAAACAAACACCTACATATAGGTAAAATAGACAGTCCTATGTGCAGAGCGCACATGAAAGAAGAAGAAACAACAAAACACATTCTTCTAAACTGCAAACAGGTAGAAGTATACAGGAGCAAATACATAGGGTCTCCGTGCACACTAAAAGAGGCAGTTAGCAACCTGAAAACATTGCTAGGCTTCGTGGAGGAGCTGGGGTGGTTAGAGTAGCGCTACCTCGTTTCACGCAAAATAGGCATTATGGTTTACTACTTTGCGGAAAATGCCCAGAAGCACTAACAGTCACGGACTTTAATTGTTGATCCATTTAGGGTTCGCTTTTACATGTCAAAGGCCGGCAACGCACTTACAACACCTCTGGTGATGCCGCTGTCCATGGGCATCTTAATCGCTTACCATCAGGCCATTTGTCTACTCGTTTCCCTAACTAACACGTAAAACTTAACAGCAGGTACATTACAACCATCTGATGATGAAAAGGCTCCCTTAGCAGCTGCTTGATGGCTACAATAGTGCAGCAGTGAAGTGCAGTGAAAGCAGAGCGTGGGTGGACACGGATCATACCCGGTATGCAGTCGATGTAAACGAGGATATCATCTAATTGTACCTTGTCGATATTGGCGGAGTGGAAACTGCGATAAAGTGTAGGTAGGTCCTTGTCGCCAGTCGACGAAATTTTGTACACAAGTGATTACTTAAACGTAAGTTAACAGACTGATGATTAACACCACTCAACAGAGATCTATGAAAATTCCCATACAATAAATTCTAGCGAACGCTCCGACTTTAACACAAAGAAAACTGTCTGATTTTAAGAAAAACATGACAACACTGAACCTTCTGGGAAATAGGTAAGCTACCTACCTATTTAATGGCGTCGTTAAAAAGAACAATAAAAAACCGGCCAAGAGCATGTCGGGCCACGCTCAATGTAGGGTTCCGTAGTTACTCTTCCGTCACAATAAGCTAAACTGGAGCTTAAAGTATAGTAAATTGTTAACCAAGGGATGAAACGGTACCTTTCACCCGAGTTAAACAAATAGGCAAATTTGAAATGAAGGGAAAACTTTTTGCGTTAACTCAAAAACAGCTAAACTGATCATGTCCGCTATAGTTTTCATTTAATGTCTTTCTTAAGCTCTACTTCCACGATTTTTTTCATATTTTTTGGACCTATGGTTCAAAAGTTAGAGGGGGGACACATTTTTTTTTTCTTTCGGAGCGATTATCTCAGAATATATTCACTTTATCAAAAAATGTTTCTTGAAAACCCCTATTAGTTTTGAAAGACCTTTCTAACGATACCCCACACTCTAGGGTTGAAGCGAAAAAAAAAATTCACCCCCACTTTACGTATAGGGGAGGTACCCTAAAAAAAATTAAATTTTTAGATTTTATTGTACGACTTTGTCGGCTTTATTGATTTATATATCCATGCCAAATTTCAGCTTTCTAGCACTAACGACCACGGAGCATAGCCTCGGACAGACAGACAGACAGACAGACAGACAGACAGACAGACAGACAGACAGACGGACATGGCGAAACTATAAGGGTTCCGTTTTATGCCATTTGGCTACGGAACCCTAAAAAGCCTGTACGACATTCCAGCATGGTTGTTAGGTACCATCAGAAACCTAAAAAATTACATTTATATCATTCGTTTTAGTAAATCCAAGATTAAAATTACTTAGATAACTTTATAAGTACTATTCTGTGATGCCATATTCGACCGCACTTAACTTTTGCACACAGCGTTCCAGTATTTTAACCTATAAACCAGTCGTTACATAACGCAGGTGACACGGCATTTGAGCATGATTACGGCTTGCGTGTACGAACGGGAAAATGCTGTGACAGTATCTCGTATGATACGCACATACTGTGTTCTTCTCTTGAGCGTTCAGTAGCGCACCGTTGCATCTGCACTTCTGCAGTTTTGCCGTTGCCTAATGTATTGTTGCTTGGGTACCAGGCGTAAAAGTCCATCAACTTAACGGCGTCGTGTCGGAGATTAGATCTACAACACACAACACTTGCCGATCATCAAGTCTATGGAAAATATGTTTCGGTCTTGTTTATCATTCCGTGATATAGGTACACACGAAAGTATAAGTTGGTATGAGTGAGTGTCAAAATTTGTATTTTTCAAAATCAGATTATATTGGATTGGATTATATTATATTGGAGCGGGGAAGGTGCTTACTATATACACTACTAATCTTAACACACCTATACTGTTGACAGCATAGGCGTGTTAAGGCGTGTGTGGGTAGAGTGAGGGGTTAGAGTGCATTGAAGTAGTTATGAGTCAATAATTTTTATTAGGTATGTACAGACATCTGAACACGCCTCTATTGTCAAGGCGCTGCGAGTGCGTGTTCAGGTATTTTTGACCTCGCCCGCTCCGATATGTCTGATGGCGACTGTACTTAAGTAAGAAAGGCAAAGCGGGTAATTCGTTAAAATAAAAAAGGTAACCTATACTAAAATATGTAATCAAAATGTAAGCAGGTACACCAGTTTATAAACAATCGTATCAAAAGAAGCAGTCGGTTGTTTCCGAACCACTGCATTGTACCCCAAAGTATAAAAATAAAATAAAAATAAATTATATTAGCAAACTTAAATATCACACAAACACTGTAGAAACCTAGGTTAGACATACGCAACTAGTAAGATCATCGTTTAAGTAAAACAAATTGAGCAAATTTCTTTATATGCCATGTACAAAAGCAATCGCTGTTTGTTAAATGGTATGGAAACACCTGATAAGTGGTTAAAAGACAAGAGAATTAAGCACAAAAGGTATATACGTATATCTTAGAAATAAATTCTTTCCGATTTAGTAATCAAAAAATTTTCGCGTGCATGTTTCTAGACAGTTCGAAAAAATAACCAATAGAAAGTCAATCAATCAATTAAGAAATCGTCAGAGATTTCTTAATTGACTCCAAGCATCAGCGAAAATAGTGTAGAAGGAATCAGGAAGGAATGAAGGAAGGAATTGTGCATATCAAAATCATAAGATTTAAATTCTTACTACCCCAAAGTATTACACAGAACCTTTTAATGCTTACTTACGCTCAGCATTTACGAATACGAATCGGTTCGACTAATTTGTCTGCAGCAGACTGCCTCGTGGTATTTGCGCCAAATATTTTGTACACTTCTCGGCTCGTGTAAAAGGTAGGTATTCTAGGCTTTATATTACTTTATTTCTTTTCGTTCTCGAAGAATTCAGGCGTGATGGGCACGTGTGAGATCTGTTGGTAAGTGTAGGCGCTGAAGAAGCGCTGCGTCACGTTCATGGCGTAGTCGATGGCGTACTCGAGGATCGGAGCGCCGAACTCCTGCGCCACCAGCTGCGAGTTCTGGTTCAGGACTTGCAGGATGTTCGCACCTGTAAGTGAAAGGGTCATATTTTTAACGTGCTGTAATATATATTGTAAGGCCTTACAGGAAGTAATACCGTAGCTGTTATCTATTTTATTATTATCTGTTGTTATTTATATTAGTGCAAATACACGTAGTATGTACAAAATACATACAACAATAGAAATATACAATTATGCACGTTGTGTTAGTTTTTTTTATTACTACATACTTTAGTTGCTCACTATTAAGCGGGTAGTCTCGCCGCATAAATGCGATCTTATTAGAAATCATTATAAGTATGAAATAATAAAGAATACGTACTGATTTCAGCGCTTCCTCGGAATAAATTTGTGAGGTTGAGCTTGAGGTCCGTGCCGTAGTCGGCTTTGTACTTGTACGAATTGATCTTGTAATGCCCCTCGCCCGTAGTTTTGTCCATCACAACCTTCTCCAAAACCTCTAGGCGGATTCGCTGGTTCCCTGAATAAAAGATACTAAAAGATAGGTACACATAGGTAGATAGGGTCGCATAGGTACTAAAAGTTTATATACCTATTGTAACTAAAAAATAATTACTAAAAGTATCAGACGATCTGAGAAATTAATGATTAGTTTAGGTTCCCTTTGTACTGGCATATTTTTTCTATTAATCATTCTTTATGGCATTATCCACAGTAGCGGCAAAAAATCTATCATATCGTAATTTTTCTATAAAATATTTCAAAATAAATGAAATCAAGAACTGAATTTGTTGAAAATTGGACAAAAAAGTTTGTATTGACTTGTTATAAACACATTTTATGATAATACAGGCAGTTACATATTGAACAGAAAAATCTAACTAAAAAAACTAGTTTTTCTGTATCAAATCATAACTAACCTTGTGCATACACTGTTATGGCATTAAGGCATAGTCTTGTTTAGCATATTTGGCTTACGCAGATTTTTGTTACTTCGAATATTTATAAAGTAAATAAGTTTTTAGGCATAACGCATTTGTGCATACAATTGGTAATTTAAAAATGAATTGGCAGAATTTTTTTGGTTACTTATAAGAGTATTATTATAGTCTCTGTTAAGCGAAAATGTTACTAACAAAAAAAGCTATGCAAAATTAACGGAACACAGTTCTTATCTCAACTAACCAACTTTTTCTCAGTACTCTTTTACTCATTACAGTAAGTAAGTTTCTGGGCGATCAAAGTTGCCAGCTTGGCTTGGTCTAACTCAATTGAGGTTGCAGTTCTAACCTTGCCTAACTTACTTTTCTCGCAGCATTTTCTTTTTGCTGAGATCTAACATAACCTACTTTTTTGGCAATAATGGCAACAACTATTTTTATTAGGGTTGCAGTTCTATCCTTATCTAACTTACTATTCTGGCTGCATTTTGTGTTTATTAAGGTCGCAGCCAAACCTAACCTAAAGTAGGTTAGGTTAGTTAGGTAGTAGCAGCATATTGTTTGTATTGAGTTCGCAGTTCTAACCTAACCTACTATCCTGGCAGTATTTTCTTTATGCGGAGGTTGCAGTTCTAACCTAACTTAACCTACTGGTGACGTCGTTTAGTTAAGGTCGTAGTTCTAGTCTAACCTAACCTACTTTGCTGGTAGCTTTTCTTTACAGCTGAGTTCGCAGTACCCTAAGTAGTTAACCTAACAACATACTTATTTGTTTATTTTTGACATGAGAAAATTCTGCTTTTTTTCTCAATCTCAAAAAAAGGATTCAGTTGGGCAGTCACCTCATTCTTATTGAGTTTCTGGCAAGTGATCACTCGACAAAACCTAGTCTAAGCGTAATTGTTACAGATATCGAGTCTCAGTTACAATGATCCTCTTGTGTCGAGCGATTATGACAACGAAAAACAGTAGACTTTCGAAGTATATTGTCATTATGTAGGTAGATCAGAAAAATCAGAACGGTCTGTAGACCGGTAGAGAAACTAATGTTACTTAAACCTATATATATAGGTAACTATCATCAGTCTCAAGGATCGAGGAGATAAATAACTTACATATTTTGATCTTGGCGTTGCCGTCGGTGTCGAGGTTGAATAGCAGGATCCTGCCCTGCAGACTGTAGTGGCCCTTGATGGTGAAGTTGCAGCGAATGTCGAAGATGAACTTGCGGGTCTCCCGGCGAGACCTGCCAATAAAGGACAAATGAGCATAGAGTGCTCAGTCCACACATCAGTTTTCATACCAAAACGCTTATAATTTTCGTATTCGACATCTAGCGTCAAGTCTAGAGAATTTATCAGTACCGCCACTTGACTCTAGATGTCACGAGAGTCGCGACTGACAAAAAGTGTATTGCTCAACATGTACAACTGATATTACAAGCAGAAAGAGTTGTGTAGGGACTGCGTCCTACATTCGCCCAAGCTTTAGATGATAAATCAGGTTAATTCGATTATAATATTAGCTGAACATTTTTAAGCATTCGATTTTTTGTTCGTCGCGACATCTATTGTCAAGTAGCAGTGCTGATAAATTATATACTTGGTTATAGATGTCGACTACAGAAATAATAAGCGTTTTGGTAAGAAAACTTATATATGGTGTGAGCACTCTTTGCTTCCTTATTAGGGTTCCGTAGCCAAATGTCAAAAAACGGAACCCTTATAGATTCATCATGTCCGTCTGTCTGTCCGATTTTTTTCTATGACACGGGTAAGGATTGACACATGACCTACCGTTTGTTCACTTAACACACCTGACTGGCTCAGGTATTTCAATGTACGAAAAGGCGCATTTCCAACGATTTATCAACTCTATAAAATAGGAACACAGACTATCAGATTTCAAAGACTGAGTTTGGCTACCGAAATAAGAAAAGGCCAAGTCATTATAATTATTAGGCAGGTAATGCGTTTCGACATACCGACGATAGCCTCTTCTACAATGAATAATGCATAGAGTTTTTCCGAGGTAATTAACTAGGTACAAGATGCGTGAACACACGTTACTTTGTTACTTATTAACTACGATGCAGTGGGAAATCCTCTGGAAATGATGTCACAATTGTTTGACGGACACACGGGTTTCTCGACAAACATTCAACTTATTCTTAAACACTAGCCTTGGCCCGCCACTTCGTCTACGTGGAATGAGGAAGATAAAAAGCATAAAACCATCATCCACGTCCTTCCCGGGTCTGAAATTATATATAACAAATTTCTATTATATCTAAATCGGTTCAGCGGTTTAAGCGTAATAGGTAACAGACAGACAGAGTTACTTTCGCTTTATGATATGATATAAAATAATTATACATATATATTATGTAGCGATAATTGCACCAACATCGAGGCTAGGCACATCAGGAAATTTTATACTACCTATCGAGAGTGTTTTGGATATTTTCCTATGTATTTTCACGTTAATCGGTAAAAAGTAAGAACCTTATTATAGTAATCAGCAATGGATAATGGATAATACGACTCTTCTTTCGACGGGATGTATAAAAATACTGTCACCTATTCTACTATAATTATAATTGGTTGACTTTCATTTCATCATCATACATTTTTGTGCCCTAGGTCAACAGCGATCAAGGTCAAAATGACTCGTACCAAAGAGTCAAGGTACATAATACATAAAAAAACTCTATGTAAATACTGTATACTCTTTTATGAGGCAATACAGCAAATATTGTCCATGTAAATATTGCATGATCAATGTCAGCGGCTTTTTAGCAAGTGAAGTGTAGGTAATGGGTTTGAAGATGTGAATATTCATGGGTAATGGTTCTATTTTGAGACAGGTAATTATACCTAAGCTTAGTTATGGATATAGTTATTTCTAAAAAAAATGTGCTTTGCCTCCTGAAAATTTCGTAAACTTTTCTGGGTTTCTAAGAAGGTTTTGCGTCTTATACCTTGTTAATCTTGACGCTATTATTTTAATTACCAGTTGACATTCCTTGACATAAAATGGCGACATAACTGTACCTTCTATCTTTGCAAGAAATAAATGATAATTAACTAGATTGACTATAAAACTACCGACTGCATAGACCGATGCTCTTGACCTACCGTGTCAGTTATTATGCATCATGTAATGCTAATGTCGTTAATCGGTTGGTCAAGAATAAATCATTTAGCGTGTCATTTTGAAAGCATAATACTTTACTTGAAACAAGCTTTGCTTTATGGCAACGAGGTAAAAAGATTAAAAACAAAAATTAAATAGCCTGATAGATTACATACATATAACAAACTACTACCCGCAACTTCGTCTTCGTAGAATATTGATGATGATTGATAAAAAGTCTTCTCTCCACCTATAGTTTTAATATGGATAAGTCCAGTGTCATCACTACTAATATAATAAATGCGAAAGTAACTCTGTCTGTTAGTCTGTCTGTCTGTTTGTCTATTACCTCTTCATGTTTAAACCGCTGAACCGATTAAGATGAAATTTGGTGTGGAGATAGTTTGGGGCCCGGAAAAGGGTATAGGATAGTTTTAATAAAAAAAGGTGAATAGAAGGGAGCATCGTTCTCTATCGGTTTATCACAAAACCGAGTAATCACATAGGTATATTCTGCGTAAAACACTTGTCTGATGGCTCTGAACATGCCATGGTTGGATATGTAAGTCCATATATGTACTTGACAAGGTTTGATAAGGTTGTCTGGAAGAGATCGCTTTTTAGCGATAAGACCGCCTGTTGTCTGCCTCTAAATTTAATCAATTGTTTATTTTTCTTGTATATTTTTACTGAGGTGTGCCAAGAGTATTCTATCTATCTATCTATCTACTTGACAAATTACACAATATATACAGTATAGTACGGTTTCATAGCAATTTCCTCTTGATAACACTTCCGCTGGGGATTGAGATATTCTCGAGGATCTGCATTATATTTTTCTATAAACACAATAGTTTTATTTACATGGATTGCACATCTATCGTGTATATAATAATAATAGTTTGTATCGAATACTCACGAAACTTTGAGCGGCACGCAAGTGCTGAGTCCGATCAGCCTGCCATTATGGAAGGTCATTTTGACGTTACCGGGCAGGTTCATGCTGATGTTCTTGTCCAGGTACAGCGGGTCCAGGGATGGGATGTTGGCCTCCGGGATGCCCTTCACCAGCCCAGGGATGGCGTCCAGTGTGGCCTGGGTGAAGCATTCGTCCGACAGTTCGGAGCATGGGTGGATGAAGTCCGCTGGAATTTAAGACAAAATCATTGTTGTAGAACTGTTTGTTTTTAAGCATTTGACTAGATGATTTTCTAATTTCTTTCCTCTCTGTCTCACACTTTCTCTCTGTTTCTCTTTCCTAAATACCGTTTACTTTAAGATTAAATAATGTAATCATTATTTTAATACTGGATATTCGACATTTGGACTACACACATTGCTTTCTTCTGTCCTCCGCATATTTTCCTCGGTACTAAATACACATTAAGGAAGAATATTACGTAGAATCCTTCGATTGATCTGTCCATATGCCATTGTCGAAAACCGGCAGCGAGTTCCTGTGATCTTACTATTTTAATTTTACGAATTACTCTTAATAAAGAAGATAATTAGCGCAAAACATGCGGTTTTTTATACTTAGGTACATGCTTAAGTACATTAATTTGGCGTTTGGTGATTTACACCAAGCACGGCCCACGTTTGTAACCAAGATAAATACGCAATTGACGCAAGCGTGGCCGCGGCCGCGTTAGTAGGTAGGTAAATGAGCCCTAACTTCTGTCGCAAACGTATGCGCATGCCTAACAGCTGGCTAATTCACGAAACGATCCTGCGCAGCGCTGTCAGACTAGCTACTTTGATGTCCGAATACTCGTATAGAAGTTATTTTGCACCAAGGCGCTGGAACGCTGGATATATGCTACGCCGACGGGCAAATGTAGCTCTATGAATAATTTGCATGTACTTACAACAGTTTAATTCACACTTCTAAGTTACTTACCAAGCGAAAGGGAGCGTAATTATGACAAATAATTTATGATCAAAATTTGCTATCGCTCTGCAACACAGGTCTGGTTAGAGACATTTTGGCATACGGAAAAGGGTAAGGTGATGGACCCCTAACTTACATAATAACCTATCATTTACTAGATGTAGCTTTAAAAATATCTTTTGTATTCTAAAAACTAATGTAACAGAAACAGATAATAACACGAACTCCATAATCCCAACACGAAGGGTATCTTAAGCGCATACTACATGAGCGCACGGCGTGAGAGGAAGTCCGTTGTTGCATCGATTGCAAACAATCTGAACGGAATTTGTTCCGGTTTTCACTGTGACCTTAGCTTTATATCCTCGAGAGTTTAATGCGTTTATAATGTATACGAGCGAAACCAAGGTGACCTAAAACTATTGCATATACTTATACAAGTCCTAGTTGCGTTGCGTATTAGGTACTCTTTACGCAAATTAATTTAGTAGCCAAATTAGTCCTCGCTCAATCACGGCATATACCCTAAAAGTTCAACTGGTATATATTTCAATTAATTATTACTATCCTATTATTGTCCTAGAGAATAAAGCTTACTTAAAGAAAACCGCGTAAATATTGGTCCAGTCAGAAGATTCTGAGACAAAACGATAGAGGGCGGCGAGCGGCGATTCCATGGACCGATTAGTCAGATGTTGAGATATAAATAATAACGACAAATATTTTCCAACAGTTTTATAAATTGGTATGGATATTGGTTTTGATCTACTAGATTATCGCATATTATCTACCTAACTTAATAACTTTGCTTAATCATAACGTCACCCGAATTAAGAATAGGTAAAACAATTATTACTTTTTCTGGCCTATAGTATCAAACAAATATTGCTAAAATACACTTTATATTTATGACTGCAGGAGTATAAATTGATGAAACAGCAAGCAGATATAGGTATAAGTAAAACATTTTAAGTAACAAGGTTTTTTTAGCAAATTATTTACTTCGTCGACTTAGGTTTAGGTTTATATTTATTCTCATAAAAGACATACAAGTCACTTACACGAGAACAGAATTATAAAGTAAAAAATAATCTTAATTACGGTAGCATACAAAGTCGCTCGAGAGGTAGACGCTCATGCTACTAATTTTTTTTAAAGGTGGGTAGTGGTTTAAAATGCATTGCTATAATTTAATTTTAAATGCTATGAATGAGCCTATACTCTAAGGAGAGAACAAAATTCTAAGGAGAGAAAATAATTTTCTTTTATATTACCTATATTAATATGGTAAGTAGATACCTATTTATTATCAACTTTATTGTTAACATATAAAACTTTCGCGTTTTGTACACATATTCAATCATAATGAAAGCCGCTTGCTGATTGCTTATCTATGATAGCGGGTTTAATTTAAAGTGATATGTTTCGAACCTAGGGAGTTTTACTTTCAAGTATATGTGGTTTTCCATGAGAGAAGGGTTCTTATGCTTCACGTGCATAAGGAGCCTTTTCTGATAAAAAGCACATATTTGTTTTTATTTTTTACGATAAGTAATGAACAATCGGCTTAAAATAGATTCGTCGTATAATTTCCATTCTGATATTTCTCCCGATTCCTTAAATAATGATCCTTTAGTAAAGTAAAGTAAAGTAAATCATTTATTTTGCCAAACATTATGTGTAGTTGATGGATTACAAAGTTATTCAGTATCAATAATGTTTGTACCTTAATTTAGGCATGCAAAAGTTTAATTACATATTTACCTAAAACTAAACTATTATAACATTATTATACATTATCTATTTACAATACAAACGCAATACTTATTATTTACTTTTATAACATTGCCTAGTACTACTAATAGGTACTGGTATTTATTTACTGTACACACTGTTTTGTCCATGTCCAGTTAACACTCATTGGCTTCACATGTAAGAAATTCGGATACTGAGTAAAATTTTTTTTTGCCTAGCCATTTATGGAGTGCTTTTTGGAACTGATTTATTGGAAGACCAGCTATACAAGACGGTAACTTATTATACAGTGTGATTGCCATTCCCATTACATTATTACGATAAAAAGCAGTTTGGCTTTTACATCCAATTAATTTGTGTAATCTATTGCTTCGGGCAGATGGATTACTCTCAGCCACCGTTTTAAATAGTTCTGGGTGTTTTTTGACAAATATGCACATTTCCGAAATATACATAGAGGGCAAAGGAAGAATGTTAAGCTTTTCAAATATTGGCTTGCATGAATGTCTTCTTTTTAGGTTGCCTAATGCTCGTATACATTTCTTTTGAGCCTTAAAAGCTCTGTCTATCGATACCGAGTTTCCCCATATAATTATTCCATATCGTAGCACAGATGACACATATCCATGGTACGCTTTAAGAGCTGTCTCTAAGGACGCAATTTTCTTAATTTTATTTAGTGCGAATACAAATCTGTTTATCTTCTTACATACTAGTTCTATATGATATTTCCAATTACAGTTTTCATCTAGTGTTACACCCAAGAATGTGGTTGAGTCTAATAATTCTATTGGTGCACCATTATAATTGATATTTAGGTTTAATTTTTGACTTTGATACGTTTTAAATTGGATTGCTTTCGTTTTATTTACATTAATTTTTAATTGATTTATGTCCATCCATTTAATTACATTATTTAAAGTATTATTTATGTCACTTTCAAAATTATTAGGATAATTAACCGTATTTGTTTTTTAACCGTAATTGTTAGGAGCGCTTTACTTAGCCATGTGTCGTATAATACACATGTATTCGTATTTCACTTTCCTCGTATTAGAAATGAAAAGTAGAGTTTAACTAGGGTGAAAGCACCATTTCCGACTTTATAGTTCGAGAGACTCAATATCTGAACAAAAACGGGTGCCTTTCACCCCCTTAATTTGGCGTGAAACAAAACAAAAATTAAATGCACACAGCTATTCAACAATCAGAATGTGTCATGCTTGGGATTGCATGCATGCCATTTCTAAATTAATAAGTAGGTGGTACGTTTTAGTATAATGGTGCGGTTTATTATAAATGGTAAGGGCAGATAACCATCAATTATTTTAAAATGAAATGAAATTATTAAAACACTCAAATAGCGCACAAAAGTTTCCCAGTTTACTTCAAAATATACTGTAGGTACTCACGTAACGGTATCAACTGCAAACTGCACTGAAGGCACACAAACACGTATACCACCAACACTGGCCAGCCGCTCCTCATTTTAAACCCCTAAAAACGCCTTACAATAAAAGAAATACAAATAAAATTTCAAAGTTAGAACGCGAACGTTCGAAATTTGATTTGTATTCTCTATTAGCTATGGTGCGTGTTTTTCTCGTTTGACGCGGACGCCGAATGGCTCCTTAGAGAAACCGCGCGCAACTGATGTTTAAAACTTTGGAGTTGTAATTAAATGCCTCAAGGACTTAAGACTAGGTTTCTTGTTCGCGATTACATTAGTTAGTATATTAACTGACTGGGAAGGAATTTTTGGTTATTACTGACCGATACTCATGTTTTTAACATTCATCGTTGACTTGACCTATACCAACATGTTTAAAATTTCAGGAGTATTATACTGGCACGGTGAGATTCACATCATTTCGAACTTCCGTTTTCAAAAATACGTAAACATTTATAGTACGAATATAATAGTTTTTAAATTTAAAGGGTAATGATGATTTCTAAGTAAAAAAATGCACAAGCATCGTTTATGGCTATTCGCAAACCGTTCATTTTGGAGCGCCTAAAATGTATGCCTTACACGTCTCTTAACAGATTGCATCTGTCATACACGCGTCTAATAAATCATACGAATGAAATCCCAGCCTAAGGCTGTGGGAACAGTCGTGCAAAGCGTTTAGAGTGCAGCTCTGTTGAAACTGCGGTGTCGCAAGCCCAGCTAGAGACGAGCCCTATCCTAGCCTAGCTTAGGCTTAGCCTTAGATTTTTAAGGTAAAGCATTTGTAGGAGTGCGTTAATAACTCATGCTTTATGTATGTACGTATGTTATATAATACATAGTACCTGGGATTTATTGTAATATGGTGGTGTATAGGTGATAATCTTAACTAAATTTTTTCACTAAAATAACTTGTCTAAAACAATAAAAATTAAAAAAAATAAATAAACTTGAACATATAAAAAAAAAAAACAAAGGTTAGTCACTGGGCGAGATTCGAACCCGTAACACTCGTTTCTAGCCGTCCGCGTCTTAATCCGCTGGACCAGATGGACAGTGGCCGGCAACACGAAATTAGCGACCATATTCTGCGTCGAAAGAAAAACGCATGAAAACTCGAAAACACGCGTTTTCCCAAACATAAGACTAATCTAGATCGATTGTATACCCCCAAAAACCCCCATATACCAAATTTCAGCGAAATCGTTAGAGCCGTTTCCGAGATCACTGAAATATATGTATATATTTATATACAAGAATTGCTCGTTTAAAGGTATAAGATAGAATAACTTGTCTAAAACAATAAAAATTAAAAAATTATAAATAAACTTGAACATATAAAAAAAAACAAAGGTTAGTCACTGGGCGAGATTCGAACCCGTAACACTCGTTTCTAGCCGTCCGCGTCTTAATCCGCTGGACCAGATGGACTGTGGCCGGCAACACGAAATTAGCGACCATATTCTGCGTCGAAAGAAAAACGCATGAAAACTCGAAAACACGCGTTTTCCCAAACATAAGACTAGATCGATTGTATACCCCCAAAAACCCCCATATACCAAATTTCAGCGAAATCGTTATAGCCGTTTCCGAGATCACTGAAATATATATATATTTATATACAAGAATTGGTCGTTTAAAGGTATAAGATAATTTAATTAATTAAGGTACAAATTTTCGCATTATAAATTTACTAACACTATAACTCTCTTATCAATCTATTGACAATAGTCATTTGTACAAAAAAAGAGAAAAGTTTGATATTTCTTCGAGTGCTTATTTTGAATCCCGTGCAAGCGAAAGATTCTATAATATCTAATTTATATCTTGAGCGAAGTAAGGGACTCAAAAGCGCACGAGATGTAAATAACTTTGATCTCGTGTAGTACACAAAAATGTTTACGTCAGCAGTGAGAACATATTTGGAAGGTAAAAATATAACCTGAAAAAGTGTAATCTTTCTTCACCACTATTTCACTCATATTTAATTACATTTAATAACCGCAATAAAACAAAACGAATGCAATATCAATAAAATAATATATTAACGAACATGTTTTTTTTTTTAATTTATTTGGAGCATTGGCAACAGGCCATCATCTCAAACATAAATACCTACATCAATACACGAACATCAATTGACAGTTCAATCGCCAACTTTTATTGTAAAAGATTTATTTGTAAGATACGGTCCGAATTGCGGATACTACTATTTGTCAACTATAGTAAAGATCGTGAAAAGTAGAATTATTTTCCTTGCGTAATAATATTTGTATTTTTTAAGTTCATTGTTTTGATTGGACAATAAAATACGTAAAATATAGAATTTCTTATTGAATTGTAATTACCTAGGGGTCTATATGGATCCAAACGCTTGCACCCTTTATGTAGGGACAGAACCACGAGTCATTAAAAGTTATATAAGTGGTTATGGTGTATGTATTACTATATACATTCTTATATTCTATTGCTACAAAGTTTGAGATTTATTAAACAATACCTGTGTATTTTGGTTTACTTTCGCAATTTTTACTAATGTTTTAAAATAAAGTATTAAATTATTTACCATTGCTTCACGTTCACGTCCTTCGAGAGGGACTATGTCTTTGTTTTAAACGAACAAGGCGTATCTGGCCTTGACAAGGAAAAGGTTCACAGCAGTTACTTAAGTTAAAGTGAACATATCCCGACTACTTAAAACAACTCTCATGTTGGACAATCTTAACAAATTTTGCGTTGTGTCTAGTGTGCATAGCGAAGTGATGTATAGTATAGTTTGTCTTCAGGCTTTTATTTCGGCAAACTTTATTTATGTGTTTAACTTATAGGTACTTTGTGATTTATAAATCAGGCACTTGGGCGTCACTCTTTTAACTTCTCCTTTCGGCGTGTATCACAAAATAGAGAATGTAAAGCTAGCCGGCATAGTCTGATCTGAAGAAATGTCACTTTTGACCCTGACAGATCATATCCATAACAAATCCAATTCATAACCTATTATTACAATCAAAATAATCCTCCAGCACTCATTCGTCTCTTGGACATTACCACGGTTTTTAAGTTACATAAAACAGGATAAATATGTCAGTTGCATATTTTTTAATTTAGTATGTCTCGCACGTGCGTTCCTTCCTCATAAATAATTGTCATTTAAAAATAATTGCTATTTAATTTAAGTATTCAAATAACATTTAATTTAGTTCTGGCGTGTGTCTTAAAGGTTAGTTAAAGTATAATGCTCAATAAAAACTCAATTTTCAAATATGCAACTATTAATCTAAGTAATTTTTGATCAAATTAAGAATAATAAAAGTCTTTAATTTAGTTTTGACTGTTTCATACTCTTTGTATTTGAATGCTTGATTGAGCATCCATGTCGTTAAGCATGCAGCACGAGGTTCGCAGTAATACATGACATAACACAACGTGCAATTAAAACGACCATATTGATGGGTTTCATCATAACTTTTCCTGCAATCAGAACCTAATCTAGCCGTGGTAGAGGGACTTCACTTGGTTATGTTGATTGATTGCTCCTTTTTTGCGTAGTTTAAAAGAACTATTCTATAATCTGTGGTTTAATTTGGTGCATAGCAAATTTATATACATACAATAATGGCGAAAAGTAGGAAATGTACTGTTCCAAGCCAAAGGAACTTTAGATACAGAATCTATAAGGATCTTGGGGATAAATTGTTTAGTTACGCCGAAATAACGTTATGTCAGCTGAGCTCAGATCGATATCGTGCTCTTGATGCCTTATTTGATGCTTGAACTGAATACATTATCTGCATGTCAACTATAGGGAAAAACGGATGTCTTTATACTCGTACATCCGTCTAGGGTGGCTACTCTGGCTAGCCATGAGCCTGCGTGATCACTTGCAAAGGAAAATCTCAAAACTTGTTGACTGGAAATTATCGCAGCGAGAACAAACATCTAATATTAGTTTGTCTTTGTATGTGTGTAAAGAATGAAGTCAGCATTTCAAGTGGCCAATATTTATGAGCAAAACGTTGGCGAGTATGTGTTGTGAGTATGAGACAATTTCTTAATAGAGGCCTGATCGTGAAAATAAAAGCAGTCAAAAGCGAGATGGTATGATATATACGTAATAATAATGATTGGCGTCACTAGGAGACTTGATCCACCCTATTGCAAAAGTGCCAATATCAAAATAGGTAAGTAGATACCAGCAATAACCACCGAACATTTATCAGCACTCTAATAACTAACGATACCTATTGGGGCATTCCAAAATAGAGATATATTTCAAATTGATATTCAATAATAGTCTGTTAAAACTGTACCTACTATCTAAGAGTAAAAATCAAGCGGATAGAAGAAAAGGAAACTAATAAAATATTTATTTATCCTCAGCCAGTGAGGGCCTACATCCTAAGTCTGATCGGTTAATTAGAACCCTAATTACATCCTTTGCCTTATTAGAAATATCCTTTTGTAGTGTGGCACAGCTCGTCTTTGCTCGCTTGCTCAACAACTTATGTCAGTTTACTAATTTACTGTGTCAGTACGTAATTACTATGCACATCTAGTATATTTTTAAAAGTTGCACTTGACATATGGAGTCGCGGTATAACGTGTTAGAGTCGCGGTGCTAGAAACGTAGCATAACTAACTGCGACAGGCGCGAGAAGAGACAGATCAACGCGACTTGCCTCGCCTTGTCGTGAGTTGGCAGAACAACTCACGCGCGGGAGAAGCGACAGATAGTTTCGTGATAAAATGTCACTGCCAGATAATGGCAGCTGATCGCGACTTTGAAGTAAAACCTGTATCACAGGTGCCTATTTCGAGACAAAATATTACCTATCTTCTCTTGACTTCAAACCGCGAGTTGAAGACTAGGCAATATTGAGAACGCGATTTGCTCTCGCGGGCGGTTGTATTCTTTTTTGCAAATTTATAAAAATAATAAAAAAATAAAGAACCCTAAGGGACATGGAAGTACGCACCTATATCGATTATGCACGATGTAGGTATTCAACACGCTAGGAGTACCTAGTAAGTATATCCAAGATTTATCCACAACACAAAATAAAACCTTATTGAGCTTACTGTGGGGCTAGGTTGATTAGTGTAAGATTGTCCCATAATAATTAAAAACAATTGTAATATTTAGGCTGCAGACGGATAGACGGAAACCAGAGCCTAAGCATAACGATTTCGGTGTAGGTTATTTAAGCTTGGGAACATAATAATTACAATTTTATTTGACAGATCATCGAGCACCGACAAAGCACAAAGGATTTGTAAACCAATTTGTAAACCCTTTGTAGCCCGTAAATCGCCAGGAGAGCACAAAAGTGCAGCGATTGTGGAGTTTTCGCGCTGTTGAACGCCGTGCGAAAACGATTTTTCGCATTGTTAAACTGAATTTATTGAGTCGATAACTTTAGTTGCCTATTCTGTTGGTAATACTCAGACTATATTGAATATAAATTACTCACTTTGCTGCAATGTAGCTCCTCTTAAATCCGATTTAATCTATTAATGTGTTTGTTTTGTGGATTATTATATTATACCTATATACAATTGGTATTTGTAACATCCCTGGAGTTGCCGGCGTCCACGATGACTTCTTAATTATTAACAAGCATACGGCGCTTGTTTTCCACCATTATGGCCATATGTCTACATATAATAATGTTAGATATTGTGTATGTGTGTTACATATTATATGTTCTAATCTAAAACATTTTTATCAATTACATGTGAAAGTCTAATCAAACGACACTGTATTAGCACCTACATTATAAAATCGTAGATAGGTACAGTAAAGTTCATAAATATGTATACATTTCTTCACCTTAATCCTTTGCAATAAGGTTAAAAAAAATACATATTTATGAACTCGACTCTACGTAGAATTGTAGTACTACAGAAATATTTCCATACGACACACGAAAGACATTAACTTTTCTTCTTTTTTAGGCGGGTAAAATTAAGAATGGTATCTTTCTATTTTCTACGTTCTACGTATCTATCTTTCCTAGACGTTTTCGCATATGTACAAACATGGTAGTCGTGCGTATGATGTGCGTCATCGCTTGAAACGCCTAGTAAAATGATAGGCGCACGATGCTATGAAACTTTTTGCTGCTTAGCCTACGTAGGTGGAGTAATTTATTCCAGTACTTATAGGAATACTTCAGAAGAACGGTCAGTGAGAAAATCCGGGCAATTGAAATGCGTAAACAGTTCAATGTGGCATTTTCCCAGGACGAATTAAACGGTTACTCGGAACTGCTTAGCATTCAATAATTTCTTAAGTAGAATAATAGGTTTCATTGATGTCATTTAATTATTTATTACTTAATATGCATATAGATCTCTGTTGTTAGAAACTTATTCTTGAGTTTATAAATTCTTGAATATTTATAGATGTTGAGATTACTATCTACAGACCTATTTTCTGAAGCTAGTATTTCGATCTAAGAAGAAATGGCGAGGATTCATTAAGTGATTCAGATTCAGATTCAGATTTTTTATTGGTAAAAAAAAATACAGATTTTTACACGTCAAATAAAAATACCATATTCATAATTTAAGATAAACTTAGCTATAATTAAATTACAATTTCAAAATGTCAGTTTTTTTTTGAAGTGAAAACTCCTTTAGCGGCGCTGTCAACTTTTTGGGACGGGGAAATTTTTTAAACTCGCGACAGATCACGTGACCGACAGATTAGACAGATTGAAAATTCGTAAGACGGACACGTGACGTAGTCGTTGAAATTATGGATCAATGCGGTCAAGGAAAAATAATGTGTCAAAAAGAGATGTTTATATGTTTGTTATTCCTCATTTTTGTAGGGTGTCACAAGTTGAGTTAATTACTAGGGATGTACCTGTGTCGATATTTATATCGAAAAATTGTGCACTTATGTTTTGTCAGGTAAAAGAAAATACGAATTGTGCACACGTCGAATAATTCATATACCTTCCTCTTTTCTTTTCGTCCTTTTGTGCATATGAGTAACACCTCCCTCAGCTCGATATAAGCGCACGAGCAAAGAGGACACTGAAGCGAAAGAAGACTAGTGTCTAGTAAGTAAAAACAGTCCACTTGCTCTACGGCTCGCCACTCTGACATGTGCACGTAACTAAATACAGATTTTGCATCGTACGAGTAGATAAGCCACATATACGATAACAATCTTGTATTTACAGTGGCTTACTGGTTGAGAAAGTGGGCTATCACTTTTAGACTCTAGATGCACAATGCAAATAAGGACGACTTTCTTGGCTGACTGTACATGAAACTGTCAGCGTCATATATCTAATTGTTATAATATAAGTATGATTCCCTTTTAGATCATTCCCCTCTCTCTAAAATTCAAATAGTCTGTGCGGAAAGAGAAGAGTCATGAAATATATTGGTTTGGTTCCCATATATTCCACGATTGTTATCTTTCCGCACAGACCCTAATATGAGAATTTATGTAGCATCGATCTCATTTAGAGTCCACGACTCAAAATCTACTTATTTTATGTACCAAATGGGAAATAAAAGAAAACGTTTGTGTAATATGATTTTTTATTACAATAATTTCAATAACATTTTTTGATAATCATATTTTCATATTTTTCATTAGGCCTCCTAGCCTAGTCGCGATAATATATACACATTTGACGTGGCAGCTGTTCCATATAAAAATGAACTGTCATACGGATCATCATTGGTCGCGCGAGATATATTTTATATTATTTACCAATTTTGAGGGGCCATCTATGTTACTTCATGACTCCGATAATATATGACTGGAAACTTTTATGTGTTCTGCATCACAAACATCCATAGGCACTGGAGTACTAACCTTAAAGTAAAATATGAATATATTATTTGTTAGGAAATTCACCCAGCGTTTTTTACAGATGATGATGCTTTGATAGGTAATGCAATAATAAATATTTGTTCAAATATTAGCAAAGTGTGTCTGTCAAATGTAATGTTAGTAAAACTCCAGCTTTCAGCCGCCTCCACTTAATATTTTCATTTGCTAGAAAAGAATCCGATGTAAAGAGTTTTGAGCATATCTGGCTATGACTTTTTCAATACTAGTACCAATTTCGCCTGACCAATTACACGCAGATTTTTTTAATTCCTCATCCTTTTGAAACCTGAAAAAATAAAAAGTTAATTTTACGAGATACAGAACCAAGAGGGTAAATAACTAAGAAAAGTTCACCAAAGATCATTCATGTCTTTTTTAGTATTATACTAAATAAAGCTATGAATATCGATAGGACATTATTCTGAAGTCGATAAAAATGCAACATCACTATGCTAAAAAATATAACTTTTCATAGTTCGCAGAAAATATCGAAAATACATGAAAAATCCAGAATTGACTACGGTGATAGTTAAATAAACTACTAATATTGATTTTTATATTAAGGTTAGGTCCTATAAATGAATATCAACAAAATTGAATGAAACTCACCGATGAAAGGTTACTGGTTCTTGCGTATTTTCATTTCTTCCCGCATGTGATTTACAGCCCTTGATCACACAAGTCATTATTACACAAGGAACTTCGAACCATTATAAATAAAAACTCAGCACGTTTTTTAACAATCTTTCAGGAATATTAACAATATTATTAAAAATCGGCACGATGACCGCTGAAATCCTGCCAAATATTTCAACTAATATGATACGACTATGTAAAGTTGTTACGAATTGACACCTACTCTGAAATAACAATTATATATTTAATTTGCACGTTTGCACAATGTTAGACTTTATTGTCGTTAACCGTGTACAAATGTACTAGACAAATGTAGAAGAGCGGGGCTTCCTGTCACAGGTATTATACATACTTACTAGGAAGTCCCAACCATGAATGTGTTATGTTGTATACTATTTAACGAAATAAATGCTTTTTGATTTTGATTTGATTTTGATTTTGAATTTGGCTGGATCCAATTACATCCATTTGACAATTTCCTCAGTTCATTTTAGTGACAAGCCACAGACATAATACACAAAGACCGATAGTCGCCATGCGGCTAATCAGGCAAAAGTGAAGCCGAAACACGATCAACGTGTGCGTGCGACGCTCGTGTCTTACGCTCAGGAACGCAAACAACTATACAAAAATATGTTGCCAGTATTTATTTATTCCCGTCAGAGTAGGGGTATTTTAACAACATTTTTATACTTGGTTATCAATAATTTGGAAGTGTCTAGATTTTTAATTTTGTAACAAAAAGCTTTTTAGGGTTCCATTATTACATTGAACCCTCAAAATTTGAGTGTGATTGCAATACTGCTGCGGTCTACTGCATTACTGCAGGAAGTGTCAAATACATAGGTCATTTACCTAATACAGAATCTATCAAATTTGTCTATATAAAAATGTACATCTGTTCCGTAGCGGTGCTCGGCAACCACTGCTAGACACCAAAATTGGTCCGGACGCGGACCGCATGTACTTGTCAGATTCAAAGATTTTATTTGTACAACATAGGTAGATTACAAGATGTTACATAAATATTTTGGCATCACTATGTCGTGCCTATTGGCATACAAATTCAATAAAAATAGCAACGCGACTAAATCGCGGGGAGAACCACTCCTGTTTTTTGGCAATAAGGTTTAAATAAATAAGCTTTTACTATTTTATTTTATTTTACAAATATGCAAAAAATACTATGTTTGAATACAATATTATACTTATTTACAAACAATGAGGTACCTCACAAGTCGACCCTGTTCAGTATTGGCGCTATAGTGTCGGAAATCTAAAACGAACATGACATGAAATCAAAATGAAATATTATATAAAAAATATACTTTGACATAAAATAATGAAAAATATAATTTTCTTCAATAATACAAGGACCTTAAAGTAAGCGTGCTTATTTTAGAATGTAAACGTCATGCCTCATTTGGAGGAAAATGATTCATTTAACTGGCAACATTTATAAGCAATGGCAGCTGACGAAGGTTTGGATTTTTGTATTCACAATTACGTAAAAATATCATATTAAACTCGATACTTACGCATGGAATGTAACACAGGAGTTTTGTTTTTATTAAGTGATTAATTGTGACACCCATTCACCGCACAAACAGCCATCTTTCCTGTATTTTCTAATTTACTACCGGGAGGTTAAACCGACTCGACCTTGAGTACTGCCAGGGCCGTACGAACGAGTGCGACATTATGTCGCAGCTGAAGTGGCTTCACTAAGGATGTGCGGACCAAAGAGCATATAATCACTACGTGTGCGGACTAGTAACCTATTATGCTTTTTAAATCTATGTGACAAGCCTGAAAAAAACGAAAGTAATTGCGAATTGAATTTATGTGTATTAGGACTCTAATTCTTTCAATAACAATTTCTTTTAGTTTTAAACGCGCCGCCTACAATCTTTTCTGCTTTGCCCTAAGGTTGACTGGTAGAGAATGCCTCATGGCATTAAGTTCGCCTTTTGTACATTAAGTTTGTCTTTTGTGCAATAAAGTTTTAAATAAATAAATAAATTGTTGTCTCATTCACTCATAGACAAAAAGTAATAGCGTGTTGTAATTAAGATACTTTCTTTGCTTGTCTTGCCCGGCTTCTTTGCTTGTCTTTTTTCTATGTTATGGATGGAAGTTGATTTTTCTGAGACTTTTTAATGTTAAATAATTGTAATAGTTCAGAAGTGTTAAATGTTTAATGTAATATAAATTGTCATGTTTGTATACGATAGCGCAATAAATGAATATTGTATTTTACCACATAAATTATAGTACTTTTATACTGATAATTAAAGCAATTCGTGCAAAATTATTCCCTAACCATTCCAAAATATCAATAATACACGTTAATATTCAAGTTTTCACTTCTGCCGGCACTCCCGGAGTGCAACCCGTTGTTTTTTTTATACCATGACGGTGGCAAAAAAGCATACTGCCCGCCTGATGATAAGTAGTCAACGCAGCCTATGGACGCCTGCAATTCCAGGTGTATTTAGTACAAGTAAATAATCGTAGAATAATGTTATAAATTGATTTAAAATTAATAACAAAATGACAAAATATATAATATATAAAATTACAAAAAAGGATGCATACAACATGTTCACCATTAACTACTACAAATTATCCCAAATAATCCCTAAAATTATTTCGAGTTCGTTTATATCGTAACAGGCTAATTTAATAAGTAAATCCTTTAATTTATTTTTTAAAATTGTATCACTGTTTACATTTCTAATATCAATAGGAATTTTATTATATATTTTGGGCCCGAAGAAGCTGAGAGATGCTTGGGCTTTGGCCATCCGTCGACGCGGGGGCGCGAATAGATTTCGGGCGCGACATCTATCGCTTCTAATACCGTACGCTGAGTAGTTGTGCTTATTAGCTCTGACTCTGAATTTGAATTCTCGTGAAACATTTTGAGCACTAGTGAGCAGCATGTTCGATGATTACTGTAAAAGAGATACGGTCTATCTGAGGTGGGGAATGTAAACGCTCGAGGTAGATTTCTTATTTTATATATATTATATTTTTTTTATACATTTAGCTATATTACAATTTCACTAGGCACCCCGTAATGGCTGCCACCCCCCGAATGAATCGCCTGCAGATACTTTTTCCTTTAGCAGCGGTGGCATCATGGTTCCATTTATATCACTTGTCACTATGTCCGTCACTTTCGCACTTACATACTTGTTAGAACGTGACAGGCATGGTGACAAATGATAAAGAGCCGACCATCATATCCCTACAGGGCGATATTTCTAAATTCAAATACATAATCGTTGCCAGCTAACTACCAAAAGACTGTGAAGGTTTCCAACTTTCACATGACATAGTTTATATTTGTCCATTCCGTTTTTTTTTTAATTGTTCAAAATGGCGAAGCCATACATTTATTGATTTTTAAACTATGCTAGCGAGGTTTACAGCTCACAGAGCCACTAGTATAATATAGTAAGTATGAAAGTTAAGGTATGATGTAAAAAAAAAAACTAAATAGCTCGACACAACTCAAAAATGGGTTAGTCTGTGCGATCAACCGTCTTCAGTTTAAAAGTAGGTTTTATATTTTACACAGCGGAAAACTTATTTAGGTGTTCATTAATAGGTACCTATCGACAGTGTTCGGTAAACTCTTTTCTAGCAAGCTTATGGTTTATCTTTTAATTTTCAAACCAACAATAGTATTAGTAATATTAGTAATATAGAATATGTTTCGTTACGATTTTTTTTGTACTCGAAAATATTTTAATCAGACTTTTGACATGTGCCACTGGGATAAAGGACTACTTACTTTTAAATCAAGGTTTAGTAAAAAAGACAAAATAAATACCTAACGTATTTACTTTAAATACGTTTTTATTGCTCTTGCATGGACAGTTAATTTTGAATAGCCTGAATTTCATTCAAAGTTGGTAACAAAAACAATCGCATACTACATACATAGGTCGAGAGCCAAAACTCTATCCTAATAACGCGTTAGGTACGGCTACCTACATACTAGTAAGAGGCATTTCAAAAACAGTTTTCATTTATCTTGCTCTAGTTCTATAAAGTGTGCAGAAAATGATACGTTTCTGCTCTAGAACAGTTTACTTTGGGAAGTACGTTTGTTTTTTTTTTCATAATTAAAATTTGCTTGTAAATGGATTTGTTGTACAATGTCCATTCTGATATCCAACTCCCCATTCCATAAACAACGATACTTTTACCCCTAAATTGTTGATTGAAAGTACCCTCAAGAAATACTATGAAAGTGTGTACTTAGTAATTTTTTTAAGAGTTTAACTCGTTAACATTCCTTGTTTAACAATCTACTATTGTCTGGTAGCGGTCTCTGGTTCCAATAACCGCAATCTAAGATCTAAACTATGTACTAACTTTCCTCCGTTCAAAAACTGATACTTATAAGGAATTTGTTTTGGAAGTAATTTTGCCCGAATGAAAACTGTAGGTAATAATCTGAAACTTTTCGAAACAGAAAAGATAGACTACCATAGCACGTAGTTATTTGAAATCAATTAGGAAAGTAGTTTTCATCGTATAATTTATGGCTGTGTTGGTCAGATAGGCTGGTAGCTCTTAGTACAATTGCCAAACGTCCGATATTTGGTGATGTCCATCAATGGTGCGTGAAATTGAGCGTGTCACGATAATGAGCAAGTGACCGATTGAGTCATTCGTCGCAGTGGGAAGTGCGCGGTTCACACGATGATTCACCTGACATGCTGATTGGGGCTTTGGAAGTGATTTCTTTAGCGACAAAGTGACTTAACCATGCTAAATCAATAGTAATCCACAATTCTAATCGCTAAGCTATTGAATTAATAAAAACGTTTTATCTAGAAAAAATATCTTCAGGTCATCACCTAGCTAATTTAAAATTAATAAAGTTTTGACTTTATTCAGTTATGCTAAAACAGTGACACTTAGAAGTTGACAAGGCAACGTTCATTTTACGGTTTACAATTTTATATATAGATGCCTGTAAAAAGATTGAAAAGTGTCTTAAAATAAAAGTTAAGTACAACTTTAAATAACTGATAACGATGTGAATGCTATTGTTTCTAGCTCCCGGAGATATAATGCTAACGACGTTTTTCTGTTAGAAAAATTCGCAGGGTACTTGACAGATAACAATAATACTCATTAGTGAACATTATAGACGCATATAAGCAGCTTTGTGAGAAAGTGATTTCACGGTCGATTACCTGCCCGATATGACCCGCTCACTCACTACACCCACTCGTGGTATTCTGAGTATATTCTCCTTGATTAGGCATTTCTTAGATACAGCCATATTATCCTCTATTTCTATTATAAAATTCTAGGTGGAAGATGGTTGGACCGATTTGGAAAATTCCTGAATTGTTTAAAAGGGTGTATCATAGTTATTTGATAATTTTATTGGATCTTGGAATAATTGAGAGTACTAACAAAATGTTTTTATATATATTTTTAATACTACGTCGGTGGCAAACAAGCATACGGCCCGCCTGATGGTAAACAGTCTCCGTAGCCTATGTACGCCTGCAAGTTGCAACTCCAGAGGAGTTACATGCGCGTTGCAGACCCTAACCCCCCCCCCCCCCTGTACGTACAGCTAAGCTTAGAAAAGCCAAGTGATTTATTTATTTTTTGGGCATAGCATCTCGTGAACTTGCTCCCGGAAAGCGACATTTAGTAAACATTGGATGGTAGTTGGAGTGTTGAAAGAAGGTCATATAATGTTGGCATGGCAAATGTTCGATCTAGGGAATTTAAATGATTTCCGAGGTCGATTATTTTTTTTGTAAAACTTGTTGGCCAGAGTTTCCACTCTACATATTCCTCTATTGTGTAGTCGCGTAGATATATCTGCGAAAGCATACGGGTTGCGTCGCGTTCAGATCTTAGCTAGGACAACGTGTAACGCCTGTTGCCTGTTCCCGGCAGATGCGCTAACAGTAAATCCGCGTCGTGCGCCTGCGCTGGTAGCGCAGCATACTAATGCGGGGAGCGCATATCCACTCACACACGGCTGCAGGAGCAAACGGAACCTGGTGTATAATTAATATTCAGACATATCATGTCTGCTAGCCTGTTTTGACTGCATGTGTTTTTAATGAAGTTACGTCGGAACTTTGTCATGAATTCATCGATATTCAAAAATGTTTTATTTTTATTTATTTGACATTAAGAGAGGTTTGAGGTTTAATTAAGGATTCGGCAAAACTCCTAAAAATTTAGTAGCACGAAATTTATGGTTTTCTGGTATCTCAGGCTCATTAGTTTCGGATAACACAATTAGGATCGAATCTGTTCCGAGGATTAGTCCTGTAATGTACCTACACATAGGTATATAAAGCAGAGCGAATAGCATTTTGAAGTAATAACTTGAGGGACATTGAGATTATGACTGCTATGTTAATTATTAGTGTTGCAATGTTTGTCTATAAACCAGTATCTAGTTAGGATATGGGCGTGTGGTACTTAATGAAACCTCGAATATTTTTTTGGAGACTGCGCATACAAATTGGTAAATTGGCAGAACAATTATTGGCAGAATTTCATTTGACAGAGACGACAGATTAATGTTTTCGATTAAGTTACAGTCGAGTAAAGTTTCGTTAATTTAGTAAAAAAACAACCGAAAGTTTGTACACCTATGTGCACGTCCACTTTATTAATGAAATTTATTCAGTATGTGTATACAATTTTGCAGCTCGCTAAACATTTAGCAATTGCAGCACTACTTAGATTGATTGTTTGAAATATATGTATAATATTGCACCTAGTGAAGTGAAAACATCGTAGTATTTGTGAATCTAGTATTCATAATTATGTGTTTTCACTAGTTAAAACTATTTAGTTTTCAAGGCTTCGGTAAAAACTAGTTTAGACTGGGATTTTTTAGTCAGAACTAGTTTTCGCAAAGTGGCTTGGTGAAAACTAGTTTTACTAAGGCACTTTGCGAGTAGCTCTACCTACTGACTACTTACTCGTGAAGGCTACAACCCTTTGCAATGAAATTCTGCCAAACGATACTCTGCCAAAGGACCCGAAAGGAAACCGAATCGTTGTCTGTAAAACGAAAATCGGCGTAATTTTACACGGAGAATTAATACGGTACCACGGGGTGTGCTATGGAAACCGAGCCACCTCTATCTTCAGTTGGGTCACAAATGCACGTATATTATAAAAATGATCGTAACGATGAGAGCACAATGCTGTTGCGAAATGCCGTGGCTCTTACGTGAGTCAACAATGAGCTATGCTCGGAGATCCGTGGGCAAGTGAACCTTTAAGCCAGGTATGTCAACAATATGATCTACGAGTCAATACTAGGAGGAATAAATAATAAAGTCTGCAAATATTTGTACTAAGTAACAGTTTTCTTCAAAGATTCTCGTCGGGACAAAATAAAAGAGATACGGCTCGCGAGTAATTTGTACTTATGTGACAGATCCGTACAGTTGAATTTTTTGAAATATGTGTTGCCTCAAATCTCTAATCCGCATTGGGCTAGCCTAATGTGAAGACCTAGTTAAATCATTGTGTGCAATAATTGGGGTTATTTTCAGCAGAGGGGATCAAATGTCTTAAGTTAGAGGATTGTGGGTTTTCTTATGAGATTTTATTACTTATTATTTTAGAACTAAACATTAACACGAAGACAAAAAATTCAAAAAGACCTCAAACCAAATAATTATTTAATAACTTTTTAAAAAACATGCCTACTTATATAGGTAAACGGAACCCACATACATAAACAAGTTTTTATAATAACTCAACTTTTTCGTATAATTTTGCATGACTTGATAGTTTTAACGGATGTCATATATACCACGCTCTATTGTAATATCATGTATGAAGTAATTTTGTACGAGTGTATGAGTATGACACGCGAAAGTGGCAGTCGTTGTTTGTATTCACCTTGCATTTTGTTGGGAAATATCAAGATACCTATATTGTTTGGGAAAACATTCGTTGGAACGCGGATCAGCAAGGCTGCTAGGCTCTTTCTAGTTTTAGTATCTTATTGTAGTTGTTAAGTACCTATATGTTGTTGTGTATTATCGTCAATTGTGGGCTACTCAAAAAAGGAACTCCGAAGTTGACAGCAGCTTTTTGTATTGCATTCGTCATGGTGAATACATGGTGGTCAAATGCGTTCCATGCGAGTATGCCTTGTAATGTATGCTGTAGTATATACGCGTGTATAACAAAAAATCCCCTTCATTTGATCAGCAGGGTTGCCAACGAGTAAAAAGCGATAATAACTTGATTT
This sequence comes from Cydia pomonella, assembly GCF_033807575.1. Lineage (NCBI taxonomy): Eukaryota > Metazoa > Arthropoda > Insecta > Lepidoptera > Tortricidae > Cydia > Cydia pomonella. The sequence continues at coordinate 11,649,985 of NC_084704.1, read as the reverse complement.
TATGAAATAAAATGGGAACGCATCTGTGTGGCGCCAAACAAAGAGTGCGGCGCGGAATTTAAACTTGTACATGAAGAGACGGCCATTACAGACGGCTTACACTGCATCCGTTTTAGTTATTTATGATATAGTAATAAAATGTACGCACTCAAAAGTATATTTTAAAAACTTGATGTCGATCTACGTCATATCGAATCGATATCGAACATAACGATAACAAACTTTAGAGGGGGTTCTCAGTAAAATTGCTTATATTGGTTATGAATAATGAACTTTGTCCAGCAGCATTACCTAATAAAAGCATGTATACCGCTCAGCAATTGCAGCATGGTTCCATTTTTATCACTTGTCGCTATGCCCGTCACTTTCGCACTTACATACTCGTTAGAACGTGACAGGTATGGTGACAAATGATAAAGAGCCGACCATCTTAGCCCTACAGCTCATTAGTTAGTGTTTGGATTTTTCAATGTTTATTCAATGACGCTGCCGAAGACCATTGGGTGGGTCATTGTACATTATTTTAATTTATTAGGCAGTACAGTTAAAAAAAGGTGCATTTTCTAATTAAATATTGAAAAAAAATTTTTTTTTGAGTACTTTTTTTTAATTTATTGGCTCTGAACTTTTACCATGCTATTTCGAACCAATAATAGGATATCTTTTTAGCTAAAGTTTGAATATTACAAAGACAATTCATAGATATACTCCACAGAGCATACAAAATGTCATAATATTTATATGAAAACTTTGAAACAGATCCGCAGAAAATGAATTCCATTTGCAAAATAATTAGTATTAGAAAATATTTTGTTTGCATTATTATATAAGTTTTCATACCTATTACTTAAAGACAACTAATAGTTTTTGTCCATATACGAGTGAGTCATATTATATAACACAATTACTATCAAAATTGTGTACTTTATTATTAGGTTTTTAATATTTGTTACTAGTAAAAGTGATTAAATATGATAAAATCATAATTCAGATGCAACGTAAGCCCTCCCCTGCAGTACAGATACAGTGCTGGAGAGCTATTTCGATCCCGCGCTATTTTTATACTTAAGCACACTCATCAGGACATTTTAATGTAGCCGATACAGCTCACCGATTGGTACTATTACCACGAAAACGGTACATATGGGAGAGCTCTTACAGATAATTATAAAAAAATGCCTTTGCTTGACTTTGCTTAGATATTAAATTATCTATGCGTGGTCATAAGTAGGCATCGGAGTTTCTAGCATGGTAAGACTAATAGCGAGCTATGGAGTCGACATTAGCAATAAAATTCAACTCATATTCATACTCATACTCATTCATCTATTTAATTACTGACTTTAATTTTATAGTCCAGTACAAGAATGTTAACGAGTTTGTAAACGATCCCTTAATTTTGTCTTTCAGTACACAAATATAACAAATAAGAATAATGACCTTTTTTTTGTATTGATTAATTTGTATTCATATTATTTTACCTCTTTTAATAATGTGTACGCTTGCTTTTTAGATTTATCGAGGGCATTTAATCTGGTCTTATACAACATTCTATGGGATAAGCTGGAAACAGAAACAACCCTTCCACCTGAACTGCTAGCGGTGTTCAAATATTGGTACGAGAACCAGATCAACAGTGTTCGATGGGCGGGCGTGCACTCGAGTGACTACAGACTGCAGTGTGGTGTACGGCAGGGCGGGCTCTCCTCACCCCGGTTATTTAATATTTATGTTAACGCACTGATTAGTGAGCTCAGCAACACCATGGTCGGATGCTCTATAAATGGTAATTGTGTCAATAACATAAGTTATGCTGATGACATGGTGTTGTTGAGTCCTTCGGTCAGTGCGTTAAGGAAGCTCTTGCATATCTGTGAGAGCTACGCAGAGTCGCATGGTTTAAAATATAATGCTAGAAAAAGTGAAATATTACTTTTTAAAGCGTGTATATCCGATACCGCAGTTTCAAGTTTCTGGTGTTGTTTTGAACCATGTGAAATCCTTTAAATATCTTGGGCACTGGGTGACGGAGGACCTTACTGACGATGTAGACATGGAGAGAGAGCGTAGGGCATTGGCTGTCAGGTGTAATATGCTGGCTAGGCGATTTGCTAAATGCACTAGGGAGGTTAAAATAACCCTTTTTAAAGCATTCTGCCAGTCATTTTACACCTGTAGCCTATGGACGAATTATACACAGCGGTCATATATTATAATGTCCTGCGCATACAATATAATATTGCATTCAGGACCCTGCTGCGGCTGCCCCGGCATTGCAGCGCATCGGGTATGTTTGCCGACGGGTTCCACGCCATCATTCGCAAGAGAGTGGCGTCTCTCATGCGCAGGTTGTCAGGCGGCCCCGGCGCGCTCCTGAATGCATTATCATCCAAATTTGACTGTCCTTTTGGGCAGAAATGGAATGACATGGGTTTATGATATGCTGCTGCTGACATGTTATTTTTATACTCTATTTAATCTGATTTTAATTATGAATTGAACTTGATTTTAATTGTGATATTAATTTAATTGATATATTATACTAGTTCATTATTTAATAACAATTTTAATTTATTTATTTATTTGTGACTGTGATTATTTATTTAAAATTAATGTAATAATAAAATTATACTGTGGATACTAAGTTACTAACATAGTCTTAAAGACAATTTGTAACTAATCTTACATATATGGGTATAATAACTGAAATGAATAGATCAATTTCAATTTCAATATACAAATTAGTTTTTTATGATTTTTTTTAATATAATTAATACAAAAATGATCATTATTCTTATTTGTCATATTTAATTTATACAATTAAAGGATCGTTTACAAACTCGTCAACGTTCCTATCCATGATTATAAAATTAAAATCAGTAATTAAATAAATGAATGAGTATGAGTATGAATTTGAGTTGAATTTTATTGCTAATGTCGACTCCATAGCTCGCTATTAGTCTTACCATGCGATAAAAACTCCGATGCCTAGTCATAAGTCATAAATTTCATGATACTATACAGCGAACATTCCTTTTTGAATACATATTTTTCAAGCAGGTTTTTTAAATAAAATTAATAAATTAGTAATTATAAACAAATACTACATCGATTAAAAGAATTCAAAATTGCCACTATAATGAAATCCTTAAAAAATCTGAACACTTTAATACTTTTAAATATATACCTAGTTAGTTATACCTACTCGTATTCGATTAATATTAAGTCGTAAAATAAGAAGACAAATAAATATCTCGCAATAAATGTAAAAATAGGCGTAAGCAGTAAAGTTCGACTGACGGCCCGATTCGAAGAATGATTAAGACACCTTTAAGATCTTGGAAATATCGATAACTAAACGACATGTCAAAATTGACATGCACATTCCGCTGTGATCCCAATAAGATCTACGAGTATCTACGATATTTCTAACGTCAAAGTGACATTGGTTGCCCGAATCGAGCTGCTTCTGTCAATTATACGACATACAAACGATATCTAAAAGAGAACTTATCTAAACAGAACTTATCGTTATCGTATTTCATTCTTCGAATAGGGCCGTAATTGTGGGTAGTTCGAAAAACTCGCGCAGCTACAAAATGCTGATGTCTATTATATGCTTTGTCTTTCCGGAACCGTGAGGATAATATAGCTCGAAACGTCGGTTATTTCAAGTTTATTTAAACCAAATTAGTTGAGAAATCTTGTGCCAAAGTGTTTTATCAAACAATCATACTTTAATTGCCTATTCGTTCATTGGTATTGATTAATGGATCAATATTGATCACTGGAAGTAGGTATGAAAATAACAATTAAGGCGTATCAATAAGATTTGGCACGAGTACACATCGTAAATTTGGCAATTGCCTGTCTTTGAAGACGGCACTAAAATCGCATCGAGACTGAATTTCAGGTCAATCTGAGATGAGGGATTAAACCCAGATCTGAAACACATGTGTGATTTTGAATCGACTGGATTTAAACTATTGCATATCTATCATCAAAGTATCCTAAAATATCTGTCTGTTTACTACAGACTAATTAGCAAATATATTTGTTGTTAGGTATCTACTTGCGTTATACGTATTTATATAATGTGGCTAAGTACATGATTCAGTATGATTAAAGTAAATTTTCTCTAGCTTGTTTTATTGTCCTACTGCCTCTACGGCCTCTGCCCTTGATCTCCACGACTCCCGATTAAAGTAAATAAATCGGGAAATATATTTTGTACTAAAAGCTAAAAGAAAAAAAAAAATAGAAAAATGCCTTGATGTAGAAATTGGACATAACTACATATTAAAAGTAAGTAAACAAAAATAAAAACCAGCGTGAATTGTTGTGATTAGTATAGAAATGACCTGTGTACCTACCTATTATTAATTTTATTTTACTCGATTACAAGACGGGTCACGATTATAACAGTCTAGTTATTAATATTATAGGCATTAGTCTGAAATATTTTTTTTATATATTTTTTTATATTGAATTAATGTACTGTATGATATGCATAGATGTCTGCGGTTCTGTGTATCCTATTTATAAATCCAAGTTATTAATAACGCACACTTCACTGTAATAGCAGAACTAGTGTAACTATGTACCTAGGCCCAGGTGATTTAGGCTACATTTTTAATAGACTACTAAAAAGGAGTTTATATCCGAAAAGACGCTATCGGAAAGTCATGATTTTTTTTTGTTTACATAAACGCACATGTGACACGTATAATTATCATACGGTGTAAATAGTGTCATTACTGTTTATTCAAAACAAATAGGTTAATTAGCAAAGGGCTAAAAGCACCGAGGAGGTGCTCCAATTCCAATATTCAAGGATGGGGTTTGGAGAAATAGTAGGTACAGCAGTTTGGGGTTACAGTAAAAATGTAGCCAGCATTAAATTCATCTCCTCTCCTTCTTCTTCCTCGCGTTAAACCCGCATTAAATTCATATGGTTAGAAAATTAGCGATGGCTGCATTTGCGTCAGAGCTAAGCTGCGCTATAGTTCGTGTCATTCACGAAGACACATGCCTTGAGTCGTATTGTCATGTTATTAAAGGTTAGATTTGACAAATCTGCGCCTCATCGTGAATAGCACGAACTATACTTTAAAATACAAGCTGAATATAAATATGACTTAGCTTGTGTGAAAATGTTTGTCAAATGTTTAAGAATCGATTTTAAAAACTAAACCGCCATGCACAAACCTACAAAGGCATATTATTAGACATCTGTGCGACTAAAACTCAATAATGGTCCAGCATTAAAAGGCTCATAATTTTAACTTAGATATATCCTGATGCTTTTTGTTCCGTTTATTTACATTTATTATTTGTGCTGCATTGCAACAAAGTGTTGTCTAGTCATTCCTGAAAGGTAATTGTTTGACAGTAATGGGGATGTTTTTAAGAACGAAGTGAAACAGTTAGTTTAAGGGGGGTTAACGCAAATTTGTAGCCTTTAATATTGAATTGTTATATAAGTTTTTACAAAACCAAATACCATGAAAAATATCACATATACTCCAGGAAGGGCAGACTCTAGCCAAAACCTTAAAAGTTTAAAGTTCACTCGATAGATAAAAAAAAAACCTAAAAACACGTCTAATTTTTATTTATTTGCAATTGTATGTCGTAATATAATTTTAGTATAAAATAGTTAGTGATATAGCCGAGGGATGTAACTAGCAAATTTTTAATCAGAACCATACTTAAGAGTTATTGAGGTAGAACGTTATTAACCCGCGCGGTCGATTGCCAAATTTTCCGTCGCAAGTTTCGTGCAGCGCGGCGTATCTTGTGTTCCTTTCAGATTTCCTGGCTTTACGGTATGACTTACGCAATTTAAAATTAGAAAGAAATCAGTTTTAAAAGGTAGAAAACGTTTTAGTGGTAATTTAGAGTGCAGTGGCTTACAGGCGCACTGCCTGCGCTTGTTTGTTGCTGTTGTGGTTTAAAAAAGTTTGCGAGTGAAGTCAACATACTAGATAGTTAAAATTAAAAATTGTAGGTACGTGCGGTGCCTCCCGCGGGGCGTGGGAATCGCGCCACGTGCGACCTCCGCGGACGCGGGATAGGACATCACACACCATGCTTGTTTTGATTACAATGAACTTCTTAATTTGATACCTATTTTTTGGAGCACATTTGTTTTTAATGTGATGTTCCATTGTGTATCACAACCAGAAATAGGTTGGATTATTTGATATTATCAACAATAGATATTAGGTACCTATATGCTTATTTATTAGTATTTGCTTTCTCTATCTTTGAAACTGATGAACCGTACAGTATTGTCAAGCCCTTTATTCTATTAGTTTGTTTTGGGACCAAGCTTACTTGGTTAAAATATTTGGTGGTTTACCTGTCGAGCAGGGATCGGAACCGGTTTTTTGCAAAAACATAGAAATAACCATATATTTCGGTTTATTTTATACTCTAAATGTAGGACTCAGTTGTGTTTTCAGATAACGACTTCGTATTATTAGATTGCCTAATTAGAAATGAAGTAATTAACAAAGAACGAAAAAATACCGTTTACGTTCCCATACAAAAAATACCGGTTTCCGATCCCTGCTGTCGAGTTTTCCGCTCCAGGTTGTGAACTGCGCCACGACATTCATCCTGTGTTAGAACATTTTTATTATTATTATTATAAATATGAAATAGTTACAACAATCAAAGCGACACATCTGCTATTACGTCCTAATCTATAAAATCTCACATTAAAAGCCCTCGACGTGAAGCGGAGGGTAGCTGTCATCACTTATCATTATCACTTTATTCATAGAGTTGTGCAACTAAGGCGCCTCTGGCCATTGTTTGTCACGTGCGGAAAGCACTATTAGCGATTTAACGAAATGGCATGTTTCAAGTGATTGACGCAGACCTAAGAACGCTTAGATAGGAACTTATTTTAATAATTTACCTTTAAAATGTATTAAAATTATAAGCCTGTTTTATAAACATTACTACTACCAAAGAGAATTTGAAATAGAGGTGGATTGTCAAAGTAAAGAGTGTAGCCACAGTAAATTTACTGCCATCTTTCGACACATGATTATAACTTTTAGAAACGCCATTTGACTTTGATCCTTATTCTTTAACTGATGCCAGTTTCTAAAAGTTTTAATCATGTGTCGAAAGATGACAGTAAATTTACTGTGGCTACCAATTTTTCTTTGACAATGCACCTCAATTTCAAATTCTTTTTGCTACTACCTATTTTTATAAACAAGAACAACAAAAAATTGGACACTTTTGCAACAGTTCTACCATAAGAGATGTCACTCCTCTTAATTCCACACTCCATACAAATAATTTTAACTGAATATTCTTGCTAGTGCTAGTGGTTTGTTACTTTTTTAATGCCTCCTTGCCTTTGACTTTCTTTTAAGTTGTAGGTTAGTTAGTTTTTGTTGTATAAAATTTGGAATGAAGGATTATTTAATTTAATTTTAGCTTAGATAAACTAACACAGATTTTGTTCTATAAAATCTGAAATTAATGATTATTTCATTTAATTTAATTTTAGCTTAGATATACTAACATAGATTTTGTTCTATAAAATATGAAATAAATGATTATTTGATTTATTTTAATTTTGATTTAACAACCTCAAATGTAACGGATGTCTGGTTTTTAGTGCTGACATTGTGCTGACAGACACAAGAAATGTAACTGTCATGTCATGTCAATGTGCAAATTATTAATGTAGTTTTAATAATGCATTTTTAATAGGTAACAACTTGAAAATGAGATTTCAATTTTTTATTTCGGGACTACCGCGTCGCGCCGCGAGTGTAAGTATAGGTACGAGTAAAATATAAGACATAACGGGTTGGCTTAAAGTAATGAGAAATTTTATTTTCGAAAAGCAGAGAATAAAGACAATAGCTATAGTTTTATGGATTTTATAATGACAAACTAGAACATATCCAGCATTAAAAGCAAATGCTATAGGTAGTATAACAAAATGCTCCCTTTCTTTAACTTCGCGTAACTTGCTTCTGACCGTTTGCATTACACTTTGGACAACTTTCAAGTCGATTCTCTATTATTGGATTTTCATTGTTAATTTTACATATTTTATTATCGAAATAACTTGCCACCCATCGCTATACACATATAAATGTACTTAAAATTTCCCAAAAACCTTCGAGTAGGAGTAGTCGAGCCTTAAGGACATTCGGAAGTACGAGTATGGAATCATTTAGTACTTGCCACAAGCGCCTAAAATTAGTCAAAATAAATAAATAAATATTATAGGACATTATTACAGTCAAAAACACCATCACATACAGTTCTACCAAAACATGCAACTCTCCGAACGTCCTTAAAGCGCCATCAATTGCAGATCTGTGGGCATATTTCAGTGGAATAATATTGTGAAGGATGGCCTTTAATGGACGAGAAGCTAATAGGTATGCCGAAATAATTAAAATTAATGGTAAAAAGACAGTTGTGAACATTGACCAAAACGTTGTCCAAAGCATTATAATTATGCGGACAATCAGAAAACACTACAAAAAATCTAAGGTGGACTTTATGTTATAGGTATTATTGTGTTTGCTTATAATGTCGAATATGCTCCCGTTCGTCATTATCATTATATAATCCAAAAACTAATAGCTTATGGTCTTTTTTTGTGTATTCTAAAATAAAACTTCTCAATACTTTAAGCCAACCCGTTATTATGTGTTGTCTGTATTTATTTATTCATTATGATGAATCATAATTACTACAAATTACTTATTATTATTTAAGTATGTATATCGTCGTCTAGTACCCCTGTTTGCTTAGTTTGGGGCTAGGTCGATCTGTGTAAGATTGTCCCCAAATATTTATTATTTATTTATTACTATAATAATAGTAATAAATAAGATAAGGCATAAAAGGCGGAGTTGATGCCATATGGCATTCCCCTGCAGCCGTTTTTCTCATAGGCGCATTCCGTCGTTCGGATATCGGAAAGACGCTTTTGATAATTTCAGACATGTCGGAGCCCCCCGTCAGCAGTCGGTCCGATTATATTTGCTTGTTTGCGTATGTGTAAGCATAATTTTTGTTGTAGTGCGTAACCGTTAAAGACCCCCGCGGCCTGACTACGCGGATGTTGGATCCTACATCCGATATCGGATCGGACAATGTGAAAATGTTCTAAAACTGAAACAAATTATGTGGACAAGGCTAACCTTATCGAGGAACCAACAACAGAATACTACTACGAATTAAAGGTTAGTGGATGTCCTTTGAAGCCAGTTCATTTGTTTTGAAAATAATTATATATTTTAGGTATCACGGTTTAATAATACCCAAAAATTTTCTAATTTTTTTTTCAAACGAAACAAACCAAAAATATTTTTAGAACTTTTTAATGCTTTTTGCAACATTATTATGTCCAATCCTTATGTGGCTAATACATTACTGCTATTATTAACAGATATGTCTAGTCCTACAAACTATATGAATGTCCTTTACTTACCTACGTATATCATACAATAGTCCTAAATCCTTACCTCGTAAAACTATCGTACCCGTATAAACCATAAAGTTTTTCAAAATTCTAATATAGATCAAGCTATTCTACCACTTTAATGTCCTAAATATCGTTAACATCTAAATTCCGGCTGTCAACAGCTCCGTTCGTGAGCAGAAGGAGGGCGTATGTTGGTAGATGTTAGTAATTAGTTACGCCGGTGTGTCGGGAGGGCAGGATGCGTGCGCGCACGCGGGACATGCGCGGTAATCCGCGAGGCGCGCTGCACGGCACGTCGCCGTGGGCCACTTCCCATTACTTCTATAGGAGATATATTTTCGTACGATTTTGAACTTTATTTCTTCAGACTATCATTCTGATTGTCAATTGCATTCATGGCTAATCAAACAAATGAATGATTACATGTTTCTTGAACAGCTTCGCTCAAGTGCTGTCACTTAAGCAAAGCTGCTCTGGAGTCATCAATCCCATTTTCTTCATTACTTGAAGCATTTTTATCTCATTAATATTTCCAGTATTTATACGTTTTCATGATGTATTTTCGTATGTGTTTTTAAATTGGAGGCAAACTTCCATTAAAAAAATATGTGACTAAACGTACAATTAAGGCAACCTACACAAAATCAAAAAACAAAAATTAATTAAGTTTAATTACACAAAATCAAACATATTGCACAACATAATGTATTAAAGTTTAATTAACCAGTAATAACTGTCACATATGGATACAATATTTTACAGTCACGGTTAAAATAAAGTCGTAAGTATGTTACGTAAATGTAATTGCTTCCTATTAAGAAGTCTGAATGAAGTTTGGTTAATGGAATACAAATAATGACGCTTAATATGCATTTGGTGGAGAATGGTGGACACGAGCCCGTTAAGGCTCCGTCTACATTTGGAATATGAATAAGGCTTGATACGATTTCAATTTAAATATGTCGTACACTTTATGGATTTGAATAAAATTCATGTTAGGGATACTTATTGAGCAGGTACGCTTGTAAATAACGTGGAAGTTGGATAGGCTTCACATTACACTATCCTAAGTTATGTTATTTACTTATAATCCGTAGGTATGTGATGCAAGTCCTCATTTCTACTCAATAAATATCTTTGATTTAGATTGTATAGAGCGATAGGAAGTATTTAAAAAAAATACAGTGACCCATTTTAATTCCTGTCTCGTTGATTTTGATATTCCGCTAATATTTTAACCAATGTACAGTCGCCATCAGCAATACGAACTCTAACGCCTTGACAATAGAGGCGTGTTCAGATATTTGTGAGCACCTTAGCCGCTCCGATTCCGATATATCTGATGGTGACTGTACCAACAGTATTAGTATAGTAAACATAATCAATTGTAATCAGTAGTATAAACCATTATGAAAGAGCCCTTAGAAAGCAAGAGCCAACCGGGGCTTTATTAATTCATTTGTCATCACGTTCTCAGCAACTGCCCGCGGCCAGCTATACACAAATAAACGAGCAATACGAGCACACAGCGCTTCACTTTAAGCTAACTGAATACTTTGAATATCTTCACATAAATAACTTAGTGGGCTTCTTTTATTTGTATAGTATATTTATAAGAGACGTAAGTATTAGATATGCCTATATAACTCACTTAGCGTTGATTCGACTAATTGTTCCAAGATAAGAAATGTATACAATTTTGAATTCGCTGAAAGTATATATTTTTCATTGGATTTATCGAAATGTATTTTTTCCTGTTCCTTCACAACAACCATGGCCAGTGGTCTAGTCACGTACGCTAGAAAAATAATAATATTGATCAGGGTCGATTAGGCACTCCTACTAGGTATTAGGTACTAATAAGTAATTGGTACGTCAAGAATCCAATTCTTTTGTTCATGCACGAGTCAACGTTTGCACGAGTCAATTGTCAATTTTATCAATAGTAAGTTCATTTTTTGTTCAAATTATTACCTAGTTGAATATTTAACTAAAATAACACCAATACGTCGTTTTCAGACCTCAGGCGAGATAGTAATTAGTCTATCAATAATTAAGCGTTGACAATGTTGGTCAAACAAATATGGACTGGAAATATTCATGTCACCATTAATATCACCATACAAATCTAATAGATTTACACTTAATTAGTTATATGATTTAATTAATCAGTTTGTTAGTATGTAAATGAGGCTTTAGTGTGCTTTTATAAGCAAGATAATTTCCATTTCCATGATTTGTGTTCGGTTGTATCGGTTCATGATTATGAATAAATTATAATGATATCGTACAATAGGTTTGTACGATTGTTGTTCCATACATTTTTTTTGAAAAAAAATCATAACTCAACCTTTTTCAACTAAATTCGTGTGAAACTTATAACTTAGCATAAACACACTGAGCAAAACCCATTTCAATCATAAAAATCTTAAAATGTTGAATTTGGTTTTTGTGCTTTTTCCATAGAAACAATTAATGATTTAAAAAAAAACCGCACCCGTGGCGGATATATGTAGTATGCCAAAAAATCACAAATAATGCGTAGTATAACCACCTGCGAGGATATTACGGTTTGTTTTGCGGTTTATGAGTAATGATGATTTCTTGTTCCTGCTCCATACATTTATTTTGAAAAAAAATCGTAACTCCACAATTTTCATTCTAAATCGTCTAAAATTCATAGGTTACCATAACAATACTGGGCAAAACCTATTTTAATCAAAAAAACATAAAAATAACAATTTCGTTTCTATGTCAATGAAAGCCGAATTTCAGCCCACAGTGGAGCGCTAGGAATAGTCGAAGTGAGTGTAACAAATATAAATATCAAACATTTTTAAATTATACCGAATACTATTTGAATGTCAATCTGATTTGTTGCATACTAATTGAATTTGCTAAATGCGCTGTGTTGGGTATTTAGTATGTGGATACTCGAATAAAAACTTGATTGACTTGTTCGCTACTTGCCACTAGATGTCACTACCTACAGTTCGTACCTATTAATATACTGAATGTAATTTGCACTTTTTAGGGTTCCGTAGTCAACTAGGAATAGGAACCCTTATAGTTTCGCCATGTCTGTCCGTCCGTAGTCTAGTTATTTGACTTTTGCTTGAACTAGCTTTATTGATAGATTACTGGTTCCTTGTATTAATAATGATGTATTGCTAAACTATGTTATTTTGCGCTTATTATTACAAAATGAAATGAAACCGAAATAGTTATTTACGCTAAATTAATCGTGTGTTATTTCTAAATTATTAAATGTTTTACGAGTTTAAGGGATTCAGAGAACTAATAGCAGTTTCGCTATTGAAAATGAAATAAAGCTTCCGTATAATTGCATGACGCTATATACTTTAAAGTGAAAGTTCGTGAAAACCATAATAGGGAAAATGTCGTGACGCCTAAAAAATTAGGAACGTTTCCTAGGCATGCACATGCTCCACAAAGCCCTTTAAAGGCATAAGTAGGTATAGCAATTACTAGGCGGTACGGTTGGCAACGGCTCGTGTCCCGTCGATGCTATCGGTACCGGCGGATTCCACTGCAGTCGGGTCGGCGGAGATTGGTTCCTTGCGAATAATTTTACATGTTACCATAGCCCCAACATCTTAGGGTAGGTACTAACATAGTCATTTAAGTATATTTGTAACTAACAAAATATGGTTTGTATCGTCCGAAATAAATGATTAAAAAAAAAAAAAATTATACTAAGAAGCCTTAATAAGGTCCGATTATAATGCGATCACAGTACTTTACGTGCAGTCTCGGGCAGCGGAGACCTAACATAGAGTTGTCATTGTAATTTTTATCTACACACGTATCATGAACCCTCTACGATGCTTTCATAATCCCCAAAACAATGGCCAGCATTAAGATATACTGTTTTATAACAACTAATTTCTTATCTGTGACTATGTTATTATTGCGCAATAATAATATCGAAATCGATTATATAATTACATTCTAGAACATCTCTAAGAAAAACTGCAATTCGATTTGAGCTCTATTCTCATATCAGTTGAGAGGACGATTTATTCGAAATGAAATTTCAATTGCAAACGATTTTGACAATTCTAGCATGTTAGTTGGTATCAAACGACATGGCAGTCGGTGCCAGACTCTAGTTTGTCTATGAATTAAAAAAAATCGGATGCGTGACATGCGTAAAAAAGTTTTCATTTACCTCAATTTGACGTACAGTTTATGTTTTAATTAATTTGTAAGTATAAAATTTGTTTTGCAAATAATATCTTTTGTTGTTTTTAAACTATCTATAGCAAAACTTTCGTGTAAAATGAGCTATAAAGATATTTCGGAGAAGGCACATCATATTCGCGAGTTCTGCCAAAGAGCAACGATGTCCCAATGCCGGCTCTAATATGCGGTAGTGAATCTATTATCATATAGAGTTTTTAATATGTGTGTAGATAAAATAGTGTATGTAACTGTACATAATTAGGAATATAAACACTCGTGTGGTCCTTTTAAAAACCGACAATCGTTTTTTAAAGCCTTTTATTATGTAGCAGTCACATAAACTACTATAATGCTTCGTAAGTTTGTTCACGAAGCACATATGGAATCACTTCAGTATACTTATGAACTATTTTTATTGTATACATATTTTAATCTTTATATATTTAAGCGTAGGAGAAGCAACGAGAAAAGGTAACATTATTCAAGTGTAAATGATATTTATTGTAGTTCTCTACACCCTGAACTCTGAAACCTCACCTAAATTAAACATTTGTTACCAATAAAAATTAGTAACCAATTGAAGCTGATCGGACTGCAAATCGCACGCGGCTCTAGGATTTATTTCGCGAAATTGTTTATAGGGAGTTGCGCGGGCGCAGTATAGCGAGGCACTTAACATTATTCAGGGCCACAATAGTCCCTGCGCGCAGTCACCGCTTAAAAACAGCATGTTAATCACAGCCAGCTTGTAGGTATTTTGGTTTCGCGCTTATTCGTGTCATTTCTTTGAAACAGTAGGTTAGACGTAGCTAGATTGTTATTTTACTCTCACGAACTAGGGTTACACGTATTCTAGTTTATGTGATTTCCAGAATGGATCTAAATGGGTATTTGGAGAGAATGCATAAAATAGATAGGTACTTACTTATAATCTAAATTATAGAGCTTTTAATTCCTTATTTTAGTCAGAAGGGTTCCAATATTACTAATTGAAGAATAGATGTAAGAACAATCGCAATCTTTCGGAACACCGGTCCTATTGCTTTAACACACTGAGTTTTCGAAGCTTTTTTCCGTTCCTTCCTTTTTGTTTAGCTGCCATGTTTTCTTTTTATTAAATAATTAATAAGAAAATGTTATCCCGTGGGTCCCATATATTGTGCGACGCCATTTTCGTCGTGTCCTGATATATTGGACTCCCATTACATTTTATAAAAACCTCGATAAATCTAAAGCGAACTCGCCGCCGGAGCTTTTAACCAATGGTTAACATGAAAGGACGTCAATAATTTAATAGGTAAATTATTGACATCCTTTATTAACTAATCATCTTGGTCGTACTGTACTGCACCTGGTTACCGTGTTTAACCTCTCTCAGGCCAACAGTCACGCTTTTCGGCTCCCCGGCGGAAAATCAGCATAATACCGAAGATAGATGCATATAATAGATCGTTTTAATTTATTTCCACTATGGTTTATAGCCAGGTTTGTTTGTCAGGTCGTCCTCATGGTACCGTTCAGTTATGTTAGGTATGTGATAAGCATGCCATCTGATGTTGTTTAGTTAAGGATTCATAACTCTGAATTGAATCTAGATTTAAAATAATTATACTTGATAAGATTATTCTAATAAGTCAGTCAACAATAAAATAAAAATTTAGCTCTTTTACTGAAACACGGGAAAAGTTTGTAAATTAACTATACGATTGAAAATTAACACCAATTAGCAATTTCGAAGCGAGTTCCAATTTCAAAGAACTCCTGCATTCACCACCTATCACGTTTCCTGTTCCTTTTAAGAACATTCCATATTTTGAATCCAAAAATAAAACACTAATATGAATTAATAGTTGCTACGCCGCATTTACAAATAAAAACGTTGGGGGAAAAGGCACATTGTCTATGCTCCAAATATTTGTTTTTAGAGTGTGAAAAATCGCGTTTTTCGACGGTTTGCGGTAAGTTTAAGTAATACGAATGTTGGCATTAAGTCTGACTAATTCTTTTTGGCCGCAGCTGCGGCCACACGTGATTTTATTTAGTTTCGTAACGTGAAACAAGTTTTAAAAAGTTCATAGACAAATTACGTGTTGTGAGAAAAAAACATGAGGGCATTATTTCTGGGCGTGCCTCGAATACGATTTGATTTACATGGTGACATGAGAGTACGACGGAATGCTTAATTCGTTAATTTCAATCAATTCGTTTAAAGATACAGAATAATCTACAAAGGCACTGAATCTGCTATAAAGTAAATAATTTAACTGTACAAGTGTACACTGTATACGTATACAGTAAATACATTAGATTATTAAATTTGATAAACAGCCAAATGAGTCATACTACACAAGCAAGCAGTGGTACAATTGGTACATACTAGAAAGACATGCCAATATTTTAGATTTTTTAAGTTATTGTTTTTTTACGGGTCATGAAATACATCGCACAATTTTATCAGTTTGAGATAATTCACATGGATTGTCCGTGTAAAACTGCCGTAGGATTATGCAGGGCGGGGCAGAATAATGCACCAATTTTTTCTTTTATTTGCAAGGGTCAAATGAAGTCACCTAGGACTCCTAGAATGGTACCTTAAATCTAAAGTTTCTGGTTCAATAAACAAACGTGAAAGTTTTTCTTGGCAGCCTCTCCGTGTCATAAACGCGGTCGGACACTCCTAAATCGTAAACTATGATTGGCTGTTAACGAGCGAGAATATTTCGTTGAGTTGAGGCTGAGAGTGGCTGGGAGCTATGTTTGCACTGCATAAATTACCTACATAATGTTTTTTGACATCTACTAATAAAATATCATCGTCGATTTACCATCCTTCGCTTAATTACGTGTAATTAATCAAAGACATAACAGGTAGACAATAGGGGATCGAACTGTAATCAAAATAAATTATTACACATGATACAATATAATAACAGGATAAAATATTTTTACTTCAATAGTTCCAAAAATTATAGGTACCTAACTACATCGGAGACAGTCCGACCAATGATATTTACCTATAGGTATAAACTTTACACTTACTGATTGATCGTTTGACCATAATAATATTATGTAGGCCTATGTGATGTCTGTGTGAACCGTGGTGCTAAAACTAATGGGCGTTGTTTTGGAGTGCTTTATTGCAGACATACAATTATTATAAGAACTGTACGATATATTGGTAAATCCCTAGCTGAATATAGTATTTTATGCAACAGTTGTATAAGAAGGGTCAAAAAAGGCGAGTGGCGTGAGTTACAATGTGAGCCGGAGCCGAAGGCGTAGGCGAACATTGTAAAGGAATACGCCACGAGAATTTTTTGACCTACTTATACAACGTTGCATACAATATTTTTCCTACGAGTCAACAAAAATAAATCTTAATTTAGGTAAACAAATTACAGCAAAAGTATATAGCCAGGACGCGCGAGCATACCTTGTTCCGCGCCCGGCCCGCGCCGGGCCGCGGCCGGCCGGTCCGCGACACCTCCTCGTAACTCATGAGGCCCTGGTACTTGCTACTTGCTAAATTAATTTTTTTGACAGTTTTTTCTCAATTTTGGCCACCGTAGCCTACGGAGACTAACAAGCAACGCTAAGCGGTCTTCGTAGTCTATGGGTGTTGCTATATTACGGGTGTCACATGCGTGTTTCTGACTTATGAAGTAATTATTTTTACTATGCAACCAAATGAATATTTTGTACGTTGGCAGCAATGCACTTAGTTTAAAACTGTATTCGTTTTGGTTTTGTTAGGTTGGTAGCCATTAATCGCAGTAACATTATAGCTTATAAAAGCACAAGAGCTTTTATGAGGAATAGACAATATAGACTTTTCTTGAAATCTTTTATGTATGTTCTTATATTCGTGTTAATGAATGCATAAATGACAGATAACAGTAGAGGAGTAGGAAAAATTAATATTATCTCTGTATAATGAGAGACGACGAAAACCTACAAAATGTCATGCAGCATGTATATAGGTAGGTACTTTTAGTGACGTTTATGTAAAAGCACTTAAAGTGCAAGCTAAAAAAGCGATCCGTGCGGTTGGCAATTTTGGCATTTAATTAAATAAGTAAAGGTAATCAGCATGGGTGGGTGGCTTCTTAGAAAAGGTAGATAATCTGACAAGCTTTTAAGTATTAACAATTATAATATATTCAGATTGGAAAGAAAATTAATAACTATTGTAATGTCAACGGTGAATATGTATATCTATTTTAATACTGCTGGTAAATCTATCCTAACAGTTTTCCAATGCGATAGTCTAGCAAATATTAACCTAATAATAATAGGAAAGATCAATGAGTGACAGAATCATTGAAGCCAGGACCTAAGCTCTGCCGGGACAAATGCAAGATGTTAATAACAATTTTGGTGTTTTATTGGCGTGTGCGCGATGTGAGCGAAAACACGTTAAATATTCTAAGCTAAGTATATCGATGTAATATTTATCGTTTAATGGTGCAGAACAAGACAAATGTACTTGACGTATTCTATAGAATACCCAAGCGTTGTGGAACGTTGGGCGTCTAGCCAAACGTGGAAGTGATAACGCGCAGCCTGCCCGTGTCCCGCCAGCAATAAATACGGGGTGCGAACAGTTATTGCCCATAAACGGGATCGAGATCCGCCAGGTAATGAGCTTGTCACAATATTTGGTGACTTAGTACCTAATTGGGTTACGTATTCCAAAAATAGATATTTTTAGTCTTAAATTACTGCACACTGGCTTCTCGTCTTCCTTTGGCATATGGTTAAAAATCTTGTTTAATTTTGTTTTGTATCTACATTTTGAATAATTACCAATACCTAATTGAAGTATCGTAGGTTACTTGGCTAACGACCATCCAAAAAGACCTGAAACAAGCAAATATAAACCCAGATATCGCCCAAGAGTTCCTATGGCCACCACCTGGACATAATAAATTGCACTGTCACCCGACTTACATATGTATGTAATTTTTCAGCTCTATCGGGACTCGGGAAGTGGGTCAAATTTAGCTTCCAAGATTTGACCCACACTAACTAACAAGGCAAGTTAAATAAAAACTTGTAAAAAATAAATAAATACAACTGCCATCGACACCTACATAGTTCTACAACTTCTTAAGGACTTCAGAAACTAAATGAAACACTTTAGAGTGACTGTGTCACAATTAAATAGCGACAAAGTTATTAAAATATTTCAAATTTGTTATTGATTTGGTTTTTAAGTAATTTTTAGCTGTATACTTAGCCGATAAAAATGAACAAAGATTACTTAATTGAATTGAACTGATTAGATTAAAGCTGCGTTTTATGACATGAATGCAACTGTAATTAATCTTTTATTTTAAATGTACCTATGGGTCCCATATTTCTTAAAGTCACCCTATTCTGTTGGATGTACCTTACATGTGCCTAAAACATGAACAGTTCTGGTAGCAAAATGGAACTTTCCGTAAAATATATGACATATACAGAAAAGCTTAATTCTAAAATACTATGATGGATGACTGCCTCCCCAATCTGCTAATATCACTTCATTAGTACACCCTCCGCAGCGGAACGCACGGCAGTTCCACTGATTCTGCCCCATAATCTCATAACTAAACGCTTGTCTACACGTGGGCCCCGTGATAAATGCTAAACTTAATTACCTCTTAAATTAGGACCTTTAAAATTTGCTCCTAATAAGTTCTAGCCCCTATTGCAAGGGGTTTAGTATCAGATTTGATTGGTGTTGTATTTGCTGCTGAATGCGACATTGCATTGCTTTTGTTTTATTATTTGAGAGGTTTTATTTATTTTAGATTTACAGTTTATTTCTTACATCTTAAGGGGCCCACGGCCTGTCAGTTATTCGCGATCGTCAGCTTTTGCGAATAACTGACAGTCCGATGTCGTCCAGCGAACTGGTAATTAGTGGGCCCCTTAAGATATGAGAAAAGAACTGTAATCCGGGGGCCCCTTTACTTACAAAAGGGAAGTCATAGCTTTATTCAATAAGTAAGTTAAACATGTCTGAAATATGTTGTTTCCAAATGCCTGTAAATTATAAAACATCTCCAGGTTGTGTTATTACGTTATGTAGTTAACATAATAACAAGTATATTCGTTGCAAGTTGCAACGTGCAAAGCCCGGCGATTTACGCTGCAATGTACGACACGTCGGTACCTAATAATGAAACTTCAATTAAGCGTCTGCCGTACTACACACCAACAAATGAAACAATTAATAACCAGCAACTGCCACGAACATGAACTTGTCACAATCAACGCATAATTATTACGATTTACATTATCAATGGAATATTAATAACAAACAGCAGCACGACGACGCACGCGCGTCGTGAGCACGCGACGCGGCGCGTGCGCGCAGGGTCGTGATATTTGGGGCTATTTATTAATTAGTTAATAAACGAGCCGATTTCTTTGACGGTACACACGTAAACAGTTTTTTTGGACATCAGTCGATGATTTTGTCACGCGTGCATTTTAAGTTTAAAAATTCTGTTTTTATCCTGTCACTCGTGCACTCGTGCACCATCTATACATACATATATAGCAACGCGATCGCAAGTAGCTAAAATAGAGAACATATAAAACAAATAGGTACATATAAATTAAATAAAATTTTAATACATAAATTAATATACAATAAATGTTTCGGTACATACACTTACATACCTACATACATACAGTCAGCGTCAAATACTTCGTAGCAGTCAAAGTGGCCAAATAGTTCGGTACACCATACTAAATATATGGTGTACCGAACTATTTGGCTACTTTGACTGCTACGAAGTATTTGACGCTGACTGTACATACAATATGTATATACATATACGGCACCAGCAGGGACATATAATAAAATAGCGCTTATCTCTGTTAATACCATTTTTTTAATATTCCGAATCACTATCCAATACCGGGATCCCGGGATTGATGAATAGAGTTTCGGTATCCGAAAGTTCCGGTATTTGGAAGCTCTTAGTTGCGACTTTTTTAGCATGTCATTATATCTGTGCATGTTTTTGACCATTAGCCCCAGAAAAGGATATTCTTGTACCTGAAAATCTTTAGAAAATTCCCGTCTGCACGGGACAGCAGTAGACAATTTCATGGAATGCTCCAGTTCGTGAATGACGTAAGCGGGGTTATTTAGGTATCGATAAAATCCAAAGTATAAGAGCTATGCAATTGAAACTTTATGTTTAATACGTCCACTAGTGGCAGTACTCATTTTCCTAGAATGTTGTTTATCTGATTGAATCCGAACGAAGCGCGTCGTGAACAGGTAGGTAGTGCCGTTGCGCTGCGCTTGGCTCTTCTTGGCGGGGGCACTACCGTGCCCACAGGTAAAAACAGTTATACAGCACAAACATGCGAACGAGTAATTCCGAAATACCGTCAGAAAAGGTTTATTTACAATGGTTATAAATGAATCTATTACGAAATGCTTACACCGCTTTGTCTAAATAAATATATTCCTACAATAGGAATTCTCATGACATTTGTCGTCAAACAGCCAAATCAATCAGTCAGTCAACCCGATCATAGCACCAATAAATCTTAGCTCACCTGACCACACGCAGCATTACGACGCGAGTTTGACCACAAATTAGTTGCTTTACGATGTATATGGCCATTAGTAGTATTTCACACTAAATGCACAGTTCTGTGGCGAAAAGGGCAGTAAATTCTTGTGTGCAATTTCCTTGGGTTGTAGTAACAGTGATGAGCGGAGAGGTAGCGATTTAACTGGACTGTAGTAAGTTAAAATTTAGAAATAATAATAATAATTCATTATTATAGTGACATTCTTATACAAATTGACTAATTCCCACGGTAAGCTCAAGAAGAAGGTTTGTGTTGTACTCAGATAATGAGATATATATTTATAATTTAAATACATGAAAACATCCATGACTCAGGAACAAATATTTGTGCTTATCTCATAAATAAATGCATGCCCTAACCTGGATTCGAACCCAGGACCACCGGCTTCATAGGCAGGGTCACAGGCTCACAGGTTCACAGGCCAGATTCGTCCGGTCGTCTAAATTGGCACAAAGTACTAATAATTGAAAACCCTTTTTCTTAATTAATAACCAGATATATACGCCACATGCCACATACATACATTTACTGTATAATCTCAATTATATTGGACACATGGACAGAGTACTTTTATAAGTATCCCCTTTAAGTAAGTACTTATATGGTAAGTAAATATAATATTTGAGCTACTGGTATAGTATAAACTTCTCTGTAATAAATAAGTCTTGTAATCGATTGTAATAAGTCTTATAAATTTGCTATTCGACCATTGGGTTACTTCTACATATATGGCATTATCTGAAAAACTTTCTCAATAAGTAAAAAGCTTAAAACAATAACTCGAATGGTAGCTAATACTTCTTTCTTATTTTGCTGTTTTCTTCTTTTCATCCTATTACCTTCTGTTGGGAGGTAGCTGTAATGAATTCTTACTTCGTGGAATGGCACAAAGTGAATTTAGGGCGATCATGTTTCCGTCTGCCGGGCATTGCTACTTTAAATTGGGAGTCAGGTATCCTGAGGATACGCCCCATTGTGATTTCCACGTTGCTGCTCTAGTTGGGTTTAAAATAAACATTAAAATAGAAAAAAAACGACTTCACAAAACAGTTTGAAATGCCATTCAAATTAGTTTAATTCAAATTAGCAAATTAGTAGTTGGTCTTGCAGCATTCGAACACACAAAATAACACTGTTTAAATGCAATACAAAAGCTAAAAGTATCCATATATGAGTTGAGGAGTTCCTTTAATTCCTTATGGAATCCAACATCAGAATTCGACCTTGAGAAAAAAGTTGCTTTAAATTGCTGAACAAACTTAACGAAGAAAACATCGCCAAGCATAAAATACATTGAGCAGTTCCACTTCATCAAATGTCATTTTTTAATGTATATTATGCTTGATTAGTTGATGAAAAAATCACGATAAGTATGTATCACTATAAGATTTCAGGAGTTCATTCGATTCCTCATGGATTCCATTATCAGAACTGAATTTAGACAAAATGGGCAGAATGTCTTACTTTCAATCAAAAAACAAATTTTCTAAATCAGTTGAAAAATGACGGAGTTTTGAGGTAACGAACATTAAAAAAACACAATCATAAGAACCTCCTATTTTGAAGTCGGTTGAAAACAAAACATAATTTCGCGTCATTAACAGCGCGGGCTGTTCTCGGCGCCGTTTAGTAGACTCCAACCAACTGGGCATGTCTCCGATGATAAACGAGGCGTGGGCGCGTGAGAAGCTCACACGAAAGTGAAACTGATCTACCAACTTATTGCTTAAAATGTTATGCAAGTTTTGCGATTTAAACAAATCGCGACAAACACAATTAAACTCCAAAAATTAAAACGTGTAAAAAGTGCAGCCAAGTGAGTATTTGGACACACAATATGGAATGTACAAACTCTAAAAAGTGTCGGATGGCTTCTGCTTTTCATGGTCTCAGTATCATGCCTAAAACGTACTAAAATTTGACCATTACTGCTTATAAGGGAGACTATGTGTATCAGGACTTGTTTTACTGTAACGATTATATTTTAATTTTTGTGTTTTTTTAGGATGCTACAATAAGTTGAATAATTCTATGGGGCTCATACCTAAGTAACCTAAAAGGTATTGCTGAGCTATAGATATTTCGGACAATATAATAATTATGAATACACAAAGACCTGATGGTCGTTACGCGTCAGTTGTGTAGGTACTGGGGCAGTCACACACTGGGTAGATAATGGTCGATCGTTAGGCTGAATTATAGGCCAAGGTCTCACTAATGACCCCACATGGTAACAGTGTGATCGGTGTCCGATCATCAGAAAGTGTTAAATTATGTTATTGTGTAGTTTTTACTATTTCTTAACAACACACCTTCTGCTACCTGACCTGCGGTCGTAGCATGGTCGTGTTTTTATCGCCTATCGTGTCATGTGTCTCTTTCACACTTATATACTTGTTAAAACGTGACAGGCATGGTGATAAGCGATAAAGCACCCACATCCTTCTGCATTACATTCGGTTTTGAGGTCAATGTTAATCCTTAGAATAAATTTAAAAGTGGAAAAATTACTGCCTTGGGTGAGACTTGAACTCACGGCCTCTGGATAGACACTCCAGCGCTCTGCCATCTGAGCACCAGATCCAGATCCAGAGGCCGTGAGTTCAAGTCTCACCCAAGGCAGTATTTTTTCCACTTTTAAATTTATTCTAAGCTTAATAGCATCGTTCGCAGACGAATCTGCTTGTTAAAAATTAATTTAATGTTAATCCTTTTAGAAAAATAGGTCAAACACAGTCATATATCCAAATAAAACAATAATATGGGAAAATACATTTATATTGATTGATAATGAGAATTCGTGCAATTTAAATGCAATGTGTTCCTGTTGCTCTTTCCACCGTGACGTGCCACATGTAATATCCGGAAACAATATGCAACTCATAAAACTATCAATCACTTACACATTTCCAAGTAAAATCACGTAAATTCTCCATTCAAAGTACTTTCAATAACTTCCAAAAGCTGTGTCCAAATCTGTTCAGACTAACTCGTAAACACTGGTAGCAAAATGGAACTTACGACATTAAGTTTATGTGCTCTTACACCGTAGCACGTTCGCAGTCTCCGCAAATGTAGTCAACAATGCGAACAATTGGTATGAAAATGTGCAACCACAGATTGCATATTTAGTGCAATATGTTGTTTGGAGCGCGGAAATGCCACCTTTGCATTTAGTTTGGTTTATCAATGACATGCACCGTTGCACAAAAGGACAGTTTGTGAGCTTTTTTGTTGAATGGGTTGAGCGTTCAAAAGAAGGTATGTGTTAAGTGGTTATTTTTGGGTAACATTACCAATATGATTGTAATTTAAGTAGGTACGTACATGGTTATACTTTGTTCTTGCTAGATGATAATACATATAGTTAAAATAGGTTTCTTTACAACTACTCATACTCAGATACATTTTTCATGTTTGTTATCCTGAGAAAATTTTATGCATATTTTGTGCCACTCCTAGGGAAACTTTTCTGTGGCTAATACAAATCCAGCCAATTTCATTTAAATTAAATGTGAATTTGTGCGTCACGCGCTCACACATTTAGCTATGCGGTGAAACGTGTGAAGGACTTAGAGAAAATGGTTTGAACAAATAAAAAACTTACAGGATTACGCAACGCAAAGCAAAACAACGAAACATATGTCCCTTTAACAATCCAAATGAGGTAAAGTTACACATTCGCGCTGGTCGGTCCCAATCGGAAAAGAACAGCGCAGGGAGGTATTAGGTGGATATCCTTGTTGTCAACATTAAATAGATTGGAAATGCCGTAAATGTCGATGGCTGGTAAGCGGTTGAGATTGATACTACTGCTGTCTTTGTCGCAGGTCTAACATTCACATAGATGTTGTCATTTCTTGGAGGAACTACCTACTTAGAACAGCATAAATAAGTATGTCGGCGATGGGTAGGTGAAGAATTTTAACATGTTTTTTCCGTACTGCCAGTAGTGCAAAAAGTTGACAGATTTTATCATACACATGAATGATACGAATGTGTCAGTAGGAGAGAAACCTTAGCCAGACTTTTTTGATAATGATGATTTAATAACAGCAGGATCAGCTGATGGAAAAGGGGTCATATACTAGTATAGCCATTAATTAGGTTCACGGTTCTTGTGTAAACATACCAAAGCTAAGGGTTATAAAGCAACGTTGGATTGTTATATGTGTATGATAAATTGATCGAGCTACCTAAAGCGGTATACTCACATGCAAGCTATAGAATATCGTACAGAAGTGACAACTTTGATTTTAAAATCTATTACCCATAAAGTTATATGGACGGCTCACTGATCCTTTTTCCAAATTCGTCCCTGCGCTGGGCAGCGCGGGCGCATCGTTACATTATTATATGATCCTCCGTCACGCACACGCGCGCCGGTTGCTCACGATTTCATTGTTATGTGTATGCTAAATTGATCTAGCCACCTGCCGTGGTTCGACGAAACGGTGTGCTGTTCAATGCGACAAATAACAATCATAGAGCATGAAAAATATTATAGGAAATCAAAGTTCAGCGGGCTTGAACTTTTCTTGTTACTATTCCTTACCTTACCTTCACTGAAAATTAGCTAACGAACAAAGTACAGAGCACCAGGGTCAACGCAGATTTTAAAACAAAAATTCACTCGTGTGGTCAAAGGTGAACATCACATGTGCATATAAGTGACGATTTTATCACACAGTACTCTGGTGCTGTAACTTGTTTTCCGGAGAATGAAATTTTAGATATAGTACTTAACTTTTGGTTTATCCATACCTAATTGAACCTAATTACTGTGCCTCACCAGTCTATATGAACCGATCTAGTTGCACTTGGAATAGATGATTTACACCCAGGAATCTCCTGAACCTAGTTAGGTGACGGTGTTCGTTTATAACATAACTAGCGACCCACCCCGGCTTCGCACGAGTTGCACAAAACCATAACAAATTATACGCCTAAACCTTCCTCAAGAATCACTCTATTGATAGGTTAAAACCGTATGAAAATATCCCTTTAGTAGTTTTTGAGTTTATCGCGAACAGATCTGGGTGATGACTAAAGCAATCCAGGGTTCTACCTACCCTAATTCCTAATGTTTAGACTTATTTGTATACTAGGCAAATATTTTGATATTAGCACGACCGATCTTACATGGTCAAATAATACCAACTAGGCATGAATTAATCTATTCAATTTGGTATGGATAACTGGATTTTTCCTTGAATCCGTCGGTTATTTCCGAGCTAAGTGGAGTAGTTTGAAATCCTAAGTTTGAAATCTAGATATTCTGGCGCTCTAGTCAAATTCCAGTATCTATCGCTCAAATATCTATTGTTGTTACGCATGCTAAAAATTGAAAAATCTTTTCTCAACGAAAATTTCCAACTACATTCTTAAAGAAAGTTAATGAGCCAGTGGTATATAAGTACCCCACTAACTCAAAGTTTTAGTGCTTATTTCCTTAATTTAAATCTTGCCCGTGTGCATCAGCCATGACGCGGCTCCGGCGTGCGTCTCGGCCACAGATCACTTCACTAGACGAGCAATGGCTAGCTTACTATGCCGCGACTCGCGCTAATAGGACAGCTAGCTCAGCGCCCCATGATATACTCGCGGCAAGATGACTGTAAGACTATTTGGCTAGCCGCTCATAGACACTGCTAAATAATTTAACTTCTTTGTGCGCTTAAAAATATTGTTTAAGTATATTATGAAAAGTTGATTTGCTCGCGAGTCACGACATATAGGCGAATTCGAGTTTTAGTTATTCGATCAGTTTCCGATATGATACTGATCTGTCAGTGTCAAAGGTGTCGTTTTTGGTTGAAGAAATGTCACTTATGCTATGGCACTTACCGATCAGTATCATATCGGACACAGATTGAATAACTAAAACTCCAATTAGCCTGTCTGTTGTTCAGAAGTATAAGAGTCGTAAACACCCCTATAATGGAACAGGTACCAGTAATGGAATGGTATAGACACATCTTGTAAAACAAGTATTTACAATCAGTTTTTAATCGCTGGCAACATTTTACCATAAACAAGAGCCAAAGAGCTGCTTAAGTTTAATTTTTGATTGATATTTGTTATTTTGAAAATGAATGGCCCCATACATTCCATGACTGGAGCAAAACAACACAGTTTTAATTGGTTAATAATATTGAAACCAATAGCAGCAGCTTTCATTAAATACATAGAAAACATAAAGGACGAATTGGACATGCAACTTTTAAAGCGTAAAGAGGTAGAAATTTTACAGCTGTCTGTGAAATATCATTAACACTCCAAATTTTCTCTTAAATATTCCATGATTGGTGCCGTTAACGGGTCTCTATTGGTTCCCATAAATTTTTAGTTCCGATTTTCTCAGTCCATAACGTTTTCTACCATAATTTCATCATTATTGTTAGTCATAATATTTGTCGGTCATAATATTCAAAGCTCAGATTCTATATCATTACATAATGTAGAAGGTAATAAACTTGTTTATAATAATTGTCGTAAGGTCTATTTTCGCATGGTATAATGATCGATATTCACTTGATTAGTTACTAATACAATTCAATGTTCTGGTGTTGCCAGACTTCATAATGTCGCATTCAATAAAAAACACTCGTAATAATTATAATTTATAAGATTAAGATTAAGATTTATAAGATTTTCGCTCTGAGGGACACAAGGTAACTAACGAACCTACCTGGGGAAACATCATTTTTTGTTTGGCTTACTGACTTTACCTCCGTTACCCATATTTCATGTAACTTATTAATCCATTTCGTGTCGCCAACGAGTCGACGGAGCCCCGCTTCGCAGGACTCCTATTTTCGCTCTGAGGGACACAAGGTAACTAACGAACCTACCTGGGGAAACATGATTTTTTGTTTGGCTTACTGACTTTACGTCCGTTACCCATATTTCATGTAACTTATTAATCCATTTCGTGTCGCCAACGAGTCGACGGAGCCCCGCTTCGCGGGACTCCTATTTTCGCTTTGAGGGACACAAGGTAACTAACGAACCTATCTGGATACATAAGTTTCTTTTATTCTTATTTTACAGCATATTTTTAACAAGACATTATCGAAAGGCATAATTATAAAAAGAAGCACCTTCAAAAGTATGTCTTTAAACTTTTCTGAGTAAATTCACTTTAGTAATTAAAACTATATGAATAATAACCATTAGTCCGTTAAAATGTTTGCCTTAAAATATTTCTGAATAATAATGCATAGGCCTTAGAATGTTATACTAATCAATTTTATAACTTTTGCGATTATAGTATTTAATATTATAGAATGATAATGTTCGAACTATTAAACGTTATGCTTAGCAAAAATTATGACTATTGATGTTTATGTTCTTTAATTATATGGATATCAATTTCTGACTATCGAAATTCGGAACAATAAGAATATGGGAAAGAAAGGGATCCCGCCGTTAACATATTATGTTAATTATAACCCGCCCCGCGTCTCCGTATATGCTTCTTTATCTATAGGACGTAGTCTATGGCCTCGACTTTGGGGTCATCAAATAACAATAGGGATCGTAAAGTCTTCCGTTACAACCCCTTAAGTATAGGGGTAGTATAATTTGAGCTACCGTTGTCCGATCAACCCTTCTGATACCTGCCGTTGTAGGTGTTAAAAAAATTTGACCGTTAAATGGTCACGAAAATTTACGAATAGCTTAATATGAGAGTATGTATTTACCTATAAAAAAAAAGAAACATTATGATCCCTTCCACTGATTCGTTTCACGTTTCGGGATTCTCGCTCACGACCTCAGGCTTGGAAGCAGCATACCTATGCGCTAAAGAAGAAAATTGCTAAATAAGCTGCCAGCAGAAGTTTTATCGGATGGATTATTCCATACATATAGAAAACATTTAATGCTTCCTATTTTATTTATTCCGTCACTTGTTACCGGTAAAGAAAAAAATTAAAAGCATATTTTTAATTAGTTCAGCTAGTCATCGAGAGATGGCGCTATGTGTCTGACTCGTGGTTGACGTAAACATAAAACACATTGCAATGGAATCCAACGCGGTTTAAAAAAAATTTTTCGGGATTTCAATTATTATGTTATCTTACAAAAGAAAAGTACATATTACAAAAATTCCAACTTTTAAATAAATAAAGCTTCGTCTATAACATGCTATTATGTTGTGTTTGAACCCTAAATTCGCTAATTCACAGTCACCGCAGTTAATTCATAGGTTACGACTCATTTCATCATAGTAGGGACTTGTGGAATAAAATAAGTTTTTGGCAAAAAGTTCATTTTTGGTACAAACTTAATTCATCGAGCCAATTCTAAAAACTCCATACACAATTAGGTTGCGTTGTTTTATCACAGAGTTTCTATGGCCACCTCCTGTCTCCATCATTAGATCAGCTCGATGGTACCATAATATTGCATTGTCATCCGACTTACTTATACATATGTATGTACATTTTCAGCTTCATCGGAAAGTGGGTTAAAGTCTTGCAAGATTTGACCCGTACCAACATACATAGTTACATTGCAAGTTAAATAAAAGCTGACAATAAATTGACTACACCCGTCTTTTACAAACATTATTATGTAGTAGTGAAATTGGTAGGTACTTCTTTTTCAATGTATGATTGTGGGTGATTAACAAAGTGGCACCCTGTCAACTCTAAAAACGTACAATAAAACCTAAAATCCGTACAAACTTACTAAAATGTTACACAAAATACACATTTCCAAATTAAACCTTAAGCCACGTATTCACTAACTTGGTTAATTAATTACGGATATTGAATAAAAAAAATTTAGTGGATACCAAAGAGTATTTTAGCATAAAATATGTTAAATATATAAAAATGCATATGAATAAAGGTGGTGTAAGAAATTAGTTTCACAGGCACGGCACCAAATATTTCATCATACCATCCCGAGTCTGGGACTTCCCCTTACCTACTTCTCCTCCAAAATCTAAGAAGTATTTCTGATACTTATCTATATTTTTTAAATTTTACAGCCTAAAACTTTGAAAATAATAGTACATTACGATACAAGTGCGAAAAATAGGAAATTCGAAACGAGTGGCGATAAATTAAAACACGACCGAAGGGAGTGTTTTAAATCGACACGAGTTGCGAATTACCTATTCGCACATGTATCGTACAACGTTTTACAGTACATATGGCCCTTTAAATGTTCGACACAGTAACGTAATATGCTACTTCTCGCACTAGTGCTATAAAGTAGCCCCATATGTACTGTAAATATCATTTACTTTACATGTCTAGTATAAGTCTCTTAAGAAATTCGTGTGTCTGTGTTCGGATTCATCAGCCCGTGAACTCTCGGCAAATGAAGCAATTTTTACAAAAAATAGCAGGTGAAATATAACGTCCCTTAATTGACCACTGTTTAACGGCCCTAAGCTTATCTTTTTGATTATTATAAAATCCTGTTCTAAAATCAACCTAAACAACCTGGATTAAAGTATTTTTTTGTTTATCATTTCGATTAAAGTGTGAATCTTACTGCTGAATCTTAAAATTTTGCTTTATACTTTAAGTTACAAGGTTGAAATTAAAGAAATGAATAATTAACTATCATGTGACAAATATCTAAGTCATACGAGTTCAGGTGCGCGTGAGTAAAGTTAGTTTGTTGTTGGATTAGAGGAAAACGCTTTGTGGCAAATCACTTTTTTATGAAGACTAGTCTAAGACTGATGAAATCACGCCAGTTCTCTATACCTATTTACTATAACGATTTACTTTTTACGGCTAGCTTTTTTTAATATTGAAAAATAATATTTGAACTTGAAGTTATTTAACAAATAGCAATTTTAGATCAAACTTAAGGTTAAGGCAGTGAACATAGTTTACTAAAAGAATAAACATTTTAAATCAAATTTGAATCTCTTGTTATCATTGTAGGTAAGATGTTCATTAAACAGTGGCGACCGGAAGTGATAAGATATATACCGGATATGCTGCCACGCCCCCTTGCGTGTCGAATTAAACTTAGGGGGAGTTTAATTTGAGGATAGCCGAGATTAACATCAGTCTTATTATCCCAAGAATGCTTCATAATATCTGCATAATTTTATTGCATACTGCATTTGACTGCGGAGAATGTTAATTGTTATATTAACCTTTCTCGGCTTTCCTGCCAGCCCTAAAATAACTCGTGTTTGACGGAATTATTTATTTTAAATTTGATTGCACATAAAACAGGTACAAATGGCGCACTTAATGCTTCATGCCATTCTGTCCCAGTCAACCATAGGGCCAAACAGATAAATGTCAAGGTGGGTGCAGTGATGAGAGTTTAGAAAGATAAGAAAATAAATATTTTATAATACACAACTACACCTAATCAATATCGTAATATACAAAAATAAAATTAATACATATATATAAATACACAAACGTGTGCACGTGCTTAATTGTTACTACGAGTAATATACTAATTCCTATTAGGCTTATTCTAGCAGGTGCTTATAAAGTAAGCGTTTGAAAGCTATCCATAAGCTAATTATTTGCGTATTATAAAGATGTACATTCCTAATAAGAATTGTATCAATCAATTAAATTGTTCTCAAAATTGATACCTATTTACCTCGATTTAAACCACAAGCGACCAATATAATTTACCGAATCGGTCTTTTAATCTAGTTAGGTACTAACTAATTACATAAAAAGAATAGATACATATAATATATCCAAGCCCTTGCGTTTTCAGAATTGCTTGCACGATTTAATTTGGTGCACTTAGTTTTATAGCACTTAATTAAGAACTTCTGGGTAAATCTTTCTGAAATTTCGTTATCAACCGGTGCAATCACTTTTTATGCTTGTTTGATGCTATCGTGTGAATGTGAAATAATTATCACTCGCATTCAAAAGTTACGTTATGTGCCCTTTACGACTACAATTCTAGTAGGTACATGAGGTAAAAATATTTGACGGTAAGTAATGAATTAATTTTAATTAACTTTTTTATTGTGCGTAATATATTCCGAGCAATTGACCAAGAGAAGGTGCATTGAAACAGTATCCCTAGTTTAAATTTGATCGACATCATAACGTGACGAACGCGTTTGCGTTAAGTCTCATTTTGTATAGGATTTTGAGTTTCCAAAACGTCCCGCTTGGCGCGCTCTTTCTAAATCTAATACAAAATGAGACTAAACGCAAACGCATACGTCACGTTTCGAAATCGAATTTATTTACACTAGGGGTACTGAACAAAGTAAGTATAATTCGTATAATCGTTAAAATATGTTTCTTTGTTTTGTAAAATTGGTAGATAATATGAAAGATAATATACATATATCTAATAAATATGTAATATGAAAGATAATATACATATATCTATTGCGACCGTCTTTCTTTTCGTGAGTCAGTAAAAAAGATCTTTTGTGGCAATCCTTAATAAATTTGTTGAATATATTTCGACAAAATTTGATATGAGATACAAAGCCATTAATATAATGGAAGCAAAAAGCATCGAATAGGAAGGAGTAAATAGAGGTATCAGGGGTTTCTTTTAAATCTGTGTTCTGTTCAAGGATATGGCCTTGGGCCTGACGATATTCCCGTGAAATTATAATTATCAGTTCTGCTTTTTTGCGATATTATTTGCATTCAGATGATCTAGAAACACTAAGTAACTTAATACATATTATGATGCAGTTATACTTTAGAAAGTATCGTGAGCAAGTATGTAAAGGTATGTCAGTCTTAGAGAATAGTACGTAACCCACTTGGAGTAACGGTGAGGTCATGGGTTCACATACTGACGGAGGTAAGGTATGCATAATTTGGATGCATTTTACTCGGCACACGTGTTACCTCCTACTCAAAATATGCTACAAAAGCATATTTTAAGTTAAAAAAGAAATGCCAATATTTGTTAAACAGTCTCTTATCCAGATGATGGCAATAAGGTTTTATTACCGTCTCCATCGCCTATCTGTCCTGTCATGAGAAACGTAGGTATTTTTTAACGTATTTTATGAAGGCAGTATAGGGTTCAGTTGATCGGTTTTTTAACAACAAGTAGCCACGCTGAATGTCAAAGCCACAGCTTTAACTACACTACACTGCACTGCAAATACACGTTCAATATAACTAAAAGTAGCTAAATCCCGTTTCAAACGGTTCCGCCACGAACCAACACATGCGATACCAATTGTAAACAAACATTGCTTATCGATCCCTACCTGTTTCCTACGACTATTTTCGCGACTGATATCACCTAATCTCTATTTACTTGCACTACAAGTACTTTTCCCCCAAAATTTAGATATAGGAATCAATCGCTCCACCAAGACGCAGGCGCTACCATAACTAAGATTTTGCACATCACGTATAATTACCTAAGGTACCTATAATTAGGTGTTTTTGTTTTTGTTGTCAATACCTACTGAACTTAATTATGGTAATCCTATAATTGAGTTCATAACTACATATTATGTAAATATGTCAAAATTTATACAATTATCACCAATTTGTTCACCGGCACTATACTTCCACTGAAATCTACTGTACCAGAGATATACAGAATGTTTATTTAGTTACCAGCAATAAAAAAAATACTGTCCCATAGAAAATGTCAAGGTCAGACAGGCAAAATATATGAAACAGCCAATTTTATTTTCGCGATTTCGGGGTTGGTCCCATAGCAAAAGATGCTCAGTATGACCCAGGTATATAGGTATTCACCACGTAAATTATTGCAGGTGACTAAATAAACATCCTGTATATACTAGAAGTAGGTACAAACAAGTTTTGGAGTTAGAGAAAAGATGTATCATGTTACCTGCATATTTATATAAACAATAGTGCTAAAAATACCTTTACCTAAGTACGTAGACATCTTGGAACACAAATAGGCACCGTTCTCAAACGTTTTAATTAAGCGTTCTATATTTCGAATTAATAGCTGAACCGCCGAACGCCGAATAGAGATAGAGATGTCATTCTATTTGAACAGCTGTATAATTAAGTATACTTTACGTATGTATGCTATGCCTATTAGGTGATAAAAGGTAACAAGAGGCAAAATCGGCGGAACGGTGTAATTTACTTTGTTCTTTGTTTTTCAAAACAGTCGTTAGCACTTAAGTTACATATAAA
Organism: Cydia pomonella; assembly: GCF_033807575.1. Lineage (NCBI taxonomy): Eukaryota > Metazoa > Arthropoda > Insecta > Lepidoptera > Tortricidae > Cydia > Cydia pomonella. The sequence goes on along the minus strand of NC_084704.1, from coordinate 11,615,575 downwards.
TATATATATCCGGGCTGAGCAAAATAACATTTTTGTTGATTTTGTTCGTCTATCTATACTTTCATAGGGTTATATGCCAAAACTTCAACATTCTAAATCGACATGTTCATTGGCGCATTGAGTTTGAAATTTTGGAAAACGAAAACAATACTGAAAAGTCAAATTCCATATTTACTTATAAAAATAAAAAATATTTCAACTTGTATAATTTTATTTTATTTTACTATAATAATCATATAAAAAATACATGAAATTCACCAAATATATCCTGAATCAATTATGGAAATGTTGCACTTTTACGAATATTTTTTTTTAATATTATAGATTACGTCGTACTTTATTCATAAATAAAAAAAAAATAAGTTTCGGAACTGCATTGCAGCGACAATCAAGGCGGTTAGGCTCTTTTAGTTGATGTCCAGGGATATTTGCCAGTGCCAGTTCCGGCAGAAATGTGTGGATGTGTGTGTGTCAACAGTCGTTATGCACACCGATATCATTAACGACTTTATTGTTTCTTGTTTGGTTAACTTTTTATATTAATTTGGGAACGTGGTCCTAGCGGTGTTTTAGAGCTTATTGTTTGTATGAGATGTAGCGAGGATAGCTTGTGATTTCTATTATAACACGAGCTCACTTGATGTCTGTTATGCAAAATAATCATGACTAGGTGAAACCCGCGTTAAAAAGTCGGAATTGAAAATTAATAAAATCTGTTTTAAACGTGGAAGTTACATGTTAACATAAAGTGACAAAATAAATCATAATATCTCGGTGACCGAGTAAACTCTAAAAAACAATTTTCAAATATCGGTTTTTATCCTTTAGTATTAGGGATTACCGGATTGTATGGCTTACGCTCCGTAGCGATCGAAACGCAACTGTCACTGTCGCACTAATATGGAGTGATAGAGAGTCACAGAGCGTTTTCGTTTTGTTGTCGAAGTGATAGCGATTGTCACCTTGGCTAGGCGGGCAGGGTCATACTACTGAGTGTGCTTCCTACATTAGTTCAATTAGTTATTAGTTCAATTGATGCCCTGTCCATAGCATGGCCTATCAACCAAATGTTTAATTACAAAATCTTTCCATAATAATAAGACGAAAGTTTTTGCGAATTTTATTGTTCTCTTATCATCTGGCGATTATCGCCGAGTAGTTATCACATTGAACGCAAACACACGTGTTTGCTCACGTAACATAATCGTCACTTAATATAATAATACAGGATATCCGACGACAGGTTTATTGGTTGGTATTTATAATAATACATAAATAAATAAATATTATAGGACATTATTAGTATTATTACACAAATTGACCAAATCCCACAGTAAGCTCAATAAGGCTTGTGTTGAGGGTACTTAGACAACGATATATATAATATATAAATAATTAAATACATAGAAAACACCCATGACTCAGGAACAAATATCCATGCTCATCACACAAATACATGCCCTTACCAGGATTTGAACCCGGGACCATCGGCTTCGTAGGCAGGGTCACTATCCACTAGGCCAAACCGGTCGTCGAATAAATTTAAGGATTTAATTGATTTGGTAGCTTTTAAAAAAGTATTTTATTTTCCTATCTACTTATTATAAGATATTATAGATAGAGTAAAACAATCATATAATGTATAACTTTAGTGTATTTGTATGCAATCTGGATCCAAATTGTACGGAAGATCCGTCGGATCCGGATAATTCTATCCTAATTGGAACCGGCGTCTATACAATTTAATACCCAAATTAAATTGTCGGAGTAGCGTTTATTTTAAGTCTTTTTTTTCAATCGTGGTTTAATAGGCAAATGAGATAGGTAAATTAAATTTAATACGCAGTTGAAAAAGTAGGTGCAATAAAAAAAGGATATATTAAGGGAATAACGGATATGACAAAACAATAATAAGATTTTGATAGTATTAACTTCAGATCCCTAAAAAATTAATACAACACTAATTTCATAGTCGTACTGACCTATACAGGGTCCGTAGCTGTCATAATAAGCTAGGGGTTCAGTAGGAGGCAAAATATATAGGTTTTTTTTACCCATTTAACTGCTATGCATACACAATTCGATTCAAATAAAATGACAAGATTAATCATCATAACCAGTCAAGAGCATGTCTGGCCAAGCTGAATGTAGGGTTCCGTGGTTACCTGCCTGTCACAATAATGAATAAGCTGCCTTGAACGGGGGCTATTAGGTGGTATCCTGTGTGTAACAAACAAAAACTTTTTTTTTCAATGATTCAAAAACGGTTTAATCGATCATGTTCGCTATAATTTCCATTGAAAGTATTTACTAATCTTTACTTGCAAGTTTTTTCCATAATTTTGGGCCTCATGGATCAAAAGTTAGAGTTATTTTTTATTTTAGCGCTCCGAAATTATTCTCATAAAAAATGTTTTTAAAGACCCATATGTCCCCTATTCATTTTGAAATACTTATCTAACGACACCCTACATTATTAGATTAAAGCGCAAAATTGTTGAAAAAGTGTTGTAGGTGAGGGTACATATTATGTAATTTTGTGTACTTACCTAATATGATTGCAATAAATGCTTTGTCTTGTCTAATCTAATTGACAACGGAACCCTAAAAATTGTTGGTTAAAACCGCCAGCTGGACCACCAAACACAAATCGTTGTAGGCGTGTTATCATTATTTTAAAATACGAATTCATCACGACGTCATTTTTATTCTTTATTTTTCCTTGCATTGAGCCATTAAGGCTGTATTAAGTTAATACGGTTAATGTAGGCTGGCGAATGGGTCACTATTAAAGAAAATTGCGAGACATATTAAGCTGTACACTTTGTCATTTTGTTGGGGCGAGATTAAAATCTTTTATTAATTTGAATGCTTTTTAAAACACGTAATTTAAACGTAGTTAATATATATTTGTTACTTTGTTCGTGTATGACTTGATAAATTTATAACGGGTTGTACCGTAACGTAAGTATCTACCTACAACGTACTTGCTCTTTTAGATAAAGGCATAGGAGTTTTAAATTACATTTTAAACATCACGTTGTTAAATTGCCTCACACTGTAATGCTTCATCGTCATCATTTGCTTGTAACAGCAATAAAATGATGGTTTAAACAACGTCCATAAGGTTGCGACACTTCCGCAAATGACTAGTAAGTCCAATGCGAGAGCGGGATCGGCAGCCGCGACCGCATAGCTGGCAGGAGAGTGCCATGCCGAGCCCGTTGACGAAGGTGGGAGAACGGCCCACACAATGGTGTCTCAGTTCTCCCCTATTGTGAAGAAGGTTAAACCACGCTTCATCGTGTGCACCCCTTCACCCAGGGTCTTCCTCCAGTAGTCGCGATCTTCAGCCTCCTTTTCCCTGTCAGTGGGATCGATCCGGAAGAACAACATGTCTCGCTTTGTGCTATACTTAAAACGAAGCATTGGTCGCCCCACCGGTCGTTTAGCGGTGTAATGCTTAAAACATTAAATATTCTTAAAACGTTCACCATAAAAAGCTCAATCTCGGAATGTTCCCACAAGAAATTGACTACTGTTTAACTACAGTTTGCATGAAAAGGCCACAACAGCGTTTATTCATGATGGATGGATTCGGAAATTTACTTTGTCTTTTTATATAATAAACTAGTAAGTAATAAGATTCAAAAATAGGCAGTGGATTGAGATTGAGACTCGTCCAGCTTTTTTTTCTGTGGAACTAATCGATTTGCCATGATTAATAACTTGTAGAGAAGCGAATTAAGTTTTTGTTAAGTTTTCATGTATTTTAGTAGGACGGGGGCTAATTATTTTTGGAAGGGGTTATGCAATTTTATTCAAGACATGCGATGTTAGGATAGGTACAAGACGAGGCGATTCATCTGCAGAATCAGAAGATAAAGTAGATCTGTCATAAACTTAAAAACATGTCGGGTCATTTAACGTAACATTTGTAGAGGAACGTGATACTCGTACTGTAGCTAACTAGGATTGAATCTTTGTCCATGGGCTCTAGCTCGGTATTAAAAGCTTCCAACGCTCTATAGTGGCGAGATCGTGCTAGCAGCTACTGAATAATTCCTTGATATGGATCTCCCACCTTCGCCGATTCTGAGAGGTGAAGTTATTTTAATTGTAAGCACATACGCTTGCGCATATGTATAATAGCGATGCGTGTAGACTGTTAATAGCCTATCTTTATTGCGGCAAAAACAGACAAACAGACACAAAATTATTATTAATAGACATTAATATTGTGGCTTCAAAAAAGTAGTAAACAACATTATTAATTGCTTGCGGAATCGCGTTTTAAACATTTGCCATTTACTTTTTGCTAGGGTGCAGGCTGAGCTATAGATATAAGAGCTTTGAGACGAAAGAATAGCAGTATTAAGTATAAGTATTACAAAACAGTTTTCAATATTATTCAATAGACTTAAATCGACTGGGATATGACCATGGTTACCCGGGAACAAGATGCATGTAACACTAACTGCGTAGAAATATCGGGAGCTCGACATCAATACAAAAGGTAATCGCGGTCCATCTTTCCCTGTGCGTATACATCACCAGTACATCTAATTTGACAAAAAAAATACTGCTGACAAATTGTATTATAAATTGTTATATTATAATATTGTTAATTTTTAGAAATAGTTTTTATACTTTTAGTTCTTGTCCAATATTTATAAAAAAAAATTTAAGTGCATTTTAGACCTACGTTCGTGATTTTTTCTATCGAGCGAAAGTCAAAAACTCAGAATTCGAATCGCAGAAGCCTCAAGGCCTCAAGATTGCTAATAACATTTCTTGGGAACCATATTGTAATCTAAAAAAGCGCCACGACTTTTCAATAACTCCGTACTCTGAGCCTACTGCACATTAAAAAATACGTACACATCCGACCTTAAGAAACTCGAGATGAGGATTATATACCGTACGACTCGTGTTTTAGGTTTCCGTACCAAAAAGGTACAAAAGTTACGTAAGGGCTTATATGGTGCGACTCTGTCCGTCCGTTTGTCTGTCACATTGCTAAATATCTCAAGAAGTACTTAAACTATAGATTTGAAATTTGGAATGGTATCTAATGAACAATGCTAACCCAAACATATTGGAAGGGTAATTTTTTATTTTATTTAAGTATATTAAATATGGAAAATGCCCAATATAAAGAGGGGGCAAAATTTCAAAGTTTAGTTACCAGGTTAAGTGGTGTATCGTTTGAAAGAACTCAAATTGAACTTACCAAACAATATTTTTTTTCAAAGTGAAAAACATCCCTTTTCCCCCCTTATCTCCGAAGTTTACGAATGAAAAATTATGAAATTTTTACATAATAATAATATTATCATAAAGATTACAGGAAAAATAAAATCAGACCTTTATCTTGATAACTTTTTTTTATTAACAAAAAACATTTTACAATTTAATTAAATAAAAATTATTGAAAGCAACATACATACAGATTACAAATTAGTTAGCCAATTTGCCCATAGATGGCGATGTACACAAATAGGCTAATAGTATATACTTCTGATCAAAAGTCTTTCGGTGAAAATTTAAAGTTTGTACGGAACCCTCGGTGCGCGAGGTAAACGAACTCTCACTTGATCGGTTTTTTTAACAACAAATGACTGTAAATAAGTTGTGGAATTACTTTCAGTCTTCTCAAAAATGTAAAACCGGCTTCAGTTCAAATTGAGTAAATTTTGACGACCAATTTGGCCTAGTGGGTAGTGACCGTGCCTACGAAGCCGATGGTCCCGGGTTTAAATCCTGGTAAGGGAATTTATTCGTGTGATGAGCATGGATATTTGTTCCTGAGTCATGGGTGTTTTCTATGTATTTCAGTATTTATAAATATTTATATATTATATATATCGTTGTCTAAGTACCCTCAACACAAGCCTTATTGAGCTTACTGTGGGACTTAGTCAATTTGTGTAATAATGTCCTATAATATTTATTTAATCTTCTTCTTCTTCCTCGCGTTGTCCCGGCATTTTGCCACGGCTCATGGGAGCCTGGGGTCCGCTTGACAACTAATCCCAAGATTTGGCGTAGGCACTAGTTTTTACGAAAGCGACTGCCATCTGCCCTTCCAACCCAGAGGGTAAACTAGGCCTTGTTGGGATTAGTCCGGTTTCCTCACGATGTTTTCCTTCACCGAAAAGCGACTGGTAAATATCAAATTATATTTCGTACATAAGTTCCGAAAAACTCATTGGTACGAGCCGGGGTTTGAACCCGCGACCTCCGGATTGCAAGTCGCACGCTCTTACCGCTAGGCCACCAGCGCTTTTTTTTACAACAAGACATAATATTTATTTAATAATTTATTAAATGAATGTTTTTGTTACGAATGATGTGATTTCTCAGAACATAAGACAAAGAAATACTAGAAGAAGAATAAGAGACAACCACATATCCTGAATAATTTCAAACCAAGCGATTTTAATTACCTCCCCACGTATTTATTAATTATTGTCTTTTTAGTTCTGCTTTTAATTTTTTGTAATGACTACAGATTTAAAACATAATATTATTATATTTCAAAACTACTTATGTGATCCTAAGAGTGTTTGTTTCTAAGGTTGTAATTGAATAAGACTCCAGATTTGTCTAGATGATGATATCGATACGGACCAAGCGTTATGTTTAGCAAAATAAGCTTATTTGTGTTAAAATTACATCGTAAAGTCCTTTGATTAAATTGACCACGTAAAACTAAAAATAATTATCCAGATGTCGTATACGAGTAGTTGAAGCGAGTGAGTATACATACAAGATAGCTTTGTGTAATCCAGAAGGTCGAATGACCATGTGCCCCAAATGGCCCCAATGGCGCGGCAGTTTCATGAACGTCGTTTATAAACATAGTTGCATTAAACTTCAAGATAAAAGTAATGCGTCTACGCAGGTCAGCGCTTCCATGTTATACAAAATTACCCTCATATAGATAAACATAGAGCAAGCAATATTGAACCATATTGTGGTTGACGTGAGGTTTCCATGAATGTATTGTATACGTGGTCTTAGTAGACTGGTGAATTAATTAGAGCACTTTGCGGTCCGTAAAGCGCATTCATCATTCGCTTCGAGATGTGTGAAACACCTAAGTAGAGGCGAAACGATGTCGATAACCTCAGTATCGATATCATCATCATATTTAAAGCGGATATTATTTATAAGACTACAGGAGGCATATAATTTATATACATATAAGATTTACGTAAATAATGTTATAATGTGATATGATATACCGGGTGTTTTCTGTAACACGAGCAATAAATTAAACTGTAGGTAGTACTCCTCAAACTGACCAACATTTGTTCAACAACTTTGAAAATTACTTATGTTTTGATTTTTATTACACATTGAAGTTAATTCTAAGACGCAATGTATTGCGAATTTTGTTATGTTTAAAGCGTGACAAGCAACGTCAAACACACTGATGTCAGCGTGCATTGAAAATAATATTAAATTTGTATGAAAAAGTTAAAATCTAAATATTTCATAATTTTTAAAAGTTGTTATTCAAAAGTTATATCGTTTTAGGAGTACAATATATGGTTTAATTATTTGCTCGTGTTATAGGAAACACCCGGTATAATTTAATTCTTTGTTAGGTAAATATTAGAGCATTTAGATAGAGGTAAATATTAGAGCATTTAGTTAGATAGCATAGCTATGCTAGTTTAAAACAATAACAAGAAATTATAGATTATAACTTAAAACCAGATTATTTAATGGGCGATGCCATGCCATGTGTCATGCATAATTATTACTAACTTTTTCACATCTTATTCATCTAGGCTAATAGGATTATTATACAAGTGAAAATGCAAAATACTCAAAAGCAATTCAAATTAGCACCTCGATTTCATAGTACTGTCACGTCTGAAAATATCGATACGAAAAAGTGACAAAAATATGTATACACGACTTTATTGCCCATACATTAAGGTAATGTATACATATTTTTGGCACTTTTTTCGTATCGATATTTTCAGACGTGACTGTACAATATTGCAGAGGCCGGGAAATGGCAATTTGTGGATGAGATTCGATTCCTCGACAAATAAGACGAATCCACGAATTGCTATTCCTGCCGGGGCATACACATAAAATTATTATGTATAATTAGTATAATTACTTAAGCATTAAGCGTCACTCAAATCGAACCTTGACATCAAAAACGTCAAAAGCAATATCCCTCCTTAATTATTTTTTTAAAGTTTAAGGCACAAATTAAATTACCATGTTTATTCAATATAACTGCAATCGAAAATAATAATTATGAAGTATAATAAGCTACGCGTACGCCCGAAATTCTTAAAAAAAAGTTTCGTAGTCCTCGATTTTATTAAGTACTTGTTATTCGCACGATCATACAGGATGCTCTTGTAAGAACGAGACATGTAAGGTCGTGTATCTTCCTCTCTCACTCTATCCTATAGCTTGAAATGTTAGCTGACCGGGAAGTGAAGACGCATCTATAATAATTGGCTGTATGCATTGATTTCTCTTAGTGGATAATTTTTGTTAAAAGGTAAATACAATACAGTAATGAACTCCAAGCCCGCTACGACTAATGATGCTACATTAATGATTTAATTTTTTTTATTTCAGTTTGGGTATAATGAAGAATTTTCCGTACTATTTTCCGAGCATGTCGGAGAAAAGTTTTCTTATTCTTAATAATGATTTATCGATACCCTTCTCACGGCAGCAGCACTAATCCACATCTGTGTCAGATGCGCGGCAGGTGCCGCGTGCGCATGTGAATGTGAACGCCATACTAGGCGCGCGCGCAGCCTGGCCGCCGAAATCTAGCACGGTGCACGGTCATTGTTTCTGCTCACTAACCTCAAGGAGAGCGATCTAGATCCAGAACTCATTTCGATTTGATATATGATGAGAAAAGAAAAGTAAGTATCGGTAAAAGAAAGTACCTATATTATTATGATTATTCTGTGGTCTTAACTGCTAAATAAAATTTGTCTACTTGGCATTGCTTTTATCTGCTAGGTAGAAATCTTATAAGTGATACGTACCTGTAAACTCAATGCTGCGTATAAGTACACCTCTGGAGCTTCTGATGCTTCAAAATCTGAAGGAGCCCGACTAGCAGGAGGTATGCTAATAAGAGAAATGATTTAAAATGATATATAGATTCGTTCATGTAAAATATCGCTTATAGGGTTAAGTAGGCATTATTTATAGTTGTTTACAGGCTAATTCGGACGTGTATTGATATCAAACCGATATTTTAATGATATTGGAATTCATATCAAAATATTCAGTATTCAGTATGAAGAAGATACTTAACGTGATAAAGTGTTACTAGAGCTTAGCTACTGATATAGATTCAATATTCATTTTGCAATTATTTAGATCAATTTACAACCTGGGGCCAAGTGAGCCCCTAAGAGAGTTCTTTAAGGAAATATTTATTCTAACTCTGCCGTCGCTATATATACTTGAAATAATAATGTTTGTAAGGAAAAACTTAGACAATTTCCCAACGAATGTTGATAAGCCAAAGGCTACAAAAATACACGAAAGTTTAAAGTAACATCTTATAGACTGGCTAGACAAGAAAGTTATTCTTGGGAAATTGTATACAATTCTATAACGAAATACCAAAAAATGTCAGATTCTAAATTCAAAACTATTGTTAAGCAAAAACTCATTTTGCGAGTATACTACAAAATAAGCGATTATATCATGGATCAATTTAATCTCTAATGCATCCAATTTCTATAACTAAGTACCTACTGTATGTTATTATATACGATATTTTAATAAAAAATCATTATTTACTGTATGATTTTTGATTACAATTTACATTGTATTTTTTAATTTAATGCATGTTACTTATAAGATTGTTTTGAAAAGATGTGTCCCGCCGAGTTTTTTGCCGGTACCATATTGGGATACCATCCTATAATTTAAGAGGGATTTCAATCTTCTCGCGTCAGGTGTGTAGGGTTAGAGCTGGAGTAACTTTATTTGACGTCCATAAGCGCATTGTAATATGCCTCCTTGAAAAAAAAAAAAACATTCTTTATCTTAACTCCCACCAGGAGCCTGTTTCTCCCCGCTGACTATTGATACCTGGCAGTGACGATTTCCTGTCCATTTCTGGTTCGATAAGTAACGAAAGTCTAGCGTCAATATTATTTTACCTGTTGTACCAGCAATGTACGGCGAATTGTCACTGTCAGGCCAGGTGACATGACAATTGTCAACGTGGTGAAACAGAGACCAGCTATTTGCTTATTTTGTAACAACAGAAAAGTGTGCCCGACAACCTTTCCTACATGTCTCTTCTCTTTGAAACTATCTGAACTCTATGCCCTGTTTCCATGAGTTTGGACATTTGTATCAAAAATCATAGTTACGGGATCTTGTTTGCCTTGTCAAATTTCTTTTGTGTGAACCTATCATCCATTAGGACAGTGTGAGGAATCTATTCAGACGACATCATCTATTATGTCGATAACAATGTCTCTTTTTTACTCCGTTTTGATACTGTCAAATAAAAGACAACATAGTTTTGTCAAAGGTAGCATCAGAAGCCTTATTCAAATAAGTCATTATCGATATGGCCTTTTAGAAAAAATACTCAGGTAACTAGACATGTATAGATATTTAAGATATTTTATTTCAAAAGTATTACTCAGATAGCTAACTTATTACTACTCTTTTCAAGATAGTTTGTGTCACTAGTGAGCAAATTGACATACTCGTATTTACATTGAATTCTAAACGAAGCGCAGAATTCTAAAATAGAACCCTGATTGGAGTGAGGGATTCAAGTGTGTTCCGCCCAAATAAGCCTAAGATGCAAATGATTTAGCTACCATGTGACACATACAGCGTTTCACATCGCCTATGAAGAAATTATGATGTTTAAAAATATTATTTAGGCTAAAAAAATGTATTTCATTAAAATAGTGTACTAGAACAGAAAAGTGCTACTTCGATCCCTCCTAACAGGGAAGAAAAAGCCCTTTCCGAATAGGTGATGTGAAAAGGTAATATGAGAGACCTGAAGTTAATTCTATTACAAATACTTCATATTAGAAAGAAATATTATTTTTATGCCAATATGCATATTGGTATTGCTTTTTCAAAAATCGGGTTAAATTATTAAAACATTCTAATAGGAAAAATGATCTCAATATTATGCTCGCTGCTTCAAATCCTTAAAGCTGTGACTCGCTTATTAATCGGCGCGCAAGCCAAGCCACGATAAATGCACTAAACAGGGACATCCAGGAGACTATTAACGCCAGGTGGGGCCTTCCTTTTGATGTAAAAACAGGTCTAGGGCTTTGCCGGTTTAATATGTTATAAGTAATGTTTTTGCTGTCAATAGCTTGAATATTGTTAGACACATTAAATAAACTCGCTCGATTATATGAGAGTCGGAAGAACTTCAGTACGGCGTAATTGCATATAACGATAACAGGTGGCGCTAGAAACCACAGTTGTTTGATAGTTGCGTAGTTACGTATTTACAAGCAAAGGAAGGACTATGGTCTCTATGTAATGTTATTGTGGTTAAACGCCTAAGTGGGTTAAACGGCGAATGTTGATGAATGAGGTGTAATTTTTTGTGATCCGGGTTATCTTGGCTATATATTTTTGAAAATTCCATGAAAAAGGAGGTTCTACTGTAAAACCTACTGTTTTTTTAGTATTTCACTTGTGGTGGTATTCGGTTTCTAAGCAAGACGTTCTGAGCCCCTAGTGTATATTTATTCGATTTCGTGACGTGACGTATGGGATTTGGAAACAGCGCGCCAAGCGGAACGTTTTGGAAACTCAAAATCCCATACAAAATTAGACTTAACGCATACGCGTACGTCGCGATACGCCATCGAATAAATTTACACTAGGAGTACAGATGTTTTATATTATTTACAGACATTTATAAAGTTTTTAGCTTATTAAGTTTAGTGATTATGATAACATTGATAACTATTTTATTTCTTCGAATAAAAGACATGTTTTAACACGAAAATATTTCAAAAGATAGTTTTTTCTATAAAGTGAAAAGACACTGGCGTTATCAGCAGTTTGTTGTGATTTATGTAATTTCTACGTTATCTGATTAACTGAGTATGTTTTGGTTTTGGATTCGGCAGGTTATAGGTATCAAAATAATATTTCGGCTAAAAGTTCGGTTTCGGTCAGAACGGCCGCGCCGAAACATACAACAATGAACATTGGGATCGCGCTTGGCTAGTTTCCTATAGTGATACCGTGAATTCTAATTATTATTTCGAGGCTGGCTGACTGTGATCTGTACAAGCCATATTGAGCTTACTGCGGGACTAGGTAGACGTGTGTATAATTGTCCTATATTTAATATTTATTTATACAAGAAACAGAATACATCTTATTTTATATCTTGATACGTTACTACGGGGTAAGACCCCATATGAATCACTTTTGGGCAGGAGAACCTGGACCGCGCTGTACCTCACCTGCAATTACACAGCGAAGGCCGCAAAAATATCTGACACGATCTTATTTTTGCGGCCTTCGAAGAGTAACATATTATGCAGGTGACTGTACGAGTTATCGACGCTCAAAAACAATATTGGACCATTTAGAACCAAACCGTAACATCCCTGGAGTTGCAAGCGTCCATAGGTAAAGGTGACAGCTTATCGTTCGGCGGGCCGTATGCTTGTTTGCCACTGAAATGGGGTAAAAAATAACTTGTTTTACTGTATACTACCTGCACGATTTATAGGTGTGGGTGTGTGTGTGTGTCGTTATTTCTATCCTCCAAAGGCCTACCATACAAAAACAAGTATTGAACCGATTTGCAAGACCGAACTGATTCCACAAGAGCTCCGAGCCCAAAGTTTTGTACGGAGCTTTAAAAATGCCATTTGAATTTCAAATCAACATTGAATGAAATAAGGTTATTTTTCTTTTGTTTAGGAATCAAACGACAATAAAAATATTTTAACTATAAATTGTTTAAATTACATTGAATTTCTAGTGCCACGGAAGGCCCACTGCCATAATATTTGAATACCTACGTCTATAAAACTTACGGTGTCGGCCTAAACAAGAGCAAAATCGACCAGCGAACCATCAAAACCTTCAGTTACGGTTTCAGAATTGGCAAAAAATCCGGTTTCAGTCGGACACTACTTATTTGGCTCCCTTATGCTTGGACATAGTATAGTAGTAAGTATAATTAAATAATAATCATAAATAAATGAATATTATAGGACATTATTACACAAATTGACTAAGTCCCACAGTAAGCTCAATAAGGCTATGTTGAGGGTACTTAGACAACGATATATATAATATATAAATATTTATAAATAAAATAAATAAAAATCATTTATTTCAGATTTGTTTAAAAATCCATAGAATGTTAGTTTTAAATTATATCATTATGTTAGTATTAGATTAGATTACATTAAATTAAATTAAATTACCTTATAAATTATTACAGATAAGTTACAAATTATTAAATTAAATTATTTATAAATACTTAAATACATAGAAAACACCCATGACTCAGGAACCCATGCTCATCACACGAATAAATGCCCTTACCAGGATTTGAACCCGGGACCTTCGGCATCATAGGCAGGGTCACTACCCACTAGGCCAGACAGGTCGTCAAAATAATGATATTCCTTAATTTCTTATAAGAGAGAAGATATAACTTATAAGTCAGAAGAATGTTATTACGTATTAGACTTTACACGATTAAGCCTTGTACCACTGATGCACACAGTATACTCGTAGTTATAGGACAAACCTTATTTCCTTAAATCCTACAGTTTAAGTAGTAGTCGAGAACGGTAGTTATTCTTGATATCTCAGTTAAGAGGGGGCGTAAAGTTGGAAATTAGGAAGGAACAAACGATAAAGCGCGTCAAGCGAATCATGCAACGCAAAATGTAACGAACGAGCGGGTTTTACACATGTGACCTCGATAACTTGGTTTAAAATGTTCAATATCACTAGGCATTTTATACCAAACTACTACATCTATACAGAATAACTACTAGATCTGAAAGGATAACGATGTACAATTGAAATGAAATGAAAATAAGATATGTTTTCGTGACTTTTTCTATCAAGTCAAGTTTAACCCAGTAGTAAAGATGTGCATAGAGTTTGCCCCTGAAACTTTTATCTATTTAGTTTCCATGAGATTTTTTTCACGGCATTTGCCTTTGCTAAAACCTGTAACTGTAACAATTTAATGCATAAAAATACATAATTAATACAAAATACATTTTGCGATAGCACCCTCTTAAGGAAATTGATCGTCTCGCACGCATGTTTTCTAATATGAATACCTACATAATACATATAAAAAATCTAAATGCCTACATAATACATATTTTCTTTCTAATGATTCATTGAATGGTGTTTGAATGAAACAGATTCTAATAAGGATTGTAATAATAGCATTTCAGCTAGGTACCTTGTTCAATGTTTGAGGCAACATTGATAATGAGTGGATATGGCTACATGTCGGCTGATCGTAAGATCAGGCAGATCGTGAAATCCCTAGGCATATCGTGAAAATCTTTGTCTCGTTCCGTGAGTCGACGGAGGCCCGCTACGCGGGGCTTCTATTTAAGGACAGTTTGTCCTTCGGGCATCTGAAGCAACCTATCCTACCTACCTTTTGGTTTAATGTAACTACCGTCAAAATATTACACAGGCACATCACGATCTGCCTGATCTTGCGATCGGCCTTCGACATACATACCTACGAAAGATTGGCTTACAACCTGCCTAAATTTGTTTTTTATTACTTACTGCAGTTATCTATCAGGGAATACAGAACACGAGATCTAACCATTTGATAAGTTAAAGCATAATCTTATTAAAAATGGCGTTAGGATATAATCAACTTGGGATGATGGAATTACTTAAGAGTCCGCAGCAAGCTCGGTTCTCCACACAAACGTAGTTACTATCCCATTTTTAAACGACTAGCTAGATTGCTCTGAAACTTTGTTACAATAGGAAAAGTAATATCTATGCCTGTAATTAGTTTATGTAGCTTCAGATACCACAGTTAAACAAAACTTGTTTTGGCTCTATTTCGTTTGTTTTACAAGCTGTAGCTATATAAACTACATAATTGCAGGCATAGATATACTTCATGTCATTGTGTATGCCAAGTTTCATTACAATCCAACAGTACAACACGTTAAAATGAGAATGAAACTCCGTTTGTATTTGTATGGGAAGGTAGATTCGGCCGAGCTTGCTGCGGACTCTTAAATAACAGTCAGTTTTCAAATAAATACATATTCTTCTTTTTATTAAATTCGTTGGGGAAATTTAATTTCCGTCCGAAAATTCAATTTAAATGCAGTTGTCAAGTCTCCGGATATAAAGCTAAAATAGAATGCTCGGATACCTATTTTTGCACACTGGGGTGAGATATCGTTCATCGAGGAGGGCTAGGGTAAATTCGGAAATAGGTAAAAAAAGTTATAATAAAAACAACCCGTACTGTAATATTGCAGGTATTCGCTACATTTTAAGTAAGCTAAGCTAAGGCATGCTAAGGAAAACCGCTAAGTATTTATGTTGTATAAACATAAAAAAGTAAAATACAGCGTTCTCTGAACAAAATATTTCCTTTGGCAGTACTTACCAAATTTCAGCTTCATAGGACTTCAGGAACTACCCTAAGGGGTTTGATGATCATCAGTGAGTGAGGTTTTTTAAATATGAATAAAATCCAAAGTAGGAGAACTAGGCAATTGAAATTTTGTAGACTTAATAAGTCCACTATTAACATTATATATACCGAGAAATTTGTTTATCTGGTATAATCGAAACCCAAATTATAAGAGTTCAAAAAACGATGAAGCGCTTCGAGAAAATGTAGGTAGTGTCCTTGCGCTTCGCTTTGCTCGTCTTGGCAGATACACAACACGCACGTTTATGTTACTTATTTATGTTTATGTCTGCGTTCCATATGCACGTTTTAATAGTTTCGCATGTAAAGTTGTAATATAATTTCATATCTTGGTCATGCATTGAAGCCTACAGAAATTCGCTCCACAGAACAGTTATTTTAATATAAAAATATTTCTGAACAGAAATAAAGAAGCTGCTAGCAAGACAAATACGAGACAAAATGCTCTATAAGTTAATTGAATTTACGCACGCTAGGGTTGAACGCTCGTGAGGGTTGTCGAAAGTATCGGAAAGGGCGGCCCTGAGGTAACGGGATGGGGCAGATGCAGCGGTGTCGCGAACTGACCGCCGTACGCGCAGCCAATTATATTCTACACAACTATAGGTATTTATACAACTTACTTTATCTCAAGTCCGGTCCAGTTACCACTGGCCAACATACCGTACTCAATAATTTCAGTAACCGTAACCACTGGCCCACACAATGACTGGCCAACATACCGTACTCAATAATTTCAGTAACCGTAATTTTTATAAATTTGATAAGAGTAAAATTTTGTACCCACCAATAACAGTTGAATAAAAATAAAAATTAATGTCAAAACTTGGGTCTCTTCTTCTTCCTCGCGTTGTCCCGGCATTTTGCCACGGCTCATGGGAGCCTGGGGTCCGCTTGACAACTAATCCCAAGATTTGGCGTAGGCACTAGTTTTTCGAAAGCGACTGCCATCTGACCTTCCAACCCAGAGAGTAAACTAGGCCTTGTTAGGAATAGTCCGGTTTCCTCACGATGTTTTCCTTCACCGAAAAGCGACTGGTAAATATGAAATGATATTTCCTACATAAGTTCCGAAAAACCCATTGTTACGAGCCGGGGTTTGAACCCGCGACCTCCGGATTGCAAGTCGCACGCTCTTACCGCTAGGCCACCAGCGCTTCGTGAAAGCTACTTGCACTGTTAGTGCTTAAAGAGGAGACCTAGGCTCTGCGAAACATGTAGCGCGAGTGACTAAAAATACGTGAGTTAAGCTTAAGATTTCATTACTGTCCAGAAAGGAACTAAGAAAGTATGTGGGACTCCGATTAGTATGATTTTTATTATTTTCTAGTTTATGGTACACTTTCTAATAAAAATAAAACCGTTTAAACTAAAACTTTTATCTTAATCTTATTTATTATTCTGCTCAAGAGGTAACATGCATTATGTATAATGTCCGGGCAATATAATTATTTGAATAGTAAAGTAGTAGTAGTAGTAGTAGTAGTTTGTAGTTTTTCATAATGCCTGGGCACTATGGAATTTATCACATGGTCCATAACATCTAATATATTAATAAATAAATTACTATACTACATAAAATATTTCATTCAAAAAGACCTCCGCGAGCTACATCGGTTGCAAAGGTGCCCATCACACTTGCCACGTTACCACGTTGAATGGCGATGACCAGCCTTTGTACCAAGCACGAACAAGCGCGAGCATCGCAGGACTTCTCCCTAATTCTATGCCCCACCTCCCTTATAAACGCTATTAGTTTTTCCAATTTCCTTGCCCTTGTAATAAATTTTTTGACTTGAGCCAAATAGTAGTTTTCCTTCCAAAAGTAGGCATGCAAACTCGTTTACAGTAATATAATTACAATTCCATAAGAATAAAAACTCTTTTAGTAAATGAAAAGAACAATATTTTTTGGTAAATAACCGCAACATACATAATAAATGTTTATTCTTTTTGAATATAAAATGTAGGTAAGTAGTAACCTTGGGACCAGCATCTGCAGCGTTCTTACTTTTTACTGTAAAAGCATTTAGATGAATGTCAAATACATTCCGTGAATACATCCGACCCTTTGCTTCTAAACACCGGACACCGTTCTTCCACAAAGTAGTTGAATTAAACAATAACATAACTGTACAAGTGTTCGCGAATAGAGCACCTTGTTATCCCGCCTTTTTACAGCCTGTCAAATGTCACGGCCGAGGCTTCTTTCTCTACGGTGGTGTGACAGGTTTTTAGCTTTAACGTATTTTGACGGCTACGAGTTAAGTTACATACACCGTTGGAGACATTTAAGAGGAAAGGACATGTACGCTCCTCCATACAAACGTAATCCTCATTTTCCTCTTTGGATATTAACATTAGGTATAGAAAGTGTGCTTACACCCCTTTGTGTATGCCCTTTCGTTTGACTTTTTCCCATTTTTTGATTATTATAAAGACTTAGGAGCGAAAAAGAATTCCACACAATTTTTCAAATGCTCCTAACTCTTGTAATAATAAATTCAAAAAAAAATCTAACGAAGGGGCAAAGCTGTTCTGTTGTTAATGTTTTCAATAATGTTAATATCCAGAGAGGAAAATGGGGACTACGTTGGTATGAAAAGGTGGTTTTGGGGCGGTCGTCCACTTTCGTCTTAAAAGATTATTTTTAATGTATGTGCAAAATAGACCAATAAAAATGATGTAAACAGTATTGTGCCAGACAGAGAGTATGAAAGGTCTCTACTTTATTTATGTCTTGGTTCGTTAATGTTAATGCTTTGCATCAGGCCGGCCTTATGCTTGTTTGCCGCCGTTGTGGTTTAAAAACATGTAATAGTACATTACGATACAAGTGCGAAAAATAGGAAATTCGAAACGAATGGCGATAAATTAAAACACGACCGAAGGGAGTGTTTTAAATCGACACGAGTTGCGAATTACCTATTCGCACATGTATCGTACAACGTTTTACAGTACATATGGCCCTTTAAATGTTCGACACAGTAACGTAATATGCTAATTTTCGCACTAGTGCGGTAAAGTAGCACCATATGTACTGTAAATACATTTATCTACACACATATCATAAACCCTCTATGATGCCTTTAAAATCCGTAAATAATGGCCAACATTACAAGAAACTGTTTTATTACAACAAATTTCTTATCTGTGATAATGTTGTAATTGCTTCATAACTATATGAAAATTGATTTGGTTATGTCATTCAAACTTGGTAAATCTCTGAAAAAAAAATGTATTCGATTTGACCTCTATTCTAATTTCAGTCGAGATGCCTTTTTGTTCGAAATGAAATGTCAATTGTATACAATTTTGACATGTCTCGCATGTTAGTTTGTATGGAATGATACGGAAATAGGCACCCGACTCTAGTTTGTCTATGAATTTAAAAAAAACGACGAATGCGTAACATGCGTGATAAAGTTTTCATTTACCGCGATTTGACGAACAGTTTATCTTTTAATTAGTTTTAGTATAAAATGAATATGTTTTGTTGTTTTAAAAGTAACTATAGCAAAAGTTTCGTGTAAAATGAGCGATAAAAATATTTCGGTGACACCAGCAGATATCCGCGAGTCCCGCCAAGAGGGTAACGATGCCCCAACGTTGGCTGTAATTTGGGTTTTTGAATATATCATAGAAAGTTTATAATATGTGTGTAGATAAAATAGTGTATGTAACTGTACATAATTAGGCATGAAAACACTCTTATGATCCTTTTAAGAAACTCACTTCGTTCGTTTCTTAAACCCACACTCGTGTGTTTTAATGCCTTTTATTATGTAGCAGTCACATAGACTACTATTATATACATTGTAGTTTTTACCTTTATAATTATGTAGCTCTAATAAGACTATAAAATATAAAAACTAAACGACTACAGCTACGGACGTGTGAATATAGTAATCAAGTCGTTAGTAACCAACCTCGAAGAGCATTTGTTACACTTCATTACGGTTACTATCAAATGGATACCAATAGGATTACAAATGGATTCACATTCTACAATCTACATGTATGGGAAAGCTCTCATTTTGTACATGTTTCTGATAAGCTTTGATAAGAAGAAATACCAGCTGAGCCCCTTTTCAGAGATTCGGGCTCATAAACTGCAGCTTACGTGAAAAATCGTGTGTAAAAATCTCGGATATCGTGGTTTCGTCCTCGACATTTTCCTCCTCCAAAACTTGACCAATCGTAACGAAATTTTGGCAACGGAATGAGAAAGAAATTAACTGTGTCTAAACGTTTTGAGCTTTGCGTTTATTGTTGCCGATTTTGTATGCTAGGCGTCTGCTTATGACTAATTTATTTAAGTAACCTAGTTATTTTAAACACAAGAATATCAAAAAAAAAAACGTACAGGTACTTGTAATATTGAACTAATAGAAAAAAAAATTCGTCTAGAGCCCAAATCCAGAGAATACACTAAGAAGGACCACTAATGTTTCCTCTTAATGCAATCTGAACTAAGCAAACGAATTTTAGCTCTTGGCGTCACATCGTTTTTGACAATCGCGATTGATTGATGAATTCGAAATTTGTATTGTATTTATTTAGTAGTTTGCTACCGTGTCTTATAAGGATTTTCAGTCCTTATGGCGTTATTCATAAACGCGCTACAAGGCATTTTTCTTTATCTGTCATATTGACTTATCTACTCGTATATGCAACAAGGGGATAAAACATAAATTAACTAATTGAGGCTTTTAATTTAAAGTTTTATGAATAACGGGAATGTTTATGACTATTGCGAAGTCACTTTGCAAGTAACATAACAGTATATTTACATAGTTATTGAGCATCCCGTCGGTCATCGTTTATTGTGTTATATATATTATAACGTAAGAAAATAGTTTATAACTGTATTTATTTTGTCATGAAATGCTACATCAAAAATAATTTGATTTCTATGATCAGAACACTTAAAAATATAAATCACGATCAGTATAAGGTTATGTATGACGCTTAGATTATTAAGTTGATTGACTAAGAAGCATAGCAACATCTTAACCATGTGAAATTTGGATATCGTATTCAAAACTTAAAAACCATCGACAGGGGCGTGGGAAAAAGGCCTCCTGTTCGACTTCTTTTTTTCAAAGCCTCATTGTAGATTACACCTGCTGGCCGTTCGCAGCTTTCGATAAAAAATCAGTGCGTTCCTTTTTTGAATGAGCTATCGTTCGCCTCGATGTGGGCATTTTATTTTTAAGTAGTCGTGAGATACCGAGTAGGTTTACTACGATTATTAAGTGGTAGAATCACGACGAATCATTATTTTTTCGGCATCACGAACGAAGGGCTATTGATCATTATACAAATCATAACGCGGGTCGGTTTTTTAGGAATGACCACAGCATAATTATTTTTGAATAAAATTGGTGCTTTGATTTACGTACGATCGTTCTTAATGAAGCTGCATAAGAGTGTAAAAAAGTAGATTAGTATGTTAAATGTAGTGTAACGATCTACCGCAAGCATAAATGATTAGATTATCCGTATTATATAGCAAAAACTTGAACCTCTAAAGTAGGAATCACATCTCACGTAATTCAGTGAAATGAACCGTAGCGGTGTCACGTCTGAGATGCAGTGAGCCCCTGTTAGCCGGCCGGTGCGTGCAGACACAACCTGCTTCTCACTCAGCGTTTATGGAAATCTGAAACACTTAGTTTGGTCGAGTTGCAACGGTTTGACCACCGATGAAATATCGTAATGACTAAATAAAAATAAAGCAAGTCGCGTCCGTTATAAATAAAGTACCTCTAACCAATCGTCTTAGTAGGTATGAACATTTAAGTTATTCAATAACATATAAGTACTTCTTTTTATAGCCTTTATAGGTCTAAAATAGTGTCTGGTGTTTTTGTTAACCATAGCCATCAAATTGATTATGTAAATGTGGCAAGTTAAGACTAGGCTTTGCACATTTTTTAAAAATAATTATCCCATACAGGTACACATAACTGTTATCTACAATACAAGATCTACACATAAATTCTAACATATGTCTAGTAGGGTAGGTTATATACATAACGCATATACGGTGCATTTGAGAAGCTATACTTACTATACAAGTATACAATCAATATAATACACGACTGTCTACTTAAACAAGATTCAAAATCATAAGATCATAATCATATTCATATTATTTTTTTTATTCTCGTATACTCAATGCTGGATTCGTTTTTTTTATATAAATGTAAAAATATCTCTGTTTTTATAAAATTTTATAGGTATCAATGTATGGTAGTTTCCAACACGAATTAGGTGTCGAATATTTACGACAGTTCGTATGTCCATATACGGTAGGCGCGTGCGCGCCGCACCGGCCGCCATTAAATGGAGACGATAACATGCCATTTTTAAAATTGGAATTTAATGTAAACGACTACTTGCGTCTACGCAGTCATATTCTTTATCAATACGTCATTCGTTTTTTGAGAGTTACTTAAGCTGTAACTTACTTTGTTGCGCTTATTGTAATTCATGCTTATGTATTTAGGGTGGAATCACATCTGCCAGCATCAAGGCGCATTTTATAACGCATCTTTATACTAACGAGCGATTCCTCATATAAAAAAAAATACGGATCGATGCTGATAGATGTGATCCCACCCTTAAAGTTATATCTAGCAATGTAAGAATTAATTTAAGGTTATTTCACCAGGCTGAAAGAAAAATAAATATTATGGGACAATCTTACAGAAATCGACCTAGTCTCACAGTAAGCGCAAAAAGGCTTCTGTTATACATTATAACATAGTTCGGTTTAAAACTGACCCAATAGTCCATTGAAGAAAAGTGCCGGTTCTGGTGTTGAAGTTTGGCTGGTCAAAAGAAACAATTTTTCCTACAGTTATCGAGGCAGGCGTTGACTCGCCACTAACTAGATGTTCCCGCGAAACTGCCATCGTGAAGACGACTAGGAGCAACACCGGTGTGGAGAAGTGTGCGCCGCTTTCTACCCAGTGGCTGTTAACAGCCACTGGCCGTAGCGTAATTTAACCGACTTACGTATATCCAATAGCGGTGCAGTTGACAGAAACAGGTGGTAACAGTGACGATTCGGATTCGATCCCTGGACGTGTACGCCGATGAGACGCACATAGAATCAGACCAAGCCAAGTCTGCAACGATTTTGATAGCGCACGCAGTGCTAGTGTTATTTATAAGTCGTAATTCCGTAGAAGTTTGACGTTTAAAATACTTGAATTTCATATTTTTGATTTACTAAGAAGAGTGTGAAGCTCGAGCTAAGCGTATCAGTTTCGGGTTGTAAACAGATATTTTCTTATGTTTCGTTGTTCTCCCTGCCTGTAAGTCGTATTTCTGAACTGATTTGTGAAATTTTGTAATCAGTTTTAATAAAAATGATTTTATCGATTAAGTTTTTTTTTTGTATTTGGTAATCAATATTATCAATAATATAATACGTATATCAATAATAATATACTTCGTTCGAACCGAGTGTTCCACGATACGCACACGCTTTTTTTCAGAACAATATTATACTGCTATTTCATATTCATACTAACCCCTTTGCAGATTTTTTGAATCTCGCAAACATGTTCTTCATCCAGAATCCCAAGGTCAGAGTGAACCGGAAGCGGCACAATGCGCGGGCGCAGTATCCGGCGGATACGGAACCGCCTGTGCGACGGGAAGCGCAAAAACGCACAGGTTGCGCTTGCTCGAGACCTTTCTGTGGGTATGATTAAGAACGTTTCGACTATATTTTATTATTATTTAAGTAGCTTGTTAATACGAAGAATTGTATCTCACATAACGTCCTTCTGATTGAAGACAAAACTTATCTATGATATATTCAAATGAGTGTAGGTTAGTAAATTAAGTTTTTCTGTGGCGCTGGACCCAAAATATAATTATGTATTGACCACTTTTTTATTAACCATCAATACTTGGCTTTTAAGTATGTGTCACTCTATCATTTGTCGAGATCGAAACAATTGCAGAAGATAAATTGCAGTAGAATTTTGAAAATCAAGGTTGAATTATGAAATTTTGGTAAGTATTCGATATGTCGGCGGCCAATCGTAAAGCTCCTGTGTAATGTTTTGACGGTAGGCAGACTGATATAGTTATTGGCCCCTCGATAGTAAGGCAAAAATAAACTAGGCAATAGAAGTCTTATTGTTAAGAGTGGCTCATTACAATGATCCAATACAAGGGGCCAATAACTATAGCAGTCACCCTAGTCACATTAACCAATAGATAATTTCAGAATTTCAAAAATTAAAATATGCTATGCGATATTTACTTTCAGCACTCTCATTTAATACGTCTCCTCGTGTATTCTAAGTATTTAACCCGATCATCGGCTCAATGCCTCGGACTCATCATGGCAATGTTTACCGCACATCAACAATACGGCGCCAACAGATGGCAAATGACTACAAAGCACTTGTGCCGAACGATTTCTTTTTTCCAACACAAAACCATATGCACTGCGATTCAGAAATTAAGTCTACCTACCTTCATATTTGCATCCCAGTGACATATGTCTGGAAATCACAAAAACTAGAGATTTTAGAAAAAAATCGGAGAAAAAAGGCTCAAGGAGCGACAGATGTACGAAAAGAAACATAGCACGTGCCATCTGCCAAATCTTAACGCACACACTGACGTCGCATAGAAAAAAGTCTAAGGAACGCACACAGGGGCAGGTATCAAGCACGCGCGATGCGGCAGATGTTGCCATCTTTGATTGGTTCTGCTGTTTGCCTTTGAAACTTCCGTACAGTCAGCACTATTATGTCAACGTTCTGGCGAAAACCTACCTTATGCCACAGAAAATACAGTGCCTACATTTTTGATACCTTTGATACCTGTCGTTGACTGTACGTTTTGTAAGGAATATGAGTTACTGGCTGGACACTCGATACAAATGATTTATTCTTCAGTAGCCATTTGCTCACTCGAGAAACGTCAATGTATTAAATCGACTTCGCCTAGAAAGCACCAGGTGTAACATCTTTAATGATATCTACTTTCTCATTATCAATCATCAGAATTGTATTTTGTTTTGGTATTCGTTATCATCTTAATGTGTTGTTCGTGCTTAACTTGATGTTTAAAAAAATAGTGAAAACGTGTATGAAACTTGCCCACGCTTCTCAGGTTGTTGATGGTTGAGATGTAAATTTCAAATAAGCAACCCCGTTTTGGATATTCTTTCAATGGTATTAGACAAAGCACATTCGATATTTCCCTTTGTGTTAGGGCTTCTTAGGTTTTATATATGTTATGGAGATCCAACAGCGATCAATATAAAGTAGCGCCAATGAATAAGAGACGGATAGCCAATTACAGGATCACACTTATAGCTATAGATCATTACATTCAAGTTTTACTTAGGGAAATGAAAAGTGTCGACGCTCGGACCCAGCAACACACAACATAAGAATTTGTACAGTACCTACCTACATATTAAGTAGAAACCTGAAATGACAAATTTTGAAAAACACCTCAGCAAGACAAACACCCAAAGTTATCTAACAAATATTCTTAAACAAGCGCAATCAAAATATTTCAGCGTCAAATAATGTTTAACCAAGGGAACATATAGTTAACTACATCAATATCTAATTCTTTTGTCAGGTTATATAAAGCTCTGCTCGCAAGCGACAAGAAACTGTTCTGTATGTATCTGGACGATGAAAATTTAACGGAAATGGGAGGATAGTACCTTTTAAAACGACTGGGAGTATTATAAGACAGGTTGAAAAGTAATTCAGGGCTATCTACCAAACCAGTAGTGATACTGAGTAAATATATAAATGAAGTCGGCTGTTTCCCGCCGTTATTTAACAATTTTAGTTATAAAGTTACAGTAATTATAAGAAGATTTGGTTTTGAAACACATTTTATAAATTTTCGTTGAATACGTTTCTTTTTTCTTCAATATAATTAGAATAGCAAAGGAAATTACCTAGGTATATGAAGCGTTCCACTCTGATCTTACTACACAACTCAGAGCTTACTTCTATGTCAAAATAATTGCTTCTTCATGCAAAATAGTGGAAGTAATGAGTAGTTATTGTTATTAACAGGTAATGGTTATTGTTAAAAAAGAACATAAAATAACTAAGAGGTACCTACGTATGGCTATGGCTACGATTGGCGCATTAAATGATAATAATAAATGAAAACAATAACATTAAGCAGTGTTAAGTTCTAGTTCTAGTAGAAAACACAATTAAAATAAAAGACAAGGTGGAAGTCCGAGTGCTCGGCACTGGCCTAGTACATGTCATTTGTATAGGTAGGTTACATCATTAATTTAAGAGGTGATTACGAGTATGTATGATGTGTAGGTGTGTGTGTGTGTACAATGACTATTAGGTATTAGTGTCGAGCACCCTTACCAGTAGTAAATAAGTAGGTAAAAATATGCGTTCGATTATTCTATGTGCAAGTCTTTGTAGGTATATTGCGCACGATTGTCATAAATTAATTATTCAGGCTTTATTACTAATTTACTATTTATTACCTATCCTTCGCAATTCACAAGCTACCTATCTAATATTAATAAAAAACCTTTTTTATGAAGCCACCGTTTTTGTGCTCTTCACTACTATTAATCTTTTTTTTTCCTTTAAAAAACGATTAGAACTCCGAATAGGTTCATCCGAAATCTTAAGACAGCCTTGCTACCTGAACGGCAGCTGGTTTAAATCGATATATCTTGCGTCTCCCTCGAGTATACTCATAATCATATGTGCATCTCTCTCCTGATAAGGTTGTATGGAGCATTGTCTGAGATTGTCTGAAGCGTTTGCGCACTTATCTAAATACAGCTTTGTATGGAGTACTGTCTTTGTATGTTGTTAAAGTCGCTCAACTGCCGGGTTCTATGTAATAAAATACGTATTTGTATTTCAACGCATGCTTTACTTACTTACATAGGCGAGTAAAAAGGGTTTTTAAAGTTTTTTAGAATCTTTATTTATGTTGCATGTTTTACAAACAAAATCTATATTTCAGGGTGGATGTTTTTTAGACAAAAAAAATGTTGTCTCATTTGAACATTGACATATATCTAAGGACGGGCCTTACGGGCACTAAGAATGGTGGTGGTAAGAACTAACAAGTTCAGTGGTGTCACTCACGAATTCGAGCCAATCATGCAGTCTAACGCAACTAGTTGCGTTGCGACCAATCGCGCGCGTTATGGGAACTCATCAACCAATCGCGTTGTGACGTTAGAGTGCACGATTGCCTCGAATTCGTGCGCTTGACACCGCTGTACTGGCCCCAATCTTATTGCCCATAAGGCCTGTCCTTAGATATATGTCAATGTATTTGAAAGTTTATATTAATTTGGTTGGACCGGCTGTTGATCGTTGCATTAAAATAACAAAAAAAACTTGAAGGTAGTAATCCGCGATTCGATTTCCGACTTGCTCACATTTTGAATTCGCGTCCTCATGACGATGGACCGATATTCCACGTTATGACGTTATTGCCAATCTTGATTGAAGAACGATGAATGCAACTTCAATAAATGCGTCAATGTTTTGGTTGCTTAATGTTTCAATCCTACCAAATTAAGTCGACAAAAATTAAATTATGTAGAAACTGCGAGCGTCAATGAAAATTTCAATTGAAAATCGCTTCAATCGGGCGTAAAAGGTCAATCGCGACATTGGCAATTATTAATCATATTAAATTTTCAATCATATCTGATACTCTTGAAGCCTCTTCTTTGAAGCATTCGCATTTTTGTATGGGTAGGTAAGTACTACTACCAGATGGCTTCCGTTTAAAATTCTACGTATGTAAGAAAATGTATTTTAAACTATCAGTGCCATGTATCTAACCTAATGTTGAATATGTCAATTTCAATGCACAATCATTGATTCATAAAAGGCATTCATTAAAGAATACGTTAAATAAAAAAAACTTGGCTTTTCTTAAACTACACGTGCAAATCCTCGCATTTACTTAATCTCTACAACTTTCAAAAACTAAATACGCAATCAAAAAACGACCTTTAATGCTTAGCATACATTTTATTATTGCAAATCGTGATACCGATCAGCTGATTCCCATGGCAGAACGCACGTGTTCGGGTCAAATTTGCAAGTTTTTTCTTAAATTTGACTTAAAAGAAACTTTTTTCTTTATTTGTGCAAGAGCCGTGGGAACGAGTTCGCCAGCCCACGTGCTTTACCTGACTAGAAAAAACGAAAAATGTCTTGCGACGTTTATGGTATCTACATAATAGATGTGTAGCATAGGCCACTACAAACATAAGTTTGCGGATAGACTTGGCGCAAGGCCGAAAGTAATATGTGAAATTTATACGAAGTTATATGGATTCTACTTTTAAACATTTGTCACCGATAACTTTGTGTTTATAAGAAATAGCGCAATTTATGGATTTTGTAAGGTTCTGGAAAGTAAGAGTATGATTGATAGCTCTGGATATTCTTCATAGTAATGTGAGATTATGCTTTTATGTGTAAACCAAAATGTATTAAATCTTTATTTACCGTGCTAACTAAAACAGACCTTGAATACAACTACATTTTTAGGGTTCCGTACCCCGAAAGGAAAAAACGGAACCCTTAGATATAGGATCACTTTGTTGTCCGTCCATCTGTCTGTCTGTCTGTCTGTCTGTCAAGACCCTTTTTCTCAGGAACGCGTGGAGGTATCAAGCTGGATCATATCAAATACTCAGGTCTATCGTCCCTTAGAGCTGTGAAAAAATCAAATATCTAAGCAAACGCAATCAAAAGATACAGCCGTTTATGCCGCATAATTTCCGCAAATTTTCGACAGGAAACTATGAACTTACAACATTGAAACGGGTTGTGCCGATATACATATAATTCAACAAAATGAAGACGCAAACAATATAATACATACCTACATACTAATAAAATAAATACATACATATATTAGACAATCATAAATAAAGGCAAGTTAAGTCAGCGAAAGGTAATGAGTTTTCAAAAGATTTTTGAAAACGGGAAGGGATTTAGCACGTCTAATGTCTAATGGCAAAGCATTCCATAACCGAACAGCACGAAAAGTAAAAGAGTTGCTATAAAATTTAGATGATGAAGGTGGTGGAGCAAGATGTTTCTCCTCACAGCGGACCGAGGAAAGATAGTTGAAACGCTCTTTAAGATATAGAGGGGTAGTGGGGTTGAAAAGAATATTATAAAGAAGTAGAAGAATATGAGAGATACGGCGATGACGAATAGGGCGAGCTTACTTGAGCTGGGTATGAAATTCAGAGACGTGGTCATATTTGCGTAATCCTAATATGAATCTTATACAGACGTTTAGAAGGCGCTCAAGTTTATTTAGCTGGTCCTCTGTAAGATCAAGATAGCAAATATCGGCAGAATCCATAATCCAATATAGGGAGAAGAAGAGATTGAGCAAGCGCAATTCTGGTAGCGAGCGGCAAGGAGCTCGAAGCCTGCGAAGTGACCCCAGGAAAGCAAACATCTTCCTACTGATATCACTTATCTGTGGTACCCAAGACAGTGTGCGATCAAATATGACTCCAAGATGTTTTACCTGGCTTGATAATGGAACCGGGACACCATCAAACACTAATGAAAGGTAAGTTAGGAAAGTCAATCCGAGAAATGAGTTGAGTGCTGCCTAAAATTATACCTTGCGACTTACACGGATTAACTTTCAGCCCATAGCGTTTGCTCCAACTGGAAATGTGTTCCAAGTCCCGATTGATGGAGCCGACACTCTGAGGGAGATCGTTTATTACGCATTGAGAGTAAATAAACGTACGCATTGGAGGTCGTCGGCATAGAGGTGGTAAGAAGAAGAAATATTAGTAGTAATAGAGTTGATGAAGACGGAAAATAATAGAGGAGACAGCACAGGGTGCTGCTCCAAGAAGAAATGGAAGAAATATGGAGTAAATGTACATAAGTAAATGTAGCTACATTAATGACTTTAAATGATTTATAATCAGGCTTTGGGTTGCGGTACCGTATTTCACTAGCCTCAACTATTTTAACTCCAAAATTAATGTTATCAAGTAATAAAATGATAAAAAGAATACAACTTATATTTTGAGGAATTGAATATAAGTAAATATGCAGAGAGCCATTTAAAAGAACTACATCGAATCTATTGTGCAAGCTATAAAATGCCTTGATATGTTCCTAATTAAAAGATGCCGCAGTCTGGGTCATTTCAATGTAACTTTTTGTGTTTACTATACAGCTGGTAAGTACGTAGATATTATCATTAAGAATGAACGAAGAACAAGTCAGAAATATGTACATTTTAGGTATATACTCGTATATTAATATTATTATCACCTACATTTATGCTGCAGGTCAGTAAAAATCCTTCACGACTACAGAGATCGATTACCCGTCTTTTTCTAACTTATTTAATTAAAAAGGGTTGGGTAGCGGAAGATACCACACGCGAGATACTGTCGCGGCGCACTCGTGCTTAGCTGACCAACCTTACTGGAGCTTACTTCGATGGCAGTTAAAATTTGGTCACTTCGTTTATATTTGAATTTCGAATTTTATGGCAAAAGAATAAAGTGACAACTGACTTAATTAACATTACCATTACATTAACAACACTCTTATACAAATGTCATATCTGCGCGAAGAAATAGATAATCAGTTAATTATTTTTTGGGTTCCGTAGTCAACTATAGTTTCCTTTATAGTTTCACCATGTCCGTCCGTCTGTCTATCCTTTGGAGGCCTTGCTCCGTGATCGTTAGTGATAGAAAGCTGCAATTTAGCATGGATATATAAATGAAAATGGTCGAGAGTAAAAATCTGCCCTTTAGTGGGAGGCTTAATCAAAAAAAATATTGAGTTACCGATAGAAGTGTATGATAAGAGTTTATATGTGTATGTATAAGTATGCAAGCATATTTTTTTGTATATATGACAGGTGGAAATCAAAATATTAAACAAAATATTTCCAATGTACACACAAAGGTGAACTTATCCTTATAAGGAGGTTTCTTCTAGTTAACCTTTAAGTTTTTGGAATAAATGAAATTGTAGGTGTACTTTAATTTATAAGTTTATAGCTATTTTCTAGTTTATTGGAAAAGAATAAGGTTCCACTTAATATTGGCATTTTATTGTTGCAATATAACGTAATTGAAATTAAATATAATCAACTAAATAAATGGCTGTGTTAAAAGTGCTCAATATCACGGAATGGTACGCAATAATTATGGCTCGTGGTATTGAGAAATGAAGTGACTACTTCCATTCTAATGAACTATTCTAAGCAAGAAAGAATTTAATTGACCAACGATTTTTGTAATATCATATTTACAATGTTTTATGCTTCTAACAAATTGATACTTAAAAAACGGGTAGTGCTTATCTCTATACTTTTTCTTGACAGGCTTAGTATTTATAAACATATTTTATAATTAGTTGCGCTATCACAAGAACTTGTACCTAACTCATGTAGGTATGGAATTTGATTTCATGCGTAAAAATAGACGAGTTCAATATTTTTCTTCCATATGTATTTTATTGTCATCGACAATGACTCCAGGTGACGTCGATTCTATAAGAAAAGCATTACGGCCAAGAATAAGACCCAAACGGTATTTTAACTGGCAAAACCATAGAGAATAGATCACTATACAATGGGACAATGCAAGGACGAATTTCGTTCACTCTATTAAAATGCTATTACAAACACTCGTACCTTTGAAATCTACAGTCCAAGTGATTTCAAGTCCTTATGTATAAGAATTTAAAGATCATAATTCTATAACATAAGATGTTACCAAGACCAAAGTAATATGGAATTTGCGTTTTGTGGGATATTTGAAATGGATATGTATGTATGTATAATGACTAACGGCTGTATTTATTTGCATTATAATTGATTACAATGCATTAAGATAACGGTGGTATTGAAGAAAAAATAATTGTAAAAAATACTTCTTTATGCGAGTTATATTTACTTAGGCACTTGCTGCTCTTTCTACTTGATACATACCTAATAGATAACATGTAGGTATAGAAACGTTGATGTAAATAATAATGAATTAAAAATATTACTTTAACGTAAGAATAGGAACTCTGGGTTTATAACATAAACATTTTTACTATAAATAAAAAGAATGCCCCTTGATTTTATAAACACATTTACAAAATAGCGCTTATAAAGATAAATTATAATAATAAATGTTATCGCTTTTCAGTATCTGATTATGTACTCTATTGAATTATTTCTCGATCGATACACAAAACCAAAGGGTCCGAAACCACAACTATCTATTGTTGACCCAAGATCATATCGATTTCTTGCGATCTATTGCGTTGCAGGATGCGTCTTAAAAAATAATGGGGGAATAAGCAAGGGTGGTTGTCCG
This sequence comes from Cydia pomonella, assembly GCF_033807575.1. Taxonomy (NCBI): domain Eukaryota; kingdom Metazoa; phylum Arthropoda; class Insecta; order Lepidoptera; family Tortricidae; genus Cydia; species Cydia pomonella. The sequence continues at coordinate 11,583,473 of NC_084704.1, read as the reverse complement.
TGGTATTAAATAGACTTGTTGGCTTTATATATAAATATAGAATAGGTACAATCGGCAGCATTGCATGAATAATAAAAGCTATTATTTTATTTAGTACCTAATGCAATTGTTCTATTCAATTTAAACAAACCTTTCAATATTAAGTCTGTCAATAACTTTTAAGTTGTACACTTAAATATCAATAATAAACAAGCATTTCATGTAAAACTTTATTTTTCTTTAAATAAACTAATTCTAACGGAAAAACGATGTGAAAGGCATAGTTATCTACTTAACTGCGGTACGTATCTAAGATACTATTAGAAGTATTAGAACAGATTAAATTATTTTCAGAAAATATTTTAATTTGTTTTTATTTCAAGTAGAATTAGATTTTCTTAGTATATGACATTTATTTCAGTTTATAATTCGTATCTAATATGTCGCTAAATTTAAAGCTTCCAAAATTACATGCATCTTAACAACCTCGTCCGCTTAGCACACTGGCCGCAATTTCGAGAATTCCTCAAAGACATCTGCAAGCAGTCATCCTGGAACACTAACATTCTATTTTTACATGTTCGAAACACAAGGAAAGCACCAGATGCACGCGGCAGGTACCAAAACAGCCAGCATCATGTTGCAAATTATATACTTCGACCAAATAAAAAAGTTACCAGTTTGCAGGTACCTTTGGAGAGAAATGGGCGTATTTAAACTGTATGGATTGCGCTGAAAACCACAGCTTGCCGCGACAGATGTATTACACCGGCACAAGGAAGCCGTACAAAAAGAAGCACGTGCTGGTTCGAAAAAAATCGCATACGGGCACAAGTTGGCCGTCATATTGCACCTTTTGAAAAAAATGCAGTTAGTCGCGCGTGATTTTCGGAATATTTTTGGCGCTACGCAGCTGCTGTAGGATTTGCCTTCCGCGTTTGTGATTTGTCATGATTAGAATTGTTGTACGAGTAATTGTGATATTGTTCAATGCTTTTAGTACGTGCCTGCAATGATTTAGTGCGCACCTTTCTTAATGGAATGTGGATGTAACAATAACAACAAGAAACTCATTATTTTTAGTACGGAAATGAAAAATTTTCAAATTTATTTACAGCCTTAGAAAAACTTAAGGATAGTGTTAATAAGATAAAGCGTGAATATCATTAGGTACTATAAAACGTGAAAACCTTGTATGTTACAGTTTATACACTTGCAGTAGGTACTTAACAATACCTATCTACCCTTCGATTAACGTGAGGGATCACAAATATTGTCCCGGAAGCGTCACAACGAGCCACTATATGCGCGAGCGCACGTGAGGACCACCCCCGCGATCGAGGAGGTAAACATGTCATACGGGCGTCATGTGACACATCACACATCTCATCTCATCATTGGATTGCAGAAAGATATAGGTAATTGAGATTGTATTGTTTTGTTAAGAGCTGGCTCAACACAATAATGTGTTATATGATTGGGGGAAAAGTCATGCGAACACATGCCCCCAGGGATGTTTAAGGTGGTAAACCTTTCAATCAAAGTATACGCTAGCGTGTTGTCACAATTACAGTGATAAAATTCGCTGTGAATAACGGACGGTCAATGCTGTCGCAAAGTTAATCACAGTTCTTTTTTTCATTGTTATAGACATCTGTATATACTATTTACAAATTGCAGAAATATGTTTCAATGGCAGCTTGTGATACGTGATGTGACGTTTAACCCCTTTGTAGTCATAAATTGGCTGTGTTGCCGCGGAACTGTAAAGTTGTTATTTGGAATGAAATCATTCATAGAAAGTTACTAAACAAACGCGAAGCTAAATGACACCATGAGATGCATTACTGGGACAGTCAAATCTACACCTTGCCACTGGCTTCCTACGCTCAGTCGAATCCCACCTCCATATTTGAGAAGGGAACAGGCGCTGCTAAGGGAGAGTAACAAAATTAGAGCATGTCCTTCTCTCCCAATGTATCAGGAATTTACCAACCCGCCTATGGTGAGACTTAAGTCCCGTCGCCCGGCATACGCAGCCGCTGCAACACTCACACAAAATTCCTTCGATGTACAGCAGCTCTGGAAACAAGAATAGATGAAGCAAGCTGACGGCACCCCGGCCGGGAATATCGACCCCACTATCATGAACAAGGGGACCGACCTTCCTAGGAAACTATGGTGTCGCTTAAACCGCTTAAAAACCGGGCACGGACGATGCAACTCCTTCCGGCATAAGTGGGGTTGGAGAGACTCCGCGCTATGCGACTGCGGCATCGAGGACCAGACTATGGAGCACATCATCCAGCGGTGCCCACTCCGCGCATACTCGGGTAGCCCGGATGATCTATTAGACTTGACGCCCGATGCTGTACAATGGTTGCAAAACTTGGATGTTGCCTTATAAATCTTATTTGTTGTTTGTGATGTTGTACTGCAGTTTGGCAGATTAGTAGTTTAAGGCTTTTTGTAATCTTCTTTTGATTCAAATAAATAAAAAAATAATAATAATAATAATACTGTATGTGTATAATTTTGCATATGTGACTATATCGCCATACGATTAAATAAATAAACTAAACGAACAACCTAAAACAAAACGCAATTCCGCCATCGTAGCGAGAATGTTATGTATTCAGCTAGGAAAACATACCAATTTGATATCAATATCAGTTTATGAATGCGCCCCATTGTCATTTCATACAGAGCGGTTGAATTTTTACACCTTTTGTCATTGGAATTAAGTAAATAAATTTTATGGAATTTATTAAAAAAAGCGGCCAAGTGCGAGTCGGACTCGCCCATGAAGGGTTCCGTACCATTTATGACGTATTAAAAAAACTACTTACTAGATCTGGTTCAAACCAATTTTCGTTGGAAGTTTGCATGGTAATGTATATCATATATTTTTTTTAGATTTTTCATTTCGTTATTTTAGAAGTTACAGGGGGGGGGGACACACTTTTTTTCACTTTGGAAGTGTCTCTCGCGCAAACTATTCAGTTTAGAAAAAAATGATATTAGAAACCTAAATATCATTTTTGAAGACCTATCCCTAGATACCCCACACGTATGGGTCTGATGAAAAAAAATTTTTTTTTTTAATTTTATGACGTTTTAAAAAAAAACTACTTACTAGATCTCGTTCAAACCAATTTTCGGTGGAAGTTTGCAAGGCAATGTATATCATATATTTTTTTTAGATTTTTCATTCTGTTATTTTAGAAGTTACGGGGGGGGGGGGGGGGACACACATTTTTCCACTTTGGAAGTGTCTCTCGCGCAAACTATTCAGTTTAGAAAAAAATGATATTAGAAACCTCAATATCATTTTTAAAGACCTATCCATAGATACCCCACAAAATTTATTGTTTTTTTTCTATTTTTGTGTAAACATCTTAATGCGGTTCATAGAATACATCTACTTACCAAGTTTGAACAGTATCGCTCTTATAGTTTCGGAAAAAAGTGGCTGTGACATAATCGGACAGACAGACGGACATGACCAATCTATAAGGGTTCCGTTTTTTGCCATTTGGCTACGGAACCCTAAAAATTAAGGCCCTACAGATGAGCTTACTTTGTTTTTATAATTTTACCCCTAGAGAGGAATATACTCGTACATAGGCGGAATCCAATGTGGTTGGTTGGAGCCGCAGACAAAACAAAGATGCATTTTAACAAGGGATAGATTTTATATAAAGACCTATACCTTAGCGTACGGAGTAAGCGGTGGATATTTGAATAATTATGTTATTATTGTAGGTAATGATGAATACAATTGAATGCAATAGTTACTGTCATCGTTATTTATTATTGCCAGGACAAAACCAGACGTTGTTAATTATTAATTTATGAGATAATAGGAATGTCTACAGTTACAATAACAGCAGGTGAATTCAGACAAACAATTATGATACATTTTACGTACAATAAAAATGCTAATTAAATTATATAATATTTGTATTTGTATAACATCGCATGGAAAAAGTAAATTACGGAATCATAAAGAGCATAAAGGAACATTTAACGTATGAAAATAATTCTGCTGTTCCAATACCTTATGCACATGGATCATAATCTAATATGAATATCGTACCTACCTATTATGATGTTTAAATATGTACATCACATATATAAAGAAGTTATATGTACAGTCACGTCTGAAAATATTGTTACGAAAAATGTGCCAAAAATATGTATACTACCTTAATATATGGGCAATAAAGTCGTGTATACATATTTTTGGCACTTTTTTGCGCATCGATATTTTCAGACGTGACCTGTCTACCTGCTTGCGGTCTTATTGTTTGCTAGTAATAGAAAAGACAGTAGCATAAGTTATCGCTAACAAATGAAATAAATCTAATTATTATTTCCATCTGTATAGCCACATTATAACACAATCGAAAATGCCAATTGGAGGTACTATGCTATATAAGGAAGCTGGCAGGGACCTTTTCAGATCTTTGCTATTTCCATTAGTGTATGGCGATAGACTTATATAAATAGTTATTGTTTATAAAGTTTCATGACACAACAAAATAAATAATAATCCGACAATCAGCTGCGAAATACTTACTAAAGTATCCATTAATAATTTATTTATCATTCGAAAACTTGGCAACTATGTTTATTAATATTTCATGCTACTACTTTTTGTAGTACTCGCTTTATCATTAAAAAAAAAAGATTTAAATACAATGTACTTCTTATTTATTTAACGCATAATTACTGCACTCGTGTAATATAATATGCAAAATATGACTGCATAAAAACTGCAAAACTGGGAGAAGTTAACATGTATAGTAAGGCCTATCATAAAAATAAAAGCATATGATTCTGGTAATAGTCGTGCAGTGTATCTCTTTAAGTGCAGTTGCGGTATATATTTTAGCTCGTGTAAGTAATTTAGCGGACACCTGAACAGCAATTTGACTTCATCTGAAAGTCCCGCGGTGACAAGGTGCGACGAGAGGCTGCGCCGGCGATGGTCACATTAACTACATAGTAAATTTATTGATAAACAGGCCTTGAATTCACCCAGAGGGTGTGAGTACACCCAGTAGTACTTTTCGAGAAACATCTCTGAATAGGCATAGTTAACAATAACATTCGATCAGAGATCATAGTTTTACTGGACGGTTCTCTTGATCATTTGTGGATGGTCACGTATGGTGTGGAATAAGCTTTAGCTCGTGTCCACATTTGTGGTCAATACAGTACTTTCAAATGTAACGTTTTATGTTAAACGTTTACGTTTAAAATATGTAGCGCAATTTAAATGCAAGGGACTATTTTTTTATGGCGAACTTAATGCCTAGAGGCATTCTCTACCAGTGAACCATCGGGCTAAACAGAAACAGTACTATCAATTTTAGGTAAATTTATTTTACTGGAATCTTTAATTTTTGATTGTTTCTTTAGCTTCCCCTGCTGCTCCCCCTTCGTAAAAATTACGATACTTATCTATTTAATAATCACACTAGATTACAAAATATATTCATCTTCATTAAAGGGCCTTGGTCGCTGCTCAAATTATTCACGCCAACAATTCCAAGTATATAATATATGTTGTGGGTTAATTATGGACGGTCCCGTTACCGGACAGGTGTTGCGCGCGCACGCGTCTGCGCGCGCGCCTCCATGTTACAGTGTTACCGCAGTGTATCTTGCTGTTACCATGAGACGAGTACACAATAAGGACCGCTAATTATTTTTTGCACTGATATAGTCTGGAAGAAATTTATTTTTACAACTTAGACCTCCTGTTGTCGCCTTAATGGATGGTTATACCTAAGTATTTCTGTGTTTTCTCTTTTCAAATATGCATATAATATATTTTTTTATAAAAATAAGAATCAAGTTTTTTTTGGAGGAACGCATTCTCGCAAGCATATTTATTTGCAGTATTTATCGCAAACTCGTCACTGATCAGTGTTGCCACGCTGTAACTTAGTACCACCACTAATTGATATTCGGCAATGCATATTGCACTTATGTTTATTGGCTTGCGGATCTTCTGCACAACCACTAAGTGACTTTAAATGCATGTTTTTACAATGCAACTTATTATCTTACATTGAATCAATAGACATCGACGTCGGTGTATTGTTAATACCTTTGTTGAAAGTATTAAGTATGTTTTTAGGTAAACGACTTAGTCAACAGCTTAAAAACTTATGGATTTCAATTGTCTATCTAAGTACGTAGTTCTGTAATGTGTAACTTATAGAATATATAATACATATCTAAATAATATTGATATTATGTAAAAGTTATGCTAAATTAAAATATGAGACGTTAACGTATGTAGATGTACAGTAATTATTAATTGTAGCGTATGAAACACCTCGCCAAAAGTATCTGCCACCCTAGCATACTTTTTCAAATATTATCTGCAACAGTTTCATTTTTGATATGACTACCTAATAAAAGGGTAGTTAGTTTAAGCTTTAATGAACTCACTTTCATAGGTTTTATAAAAAATGGACGACTTTTATTTTTCTATATACAATAATAGCAAGCAATGTATGACTACTTTGTTTTAAATCAAGACGTCGCATTAATGACGCGTCGTCACCACTTCACAAGTGATCACGGCTTACGAAAAACATTGCAGCACGAAAACGTTTCAAAAAATAATTATGCTGTGTGATTAAGAGTAAATTACAAATTTCTTTTAGAATCATTTCATACCATTAAAACCTACGTCTATCAAAAATACACGCAGTCTCTTTAATCTATCAGAAATCGGTAATAATTAATAATTGATGTAAGTACTTTTGACGCAATAGTCTGATATGCTACTTTTTATATTGACTGAACTTCTACATTGACATAGGACGCGCGTGGCTTGTAAATATAGTTCCTCCTTATTACCTACCCCGATTTATTTCGTGAGCACAAAACTTTGCATTACTCTCCCAATGTTTTTAATCCTTTATACATATACGAAAAATCTATTGTAGTTTTATAACAAAATTTAACTGAAGAATTGTAAGACAAACATTGGGCATTACGTGCTTTTCAATTGCACTACCGTATTATAAACTACAAAGATATATGTACCTAGCACAACAAGAAAAGGGTAAATCAGATCATTAATCCAGCCATCTGCAACGTCTTGACATCTGCCTTTTATCCAACCCTTTAAAGGCAAAAAAACTAAGGGTAGTTTTCTCATGAGGTAAGACGGGTTGAAAAATGGTTTGGGTTGAATGCCAATGAAATGCTACTAAAATGTAGTATTTATGGACTGATGTCATTTAATGTATTAATTTTCATCGGTCTCACATTAACATTAACAGGTGCAAGTCTTTATCGAGATTGCCTAAATATTTTAAATATTATGGGTTCAAGGATTAAAATATAGATAGATATTTAACTTAAATACGCTTTAATTGGAAAATAAATAAAACTGACTACCTAGTTTAGTTTACAATTTTAAACATATTGTTATAGAAAAGACGTAGGTATTCCTGAAGTACAAATCTCTTGATAACACGCCACAAGCAAGTTTTGCTTTTAGTACAGTGGAACTTCGATAGCACGAATCTGAAGGGAAACGTCAAAAATGTGCAAACATTTCGTATTAATGAAGATTTCGTCTTATCGAGGTTCGAGTTAGTGAGGTTCCACTGTGTAAATACAGTATACCTTACCAGAATGGTTATATTCCATTCTAATAAATTGTATAAGATAGGTATGTTTAAGTTTAGCGTAGATGTCCATAAGTCATTGTGAAGTCATGTCCTGAATTGGTATACCTACAGTAAATTCAGTGTCAATTACGACACAAATTTGTCAAGGTCCCGGACTAAATTACTAGTTCACGTAGTGGTCTAATTTCACCCATGACTCAGCTATAAATACATTTTCCTGTTTGTAATTTTACCATTGGCCGGATATACCGGAGATTCCGGGCTAAAATAGATGTTCCTATAAACTGTAGTTATCTATTCGATTTTCCGAAAAACATGAATATTTTGGCAGCCATGCAAGGATGGTAAGATATTTGTTACGAGTGGAATTTTGATATGAAAAAGAGTTGATATTCAGAGCTTTCATTTTGTTAGTTTAATGGCGTTATTCTTAAACGCGTTACTGGCTGAATTAGCTATTTCGTTTGTTTTATCTGTCATTTTGACTTGTGTACTCGTATTTGTAAGAAAGGATTAAACATAATTTAAGTAAATCAGGCTCGTAAAGTTTTATGAATAAGGGGGTAATTATTTAAAACACTTCGCTTAAAGCATGCACTCGGCTCCATTCAGCGTTGTCAGTTGTCAGTTTGAAAAAATACAAGCTGCAAATAGGATTTCTATCTAAATTGCTCATATAGGTATGCAGGTTAGTGGTTGCAACTTAAAATATTTCAGCAGAAACTAATTTCCTCCACTTTAAGATAAGGAAGTCCAAAGATCCCTTAATGTAGCGCTCCACCTGCCTTCTGCGTTAGCCTCTTTTTTGCCGGCAAGGTGTTTCTGTGCGTTTGGATTTTGGCTTGCTCCCGGTTCAAAATTGAAACACCTTAATATTTTATTTATGACAGAAGTTTTGGTTAGGGTCCAATGAAAAAAATGTGCAGCAGGTTGAACTTGTAATCGAAATATGACCATGGAAAAGGTGTATAGTATGTGTACAGTCGGCTGCAGAGAGAGTTGATCCCCTCAAACAAATGTCTATGCAGACGAGGTCAGTATCTCTGCAGCGGATTGTACATTATACTCCTTTCTTTCAAGGATAACAGTCGCGGAGAATATCCCCAGAAATAAGATCGCAACGCACGTGCGTACCTAATGATAATTTGTATTGGCTACCCTTCAAGAGACCACATATCCATATCCTAATTATAGAACATAATAAGCAGTTAGTTTACTTTTTATTGCCGTCAATACCTTTTTCAATACTTTATTAGTAATAGATAGTAATAAAATACATACTTGCAACTGCGCAAAACTTTACGGTATGTATGCGTCCATATTAATGTGGTGCAAATGCCTACTGACTAATAAACACGCGTTTACATAAAAAAAAAAACGCTCCATTGGATCACTCGAGTAAGTTGCTGCATAGTTCTGAATTATAGACTCTACTTTTTACATATTAAAGTTTCAAGTTCATTGCACGTAAAAGTGTCTCACGAGCTCCTAAAGTGTATTCGGTCTGACCTTTGAGTTTATAATTTAAAAAGAAAATAAACATCCGCTTTATTCTCCGCCAAAATCGAAAGTGTAATTGCCCGATTGAATTTCAAAATACGAACGCTGTCAAGATTTAAATGGAACGATCAATTTAAAAACTTTCCCGCCTTTTGTGAGTGCACTGAACTTCCATTGATTTGTTAATGGCCAGTAATAAGTTTATTAATGCATCCGAGAAGATGTTTTGTCTATTCTTGATTATTGATTGATACCGATTCGCGCCTCATAGTTGACACGTGGTTTCTTCTTTTTATTTTCAGATGAGTTTTAGGTATACCTAATGTACTTATGTATGTTTTTGTATGTTCTTCAATTCTTCGTTACCTCAAAACTACATATTTTCATCATTATAGTCTATATATTGGTTAAAAAGGTAAGCAAAGTTCATTATCTTTAATCTTGGGGAATTTAACAAATCAAGACGCCTTGGTTGTAATTTGTGGTACAAAACAGTCTGCCGATTTTTGCGGGGAGGCACAACAAAAGTATGGCTATTTGTACGTTACGTACATGTCAGATAAACGTCAGTCCATACGATACATATGACCATTGATTGGCCGAGCTGTTTATGAGCCACAGACGGGTAAGTTCTTAAAGGCGACTCCAGTTGTTGAATCCTCCAAGTCTTAAATAGTAGTCTGATCATAAAAAAAGTACATACCAACATAAGGATGTACATAGACGTAGGTAGATATGGATTTCTAAAATAGATAGATGCTACCTGTTCCGTTTTGGTCGATTTGTCCAGTCGGGATGCTCATGCGTTTAACAAATAGGTGTTCCGTACTCTGGAGGAAAGTTGAAAGCAATTTACATTACAAGATATTGACAGAGTAAATGCCAACAACATTTTTGACGCCGAAATCGTTAATAAGAATAGTTCGCGTTGCAATATGGCCGCGAGCAGGTGACCAGCGGGCAGCTGCGCGCGCGCCGCATCAAGGTTGCCCCTCCCCTCCCTGCGTGTTTACTTACCCCCTTGATAAGTGTTAGTGATGTTAGTATGAGGGTACTTTTTATAAGCAAGCACGGGTAATAAGATGGGTTTATGTAAATACTTGTCGCTGTCTATTTAACAAGAATATCCTTGTACATACCTATCTCGTATTCCGAAACAAACAACGCAAACACCTAGATAGAATAATAAATACGTTCATTATTTTTAAAACTACAACCATCATAGAAAATTAATCTTTCTGCTTTTTTGTTAGAATTTTTTTGTTTACAAATAAATGGTGTTAAATTACAAAACAGATGCACATTTTTGAGAAATGAAATTTTTACCACATTTTGTGCTCTATTTTTTATAATGACCTGATGTTTGTGTGTTGCCTAAAGCCATTTAGACGAATCAAGAACTTGCATGCGATTTTCGTTACATTGCGGTATTTAGTCGATCAACTGAATTTATTCTACTCTCTAATAAGAAATGTAACGAATATTGCATGTAAGTTCTCGCGCCGTGTAAATGGGGCTTAAGAACATATTTGTTCTCAGTCGTCCTATTGACCTCGAGTACTGTCAAGGACTCGAATTGCCGCAATGTACCTAAATATATAAAATAGTTCGTATGGATCTCAAGACGAGAGAGCATCATATGTCAGGTGAAGTCCTACTTTTATTTTATTTCTTGTCACTTAGAAACTATCCTTACAGGTTAACCCTAATACAATAGTGCCTTATTAACTATATAATTCATATTAACTTATATTATTTATAATAACAACATAATTTATCTTCTCTTGAAAGCCTTAAGTGTTCGTGAAAGGAATGCGCCGGCCACGCGCCACATAGCTGACATAGGACATATTCGTTCTAATTTGGGTTCAAGATGACTAGTTTTCCATGTGTTGAACAGGATCACTATATTGTATGAGTCGAGTGGCTTCAAAATTCTAATTAAACGCGTTTTACGTGATATCAATGATAAGTTTTCTCATGTAGAATTCAACACATTTTTTATATACATTGGGAGCAATCGTTTCCTTTACCTAAATGGCCCATGCTTACTGCTACTGGACGTTATGATGCACGCCGGCCACGTGGCACATAGTCAAGAGCTCTGAAATGCTAAGTTCGTATAGAGTTTGAAATTTATTATTATTTCTATATGTTGGGTGCAATCCTCACCATTGCCTACCTCCCTACTAACTAACCTCTTTTGTTGTATAAAACAAAAAAAGTCAAAAAACACATTTCCAAAATAGATCACCAGCCTTCGTAATTTGACTTTATCGCGGGGAACCAGGTACAAATTCATTAGCACAGCTACGTTACATAATCAGGTCCAGCTTTCAATAAGTTGAACAATATTTGTGGCTCGGATGAAGTCGATTGCAAAGCTTGCTCGTGCAAAGATATTTTGGTAAGTTGTGTAGAAACCTCCCCTTTACCCTGTACTAAATGAGCTTACGTTGCACGTTATCAATGTTATCATAAATGCCGGCCACGCGCCACGTGGCGCATAGTCGCGGGCGATAAAAACGTAGCTTAAGAGGAAAGACGACGGCCGATTCTCCATACAAACGTAGTCCCCATTTTCCTCTCTGGATTTGACATTTTGGATATTTTTTTACATAATATATATATTAACCATAGCTAAACCCTTACGTTTGACTTTTTTCGATTTTTTTACAATTTAAGAGCGAAAAACAGATTTCAAACAAATTCTAAAAATAATTATAAATTCGAAAAAAAAACAAAGAGCTGTGATTGATATATAACAAATTGTGTGAAAAAAATTTCAATAACGTTAATATCCAGAGAGGAAAATGAGGACTACGTTTTTATGAAAAGGCTATTTCGCACGGGTCCTCTACTTTCGTCTTAAGACCTTCCTCTTAAAGATCTTAAAACGAGATATTTCTGTGTGTTAGATGGAATTCTTGTTGAATTACCCCAGCATGTACTTTACCAGAACGTGCATAATCTGTGTAGCGCATAGTCTAAGATGAAGTCGATGAAAAGCTTGCTTGCTTAAAGATATTTCGGCACTACGGAACAAAGAGAGAGTTTATGATATACGATACATTATGTGGAATTCTCACCAAACAAATTACCTTTAAATGTACCTTAAGGTGCACGTTTTCAATTTTATCATGTAGGCTGTTCAAGCGTCACGTGTCGGATAATTGTGGGCGACAAAAAGCTAACTTGTGGAGAACTCAAGACAAGATGTATATGTTGGGTGCCTTTGCCTTTACTTTGTTCTTAATAATGACCTCATAATGCGCATTACCAGTAGGTGCGTGTTCTATATCTTAGCGCATATTTAGTATCGAATGAAAAGCTTGCTCGTTGGAAGATATTTTGGTACGGTTAGAAAAATCTTCACCTTTACCTTGTACTTACCAAAACTACCAAATAACCCTAAAGTTGCACGTTATCAATGTTCATTTGCACTTCGGCCACGCGCCACGAGTCGCGGGCGATCAAAAGGTAGCGGCGTGGGTGGTAAACAAGGATACGGCCCGCCTGTTGTCAAGCGGTCACCGTAACCTATAGATAGACGCCTGCCACTTCGGGGGTGTTACATGTGCGTTGCCGACCCTTTAAAAACATCTTTCCAAGCATAAGACAAGAATATTTCCATAAGTTAGGTGCAAGTATTTACCCTGAACCGAATGACCTTAGACTACTCGTTAACAGCGAGACAGCCTCGTGGTGCAAAGTCGTGTACGCCATCTATGAAAGGCTTGCTAGAGTTAGTCGTAATTAGTTTATTATAATAATATTGACGGTTAATTTGATAAAATAGAAATAACTATGCCGTATTCTCATTGTCATTATATACAGTCAGCCAAGAATGTGGTTTACCAGTTTTCGACTCTATTTGTCAAGTAATAAAGTCGAAAAGTGGTAAACCACTTTCTTGGCTGACTGTATACAAGTTGAAATTATTGTTTACCTTAGAGTTATAGGACTAGATTTGTACGGCCGATTCTGTTTTCATTATTTTTTAAACAAGCTAACTGCACAAGCTTTGCCGTGACGTGTCACAACAATAAATGTCACATATACAATGTTGGCTTAGACGGTTATAATTTACTTTGTAAGGAAACCTCGGGTTAATAGTTATTAGCGTCACGTGCCGCATAGTAAAGTAACAGCGACCAAAAGCTTTTTAGTAGGTAGTGATAATAAAAAGCTTGTTCGTGTATAGAGCATGGACTCATGCAAAATGTTGGCCCCACATTGTTTGCAGTTAGGGCCTTCTGAATGCAAAGCTCGAAGGACGAAGCCGAGAGGTGAGAGCCGAGTCATGGTGCAGTACATCTTGGGGTTTCCATGCGGCATGGAGCGCGCGCCGCATGACCGCGCTTGCTTGCGAGTGTAGCGGACGTTTCGTTCGACAGGTTCGTTCAAAACAATGTGTTGAAGAGAAAATAATGTAGATAAATTTCACCAATTTTCTTGTCATTATGTATACGAATGTCATACGAATTGTAATGATGCGTTGAATGCTGGCAAACAGTAACATATGATGCAATTTTGCGGCAACATGAAAGCAGCATAATTATTGTATCATTGTACTCCAGCTAGACAATATGATAGAATGTAGTATTGTAATTTCTATAGTCAAATAATCTCCAACCAAATCTGTCCGGTATGCTCATGTGTCAGCGCCCACGGCTAAGCGCCGACTTCCTACTAGTCGTTCTGGCGGCTGCCTCGGGTAACGATGTGCCTTATGGGAACGTCCCCCCTGTCCACCCCCCTCCTTTTCCAGAAGACAAGGAAACGAGCATTAACACTGCCCTTCGTGTCATTTATCCCTTACATCATTACTCTTTAGATGATCACAAATATCACATTTGTTTACTATTAACTGACCAATCCGTATGAAACAATGAGACTATTCCATGGGAAGTGACGAAAAGGCCGAAGATATGCCGACATGGTAGATTTTTATATAGGGAACTGAGGACAGCTACTAGATGCCGTGCTACGCGTAAAAATAGTATAAATAGTCCTAAATTTTTAAAGATAATTTTAAAGCATTTGAAGATTTGGGAAACGGACAGTCAGCTACAGAACTGTAAATCCATATAAATATTTTTTTTTGTACGTGAAAATGGTTAAGTTCTTAAGTTAAGTGTTAGGTTATGTTATAAAAATGAATATTTGAGTAAAAATAAAATAAATACAAAAAATTACAAAAATAGTTAAGTCATTTTGCCTCTTTTAATACAGTTTTGTTTTAAAAGATGCACTAAACGGCAACGGTATGCTAACTACATTAGAACGGGTTTCACATTTTAGGTAGTCATTTTTTATAGAGGCATTAAACCAAAACAATAGTTCTAATTGAAAACAGCTTTCCAGACCATACTAAGTATATTTTAAAAGCAGAAGCATAGATGAAAGAAGGCAGTAAACCAACAATGGCAGTAGACCAAGTCAATAGTAAACCCTATTTGTTATTTATTTATTGCTCGCTGGCTTCTACTATCAATTTTCCTGAGAAGTTTTAACTCAACTTATTTATCAGAAAATCATAACAGAAACTATAAAAATGATGGCAACCGTTACTGTAAGGAGACATTATGAAGGTAGCTACACTAAACAATGGATGATCAGTAGAAATATTTCGCATACTTCTCAGTCCAAGCGCATACCTACGAGAAATGTCTCTTTTGTTTTGTTATTGAAAATGGGTTCCTGTCTTTGCAACGGAATGGTATTTCTTCTGGGAAATAATCGTAATTACCTACTTACATATTCTACACATTTGTCGATAGGCTATTTTTAACACTTTTAGAATTACATTACAAATAAATATCGATTTAATATTTCTGTGTAAATCCACGGTCAAATCAAATTAATTTATAATTACTAAAATAATAATTTTTCACGACATGACTGCTCGAAGCTGTTTTTACTATTGGAAGATGAGAGACTGATAGGAAAATTGCATTTTATCCACAAGCAAAGTAAAGAGTTGCAAATTTTTAGTTCTGTTGTCATCTTGGCTGGTGGAATTAACTTTTAAACGATGATTTTAAATATAAAATATGTAATAGCGTTCATTTGGATTTGATTTGTCACGTTTTACACTTAGTATTTAACTTAGTGTATTGAAAAAATTGTATTGCGATCGGCAGCAAAGTTTGTTTAACCCTCCTGCCTTGAAACCCTCGCAATGCTCAAGATTCCAATTTTCGATCAACTCCCTACGCTTGTGGTAATAGACGACATGAGGTATGTTGTGTCGGTTATATGTAAAAGTTCTTTCGAAGTTTTGTATAACTATGTATAATTTTGTTGAAATAATCAAATTTATTCATATTACTTTCAGTTATATTGTTTTTCAACACACTTGCTGCTCAAAACGACGTTTTTATTCCACCGATTTTTGGCACATAATCCTAGATGTGCCAAAAATGCACGATGGATGTGCACGCGTGCTTTTTCAGTATATTATAACACTCGTGCTTTTTCATTATATTATCCGACTGAGTTAAGAAGGTAACTGATTGCTAATAATATGCATGGAGACGGAGCCTTTTTAATTTGGTCGAGTAATACATTTTTTTAACCAACTATTATGATTTATAGATTAAATTATCCCGTAAATTACATTAATGAATAAACATAACATTTTATCGACTTGATCTCCATCCATCGAATAGAAATACGAAAAGCTTAGCTTTTTTACATTTTTTTTATTGGCTATTTGTAGATTTCGTTCGCGCCTTTGCCTTGCGCGCGCATTGGAATCGTGCGCAAAAAAAAAATAACGCGCCAGCCATTTTCCGTATTTGTCATAAAATTGGAATAGCTTTGCATGTTATTAGTTTATATATTGACGAAAATGTGATTGTCAAGCATTGAAAATGAAGAACACATAAAATTGACGCTGCCAGTAATACTAATAAAGGCAAGAGCCGAGAACGATAGCATATGAATTGTTAAACGTTGTACGATACATGTGCGAATAGGCTGGCATGGTAGGCATGTGCGAATGCTCTCTTCGGTCGTGTTTTAATTTATCGCCACTCGTTACGGATTTCCTATTTTTCGCACTTTTATCGTAAATAACTATTGTGCCCTACTTATTAAAATAAGAAAACTAGGAAATACGAAACGAGTGGTGATAACGACAGAAGGGAGTGTTTTAAATCGAGACGAGTTGCGAATTACCTATTCGCACATATACTCGTATCGTACGTTTTACAGTTCATATGGCTCTTTAAAAAAAAAATTACATAGTTACGTAATGTGCTACTATAATTATCGCACTAGTGCGGGAAAGTAGCACCATATGTACTGTTAAGATCATTATTTTATTATATGCACGTCGTAAATTACGTTATTACATTTGATTGCATTCGAAAATAATGAACATATTACAGGAAGTCATATATATGCTACTAAGAACCAGTGCTTGCCAGCGTGAGCTCACGTCTAATTGGACAAGCCCATTATAAAATGAGTCGTCAGTTAACCTAGTAATTATAAAATGCAAGCGATTACATATGGAGTGATTGGCAACCATTGACGCCCAAATCAGCGCCCGGTGTGAACCAAATTATAATGTCAGGGCGTAATGGCGAACAGAAAAATGAATTCATTTAATATCTTAGACATTTATTGAAAACAGCAATGCAAATCACAGTTAGACCTAAATCACGGGGGCATATACCAAAATTGAGAAATCCGTATTTTATGTGTTTATTACCTTTGGAGGATTTTTGTCTTACCTATTTATTTCTCTCTAACTGTATATACATAAATAGAAATAATTTATTCGTAAGCACAAACACAATACAGAAACAAAACAGAATCACATATAAAGGAGAGAGTGCCACGAATTTGTCTCATCTCAGCATGATGCTGGCGACTTCTATCGCTGACGTCTTCTCCCTCCCTTCTTTTTAACCCCCTCCCCCACCCTTCTTTTTCTTTTTTTAAAATTTACTTTAGGTTGAATATCGTAACCCCCTTATTAATTAAACTTAGCAATCTCTTACAAACCTCTGTTAAATTTTGCTTCTTTCTAACAAACAGAAATATCAAAATGACAGATCGGGACAAACGATTGTTAGATTTGACAGACGTTTATGAAAAACGTTATTAATCTGTAATGGTAAAGTCAGTTGGTAATACTTATCTATTTTATTCCTAGTGTGTGTCAGAATAAAAGCTAATTTATTCAATTGTCGTAGATATTACTAGGCTAAATTTATAATACCCAGGTCTTCTGTTTATAATTATATAGCAAATACGAAATATTATTTCGTATAAACCACTTCCTTTTAGATGAAGGGATATAAAATGATGATGATGGTAATCATTTCGGTAGTATGGTTCTGTGTACAGTATTTTTGGACGTTTTATTCATAATAAATAATTATATTTCTAGTTAACACTTCTCTACGCGACGTTCACCTCTGAATCGGCCTCGCGCACAAAACGGATAAAAAGATGGAACAATTAGATAGTGTCAGTCTAGCATTGTGGATGCACTTTTGTGTGTAAACACCTTTATTGGGAACAAAGCTGTTTTGACAAGCAGATGTTCGTATTGATGTCTGTGTTTATATTACATTGATAAAGATAAGATTGCCTGGCATGTGTGCAGCTCGATTTACAATACTGTTTTATGAACATGGACAAGATATTCCTGACCTACGACAAACTACAAAACAATTAACTATATATGTGTATATTTCTTTGCAACACGGGGTTCGGTCTTGGGATTGTCAGATAACTGCTGTGTCATTATTTTCATATAGGTATTATTTTGGTGTAATCGGTCATATTTATATTATGATTACCTTCTCGTCACCTATCCTATATATTTCATATCAAAGCAACTCAGGATCCGTATTCACTATCTATAGCAATCTGATACTTGGTCTCACAGTCATTGGAGTCCAATGATTGGACATACTTTAGCGAATAAGATGTAACACTCAAATTGGTCATAAGAATTTCAACTCTATTGTTAAAAGAATAAATAATTAATTGCATTGATCAGTCTTAACTACCAACTATGCCATGCCATGGACCACATATATGCATGCCATGAACCTACCAACTAGCTACTTCGGAAAATGAAATACATTTTCAAGGCGTTATTGCCAAAAATTATACAATATGATAGCATTCATCCGTAAAATCCATATTTCGAC
This sequence comes from Cydia pomonella, assembly GCF_033807575.1. Taxonomy (NCBI): domain Eukaryota; kingdom Metazoa; phylum Arthropoda; class Insecta; order Lepidoptera; family Tortricidae; genus Cydia; species Cydia pomonella. The sequence continues at coordinate 11,565,151 of NC_084704.1, read as the reverse complement.
ATTGAACAATATGGTAGATTTTTCGTGAAAAAACTGTCATTACAATACTGTTTGCCGATTAAATGATATTCATTAAAATGGAACTATGAAGAAATGCCGTTACACATTGGGTAATAAAGTGTACGTCACCACATTCTCCCGCCGTTTGTCCGGCGTCGATTGTTTCAGCTGTTTACAAACTTGGCGGCGCTGACGTCGCCCGTGACGTTACCAACTTCGGACAAATGCTGCTATTCATAATTACTATCGCTTAGCGAGACTTTGCATACAGCATATAAGAGGCTCTACCGCGAAAAATGTAAATCGAAATTTCTTTACTTGCTGCTCTATCGCTCGAATATGCAAGAGCGATAGAGAGGTAGATAACGAAATTTCGTTTTTAATTTTTTGCGGTGGGCCTTCAGACGTGGGATTACACGCTTAGGCACAGTTGTCAAGATTCTCGAGGTTATACCTATTTGGAATTTCAAGAGGCTATTGCTCGTGTGTGATAGGAATATCAGCCAGAACGGCGCGTGCGCTGCTGAAGGATTTACGTTTACGACGTACTCATGTGTGTTTTCGTTTGTATTTCAGCTTGTAACTGATTTGGCAAGATGATCACTGATATTTGAGCTTTGATATTTTGGAAGCGAAATATTGTATGTGTGTGTAAATTTAATTTTACTCTCTGTGCGAAGGTGCAAATCGCAAGACGGTTCGCGCTTGTGTGTGCGTGTGTGCGCGCGCGTGCTTGCGTGCGTGCGTGCGTGCATGCGTTCGTGCGTGCGTGCGTGTGTGTGTGTGTATGTGCCATAGTCCTCCTCATCTGGGGTTTCCGAGGAAGTTAGAGTTATTGGAGTGGTTCGAGAAAGAAGGAAACAAGATTTTTTCTATTCATCGACTGTGATGATTGAATTAAGATTTCGTATACCAAACTATAATAGCGTACTTTTCATGTATGGGCTCCCAAATTGACTACTTACTAATATATAATACTCTTTTGGATTCGGCAACTACAAAAAAAAATTGGCCAATCACGTGTCGCCGCGCTCCCATGGAAAATACTTAGTCGCGCGTTTATGTTTTTTGTACTACATTTTTGTCTACGAAGATACTTACTAATTATTATTAATTATTTGGGTTTTATATTAAAAAAAAGTACTATTTTAGATGACTCGTAGAAAAACTATTGTATACAATAGTGATATAATCACTATTGTTATATTATTAACACCTTACTGGCGGCTTATAAGTGGTGGTTAAACAGTACGCTTGGTTGCCGCCAACTTTTTACATGTACAGTCCTACATTTATGTTTATTTACTGAGCAATTCGTAAAGATAGAAATAATATATAAATATATAAACTCATTTATTTATTTATTTTTCAATTTAGACATACAAAAACTATTACATTCTTAATTACTCTAAAAAAAACATTAAAATGTATATAAACTACAAATTATTAAATAAAAATAACAAGCACTAGGTACTAACAAAAGGTCACGCCAATCTTGTTCGTCCGGAATCACATCGTATCAGTCGAAAAAGTAATTTATAAATTGTCATAACATTTATAAAGGGGCGTTACATCTTTAAATAATGACAATGATTTCATTCTTTTTCTAAATTTGTATACACGATTGAGTAATACGGCGTATAATTTTGGCCTGTTTATTCAATAATGAATAAAGAGCGAAACTTGTACTTGCATTATAACATCTGTACTTTTAAATTTCACATTACTCGCAGTGCATATCTCTTGTAATAAATACTATAGATATTTAAAATATAACTAATATTACAGTTTTCAAATTTAAATGCCGCTAAACGACAAATACAAAAAAGACATTTCTGTGTTGCTTAGAACACATGTTTACAGTGTAATTTATCTTTACCACTGGGAATTTCCAATTTCCAACTGTCCGTGATTCACTTTGGTATTTTTCCAGGAAATTACTCGAGATATAATCTGCTTTTGGTTATTTCATGGTAAGTTTCGCAATAGCAACTGAAAAGATTAGGCATTCATTGAGCTCTACACGGCTGATTCACAATCATAAAATACCAAATTCGTTTTTTGTTTTATTGTCATAGAAACTTTAATATCACAATTATTGTCTAGTTTAGGTACAAAGCTTTTCTAAACGATATTTAAGTCATAGGTATCAACAATGATTCTGGGTCATAAGCTTCTTACGTAATTTCTATTATTATATTTATTATGTTTGTCGTGTGTGCATTCGATGGTAATTTAGTGACATACTGACTAAAACAGTCTAATTAAGTCGTGCGCATGATCCAGCGATTAGATCAGAGCATTTAATTCTAGTTTTTGCCATCTGTCATTGCAGACTTTAATTATACGTTGTGCGTCTAGACTAAGCTTCATAAAACTTACGATTAAAGAAGTGTACCGTAAGTTTGTGCACTAAGAACTATATTCGAATAGCCGTTTGGCACGATGAGCCCGGTATAGACCGCATGGCAGACAAAGGCACATGTAGGTCGCCTGAAGGATCTGTTATTGTTATAAAGTGGTGTGTAGATATTGAACTAATAGTGTTTTTGAAGTGAAAACTTTTTTAGCGGCGCTGTGCACTTTTTGTGATTGGGAAAAAATGTTAAAGTCGCGACAGGTCACGTGACCGACAGATTCGTCAGATTTAAAATTCGTAAGACGGACACTAGACCTGATCAAAAAACTCCATGATGGTTCTAGTGTAAGAGTCGTTAATCGTCAATAAATTAATATTGTTACCTCATAAATGATAGTACTTTTATACTGATAATTAAAGCAATTCGTGCAAAATTATTCCCTAACCATTCCAAATATCAAAAATGCACAACGTTAATATTCAAGTTTTCACTTCTGCCGGCACTCCCGGAGTGCAACCCGTTGTTTTTTTCGTATAATTTAGTACAGGCATTTAATCAATTATTATACTGCCATATGGTTCCTTCTCGCCAAATTTCTGAATCGACAAAAATATCCATATAATTACCGATCCTGTTTTCAATATTTCAAGGACATATTTGCCCAAGCTGAAAACGGAGACGCTTCGCTTTGCTTAGTCAATTGTATGGAGTCGCAGTGAGATTACAGTATAAAAGGTAATTTTTAAAACATTGTACCAAGCATAATTATTGGCTGAAATCATTAAAATTATCATGGCCAGCCAGTAAAAAGTTCTCTAAGATGACAACTGAGCTATTAGAGCTTACTCAAACGACGCTGTAATTGTTTGAGTGCTCGATCAGATATTTTTAACCATGGTGTGTGTACATATATTTGTTGATGGCGACAGAGTGTGCGCCGACGCAGCTGCTGCAGACGTTTCACCTGTTGATTTGATTTTATGCTGCACCCCGTTGCTTGGATATTTACACACAACATGGTACCTATCTAGGTACACAACATGATTGCCTCCTAATTAATCGTCGATAAGGGTAATTTTGAATACTTGAGAATATTGGGTATTTTTGGAAAAGTTATGGGTTATTTTTGGAATTATACAAGTTTAGTTTCATTTTATGTCATTTTTGATTGTAATTGCAATAAATGTTGTAAAATTTTTTGAACAGAAATAAATTTTTGAACATTTGACAAGTTGACAAGTCGGAGTTTTTCATGTGGGCACTTTTTATGATACCTATGTATCGAGAGATAATTAAATTCTATGATACCTATACGTGTTTTTTATTTCATCTGAAAACCAAATTTACATCTAAAAATATTAAATTTTATAAGTAACGATTTCCAAGGGTCATAAGTGTAGTATGACAAGAAAGTTTACACTTTTTCGCGATTTTCTTAGAAATTAATGGGGGAAAAAATGACTTACTTATTACATACAGGAAGTATATTTACAGACATTTGGTTTTAGATGTAGCCGACTTTATTTTTTTTTAAATGTTGTCAATTATTCTTAATCGGTATTCATCGAGGCATTTACGAATAGGTACCTACTACTTTTAATTGAAATCGCTTTTACAATAATATAGATATATATTAAGTACATTTATTTATGTATATATTTATATTAGGTAAATAAAGAGATCTTGATTAACAAAGTAAGAATAAAAAACTTTAAGCTATAACATACTAACATACTTAGACTCTTACTATAACTAAACCTATTAGGCTAGGGATATATTTTTGAAGTGGGGTAGCTGTAGCAGGGTTGATTTATGTTTACTAGGATCCTAATACACTAATACACTTATTTTGATTATAACGAAAATCTTTTGAATGTCGGTGCTGTGGCCCCATAACAAGAGTCCGTAGCGTAGCCACGCTACTGCCTGCGAGTGGTATGCTGCCAGCGCACACTCTCTAAGGTAGTGCTCCTCTTCAGTACGCTAAGTGCAAAGTTTAATTTAACATGAGTTTTCCATGTCAAATGGGTGTCCTGTGTAAAGCATAAGGTACGGTCCAATACTTCTTTGATATTTAGTTTGTCATAGTGTTTAGGTTGAGCGATGTGTAAAATATTAAACATAAAACTTAACCATTCATACTCGTACTCGTAATAGGTCGTACTGAAAGTTCTTATAATCTCAAAAACTGTAATAGTAGATATGAAACATTTAATTATATAATCGCTTTTCTTAGCTCTTTCTGACAATGTATACAAACTTTCTTTACGACGGGATCGAGCTGAAAAGTACTTGACTCATTTCTATGAAAACTTAAGCATTCAGTGGTTTTGTATAGTGGTTGTGGGATATCTATTTAAACTCATGTTTTCTGACGTATACGTGTATAGAAGCTGCCCTAGATATGGACTTGTTTGCAGGGTTTTTAGTCATCTCTTAAGCTCACTGTTATTACAAAATATTTTTTCCTGACTCATTTAGATGAAAATACCTAAGGTATCTGAATCTGCTGGTATGCGACTTTTTTGTAACTTGTTGTTATTAAGCACACAGCTACGATTTTGGAGTCGCTGTTGAAAGACTTCCTTCTCGATTATCATCCGTAAGATTAATATGAAAGCAACTGAATTTATAAAACCTACTACAAACAGTCGCTTGCTAACTGGGCTTCATTATAAACTAATACTTGAGCCTGAGGATATAATTTTGTTGTTTACTGAGGGCCCATGAAAAACGCTCTACATACCATTTCCAAACTGCCAGCATTCCTAAAATACACACTACATCACTACGTTAAGTAAATTCAAGGAATTAAATTTTCATACTATATACATTTTCTTTTACTGCGTTATCTCTAAGTGGCTCATTATAGAAACTTTTAGTATGACTTTTAAGTATCTCATCTTTTACTTATTCGCACCAATTGTTAATTTCTATTTGACACAATGGTTAACTGGTATTTTCTTAAGTTGTACAGTAAAGGTACAATTTAAAATTTTTATGTTAAATATAATAAAATATTCAATTATGAAAGAGATTTAAACATAAAGCTTGGAATCACTGTCAATCACAGACATCCCCTTCTCTTTTAAGCTATTGTTATATGTTAAATGACCATAAATAACATGTTTAACTTTTGGTTCATAACACAATAAGCCCAAAAGCTTTTGATCGATAACTGAAAACTTCGTCTTACGGTAACTCCCCCTACGATTCGACGACAGAAATAATAGGCAAATAAGGTTTTAAGAATATCTTATTATTCACAGTCGTATTCTTAAAAACATAGAGCTTGTATTGAAATGGCTAACTTGCTTCACGGTTTTGGCGTACTGTATTTGTCGTTGCGCTAAGCGTGAATGCCAAATACTCATCATATTTTACGGTTTTGCTTCCGTTCCGGATTATAATAAAGTTTTATTGCGAAATTGTTCCAGGTCAGCTTATTTTTAGAAATACGAGACGAAATATTGCTGATCTTAATACGATTACGTTTATTGGATGGTCTACTTTGATATTTTTATATAGCTAGTATTAAACGGCGGATGAGACTACCTATAAGGCTTTATGCTTTAGTAGCATCTGCCGTGCAATTTGTTTGGGTCCGATTGTAATCATAAAGATTATTGCTGATTTTAGTGTGTTATAAATTGTTATAGTTTAGGCAATAATGATAAATTACATTTCATGTTTTAATAGTCTAAAAAGACTAGGTACCTAACCTAGTGAACACGTGTTGGTAGTCAATTTTTAACACCCGACGCAAAAAACTCTTTTTTATGTATTTGTAGTATTTTTTTTTTACATGATAGCAAGTTTTTGCGTGGTGATTCTTAGCTAATATGTTTCATAGGAATAGGTTTAGCAGTTTGAAGAGTATCAGCTCTTTTCCAAAAAGTTGTAAGTGATTTTTGGCATCAAATGGATTTAGGTGGCATATAGCGTAGGGGGGCTTTTAAATTTTCAATTTAATGGTCAGCACTATCGGATTTGTCTCATGTCTAAAACGCGATAATCTGTTTAGTTGCTATGGGATGTTTGTTTAAAAAAAAAAGATAACAGTCCACACCTTCAAGGAATCATGTTTTAATTATAGCAGTTAATATTTTGTTTTGGTTTGGCCAATTCGTAGCAACGCAATAATATTAATATGCATGTCCCACACATCATTAAGTGTCGGTCTTCAACGATAACAATAATTTAACTAAACGACGGTTAACTCAAGTGATAGAGTAATCTACTCGTAACTGACGGTGAAAGCGCGAAGCTCAATGCTTAATTGTCATGTTAATCCGTGGCTAATTCTAAACCGATGCCTGTCCAATATGAGGAGGTCTTATTCTGGAATATTTGGAACGTGTTGTCGTTTTAGTCGAGTTATATGGTGTCTGAAACTTATTCGTATATCTATTCGAAAAACCTTTTTAATCTAACAATCAACCTAAGATGAGCAACTAATAAATGTATTTGTGTATTTACCTACTGTTATCAATAACACTCTTTAAATTGCCTTAATTAATGAAACTCGCGGTTATTAAATAGCTATTATTAATAATCATCAATTAACTTTTGTATTTATTCTTGAATTAATAAACTACGCAGAAAATTACCTTTCAACCTACCACTTAAACAACATTAAAATCTATATGCAGTAAAATAGTTCCGTTACCGATGGAATTATAAATACTGTATGCAGAATATTAAACAATGAAAATAAAATAAGGATATACTCGTATTATTACTAAATTCGGAATATAAATTATCGAATATGTTGTTGTTCTTGTTCTAAAGCACCCCAGAGGTGCAAAGAGCCTTCACAAGCTCGCGCCACGCCTTCCTATCTTAAGCTCGCCTTCTGGCCTTGCTCCAGCTCAACCCGACTGCTTGATTTAGGACGGACCGTTGCCAAGAGAGTAGGTACCGGGCGCCCGGATCCATTCCGTCCGGCCAATTTCAACCGATAGCTATGTATGGTAGCGTTATTCGTTTCCCCTCTTCGAATAGTATGTTCTATCTATCTCCATTTCCGTGTCGCAATTTCTTCGTCAATGGGTGTTTGCAGGCATATACTCCATTCACGGTCATCATTTCGAATGGTTTTTGGGCACAAAACGCGAAGGATCGACCTGAGGGACTTGTTGACGAAGACCTGAAGTTTATTTGTTAGGCCCTTAAACACTCTCCACGTTTCGCAGCCAAAAAGTAGCACAGATTTCACAATGGATTCGAAGAGGCAAAGTTTAATACGTCGCGTGAGCACATTCGACTCCCAAACAGTCTTTAAATGAGCGAAGGCAGCCTTCGTCTTTTTTATCCTGTTGTTAATGTCTTCATCCGCTCCACCTGTGCAGGATAGTAGGCTCCCCAGGAATACAAATTTGACACTGAGTCTAGGCTCTCGTTCCCCAGCGACAACGGATCCGTTGTACTTGATTTAACTCGCATGCTGACTGTCTTACGTCTGTTGATTCGCAAGCCCATTCTATCAGCCTCTTCTTTAAGACTTTCAAGTTTGGCTTCGAGATAAGCAAGAGTAAGCGAAATAAACACGATGTCATTCGCGAGGTCCAAGTCCTCTAAAACATTCGTGTCCCATGGTAGGTGTCGATACCATGCATGACATCATCCAAGAGTGTCAGTCATTGAAAACTTGATCACTTGCTTTAATTCTAAATCAGTAGCAGGTAAACTTTAAAGTGTAATTTACTTTGGCGCAATATGTTTTTAATTTTGTGTAACAACGTTCTAAATACTTTCAACGTGTATTGTTTCGACTATATACAGTTCTTATCATTGTGCTTAGGTATAAATAAATATAGAACGTTATACGTGAAACCTCACTCAAACCATTAAAGGTTTTCCAAAACATCAATTCAGTAAAATAACCAATTGAATACAAAAAAAAAAATCTAAAATTATTAAAGATCTCCGAATAAGACGCCGAATGTCAATATTGAGAGGTCATTAGGTCGAGGAGGCTTTGTGTTTTATTGGAGGGGAATTTATTGGTATTGTAACTAATGTAACGTTGCGTCTAAATTGTATGTCTTTACAGGTGATGCTCTGTATTTATGAGAATTATGAGGTTTAAAAAACGTTAATCCAAGTAGATTGTGATGATGGCTCTGCGACTAATTTACCTAATACGTATCGTAAGATGTCACAGTTCAACAAGTTTTGCCAAAAATGTTTTCAACACTGGCTTTTTTTATCTAACGTAGATACTTGTCTCTACTCTTCCTAATAATTAAATTATGGAGACGATTTTAACGAGATTCAAATATCCGAGCCCTGTTCCTACACATTTTAGACGATTTAATCCATCATGTCATAAGATTACCTTAGGTTACTATACTTTAAACAGCACTATTACTACTATTACACTTACGGTTACTATAACCAGCATTTTATGATCCATTCTACATGTCAGTTGTGATAAGTTTCCGCAAATCCTCAATCTAGGTCGTTTAATGAAATATACAAGTAAATCATAGCAAACATCTTCCAGTGCTTGATTTTATTTCATAGCTTCGCTGCGCTTCTCCGGCTACCATCTGAGCAATCTGTAACTGATATAAATATTTTTAACTCTCCGGCTATCGTTATAAGAACTTTATAAAGTGCACTTAAAGTGTAGCATGGATGGCATTAGAACTGCAATTTCAAAGTTAAAGTCATGCGGCGTAAGATACACATTAGACTGGGTTTTATGTTTGCTTACGAGGTATGGAAACGCAATGATAATCGTTGAGAATGAAACTCTAATTCGTTTGAAATAAGGATAGTGATAGTGTAAGAACATTTTTAGAAAAACACATGCCGACGTCAAAACAAACGTGAGAAACAATTCTCCGTAATAAAAATGTCACAGCAATCCGTTAAGCGTTTGAGGAACGCACCATCTTGTTCACCATTAATCTGTGTGTGGACTTTAAAGTAATCGAATAAGGATCATTTCTGATTGACTAACGTGTGGTTGTACAAGATGAGATACTCTCGCTACGTGTTTAGTGCGATTCACTATTGTAATAGGTACCTATATATTTTGTATTAATGCTTAGTAATAGTTTTTTATAGCTGTTTTATGTTTTAATATACGAGGCGTCTCTTTCTTAGATGGAAACGCCGTAGGAGATAAAATGATGTGTGAATAAGATTTTTTGTTTGACCGTTCTATCCTTATTTTAAACGAATTGGTAACCTGTTGGGCCATTTACGAGATGTTAACGAGCAGAGTGAATACTACTTGGATGATTTAAGTGTACTGCTAGTATCAGACGTCATTATAAATAAAATCAATTATCTAATTTATAAGATAAAACTAGACAGTGCTTTTAATAAATGGTTTCATAAAACTCACCTTAACAAGCTAGTCAAAGATAAATGAATCACTAATTTATTATTCAGTTAAGATAAAATTAAATACCGTAATACGGAATGATCGTATTAAATGCCTTATGCTAAAGGTGACATATATGAGTATACAGACATAATAAAGTAGTAACATTTTTATTGTGCTTCGTTCATAAACACTAAGTACATGAAATATACCAAGAAATATTGTGACTTTGTTTAATAGATGTTGTTTTGTTTGTTACTGGTAAATAAGTACTACATGTTGGTATCGTTTAGACCACTGGCAGCCACTAAAGGAAGTTGAAAATCGAAGAAAGTGAAACGTAAGCGGTTTTCACTTTGTTCTAACAAAGCAAAAAAGGTTCTTGTTGTTTGTTAAGTAAATACGTCACAGAAATAGAAAAAAATCGGGCACGTCATTATAAGTATGTGGTACAAAAATATCTTCACTGTAAAACACATGTTGTTTTTTGTTTATTTATTATCTTTCGTCCAAGTTATATAATAGTAATGTAATCTTCTGACTGGGTATCAAAATTTGCTACTTTAAATTGAACTCTGTCAAGTTGACAAAAAGTGAATATTTGATACCAGCTTGTTAGAATTTATCTAAAATCAAATCTATTTTAACTTAGTATTCTCACAAGCTTATGTATAGGCAAAGATACATTGATTGAGTTAGATGCGTAGAATCTTAGACATTTCGTGATTCGACTAGTAAACGAGATGGCGCTGTACAGCTCCATATATTTTGCGGTAACTCTCATTGTCAACAGTAGACGTTTGACAATTCAGTGATCGCAAAACACATGGCGCACTACAGCGCCATCTGTTTTGGATGTCAAAATAAGGAACACGTTTTTTTCTTAGACTTTACCTCTCTATTAGAATTTTAGAATCAATTCTCTTTAGTATGAGTACTATTTGTAGGACGCCGCGGGTCGTCAGGATGATAAAGGAATCTTTAGAAAATGAATTCGCCGTACGGGGAGTAACCCTCGGCGCGATACGCGCCGTCATTACAGATGAGACACGCACTAATTTGCCTGACAACGCATTCCTCGGGACACCTACTGTGAAAAATGCGCGCAAAATGTGGAATAATTCACTTATAATGAGAAAAAAGGACATCATTTGACAGTTTTTGCTACCATCAATAACGTTATTCGTGGAAAAAATGTTCTTTAAATTTATTTCGTAGTTATATTATAAGTATTACCTATAACTAATTTTAAAATAGCTTATTTTACTTTATGATCAAAGAGCATGAGTTATACAACTTGAATAATATTAACTTGAAGAAATAAAATATTAATAACATTTCACTTGAATACTTTGAAAATACTTTTTAATTTAACAAAAGTTAACAAAATTTCAATTCGCGTGTCGAGGAATAACTCACAGTGATAACACGGTGACCCGTATAAGACTAACAGGCCAATTCGGACGTACACTGATATCAGAACGATATCTAACTCATATCAGTTATAGGACATTTCGCTCTTACTAGTCCGAACATATATTGGCGCGGGCGAGACGTACGATAACTAAATAACATGATTCAAATATCAATGATGTCTGTGTAGATTCGAATTGACCTGTAAGTAGTTACAAGTTACAGGTACCTACTGAAATCGTTTGAAATAATACTCGTACCAGCATTCCAAAATATGAGTTTGATTTGATGTTAGGTATTTGCTTCACTTACTTGGATACCGGTGCATGTGATCTCGAGAACACGTAAATAAAATAAATAACTATAATCTATAGTTTATTTTAAATTAGGTACCTGATTTATATACCCATGTTCCCAATGCCTACAAATACGTTTTTAAACGAAGATTTGCAAATACAAAAACAAAATACCGCGAAATAATTAACACCGCCCCACAATCACCTGTATTAAAATATAATCCTATTTTTAAAGTGGCCCATTACGGACTTATTACCTATTGGTCGATATCGATTTCCTGTTCTCTGTCCCTTTACCATAATAATAACTTCTTGATTTATTGCATAATTTGTCCTCTACACTAATTGATCAATTTAGTGCGAAAAATGCCCAATTTCGTGTACTCTGAACAAGCCAACCGTGTAATTTTAAATAGTTAAGGCGAGTACCTATATTTTAAAGCATTTTTTCGCAGGCTTCGCAGGTTGTTGGGGCCTATCTGTTCCGTTATGAATAATTAGTGTTAGCTTTAATGAAAACTTTTCGAAAAATAATTTTCTCATTTGTTTTGTTATATTTCACTGTTTTCTATGTCAGATGGATCGTCATAGATGGATCAATTTAGAGACAAGAGCGACGATAAAAAAATCTATTTCATACCATTATTAAAGAAAAAAACAACATGCTTAGAAGATAGTAAAACTTTAGTTAACTAAAGGTAGACAATTATAACCTACATTTTCTAATCGTTTGAGTTTTCTTTAGTGCTATCTTCTGGACAGAAATCAATCTGTATTAACCATTGTATTAAGGTCGCAATACTCTTATTAAATAAAATAAAAATAAAACAATGAGATTGTACGTCTTTATTCCGGTGCAAACTTACATGCAAAAACTTACGTACACTTAAACGCGAAAGGCTCTGCGCGGCACTGTGGCGCATTCGAATTTGAGCATATTTCAAAAAAAATTATTACCGGTGGTATACACTAATATACTGAGATACTGGTACCAAAATCAATTGAACCAGGTGAGATGGGCGGATAGTACCTATGTCTACAGAGTATAAGCTCGAGTCTGGAGCCCTCCTTGCATCACAAGGAGGGCTTACGTTTCCCAAGCTTTTTAGACTTCTTCAACTGTTTTTATTCGGAAACATGGAACGCTCTAATATGACTTGCAAAGCCAAATTTGGTTTTGATAATACGATCACATGGTGCGGAATGAAGCTGGCCAGCTGGGTTGTAGGTATAGGTGTACGAGGGCTTCGCTCGCGTCTTATGGACATGGCGCTTAGCATCCAGGTCTTCCAAGCGCAGCTGCTCGTATTGCACTACTTTTTTATGAACAGCTGCGCGACCATTCCGTTCTACGCATCGCAAGTTTCTCCCAGGAATCACTCGGTATACCGCAAGTGGTCAGATGACACTTGAGGACGTCTTTATGGCGCAAGTACTGACCCCCTTGATACAGGCTGCTATGTACATGGTGTTTGTGCAAACAATCTTAGTTATGCGGACGATATGGTGCTACTCAGTCCTTCTATCAGTGCCCTTAGGAAACTGCTTGCGGTTTGTGAGACGTATGCTGAGACATGGATTGCAGTACAACCCAAAGAAAAGTCAGATGCTAATGTTTAAGGCTGGAAGTTACACGCCGAGCTCTGTACCCCCGGTTGTGCTGCATGGAACCACACTGTCTGTTGTGGATAAATTAAATATCTAGGTTATATTATAACGCAAGACCTTAATGATGACCTAGATATAGAGCGCGCGCAGGGTATTGGCGGTAAAGTCTAACATGCTCGCCCGCAGGTTTGCTCGATGCTTAAGAGAGGTAACAATTGTGCTTTTTAAGGCGTTCTATCAATAATTTTACTCGAGCAGCCTGTGGGTGAAGTATAAGTTTAAGAAAAAAACCTTGAATGCCCTGCGCGTGCAATATAATTAGCTCATGGAATTGGTACATTTTACCTAACATCAAATGAGGTTGTTCTGTTTTTTTAATATGTTGGTAGTGATGAAATGGTATTAACAATACAAGTTTTCGACCTCAAAAGCCCTTGGGATCGATGACGATCGAATTAATTTTAGGACTTTTTTCAGTTGTCACCTATGCACACTTTTAAGAAGAAGAATTTTGCAATTAATTGACTATATTTTTTTCTTAGTAAGCCAAATAGTTCATAAGATACGGCTTTTCAAAGGTTTGTAAATTTTTGAACTAACTGTAACTCAAAAAAGGTTATACCAGCAGCTGTGGTTGCAGGAAAGCCGGAATCAAATGCTCAGCTGTTTGCATTGCAAATGCAAATTTGATAAAAAAAATATATGTCATATCAAACCATACAAACGCCCAATTTATAGGATTTCTGAAATTTTGAAAATAGGTTAGGTATATAGTTGTAATATTATATTATGTACGAAATTAACATTAATTCCTAAGTTATACTAACAAATATAGATGTAAGTCTGAAATAAATATTTTCAATTCAATTCAATTCAATTAGCATAATACGTAGACTTCCCATGCATTAAATATGTGCGGATCTACACAGAACATCAGGTCAGCCAGTCCACGGTCACTGCCGGGAAAAGGCCTTCTAGAGATACTGAATACAAAATATTTTATAGTATGTTATGGCCCGAAATGTCCATTAGAAATATAATATGAAGCACATAAAACGCGTTACTGTTCTTTCGTGTTATGCGTTAAAATAGCTCATAAAAATACTGGTTACAACACAGAACATTAACTCTGAATTAAACGGTTTCAAAAACGGAACACCAATTAAAATCGTGCATGTTCCCATTGCAAAACAATGTCATTGCATTTCCAAACTGCACGCGAGCGGCGAATCAATCACATCGAACCGTAAAAACAGATAGTGTTTTGAAATCGGTTTTCTAGCACAAAAGCGGGGTTTACTGGCAGATGCGAGATGATTTATTGTCAACTTTTTAATGGATTTCCGAAATATTTTCTACATTTTTAGTGAAAAAAATCAAAACATGTGGGAGTGTCGTTTGATTATCTAGTTAGTAACGGTCTTGATACTTTAAAAAAATATGGTGTCTAAAAGTGGTGCAGTTGTAATTAATAGAACGCGTCACTAAAGCAATAATAATAATACGATAGTCAGATATAATAAAAGTTGAATTTTAATTTCATATATCTAACTTTTTTTGTTAAATGTATTCATCCGCATATTCTCGCTATATGAATAATTATATATGACTGAAATTCTGATAAACTGATACAAATATTAAAGGAAAAATAGGAAAAGTTACGCGTCAGACGTATCTGCTTGTTAAAAAATTACTTTTGATAAAAATATTACCTACTACCTAATTGAACACTTTTAATAAGGTCTAAGGTACAAATAACGCAGAAAATACGAAAATAAATTAAAAAATTACTTTTGATAAAAATATTACCTACTACCTAATTGAACACTTTTAATAAGGTCTAAGGTACAAATAACGCAGAAAATACGAAAATAAACTAAAAAACCAAAAATCATCGCACATGATTCGATTAAACTGCCAAATACATATTATCCAGCTTATGGCTTTCGCCTTGTGTTCTATCTCTCATCTTTTCAAGTATCAAGACAGTTTGAGGGAGCTAAGGTATCTTGTGCGGGGCATATGCTCGTTTTTTAGCAACTGATAGGTTTAGTTTCAGCGCTCCAGGCCGCCAGCGGCTGAGCACGCGAATCCGACCCGGCCCGCATGGCGCGCTTGGCTATATACCTGTACTGAAACTGACAACTTTTTGAGATAATAATGTCTTTGTCAGTTTTAAAACGTGATTACACAAAAAAAAGATTTAATAATAATATACGCTGAATATTGTATATAAGAGCCCAATTCGAAAGTTTAGAGATGCTGCGAATATTCGGCAACTATTTAATAATCGGCATTCGGTAATTTTTCACAGAGTTTAAAAACTAAGAAAAATCGACTTACCTACCTTGATATTTGGTTTTAAAATGGTCACAAAATACGCATTATTCTTTATTTACTCCAACTGTTCCTCTCAAACTAAATCATATTCATCTACTACAAAAACTCCTGCCAAAATAAATATCATGGCTTAAAAACTGAACCGTATTATATTTATTTTAAAAAGGATCCTCGATTTACCTAATTTATTTTACTATTTTCATTTAATGCATTATCCGTTAAGTTCCCTTCTAAAGTTTGGCAGCGTTATAATAATAACATTCTCAGTTTAGTGCATATGGTTATTAATGTTTCTTCTTTACCGATAAATTCTAGAATTAGAACTTAATTAATGGTGTACTTAAAATGCAAAACACTTGAAAAATAATTCGCCTGAGCAACTGTTTAGTATGAGTTAATGCATTTTGTTGACATTAAATAATAAACGGACTTTAAATCGAATAGTAAAAATATTTTGTCCTTGTAGGCATGTTAAAACCTCCTTTTTCTTAAGAGTTTCCACAGGAAAAGCCAGTTTTCTCGAATATTTTAGATCTAAATTCTTCTAGAATTTGCTATTTCATTCACAAACTTAATGAAGTAGAGTGCCATCTATGCTTGACCCCTATAATCGCATAGCGGATATGATTTCCATTTGAAATTTAAATAGTGTGTACAGGAGAACAGTTCAAATTAAAAAGGTCGGATATGAACTTGTGCGGAGGCGGGGCATGTGTTCAAATATCGCTGATAGCAGAGGAAATAAAGTCAATAGATAAACTATTAGAATTGTTACCTAAACGCGTTTGTGTTAGGGTCTAATTTTGTATTGAATTATTTCGGACTTACCGTCATTTAGCTTCCAAGGTGCAAATATGGAACTCATTCAGAATCGTACTTCCGATTCTTCCTTTAGAATCTCAGTTCTTTTTAATGCACATGTGACGGTACACGTGCTAGTTGAATGCTTTTTTCTAATTCCGAGTTTTTATGAAGGTTGATATGAATGAAGACATGGTGTTTAACTTTATTTGGTCCATTAAGTTTTTTTATAATGCCTACACAAATTAATGTAACTAAATTAACTATGTACCTACTTATTACTATAGTTTCACCTATCCTAATATGTTTGTATCCTGTATTAAAAATAAATTATTTCACACCATGCACGAAATAAAGCACCGGATATAATAATGTATATTTTGACACAATTTCAATTTAATAAACCTGATAGAACTAAATACTATAAAAGTAGGTGATTTGACCGTGACAAATCGTTTTGACAGTTCTAAAAGAGAAACCGATTTAACTAGTTGGAGACTACCCTATTGCAAAGTGGTTTTGAGTTTACTTTGTAGAATAGGTTTTTTTTACATCTTACATAGAATCCATCTCCAATACATATTAATAAGATGCTTTGCATACACCTGTCCTTAAAATCAATATTCCTACCTCTCGAAATCTGAATTAAAAACCAGAAACCATACCTATACAATCTAGCCAGCTGCCCAAAATCCACACTACATTACGTAATTCGAATCCAACTTGTTCTAATCACCGGCTGAATGACTACTTGTGACTGTGCACTTGGTTTAGAAAAAAACCGGCAATGGCTGCACTTCCTTTTAATACAGCTGCTCTTACCACGTGCTATACGGGACCACACAAAAAGTTTGTGTGTTTTTTGATAATTCTGATGATAAAGTTTATTGTAAATACTTATGGCACCTAATAATAAGGCTAAAGGCAAATCATATCATGAATAATGTGTTATCTACACATATATGTAAATCAGTAAATTTTGAATATGTTGAATTTGTCCGTTTTCTATCTTACTTTTTAAACATTATTAAAAATGCTTTTAATGTATTTTGATTTCAAATCAATAGCGTAATTCGTTCTCGAGATATTTAGCAATGTGCTAGACGGACGGACGGACAGATCGCACCATTAGGAACCCTTACCTTTTTGGTAAGGAACCCTAAAAATCAAAGAACGAGTACACTTACTAATCTTTTTGATATTGAGGAATTCTGTGCCAACATACCTGACCTGTCCATTTGCCTGATTTGAAACTAGCCTACTAACTGTTTGTTAATAGTACTTGTTTGCTAATTTTATATTACATAGTTAAATCGATGGGTAAGTATATGCTCTTTAAAGGCTGTAGCCGTGATTCTATGCAAAATTAGCCTTTCTATCAAATGTTCTATTTATTTTATTTTTAGATACTCCTTGTAGTCAAAGCTCTGTTTCCAAAAGAAGAACCATGTACACTTGTCAGTTTTCGTAATATGGCGGTTTTTTTTTTTCACTTTTTAATTATTTTCTTGAATTTGGTCTTTGCGATTTATTTGATTTTTTGGTAGGCTATATATTAAAACTCATCACTACAAAAAATATTGTCTGAAACTTTAGTTCAAATATATGTGAAAATAATGGAAACTTAAATTCGACATTTTTTTTTTGTGTTCTGGTATAGCGGCACCTACAGTTTTTATTTCATGAATTGTCCATCTATAGACCTAATACATATATTAAATTCAATATATTAGCTTTGGTACTTCATGCCAAAAACTAAGTACAAATAAAATTATTATTAGTAATATGTAGTATCATATATCATAGCCTACCAAAATATCAAATAAATCGCAAAGACCAAATTTAAGAAAATAATTAAAAAGTGAAAAAAATAAATAAACCTCCTTATTACGAAAACTGACAAGTGTACTTACATGGTTCTTCTTTTGGGAACAGAGCTTTGCCTACAAGGAGTATCTAAAAATAAAATAACTAGAACATTTGATAGAAAGGCTAATTTTACATAGAAACACGGCTACAGCCTTTGATTAAGACTTAATAGCTAACTTATTAAGTATAAAATAACTACAATTCCTGTCAAAATGTAGAATATTGTTCATAAGTATATGGATATTAGCGCATCATATAAATGAAAGGTTTTTAATTAAGTACATAACAGAAGATGTAAAATTTCTCGAATCATTCGAGTAAAGTACCTAATTAATTTTACTCATCTTTAACACGATTAGTGTAAGTATGCACTTTTGTAATATTTGCAGTTATGATTATGCCAGTTAAATTGACTTTAGTACATTGTGGTGTTGTGGGGTTGCTTCAAAATTTAAAAGTATATAGGTATGTAAGAACGGCGGGGCAGATTTTAGTGAATTTTGGTTTGTTGGATTCATATCAGCCCCGATTAGTAGAACAGCTATTATAATATTGAAAAGAAAAAGACAATCATAAAAGAAAAATATGGCTTACACGTAGCAACTTGTTCGTGAAAGTTTTTCGTAAAGTCATCATGGATATCGTTTTCTAGTATCTGGGGGGAGCGGATTTTAAAAATTAAATCCATGATAGCGGACATGTACTTTTTCATAAAAGTCGTCACGGGTTTTCTAGTGTACTGATTTCGAAATTTATTTATGCCCATTTTTAAATCCATTATCACCAAGATGGCTGACATTTATTGGCGGCACTAATTTCGCCGGGACCGCTAGTTTAAAATAAAAAAAATATACCTGTAAATAAGAACAATTGTACCTAAAACTACATTTCTCATTTCCCCTTGTTTACTGACGCCAAATATCGACAACCCCGCTCCTTGCTCCTTGCATCATCGACGTTAATAACATGATATGTATAATCGTTCATGATACAGATCTTAGCACCTTGGAAAAATTCTGTTTTTTTCTTTAAACAATCGTGAATCCAGACGATTTTAACGATCTCAATCTCAATGGGATTGTTCCTGTTCCTCGTCTTCATCGCAGATGAACTTGATAGTAGCATAATGTTGCATTTTTAGTAGTAGTTGTTGCAGTGTGTAAGTTATATTTTAAACGTAGGTAATTGTAAGCTTTATTTCAGTTTAGTTGGTCCTAACTCCTAACTAAGGTTTAACTTAAACAAACAAGCAAATCCACAAACGTTGTAGCTTCAATTAAAGTTATAAGTTTTAATCATTAGTAAAGGCCACTTATATGTGATGTTGCACGAATAATAACTGATGCCATTGGCTTGTTTGTATGGCTTGAAAGAAGTAACTTTTGAAAACGTTAATAGCGCCCACACTAATACTTGAGAGCAGCAGAGAGCAGTAATCTTTGCAGATTTAAGTATAAAAAATTTATATCATAATGTTGCAGTTCTCCGCCTTAGATGCCCGTTGTCTGCCAGTTATTCGGTCATTTAGTCACGGCACTGTTTTATAGCTGGATAGGTTCATCAGAATGGAACTGATCAATTACCAGCGCTGGTATCAAAGCGCAGCACTGCCCGTGCCGGCGCGGCGTCGGTCGCAGGTCGCGTAACTGTAAGCTAAGTTACTTCAAATATAAGGACATATGTAGAGTAGAAATTCTAATCACATATGCCTTTCTCGATGGCACTTGAAAATTAGCCGTGAGTGATAGTATGTGTATCGTGATCGTGATTGATAGGTACACCAAATAAATAATCGATGCAAAAATGTGGAATGTTAATGGTGTACATATAAATACAACGTAATCCCAAAATGTACGTCATCTACAAATATTCGTAATTTTGAGTCCTTTTAGAAATTTTTGTTACATTTTATATATTGTTTTAATTAATTACTAATTGCGTCTTCTCAGTTGCCCTTTCTAGATATGACTATCCCGGTTTACGAAATAATATTTATTCAACGTTTACATCATAGTAACGAAATTCATGGATATAAAATATCAGGAGTGTCAGGAAGAGTTGTACGTTTTCTCTTAACTTTATCACGCTTAAACATAACCACTAGGCCCGTAATATGTTACGTACTGATACGCAAATTAAAGGATGCAATGTAAGACTTATTAAATATTCACGCATATGTTACTTAAGATAGTATCTAATTAACTGTACATCTTCCTCATAGCTAGAAGATGTGTCAGGAAGTGAGTATTAGTCGTTATATACCTGTTTGCAGAAGATCGGGTCAAAGTGCCCGATCACTTTCACCTCTCCATTAGCCATCTGTCTTAGTCAGATTAGCTATAAACACTATTTTTTACTTCTAATTTTAAGCAGATATACATATTTAGATTTCTTTTAGTTATTGGCGTTATGTTTGTGTGAAAATTTTAAACTCTCGTAAATAAATAATTTGTTATCTTGAGCTACTGCAAAACTATGACAAATAAGTTTTTAAATACGCTTTACAAATTTAAGTAAAACTTTAATTGAAATGGGTATGCATTTCAATTAAAAGTGTTTATGGGGAAAACGTTAATCATCTTTTATTTCAATTTGACCGGAGACTTCAAACCACTTATGTCATCAGTCGTATTACGCTTAAAAGACATTGTGGTTGTCTGCGGGTTACTTTTACAACAGCACACACTTTCGATCATGAAAAAATAAACAGTCACCGTCTATAATTGGAACGAAACGTAAATTCTTTAACCGTTAGACAAAAACATTACCCCTTTCCGACTAATAATCAAAAATAAAGGAGTGACATCACCGTCTGTCGCGAATGGCGTCTGCACATGCTAAACCGAAAATAACTAAAATAATCTGCCATATGCACACCAAAAAACACGCGTGCAACTGCAAAACACTAACCCAATAATCCAATACGTGTAAAAAAGCAACGAAGACCTTTAAATATAGAGAAGAAATGGGGTCAGAAGTTATTAAAACCTTCTGCGAGAAATGGAACGCACTGAAGCATAGACAAGAAATTAAAGAGTTAAAAAATAAAAGGGGGAACTGAAATTCGAATTCGGAAGGGTTGTTGTAAAAAGTGGAGTCTTTTTGATTGTTTTCGGCCAGGTGTTTTCGGATTTGGACGTCTTACCGGAAATCTGTGGCGCATGTGTCTGGCAACCCGTTCGGCGGAAACAGTGCATCCCTCACCTTCCCTCCGTTCTTATTAAAGAACAACCCTTGAGAAGGCATCGTTTTATTTTCATTTGGTTTTGATGAAGACGGTTCTTACTGTCACGTTTCTTTCAGTACCACTGTGGGGTTTGTTTCTGAATCGTTACTTAAAATCACATACTCTAGTGGGTATAATTTATGTACTTAATTTGTACTTGCAGTAAATATGTTTCTGTTTACATTGTTTCAATTATAGAGGTATTGGATAGACGAGTTCAATTACAGAGGTTTAATTAGGAAATACACTAAAGTTTGAATTTCATATAAAAAGGTTCCATTATTTCAATTATAGAGACCTTTGGTGCCAAGGGATCGGGACCGGACCTTTGGTTGCAAACATTGAGATTTCGCATTTATCCAGGTCCCAATAAACCAGGATTTACTATAAGTACTTGATTGTAATTAGATCTGAACTTATTTTTTTAATAATACTGAACGAATTTACATTAATAAATAAATGGATTTCATATATCATTTACGTAAATAATAAATATGATAGGACAACAAGATTAAAACAGAAAGCCAATTACAGGCGCTCACAAGTAATTACAAAGTATTCTAATAAAAAGTAATGCTAACACTTACACAAAAAGATACAAACGTACAAAGAGATAAAAATAAAAACACAATTTGAAATGAAAATAGGTGCCTTACAAATAGACCAAATAGTTCATATTGCAGTTAGACTATTACACATTACTGAATCTTTTGAAACTTTTTAAACATACCTGTACACTGTAATAGCTGGTTTGGAAGAGATTAGTTGAGCATTGGGTTTTGGAAGGCACAGGCTTTTGTCTTACCTACCGACTATATATTTAAGTAATTAAAGAGATAGATTTTACGCAAATATTGCAAACATTAAACAAAAAGCGCAACAAATTAACTCCAAGTCTTTCTGTAGTCCATAAACACAAACCCTTCAAATCAGATCAGCAACAGGTGGCCTGCTTGCGAGGGTGCAGATTCAATGCCGACTTATATGTATACCTACGTAGACCTTTAGATAGGTATGGTGTGGTGGGTATTTTATTCTTTACCTTTGTGGTTGTGAATTTAAAAACAAAGTCGACTCGTTTGCCTATTATTTTTGTTGGAATAAATAAAGTATTAATACCGAAAATCTAATCAAAGAAAGGTTCTCCATTATTTTTTTGTTAAACAATATTTAACTGCCTACTTAGGTAAGACTGCGACAGCCCAGGAATTGCATTTGTCGATAGACTACGGTAAGCGTTTACCATCAAGCGGACCGTACACATGTTTACTACAGTTCTAAATTCTAGAATCGTAAGAATATATAACAAATGTGTGACCGTATAGGTGCATATTAGGTACTAGCCTAGGCAACAAGAACATTACTATATCATTTACCTCATCAATCAATCATGCTGCTTTGACCGGAGATTCCCAAATGTCAGCTGAGCGATCAATCTGTCAAAAGGGTGTTGACCCCGACGTGATCCATCTCGGAGATATGCTGCGACAACACGGTTTGTTTGCTCTTTACTCTCCCACGGGATGCTTTCATTGAGATATTTAGGAGAGGTGTAATCAAGAAATCATAGGAAAGTGTTAGAAAGGAACTCGTGGGCTAGTTGTTCGGACGCTTAAATTGAAATTGATCCCATTAGACCAAATTTTTTAGTTTTGTATAGGTTCGTCTATATTCGGCTACCTATTGACTCGTACGTAGATTATATATTATCAATATTAAAAACTACACCAGCTTCATTCTTTAATATTAAATATTTATCATCTATCTTAGGTTATTACTATCTGGGTATTAGAAGTTTGGGTACAATTTTACAAAACATAACTCAGTCATAATTTTCACAACATCAAAGCAAACAAGGGCGTTAAAAAGCTTCTAAATAACACGCCAAGACCTACCCTTTTAGATGTAAATCACAGTCGGTAACAAAAAGGGGTGAGCACTGAGCAGGCCGTGTATTCTCACCAGTCGAGGAAGCGCAGGAGATTAGTTCTCGAGCCAACCAGTATAACTTGATCTTGACATTCTTCAAAACTTGGTGCATAATTAGGTAACGAACTTACACTGGATCTGAGTCTTCAACTCATTCGTGCTCAGTTTGCGATGCGATTGGATTGCACCCTATAGCTAACCAGAGATGATTTACGCGCATACCTAATCGGATAAAGGTTCCCTATCGTCTATTAATAGACACTAGCAGCTGCTGTCGAGGATTAGTCATCACATTCAATAGAAATCGTGGTTTTCGTGAATATGAATATTGTACTCGATTACGTCACTTAACGAACAACACGTAAGGAACAATTAGAGACTAACTTAAGAGACTAAAAGTAATCATTAAAACCAAACTTTTAGACAATATTTTTTCACCTACAATCCATGACGATGACGACGACGAATCCGGAACGCCTTCTACAAGTTACAAGAGTGTACATATAGATTATTTAACTAAGTTATTAAAAGGGAGGTAAAAAAGTTCCATTACATTTTCTGCTTTAAAATTATTGCTAATTCTTTGAATGGATTTCGGACTAAGAATAATAGGTATTTTTAATCTTGTTTCGATCTGCAAATTTCATTTTTTGCATTATGATGCACAAAAAGTGTTTCGTCGATGTTCTCACGTGAAGAAAGTTGGCCCGAAAACGATATTTCCTTGCGGAAATACAATATCCGACCCTTACCCGCCCCGCTCGAGAGCAATATCTCCCATACGACACGTAATCCATGTGCAAGCGTTTCTCGTAACGTTCTCACAATAAACACTTTTACCTCTGTTTTACAGCCTGTTGGCGGCAAATTGCGCTAGCGATAAAAGCCGGATATATCAGAGTTTATAAGTACCACTTTCAGAACCTTACAAAATTACCGCCAAGTATATAGTAAGCTTTATTAAATTACCTTTTACCTTCATAAAACGGTATGTCGGGTTAAAAGTGCAGTAACTGGGAAATTAGCCAATGTATCTAAGGACGACATAATACGTTGCAGTACTGATAATATCTGCCCCATTTTTTGTAGGGTCGAATCTTCGGATACGAGCTCGGAAGATGACATCCGATGTAACTCGAGCCTCGGAGGATATCCGGCGAATATTTGTACAATTGCAGCGAATACCTGCAGACGGATGCGAGTCGGTAGAAAGGTTCGTTTGCTTTTGACGCGTCGCCGTGGAATTGGGTTACCGACTTAAAAATGGAAGGGATTGATACCCGTAAGTCGTAAGTCTGGGCTTGTAAGTATCATTACTTATTATTGGCAAGCACTTATGTATAAGGAGATACGACCCGTGGCAAGCAACTACGTATATAAGAAGGAAGGACCAGCGATAATTTCTTAAAAAAATATGTTTGTTAAATCCTGCCGAATTCGTCTGTGCTCTTTTTTGAAGTCGGTTAAAAAACTTGGTTTAAATTCGAAAATTATGTAGATATCTCAAGTCAGACACACAGTCAAGACATTTGCAGCTTTATGCATTTATAAAAGTATGAGGACAATGTCTTTTACATTATTAATTATTTTCTAATTTTACTTCGACGTTCCTTAAGGAGCTTAGTAAGTATTTTTTGTCTCCCTGAAGGGTTAATCTGAACAATGAGGGAAGCGCCATCTGCCGCGGACTATCGAAATAGAAAAGTATAAAAACCCTTAATGAACGTAATTCCCGTATAAAAGGGTTGCTTAAAAATAAACAGCAGCCTTATTCCGAGCGCTGTCGTTTCCATGCAGCTTAGTTTTGGGTAGAGCGTTATTGTGTTTTCTTGATGGTTCGCATGGTTTGCTTAATCTAATTATTTTCTGCAACTGAAACCGAGTTTTAGTCACCTAGCTGAGCAGGGGGCATAGAATGGCAGATTTAATAATATGTAATTCTATTGTCCTGGTATGTACGGTAAGTACCTACGAATATTATAAAAAGTTAACTTGCTAAACATAATAGTACCTACCTATGTAGTTACTATAGGCAGTATAGGCACGCCATGATTGATTAAGTGATTAATAATAAATTTAAACTAGGTATATTCGTTTGAAGCCAATCGTTTAATTACAGTTCCATTCAAATGCAATGGTCGTAAACAATCCGATGATTTGGATCACTTCTTTAGCTATTCATCTTTCTTTGAACACTTTGTACAAAGATTTTTATTAAAGATACTTACATACTTGCAATTTACTTGACAAAAATGCTACGAGTTTTTTTTTATTATTTCACTAAAAATAGTAAAATCAGAAAGATCAAAAACCTAATATAAAAAGATTGCATGGTTATCATAAACGAACGGATATTTTATATAAAATATGTAAAACACGTGAAAGTTAGTGCTTCGCGACTCGTCGAACGGAATAAGCGGCCGGATTTTTTAGTGCATCTTAAGTCGTGGCGCGGTATGTAAAGATGATTTATAGATTCAACATGGCTGCTTCTATTTTAGACTGTGGTATTCAATGCCGAATTGTAATTAGACTTTAAAATATGTCGTTATGGTTAATAAATTTAACTGTTAACACTTATAGCTATTAATAACAAACAAATCGTAGATGATTTCATAGTCATCAAGAAATAGCAATGACTTCTGATAGTTCTGATACAATTGCAATTAATCTAAAACTATCTTAGTTAATCTATTGATGGTACGATTTTATTCTTCGTATTTACAGCTTCACCATCCTATACGTTTTGTGTCAATTCTAAAATAAAAGTTAAAGTTTGGCTAACTGATTAAAACTATTAGCTCAAGAAAATTAATAAAATCAGGAGAACTAATTCGTGTAGTTTTGAAAATTGGTATAGTTATAACCTGTGGTCTCCAGATAAATAGACTAAAAGTCCTCGAGGGTGGGGGTTGTGCTGTGGGTGTAAAGGGAGGGTCTAAATAAACATAACCAAATTTATAGGAAATTTTATGGTAAAACTTTTGTCCGAAGTAATTATAATGCTATTCGTAAAAATATTCGACTGACTGTCGAATATTTTTACGAATAATAACAAATTAAGGGTTAATTTTCTTAAGTTATATGCGTGGAAAATAAACCAGGTAATCCAGCAATAAAATTGCATTGAGCAACAAAATTAGCATAGCTATTAACTATCAACATCCCGCATGAAACTCATTAAATCAATAACGAATAAGCTATAAAACTTAACTAACTTCGCAAAAAACGTCTAGATTTATTTCTAACAATCTTTCTCAGGCCAAATTTATCCAGATGTTCGGGTTTTTTACTAAACGGAAACGGAAAGACAATCTTTCATCTCACTCCTACCTACATTGTTTTGTTGTTGTCTTTGTTTAACACAGTATTATATTCGCAGGTTTTTCGTGCACAGATTGCGCCGTCGACCACCTGCTTCAGAAAAAAGTCTGAACAACTGACGATCATATGGTGTGTGAACGCAGGTTAGGCGTGTATGGTGGATTTGTCTGGATGTAGTGTTTGGTGATCGGTTTCCACCAGTAAATACTGGTAAGATCATCGTAATGTTACATACTCAAGTAAATACATGATCGACAAGACGTCTACTTACACAAATCCAATTCGTTATTAAAAAGTTATAGTCTACACGTAGGAATTTCCATTTTGAAAAAGTTGGAGGCTGGCTTATGCACCCTGTTCTCCAATACCATAATTTTTTTTTCTGTATAGGTACCAAATGTATTTACTCATATATCAGTGAGGCGGGACAGCGCTGGTGGCCTAGCGGCAAGAGCGTGCGACTTTCAAACCGGAGGTCGCGGGTTCAAACCCCGGCTCGTACCAATGAGTTTTTCGGAACTTATGTACGAAATATCTATTGATATTTACCAGTCGCTTTTCGGTGAAGGAAAACATCGTGAGGAAGCCGGACTAATCCCAATAAGGCCTAGTTTACCCTCTGGGTTGGAAGGTCAGATGGCAGTCGCTTTCGTAAGAACTAGCTCCTACGCCAATTCTCGGGATTAGTTGCCAAGTGCGGACCCCAGGCTCCAATTAGCCGTGGCATAATGCCGAGACAACGTGAGGAAGAAGAAGAAGAAGAAGATCAGTGAGGAGGAACTAATAGTTATTTGATTTTCACATTTAAGAATAATTAAACGGCCTGTGTGTAAAGCTCATTTGGAGCGATTTTTGCGACCGCTATGTATGTACTTTTAAGGTTTTCCGAATATTTGTGTGTATTGCACATTCTCGTTGGTATTTTTAATTTTTTGTCATTTTTAATCATTACATAGTGTACTTTAATGGATGACTGTTAATGGCCTGCTTTCATGTAAGCATTAATATGTCTTAGTCAATGATTTATTATATAACTCTAGATAGTTTATAAGCGTTCCACAATTGAAGCGCTTACTTTGTGACAGATTGTACTAAGTTGCCTTTAGTCGCATCTAGGCAAGCGAGAGATGTGCACGTGCCAACCGAAGGAGAAATAGACAAGCTCATGTTTAATAACGAGTATGACAAAGATGAATGGAATGCGAAAACTAATCAAAAATAACAGATTTCTTCGTAGGTATAGAAATAACTATGGAAGTATTTTTTGTTCTCTTTATGTATGAGTATAACCTATCTAAAGAGATATGAAGTTATATAATATCATTGGTCTTAGTTATATTTGCGGCTGTTATTATCCTGAATATATAAATATGCAACATATAATTTACAAATAAAGCGCAGTATTATTAATGTCAACCTGTCCATTACAGCCAATATGTTTACGCTGAACATTCGGGCCAACGTTTTTGAAGTAGGCGCATCTGTTTACGTAACTTTATCACTTCAGGTTTTTCAGGGCGATAGTGGCAATAAATACAGACTAATGAGGTGTGGAACTTAAATATTCTCTACCATACTTGTTTCATATCTGGGTAACTCGACTTTTTGTAATTTTTATTCTTCTTTAGTTACAAATATGTTCATTATGTTGGTTTAAGTACAACAGCTATATGACTTATGAACAAAGTCCAAAAAAACCGGCCAAGTGCAAGTCGTGCCATGCTCAGTGTAGGGTTCCGTAGTTGCTCGTCCGTGATATTTGTGGCTATCCTGTATATACTCGTAAAAGGAAAAGGAAGTTACCTTAGCAGCACATTTACTAAAAAGGTAAGACTTAGCAAAAACTCAAAAATGGCTTAACCGATCATGTTCGCTATAGTTTTCATTGAAATTGAAAGTATTTACTGTGCTTTCTCCTTCTTCACGTGCCATCTCCGTTCAGGAGGTTGGCGACCATATGTCTCTCTATATTCAGACATGCGAATTAGTCTATCTATGCTCTTCACTTTTAACCAGTCTCTTATATTTTTAGTCCATGATGTGCGCCTTCTACCACGACCACGCTTCCCTTCAATTTTCCCTTCAATTATTAATTTCAGTAGGTTGTACCTATTTATTGTTTCTATATATATGTTCAAAATACGCTGCTTTTCTTTTCTTAATTGTTGATACTACTTCTAGATCTTTTTTCATGATTTCCAAAACTCTGATATTAGTTATTCTATGAGTCCATTTTATTTTGAGCATCCTTCGATAAATCCACATTTCAAAAGCCCTTAGCTTGTTGAATAATTTTTTTTCAAGGTTCAGCTTTCGGAACCATACATAAGAATTGGGATGATGTAACATTTAACCATTCGCCACCCCAGTTTTAGGTTTATTTTTCTGTTAGTTAGAAGTTTCCTCATTTTCTGAAATGTGTTTCTGGCTATTTCAATTCTCGTCTGGATTTCCTTCTCTGATTCCCAGTTTTCATTTAACTAACAACCCAGGTACTTATAGCTTTTTACTCTGTCTATTATTTTGTTATTTAAGGATAGTGGTCTTAGTGTTTCTGAAATTAGTGTTTTACTAACAATCATGTGTTTTGTTTTATTTGTGTCCGTAGTCCATAATCCAAAAGTGTGTTATTCAGTCTTTGCAGCATTATTTGAACTTTTGAAGGTCTTCATGGTTAGTAGCTAACAATACGGTATCATCAGCGTAGCGAATGTTCTTTTTGAGTTTGCCATTTACACGGATCCCAAGGTTAAATTCGTCAAAAGCTTTACTGAAAATCACATCTGAGTATAAGTTGAATAAGCAGGGTGACAGGATACAGCCCTACCTTACGTCTTTCTCTATTTGGACTTCTTCAGTCAAAATGTTATTAATTTTGATTTTGGCTTTTTGTTTCCAGTATAAGTTCTCTATACATTTAATATCGTTGCCATCTATTCCAATCAATTTTAATATATTGATTAATTTAGCATGATTAACGTTGTCAAATGCTTTTTTGAAGTCGATAAAGCACATGTGAACATCTACTTTAAAATGTAGACATCTTGATACGCTACTAAAGCATCTCTAGTACCTAGTCCTGCTCTAAACCCAAATTGTGTGTCACTTATGTTTTCTTCTATTTTCTTGCAAATTCTTTTTTGTATGATTTTTAGAAATACCTTCAGAAAATGACTCATAACGCTGATTATCCGATGATCGCTGCTGCTTTTGGCATTGGCCTTTTTAGGTAATGGTGTGAATATTGACAAGAGTCAAGGGATTGTTCCCTTTCTCACAGATAGGTTTTATACAATTATTAAGTTTAACACTCACTGAAGTTTTAACTGTCTCATCTTTAAGGCGATTTAGGTCAAATTTCGTTATGTTGGATGGCGGTTTCAATTTCTTTAATTTTAAAAACATCTTGGCACATACAGGGTTATGGTCAGATTTTACGGCAGCCCCGGGATATGTTTTGACATGAATGATGGAGTTTCTAAATCTGTGCCTTATCATTATGTAATCGATCTGGTTTCTTATAACATGTGATGGTTTGTCATCTGGTGAGCGCCACGTGTAAAGTCGTCTCGCCGGAAGTTGCAACCAAGTATTCGTAACGACCAAGTTGTTTTCGGAACAAAATTCTACGAGCCTGTCTTCTCTAACATTCCTTTTCCCCAAGCCAATTTCCCCACAATTTTTCCTTCTTCTCCTTGTCCCACCTTTGCATTCAAGTCCCCCATTATTATTTTAATATCCTGTGATTTTACTGACTTTAATAATTGGTCTATTCCCTCGTAAAATTCTTCCACTTCATGGTCATCACCATCACATGTTGGGGCATAGACTTGAATTATGTTTAGGTTGAACGGATGAGCACTGATATTTAACACCATGCATCTATTAGAGAAGTGAATAACATTCGAAACATACTTTCGAAGTTCATTTCTCACCATGATACCAACCCCGTGGTAGTGGTTTACTTGCACGATTTTTTTCATATGTTTGGACCCATAGTTTAATTGTTCATGTTTTTTTTTTCGGAGCGATAATTTCCGAATATATTAACTTTATCCCAAAAAATTTTTTTAAAGGCCGGTCTTTGTTTTTTTTCGGAACAATTTCGGGAATTTCTCATATTTTTGAATGTGAATTGAAATTTTCAATTACGAAAATGAAAGTTTCCTTTCAATCAATCAATCAATATAAACTTCTTCCATCCTTCTTCCTTTTTTTCTTTCTTCTTTTCGAACTTTTAAGAAACTTCCCGCAACATGTATATCTGCATAAGAACCTTATAAAATACATACCTACACTATACATCTATGAAAATAAGCCCGAGTATGAAAACCCGATAAACCTATAATAAACATCGTTGCTCACTTTCTTTAGTAACGGTCTCATTAATAAAGGTTAACTAGGCGAGATCCTTTTAAGAGATTAAGTTTGCTTTTGTATGTGTTTAACTTATCTCGTAAAGGGTTTGCTGCATGTATAAGATAGATAGCATGCACATGTTTTGCAAAAAGTTACTATTCTGAAGTCCACGACCGTTACTAGTAAATGGATAGTTGCATTCCATAACACCGTAACACATTAAAAACGCTGTTAACTAGTACCGTACCACATAACAAACACATTTACTTTTTAATCACGAAATATACCTCATAGTACAGAAGTCAACATTATGTTTTTAATATTGAGCTTCCTGTGCTAGGGTCAATGCTCACGTAATTGTAATTAGATCACACGTCGAAACCGTAACGGGCTACAATCACCAAAGCAAACAGTCTTTCGTTCGCATTCATTATTGGGCCTAACTAACAAAGAGTAAACCGATGCTGCAGACGCGAAGTTGAGTGATTTACGACACCAATGCTTGTGAATGATTTTGCTTCAATTAAAGCCTATAGGGCTACAACCAGTTTTGACATAGACATATTCGCTCACGTCTGCGTAAATTACTTTCTATACATCTCACTTGCTAGTGCATAGTAGCATATTAGTATATGTGAGTACGAAAATAAGTTACGTAGCCGTGAGCGAATATGCCAATGTCAAAACTGGTGGTAGCGGTACTATCAACTAAGTCAATCCCTAATAGGGTTTAATTAAAAAAAAACATCCCTCGTTAGTGGAGCGCTACAACATAAATTTCGAGATCCTGTCCTCAACGATTTAGGATGTGCGTTTGTCTATCAGTATCTGAGTAACGGAACTGTTTATACTTATACAAGTATTTATTTAAACTATCTAAAGCATACTACAACAACAACAAGTATTTTAAGCTACCTATCTATTTTGGTAAGTATTTATTTATTTATATTCATTACTTATAAATAAATAATATGAATGAATGAAATATGAAGCAAGTAGATCCCGCGATAAATATAAATTTGATTACCATTGGGTAATAATCTTTAATCAAGCTATGAACCAAAAAAAATGTGTTTATTTAGCACCAGGGTAAAATATCAAAGCTTTTTTCAAGCAGATAATTTCTCAATAGGTAATACGCGGTAACTAATCAGTGGACCAAGTGAATGGATATAATTTTATTGGCCAATTAAGGTTATTGCCCGAATTTGTTTATAATCAATACCTACTGTATTCATTAAAACAGGTCTAACTTGCATATAAAATATCATCCTACTACATTTTTAACGTTCTGCTGTTCAGGTATATCCAAGTTAAATAGTTAGGCATATTATCTACCTACGTTAGGTATCTGTTTCAATATTGTTAGTCTATGGCACTTACAACTCAGTGCTAAGAAACTTACTGACGCGGGGCCACATTCCTGAATTAAACGGAAGTTTCCTCGATAATTGTATTAAGAATTTACTTCGTTTTGTAATCTAGTACGGTAGTTAGTCATTAAGATTTCCGCCTGGGAAATCATAAAAGAACACCATGTTTTCTTTATGTTATACTATTTTATGAAATTGCATTCTCAAAGTGGTCGAAAAAAAGATAAGTAATAAGTTAGTCTAGAAATTTACAGTTTCTAAAAATATAAATAATTAGTCTGTGAAGTGTCAACTCACTAACGTATTTTCCTTGGAATGATATAGATTCGCCATCCAAATGGTAACGCAATCCATAATGACTTTTTTAATTGGCATGGTTACATTAAGTAGATATATTTACTTTCGGCGAGGTCGTTCGTAGCAAACAATCAATAAAATTCATTATGAAATTATACTCAATGCCGAAAATCGTAGCATATAAAAAGGTCGATATACATATATAGTATAGTAGGTATATAGATAGGTCACGCCTTATGACAATGTAATAAAGTTCAAATATATATGTATATTTGACGTCGACGGTAACTACAACAGCAGTGTGACATTAATAACCTTGGCACAAGACATAAATAACGCGATGTTTGTGGAAACCAGCTCGAGACCTCTTCATTTGTAGAGTGACGATTGCTGACCACAAAAATACCAGTTTGTGAACGTCTTAAGTAGATTGATGAGGTTGTAACACAGTATTAATGCACTTGGTGAAACTGAGCCACCTGGAATATGATGAGAAGTAAAACAATTAACAAATGTTCAATTTCATGTCCTTAAAGCTGATTATGACGGGCTTCGGAACGAAATAGACTGGTGGAAAATAAATTGGTCAAATCTACCCGGAAAATCTTTTAAGTATTGGCACGGATTTAACCGGGCAACTAAGTATCCGAATTAAGGTAGGTAGCTAAAAAAGGAAATGGGTGCTAAAAATAATAGGTTTGCGTATCAAAATCGTAGTCTTACATTATATTTTTTTTACACTACGTCGGTGCCATACAAGCATACGGCACGCCTGACGGAAAGCAGTCTCCGTAGCCTGTGGACGCCTGCAACTCCAGAGGTGTTATATGCGTGTTACCAACTCTAACATTCCACACCCTCGTTGAGCTCTATTTTAAGTCATTTTACTGTTAACTAAATTATATAATAAAAACATTTTAAGGGCACGTATTTTTTAAGATGCAGCTATTATCGTAAAAATATTTTTTTTAAATATGGGTAATAAATAAAAATATAATATGCCCATTAAATAATATGTAAATACTTATGTAAATATGTCTAGCTTTATAAAACAGTTGTGACACAGTATAGATAATGATAATAAAATACCTAGTAAAATTTATTCATTTCATCCTGTTGCATAGCTATCCTAAAAATTAAAGCAAAACCTATTTTTTTATATATGTAGGTAACATTTATCATCTTTCATGCAAAATTAAGTAATTTTGGTAGGTCGTCGTTAAAATTAAAGTTTATCACTAAGGTAATTATGGCTCCATGTGCAAGTTCTTTAGTGTATTGGTAGTATGTTGAAAAACCTAATTTGTATTGATAGGAACAGGTTATAGTTTTACAACCTAAAGAGGCTAAAGACTAGCCACTGTATATGACACTTATGCAACTTACTAAAATGAAATGAAATTTTAGTGTCATGAACATCTTCAAAACCTTGAGTATCTGCTTATTTTAAGCAGTCTATCTTATGCGAACAAGTTAAGGTAGACATTTGCATATATATTACATTCCTAACTACTTGCAAACAGCGACTTCGATAATTTTTACAACTTACCGCTAATACATGGCGACTTCACAAGCGGATCGTAAGTTTTCTGTTACACCAGCCATGTTGTTTTGACATACAGTGATATATTTCTAATTAAGACTTAAATGTTTATAAGGTTACAAATAAAATAAATGTTGTCGTATTGATAAGTAGAACCTAATAATTTATAACATTTTAGAGGTTCCTGATATTTAATATGTACTTTACATTTTATTCAGTATTACAAGTTATTATTGCTTACAATACTTGTATTATATAACTTTAGATGTGATGTAGGTTTGTGCTCGTAACAATACTTGATCGATAGATTTCAGAACAGATTATAAAGCTTCTAGTCTAAAAACCTGCTTAGTCAAGAAATAAAATACTCAAAGAGGTATTTAGTCGTCAGCTAGTAGACATATTGTCTATCGAGTCAGGTGTCTCCCGCCTGCATAACGGAGAAAGTGGATATGATAATTGGCCCCGGCGATGCGCGGCCGAGCCGGCTCGCCATGTCACTAATATGGATATGGTTATTAATTTTACCAATTCATTGTACAGCTTTTTGCGGAAACATAATACAGTAGTAACATGGTCTTAGATTTCATATAAAATTACAGATATAATGTTTTCTCACGCCTTTCGAGACGTTTATTCTATATGTATGCGACTTTCGGAGCGTAGTCGACAGAGATAAAACAGTAAAAATTATGACTAAGGGCTTACTTGTCACTGGGAATGGAAACGTGACCTACTAGTAGTCGTCTTTATTTGTGTTGCCTGATAGGATTGGAAGTTTCGCCCTATTGGGCTGGATACAAAAAAAATTATATAGCTTGGAGAGTATGAGTTTAGTTTTATTTTTAACTAGATTGAATTACATATGTTCGAATATTTTATGACGTTTATGAGACAAAAGAAATGCTACTTTGTTTGTTTAAATGTAAATTAAAATTCCATTAAAACAGTGTAGCTACATTGAGCGGCACGAGGCTAATGTACCTATAAATTGAACTTAACAAAATTTAATTCAATTTCAATAAAAAAATATTTGAAATACAGTAGCATAATACAGTAGTACAATACAAGCGATTGTTAGATGTAATTATTCGCTATATTAATACTAGGTTTTAACCTAGGCGCATCCATAGTCTGCTCCAGCGTTCGTCCTCGCGCCGCTCTGCCGCGTTATCAATCATCTATTTTTACTATTCCACGGCTCGAGGCTTTATGCAACTATGCTAAACCACTCGAAAAGACCTAAGTTTCCTTACTTCTAGCCAAAATTGTTCTCTTTAGAACTAGCACATTGGTGACCTATCAGCACCTTTTACCATACTACCATTACATGTTCGCCACATACCTATTACTGGAAGACATCTTTAATATGGTTGTTTCTGGTATTCTATCTAGTATATAGTTAGTTTGCGTAATGTGGCATAATTAAATTATATAATATTTACAGAATAGACAAGGTACAGAGTCAGCTGCAGATATAGTTGACCCCCCTGCATAGACAGTTTGTATGCAGGGGGGGGGGGTCAACTGTCTCTGCAGCTGACTAGTACATATGCACAACAGTAAACAACAATAAAAGATAAGGTAGATCGCTGCGATATCTACTTACCTACCTCGCACACAATTTAAAATGGGTTTTGATAACTAAGTAAAAAGCATGTATAGAATAAGTAAATAAATATTATAGGACATTATTGTTTCCGATTTAGAGACAGTACCTAGGTTCGACTATAAATTTAAAAAGCTAACAAACTTAGACTATACCTAATTGGTAACTATAAAATGCAATTTGCAATAATCAAAATATTTTATTAAACTAATCTCAAACATAACCAGTAGCCTCTATAACTGTACATTGAAGTTAATTACTCCAATTTTATACATACACAAATGCCATCAATGCCCATTTTATTAATCGGAGATTATCTTCAGACATTGCTAGGTAACGGTTTTTTCCGGAAATGGTGTTTTTTATTCTAATTAGAGAAATAGCTTCAATGACTAAACAGTGTATGTGCCTCACAACACCATAGACTCTTGTGGCGTTATCACAACGATATAAAAGTCTTGAAATAATATATTGGTTTGAGAATGATCGCATTATTTACGGAGCATTGGCTATCGGTGGAGTACAGCTAATGGGCCGTGAGTTGTGTGGGGCGAGACACGAATTATAGCGTCAATAATCCACATTGGATGAAATATTTCCCGATAATGTGAAAGTTAAGTCATAACGTGCAAAACGGGCATACTAACATTAAGCGGTAACTAGATAATTGTATAGACATATATTACATACTGGTCATCAAGAGACCTACAGGGGTAAAGCAGGTAAATCTCCTGCTCCGTAGATCAATGTCAATAGGAAGTGCTTATGATGAAATTAGATAAAACAATAACACAACAATAACGATTTCATTGTTATTACGGTTCTTGTTGCTAACATTTATCTAAAAAATATTGGACTAATTTCTTTGACTTGTTCCATACAGGAGAAACAAAGGGAGGTAAGAATTACTTACTTTAAATATTTGAGTCTACTAGTTGCTGGCGCGTGGCAAGGGCGGACAATCCTTTATTCAAATACATGTAAATTATATTAGTAACGCAACAGATATATCGGTCAAGGTCTGTGATTCTAGGTAACAATTTCAGTATGGGCCTTGGGCAACTTAATATAATTGAATTCTTTGTTTAAGTGTATTGCCACTATTACCAGCTCTTACCAGAAGGTAACTCAATTTCCACTAAGACACATTTAATTATCAATAAGTAAGCTATTGTACGTTCATATTTATTTACTAAGCATTTTTTGTACCTATTAAGTAACCAAGGTATTCACTGCAATGCTTTGCATTGAGATGTTAGAATAATATATCTTTTATAGACAGTGTTATGAAGGGAACACAAGTAAATAAGTACCTTTTGTACAAAATACTTGCCTTATTGGTAAATATCAGCGGAGTACAATTTAAATGCTCGAATGTGTATCTTTTGTATCAGTATTTTATGAAATTACGGTGCATAATAGTTAATTGTGATTGTATAGATTTGTCTTTTCAAAGTCCTCTAATAGGTATATTTTATTAGCCAGAGTAAAAAACTTAATCACCAATCTAGTTTGTCTAAACAGCAGTTTTAATGGCAGATGAAAAAAAACGATAATCAGCAGGAAACTAGACGGCAAACGACACGGTTCGTAAAACGAAATTTACAAAAAAGAATTAAAATTTATGACTCACTATAAGTTTCCTATTGCTATGATACAGTTATTTTTATTTCTAATTATTTTGTTTCGGTAGCAGGTGTTGGTTGAAATTTATATGTGCATTAGATAGTTTATGGGGAACAGAGGGTTGAAGTGTCGGAGAGGGATCGAGAGCGGGGGGGGGGGGGGGGTTTTGATCGACGTCTGGCGGTCACGCGCATGATTCTTACTTTCAATTGGACAACGATAATAATAAAAATTAAGGAACAAAAGCATGTTGATTGCATATTATAATAACTTTGTATTCTGCTTTGTAAGTGGTTTTGTACATGTTTACAATATAGTATGTAAATTGGATGATAAATGATCCAGGATATGTGATGGGTGTATTAAGAAACGAAGCTTAGTCATTTTGTAAATTAGATAAATAGTAATGTCTTAATGTAATAACACTATTATTATTTAACATTTGTACTCCAATAAGAAAAACACAGAGTTCTATTATTATTATTTAATAAGACCTAAACTGTATCACCTGTGTTCCACCAATATATTTATACTTTACTTTACTTTTAACATGTAAGTTATAAACATATAACGCAAGCACTTACATAAAATAAATTAAACATACTACATATATACGGTGCCTTTGTCGTCTCATTAGGTAGAATTTAAGATATCAAAGCGTACATTTTTAGTTACCTACTAAACTTAGCACCTGTCTTAAACCTATAGGTACTTATTGATAATTTCGATGATATTCAGTACCTACTAAAATTATTTAATTACACATTTCTCCTAATTACCTACAAAGTGTCTGGAACTGTTTATACAACTTAGAAATACATTTTTTATGTTTTTTCTATTTCTACTGTAAGTCTCTCGTCAACATTTCTGGCATTCCACTAGCCAGATGTTCCAAATCTTGTTTTTCATCTCATTCTCACCTAACAAATTGAATTACCTAACAATTTGCTTCGAAGCTAAAGCGAGGTAAAAACTCACTGTTTGCCTGCCCATTACCAGTGCGCGAGCAGCGTGACCGAAGGGTTGCAATCCCCTGTCTTTAGTACATCTCTACTGATCTTACAACTAATAACAAAATTAGACCTTATATTTAACAGTGCAACGGTTAAATTCGTTTGTCAAATATTTGTAGTTGTAGCGTTTTGATTCTGCAGATTATTGTCTCTCATTCTGTTGCTACTTAATTAACAGATATGTTATTTTGTTTTTTGTTCCATTATAATAAGGTTGTCTTTTGATTATTACTTGATATCGTAAGCTCTTATCCAGGTTCTGCTTCGCAGATCACAAGTAAGGGCTAGATGACCACAGGTTTATTGTAAAACGCGATATTCTTTTCTTAGTCGGTATTTTGTGGTTGACACGAAACGGATGGAAAACAGGAAGTGTATTTGGGTTAATATAATCTGGTATATGATCTTTGTTTGTTTATGATACTTATATCCTTCCATTATGTCGGCATGTTACTGCCCACTTCCGATACAACCAGTTTATCGGCTCGCGGATCACCACTCATTGATAATTCGACGAGCTTTTGCAAACCACGATAAAAGTACTACCTACTTAAACATTGTCATTGGAACTCTTATGTACAGTTAGCAAAACTATTAACTAAGCACCTTTGCATAGCTTGTATTATATATGCAATGATGAAATGAGTACTGTACAGTACAGGGGTGCTATGTTTATAATTTTGCTGACTGTAGCTACCTATCTTAGTGATTGCTGCAAATACACCATTATTACAGACTTTTTTTAAAATTAATATGGCAAGTTCATTTCTGGATAACTCATCCTACATGACTGAGCTTGACCGTGGCCTTTGTCGTCCATATCTCGCCAGCCACTTCATTCACATTCATACATAGGCACCTAGTCTGACTTCTCTTCCTCCAATGCCTTTTCAAGTAAAAGTAACTAGTGTAGGAACCTGAAATACGAATAAAAGTTTTTTAATTATATATATATATATGTAATACCTATCCCCTTTGTGTCTGAAAATAACTGAAGCATATTGAAACATTTTGCATATTGAAACAACATTATTGCAATACGTTAGTCCTAGCAAACTAATCATTCCCGTCAGTCTGTTTATTCCGAACCATCGAGTCGACCCAACGAACTGAAATTAATGGTCTCATGAATATTCATACTCATTTACTCATTCGTTCGCTCATTCGTTCAGTCATTCCCTTGGATTCCAGCTCATTATTTCATAAAACTCATTACCATTGCCTATCTATCAGATGGTCCACTTTGTAACGACTGAAGCAACCGTTTGTTTTATTATTATTAAATATTTATGTAGCATATAATGTGCAATATTCGTTATTAATTTAGTATGTATATTCTTAATAGATATAATAGTCACTTGTGCGGTGGCAGGACTCTTTTTCACACAATCTTCTTTTAAGGCTATCTATTTCTTCTCGTGTATAACTACAGGTTGTTACCAATGTGATTATGCGTAGGAATATAAATTACCTAATTATCAAACTACTTAATCTTGGTTACCTTGGTTACCATATTGGTAGAAACGAATAGTATAAAATATTTCCTTAAAACTAGGATGATCATCGTTTACTTCCCACTTGCACTTGCAACAGAAATCTGATGCAATCCAATGACTTCATTCCTCTTTCTAACGTCTAAGCATTTCGTAGGCATGTGGTTTCAAAACCATTTGCCTAGTGTAACAGCGCTTCTTCCATAACATATCCCCCGTGAGCCCGTGCGCTGAACCGCGCATGCGCGCTCCGGAACGGCGCACACGCCGCCGACCGCGCGCGTGCGCGACCGTCGGCCTGTGTCATTATGGGGGGTGTCACAGCCTAGCCCCCTCCACAACGACGTAACTCCGATAGAATTTAAGCCTACTTACATCATTACAAAATTGAGGAAAACACTGCGGTAACGCCGGTAAGGTAACACACGTCTTTAAACAGTTTGAACACATGGAACCATTGGTCGTTTCCTACGTGACCTGAGTATTTTATTTATCATTTTTTGTTTGATTATCTCTGTTTTATTGTCACTATATAGAGGCATTTTCATAATAATATACTTAATTATTTAAACAATATAGTACAAAAGATATGAAAGTCCAAATGGCGGACTTAATGCCAGAAAGCATTCTTTACCCGTGAACCACGGACTAACCCGAAATATTGAGTTAAATAAAAATAATTGCATATTATTTAATTGCTTCTCATAAACAGCCGAATATAACAGATTATTCTCTATCTGTCATCTCTACCTAACATTAAAAACACCTGTAGGTACCTAACATTAACTAATAATTGTATAATTTTATACATATATGGAATGAAATATGTAAATATGTAAAGCTATGTATGTGTATGTGTGTATGTATGTATATACGAGTAGAAGGTTATTATGAGAGAATGAGAAACTAACAATAAAAGTCTGCAACCCATTTGCTTCACCTTGCAAAATTATACTTCACACGTCCGTTTATTTCAATTAAGTTAGTTTAGAGAATAACTAGTATTACTGGCTTTAACTGGGGGCTAAAGCCGTTCAGCTGTCTGCGGATATTCCGTAATTACAAATCATAAAAAGCATCCCCTTAAATCTTGATTGACAACCTTGGGTGGTCACGAAGACGACCCTCTAAATTACTTTCAAGATCGCAAAGATAGAGCGTCAGACGCTCAGCCGTGCTTAAATTAATAATTATTTACCTAATCAAAATGGCAGTTGGAGGTCGGGCAATTGAGCGCATAAGAAATTCAAAAAACTCTTACGTGTAGGACTGGGTGTTAGGGCCAACAGTTATCTACTAATCCAAAAATATTCCGTCGTAAACTAGATACTGTTCGAATATAACATAAGTTTAACACATAATTGATACTCGTATAGAAACTACTAGTTAGCACTAAACAATTTGCGTGCATCAAAATAATTAGTAATTAAGTTTTATTATGGTTTGGGCTTGAATAACTGCTGTGTACCTACCTATTACTATCTGTTCTGTGAACCTACAAACCTCTTTCTTTATCTAATATATCTACTGAAGTATTACAATACATATACAGAGTGAAATAGTTATGTTTGACCATACGCTGAGGGGTGGATATGTGGGTCATACTGAATAACTTTTACTATAGGGCCAACCCCGAAATAGCGAAAAACAAATCTGCCGTCTCATACATTTTGGTGAATCACATGGCAATATTTTCTATGGGCCAGCTGATTTTTTTCTCGATTTCGGAGTTGGCCGTAAAGAAAAGGAAATGTAATGGATGAGGCATGCCTACACAGATATTATTTATTCCTCAAGTGCTCAGCTCCATCACTGATCAGTTGTCGCAGGTGGGTAGGCTTGACTCATGAACTAAGCATAGACTTCTAATGTTTACTTGTCTTAGGGGTATTTTGTTTCTTTATTTCATCAAAGTTAGTTATTGCATTATAGCATTTAAAGAGAAAACAATGAACGAACAAGTACTGATGAATTTACAGCTTTTAGAACGAAAACGGATATGACATTTAGAATCATATACCTATCAAAGATGAACCATAAATAAGAAGAAGGTAAAACTGTTGTACATTTACAATAATGTATCTACAGAGGGAATCAAATAACACCATGTAACATAAATAGTCGAAAACACCTGGTCGAAAAACAAAGGCGTCCCGTTCGGTAGAGTCTAGGGCCACAAAGCGGCTCGGGTGTCGGAGCCCTACCGGAACGGGCAGACCGCGCTCGTGGTCTAACGTTACCCCGGCGACCAGCATACATGGACAACCTCGTGGTCTACACCTAGCACTGAGCTCGGCAAACCGCCACT
This sequence comes from Cydia pomonella, assembly GCF_033807575.1. Lineage (NCBI taxonomy): Eukaryota > Metazoa > Arthropoda > Insecta > Lepidoptera > Tortricidae > Cydia > Cydia pomonella. The sequence continues at coordinate 11,523,025 of NC_084704.1, read as the reverse complement.
TTGGACCCGCATGGGGCTCTTAAAGACATCCAAATTTATAGTAGCAAAATTATTTAACGTCGCGTTGTTAAAAATAATCAGTTTTAAGTAGGTAACGAACATAAGGTTTAGTAAGTAGGTTACATTAATGAATTGTTGGTTGGTCTAATGGGTAGTGACCCGGCCTATGAAGCCGATAGTCCTAGGATCGAGTCCGAGTTAGAGCCGAGTTAGAGCTTTATTTGACGTTCATAAGCGCATTGTAATATGCCTGCTTGAATGATAAAATATCTTTATCTTTAAGGGCAATTATACGCGTGATGAACACGGATATTTGTTCCTGAGTCATGAATGTGTTCTATGGATATAAGTATGTATTTATCTATATACGTATGTATATCGTCGCCTAGTACCCATAGTACAAGCTTTGCTTAGTTTGGGGCTAGGTAGATCTGTGTATCCTATCCTCAAATATTTACTTATATAATCCATGCAGGATTATCAAAAAGGCGTGTATAATTTGTCTGTACTCATACTCATCTTATTCATAAAACCAATTCACATGTCAAATGAAATATGCTACATAAATAGGATAAGAGTTCATATAAAATAAATTACAATGGGTATTAAGATTAATTAAGAATACATTATAGAACCTTGGTTGGTTTGGTTACAACCAAGCTCAAAAGTTGAAATGGCGATGGGCCGGACATGTGGCACGACTTAAAGACCGCAGATGGACTAAAATCGTCACATCAAGGCAAGCGACGCAGTGGAAGACCACACTCACGCTGGGACGAGGACATCATAAAAATAGCTGGACCAAACTGGCATCAAACCGCACTAGACTGATCAAAATGGTAAACTTTGGAAGAGGCCTTCACCTGAGAGGGGTTCCTGGTACATATCTACAAATTATTTAGAAAATAACTAACAATTCCAAAACTAGTATGTAAGCAAAAAAAACAAAAAATGATTTACTAACCATCATAAAACAAATAATTGTACTAATTTAGCGAGAAATAAAAGGCTCTTTTATTTTTATTTATTTATTATAGAACCTTAATAATCAACACTCGCTAAACGTTTAAAGTGATGAGAACGTAAATAGCAAGTTTGTAGATATACATTAAAACAGGATAAATGGGCGGAGATAAACGGAGTTCTACTTATGCTGTATACTCGTATTTGTAAGAAATAGTAAAAGAAATTATAGTCGGTAGTCGATAAAAAAAATGTAATTAAATATGGTCAAAACATTAATCGTAAACCGAAGATTGTTAAGTCTACATTGTAAAAGCGATATGCATAGCCTTGATCAATTTTATGACCAGACAATTAGCACAATACTTAAATAGCAAAACTATAAAACTGCTTTTTCTTGAGTCTTTATAACGTTGACAATGACATCACCAAGGTAATTCAAAAGTATTTAGAATACTAAGGGCCTTTTTCACAATGTCCAAGTTAAGTCCTGAACAAGCTACATTTCACTTATCTGACGAATAAAGTCATCGTTGGCGTTTCACAATACCTTTACAATTTAAGGTAGTTTTATCGGGCAATTAATTTATTTGTTAATTATATAGCTATTAAATAATTGGACATTGTGAAACAGGCCCTTAGGATCTGTTTGCACAAAGTCTGAGTAAAATATTGGATAGCTAATTAACGAATAAATTAACTGCCAGATAAAACTTTCTGCAAAAGTTAGCACTTTATCTACCAGTCAAGCTTATTTGAAGATTGTGAAAGGCCAACGATGACTTTATTCGTCCAGATAAATTGCAAGTAGCTTATTCAGGACTTTATTTTTACATTGTGAAAAAGGCCCTTACTGTAAGAGCCGTTTTCTGTTTTGTGATGAGAGTTTGGCGGTATCACACTGGATGCGATTCGCACGTCGCTCTGATCTTTGAGCGAGACAACGCTATGCACGTATTATAGCGGCATACCTCTCGCACATCGGAGCGACATGCGAATCGCATCCATTGTGATAACCTAAATTGTCAAATAACGTACGTATAGATGTTATGTTCATATGTTAGTTTTATATATCAGTAGGGCTAATATGGTCGGCTTTTTATCATTTGTCACCATGCCTGTCACGTCCTAACAAGTATGCAAGCGCGAAAGTGACGGACATAGTGACATGTGACAAAAATGGAACCATGCTGCCACCGCTGCTTGCATGTACGTCAGGCGTAAACTAATTTTAATCATAGAATGTCAATTCGATCTAGATTAGATATGGATCGGTTCTATCAGTGTCAAAAGTGACGTTTCCTCAACCACAAACAAATGTTTTCGAAAAAAGAGAACCAGATCTTTGTCGTTAATTAGGGCAAACAGGTAGGCATACCTACCTACCTTCTAGATGATGCTCGCATATTGAGAAAATATAGATAGCATCTGTACCATAATGTGCATTGGTCACATATTAAATTTATATTTTTTCACATCTCGTGAGGGCGGTACCTCTATCGAGATAACTGAATTGGCACTGTAGGCTGTGGCTCGCATTAGGTATGCTATACGTTTAATGATTCATGGCGTTCCCATACATCTTCACCTTCAAGTCATTGTTGAGTAATTTACATGACCCGTCTGCGTTGCCAGGTCAATGTTAGTCATTTCATAAGTTGAAGATTATTAGATAAGGAAGAACGGAAAACATGAATAGGTTGTGGTAGTACATCATCATCATTTTTGTGTACCCAATTTTTTTTTCTCGTTAAATTTCAGCTATTATTTTGAAATGTATTATGAATTGGTACACGAACAAAACACTCGGTCCATTTTAGAAGACCCTGGTAAGGTGTATTCTGATTAAGGAATGCGATATCGCAATACCGCATGTTTGCGGAAATTAATCCCGCTCGTAAATTAAGCGGAATCCCGCTGGATTTGCAGGATTTAGTACAGGGACAGGAAAAACTAGTTTTAATTAGTGAAAACGCGTTTAAGTTTAAACCAAGGCGATACGGAAAACGGGTTTGTACGGTAACATACATATGTATAAGGAGTGGTTCAGTAAAAAAGTGGCAGTGAATTATCTAATATATTTTTTATTTTATGCTAATTATGATGCAGTTTATTTTTTTCAGTAATCTGTAGATAAAATACTATACATATAATAACAATAAAATTATATTGAGAAATATCAGATTCTTTGAGTTTTCTCATTTTTATTGCAATGTATGTACTTCGTAACTTTTTGTACACAATTTGACAATATTCACCTGCCGTTTTCCACAATGCCACACTTGAATTTCAATTTTCACAACTAGTTATATGATTTAGGAATATCATCTTACGAGTAAATTATACCAATAAACTGGAGTTCATCTTCGGTAGTCAGGAAGTCTCTCCAATCTAACCTCCGACAGAGGTTTTTCTATGGGAGACATTTGTCTCCCTTCTGTAAAAATCGCGAATACACAAAAATGAAAATTCCATGTAACTATGTATCTCAAAGTGAAGTCAAATCAAAAAAGTGCAATATCGAGCATAATAGAATATAATAATGTATTAAGTAGCTTATCAAACTTAAAGAAAAAACAATGTTAACAGAAACACCTCATAAATTCTCTCAGAAGACGCTGTTCAAAAAGTCTTTGGAGACATGTAATATAAAAGGCAAACACTTCAATTCGCCCTTTTATTTTAAATACGATTGTATTTAATACAAAACTGCACTACTTAAAAATTATCACTGAATAAAATGAAAAATCCACATAATGTGCTGCTACTTTTTTCTGAACCACTCCTTATACATAATTCTATAAATATGATATTGATCATATTAAGCAGGATTTACTGTAAATTATTATTGATTGATTGCTGAACCGATTTTCTATCGATCCCAGACGGGCTAAGATTCAGTCGATCCTTAATATTTATTGGCATTGCCTAACATCCGCCGTTGCCGTGATTCACAAATTGTGCAAGTGAATCTTATATTTGCTCGAGAGTTCCGCGAATGTGCCATTGAAAGTGTACAGTAATTTTAATAAATACAAGTAATGTGTGCTTATCTAATATCTGACTGGTTTTGCGTCTTTACGGAGCTTATTCAAAGGTCTAAACTAAATCAACTAACGCCGAAGCAGTGACAATAAAGCAACTAAAGCAAGACGAATTAGAAAAATATCAAAAATAAATTAATAAATTACATTTATGATTATTATTAACGTGTAAACTCCATATAGCGACACTCAGGGGACCGAACGTTTTATATAGAGGGTTTTCGTTATATAGAGAGAAATTAATACTAAAAGTAAATCAACTATAGCCAACAACAGTCGACGTTATAGGGAGTGAATCATTATATCGAGTGACGTTATATGGAGTTTCCATTTTCATAACTAAGCGTTAATTAAGGCTTAAGATAATTTTGTGTCAAGACCATTGGAAATACAGAAAGATGATAACCAAACGCTGCTAAGTGCTTTTCCATTTATAGTCCAACTTTATCATCATCAATAGTAATCTAGAAAACATATTGTAAATGCATAATAAGAAATCAGTAGAGCACTTGTTTACTGTCAGTGTCCAATACCGGCAGAGTTCAGCGAGCACTAATGCCGCCAAGACTGTTTCACCCGTCTGAGCGAGGGTACAGGCGGACACTAAAAGGTCAAGAAAGAAAAAAAATACTTCTGTCTACTTTATAAATGTCGACGTTGACAAATAACAGGAAAAATAATACCTACATCATACCTTACAATCTCTGCATATCTAATAATATAGGAACCTATGCACCTCATTGCTAGATGTAGATACACGTCTCTTCTCAGGCATCAGAATGGTGTCCCTACAGTAAAACGAATAACTTAGGTTTTTTTATAAATTAAATGTTTCTCTTCGTCGGTCAGCCATCATGGATATTGTTCTATTTAAATCTTCGCAATGGATTGAAACATGTCGAACTACATAGGTATGACTCATAAAAGTACCAAAGTGTTTTTTTTATTGAATTAGGTAATACCTATTACCTATTAATTCGACCAGATTGAAAAAAAAAAACTCTCTTTACCAAGGACTCCTTAACCTCCTTGTTAAGGAGTCCTTGGTATAAGTTATCCAGACACTTCGAGTTCACATTTACTAACTTGAAAGTATATTCATGTAAATGCAACTTGTGTTCCAGACTGTACATAAAAACTCCATACCTACTTTATACTCGTACTAGATTGAAGCACAAGCGTTACAATTTTCTAGTCAATTTGAGCTGCTTTCCGACTCACGTGTGTACAATTGGTAGGTACTTGTCTTTGTAACTGTATCAGTGTACTCGTACATTACTATTACCGTGGTCGCGGGGTGTATCCTTAGGGAATGTTAAAGACCTTTACGGGACAACAGGAGCTGGATTGCGTAACACGCTACGATGATATAAATATTAAGTTCCTATGTTAATTTCTTGACTCATAAGATTTAATTTGCAAGTATTCAGTTTTGTCTGTTATAGATTTTATTTATTATTCTAGTCTTTGAACGACTTTATGAGATACGCTTTAATAACCAATTAATATTAAGTGGGAAATCGGATGAATATTTAATATGTATTCATTTGGATTAAATATTTGTAGTTATGTCACCTAGCGGTCTCCTCCTTTATAAAAGAAATCAGTCATCTCCTTTATAAAAGAAATAAGTGGCATATACATAGTTATTGAGGGAAGAAAAATACGTGGACTGTCTAGTTTACCTAATAAAAATTTTGCTAGAATCGCAGGCAGGAGGAAATGTCAAAACACTTGCCTCAAATTTCAAGGTTTCATATGACATCACACCAGTTCGTGTTTCCTCTAAAGTCTGAATTTTACACTTTCACCATACCCCAAACAGTCGTGGGGGTAACGGGTGTCTCGGTCTGCTTGCGCGCGCTTTCGTAAGCCGATCCTCCTGATAGCGCTGCGCCTGCGCACCGGCCTGTATTCCCATCACGTACCGACCACTCGGCACACCTTAAGGCCCTAGTACGTACGTAAAACAAGCTCACATTTAAATTGATTCACTGACGAGGAATACTTAAGCAGCGATTGAAAATTAAGTGCGGCACTCACAACAACAGCCTTAATCCATGTGAACTATATGGTATAAGGCCTTTTAAATTGAATTATAGGATTGTGGTAACGTTTTACATTAAAGTAAGGTGTTGAGGAATATGGTGATATACGTAATGTGTTGTTTTAATTAAAATACCCTATTCCTTATTATGTTACCTTAGTAAATGAGAATTTCTGAAAAAAAAAAAAATAAGGATATACGGTTTCTATGGTATGTCTCTGTCAATAATATATGTCAGTATATGATACCACCATAACTATTAATTACCTACTGTAATACTCGAATATTTTGTATAGCATATGACATAAAACAAAAAAAAAAATAGTCGTATAATTTATACATGCGAACAAATAGGGAGGCACAGTACGTACATTACAACTAAAATAAATTTTCTAAAGAAGATAGGGTAGAACGTGGACAATAGAAACACGTCATGATTGAAACAAGTCAAATATCTCGAAAAGTACAATAACTACGCATATGACGCAATACTCAGGCCACGTGGTCAGCTATTTTTGAGCCCTGTACTGGGACCCATTTCTCGAACGGTATTAGACTAATATTAATGCACGAACTGTTAAGTCGTATGGGTTACCATCGCAACACACTAATAATATTAGACTAATACCGTTAGAGATACACTCGAACGCGCGAGCGACGCGGTAGTTTTGAGAAGCCGTTTAGTATGGTCAAATTAAGGAAAAGTAAGGAAGTACGTCGTGTAGTTTTGGTTCTTTTTGGATTCGTTAGAGGGCGCAACTAGATTGTTTCCCCCGAGTTGCACAGTTTCTATTATGTACGGAAGACCGTTAAATTTTAGGTATAAACTATAAAGTGCCGTAATTTTGGAGTATCTTCTTATCTTCTAATAACCGGGGGCCCTTGCGGATACACTTCGACCCATAGGGATCTTTTGTGTAGTTGCCCCCTAAGGAAAGACCCATTAGCTACTCAAGAGCCTTTTTGACCATTTCCATGTGTCGGATGATGGTGCTTATGGGTAGCCTTTTGAATTCCTTTGGTTCCAGATAGCCTGCTCCAAAGTCTTTCATTCTTTGTCTGGCGAGGGCGTGACATTCACACATTAGGTGTGTTACTGTCTCTTCCTCTTCACCACACATTCGACAATCGGTGTTGTCAGAGTGTCCCATCCTGGCCAAAACCCCTTTGACCCCATAATGGCCCGTAAACACCCCTGTTATAATTTGGAGTTGTCTCCTGCTAAGTTTCCATAGCTTTTTGCTCCAACCGGAGTCTACTTCTTGTATGAAGAGCTTTGAGTGCTTTAGACCCGTCAGACTGTCCCATTCTTTTTGGTGTCTCGTCCTAGTGTGGTCTTTAATAGCCGTTATAATGGTTCCCTGTGAGAGCCCCACGAATGGTTCCGGACCTATGTGGTTACTTGCGGATCCGGCTCTGGCAAGTTCATCTGCATTTTCATTGCCTATGAATCCCTCGTGCCCTGGAATCCATACCAGTTGCACTCTATTTTGTCTTCCAAGCTCGTTCAGAGCTTGGACACCATTGTACACCAGTCTAGAGTCCACTCTGGGCGCCCTGAGCGCCTTGAGTGCAGCCTGACTGTCACTGAGTATATAGATATTCTTCCCTTGGGTTTGCCTAACTATATTCTCATGCACACAGGCAATTATAGCGTACGTCTCGGCTTGGAAGACAGTAGCGTAATTACCCATGCTTATGCTACAACTAAAGTCATTTGCATAAATGCCTGCCCCCGTACCAGATACTGTCTTGGACCCGTCTGTGTACCATATGATGTCGTTTTCATCCGAATTTGGTGCTTGAAGACCTTCGGTCCATTCAGCCCTTGTTGGAACTTTAACTTCAAAATTCTTACGGAACACAAACTTGGGTTGCATCTTATCGCAGCCCATATTCGTTATCCTTACCATGAAATTGTCACATTCCATGTTTGTGTGTTTAGTCTTTGGCTTGCTATCGCTCCATAGGCCTGTTAGTGCCAGCCTGTGTAGCGATTTCCGCGCCTCAGATTGTATCACCAGATGTAGCGGCGGGAGGTCTAGCAGTACCTCCATCGCCGCTGTTGGCGTTGTTCTAAACGCCCCGGTAATAGCCATGCATGCTGTTCTCTGTATTTTCATAAGGTTCTCCCTGCATGTGCTCTTTAGTGTCCTTGTCCACCATGCCAGACATCCGTACAAAATGATAGGTCTTACCATCATGGTATAGATCCATCTTAGTACCTTTGGGTTTAAACCCCATGTTTTCCCATATGCCGTTCTACACATTCCAAACACTCTCAGCGCCTTGGTTGTGGTAAGTTCGACATGCTTCCTCCAGTTCAGTTCTTTATCTAGTGTTACACCTAGATATTTCACTTCATCGGACATTTCCAGTACCCTTCCATAAAGCTTCAGTTGCTCCATGCCATTGAGGGTCTTTTTCCTGGTAAACGGTATTACCACTGTTTTGCCTGGGTTGATAGAGAGTTGATGGCTGTTGCACCATCTCTCCACTTTCTTCAGTGCTGTATTCATGATTCCTGATACTGTTCCCGGGAATTTCCCGTTTACAAGAATCACTAAATCATCTGCATACCCTACCGTGTATGTTGGGCCTTTGTTAAGTTCTTCCACCAGTGAGTTCACTACCAGACTCCAGAGAGTCGGTGACAGAACTCCACCTTGTGGGCAGCCCTTCGTGGCCGTTGCTAATATTTCGTCTCCCATAAGGGAAGATTTCATTAGTCGGCTATTTAGCATGGTACCGATCCATCTGCAGATTGTCGGTTCTATGCCGTGTTTAGATGCTGCGGTATTGATTGCCTGATACGTGGTGCGGTCAAAAGCCCCCTCCACGTCTAGAAAACTGGCCAAGCATAGTTCCTTATTTTCTATTGCCTGTTCCGCTTTGGCTGTCACCAGGTGTAGTGCTGTTTCAGTTGATTTACCTGGCTGATACGCACACTGCAATTGGTGTAGTGGATGTCTCTTAAGAGGACCATCCCTTATGTGTCTGTCTACCAGTTTCTCCAGTGTTTTAAGGAAAAATGATGACAGACTTATCGGCCTGTACGATTTGGCTTCTGTGTAATCTGCCTTGCCTGGTTTAGGCAAGTATGTCACTTTTACCATCCTCCAGACACGTGGCACGTGTCCAAAGGCTATGCACGCTCTGTACAGTCTACCTAAGTGTGGTATTAGTACATTGGCACCCTCTTGTAGTAGTATGGGGTAGATTCCATCTGGCCCCGGGGCTTTGTATGGCTGAAATGTTGATAGTGCCCATTGTATCTTATTGTGATCTACTACTTTTTTAGACGTGTCCCAGTTGTACCTGGTTGTGCTACTGGATTGTTCCATTGCACTGATTGCTGAATTTTGGAGTAAGTTAAAAGCTATTTGGTTCAAGCTTAGTAGTGTATAGAGAACACCTTGTTGCATAGTGTATCTTAATTTAAAAGATGTGCGATGTATGATACCCTAAAAAAATATTTTTTCTCGAATGCGGCTCGAGGATAATTCAGTCGGTTGGTGCGATCTCAAGTAAAGCTTTTAAAGCATTATAAACATTCAGTTAACTTTGCACGCCTGGGCAAATTATGGAACATGTATTTTTAATTCTTTTGCACATTGTGCTTCTGGGGAAATTAAGAGAGACGTGAAAATTTTAAAAACGGTACTTATCTTAAGGCACTACATTTGCACTAAATAAAAACTATCAGTGCCGGATTAACCATTAAGCAAAATAAGCACTTGCTTAGGGCACCACGTCTAGGGGGGCACCAAAATCGTAGGAAAAAAACGCGCAGGCTGCATCGCAGTCGTAGTACTTATGTACACGAAACTTTTTGTCGACTTTGACGTGTGCAAGTACCCATCTAATAACGAAGGGTCGTAATAGAGTGAGGACACGTAAGCACATCACCAACCCTGCGCGGAGGCCCTCAAAGCTCATAGCCAAAATATCTTACCGTCGTCGGGCTTGTGGCCAACCGATTTTCTCGACGTAGATTACCGATTTTGTAGCGAATTTTGCTCTCTTGCACGCCAGATGTGTCGGCCTGGCCGAGTTGCTGCAGAACCACGATCCTGCGACCTAATTGTCAAACTGTTATAAAGGGCCCCGCGAAGGCACAAAACCAAAAGCAACTTATTAAGCTTCGGTTTCCACTTAAGCCAAAGGCCGAGCAGTAGGGGAACCGTGATTACATAGGTTCGATTTCAAGCCACTCTTTTGCAGTTCGGCGTTAGGTCTTATGCGACGCTAGGCCTTCTACTTTGTGCAAACTGCCTTACTTTCCCTTAACATGGATCCGAATCTAAGCTGTCCTCTCTCGAAGCTGGGCCTTCTGCCTTGCTCACACCTCGCCATCAGTTGTATTGTATGATAACCCACCACGATCGGACGCTCCGGACGTTCAGCCATTCATACCTCGCCAATGGTCAAATTCAAATGCTTTTTTCCAGCTCGACCTTTGGCCTCATCCATGCCTCATCCGTAAGCGCTGATCGAACGCTCCGCGCGTTCAGCCTTATGAAAAGCTCAGCCTTAGACTTTGCCTTTAAAAACACTGATTTAAACTTTCACGATTTAGGCCAATCAAATTAAATCCAAAAATAGCGTTTTGAGGAATTAATTCCCAGCAAGCTGGAAAATGTTTTAATACTTTCATTTCATTCTAAATGCGTGTAATCCAAGTTTGCTCGATCCCAGGGGGCATACATTTTGGGATCCTTAGGAGATATTTTTTTCCTTTCGAAACCACTTGATAGGACAGTTCGTGGATTAGACACTGGTAAGAAGGCGTTTTGGATTTTTAACATGATTTTACCAAAAATAAAAAATGTCGACCTTTTTATACAATTTAGACTAGGAATACATATTAGGGTACCTTCAATAAATCAATATGTTTTATTGCAAGAACATAATTAAATTACATTTCGGATCCTCAGATATCAGTTTTAATCATAATTAGAACAAATTTTACGCCGGACGTACCGTTTTCGATTTTCAAGCAAAAAAAACTGAAAAAGATGAAACAATTATGCACACCTCCTGGAATGGAGCAAACTCGGATTACACGCATTTTAGGACCAAATTCGAAAAAATCTAATTTTATTGGCCTAATTGTGACACATTATTATTTAAGAAAACGGGACTTAATCGCGTTTGATTAAGTTCTAAAATTACCTCCAACGTCTGATGTCGACTTTACCCAGTCTTCTCCGAGACCATGGGGACCACGCCGTTTTTGAAACATCGGGTCAGTGGTAATTTTAAAACTTACCCTATTAAGTCCCCTAATGGCTAAGCTCCTACTGAAGCTCTGCCTTTGCTCTCACATGAATGAGCTTCGCAGGAAAGCTCTAGAGGTTGCAAAACCCTGTGCGGAGAACGGCCTATGCCTTTTATGTCTTCTCACACTTGGATATTGGTTGGCTCGCCTCCGGCCTTATGCGAAGCACGATCTTCAATTTGCTAACACTTGACCTTACATACTGTTGGAACATTACTGCTGCAGTACTGTCAATTTCCGTGATAAAATGATGTGTTGGATTGAAAATTCTATTCTCAGCAGTAATGCGGCAATAAACGTCACTCAATTTACCAATAAAATTCAATGTAATCTTGATGAGGGGGCACCATGGTCTAGAAATGCTTAGGGCATCAAAATGTCTTAATCCGGCACTGAAAACTATATTTTTTTTACCGGAAGTTTCTCAAAAAGTAAATAGAATTAAACGCAACGAACTGCAAGCGAGGGTGGGTGGCAGCACGCGGTGCGGGGCGCGCGGGGCGGGGAGATAGCGCAGCGCGCAGGCCACGCAGCGATTGTTCTGAGACAGTTCGACACTTAACGGGCAACCAGCACAAATCTTACTTCTGGCAACTATTGTTTTAATAGACTATAGACAAATTAACCCGAAGTCGTCTCCTTCACGATTTTCGTAGACATCTCTTCTAAATACCTAAAACTGGTATGGATGTGTTCTTCGTTATCTCCAGAATGCGAATTGACCGGTTTTAGTCTAAGGAGGGGGGGGGGGGAGAGGGTTGAAAAAAAGGGGGGGGGGACAGATGGCGGCCGATCGATTCGTGTGAGGTGTCGTTTGAAAGATAATTAAACGTACTATTATTGTTGTAATAATAACCGTAGCCATAACTGTAGTCGTTTACAAAATATTTATATTTGTGTGAAATTCATTCATTTTGCCGAATATATTCAAAGAATATATACTCAAGTAGTGTTTCAATTAACACACCTATGGGGTCAATTGAACCACGCTTCCACATTCTCTTTGATTCCCCTATCATTAAGTAACCATGGGCGATAGGCCTTTAAAACACATTTTATTTCAAAACTAAATAAATAACCTTCAATAACATAGGTGCATACCCTTCCACCTGTCAAATAAAATAGTCACAGGCGGTTAAACAAAGTGTTTCAATTGTCCCCAGTCTACGCTATGTAGTATAATCGTAAATGCCGCCCTAAATTATAAGTATAATGAGGGACAATAATAACAGGCACTGTTTAAACAAGTAAATGTGTTGAATATTAATAATAACACGTAAAAGTTTTAGTGTTACCTATGTACATTAATTTAAATAAATATCACTGTACTTTCTATTAAAAAAGCAATGTGTTTAAGTGAGTGATAAAGTAAATGCAGTTTTTATTGCTTCCTTTTTCCTGATCTACTTATTTTAAATATTAAAGTGAGATATTTACTTTGATTTTTGACGTTAGTCACACTCACACACTACCAGTTAAGTGTTTTTATTGTTTGCCTACTTGTACTTCATTGACTCCTGGTAATAAGCTAGGTACCAAAATTGTATTCTTACTTGCCAACGGTTGCAATTGACATCTTTAAAAGATGTGTCAATAACTCGAATGCAAGACAATACGGATAATAAAGCCGTTTTGCTCAATGTGTTACTTAAAAATGCTTAAAAAACAAGAAGCATTAAGTTTTACGATTACAACTTTAGATCAATTGTAGAAACCATTAATTGCGAAGTAACTTTACTAAACTTGTCTTTTACTCATTTAATTCAAGTAATTAAACTTTAGTGTCGTTCGCAGCATAAAGATGTTATTAGAAATTAAACTTTATTGACGCTAGACAAAGTGTTACATGTTGTCTGAAAACATCACATTTACATAACTTACGAGTGTGTTACCTACACCTAATTAACTAAAAGGTATTAGCACGATGCCTCCACATTGATCAATTAGTTCGCTCAGCAGCTGCTTAAAAGGGAAAAAATAAAGAAACAATTATAGCACAAAACTCAGGCAATTACGAAAAGATCGACGAAAATCATGCATCTGGTTCTTTTAACCCTTTTTTTGTAAAACATATCTAGCCAAGATGAAACTACACAAGTGAGAAGGGGTTCCATTTAATTCACAGTATTATATTAGTATTCTCCTGTTTTCATTTGTTTTATTCATTAATGAAATACATTCCCATGAAGTATCCCTATGTTACATTTAAAAACTAGCTTTCCGTATTTTCGCGTATAAAAGTAGGTAGGCTCACAATTATTTTAACTAATTTATTTATTAAAACTAATAAAAAAAGGTGGCTCTATGAGCTGTACCTCGGCATGGCCCATAACACAGCCATTTTCAAAGTATTCCAAATCAATCAATAAAAACAATCTAAGATTCATTGAGCATACTATTTAGGTACCAAAATTCACGAGAAACGATTGAGAAATGCGACCTGTCAATGACAACTGACAAGCTGAAACGGAGATCTTTGATCTCGCTCAGTCAAGATCAGTCAGCTTATACATATATGCCCTACGGCCCGATCCGAATTTTAATATGCATCATAAATTTCCTAAAGATACGATATGGATTGAATATGTTAGGGTCAAAAAGTGACCATTTTGTTTGAAGAAACGTCACTTTTGACACTGACATATCTAATCCATATCTTAAAATTCGAATCGGGCCGCTATTCACGTATTATTAGAGCTCTCACTGAAGGTCCCTAAAAAGGGTTAAAATAGATAGGTCGAAAACATCGCATTAAGAGGAATTCCTAGTTGCGATTTTTCCATACAAACGCTCTCGACTGATTCCTCCCTGGATTTTTAACCTAGAGCAGTGATTTTTTCAAATAAGATCAATATCATCAATATCTGTGCCGCTATGTTTTGCTTTTTTGGATTATTTTATTTTGAAGAAAGATACAGCGCCTCGAAAATCGCAAAAACGGCTAAATTGAATTGGCTGTAAAAAAGGCACAGTATACAAATATGACAAAAAATATCCAAAAAATCAAAACATAGCGGCATAGATTATTTCTTCCTCTTGCAATTTCCAAAATTTCATAATGATTAGTTGCGTTTTGGAGGAGGAAACAGTCGAGAGCGAAACCTCGATTTTTGAGTTTTTTGCGAGTGAATTTCGGTCCGAGCTGCAGTTGTCCTTATCGCACGAATTGGAGGCGGAGACAGTTTCTAAATATACGTACACAGAAGGAATAGTGATGGGCATAACATCCTTATTAGGGATTGCAGAACCGGTACTGTTTTAAAGAACCGGGATTTCCCGGTACTTTCGGAACTGGTCTAATTATTTCATTATTTTAAATAAAACGACAGCATTTTGCGATTTGACCACCTTTCGTATTATAATTTAATAATCACATTTTCTTTTATTACGTAGTAGGCAGTTTTTTTAGAAATATAGTATTTTACATTGCTCACACTTGTGCGTCACAAGTAAAAGATAACTACTTTGATGTTTGCCACTAGATAGCAAATTTAATGAAATTACATTGACGAGGGGATTATATATATAAGTATCACAGTCGTATTGTATAATCCGCCGTATTACATTACGGCTAGCCGATATCAAAATAAGGGCCATTTTGAAATGCGGCGGTTCAACGATTAAGGTATGTTGGGTAAATACCGGATGCGGGTGAAGAACGTAGGACATTCATTTCCCCTCCTAATTTGGCTTTATTTTTTAATGTTGGCAACATTGTGTAAGACGCCATTTCATTGCGCCTTGACTGTCAGTGTCCCCGCGTCGCTCAGGGAGTCGGGCTTGTGCTATGTGCAATCACAGAGAGCAAGGTAAATTTCGCGAATTCTTCCTTCTATCCGATCTTCGCTCTGTAATTTATTTTGCGTATTGTGATGAAACTGTGTTTGTTTTTGTAATTGTGTTAACAGACCTAGCACTGCTGTAGACCGATATCCGATCTTGACCCTTCCAGGAAAGATCGGACCAGAAACAATCAGATCTTTACCTATTTAAAAAACAGCAGTGATTATCAAACTTTAAATTTTCTTCAATTTACCTACTGACCTTAATTATCACATTTATTGTTTTCTTGATCACACTTTCGTACCATTATTTTTATCCAGTACCACTACCAGCGCGACGGTTACTGACAATGTATTTTTTTTAATTTCCGCAACCCAAAGGTTGCCTTTTAGCGATAAGACCGCATGTTGTTTACCTGTGCTTATGTGTTTTAAATTTTCTTTTGTATTGTTTTCTTTTATTGACGACCGGTCTGGCCTAGTGGGTAGTGACCCTGCCTATGAAGCTGATGGTCCCGGGTTCAAATCCTGGTAAGAGCATATATTTGTGTGATGAACACGGATATTTGTTTCTGAGTCATGGGTGTTTTCTATGTATTTAAGTATTTATAATTATATATTATATATATCGTTGTCTAGGTACCTACAACACAAGCCTTATTGAGCTAACTGTGGGACTTAGTCAATTTGTGTAATAATGTCCTATAATATTTATTTATTTTATTTATTTATTTATTGAAGTGTGCAATAAAGAGTATTTATATTGTATAGGGATGATGATACATGTTGAAATTTATAACAAAATCGAGTAAAATAAATGAGCAATTTTTCGCAATAAAGTACCTACACATACGGATGCATATGTAGATGTGCACGCATACATACATTGCTAGTTTCGGATACAAAATAGAGATAGGGCTTCGAAATTAGTTTCCTTAAAATGCTTCAAGAGGGCTCTCTTTTCCTATATATTTACTTTACTCTTTACATACGATCCTTACATTTTATCAAAAAAAAAAAGATTGTATATCAACTATATATATGTATATATACATAATTGCAAAATTAAACCCACAAAATCGCAATTTTAATTATTTTCCATACTTCAAGATGGGCTCTCAGTGACCTTGACCTTTTTAAAGAACTACTTAGTCTTTTTGATTTCTAAGTTTGATTCTTATTTTTTTGGCGACCTTCATTAAAAATGACTGGGCACGATTATTTTTTATTTTGATTTTTGTCCCTCCTACTTAAGTATTTAATATCTCCCAGTACATTCCATTCAATAAACAATACGAGTACATTTACACTTTCCCTAAACCTGTACAGTTCACGAAATCTTAAATTGTCAAAACTTCGCAACGTATCTATTATTTTAGTGGTTTTTTTTTATTAGATACTTCGGGTAAACCTTACAATAAGAGGTTTCTTAGCACATTGTTTACTTATCAAATTGCCTTATGACATAGGTATCAAACTTTGAGAGCCACAATTTTATCAATTTTTGTATCAGGGTTAAGATCGGATACAAAAGGGTAGACACCGGACCTATTTCTTTGTGATACCTTATTCTCTTTCCATTAGAAGCAACTTTTTTTCACCATTCAATGTTCTCCCTTGATGGCAAAACACTCGTTACCCTAAAAAAAAGTATGTCTCATCTTTACACAGGTACAAAACTAAAACCGTTCTATATTGAAGATTACCAAAATTCAGGCCGAATCTACGCTTATTATTTAACGATTCGCTACGTACTTCAAGAATCTGTCACGTGTTGAGATTTCGAAAAAACATTTTTTCCCGAGTTCTCTCAATTAGTCCCAAAATTGTCCGGCATTATCCCAACATACTTTACCCAGATTGTCATTGCGATACGTTCTTCAATAAGGCGGCCCAAGTTTAGCCCCATCGTACTACAAGTTAAATAGATTGTAGTTTAACCATAGGTATATTTATACCTACTTACAAAATTTCACAACACACCATGATCACTCCCAACTTACTGATACGGATAGGTACAGTCAAGTATAAAAATATGGGTGTACACATCTTACTCAAAAATATGTCCCATAGCATCTTATTCCAGTGTAATAAGAGCGTAGTACCATATTTATGAGACGATTCTTTCGATATATATTTTTGCACTTGACTGTACGACGACAACAGAAGCTGAGACATCATTCTTTTTTGCAGTTTTTACCTATATGGTAATTAATACCAACCAATCAATCAATCATTTATTATTTTGTCATCATAGGTGTAAAATACATTTAGTACAGGTGATAGGGTGTTTGGTATTAGGGTGTAATAGATACAGTTTAATATAAAAATGAAAAACAATATTACGTGGTAACAACAAAAACAACTTGCGTCGGGCAGCGCAGAATAAATTCCGTCTGGTTCGCGGGCGATGTCGACGGAACGGCGCGCAATGAGCGAGCGCACGAGTCTCGCGTCTGTGTGCGCGCACTCACACTTAGATAGCTCCGGCTCCCGCCCACCGCAGCGCGACAGAAACATAGCTTCAAAAATTCGAGATTTGAAAAGTTGCTCAGCTAGGAATTGCTCTTAATTACGTTCCAATTAAAGCTGCGCGTGCGCTTGTGACGGATTAATAAAGGGAGGGGAACCCTTCCCCTCGAGGACGGGTGGCACTCCGGATACAATACATACGATCATCATTACAAGCAAGAAGTTATATTTTTATTCATATATTTTCCTCATAAGCTTTTTTTAATATTAGTCGTTAAGAGGAAAGTGGAGGATCGTTTCTCCGTACAAACGTAATCCCCAGTTTCCTCCCTGGATATCAACATTATAGAAATATACATAGCAAAATATTTTTATGCAATTTGATGTGTGTTAACCATCGCTATGCCCCTTTGTTTGTTTTTTTTCGGTTTTGTGATATTATAATATTTAGGAGCGAAAAACTAATTCCATACAAACTTTTAAATGCTCCTAACTCTTAAAATAATTAAAAAATCAAAACAAATCAAACGAAGGGGCATAGATGTGGTTGACTACATCGAATTGACTCAAAACATTTTTAATTATATTAATATCCAGAGAGGAAATGGGGACTACGTTCGTATGGAAAGGCGGTTTCGGGGCGGTCGTCCACTTTCGTTCAACAGTCTTTTATCTTTGGCCCTGTCGTCACTTCCCAGCACGTGACACTAAAATAATAAAAAAACATTCATACTCGTAGCTCCATACATTAATTATTATAAATAATTAACAAAAATCTGTCAAAGTAACAATTAAATACATATCTTTTTATCACCTAGACAGCAATACTACAAGATTCACTATTAAAATAAAAATATGAAAATATTTGAAAACAGTCCTTAAATTTACGGATAAGCTAATGTTATTGTAGTAGGCGTACAAAAATCAATATCAGCATACACTTTAATACAATTACTTTTTTAACTTTTATAAGGTAATAGTCAACACGTATAAGAATATGTAATACTTACACTCCTATAAATATAATATGTACTTACAAGGTGTATTACATATTGATACACCTTTAAACTTCAACCCACCTACTTGATCGAATACATGTTAACGTGATTTCACACTGTTGCATGCATTTTATATCACCCGTCCAACCTAATTATTTATTAAAAATAATAAAAAAACCCCTGCGCCGGATAGGAAGTGCAGTCGGAAGGGGAGAGTGGGGACGGACACGTGCGCACTTACCCTTTCTGCCCGCACTCACCCCATACAAATCCGCTACAAGCGCGCTGAGGGTGGAACAACACATGTCAATGGGACCTGCGGACGTGGCTTTTTATTTTGTTAATCTATTGGAATATGTTTTGATAATTCTATTTTTCTCAAACTTACAATAAAATGTAGACATTACTTAGTTCAAATTAGGTCTGGAAATACTACGTATCCGGTGCGATGAGTGAAGATGATATGTAAAGGAATTTCATACAGCTTTACACAGCTGGGCCTGTAAAGCAACCTTCTTTTGTTTTTAAACGTCAAATTGTGACAACGCCTTGGCATTCAACCATCAAATAGAAGTAGATTCGTAATTTGTTTTTAGCTGTGTAAACCTACGAATAAAACAAATTGACTACTATTTTCTTTTATCATTGTAAGTTTGAGAAAAGCACTATACTAATCTTGGCGAGAAACGGGGTTGCCTGTCTATATTATCTACTTAGCCTACAACCCTTCGTTTCCCGGCCTCTATAGTAATGTACTATTCCTGGCTTCTATCTCTCTGAATGATAATTTAAACGTATGATTTAAACTACTTATCCTAAATATGTCGTTCCCCAGAACTCAAACTTCGCATTAGTATGGATTAGACTTGGACATTGGAGGGATTTTGAGGCAAATGTATAAATTCTTCTTCTCTTCTTTCCATCCTGTTACCCCCTGCTGGGGTGTAGGGCTCGAACCATTTTCTTCCACTGACTCCGGTCCTGGACAGCTTGGGTAACCTCCTCCCACCCCATCCCCAATACATCCAACTCTTGCTCCACGGAACGGCGCCAAGTAAATTGCCATGTTTCCGTTTTCCGGGCATCTTCCAGGTCGGGGCCACTTTGGATAGGTGGGTGTCAGGCTTCCTGAGGATATGCCCAATCCAATGCCATTTGCGCGTTTGGATCTCCTTGTGTACGGGTAATGTATAAATTACTTAGAGGTTATTCAAATCTAACTTAATTCAAAATCAGGTTAAAAGATATGAAACCAAAATTAATTGAATTTTGACAGTTACCCATAAATAACGAATGGGAATGAACCCAAGTTCAGTCCGCAATTGAAGAATTGGAAATTGTAGGGAACATGGAATATACCTTGAAAACTGATTTATCGTCAAAGATTGGATTGTAATAAGTTTGTATGTACAAAGTCAAAAATTATTTTTAAATGGAATTTCAAACTGTCAATAATTATGAAAATATCATAAAAACGTAATAACCTCATTATAATAATAAAACACTTCCTACTGCACGACGATACCATCGCGAACCGTCAAAATGTTTTGTACCAACTTTATCAGCCATCGCACTTCGTAAACTGAGGAAATCGCCAATTGTAAAACAATGCCCAATCTTCCAACATTTGATCCAACGCCCTTGTTCCATCCTGCTCATTCTTAGCAAATTTTACTAAATCATGAGTGAGACTTACTTAAGTTACAATGTTGATGGTTTGAACGGTTTTTATGAAGATTGCTATCTTTAAGTGGTCTACATTGTTTTTGGATTTAGCGGTATTTGATGGAGCATTAATGTTTTAATGTTGCACCTATTCTATGATCGTTAAATACAACATTCGATTTCCTTTTACAAGCTCTTAATACGGTATATATTTTAAACTTTATAGGCAGATATCAGTACTTAGCGTTAAAATGTGTCTATATTAACTCTTAAAATGTTCTTATTAACTGTTTCAAACCTCTTTATGATAATTGGAACAAGCCATTACAATGAAACAGTTTTAAAGCCGCTAAAAGTAATATACAGCCTCTTAATAATCTCTAATGCTCCTGGATTCTGCTCTGCTTGACAACACGTCTCTGCCACATAATAATAATATATAAGTCTAAGCTTAATAGTCTAGACTCGAAAAAGCTCTCACGGCAAGTATGTCGAAGTTCGGGATTTAGAAGAGCTTTTGGCTTTAGCACCCTTGTTTAAACGTGATGAAGGACTGATAGACACAGTGGTGCTTTAGTTTTTTTTAATAGGTATAATATGTCCACACTCCACTGCTATTAGAGTTGCCTAATGCGTGTAGGCGTTTTAAAATTTTCTTTTTTCTATACATATATATTTTACGAAATATTTTACTGCATTTTACCGTCCGATAAATATATTTAAAGTATATTGCTTAAATATTGATTATTTCATTTGTTTTGATAGTGTAAACATTTCAATGTTATTTTTCATGAGGCAGATACGATTACCAACACTTAAACCCAATCGATTGCGAAAAATTCACCCCATTACATGCAAGATTAGAGTAATCAGTAATACTCTAGCACCCTCGTAGGTACTCGTACCTATACGTGATGAAGAGCTGATAAGCCGACAATCGTTTACCACTCAACAGTCAACACCGGAACTAACTTTTTGATTCGATGAAACTCCGCGGCACGCGCGATCCATTGTTGTTAAATATGCACTTTTGCACATCATTTGCACCTGTTAGGCACATGCTAGGACAGGATTTGCGAAGGTACATGTGCTGAAGTGGACCCGAGTGGTTTAGTTTGTGGGTAGCAGCGAAAATTGGCACGATCGGTCGTGCTACAAGTACGATATAGGTAGGTACTGCAGGCATATCCAGACGCAAAACTGCATGGCCACTTTGTGAAAGAATTAATTTATTTTTCCATGCAATTTTGCAGCTTGCTGTACCTAAACTTGGCTGCGCTATTAATCGCATAAAAAGGCGCTTTACACGCTAGGATATTTACTGCAACTCTTAATTTAAGGCTACTGTTTGCTTAAAACGCCACCCGTGACGGACTGCGTGCTACTTGACCACGCGCCGTCCGCAGCGGATAACTGCCACATATCATACGAACGGTTAGTAGATTGCACTAAACACATAAGTACCCCAGCTTTTCTTTGGTAATCAGCTCTATTCTTTACAATAGACGCCGCGACGAGTGACCTTGGTCCGCAATAAGTGGACGTCGCATGTAATCGAGTGAGACAGGAGGCCAATACGAACGTGCACTTTGATATCAAAATGATACCCGAAGAAATGATGACATTTACGGACGGACCGGACGGCGTCTTATTAAGCAGACCGCAGCCTAACAGTATGAAGGAGTCGGCGCAAGCGCACGCTAATAACCATTGTCGTTTTCGGTGCTGTGGGCGTTTTAGGGGCCTTGAATAATATGACCTACTTATACATCGATAATTAAATAACGTATGCAATTACTAAATCTAATTAAGTTATTAGTAGTAACGTTACTCATTCACGCACGGTTTTCCTTGTGATGCGATAAATATTATTATGTTAAGGATATCGCAGCAAGTTAACTGGTACTCAACCTTGATGTGCATCGGTACACGGACTTGTCTATTATTACCTCATATTTTAATAATGCATGATCAGCTGTAGCTAGCCCAGAATCAGTGGTACATATACATATGGGTGAGATCAAGTAATACTTAATACTTATTTAGGTAAACATGAATACCTTCGCTATCTTTGTATTTTGTATTATATAGGTAAATACAAGATAAAGTATGGAAAAAAAAACAAAGTAATAAAGCAGAACGTCTCTATAAGTATTGAAATTTGATATAGCTAAGCATTCATCGAGATCTGAGCACGCTATGAAAACCATATATTACCATAGTTACATAAGTATATAAAACTAAAACTTCTATACATACAAGCAAAATCCATTCTTTTCGTATGAATTCGTAGTTACTGTTTTAAATAATATTTAATATTCGTGGAGTATAGCGTTACCTAATTTAAGTTTTCCGTGAAGACGGATTACACTCAAGAGCAATGAAATATTTTTTTAGGTCTGTTTAGTTGTCAAGCGGACCCCAGGCTCCCATGAGCCGTGGCAAAAATGCCGGGATAACGTGAGGAACAAGAACAGGTCTTTTTAGGGTATACCTTGTACCCTCCCACTATTTTTATTCAATTCAAACTTCTCTTCGAACCCGGTTTGATTGTTACTATAAATAGACGGTTGTTTGTATGCTGTGGGAGCGTTTAGTGCTATAAATAAAGCGATTGTATTTAATCGCTCGTCTTCTATTAGTGCGGCTAAGTGCGTCCGATTATTGCAGTCCTCCAAACAGAACATAACCCGTCCTTAATAACACGGTGCCGTCTCTGCATGTGAACCGCACGCTATCCGACATAACGCAACTGAAGCTGGTTGCGTTATTTACCTATTGGACGAAATTATCCTAAAGTTTGGCTTAGGTCAAAAAACTGCCGATTCTTTTGCCGAACTTTAAACATAGCACTTGCTTTCTACTCGTACTGTTGTTTTCAGGGATTAATTAGTTTGAATTCGCTTACCAGTAGGTACTACCAGGGGTCCATTTCTCGAACGGTATTAGACTAATAATATTAGTCCACGAACTGTCAAGTCGTATGGGTTACCATGGCAACACTAATAATATGAGACTTATACCGTTCGATAAATGGGCCCCATATTAGACTAATACTATTAGTCTACAAACTCTCAAATTGTATGGGTTTCCATGGCAACACACTAAGAATAGTAGCCTAATATGGTTCGAGAAATGGGTCCCAGTTTTCATTAATACCATAAAGAAATGAGTAAGTTTAGATTTCTCACTCCATAGATACATACATAGATAGAATCCCATTTATAATAAGTTTGAAACGAGATTTGCGAAAAAGTATTTATAATAATGATCAAATTTAATAGGTATCAAGTTTTACGAGAGTCTAAAACTTAGATAACAAGTTATATCTCTGCCAGTACTGACATCTTCAAACAATCGTTACTACAGCTATTTATATACCAATATTACCAATGTATTAAACAATTATACCAAACCCATATCCAATAAATCATCATCACTGTCTACTTAAGTAATAAAGACATTCAAATTTAATGACGTCATTCCGTCAATATAAACAAACATCATTGTGATGGAACAATAACACTCGTGTGTTTGCGCATTGTTGACTGTTTGTTGTGCGTAGGCGCAGCTCTGGACGCTATTGAACGGTGAGAGTAGCGAGTGGTTAAGTGTTTACAAGATTGATGTCACGGGTCCGTGTATGTATGACTATGCATCATTAAATCCTCACTCAATGGGATCAAATTATTCAAAAAGGCATTGTTTTTATTGAATTCTGCATTAAGATTAGTTTATGTAGCTAATACTCATCTATTATCTTGTGGATAAATACTATATATTTATAACATTAAATACGGCGAAAATTTCACCATTTTCAAATAAGAACCTTTAATTCTTTGAGAAGTTTCTTACAATAGTCATCTTAATTTTTTAAAAAAATTAAGTTGATGCTAGAGCGTTTAAAACAGTTTTTGATAGACTGCTTAAAACGGAAGGTACTAGAGTCAAACAAAGATAAGTTGGCAGCAATTTCGATAGCCCAGACTTTGCACGGGTTATTTTAAACGTCAAATTTCTATGAAATTATGACGTTTACTTGACACTTGCACCGTCTGGGCTGTCAAAATCGCTGCCAAATTATCTTGGTCTGACACTATAACTATAGTATTTGAAACAAACCAACGTAACGTAAGATACTGTTTGAAACAAAATATAACCCAACTTTATTGGTGTCGCAGCCGGGCTATATCGCACTTCACGTCCGATTATATTGAAAAGGGCTAATTATAATTTAAATCCGTCCGTCTCTTAGACAAAGTGCCAATAAACCTGACAAATTATAATTACAGCATGTTTGTCTGTTTCCGCATGCCGAACGGGCTACATGTCTAAGGCGTTTGGGGTCAAAACTAAGGGCCTGCATCGCATCTAGATAGGCAGTTTAATTAAAGTGATCATGACTAAGTTTATGACCTTTGATTGTCATGTTATTGAGGTATTTATATTATCATAAAATTGCATGTTGATGGTAATTTTACTACACATAAACCTAAATTGATGTAATTGGACCTCGGTCTTATCTGACTGAAAGGGTGACGGAACTGAAAAAAAAGCTTGTTCATTAGATTATAACTAATATTTAACTTCCAGTATTTTTATTGTACTAAGGCATGACCATAAAATTATACTTGTGACATAGTAGGTACTTACTAATTTATTATCATTAGTAGGGAAAACAATCGAATACGATATTTGTAGTATTATAACTGCACTCCAGTCTTGCAAAATAATGCGAACTTCATGTTATTTACCTACGTAATTGTACAACATACATCTTATACATATAACTATAGTTACTAATGTTCGTTTTTTCTCTGTTTGTTTCACAGGCATGGCAAGTAAAATAATTCAGTATATATTCATATTATATATATATATATTAATTTATTCAGTATTGAATATACATTTTCAACATGCTGCGAGCATCATGGGCGCCTTTGCACCGGGGACGGCGGGGAGCGGTTTGTTTGTGTAAATTTTAAGTTTTAATATAATAATATGCAATATAGCATAAAATAAGATTAAATTATCTCGTAAATTACAATATATATAATATTATATTGTATATTAATTAGTGTATTAGGTATTGTTTTAATACTTATATAAGCAGTTTGTCAACATAACGAACAATATCAGGAGTAATAGGTACAGATAATAATATAAATTAATTTTGGTAAACTAGTTAACAATAAAAAATATAATTTGAAAAGCCAAAATTCTGCACTATGGAAAACAACAAACAATTATACAATGATTATAGGTACTTACATCTCAAAGTTATTTTAACTTCATTCAGTCAGAAATTCAGATACTAAATAGTAGGCCTTTTGTAACAGTGAGTGTTAACAGTGATTTTAGTTTTAAGGTAAAGCCTAAGCGTGTCTTACTACTTTTAATGGTACCTGGGATTTTATGACCTAAAACGTGCAAACTATTTGCCGCTTTTGCAAGACGGTGCCTCGGCCAAAATATTAATAATTTTAAGTACCTAGGCCCAATTATGTACCTACCTATTCAAGCTACGTATCTAAGCTACAACTCGAGCTTACCACCTACTTAAGTCAATTTAATAACTAGCAATAATAAGCGCATGAGCATCATACTGAGTCACCTGATTACGTCTTCGTCAAGCATAACTTCATTTAGGTTAGGATGAGTTACAAGTATGCGCCAACCGGTAAGTTTATGCGTATTGCACTGGCACGGTCGGCTATAGGCAATTTACTTGAGATTACATCTTGGATAAATAAGTAACATAAACAGGTAAAACTATAAAGGCTTGTACCTACATAATTATTTTAGAATACGAATAAAGAATTACGAGTAGGTATCAACGGGACAAGTCTGGATAAAAAGTACTTAGGCCTATTATTGGGTTGTTGAACAGATGTAAAGCTTTAACTAGGATACCGCAAAGTTTTTCGGTATAACTTACACATAAATCTCTTCTTCTTTTACAAGTATTTAGTATACGTAAGTAGATAGATATTATGTTAGATATTTCTTATGTCATGTTTCCCATAAGTTAATACATTTTTAGTCATATTTTAAATTAAATATTTTTGTATTTTTTGTTAAATTTTATGTGTCAAAGCGTATAAGAGCGATGTTGCTAGGAATTAACATATCTATGATTATATATATAATAAAAATGTCTATAAAGTAGGTAAAATACAGGTTAAACCAAACAACAATTTATTAGTAGAAATGTCTCGAATTCCCATCAGATTCAACCGATTTAATCGTGTCTGCTGCACGCGTAATATGTAAGCATATCGCTGTAGATGCGCGTGATTCAGTGGCCGTGGTCGTGGGAGCGGCGCGGGCGCAGGCAGCGCCGATTCCAGCCATACCGCGCGCTCCGGCGCCGCAGCACATCCTAGACATAGAATATTAATTGCAATAATTATTTCAACTACTGCTGTATTCAATTGTCGCGATTGACGTATATATTAGAATTCATCAGCGCGTGAAACCAACTACTAGAGACTTAATGAACTAGCGATATTAAGACACAGAAAGCTCTCGAATACTATAAACTTTACTGGTTGCTGATCAGCATATATTTATTTAGGTACTTACAAATAAATACTTACGTGATACTTAAAATGTCGATGTTATTTATTATATTTCAGGTTAGTTACACACACTAATAGACTTTCCTGATTTTTTATTGTTAAATAAATACATGTCGGTAAGGTCAACGTCTGTACGAAGAATACATAGACAGTAAGTAATTTAATATATTTTATTGGCTTTATTGTGTACCATAAAGTTAAAAATATAAAACAAATTGAATTACTTATTAAATTTATGTAGAAAATAGAATACAGGTATACAAATATATTGTAGAAAATAGAATAGATATAAGATATATATCTAAAATATGGATACAAAAGTATACATCGTTTACTAAAAACGATATCGTTTTTTGCTGCAAATCGTGATTGCAAAACTCATGTCTAACAGGTTATTTCAATATGAATTACATTCGATAATTGAGACTATTAACGTTATTAATAATAATTACCTCCTATTTAATTACGTCAACTATTTA
The DNA here is from genome assembly GCF_033807575.1 of Cydia pomonella. Lineage (NCBI taxonomy): Eukaryota > Metazoa > Arthropoda > Insecta > Lepidoptera > Tortricidae > Cydia > Cydia pomonella. Next base: position 11,495,713 of record NC_084704.1, on the reverse strand, counting down.
GAGCAGAATGTATTATGAAACTTGACAACATCAATCACTAGGTTGTCTTCAAAAGCCTCGAGTATCTTAATACAATTTCGACAAAACCATGCGATATACTCGTAGGCCGATTTAGAAAAATCAGCGAATAACTAAAACGCGACACTTTTCTTGATCTCCATAACCTCGATCATTCACTCCTCGATCTCAGTTTTCACCCACCAGGACTTATATTATTTAATCTACGATGAAACAAAGTCAAAGCCGAATTCTTAATCTTTGATATTTATGTATGTATGTGTGTATATACTTTATTGTATGTACATATAAATAAAATTTTAATTATTTCAGTTATTTTGATAGGAGACTAATATATCTGTATAATTTTAGTGAACTAATGAAATTAATTTCATTTACTCAATAATATGTGATGCTGATTGACCAGCACTGCTAGCATGACTTACCGCGACAGGCTCGACAAGAGACAGATCGGCGCGACTTGAGGGCTTGTCGCGGGGTGGCAGCACAACTCACGCGCGAGAGACGCGACAAACTCGAGATCGAATGTCACTGTCACAAAATGATAGAATATCGCGACTTTGAACTAAAATCCGTAGCACAACTGCCATTTTCGAGACAAAATATTCTCTCGTCTTTACGTCAAACCGCGAGTCGAAGTCTACGCGACATTAAGAACGCGACTTGCTCTCGCGGGTGGTTAACTTGTACTTTTTTTGCATAATTCATGAAATAATTCACATTCGTAGGACCGCAAGCCGGTTGGCTACTGGCGGATGCGGACGGCTCCGGTAGGACTCCATCACTTCTGCCTTATGTAATATGTAATAGGCTCCGGCGCGGCCCGATTCCGGCCGGTCGGTACCTACAGTTTTTCTCTTTTATGTAACAGGATCGTGTCAGGCTTAAAATTATGCTTTGATTGAAATCTATCAGTCATCACCTACTAAACCATTCCGTCACTGGCCAACACCAATATTTTGAAAGTGTCGTTAGGCTCATGTCAAGTTACGGTATGGCTGTATATATACGGTCATGTCATCATAAGGTAGAGATCGTGGCCGTGTTCTAGGCGCTTCTCTTCGTGCTTGGCAGGTCTTGAGACGGTCATGGTATGATACGTTGGGCATTATGAAGTGGGCCTAGGGAAGACCTTAATGACGGCTTCAAGGTACCTACTTTATATTTGTTTCATTGCAGGTAAAAATTACAGGAATTTAGGAAAAAAACAATATTTAAATTCAGAGTATATATTATTGCAACTTATATTAAAACCTTCTAGAAGTACACTAAAAAATAGTTTAAGCATCTTCTACATTAACTTAAAATTATTTTCAATTTTTCTTTTTCTTCGACATGCGGCGTAGTACAATCAGATCACCCTGGAAAGAGAACCGGTTTGTTAACAAAACAAGAAATTATTTTGACTAACTATGAAATAAGCTTTTTATCTTCATTTGTCAAATTTAAAATAGCTATACTTATGAAAACACACGTTATTGGCACAAATAAACCTACAACACAAAACAAGTGTTCTGTAAGAGATCTTGGGATTCAAAGGGCTAAAGCGCTCACACATCCTACTTAATTCAGGATCCTAAATCGTAAAAATGTAATCGAATTTAGTATGAGTCTGACTGCAGTAATCAGGAACAAATAATTTAGGATCCTAGGTAGGACGCCAGTCAGGTGTTGCTTGCTTTTACTTTAATGCGATTGCATTACGGGAGATTCGGGAGAAATTGGTAATTCTTACACTCATACGTATCCCGATAATACTTATTTATACCTAATTTAGTAAAAATAAGAAGATACAGTGACTGCGATCATAAGTTAGGTTAGTACTACCTCTTTCTCCTCAGACTTAGGAGCCTTGCTTAGCGCGGAGACAGCCCCGCCTTTGATACCTTCTTGCCTAGTGTTTTCTGACTATCCACTTGAGATCTCGATATCACCTTCCTGTTAACAATAGCTTCCATTGGATGTTTGGGATAATGCAGGACTTATTCTGAAAAAAATTAAAATCTACTTACAATAGGAATATGTGAACCAAACCAATAATCACAATTCTGGGAATTTTAATTTACTATAAGAATATATTATTATAAGTTTAATTAAAAATACATTAATAAGGAATATGAATTTTCATAAATGCTACAAAAGTGAATACCTATATAAAGTTCTATTACTTACATATTTTCCATATATATTCTCGTAATAAAATGTTGACAAAATTTGAAATTTCCTTGACTTTGACAGGAAAACATAACCATCGACAAAAAACTTGATTTTTACCACCGAAGAACGAATGAAATAGCGCAACCCTGTTTCCGATTCAGTGTTGTCACATGTAAATAACAATTATTTTTTCACTTTGATTTCATCGGGGAACACTGACTAGTCGCGCCGCGACTTTGAGTTCTCTACGCGACTGTTGCAGTCGCGAGTGTCAGTTGTGCTACGGAAATCGACAAATTTGACAGCTGCGGGAATGTCGACTCGAGTCGCGGTCCTTCTCGCGGATGTAAGTTATGCTAGACCTGCTGGTGATATTATTTAAAGAAACACGAATCTATATGTAGATCACAATTGTTGCCCTACAAGTTTGAACCAATCACGAATTACATCGCTATATGTAGGTATAGTATCATAGAATTGCGCCGAATTTATTATCATTGAGTTTATTGTAAGCGTCACAAAATTACATTTTGCGTGATGTCTACACAAAAACTTATTTGGACCTAGTTGCAATGTTATTGAAATATAAAATCTAAACGCATCAAAAAGGGGGTCACTGTTATTAATGACAGAACCCACCGAGGTGGACGACGCAGCCAGCGCAGTACGAAGAACAAGTCCCTCGCGGACAGACTTCGCAGTACATAGTTTAGTGACAACAACCTCAAATTACATGGGATCTTTCAATGAGAGCAGCTCAGGGTTGGACATTGTAGAAATCCTTGAGAAAGTGAAATTTTAGCTGTTTTCAGTCCATTAACATTAAGATAAGTCATAGTATTTATAAGTTATCATGCATTTCTTAAGGTACCTACCCACATTATGTTTATAAGTATACTCACTACAAACGGACGAATAAGAAGCTAAGCAGAATCAAACAATACATGAAAACGATATATTTATTAGCAATAATTACGAGGCTTTTGAAATTGGCGTACTTTCATATCTTGTGGTTGCTGAAAAAATAACTTTGGGATGTACTTGACAGGTAACTATAATTACTACATGTAGGTAGTATTTTCTAGTATGGAAGTGGTTCTTTCCTCTTAAATAAAACACGATCTAATAATAGGTACATATTTAAGACTTAAGGAAACAAGTTTTTATTTTGATTTCATTAAAATAACCTTTTTTTTAGATCACTTTTATATGGCAAGTTGGCAACCATTTGGATTTTGGAGGTTGTTTCTAAGATTAGTCGAAACTGAACTGAAAATGCACCGTTCATTTTCATCAATACGAGTAATTACCTATATTCTACATATTTATAAAACTTTAACGTGTAATACTGTCTGATTGGGATCTACTGTAATGTCACATCTAGATGTGGGAACAAAAGTCCTCCGTCTCACGGTAGATTAGCTATGCAAATGCTCCCGCGCACAATGAAGACGTCTCTCGTCGGTGCCGATTTAAGGGCCCTGTATATTTCGTCGGTGCCTACTTAAGGCATCTGCATACTCGCGTTTACAATCTAACAACACTATAATAGTTTGTTATACTAAAAGCCGAATGGTTCGATCACTATTAAATTAACCGATCTAATAAAAACACCGCATTGGATTGTAGGTGGGTACGCTCCTTTACCGTGGCATTGGTTACGCGAATGTTTAACATAAATAGAAGGATAACAATTACACTGTAGATTTGTTTAATTGACCATTATGTGGGATTTTATACCTAATCTATGTTAAATCTCAGGCCATTAATGCAGATGATCTGCAATGAGATAACAACAGTAGGTTTGAATTTATTGAGTCTAGGTATGTGGCAGGTATCTTCTTTAGCGTACAGTAGGTGACATGTTCTAAGATACTGTTGAGTCTAGGAATATAAATTCGGGGGGAACGATTAAATTAACGAAACGAATAATGTAAAAATTGCTTTTGGCAATTTCCCTAAAAATGCATATACTTAATACCTAAATGCCTTAAGGGTCTCAGCGAGTTCGGCTCTCCATACAAACGTAGATACGCTTTCATTTTAAAACGACTAGCTAGATTGCTCTGAAACTTTGTACTTACAATAGGATACGGTATATCTAGGCCTGTAACTGGTTTATGTAACTGGCTTGGCTTTCAGTCTTGCTTACACTTGGCCACTGATTGAATTCCAAGTTATGCTCTCGGGACTGCCTGCCTTATCATTGCGGAGCTTTGCCGTCAGCCTCGCTCGCGCTCACTCTGCGAGTTCGATTGCAAACTCTGATTTCCTGCAGCTCAGTCTTCAACTTCGCATGGGAAGTCATCGAGATTTGATGGCCTGGTCCTTCTGCCCTAGCCGGAGCTCGGCTTTTTGCCTCGCTTCTCGCTTTATAACACATGGGTACTTAGATCAAGACCGAGCTCCATTCTCTTGAAGGAACCTTTGGACTGTCTACAAAGCGCTTCCCTGATACGACCTACCAATTTTTTTATTTAGTACTAAAACTAAAGGCGCCTCGCAACGATTTTCCGCCGGAGCCTCACAGAGGCTAAGGCCGCCCCTGACTGGAGCTATGTAAACTAATTACTTACAGGACTAGATATACCTCATGTCATTATATGTGCAAAGTTTCATTGCCATCGAACACGTAGTTTTAAAATGAGAACGATTCTCCGTTTGTATAGGATCGTGAAATTCGGCCGAGCTTGCCAGGGATTTTAAGATAGACCCAAGCCGCTTGTGTTGTGGGTATTATGGATTATAAAAATAAAATGTTTATAAATATGTTTACAAATGTTACCTACCTCCATCAGAAATGCAAACAACATGAAAGAACAATGGCCGACCTGTTATATTGTAACCAAGTTTAGATGAGATCTGCAATGCCGTCTATTTTTAACGTCTCTTTATAAATTGTGATGACAAGGCCGCATAACCACGACGTGATGACCGCGGGTGGCGACATCATAATTTTCTGTAGCATTATGCGACTGATAATATTTGCGATATAGTATCTACTAGTTTTCTTACTGTATTCTATTATTTTAACTTTTATACCTACCAGTGATGGCGCGTCACAAATATTCGTAGGGAACCCGGAGCTAATTTTGCTTTCCTTTTCTCCATGAACCGATCGTGAAAGTACTCAACGGGCTGAAATTAGACAAGCCGGTGGGAATCGAGTTCTTTGAAGGATCGCCACTGATACCTGCATAATGAACAGCTGAATTAAAGTGTCCATTTACATATTTACAGATACAAGTACTATTTCAAGTCAGTAGTTAATTTTCCTACAAATGTACATATTCACATAAACAATTAACCGTCAAGTAAGCACTAGTCTTTCTATAAGAAACCTCTACTAAAAATTACGAAATTGCGTTTCTAACCGACTTCAAACAAAAGGAGGTTATCAATTTGACCCGTACGTTTTGTTTTGTATTCTCGTACCGCCTACCTGTTGTTACTTCACCGTAGGTAAGTACACCGTAGGTATTGATTACGATTTTCTTCCGGACCATCCGGCAATCCTCAAGCACACTTTTTTTATGCATTTGTGAGTGCAGCGTGTGTATTAGGTCGTCAGTAAAATCGTCAAATTAGAATAGCTTAGTGTTGGGTACTGGTTCCCTATCGGTCACTGGTGCCACTACGTTACTGTGCAATTTTATTGTAGAATCACCGACTATACTATTTTTTATCCAGTTTAGGAAGCCGATTTCTACAGCTGTTCTATTCCATTATGTATTATTATTTCTATGCTATTCTATTTGTGCAGCTACTGCACAGTGTTGCCGTATTAGAAGATCGGTTCCCTACCCTTATGTTCTTGGATAAAAAATAGAAGTGTCGTGTACTGGTTCCCTGTTGGTCACTGGTTGGTCGTTATGTCACCACAATTACGACTTTATTTTTTAGTCAGATTGTATTTAACGGTTGCAGCTCGGACTCGGTACGGATGTGGCACGTTGTAGCATGAGTCACCTTAAACTCTCTAAACTCCATCTGCCTCGAGCTGTCACACGTTTGTATTGTGTAATGAGACAGTTACGCTCAAATATTTCGAGGTTAATGATCCCCAAAAACGGACGAGGCTAATAATTAATTAGATCAATTATCCTAACGGAAGTCTAGAACCTGAACACACAGGTTGTTAATAATTACATCCGCTGACGATAGTTAAGTAGCTGGAAGAATAAAACAGTACATGGGATATTAATTATAAATAAAAGGAAGGATATTATTAGAAAATATATTTATAATAACAGATACTATTGTTGCAATACATTCATACCTGTGTAATGCATGAGCATGAACCTGTCTACCGTAATTGTAACCCCGAAAGACTTAGGCAGGTATGAACCTGTCTACAGTAATTGTAACCCCGAAAGACTTGTGTAACAGCAAGAACAAGTCAGTCAACTTATAAAAAAGAACTTCGTAGTTCCTGATGCCTAAAAAACTAGTATTTATGCAAACGAGGAGTACCCATTCTCTCGCAGATAAGCGAGACAGGCGGTAATTATAAAAATACGCTTCCTGCGATTAAGGGACTGCGCCGGAGTGACAGTCGCACGGTGCGCACTAAACGCTGTAGGTATATCTGTAGCTGTAGTTATGAGACAAATTCTGTTTTAACAATTTGATAACAATATCATTTTAAGTATTCTGACACGACCTTGAATCGTATCATAAGGAATCTCACACGCACCAATACGTGCGGACGAAATGCTTAAGAGGAAATTCTCAGATTTGATAACTATTGGTAAATATCTCCGTCGCGCTGACGGAGGCGACTCCTAAATTGAATGCGATAAGGATACAACTGCAGCTTAGGCGAAATATCCTGTATAAAAATCTTGGAGGAATATTGTCGTTAAATCCTGTGTAACTAATGTTATAGTGTTCGATCGAACTTAAAGATTTGTTTGTTTCGCTATGCCCTCTTGGTTAGTGAAAATTCAAGCTTATAGCTTTATCCATAAAGAAGTAGGAGGGAGGACGAAAATGCAATGAACGTGTTCGAGAAAGGAAGCTACGGCTGTGCTTATTCCGTTTGTTTGCTCGACTTGTTGTAGACATACTATTTGATATTTCGGTTTTGTATCTACGGATGGTAAAATGAAGTACTCGTCACTCGCACCACATTATATCTCAACGTGCATGTCTCACAGCAATTACCATATTAAACCGATTCCTCAGAAGTGTTTTTAGGCTAAACATCGCTTTTGTCCTCCCCGGTCACGTACGGTCTTAGGTCGAAGAACGCGGAATTGCGTAGGTATGTTCTAAGAACGGAATAATTCAGATCTCAGGGAAAAAACTAGCTATTCGAAATCACAATTTATTGTAAGGTATTTTATAATGGAACAAGCCTTGTAAGGAAAACGAACAAGCGACGTGTTGTCAATAAATTACTCAATGATTAGCTGATTGAGCTTAAGATTACCCTGAACGTACATATTTACACTACTAATTAACCCTTCACGTGGCAGATTCTCACAGGGATATACATATATGTCCATTGTCCATTTCAAATTTAATTAAGGCAAAGATAAGACGAACATAGTTTATTTTGCTCGGGGCAAGAAAAACAGTATGAGGATTGTATTGATACAAGTGTTTGTCATGCCCCGGTTATAATCTTACCTTACCTTAATTGACAGAAAGATATAATTACTAGGTTAAGTTATTAAGTTATAATAAATACAGTTCTACAAAAAATTAAAACAAAATCATTAAATAAGCAATTAAGTGACGTTGGGAAAAACAAGTATTTACAAATTAAGTATAAGCTTTTGGCAAAAATTTAATTTTTGGTATATACAAGCTTTTATCGCTGACTGTACTTTTCTTTCCACAGGCAACTTAATAATAGTATTCTCATCGAGACAATTCTAAAACCCCTAAAGACAATTGTGTTGACAGTTGCGTTGTTTTATCACTGATTTCCCATGGCCACCTCCTGTCTCCATCATCAGATAAACTCGATGGTCTCATAATATTACATTGTCACCCGACTTACATATGTACCTATGCAAAATTTAAGCTCAATAGGAAACCCGGAAGTGGGACAAATTTAGCTTCCAAGATTTGACTCACACAAACATATGTAAGTATGTACATACTAACAGGGCAAGTCAAATATAATACTCACTAGTCATACAAGCTATACCTTTTTTTTCTTCACGCAGGGGTAAATACATTTACGTATCTCACCCCCGGGCCAGGGAAGCCCATAGGGGGGGGGGGGGGGGGTATTTGGGACTCTCTCTCCTGCTGCGACTCCCTCTGTTAGTCAGAGGGAGGAGAGGAGAATACCCACTAACATCCCCTGCGTCGATTCTCCGCACTGCCGTTTATGGGGGCCACCATGCATGGGGTCGCAAACGTTCTACCACGACGCCTCCCGGTACAAGCTATACCTAACCTAATAACGGGTAGTCAATAACAACTTAACAACGGGCAGGCAATTACACAATGCAAACAAATGTGACTTCGGCCGGCAAAACGTCCCACTTTATCGCTTGCCATAAAGACGCCTTGACAGGTTATTCATATAAAGAATAAGCAAATCTCGCCCTTATGGCAAGCGACAAAGTGGGACGTTTTGCCGGCTGCGGTCACTATTATTGACTTTAGGGCAGATAAGTGAGCCAACATTTTATGGCTAACCGTCTATGTGTAACCGTGGTCGTACAGGATTTGTGTAATAAAGTCCTATAATGTGTATGTATGTAGAAATATTTAGATTAGTACGTTATTATTTCATAACTAGTGTTCATTTATTAATGTTTATCTGCAATAGATATATATATATATATATATATATATATATAGTCTGAAAGAATTTAGGTTAATGCTTAAAAAATGTTCGATCATCGCTGAATTATCATCTCTTTTACACCATTGGCATTGATTCCTTTGTGTTTTAGCAAGAGCTCGTAGTATATTTCGCCCGTATAAATATTTTCGGATCGTATGTAGATAATTAATATAATCATGACAATGCTTCTGTTCTGGCGACGTGTAATTTGACCCTATGGGAAAGCGAATAACTTCACAAATTAAAACAACAGACCCGCAGTAAAATATTAAATAAATACCGTATATTGTACAATTTGCGGGGTACTTGATTTGTGAAATTGCCTATTAAGATGGTAATAAAATATTGTAATTACAACCTGAGCGACGTTTTCAGGGACACCACGAAGGGAGTAAATGTAGTTTTAAATATAGGACAAAACTCGGAACTCATTTATTCGCCGTTCTCATTGTTAACGAAATACATAAAACAGTGTATTTACTATCTGAAGGCCAAATGTAAATTGAAATATTTTGCTCACGATTAAACATTAAAACAATGGAAGATAACATTTATTCCATTATATTTATATAGATCTCGATTCTACTTAAATTAGTGAACTTGATGAGACTAATTATTACGAGTAATACCTGAAATGTATATTCATTGAGTAGCTAATTACGAATAACTCTTTTATAGTAAATTCATCTTAGGTACATCTCAGTCGAAAAGGAGTAAGAATCAACTTTTTGAGTACTTTGATAGGTTAAAGCTTCCTTATGAAGCCGTATATTGCAATATTAGGCTGAGCTGATCTAAATTCATGATTATATCACTTAAACTGAACATTTAGAGGATTTCTGCTCATTCAAACTGTAAATAGTCAGGTAAGTTCTTGACACTCGCTTGCACGGTTACTGGTGCAATTAATATGTTACTTATATCGAGTCTATAAAACAAAAATTTACCGCTACTTTACTTAAAACGCTCTTAAACAACGGAGAGAGGATTTAAAATCCTTCACCGACGAATCCGAATACGAATTTCAAATTGTGCTCTCTGGTCAGCTTCTTCTTTTAAATACTCAAACCAAATGCAACCATAGCGCTAGGGATATTAAGTTGATTCTTACTGCGGCATGGAAGATTGTAGCAGATGCATCTGTTATTGAAACTTCAACTCTTCTGGAGTTTTATTAGAGTATATATTTGTTTGTACATTGCAGTAGGTTTTAATAATAACCCGTTTGCCGGCGTCGTGGGAACCAAGTCTGATACGCGAGTATAATCGCCTGTCGGAACCCAGACTGCAATAGTCCAATTTTGCAGCCTTTTACTTAGATTGTGTTTGAGAAACCAAACTCGTTCTGTTTTTGGCGCATCGTTCAATTTAATACCTACAGGTCATCTTCAAACAAATTATCTTTTTACTTTCGCAATGTTTCTTAACTGACATTGTCTATAACCAATTTATAGTGACGACCGGTTTGGCCTAGTGGGTAGTGACCCTGCCTACGAAGCTGATGGTCCCGGGTTCAAATCCTGGTAAGGGCATTTATTCGTGTGATGAGCATGGATATTTGTTCCTGAGTCATGGGTGTTTCTATGTATTTAAGTATTTATAAATATTTATATATTATATATATCGTTGTCTAAGTACCCTCAACACAAGCCTTATTGAGCTTACTGTGGGACTTAGTCAATTTGTGTAATAATGTCGTATAATATTTATTTATTTATTTTATTTTATTTATAGTGTAGGTAGGTAAATGACTTGTCCTTGTGTTTGAACGTGATTAAAATTTAACTAATCAAGAATTAAAGTTTCAAGCGTATGTAAATTATATATCATTAACTAGTCCTTTTATACATTACACCAAAACAAAGTTGTTTTTAGACCATACTTATTAATCTTTCCGTAGTCTTAACTCACCAAGAAGAAACCCACATGATTAATGATCCTTTAGTTAGATAAACAAGGAATAAATTTCAATTAGTCTGTAGGCAGACCTACTACGCTTTTTGTGGCAAATTAAACAATAGGCCATCGATTATACACGATAAAGTACGTAGACGGAAGTTGTTTGAGGCCTTGAAGAAGGCCAGAGTTTAAGGATCAATGGGCCGACAGGCCGACAGCCTACGGGGCCTGCGGTATTACAGGCTATTTTTAAAAACCTGTTGTTTGGGTCTGCTCGTACCTCTCTCTTCCGATCAGCATACCATCAAAGTTGTGAAGCAGCTCAACATGGTATAGAAAGTAGTAACATTGTAAATCAATTATTGGCACCAATAAAAACAAATGTTTTAACACAACTGAGAAGAATAACATATATATGTAAAACAAATTATGATAAAATACATATTTGTGAAATAAACTATTCATATAGTAAACTAATGATTTCAAAGCGATCGCAATGTTTATAAGAAAAAGTTTATAAACATGAAACTCTCAATAAGTGCCTACTTGATACACTCGAATAAATTAAAACAAACTTCAAAACTACCTACATAAACACTTACGACTCTAGACGTGTGAGTCGCTGCAATGAAAAAATACGTCGAGACGACTCAATCAAAACCACGTACAAACACACGTTTGTATATAAACAGGTGTTTACTGAGTTTACTGACATTCAAATATTAAATACATCAATAACACTATGGTGCTATAACAAATCCATTTCTGCCCTAAACCGGTAGACAAATCTATCTGGTAAAACAAAGAAATCGCAGTGTAGCGTCCAAGAAGAGCTGGTCGCGTGCATTGGCTGTGTGTAATAGACTCTGCGTTTGCTTGTGTGCGTGTTGCGCAAGAGCTCGAGACGAGACAGGCTGAGTCACCGAAGCTTCTAAGCCCTGAGGGACACTTAGCTCAAGGTTGCTTGGAGTAGTGGGTACTTGGTAACTTATTAATTAATTCATAAAACATGTTCAATCCACTAGCATTGCGGCCGTGTGTGTATATTTGGTCTGACCAAACATGCCAGCGAATTGCAGCCAAAGTCTCCTCTTCTTATCGACAGAAACCTAATCCACTTTTCAGCTTTTTATTTACAATCTGGTGTAATAATACCGGTACAATCTCTTCAGTTTCGCTAATGGAAAAATTTACAAATAACTCATCAGTTGTGATGTGGTAACCCCAAAATTGTTGACGCCAGTTAAGTGTAACACAGCCTTATTAAAGCAGTGTCAAATTTAGAGGCAAAACCCTGCGTCGACCTCGAGAATTAAATAAAAAACAAACACATAGCTCTTTGAACTTTAGGCATTTTTTGCAGACAACCAGTTCGGCCACAAATTAAATTACTTTTAGAGCCTTTGTTCATTTAAATAAAGGTACCTAACACATTTTAAGAGAACATGATACTTGCCGCAAAAAAAAGGATTTTATAATTTATATTTGGACTTTAGTAATTACGACTTTGTGACTTTTCTAGTGCCCTAACTAAGACGGCCTCCAAGAAGCTTTTGATCTTGGCTAGAAATGGAATCATAGGCATCAACAGTTTGTCAAAATTTACTATCTTTTCACTGATACATTTATTATGTTAATTTGATAAATAAATTCTCTTACTTTGTTCACATTAAAAATATCCCTAAAATATAATTACATTGCATTGTCTACAAACTACAAACGACGGCTCATTCGACGAAAACTCTACTCGTAAATTCTATAAATTGTGCAATCTTCAAGGATACTTCGATTTTGACAAATTGCCCAATTTTCATCTAACTGTGGGAAAAAAATTGACGTCAAACAAAGCTTCGAGTGTGGTGACGCAACAATCTATAATTTGTCAAGCTCATTACAAATTATCATTCAGCTTGGATCGTGATGTGAATCAATCATCTTGTTGACTACAAATATAGAATTACTGACAAACTGAAGGTATTGTTTTACACCGGCTTGATATGAGAAGATCGGCAAATAATCAGCTTGTGTAATCTACACCAGAAGCCTGTACTAATAATTAAATAGTTAGAGCAACGATAGAACGGGATTTTATGGACAGAAATTGGTCATTAAAATGTATACATATCTGAAAGTTCCAAGCAAAAAAAGGTATATAAAAATTGGACTGCATATAATTAGTTACCTATGAGTTAAAGATGCACCTAAGATATTTAAATATATAAAGCGTCAGTTTTATTTTTTTGTCGAATTCGACAATAGTGAGCTATATTATAAGCATGAAACATGTTTTAAATGTTTGTTTAATAAACACGTTCAACAACACGAAATTAATGCAAAAATGTGAAATCCGCATTTTTTGTACTTAAAGCTTTTTTGTACTTTTACTTAACGTTTCTACTCGATCAAAACGTTGAAAACTTCTTACTTCGCTGTTGGCAAGTTGGCAGCCCCCCCTTGTTTAGGTTTATTATAATATTTTTACTGTCTCTATATGTTAACGGCACCAAAATTTGGATTATTATTGATATTTCACCGACACCAGCTGTAACATTTGTATTTTGTACCGCTGTATGCGTTACGAATTTAATGTCCTATTCATCCTTTATGTTTTCGATGTACTTATATATAACGAAATATTATTGCTATTGATTTCAATATTATTAATAAATGTAAACAATTTTTTGCTCCATGTATTTTCAAAAATCAATGAAAATCAGACTTAAGCAGCTCTATGGCTCTTGTTTATGGTAAAATATTATAGGGGTGTTTGCTGTTTACATGTATTTTTTTATTTTACTTTTACAAGAAAATTGTAAATAAATTAACTTAAGGCAAAATATAAATAAAGAGAAATATAAATAACTTACTCATTCATAACAGTTCCAAGTGGCTGCAAACAATTTTTACTTTTCTATTAAATAGTTGAGAGTGTGTCTCAACTGTCAATTCAGTCCATCCGTGTCGGCTTAGCGTGTTTGTCAAACTTTGCCTCACACTCGGCAAATATTAATATTGGCACTCAATATGAGTACATAACACGGCTTGTTTGGTTAGAGCGGGTCAATTAGCCGTTCATGTGATAGGTATCACCTGACATAAGTTTTTAATTAGTATAATATGGCTTTTTACTGCAAATTTTCTACACTTGCCGTGAACTCAGAATCTTGAAATTTGGTACGAAGCAACGTCTTATAGCACAGGTAAAGGAAAAATTACGAAAACCGTTAATTTTTGTACGGAACCCTCGGTGCGCGAGTCCGACTCGCACTTGGCCGGTTTTTTTTAATTGATTTTTAAACCACAAAACTGTCCATCACTCTCAATTACAGTATCCAATACGGATATGATGGTCGTATTTGTTTACGTGTCCGCGAGATAATGACAATGTCTGTCTCTTTCAATTGCGTGGTGTTAAAATGGCATTTATTTTATAACGTGGATAAAGCCGTCCATAATAGCCCTTCAGCTTAATATAAAAATCATGCATGTATTATGTAATTTATGTATATCATAGTATTATGATTATGATAAGTGAACATTTCTAATTCAATAGTGCACTATAACCGTAATTAAGCATGCTTTTTATTCAATAGTTCAAATTCCGCGTGTGAGATAAAAAATATACCTAGAACAATACATTAAAGAGAACAGGGATACTATGCAGCTAGAGATCGAAATCAAAGGAAACATACTATAAGTAAATACTAAACTAAACATTAACAGAATGAATTATGAATAGTGTCAAGTGTCAAAGGCGTGAAACTGACAACAGAAAGATCATTTTTTATAGTGGCAATATTGAATCTATTGTTACTTGCTAACAATCTCTCGCAGAATCTCACTTACAAGCAAAGAGAATTTGAAATAGAGGTGGATTGTCAAAGAAAATTTTGTAGCCACAGGAAATTTACTGCCATCTTTCGACACATGATTAAAACTTTTAGAACGCCATTTGACTTTGATTCTTGTTCTTTTGCAGATGTGTTAAAAAATTTTAATACCAAAAAGTGGCGCCGTCTTATAGATCAAAGGCCAAAGGTATGGTAGTATCGTTTCGAGCGATGGCGCCATAACCTTTAGGCAAGATGGCGTCACTTTTTGATATTTAACTAATTTAACACATATCAGTGAAAGAATAAGGATACCTCTATTTCGAATTATCTTTGCTTACAAGAAGCTAGATGCCGCCAGCTCACAGCATGCAAGGCCTGTCATCGTCACTGCCACTCAGCGCTACACAGCGAACAGTATGGACATTTTCACCCACCGTTACAATTCTAAGGATAACTGCAGTACAGTGCCGGATTAACCCTTAAGCAAAATAAGCACTTGCTTAGGGCACCACGTCTAGGGGGGGGCACCAAAATCGGAGGAAAAAAAAACGTGCAGGCTGCATCAGCATCGTAGTGTAGTGGAGTATGTATACAAAACTTTATGATACGTGTGCAAGTACCCATCTAATAACGAAGGGTCGTAAAAGTAAGAGAGTGAGGACACATAAGCACGTCTCCAACGTAGGCCCTTGCTTTGACCTTACGCGGAGGCCCCCAAAGCTCATGGCCAAAAAATCTTACCATGCCCAGCCGATTTTTTCAACGTAGATTACCGATATTGTAGCGATCTCTGCTCTCTTGCGCGCCAGATTTGTCAGCTAGGCAGAGTTGCTGCAGAGCCGCGATCCTACGATCTAATTGTCAAAATAAAGGGCCCCGCGAATTCCAAAAACCCGCATCTTAATTCGTGCTTTCGAGTTAAGCCAAAGGCAGAGTAGTAGGAGAACCGTGATATGTTGATTTTGAAGCCACTATTTTGCAGTTCGGCGTTAGGTCTTATGCGACGCTAGGCTAGTAGGCCTTCTACTTTTTGCAAATGTCGATCTTCTGCCTTATTTTCACTTGCCCATGGGTCCAAATCCAAGCTTTCCTCTCTCGCAGCTGGGCCTTCTGCTTTGCTCACACTTCGCCACTGGTTGTATTGTATGATAAAGCTCCGGATGTCCAGCCATTCCCACCTCGCCATTGGTCAATTCCAAGCTTTGCTTTCTTCCAGCCCGACCTTTGGCGTCATTTGCACGCGCCAATCGAACGCTCCGTGTCAATCTCATGAAAAGCTAAACCTTAGACTTTGCCTTTAAAAACACTGATTTAAACTTTCACGACTTAGGCCAATCAAATTAGATAAACATAGCGTTTTGAGGAATGAATTCCCAGCAAGCTGGAAATCGTTTTAATACTTTCATTTGGTCCTAAATGCGTGTAATCCGAGTTTGCTCCATCCCAGGAGGTGTGCGTACATTTTGATTTCAAAAATGTGTTCAAGAACGACTTGTTGTTATTGCTCAGAGATCCTTAGGAGATATTTTTTTCCTTGGATTGCCAAACCACTCCATATAGAAGGAACCTACCATTAATTACAATGGCCCTACCATAGGTTTGGTGGATCAGACACTGATGACACTGCAGAAGGCGTTTTCAGATTATTAACATGATTTTACCAAAAATAAGGAAATTAAAAACGGCGGCCAATTTTTAACAATTCTGACTATGAATATACATTCAGGTAACTTTCGGATCATGATTAGAACTAAGTAACTTCCCGTCGGACGTACCGTTTTCGATCTACAAGCAAAAAACTAAATCTACTTCCTTGCGTTGTCCCGGCATTTTGCCACGGCTCAGGGGAGCCTGGGGTCCGCTTGACAACTAATCCCAAGATTTAGCGTAGGCACTAGTTTTTAGTAAGCAAAAAACTAAAAAAGAGGAAAAAATTATGCACACCTCTTGGGATGGAGCAAACTCGGATTACACGCATTTATAGGAACAAATTAAGGTATTCAAACAAATTCCAGCTTGATGGGAATTAATTCTTCGAAAAAATCTAATTTGATACATTATTTGTGACACAGTATTATTTAAGAAAACGGGAATTAATCGCGTTCAGTTAAGTTCTAAAATTACCTTCAACATCAAGATGATGATGTTGACTTTACTCAGTCTTCTCCGAGACTATAGGGACAACGACATCCTTGAAAAGTCGGGTCAGAGGTAATTTGAAATCTTACGCGATTAAGTCCCGTTTTCTTAATCAATAATTTGCTATTTAAGACTCTTGTGGCCATCTTGTCAGAGCTTAGCCTCACATGAATAAGCTTAGCAGGAAAGCTCTAAAGGTTGCAAAACCCTGTGCGGAGCATGGCCTACGTCCTACACGTCTTCGCTTACAATTAGACATTGGTTGGCTTGGCTCTACCTCCGGCCTTTTGCGAAGCACGGTCTTTGGATTTGCTTACACTTGACCATTTTTTTATTCCAAAGTCTGCTCTAATTATAATCAAAATACACTGTTCAAAGCTTTCGGGTTACTCTTAGGCAGGTGTATAAGTCATGTTCCGAGTAGGTACCTTGTGAACCAAAGCAGGTTTTAATCGCATAGTAAAGCACACAGTGATAGATATAGGTACTCGTAATTTCGGTCATTTCGTTTAGGCCAGCTATTCAGTCCATTCAGTCATTTCAGCAGTATTCAGTCATTTATTGCCTTCATAGGTACATATTAAGGTGATACATAAGAATATCGCGACTGCAGGAGCATTAACTACTATTGCAACAGTACTGCTGCTGCAGCATTGTCAATTTCCGTGATAAAATGATGTGACGGATTAAAAATTCTATTCTCAGCAGTAATGCGGCAATAAACGTCAGTTAATTCATCAAGAAAATTCCATGTAATCTTGATGAGGGGGCACCACGGTCTAGAAATGCTTAGGGCATCAAAATATCTTAATCCGGCACTGCTGCAGTACTCTACTCCAAAACGTAATACCCTCAAAAACACCTAACTGCCTACAGCTAAGGTTACAATTTAACCGAACAAAATAACTACATACGACATTGAAACGATTCGCAGCAACCGTTACATTTCGAAAAAAAACTTTCGCACAATAAGGTATCAGTCCACATTTTCATTGCAAAATGGAGCTTATTACATGTATTTAAGGTTTACATTTTCCACTTATATGATGCGACTTTGATAATGCGTCGATGTCCTAGCATTTAGTATTCAGTTCAGGAAAGCTCGGTGGGAAACGTCAGGACTGCGCACATTATCAATGATATACGCATCCTCACGACTAACTCGGAGGAGGTGAGTAGGTTTAATTATGCTCATATTGGGAACAGATTAACCACGCCTATCTACTTTTCTAGTTTAAAATCTAAATTTTACTAGGGACGCCACTGAAAACCAGCGTTATGTACTCGTATATGATTTGTCGAGGCATTATTATAGGTATGTTAGACATACATATGTGTTATGTCTTTCTTAAATTAAGTTCTAATTAGTTATTTTTCTTCTCGTCGACTGTTATAGTTGAATTAAGATTTCGTATACCAAACTATAATTGCGTACTTTTTATGTATGGGCTACCAACTTCATTTCGATACGCCGTAGTCAACTATAAAGAATTTGACCAATCTCGTGCCGCCGCGCTCCCATAGAAAATACATAAACGTGCAACTCTCATGAGCATATTCATTCAACGCGCGTTTATGTTTTTTGTACATTTTTGTCTATTGAGATACGTACCAATTATCATTAATTATTTAGGTTTCATAGTAAAAAAAGTATTGTTTTAGATGACTCATAGAAAAAGTATTGTACACTATACAATAGTGATGTAATCAAGCTTTTCAATCTCGTACCTTAATTACTTAGGCAACTCAGCAAACTTCATTGCCTTAACACGGTACTTGACTAAAAAGCTCTATTATATCACGATTGTATAAAATATTAATCTTGTACGTGTAGGTATCCCAAAATAAATACGGATTTTATAGTTTACTTTTATGATTATTAATAAATTCGATTGTGGCAAAGGAGAGCAAATCACTGCACATATTCACCGGCGCTCTCCTTCGCTCTTATCCTTGACCAGCTGTGCTACCCATGGCTACCTGGTATAACCATTTCAAAGCTACCCGTTGATGGGCTAAATTTGCCCGCCTTACCATTATAATAGTGCATTACGAATATTATGATACAAGTGCGAAAAATATGAAATTCGCAACAAGTGCGGATAAATTAAAACACGACCGAAGGGAATGTTTTACATAAACACGAGTTGCGAATCGTTTATTCGCACCGATACATGTGCATGTGTACAACACTTTACGGTACATATGGCCCTTTAAATTTTCGATATAGTTACGTAATGTCTTAATTATCGCACTATTGCGGTAAAGTAGAACCATAATGTACTGTATAAACTGTTAGTTAATCATAGAGAAGTTATTAATTTATTGAAATAGACAATGACTGACATTCCCTCGAAACTAGTCGAAACCTCGATTATCTTGCAAAGAAAATAAACTTAACTAAAATAACTGATGATGATGGATGGTGTTTTATGGACCAGTTAAATCATTGTCAGTATGTATCTCTTACATACTGACAATGACTTAACTGACTACCATAGTATCTCTTACATACACATGTCAAATATAAGTCGTGACATATGTTTCAAGAACGTGCCATTATTGTATTGTTTATTTATCTTTCATGCACACAAAGTAACGGTAACAAAATATAAACGCAAGCGCACTTGAGTTTAATTAAGAGAAGACATTCCTTATAATTTACTCAAACTGTATATTTTTAAAGATCGCCTTAGTACGACAGGGTTGTAAGTTTTGGATGAATATATGAAGTTGCGACCTTGTCGTTGTGCTGTGTGGAGTGGCATCTGTGCGAAGTGAGGCGAAAATTCGCGAGCGCGGGCGCAGCTGCCGGTGCAACATTTGGTACGTGCCGGAGGAAAAAATCTTGACACGTTCGTTGTCTATGGGTTCGGGTGTAATAAGATGGCGGCAGACTTCGGATTGACGTGAGACAAGCATTGAGATCGATTGTACAATTTTTGCTTGAACAGCGACACTCTTAACTCAGACCTTATATTGTTGGTTACAACGTTTGCGAAATGTCCGTTAACAACGTGGGTGATGGTGGTTCATTCTTAGACAGGATGAGCAATCTAAGGGGTTCTATGAGAACATTAAAAAAATATTTGACCTATCTCCTATAATTAGGTACTGTCTATAGTCCCTTACTGCTCCATTTTGTTTAATAATCCTGAAAAGTCCTAATGTGATAATCAAATTATTCTATAGATTATAGTTTTAGGCACTAGAGCCGATTCTTATATGTATTGTTCAACATTATCCGATTACATGTTATATTATTTGAGAGCACACATTAGAGCAGTAAAAACGGATCGCTTTCGTACCTACTTACAGAAAAAGAGATAAAGAGTAATCTGTGCTCTTGGGTGTATTTTACGTATTTATTGGGTTAACAGTTAACACCAATGTTCCACTCAAACTTTACAGAAATAAACTTTATTTTATTCAGCAACGCCACATTTTTTACTCGTACTTTGATACCGATACCGTTATCCTACTACTTTTCTACTTTAGAAGCTGGAACTTAAGAAAACATTCACCTCCTGTCCTTACGAACTCTTTACTGCGGAAGTTGCAGTCCAATTTTAAACTCGACCACTTGAGTCCATCTAATTCCCAACCGGAAGACACAAAGTGACCGAGCCTAGAGCATCTGCCTTACCTGGCAGACGTCTCACAACTGCATATGCCTTTCTTGAGAAAAAAATCTTAATAATGTTACAACAGTTTCTCGAAAAACTGTGTGAAGCACATCTGCTTAAACAAAACTATATCTGCAATCAAAATTGAACTGTATTCCATGTCGCGGAAGTTCTTTTTCCATTAATCAGGTATATGGAACTGTTTTGGCGATGATCTTCGTAAATATTCGGACGCCTTCGTGGATATTCGGGCGCGTGTCGGACGCGTAATTTGGCTCCAGGGCTAAAGATGTCCACTTTCATTTAATTCGATTCGGACCCATATTTATGGTTTTTATTTTAAAACGCGGGCAGCACGTGTTTTGTTATATCTGCTTAAACTCAAGTTTTCCTAAAAAAATACATGTCTTTATGTGTAACTTTAGCGATAAGATATTATAAAACTTCGAATGTCGATTTTTTTAGGAAAAAATGAGTTTTAGCCGATATAACAAAACACGTAATCATTATTTTACAGTACATACGGGGCTACTTTATAGCACTAGTGCGAGAAGTAGCATATTATGTTACTGTGTCGAACATTTAAAGGGCCATATGTTCTGTAAAACGTTGTACGATACATGTGCGAATAGGTAATTCGCAACTCGTGTCGATTTAAAACACTCCCTTCGGTCGTGTTTTAATTTATCGCCACTCGTTTCGAATTTCCTATTTTTCGCACTTGTATCGTAATGTACTATTTTGCTGTTTTCAAACATATACTCAAACCAGCCATTAACTAGCAAGTTGCTTGAGCATCACTTTCTATAGGAGTTAGAAGATTTAGTAACTTTTTAGTACTTTGAAGGCCATTTTCTCCTAACAGGTTGAGTTTGGGCAGCTAAAAAAAATGCGTTCCGTTATTTTAGACTAGTCTATAACATATATCAAAATGAATCAAATCGGAGTCGGACAGTTGGGTACCCTTCCTTGTGAGTTAAAGGTTCTTTTTCTATTAATTTGGGTTATTTATTTTAAACCTGTAAGATGTTTTGTGTTGCTGGAAATAACTTCCCAAGTAACACAGTAGAATATTGAATGAAAAAGTTAATAAGTACTTATAAAATAAATTAGAAACATCGAGACCGATTGCGTAAATTGAGAAAAATAGTGAGCACCTACGTTTTTTAGGGTTCCGTAGCCAATTGGCAAGAAACGGAACCCTTATAGATTCGTCATGTCCGTCTGTCTGTCCGATTATGTCACAGCCACTTTTTAACGAAACTATAAGAGCTATACCGTTCAAACTTGGTAAGTAGATGTATTCTATGAACCGCATTAAGATTTTTACACAAAAATAGAAAAAAAACAATAAATTTTGGGGGCTCCCCATACTTAGAACTGAAACCCAAAAAATCTTTTTTCATCAAACCCATACGTGTGGGGTATCTATGGATAGGTCTTTAAAAATGAAAAAAAAAACTATCAGCGTATTCCTCGTTTCAATTTAAATGTAGTGAACCAATAAAATTGGTCAGAAATATGAATTGTTTTCAATAGCAAAGGGAAATGAAACACAACTTAGTCTATAGTCATTCTATTAAGTCATTTTAAATCATTTATTTATGTGTTCGAAAAACCTCATAATAAGAATTTTATTTTCCGTCTTTATTTTTATTTCGCGTTTGCGAGATTTCTGTCCGTTTAATATAACGATGTAAAGCTATGTCCCTAAATATATAGTGCGAGAAGGATGAATTTTATATAATATTACTCGTACCTCTAAATGCATTAATGCTACCTGTTAAACAGGTATGCATTTGCTGTGCTGTTAGCTACCTAATTCAAAGTTCAAAATTATATTTTAAAAGTCAATAAAACATTTATAGTAACATCATATAGTGACATGAAAAATACATAACAACATTTATAAATACAACAGCCAATACCTGGGTAAACATAACACTATAATAATCTTAAAATAAATAATTACTACAATACAATA
Source organism: Cydia pomonella (assembly GCF_033807575.1). Lineage (NCBI taxonomy): Eukaryota > Metazoa > Arthropoda > Insecta > Lepidoptera > Tortricidae > Cydia > Cydia pomonella. The sequence goes on along the minus strand of NC_084704.1, from coordinate 11,473,246 downwards.
TAATACAGAAAGCGTAAAGTGACTATTACAAAGGATCTCGTCTGAAACAACCAAGTTTCAAGTAAGTATATATGGACAAAAAACCGACCACGTGTCGGACCACGCATAGATGGTTCCGTACCTTCATACAATAAAAAATCATACCAGCAAAATCGACACTTACTACGTTGCAATAACTTTTTGGAAAAAAAAATGGTTCAACCGATAATATTTTCAAATAATCATGGAAACAAAAGGTTAGGGAGATTTTAATATCCAAAAACAAAGAAAAATCATGGAAACTATTTATTAAGTTTTATTTAAAGTTATATTGCGCGCCCGGCTTAACACAGACCAATACAACCTATCCAAAAGTTTTCAATAAATAAAGAAACGCTCTTAGTAACCTATCATCTTTAAAGATCTTCGAATGGTCTCACGCCTGTATTTTGACAGAAAAAAAAAAAACAATTTTAGTTATTTATATAGAGTGCCCTTTATAATTTATACATACATTTAACTTTGACTTCTTAAGTACGAGTACATAACGCCTTACAAAATATGAGTACACCTACATTCCAAATTTAATTTAAATATGTCTTAATTTTTCCATGATATACGGACGGACACGATGAAACTATACCTAAGGGTTCCGTTTTTGCCATCTTGGTTACGGAACTTAGGGTTAAACATTCTAATGGTTTTTGATTTACCATAAAATGCCATTTGTTATTACGCAAGTACGTTTTTTAAATAGTAACATATTTGTATAAAAAAAGAAATTTTCCTTTATGGGCTGCAGAATGACAGCGGCATCATTAAGAATATTTAATTAACAAAAATCACATCTGCCGTAAAAAAAACTGCTACTACTCACAGTTTTATCACCATATCTTTTTTACGTAAAAAACCAAAGGTGGTACGTTTTTTTTTTCGCCAAACATCTTCAAGGTCCTTCTTCGCGCATCTGCCGAGGCATATTTTTAAAACACATCTGCATATACTACTGATAACAAAAAAGTGACCTACAAAACTTAGGAAATCACCTTACTTTTTATGCTTAAAAAATTACGACGACTCAGTAATGTAAACTCAGTTTTAGTAAACTTAAAAATATTCAATATTTATCCCTATTTCATGGTTTTAAAGTCCCCAAGTTCGAGACGTAGGTATTATATTAAGTTGGTAGTCATAAAAAGGTGCCAATTTCCGCTCGGATCTTGCATCCGTTTAGAAATCGGCAGCGAGTGATTAGTGTCGCCTGTTTTTATTGTTTTTTCGCATTTTTTACTATATTTGAAGGTTGTTTATCAATATTTGACAAGCAGCTGGCATTAAAACAATATGTGGAATATTGTTTGCAGATTGTAAAATCTGAGGAATCTTGTTTAAATTTTTGACGACCTTTTTAATGTTTTTTATTTACAAATTTGCAGATGTTTCTTTTTTTTAAGACGACCATACATTTCCTAATCAGGGAATATTTTTCTTAATATTCACCTATTTAACTATCAAAGCAAATTTATAGTTTACCTATATGTAATAAAATAGTCAAAACAATAATAAACGTACCTGTAAAAAATCATATTTCATTAATTTACATAGTCTTTATGGCCGCATCAGGCGCATTCCGATTTCAAAAACATGATCTTGATTTCATGTTAATGTTAGTACATCTTGCTCACACGTATGAAATTATGAATTGGCGCAATCGAAAAAACCAAGAGTAAAAAATACACCTCTTGGTGCTCTATAGATTTTATTTAAAAAAATCACATATATACACTATTGGCGTTATTCATAAACGCGTTACTGGTCGGAATCAGCTATGAATCGTTTGTCTTTATCTTTCATTTTGACGTATGTATTTGTAAGAAAGAGATAAAACATTATTTAACTAAATCAGGCATGAATAAAGGGGTTATTTTTTATTCAACGTCACCGATATACAATCTGCATAGGTATCTGAAATAATACAAAAACAAGTTCCACTGTATTTTTTTCTCTTCTATCTGTATCTTTGTATTCCCGTTTCTGTAGATAATTTAATCCACAAACTTCCCACATTATTTCACACATACCCGGAAGTGAACTGTAGAATGAAACATATTTGTAATTACGGTACAAGTAGCACAGGTGACATTTATTCGTAGTGTTCTCACACAATATGCACCTTTCTTCTACTTGTCGCCAAAAAACCGCGGACCGGCGTACGCGCACCTTGTATCAACCCTTTGGGAGAGTACGGCATGTATGTGGGAAAAGTACTTAAGCTGTAGCGGAATATTTACGATATACCTTCACGTTTAGGATCCCATAACGCCATTATATTAACTACTAAATTGTAAATATAATCTATAGGAGAACTTGTGAATTGTGAATTCCTATAAGAAAAATATCCGAGAAACCGAGAAAATTCAGCACGCCGAAATCTTCCAAGGGGAAAACCTAAAGCTAGTTTTAGAGGTATTAGATTTCATTGAGTTCCCCGTTTTTGAGAATTGTTTTAAGTATGTTATTTTTATGGGTATGAAATATATTCCTCATTTAAGACTCGGTAAATATAGTATATAATTTACACCATTTATTGTAAGGCTTTTATTATATATTCATTTTAAGCAAGTTCTGGAGCATATCAAATTACAAAACAACGTGTGTTATTGTGACCGTAAACGAACTACTATGAAAATACGACGTTTATTGTGGCACTTGCACACTCTGTAACGTCAAAGTCGGTGCAGAGTTAGCTTAAAACACGGTCTACTGCCAGATCAATTTGCCCGCTTGCGCCGATAACTTGACTACGTGTGGGAGTCTGCCGGCAGATGTCTACCCGTTAGGTGCTTTGTGATAAAGATCCTCTCCGCACAGATACCGTATGCGCGCACATCTGTTGCCTTCTTCAGATTGTTTATCCATCCCATCACAAGCATTTATGATCTTAAACCAGGAGGGGCAGGTAATGTAGAACTATATGATTCCACTCATATGAATATCGACCAGTCTGGATTAAACATTGATTGCAAAGGAATTGTTTAGATTCCTAATTCTTAGTAAGTTTGCAGTTAAAAAATAATACTACAGTATTGACTTCAAATGAATATTATGCAGATATTGTCTCAATATCAAATAGGTATTTTTAAGAGATGCCACGAATATTCGGTGTTCGCACCTACCTAAAATGAAAAATTACACAATTAAAATAACCGAAAACCACTATATTTAATATGTATTATTTACTACATTAATTATCATGGGTCTGATTTGATTGTTTCTAATCACATTCACTGGTTCTGAACAAAAATGAAATCTTAATAAACGTTGTGCTTTATTGGCGAACAGTTTCCTTAATTAATGAGACTCAAAAGTTCGCATTTTATGCTGAATATTCGGTGCTTCGGGAGCGTACCACGGGAGAGAGATCGAATATTCTGTATTCGGCCAAATCACTATTCGGCGCATCTCTAAGACTATTTTTCTTTTAGATGAAATGCCGAACCTGAGACATTACCTAAATTTTTTTCTGCCATTAACTGTGACTAAACCTTAAATAAAATCTGATTTGTATCATTAAATTACACGTATAGGTAGATTTGTACACCGTGTGTATGGGAACATAAAGTTTTATCTTTTTACGATTCGATTCATCGCAGCTGTCTTACTTGGGCATATTGTGAGTGAGATTTCTTCCAAACTATATTGAGATTCGATTATACTTCTGATTCGAAATGTTTATTGTAGATATAATTATGTACTTATAAATGCTGTTTTCCATGATGTACCTATATTCGGAAGCCGATTAAGTCTAATGTAAGTAATAACTTTAATCGTATACATTCATTACAATAAAATTAAATAAAACTAACTAAATTAAATAATACTATTATGAAATAAAAACTAGTTAAACCTAAAAATAAAATTAAGTGTAAAAAATAACAAAGGAAAAATAAAAATATACTTACCTACAAAATAATAATAAACCCAATTACATACTTAGAGAACACCCCGTTCAATAAGTCGGCCTGCGGCATGGACCCCATGACACTGGCGGCGCGGCGTTACCTCTCTGTATCGCAAGAGAGATGCGTTGTTGTGTCGACCAGCCGCGCCGACAGTGCCCTCCTGAATGCTTTCATATCGGCTGACCAGGGACCCAAAGCATAGTCCCAGCCGCAAACTCATAGTCGTTGAGTAAGGCTGAGTATTTGCGGCGCTAATGTAAGTAGTCATAAAAAATAAAAAAATTGTAACGCAGGTTCTCATAAAATGTCAAGAAATAGAGGTACAAAGGCGAATGGGTATAAAGTATCGTATAGGGTATAAAGGACCTCTTCCAGCTAACCTTCTTTCTAACTATTGTTAAAGATATTTAATATCGAATAGGTATCAATATCATTCAGAAACACTTAGTGGCGTGTGCTTCCAAAATTAGATCTTTATTGAGATTTAAATAAGCTATCGCATTTTATTCTCGATTTATTTCACGAGACTTCATTTAAAAAACCGGATAAGTCCGAGTCCGACTCGCCCACCGAGGGTTCCGAACTTTTAAGTATTTGTTGTTATAGCGGCAACAAAAATATATCATCTGCGAAAATTTCAACTGTCTAGCTATCACGGTTCATGATACAACCTGGTGACAGACAGACAGACGGACAGTGGAGTCCTAGTAATAGGATCCCGTTTTTACACTTTGGGTACCGAACCCTAATTAACTAATGTAACAACCAACATCTGTATTTCTAATGTTCTTTGTAACCTGTATGTGTAATTGTTATAACCACATTCCTCATGAAATACATTACAAACCTCTCATATCTAAATTGCCTATCGAAATCCGACGACAGATCCTAAGTAAGGCAGTAATTAAAGAAAGGCTCAGTATTTAGGGTTGGTAAATCTACACCTTGGCATCGGCAGGTGATATCTGGGCGTTTATCTTTTTTTCCTTTTTTAATTAAAAGAGTAAAAACATCAAGGCGTCATGTGTCGCGATGCAATCGGCTGACAGTGTGACTCATACGACAAATGCGAGTGCGCCGTAAGTGTTCTAATGTAACATTTTCATGTTACAATAGCTTTCTTGTTCAGTTGTAAATATTGGTCATGTACAATGTAGTTGTGTCGTGTTGATAACCGAGAAAGTAGTTAGGTACTCATACCAGACTCTCTTCTTCTTCTTCCTCGCGTTGTCCCGGCATTTTGTCACGGCTCATGGGAGCCTGGGGTCCGCTTGACAACTAACTATTCGAAAGACTCTATCTACCTATTTTTCAAATAAAGAAATGGTTAATTATTTTCATTAACTATCATAAGTCTTAGTGTAACTACCGTACACTAGCATACATCGATGGTGTAGAATACTGAGCTCTCGTACATATCATGGCCTTAGCAATGTGACCATCAGTAATAATATAACTTTCTGACGAAGTTTCAAAGCAAATCATTCAGCTTTATTCGTTTGTCTTGTAAGTTAACTTAAACTTTGTTGTTAACAAGCGACCTTAAATAAATTATGTTATAAATTAAACTTTAAAACTGTCTACTATATGACCCTCAAGTGCAGTTCTTTCTACCCCAAAAAACGAAGTAAATCCATAGCTGACAATAATAAGATACCAATGATATTTATTTTGTATTATCTATACATTTACGAATATCTTATATAAATTCGCTAAATATGTATCTGAATGTCAACAAAACTCGCACTCTTCTCAAGCGCATAGGCATTATCGAAATCATACGCAGCATGATCACCGCTGTTTGATGACATAAAAGTGCCGGCACCTTCAGGCAATCTTGGTTCGTAAACAATTTCTTATAAGTGCACTTGTCCCGTGAACGCCATATGCAAATGGCACGTGTCATGCCTTAAAACATTTTTACTTATCTGGAAATTAATCAAGTTAATTACTTAAGAGAATTTCGAGGCGTCTGAACTGTTAAAGTTATTTTAGGTATTTGCTGATTTAAAAGTATGCCAGCCTCACTCAGCTTGGCCCCTGCTTGCAGCTCTTTGACATTTGATTTTAGATCTTATCAGGAACGCCACGAAATTGTTTTTCGTGTGCTCTATTTTGATGAGATGAGACGAACGCTCAGTTGAATACGTAAAGTATTCTTTATCAGAAACTATTATATACTTTATATATTTTGCGCGTGCAAGTAATGGCCGAACTCCCGAGGACGTGGTTAAAGAGTTTTTTAATTGAGATAAAATGTGACAAAGCTGAGATTAACGTACGTTATTTCAGGCAGTATGTATGTACAAGTTAAAATATATTGCGGACATAATGGAATTCGGCCATTCTCAGAAAATAAAATTCCAACATAATTAGTCTAATTACATCTATATCATATAAATTTATATAAAAACCAAATAGCTATCAGTATAGTTACTTTATGTAGGTACTTAATTTTTAATTCTTTTAGGTGTCTCAAGTAAAGTACAGCCTACTTGTATGTTAACGGCACCAATCATGGGACATTTTAAGAGAAAATGTGGAGTATTTTCGATACTTCACCGACATGTGTAAAATTTCTACCGCTTTATGCTTTAAAAGTTGAATGTCCAATTCGTTCTTTATGTATTCTATGTATTTAATGAAAGCTTATGAAATTGGTTTCAATATTATTAACCAATTAAAACTATGGTTTTTTGCTCGAGTCATGGGATGTATGGCGCCATTAATTTTAAATTTCACAAATATCAATGAAAAATTAAATTTAAGCAGCTCTTTGGCTCTTATTTATGGTAAAATGTTGCCAGCGATTAAAAACTGATGGTAAATACTTGTTTTACAGGATTTATCTATACCATCCATCCATATCATTACTTTGGACTCGAGCATGCATTGGATGTCAACGAGCTAAAATACATCGTCACGTGATTCCACCTATCGGAGAGTTCCCGCCATCTCAGCGTTTCGAGCATCTGCATACCGATATCGTGGGACCCCTAAGAATATCAAATGATTATCGATATTGCGTCACAATGATCGACCGCTGCACGAAGTGGCCCGAGGCAATACCAGTACGCGACATAACAGCTGAAGTTGTCGCTAAAGTCCTGTACGAGCACTGGATTACGAGATTTGGATGCCCGCTACGCATCACGTCAGATCAAGGTCGTACCTTCGAGTCAAACCTTTTCAACGCTCTCCTGAAGAAGCTTGGGACCACAAGAATACGTACCACTGCCTACCACCCTCAGGCGAATTCTCAAGTGGAGAGGCTACACCGCACTTTGAAAGCCGCTCTTATGGCAAGGGGCGAAAGTTCAAGATGGTCCGAAGAGCTGCCTACAGTTTTATTTGGATTACGAGCCGCATTACGCAGCGATAACAACCTAAGTCCTGCATTGATGACGTATGGATCCCCACTACGCATGCCAGCTGATTTCTTCGTACCTACAAAGTCGACGATTGAAGATGCAGAGTTTGTACGACGTTTGTCAGAGATAATGTCATCACTTGTTCCTGTAACCCGGACGCACGCCACGCAATGGAGACCTTTCGTGCATAAGGACCTTGCGTCGTGCACTCACGTATTCGTGCGTAATGACACCGTGCGACCCCCGCTCACACCACCATATGATGGCCCGTTCGAAGTCCTCAAACGCTACGACAAGTATTTCAAGATACAAATGCCACAACGAACTACTGTCGTCACTATAGAGCGTCTGAAGCCAGCCTACATCTACAATGAAGACGTCACAAGCGACAGCCAGACTCCTGCATCTAGCCCAAACACTCAGACGTATGTGACGAGATCGGGCAGAGTCACGAAACGTATTCGCTTCGCTTGAGAGGGAGTGCTATGGGACATGCGCTCGCATCGACGGCCGGACGCAACTGAGGCGCGCGCAGGCGGCGCGCACGTATTTATGCAGCGGTTGGAGCGAGATGGAAGACAGGGCGTGCTACTCTCGCAAGCGACATTCTCTGCGGTAGTCCTGAATTGCTGTATTTTTTACTACCCACTTCATGCAACCGGCGATTGTGAGCGGGATAGAAGATATGCCATCGCACTCTAGAGAGGTGCGATTTACGTCAAAGGGTAGATTAGATTCTGTAGTTCTAAGATACCTATCTTTCTATTTTTTCGTAGGTTTAGGAATAGTATATAAGACGACGATACATTTCAATAAATGTTCATTATTTAACTGACTATACCGCTGTTTACACTTGACTCCTCCTGCCTGGACCCCCATACCATTACTGGTGCCTGTTCCATTATAGGGGTGTTTACTATATAAGGTACATTTCATTCCTTTTTCCGTGACAATTTCGTAAGGGTCCTATAGCTACTGTTCAGAAAATAACTTTCAAACATCAAATACGGGAAGATAAATTGCTAACAAAATTGAATTACGTTAGTAATTATACTACGATGCCTGCCGTCATTGCCTCGGGTCCAGGTATGGGCACGGACCAGATGTTTAAAAAGTTATAAATCTCTCTTTTGTCTATGGGCATCTTTTTTTAACAATCACTGGACACATGGCAAGGGTTTCGGACAGATGGTGATGGAATATGGCGGCAAAAACATTTATTGAAAGTCATTTCTCTAAAAAGTTACTTGGAAACAATTTGAACTTTGAAGTTCTTCGTAAATTTAGACAATAATCATAGACAGTTACTCGTAACTTATATATTAGTATAGATATCTACTCATATACGTATGTATTACTATTTCTACAGTCAACTATTTGTAATCTAGATACCGTCTAGTCATAACTGAAGGGACATAAGATTACTTATAAAATGCCAAACGAGGGAATTCTTCAAACCGGCCAGTAAAAAATTACACAGTAGTTAAATAGCTAACTTAGAATAGTCAAAATCGAAAACTCGTGCACAATTGTGGCAAACTTAACTAAATTCAAATTCATATTACTCGAGTAGGTAAGTAACTACGAGTACATGAGATTGTTATACCTTGATCAAAGGTGGCCTATGAGGGTGGGGTGGCAAAGCGGGGCAATCGCTCAGGGCCTCGCTAGCAGAGGCCTCGCGCTGAGCCGAGCAGTTTATTTTTATTTTTCACAAGTCACTTAGGACAAAAGACAAGGGCCTCCTCTCCTGAGGTTGATCTTGCAAATTGCTATACATATAAGGGTTTAGAAAGCAATGACATTGGCAGTACTTACGTTACTGGTTAAAAATAAAATCTAATCAACAGAATGTCCCGCCCACATACCATCACAAGATCATTTAGAAAATATAAATGCCCTTTAGATAATCAGTGGGAACGCACGTATCTTAGATTTACTCTATCTGGCTAGCTCGTAAATGTTTCGATGATTAACTGTAAGACACGGTCGGTTATGAGTGGTGTGGGTTACTTTACGGTGATATTAAAGGAGCTGAGCTGAAGGCATATCAGACTCGTTTTAATTATAGCTTGACATATAGTGACTTTTTGATTTGTTGTATTTTTAAATTTTTCTCCGATTTTGATAGGATTTGGGGGATAGTTCCTTATTATGTACGACATAAACGCAAATTCACTGTATGTCCTACAAAATCTTCCACTGAGTTACGGAAAACAAATGAAATATTCCGTAACTCAATGGGAATTTTCATACATTCTATTTTATGCCCAAATTTGGATTTCGTATTTATTTCGACCAGAATAATCAAATCTTTTCAAATTTACCAAGTTATCAAAATCTGTCAAATAAATAAAAAATGTCCCAGTTAATCCTATTTATAGAATTTCTAATGTTCCTATTCGAAATGCATTAAAACAGAACCCTGTAGAGGTAATATACCAATTTCGTGAAATGACGGTCGTGTCATAAGGGATGCAATGTTACGAACTGTGTAATAAAATGTGGAATAGAGTTTCAGAGCCTAAGAACGCGTTTGACCCGGCATGAAAGTCATCATTCATCACCGTGGTTGTCCGCCTGAGAGAGTCCTTCTTTTACAATTGCCCTATAAAAATAATTTAGCATATTCATACCATAATTAAAGAAAGTTTGTTAAATTACAGTATATTATTTATACTACAATTTTTATTAATTTATTAGGTATAAGGGATTAACATGAGATAAGATTGAATCTACTTAAAGTGCGTTACTAGCAATTTGTAAAGTTATGTAGGTACATAACGGTTTTTAACATTGAAATTTTTAAAATTTTTAAAAATAAACTGTCTCACACAAACTTCGTGCATTAAAAAAAAATGAAAAGTTTAAATACGTACTTAACATTTTACCATAATATAGTTTCGGCATGTATAAGGCCGCGATAATTCTCGGCGGCATTTTGCTACAAACCGGTGATCATACGTTTGTTGACTCCTCTCAATGGATGACTCAGGATTCAATTATTTCGCAACATTTGCACGCTTCTCTTTAAATATTCTAATATGAACGTTTTAAGTTAATTATTATGGCTCGAAAGTATTCGCTTATTAAAACGATGGTAAAATAAAAACTGTTGTTTGTTTTTTTTGAGGTATCCTCTATCAGTGTTTTAATCAATTTTTGAAATTAAATTCGAAGTTAACTATTTAAGACAATTAAATTAGTTGTTTTCTAAAAATTAATTCCCAGAAAGCTGGAAATTGTTAGAATGCCTATTACATTTATTTATTTATTACAATGCCTTCATTTGGTTCTATCCTAAATGCATGTAATTAGATTTTTCACAATACCAGTGTGTATAAATTTTAGCATTTTTTTTTGTTTTTTGCTTGTAGCTCGAAAACGGTACGTCCGAGAGGATCCGAAAGGTACCTTAATATGAATTATTCGTAGTCAAAGATACCTGTAGATCTGTGTATAATAAAACATGTTAATGTAATGGTGGGTCATAACATTACTGTGATATGGACTTAAAGTTCAAGTAAGCTTTTAATTTCTGTGATTAGATTACTTGTAATGAATTAATTCATCACATTAATTGAAACTGGAAACAGGTATAACGAGTCAGTCCAATTCAACAGATACGTAAGTAGTGAGCCGGAGACCTACATAATAAATGAAAAGTACATACTTATTCTAGAGAGTCATGGGTTGAATGGGTTGACCGATAAGTAGGTAAGAGAAAATAAATATCTACCTAGGAAATTAAGAGTACAACATCCTTACCGTGATTGATTGGCATTCTAGAAGAAGTTGCTAATCTCTCTTATTAACTGTCTTTAAAAACAGGAGGTTCTCAGTTAGACCCGTATGTTTGTATGTATGTATGTCCGCGATTATGTCGCGTTTGGCTGAACCGATTTTTTATCATCTAGTATCGTAATTTTTTGTAATTTAGCAGATTTTGTCTTTAAAGACTCCTATTTTTTTCTTGCTTGCCACAAAACAATAAGATATATAAGTACGTATTAAAATCCATGGTATAAAAATCACAAATGTTCTCCAAAATCTATATTCGTGACTGTATTGAGCTAAAACTATTTACTATCGTAAAACAAACGGTAACCCAGCTAGGCGATATCGCTCCTCACTCCATTCAGTCCTAAAGAATACCTCCGGCTAGGTCAGGTGAAGGTAGTCCTTGTGGAATTCTGTCCCTTCCCCTGCCGCGATTCGATCTATGCGTACAATACTGTGCTATGTTATTTTTAACCCTACGCAATTGGAGCTATTTAACGCAACCGATTGGCGTGAAAGATATAGGTATACGTATTTAAACTATTCCATTGTATCTGAGTATAAATTATAAAAATGTTTGCTGTCCATTACTGAAAAATACCACAAATAAGTATATAGAAAAAAAAAAAAATATTATTTCAGATAGTAATCCATATTTAGGCTACTCAACAGTTAGAAGTTCAATAAATCTGGCGAATATCTACCACAACTGAACGAAGTTGTAGAGTGATGTGCGAGAAAAGGAACACCAATAGACAATCATGCAGTGATTGGAAAGCATCCGCCATGTTCCGCCACCGCGCATGGGTTTGACGACGACGGATGCCTTGACTCGTATTGCCATGATATTAAAGGTAAGAATAGAATAGAATAGAATTTGTTTTATTCATGAACACAAACAGTAATAGACATACATAAAAGAGAACATAGTGAGAGTAAAGTGTCACGAAATGGCCTCATCTCAGCATGATGCTGGCGACTTCCAGCGCTGATCTTCCGATGAGACCATCGAGTGCGAAATAATCACGGAAGGTAACAGACAAAAGGAAAGAAACATAAAATAAACCGAAATAAATTAGATTTGACGGTTAGATTTGACAACACGATCACACGAACTATAGTCTTGTGTTTAATGTGTTTAATATGACCCAAAACCTACTACCAAAAGAATAAATACTTTCAATTAATTGTAATACTTATGTCTATTGGATGTGGAATATTGTATTTTCAGTGTGGATATATTACTGACTTTCAGGATATCCACAACATCAGACCCTGACGGTTGGGGCACCGCGCTTCCAAATACCAGTCCAGATATAATAAATCGCAAGTATGTACTATCAGGATGACGCAAAGGTCAGACTCGGGAGCCGTAGCTATCGCGCTTGCGCATGCTAACGACCCGCCGCGTCACGATGGTGTCAACGCGGAAGCGGTTTGTGGGTAACAGGGACGCATTTCCATACACCTGTAGGAATCCTAGAGAAACAGCTTACGGTTTATTACGGTCATGAATGTTTGTAACTTAGTAATATAAGCGCAAAGCTCTTTAACACTCTTTTTATTAGATTTCTGCCTATATTACTTAAGTTTTAAGATTTCATGAAAGAGTCCAACCTGTAGCTGCACAAAAAAAATAACGACATTGAAATAATACCTAAATCTACATCTAACTACATATTCGATGATAACACATTCCAGCACCAAATTCATCAATGGTAATACGATTATGAACATTATAATTTTATTTGTGTTGTATTACATTCCGTCAGGCCCCTCTTTCCCACTGGGCGCTCTGGGCACGTGCCCGGGGCCCCCAACCTCCGTTTTTGAATGCTCTAGGGCCCCCTATTCCTGAGTGCCCAAGGCCCCCGCGTGTATAAAGACGGCCTTGCATTCGGTCATAATACATTAGACGAGTAATACATAAACTCGGGATACTCAGCGTCAAATATATAATGTAAGTATACAAGATGCATCAAAATACCATCACCATAAATTATAGAGTCGCGAGAGAGTAAATACCGTTGTAAGCAGGGACAATGTTGTTAAATATTGGCGTGCTTATTTAACCGGTAGTGGCATCGGCGCAAGCGCACGCGGCAGTGACCTATTCTGTTCTATTAAATTATACATATGTGAAGCTGCAGGTAAACTTAATCAAATCTGCTGTCAATTTACATATGTTTTAGAGATTAAAATTGTTAATAAGAAAATACTTAAAGCGAGCAGATTTTACAGTCACAAAACTTCTACTCACTTTATTTCCTTTGTACCTACACCGGTATCACAATTTTTAGCAATGGAAACTACCTAATACCGGACATCGTAGGTTTATGCCAATTTTCATGTTATTTAGCATGTTGTTTTAAAATTCGAGCATAATATAGATTATATGCCGGTGGCTAAGTTTTTGTCACTCCTAACATGTACGAGTACTAATAACTCGACATTGTTCCTAAATCATTTTATATTGATTAGATTATATTGATGTTCAGAATAGCGCCGCAGGTCGGGAGTCGCGGCGCAGGAGTGGCGTGATTGCTCGATCGGCCTTAAAGGTCGCCAGCGGAATGCCTTTACTTTTCGTAACCTGTGGCGGGCTTTCCTGCATGTTCTGGCAAGCACGGGCTGATACCAGACTACGAGACGACAGCGTACTTAACAAGGATTTGGTAAACGTAAACTTTTGATGGGATTAGGTAAAAATTGGTACAGTACAGCCATTTTAGACTGAACTGAATGAATTGCGATTTTCCATAACCTCTAAAGTATAAGAAGAGCAAGCAAGCTGAAGTTATCTTATTTTTATATAATATATTAATGACTCGTAAAACAGCATCACACAAGGGTTTGTAAACAAACTTTAAAAACCCTTTCACAGAAGAGAAAATTATAAAGTATCTCTGGTAAGCTTAATGCCAAAAGCTAACATCCGTAAGTTTTTAAAAATACAAGATCCTATTATAATTAGGTACCTTTTCAAACAACTTACCTTTTTGATGGCGTAAAAAGAAAACAATCGGAGATATTTCGCACATCTGGTGACTGATAAGCTTTAAACCATCTGTTATACATCTGTAATTGAGAAACATTATTTTAACAAGCTACAACAAGTCGGATATTCCTTAGTTTTAATCCTATTTTATTTAATCACCCATCTGTGTTTTACAATAAGTTTGTTTCTGAATTTTTTTTTAAGCACATCCTTTTATTTTATTTTCAACAATAGTTCACAGGTTGGCTAAATAAGAGTAGGAATCTGTTATTTTATCAAATCGTGTACCCTTCTACACTTCGGCTACTTTCCCTGCATTAATGCATCTATCACGAGTTTAAGTACCAAGAAGATGCCAAGTTCCTCTAGTATTAATATCGCGTTTATAAAATGTGCTCTTTTGTCTTTGAATTCCAGAAATTTTCGTTTTGGAAATGGTAATATAATGCAGGTAATGTGGGTATAAGGTAAAGAAGGATCTTAGGATTTAACCCAATGTGGGAAATATGACGCATTTGGGAACTGAAATCTTTTATTCATTATGTATTTACGGCAGAAGTATCATGATCGGTCTCCTATGTGCAGTAGGGCTAAGATGGTCGGCTCTTTATCATTTATCACCATGTCTGTCACGTTCTAACAAGTATGGAAGTGCGAAAGTGACGCATGGCATGACAGGTGATATAAATGCGACCATAATACCGCTGCAGGTGTAACATCAGAGGGCCTAGCCAAGATGTCAATCGTACATCGACAAACGCCAAACGAATGTAAAAAATGTATCGGGATGACATACTAAGAAAAGTCGCGTGACTATTTGATCTATTTACATACATAATTTAAGTGTGATTAGCGTTTTCTATTGACGAGTGTCATTTTGGCTAGGCCCCCAGGTAAATGGCGCTCTTTTGTGATTTTCTTATCTTAAAAGAATATTCAAACCGATACCGAAAAGATTGCGAAGGGCGAACGAATTGGAAAATGGAAACAAATAGTATTTAAACTAAATAACTTTTTAACAGGGGGTCGATCGGAACACATGGAGGCATCACGACTCGCGATTTGCTGAGTCACCCGTCTCTCACGGAGCCTGGGAAGCTGTGAATCATCCCGGAACATGTTTCTACTTGAACGATGACACAAATAACTTCATTTCGTCATCAGTTGAACCAATAGTTTACTAGATAAAGGTTAAGATAGTATAAGAACGGGCGTATGTATAATGTATAAGGTATAATATACATACCATTGAATAAATAAAAGCAAGAAATGCTAATGGACTTAGTTCTGGATTACAAGTAGAGGTAATTGGCAGTAAAGTAGGTATATAAGGAGAAACAAAACGGAAAAGTGCGAGTCGGACTCTGGGGTTATGTACAAATGTAACTTATATTCAATTCAATTCAATTCAAATATACTTTATTCATGTAGGCCTAGCAACAAGCACTTATGAATAGTAAGACAGCAATTTATTGATGTTGTAAATATTATTCCATATATAATACTAATGAATATAATTCATAGATCAAATTTAATACTAAAAGTTTCACAAAATACAGTCATACAAAAAAAAAAAATGTATAAAAAATACTAGTCTAGATTGTTTCTAGAATAAATTCTAAATGTCAAACAAATATAATAAAAACAACAAAGGAAATACATGCATTGGAATATCCATTTCATCATCATTATTCAAGTATAATAAATAATTAATAATTTCGAATCACAATTAATCCCACGTTGTTTTATCATTCATGTAGTCTTGTGTGGTATAATAAGCTTTAGAAATAAGTTTACGCTTTACATGATTCTTAAATTTATTAATTGGTAACTCAGTAATACGGTTTGGAAGTTTATTATAAAATCTCACACAATTACCCATGAATGATTTTTTAATTTTATGGAGCCGAGTGAAGGGCACGGCGAGCTTATGTTTATTTCTAGTATTAATATTATGAATGTCACAATTTTTCTTAAAATCGGCAATATTTTTATGCACATACAGAATATTCTCATAAATGTATTGACAGTGCACTGTCATGATGTCAATTTCCTTAAATTTACCTCTCAGTGAGTCTCTATGGTTCATTTTATATATTGCTCGAATAGCCCTCTTCTGCAGAACAAAAATGGTATTTATCTCTGAAGCACCACCCCACAGTAAAATACCATATGACATAATGCTATGGAAGTAACTAAAATATACTAATCGAGCTGTTTTGACATCAGTTAACTGACGGATTTTGCTTACTGCAAAAGCTGCAGAACTCAGTCTATTCGAAAGAGTAGCAATATGGGGACCCCACTGGAGTTTAGAATCTAAAGTTATACCAAGAAAAACTGTACTATCAACTAATTCCAATTCCTCATCCTTCACAATGACACTTGTTTGTACATGCCTTACATTACTAGTGACAAACTTAATACATTTAGTCTTATTCTCATTTAACAATAAATTATTAACATTGAACCAATTTACTACTTTAGAAATAGCATCGTTTACATCATTGTAAGCTTGTTGCTGTCGTTTGACTTTGAAAATAAGTGAAGTGTCGTCTGCAAACAATACTATATCATGGTGGGTCTTTACAAGGAATGGCAAGTCATTTATGTAGATAAGGAACAGGAAAGGTCCCAATATTGACCCCTGTGGTACACCCATAGAGACCAATGACCCCGGTGATCGCTGTCCATTCACATCGACCCTTTGTATTCTACCATTTAAGTAGGACTTAAGTAAATCCAGTGCCGCTCCTCTAACTCCATAATAGTGTAGTTTCCTGATTAATGTTTCATGACAAACGCAGTCGAAGGCCTTAGACAAATCACAGAAGATACCTATAGCATCTCGTGACTCCTCCCAGGCATCGAAGATATGCTTAATTAGCTCAACACCAGCATCGGTTGTCGAGCGACCCCGTGTAAAACCAAACTGCTTATTATGCATTAAATTATTGACGTTAAAATGTCGTACTAATTGAGAAAGAATTAATTTTTCAAAAATCTTACTGAACGTTGGTAGCACAGATATCGGTCTAAAGTTAGTGGGGTCAGAGTTGCTACCCGATTTAAATAAAGGAGTTATTTTACTATGTTTCATTAAATCAGGAAACTCGCCGCAATCAACACTGTTGTTAAATATAATTACTAAGTCAGGCGCTATAATTTCCACTAAGGATTTGACAGCATGGACAGAGACTCCCCAGAGGTCATTCGTTTTTTTGACATTAACCGAATTAAACGCCTTTACTACATCGGAGGTACAAACACGTTCAAAATGAAAATCTCCACAACACTCTGGAGCGTTATCTTTTAATAGAGTAACAGCAGATGAGGGTGATGAATTTAAATCCTTAGTTGTGAAAACTGGTACGTCAGTGAAAAAATTTTCAAATTCTGTAGCTACTTCTAAATTGGAATCTATAATTTTGTTATCAATATTTAGTTTAAAATCATTCACTGTGTGTTTCGAGCGACCAGTCTCCACATTGATTACTTTCCAGGTTGCTTTAATAATGTTGGGACTATTTTTTATTCTTTGACTTAGATAATTTCGCTTAGCTATATGACAATCTATTTTAAACTTTTTCGAATATTGCTTGACATGTTCTTTAAATTCATCACTCGTGTTAAACCGCCGTTCCTCATACAAGGCATACAGTGCACGTCTTCGTTGATGTAAGTCCGCAGTAGCCCACTCACTAAAAACTGATGCACCACTAACTACGACCGATTTTGAAGTAAATATCGCATTATAATGATCCATAAAAGTGTGAAAGAATGAATTATACATACTATTTGGACCCATATCGGAAGACAAAAAGGGTAGCGCCTGAACTAGACTTTGCTTCATTCTTTCTACGCGGTCCGAGGTTACTGGTACAAAAGTTATTTGTTTTCTCAAAGTATTTTTCCTTAATGTCTCAAATACCATTAATTGACCTAAGTGGTCTGATTCTAAATTACTGATAACTTTTTTAGTAATAGGAACAATATCAGTGAAAATATTATCTATACAGGTTGCACTAGTAGCAGTCACTCTAGTAGGCTCCATAAACATGTGGTTGAGATTACCAGATTTGAATAGATTCAACAATCTACAAGACATTGTTGAATTTTCCAAAATATTTACATTAAAGTCGCCGCATATAAATAATTTCTTACTAGAAGATGATATTTTAAGTAGCACAGAATCCATTACACTTTCAAATATTTCAAAATTACTTAATGGCGGCCTATACACACAGACAACAATAAATTGCTCCAATTCTACTGCACTTAGTTCTATAGTCCGTTCAACAGACATGGATACAATATCCTTACGTTCCTTAAATTTTAACTGACTATTTAATATAATTAACGACCCACCATGTATGGAACTAATTCTGGTGAACGAACTTCCCACCTGATGATTATTAAATTGAGGCATTAATTCATTATTTGTTAACCAATGTTCAGTAATACATAAAATATCAACATAAAAATCGTTCATAAAAAGTTCAATCTGTAAATCTTTTCCTCTAATACATTGAATGTTTTGATGCACCAGGTGGATATACTTTCCATGTTTACAGTATTTTTCATTATATTTATTTAAAACTAAATTGCCAGAGACAGAATCTTTTGTCTTAACAGCTAGTTTAAATCATTGGTTATGACTGGAACCAATTCCAAGCTCACACTGGGCTGCTCAATAGGAGCAGAGTTGTCTGCCAAATTCTTGGCAGAAATGTCAAGTAAATAGGATAGCGATAAAGCTATTTGTCTCTTGTAATAATTTGAAAGGTAACACTTACCTTTAGTCAAAAACACCATAGGCATATGGTATTTACTAACAGATTTGTTAGTGTCAATTATGATAAACTTACTACTATATGTACAAAGATTATATAGAGATATATTCAACTTATGTCTAATGTTATTTTCTGCCTCTGACATTTGCTCACAATAGGGGAATGTGAAAATAATAATTTCATGCACTGCAAGTGAATTTAACTGTTCAAAGTATTTAAGTAAATTATTTTTGTTCACATTTCCCCTATTACCCATAAGAATTAGCAGTGTTGTCTTAGAATTAATATTACTGTCATTTAAAATTTGTTTTAAGATATTTTCAAAGCTACTGTGAGGCAGACAATTGCTGATTGTACTATATGTATATATTTCAGGGGTTATGTACAAATGTAACTTATATTTTATTTTTTACTTTATAGTTTTCCTAAAAGGAATCCTAAAAATATAGAATTGTGGTAAAAAAGTTTCCGTCTAAGCTAGAAAATCAAACATACTACAGGAAAACATCTTCTTTGAGTCGGATGAGTTTTTCGGTGAAAATAAGTTATTTGGAGAAGGGTAATTTAGTATGTGTAGCGTATGGAAAATAACAGATGGTAGTGAGTAGATACATTTGCAATAAATACTGTTTATTGTACGTCTTTATGTAGATAATTAAACACTTACTGAATTTCTCTTCTATTAACACTTACTTGTCCAGAAGTAATAAGTAAAATTAGCAGTTAATAGAGAAATTTAGCGCGTGTCACTTGTCGCTAAGAGCCAGTGCGACCCCCGACCCGCGCGGCCGCTTTCCAAAGAAGATGGCTACTCGGGCTCACTAGTTAGTGTGGCATTCCAGCGCGGTGCCATTCGGCACGGACTCGGCGGTAAGCTAGAAACTCTTGGATAACCCCAGCTAGTCCAACAAGGGCATGTGGTTCCACACGTAAAAAAAAATCATGGTTGACTCCTCATATTTATTTCAAACCTTGCACGCTTAAAATTTAAACCGCTTGGTGTTCAACTGAGGTAAAATTATATAAGATTAGTCAGAGCTAGTTCACTCATGGGACGGGGATAGAGTCCTTTCACCTTGACCGCTCTTTTCTTAGTGAGGAAAGGGAAAGTGTGGTCACGTTGGAAGGACTCTTCTAACTTATTGGCAATAAAAACTCATTCGCAAAAAGTGGAATGTTGACAGGAGCTTGTGTCTGAACATCTTATTTGAAATCTTGGAGAGTTAGCGATGGAAACGTCATCTCTTTAATTTTCTATCAGCCTTAGCTACTGCTAATGTCAATATTTTGCGCTATACAACTTGAAAAACGACTATTAAGGCTAGTTCGGACTACATTAATAATTTAGTCGACTGGTGACTATTTGTGACTGCATCTCTAAAGGGTCTATGCTGCTTATGGAGCATAAGAACCCTTTAGGCATGCGAAGTCATAAATACTCGCCACTTTACTAAATTCCTAACGAAGTCCGAACTAGCCTTAAGGGTCAGAGTGGCCTTCTATCCTATTTAATTCCAGGGGAACTGGATTGTCTTATCCATCGATTGTAACTTCACGTCAGTAAGTGAATAGCTATAATGATTCGTCCCACCCGCGAGCACTGGGTCGCAAGCGCAAGCCTCAGAGGTCGCACATACACACACACACATAAAACGGCACACACAGCCAATGGTGATCTTAACATTGAGACAGGATGTGCTGTGTTTACGTTACATGTATTGACATCGAAGTGTTTAATAACTGGGGGCTTGGTAAGGAAAAGCTGATGATAGGTTTATCCGTTTTGAAGTTCACTTGTTGAATGTATTTCTGTATAAAAATATGTGGAAATATTCAAATTGGTACCTATCCGTTTATTGGTCTGTTTCAATGATAGTATCATCGTATTCTATGTACAGTTTGGAGAAAATGTATGTAGGTAGCTAAGAATAGTTGATAGTGTTTATATGGAAATAGGTATTTTTTTTAATCTACTTATTATTATTTGTATCTTTTTGGATTTCATGGGGCCATAAATCCCGGTCTTTTGATAGGCTTGCGTGGGGATATAGATCCAACACATAGAGGCCCCTTGGAGAGCTTTAATGTCATATAGAACGCCTGCTGGAACCCGTTCACAGGCGCGACAATAGACACCCATGAACCGGTCGCAGCAGGCATTATAGTTATATTATAGTTATTATTATACTATTTAATAACTATATAGCATCTATTGAGAAAAGCAAAATGGAACCAAGAGAAAATGTTCATGAAACGATCTCCATTTAATAAAGCACAAGCTGTGATAAAATTCAAAGCAGCCAAGAAAGCTCACTGTAGGCAGGAACGTAATAAATTACATGTAGTCTGACACGTATTTGCCAAATCAACACTTGACTCGTAGCTATATGTAAATGTTGACCCTCCATATAAATTTGAGTCCGGTATAAATAATGAAGTAATTGCATGCAAATTTAGTGCCTTATTTGGAATAGGATCTAACTGGAGCGCCAGCGGCTCTCAAATGGCAAGGGATGACCCCGATACATTACGTTAATGTGCTTACTCTGCAGGATGTAGGTAAATATGAAATGAAGACTACATTACTAACATTATTAATTGGTATTTGTTTTCAATGTCAACATTTTCGGATCCCTTTGTTTGACATAATTATTGAAAGTCATAATGTTATGATTAGTCATAATTCTGAAACCGTTTTCTCAGGATTTTCCTAAGGCTATCCTATAGATAGGTTAAGTTAGGTTAGGTTTGTTTTATGCCAATATCCTGAATAGTTACGCGTTTCTGGGGAAAAGCAAATTATGACTAACGAAAATGCGGACAAACAATACATCACTTAAAACTTTATGGGAAAAAATAGATTCTCAAAAAAATTGGTAAAATGTTGGTGCAGTTTCCTATCGGACTTTAAAGTCGGAATTATATAAGTAAATAAGGCGAAATTTTTATACAGACTGTTTATTTAGTCACCTACAATAATTTACGGGGTGATTTTTTTTTCGCGTTTTCGCCGTTGGTCCTGTAGTAAAAATTGCTCACTATGACTAGCAATAGGTAAAGTATAGATGTAACTGTTGAAACATTGTTGTTTTAAATGATTGCCCGAGTCCATTTCTGTAATTAGTCCATGAAGCAACGCTGTTTCGTGATAGTCTACAAAAACGGAACACAGTCAAATCTTAAACATTGTATCTGTACAATTTTAACCACTATTCCCCAGATATACGTACTAAAACGTACCTACAATATTACTTGTATTCTTTCTTACATATATACGACCTTTTTGGTTCGACACGGTCAGACATGTAGCGCACGCGCCATCGCTAGCACGCATGCGCGAATAATGCTACTAATTGGACTTAACGAACGGCCGATTCGATAAGGACAAACCGAGGAGAAATTCGACCGACCACACAGATTGAAAAACTGCTTTTAAGTAGTCTGAAAACAGGGATTATGTTCGTAAATTTCGTAATAATTACTTTTTTTGTTGTGTAACACGGGACTTAATCGTGTATGAAGAAAAACTAGACAATTACCTCTGATGTTTCGAGCGAGACATTGCACTCCTAGTCTTGGAGAAAAACCGTGTAAACTTAACATCAACCAGATGTGGATGAGCACGAGTTTTTGGACTACCCTCACTTATTTTTTTTATGAACTTGATAGTCTTCGGGTTGTCGTCGCTCGGTTCGGGTTCGTTAGCACCTGCACTTACTATAATGACTGGATAGTATGCGAACGAAATCCTAAAACCATTACTTGCGTTAATTCGCCATTTATTTAGTGCGTTGTAAAAACATTCTACGATAAAATTCCGTGTCACTGATTTATGATATATTTTTGCGTTATGAGGTGCGGTGCGTCACTCACTTAGGAACAGCGTTTAATTAAGACGGCCAACAAATAGTAAACAACCCTTTATGGCTAAACTGTATTAAGGAGGGAATCCAACTAATCGCTTTATCGCTAATGTTGAAGGGACTGATCATTTAAGTGCTCATTTAGTGACAATTAATAGTTCACCTGTTCTACAACTGTGACAAGGCTCGGCGTTCATTATTAACAACTGTGACAGATTTCGATTAATTAAAAGCACCTGTTTAGATATACATGTAACTTTATAAGTGTGCGTAGTCCTATTTTACTTGATCTTATTAATCAACGCCTAAAATTAATCTTGTAATATGTGAGTGACTCGAATTACTGAATGTATTTGTAATACGGGCTGGTTTCCACAACTCTACTGTTAGCGCGTGAGGTATTGCTGTAGGTAGGTTACTTATACGTACGGCACTCCCGTACTTTTTACTAAGATGAATACTTATATAATGTCTGATCTAATATTTTCCCTTACATCCATCTTTTTGTATAGTATAAAATAAAATGAATAAAGTTTTACCTATATCCAAATTTAAAGATATAATGGTATTGCCCAATATAAAAGTCTAGCCGTCATTGTTCATAAAATATATTTGTACAAAATTTTAACAATATTCTTTTGGCTTTTCTTGAAAAATTGGAATAAAAATTGCAATTTTTTTTATAATCAGGCTTAGTCTGATGTATTTAGGTATATCAAACAAAACGTCATTTTATCTATTTGATTCTAGAGTGAAAATGCTTACTTGTGCCTATACTTGTTAAATAAAGATGACTTATATGTGTAACGTTACTTGTTGTTGTCTGGTTTCAGGTAGGTAATAAAATGCTAGTAAGTTGTCATTCCTATCCTTTAGAATACTTTATTAGGTAGAGGTAGATCTTCAAGATAAGCTAAAAATGATCGCTTGCATTCCGAATTATGCAGTTATATGACCATGCAGATGCTCGCATACTTATAATTATTATGAGTAAGTTTACATACACATGCGTACAACTGTACTACGCAATACGCATGTTTTAAATGAAATTAACATTTATTTCAGAATTAAATTTCCATATTATATTATAACTTATTACCTAATATACTAAACCTATTAGTTTTACATTTTTATTTCAGTATTAGCGCTAGAATATATTAGGTAAATGCATGGCTGGCCACACACAAACTGAGCAATTAGCACAGCAAGCGTATGTTTGTTTGTTTTGCGTTTAGCAAACTAAATGTCAACCGTTACGAATAGTGCTACCTCACGCATGTCAAAGTACTTACGACTTTGGCACAAAGTTCAAATTTGTCTGACAAGTGAAAAAGGATTAATGAGACAATTATACACATCTACGGCTTAAAAGGTAATATTCAATTAAACACAAACAATACACATGTAAAATGTTTCTAATGTAGCCTTGTAAGATAACGAGCAGATGATAGTTGCGCTAGAAATAGGTTGGTAGGTGGGTCAAAATTCTTTTCATTGTCTAGTTTTTTGTCCCTAAAATATGTGACTGGTCGAATAAGTTGCCACTTTACCAGTCATATAAATGTGACAGTTTCTTATAGAGATTCTATGATAAACTAGCATTACCTAGTTTGCGTCTGGTAATGCGCCATCTATCAGGAAATTGGGACAACAAAACTAAACAATTTTTTGTATGAGATGAAATTTTGTTCTTCATTTTTCTCATGTAAAATATAATCTACAGCTAGAAAGACAAGCAATAGCACTCGACTTGTTTATTTATTTGATAGAAGACATAGAAGCGTGATGTAGTGTAGATACCTATTTAACATCGGTCTACTGATTGCTACTCTGAAATGTGCCTGGGCCGGACATGTATGTGTGGAGGTGAGGGGAGTTGGATCAAGCGTGTCCTAGCATGCAGGCCTCGTTCTAAAATACGGGATCACAGACCTCCGACCAGCGCTATAACCGCGAAAATCGAAGTTCGTCAATTGCGGGCATTTTTCTCTGTCACTCTAATTACGTCTTAGTAAGAGTAAAAGAGAAAGATCCCCGCAAGTTGCGAATATCGGTTTTCGCGGTAGGCCCCCAGATGGGAGGACAATTTTAAAAAGATAGCTGGCCCGCTCTGGAGGAGTGAAGCAGCAAAAAGGAAAAAAATGGAGAGGCGCAGGTATACCCAACAGTGGGCGCATAGTACATACTTGCTGAAGAATCAACATTTATGAGATTTTCCTACGGAGCTACAAAATTAAGCATATTCAGTGTAAGTAGGTATATAGATAGATATGTTGCGTAATTGCTTTGAAAGCAAATACTTCGCGCTTTCCCGAGCGTATATTTGCTAGCATATAAATTTAACTGAGAATGCGAGGCTATCGAAAATCCGTTCCGAGCCGTTCCAATCGCTGTATTGCATCGAACATAATAGATTAGCTACATATAGTATGCGGTGTTCAGCTCATTCGGACACGCTAATATGTTACTGGACACAAAGCACTAGAGCTATCTGAGACCTGAATCTCAAAGGATTTAAATATAGTTTCACAATATCGTTGAAACTAGCTGGCTAAGGTTCGCCATCGGAGCGTCCACCGACACACGTTGAGAACTCGCTAAAGATTTGCCTCAAAATCACCTGTTGTCAGTATCGCCACCTGTTCGCTACAATCACATCTGACCCCATCGGCTAATGGAAATTGAACTCTGAGACGTTCCGTGTACAATAAAGAATGGAACTTTACTTTAAGTTTCTATTTTTTTTTTCGAAAAATGCCGTGAGGTATACAAACGAAAAAAGCTTTCCTTAAAAAATATTAAAGGAAACGATTTATTGACGAAGTTATTTAGAATTTATAAATTCATTTTGAATTCATAAACGTCGAAATTGAAGATATAAGATATTAACATGCTATATATTTCTTATTATTTGACGACCGGTCTAGCCTAGTGGGTAGTGACCCTGTTTATGAAGCCCATAGTCCCGAGTTCGAATCCCGGTAAAGGCATTTATTTGTGTGATGAACACAGATATATGTTCTTGAGTCATGGGTATTTTATATGTATCTAAGTATGTATTTATCTATCTAAGTATGTATATCGTCGCCTAGTACCCATAGTACAATATTTTCTAAGTTGGGGGCTAAGTCGATCTGTGTTAAATTGTCCCCAAATATTTATTTATTTATAGTCAGCGTCTTACGAAAATTGGGGGCAGACTGTAAGATTTATGGAAAAAGGAGTTCTCCGCGAAAAAACTGCTTATAAAAACTAATGTTCAACATTCATTGTCACCTATGACCATTCGTTCGTGTAGTAGAAGTTTGTTAGCTATGACAAAATCTAGCTAGGCCTTGTCCGTATAAGGGTGGCCGCTTTCTTCCTACGACTGGTTGCGCATGCGCATCCTTACCTTTAGCCGCTTTCACTCACATCTTGGATCACTTCTCTTGGTATGTTTCAATTCATTATAATTACTTATAAGTATCTGCTAAAAACATTTCTTAAAACATTTTTTAGTTTTTTAGGTATATTACAATCTAGTAAATAAGATGTGGCATTTCATATACACATATGTCTATTATTCCTCGCACCTAATCCAGATTAACGGTCTAGTGTTAAAAGAAAACGGAAAAATAAAATAAAAATTGAACTATGCACAGTGTTTAAAACAGTAGAAGATACCATGACAACATTGACATCAAATACGAAAATGCAATCAACCAATTACTTACGATAAGTTGTCATAACTAGTACTTATATACCTACGTTTCGTACGAAAAATACAATTATCATATAAATATCTTTAAAAAAGCCCGAATACCTATGTACTAGTCATTATCTATGCTAACCAAGCATACCTTTTCCTATATTATTAAAATTAGGAATGCTTCAGTTTTATATTTAAAGTTATTGCTATAAAAATCGCATACGTAATAATAATCGTAATCGTAATCGTATCGTATCGGTATCGTATTTCAATATTTAACTTCATATAAATAAATACTCGTATTCTTCTTACAAAAATTGTCTTAATTTCTGTAACGACACCTTCGTCAAAGTGTCTGGTTTTAAATAAAATAAGCAATAATAATAACCAAAACCGAAATCACATCAACTTTGATAGCTGATAAACAATTTAAGTGTCATGAATGTCATAACATAATACAGTTACATATTAAAATAGTAAAGGTTTAGTAACGGTTAGTTTAAGAAGCGGTTCCTTTGCGCCTTGAATCGATATTTCAAGTCAATCATTACCTAATTAAGTTAAGTAAGTCAGTAAAAGCTTAAAAGCATATTTCATAACGTTTCATCCATTAGCAAACTGTCTAAACTTATCAACTGATTAAGCTTCGCTACTTGCGAAATAAAAAAAAATCATAGACATCTTCACCAAATAAATCACTTAAGTAAATTAGCTTTAAAATTCGCGTAGACAATATTGCCTCATCGGAAGACATATACTATAATAAAAATGGTTCATAATATTGCATAAGAGTGAGTTATGATATAGCAGTTATTAATTCTACATTCTTTTCTAGCGTTGTTATATTAACCAAATTATGCGCCTTATTATAATGCGATAGAGTACCTTTTCAAATTCTGTAACAAAGTTAGATAATATGTTTCTAAAGTTAACGTAAATTTTTCATATACTGCGTACAAACTTATTGATTCAGTCAGTCAAACGTTACCTTAGAATCGATGCGTATATATAAAAAGAGAAGCAGTAAGTAATAAAAACAGAGGCAGCCTTTGGCGGTTAACTTGGTGCTAAAGTTATCTTGGTAAGGCAATTAATTTCTAAGCATTGACGAGTAATCATCATTAATTTCTCGGTTTTCTATGACACCCACATTCAACCACGATTTCGCTGCACCAATCCGATATGTCACAATATAAAAAAGTATTATCTTTGGCAGCACGGGAAAGTACAGTCACTTCAAGAAAAAAACATATGTATCATACAATTACGAGCTTGACTTTAGTGTTTGTGAAATGTATGTATTGGGCGCATTAGGTGCTGGTCTTACATACCTATTTATTTTTTGTGCATTTGATGTAAGTAAATTGTATCAATTTAAGGCAAGGACATCTGTCTCATAATATGTTTAATAGGGAACCGGGTAAACGTCGCGGCTGTCTGTAGGTCCAGTGAGCCTATTAAACATATTTAACACCTTGTCATTTTGAAAAAAATATCAATTGTATATATTTCCAATTTTCGATTTTAACACTTTCAGTTATAATTTGACGGGCAACTTTTTTGAATGTTTAGAAATCTTGATTTTTGGTTTAGTTATTTAAATAACAAACGTTCAATTGTAAGAGAAGGAACAAAAGGGGAACCCAGGTCTATACTGTCCGCTATCTTAATAAGTGCTCATGATTTTCGTTGTCCGACTATACGCAGCATCCGTCGGCTCGAACAAAGCGCTAATTAGCGGCTTGGACGTTAATCACTCCCGGACGGACGGACGGACCACGAACACGCATAAACCATACCTATAGATCGCTAAATTCGCCACGAAAGAGAAACTGTACTCTTGCTCCTTTTTTACTATTCTTCAAAGATATAAAATTAAGCTTGCGTTAAGTTGATGCGTGCCTGAAAAAACTCGGCTTCGTTTAACGTACGTACGTGAACACATTGTATGAGATTCTCATTTTATATTTTCTCTCTCATTCTCACTTATATATGAAGCTTATGATCGAAAACAATGAAATTTACAATTTTGAACGTGAAATAAATATGTTTAAATCCCAAATATATTTATGGAGAAACGGAAGAAGTCGAGGCATTGTTTACTAATAAAGCTTTTTTGGAGTGTACGTTAATCTGTTGTGAAATGGTTATACTGATATTTGAAGATGCCAGTTACGCAATCATTACCGCGAGGTTATTCACAAATCGGATAATTTATATGGATTTGGATGATAGCTATAAAGTAATTAATAACGTATGTCAACTAATAGGAAAGTGGTCGTATTATTATGTTTATAGCTGCCAATAAATAATAAACTAGCAGAGAGCGGCAACATTAACATAAGTCAAGAAATCATATACTTACCTATAGAGATTTTTATTCAACCACAATATATGTTTATTGTTTACAGAACAAACATAACATACCAATCTCTATCTAACCCTCCTCCGGCAGTCCGGTAATTTGCCGTCAACTTTAAATATAAGACTTCAACGCGTTGAATCGAAAATTAAGAAAAAAACATCAAACATAAAATACTCCACAGAAATTTTATACAAACAAAAAGCCGTAAAAAAAACAATGAAAAACATATTTTTCAACAATGTATGACATTGTTTTTTGAAAAGAAATAGGTAAATAATATTATTTTCGAGGACTGAAAAGAAAGGGATTGCCTGAGGAAAGGGCTGGAAAAAGCCAATAAGGCAGACAATCGCTATTTTCACTGAAAATGTAACATAAATATTTATTTATTTAAACTTTATAGCACAAAATACTAAATAAATACTAGTCAACCATAGGGCTAAACAGAAATGTAAAAATGGTGCAAGAAGAAAAGTAAGAGTATTTAATTTAAATCAATAATAATAATAATTTATTTTTGCAATTGTTTTCAATAGCAAACAATTGCAAAATATAATAAACTACAAAATACAATACACAAATACAAATTCCTGTTCGAACAGTATTATACTTGAACAGTATTATACCAATGGATAACTAGGTTTAGGGTTAGGTACAACAGGTACAAAGTTACCATAGTATTTGGTCCTACCAGCGTGCTGCAAGTGCAACTGGGTCAATTTTTGAAGAGGCGTGTTTTTCGACATTGTATGGCTTTTTTATATTTTTGAAAAATTAGATTTGTAATGATTGTGTCAGGAGGGGTTTTCAACACCAAAAAATATTGTGTAATAGGGCACCGCCATTTGTATGGCGTTGTTGACATGTAGTTATATGGTATTTTTTCTACATTATATGTCAGTATCGACAGTATATATACATACATTTTTACACTACATTTGTAAGACCCCTGATGACATTTGTATGACATCTTTCCAGTATTTGTATGGTCAAAGTAGTCGCACAAATGTTGCCATACAAATGTCGACAAAAAATGTTTCTTGTCCATCTTTCGTACAATATGTACCCGAGTCACGTACAAAATTAACAACAAATTATAAAGAAACAAATTTTTATTTCAATTCTATATCAATAAAATAAGGGCCCATAAAAATGTCGTACCAAAATACTACGTTGATAAAGGTCAATTGTTTCTTCGATCGAAAATACCGGCTCTGTGTCCACTACACAAATGTGTGTGTTGTAAATCGGAACCGTAAAGTATCGTAAATTAAATGTAGGTAATGTGTCTATTTATCTACATAGACACACCTTAGCGAGGTATCCTTGAGTCATAAGCATAACAAAAACAGTGCCACGCGGGACAGCCACAAAAAGGCTATCCTAGTATGTATTACTAAAGAACGCATTATTTATTATAAATAATTTTATCAATTCGCTAAATATTTTCCTTTATACATGTATAATATTTTGCCTACGTCCACACTTATGATTTTTTTGCTGAGCCAAACTGCCCCTGGGACACGCGGTAGATTTCGCTGTTTTTAGGGCTTGATATGACAATACATGTGTAATGAACAAAAGTATATGTTTTTATTAGTTTATAATATATATAATCATAATATATCCAATCCATAGCAATACTGTTCGTTCAATGTACATGAAATATTAGCCTTGGGACAGCAAAAACTGCTCTATTGAAAATTGACCCAACTATATATTTATCCCAAAATGTTAAAGACAACGGTCGTCTCGTCTACCCAATAAAAGGTTCAGTCACACCGATCGGCCCAATTATCGTTTATATTAATCACCTTGCGTGGTGTATGTCCGTCCGCCTGGCACGCGAGCAAACGCGCATAGTCAACGGGTACATTAGGTGATTTCAGATTATATAATTGTATTATATCTATTTCTACTTTGGCAGTGGTGGTCCTGGATGTCAGCCGTACATTAATTAGTATGCACCAATCATTGGCTAGTCTAGGGTATAGTAAGATAGGGCCGGATCTGTCCGGCCGACTCTATGCTAAAAAAACAATCATTGATCATTATCATAAAGCAAGTCTCTGCCGCGTGAACTAAGAGGCGCAATGAAAACCGTAGTAAACAATTAATAAAAAATCTAAATTAAACACTCACTGTTAATTGTTGAACCAGTGTGATTAAAACCTTGAAAACTTCATAATTTCCGCATTCCCTCTTTCATAGTAGACTTTTTAAAACTCCCTAATGTGTTCACTCCACATATAACCGCATTGAACCGTGTTGATCGCTAACGACGCGATTCGATACGAACTATAAAAACTATTCCATACCGTCCCGTAATCCTGCCATAGGAACATTAAAACATACCGACCTCTCCGCGCTGTGTTTCTATACTGTTCTTTTCACACTTCGTTTATCGAGGAATGTATTTATTATTACGATTTTTATAGAGTTATTGCCGACATTAGTCAAGCTCTTCAAATTTAAAGATCATTGCCAGGACTAAATCATAAGAAATATTTGAATTTACGCATTTCGTATACTGATAAGAAGCGGCAAGCTTCATGGATTGTTTTACCCGTCCCGCCCCCTAACGTGTGACGTATTAATGGATGACCTCTAACGTACACTTTAATTAGAAGAATTATTTATATTAACGCTAAACGTAAACGAAACTTTGTTTTTCATGTACCTATGCAAGTAAAATTGTATATCTAATAAACGTTATGGTATAGGGAGTTAGCCACGAAGTCTTAACTATCCAAATATTAAGCTAGTTAGCTTGCACTCCACTTATGAAGATTTTGCAGTATTTCTCACTTATGTCCCAAACTTCGAGATATAAAGCTGCACCAAAGTTTGGCTAAATTACATCCATTTAGTTACATTATCTACTCGTTTTACCTCTCAACTTACTTCCTGCTGAGACATATTATGCTGCATAACAATAGTTTTTGCATGAGTTAATAAAACATGTACGGAATTGACTATCAACTACTATAATCATTTCGAAATTCTAAAGGACCGAGTTATTTTTAGAGATTATAGTATTCTATCAATATATCGTACCTTGCTCATAAACAATCCAAAGCAAAGATCAACTGCACAAATGAAATACTATAAACATATCACCACGTTAACTCGATCCAGGTGTCAGTACTAAATAGCATAATGTAAATACCCCATAATGTCCACGACACAGTCCC
Source organism: Cydia pomonella (assembly GCF_033807575.1). Classification (NCBI taxonomy): domain Eukaryota; kingdom Metazoa; phylum Arthropoda; class Insecta; order Lepidoptera; family Tortricidae; genus Cydia; species Cydia pomonella. The sequence goes on along the minus strand of NC_084704.1, from coordinate 11,441,250 downwards.
CAATATTGCAACATCTCAGCCATTTTAATAATATATTTTTACCATTAATTAAAAAGATACTACTGCAGATGCCGACGGGGTCACGTTACCTTTTTAAATTATCTGAAAAATCTGACATCACAACAAATTGGATTCCGAAACGTTTATCGATGAAAAATCTGTAATAACAACGTCTAAATAATAAATTAACAAATCACTGTTTATAAAATAAGCCGACATTAACTGCCACGATCGAAAATTAACTCTATCGTGCTTATTCAAAGCTGATTTCCATCTTCATGAGTTGGATGCATCGATGCGAGTTGTTACTAAACACATCGGCGCTTCAATCGATAATTCGATATGATCCGAGTCCGAGGTAGAATTAGGAACATTTAGATTTCAAATCGACAACATTTATACTAATCAAAGATACCTACTTTCTCGTTTAAATACACGCACGCTACTAAATTAGATAGGTAATTGGTATTATTAGGTAGGAATGAGATCATATTCTACCAAAAGGTACTTTCACGTGCAATATTTGCACGATACTCCTTATTTTATTAATTCTTCAAATTGTGTACAAATTGCCCGTATTTGTAAAAAAAAATTAAGACTATATTGTATGTACCTATAAGTTGGGTTGACATACACACGTCCCGTATACACGGGAATATCATCATATTTAATAAGTATCGCGTCCCGTATGTTTAACTGTCCCGTTTTTGTCCCGTATATTAATACCGCTGTGGAATAGCTACGTTAATGATCACAATCATCTTTATGCAACCAGTTTGTACAAAGGGAAAGAGCAGCAAAGCTGTACAATGTGTTTGTATGTAGACGTATAGTGGAGCCGTAAACCACGTATAGTACGATGAATTTTATCGACAAGTCACCCCCTTACCTATGTTTTTTCTCAACCATTTTAAAATGCACCCCTTCAAAGGTTTATGTTGCCACACACGACTGCACTTGGTTCATCATTTTTAGCCTCCCGTCGCCCTCTGCTGAGCATAGGCCTCTCTTCATGTACGCCACTTATCCCGGTCCTGGGCAAGCCGCATCCAGAAGTGTCCCGCGATTTTTCGAATGTCATCCACCCAACGAGCTAACGGACGCCAGGCGCTCCTTTCATCCGAAAGCGGCCACCAATCTGTCAACATTTTGGTCCACCTGCCATCACTCTGCCTGGCAACATGTCCCGCCCAATTCCATTTTAACTTGGTAATGACGTCACCCACATCTCGCACCTTGGTGCGGCGTCGGATCTCGGCATTCCTCACTCGGTCTTGAAGTTTAATTCCGAGCATGGCGCGCTCCATGGCTCTCTGTGCTACTCGTATTTTATGCACAGCCTGCTTAGTGAGCGTCCATGTCTCGGCACCGTATGTCATGGTCGGCAGGACACATTATTGGTTAAAGAAGCGAGTTTTCAAGCATTGTGGAACGTTAGCAGGTTTAAGGATGTCCGATAGTTTGTTAAATGCTGCCCAACCCAGCTGGATTCTCCTGGAGATCTCCTTTTCCTGTTGTTTTTTGTCAAAGGTAGAATATGTCCGAGATACACGTATTGCTCGACCACCTCCAGTTTTCGGCTCCCACCGTTATGGTGGGATTCGAATTGCCAGTGATGTTCATCATAACTTTGGTCTTGGACATATTCATCTTAAGACCTACTTTCAAAGAAGCATGGTATAGTCTTTGAATCATGCTTTGAAGATCATCCAGGGACTCGGCAAATAAAACAATATCGTCGGCGAATCTTAAGTGCGACAGAAGACACCATTGATGTTAATACCGGTCCTGTTCCATGCAACTTGGTTAATGTACTATTATCTGTCCATTTACCTAGCGGACATTTAAAAAATAAAAGTCGTCTTTAGCACCATAAAACTTTGGAGTGGTGCATTTTTAAAATGGTTGAGAATAAACATAGGTATGGGGGGTGATTTGTCGATAAAATTCATCGTACTATACGTGGTTAACGGCTCTACTATACGTGTACGTAAACATATTGTATATTTGAAAGTTCCCCCCTCACCCCCGTAACGCTATTACTACCCCATTGTCCCATATCAGTTAGGAACAATTATAACATTACGTTAAAAAAAAAAACTTTAAGTAACATTACGTTAAGGGGCTCCCCGCGGTTTTCATAGATCTTTGACCAGTTTTAAGTCGTTAATCCTACATTTGCACTATACATAGAATTATAAGACAAACGGCTATCGGTTCTTCAGTCTTTTATCTCCATTCTGGTCTGCCGGAAAATGAATACTTTTTTTTATAACCTTTTTTAGTTACTCGATTGCTGTGAAGGATTTTACATGTACGAAATCTATATATACATTTGGGTTCGTCTTTGACGTATCTAAAAACTGGTCAGAGATTTTAATTTTAAACTAATTAACACAAAAGTTATGGCCAGTAAACCAGTTTTTTGGCCTAAAGTTGATCAACTTTGATGCCAAATATCTCGAAGACAGTGAAATTTGAAGTAAATATGGGATACTATATTGCTTACAGCCGTTACTGTTAATATGATAAGCTACAAGAAACATTAGAAAACTAAGGGATTCAGATCGAATGTCATTGGCGTCAGGGACCCCTTAAAAAAACTTATTATTATTACTAGGTCCGCATTTTTTTTTTGTTAACCTGTGCGATAAAATAAATAGGCACTACGGACTAGCGTCCCACGTTCATGCTCGTACTTACATAATTATAAACGTTTTACTGGAAATCAAGTACTAGTAGTAAATTTTATCGCAGAAACTTATCTGCATAAGCGCGACCTGAGGTCAAGCTTTCTAGGACCTGTCAGTGGACCCCTAATTAACGTCTGCCCAGGAAAGCTACGCAACCTGAATTTCAATGATTACAGATGTCCATTTAGGTGGAGAAGCTTATTAATTATATTTAATGACGGCATAATTAAAGCCCATATTTATTTATTTTTTATACAATTGAGCTGCAGGGAATTAAAGAACGTAATTTTAAGGTAGGTTTGATGAAATCTTCAAATATTTTTTCTAATATTATCGAAATACATAATATCACAAAATTTGCTGTCTGATTTTGGAGTAGTTTTACTAATTTTCTCACGTATCACGCGATTGAGCAAGTTGTAAAAGCACCTGCGTAACTTATAAAAAAAAGCGTGCGAGTGTGAAATTGCGTTACAAAAATGAAAACCGGTCAAGAGCATGTCGGGTCTTGCTCAGGGTAGGATTCCGTAGTTACCATTCTGTCAGAATAGGCTAAACGGGGGCTATTAGTAAGTATTATGTACATTAATTAAGAAAGTAATAATTAAGCTATAATTTTACGATTTCTTCTATATTTTTTTAAATTTGGGGACTAATTTTTTTTGTTTCGGGGCGGTTATTTCCGAATATATTCACTTTAACAAAAATGGCTTCTGAAGACTCTTATGTATTTTAAAAAAACCTATCCAACGATACCATGGTGCGGACCATTGAGTTAAAGCTAAAAAATATTAAAAAAAATAACTTTTAGATGGGAGGTATCCTAACAATATTTTTTTTGTAGTTTTAGTTTTACCGTTCTGTTGCCATGTATGATTAAATGATTTATGTATCCATGCCAAATTGCGCTTTCTAGCACTAGCGACCACGGAGCTAAATCGCGGACAGACGGACAGACAGACATAGCGAAACTACATATAAGGGTTCCCCAATAGGAACACTACGGAACTCTAAAAAAGCAATAGCGTTGTTATGAAGAGGGAAGAATAGTTTTTTGAATCTAATGAAATAACGGTACTTTTTCTATGAAATTCCATTTCAGGAGAAAACGCTTTCCAATAACTAAATCTAGACAAATCACTTTGATTTTGATGTCGATCGCTTCAGCGTAATATATTCTAGATGTAGAGGTTTCGCTTTAAAAATTTTTTTTTTTTTTGTTTTGCAAATTTTGAAAACAAGGAAAACCTATAAACCTTTTCATTGTGTCAATAACATACTAAAAATCATGGAGAATGAAACATATTTAGGAGTGGAAAAACGTTTTCTCTTTTTGCATGGACGACCACGCCCATGCAAAACAAGTTCCCTCTTAACTATGAATACACATCCCATATCCTTAAGCATTTCATATAAGATAACAATGAGTCAGAACTCTTCCTTCGAGATTAGCTCAGGCCCATGCCATAAAGTAAATTAACAAAGTTATCCGATCAAAGAGAAAATACACCCCAGTACAAACTATCGCAACCAAGTCGATGTATTTTCAACATAATAGGCTCATAATACAAGTCCGTGATCAAGCTTTAAGGTTATTAAGTAACACCTATTACCATATTAAAATAGGGCTACGAATCCAAATAGTAATTTATAGATCTTGTTAAGAACTGTGAGTTGTTTAGGTGGTATATAAATTTTCGTTCAATGGAGCATTATGATTATGAACACATGTTATCAAGAGGGACTTTAATGTTATTCGTTATTAAATATGTTTTTAATCTGTGTGGAATTATAACAAATTCTTACCAAGTTTCCATTCGCTGAAATCTTAATGCGTAGGTATGGGTCAAACACATTTTAGAAAAAAGTCACAATGTTAAGTATAATCTTCCAAAACGCTGGTTAACTGGGGTTCTTGCCAAAACGGTTAAGTGCAGAAAGTGGTTGTTGATTGTATGGAGAATGAAAGAGTAAATTGCAATATTTGATCAATACAAAAGGTGGTTGAAATTTAGGTGCCTCTAATTGGCCGCGATACAAAATAAGTGGAGCGCCCCTATTGGTGTTTTTGAAAGAGCCTCCGAATATTAGCCGAGCCCGACGGCTGCGTTTAGCTACTGCATCGGGAATATTCACAATAATAAGTTGCATTCGCAACAATCACTTTTGTGGACGGACAAATAGTTGACCATTCTGGTACATATAGCCCTCTATCAAGTACTAATAACCGGCCAAGAGCATGTCGGGCCACGCTCAGTGTAGGGTTCCGTAGTTACTCTTCCGTCACATTAAGCTAAACTGGAGCTTAAAGTTTAGTAAATTGTTAACCAAGGGATGAAACGGTACCTTTCACCCGAGTTAAACAAATAGGCAAATTTGCATAATCAGTACCTAATTAAAGTAAGTCTTTTTACTATGAAGGGAAAACTTTTTGCGATAACTCAAAAACAGCTAAACTGATCATGTCCGCTATAGTTTTCATTTAATGTCTTTCTTAAGTTCTACTTCCACGATTTTTTTCATATTTTTTGGACCCATGGTTCAAAAGTTAGAGGGGGGGGACACATTTTTTTATTCTTTCGGAGCGATTATCTCCGAATATATTCACTTTATCAAAAAATGTTTCTTGAAAACCCCTATTAGTTTTGAAAGACCTTTCCAGCGATACCCCACACTCTAGGGTTGAAGCGAAAAAAATAATTCACCCCCACTTTACGTGTAGGGGAGGTACCCTAAAAAAAATTAAATTTTTAGATTTTATTGTACGACTTTGTCGGCTTTATTGATTTATATATCCATGCCAAATTTCAGCTTTCTAGCACTAACGACCACGGAGCAAAGCCTCGGACAGACAGACAGACAGACAGACAGACAGACAGACGGACATGGCGAAACTATAAGGGTTCCGTTTTATGCCATTTGGCTACGGAACCCTAAAAAATGTATCCCGCCTGTAAGGGATAGCGTAAAAATTTGCTTTAGATTCCCTTAGCTTTGCGATGTCTGCAGGAAAGACGCGAATGAGTAAAGCATACTATACAATGTGTATGATCTGTATATGAAATGTACATATGCTACGAATAGTGGTTTTGACCGAATACTGAATATATACACTCTCGGCCGCAGCGCCGAATATTCGGCGGCCGAACATTCGGTAAAATATTGGTCAGTGGTCACATCATCAGACAAAACAGGTCTCCTACAACCTACAAATGACAATGTTTGCTAAATTTTGTTGCTCATTGTAGTGTAGTTAGAGCTCAAAAAACTCCTCATTCATATACAACTTCCCAAAAATAAACACAATCAATGAATGTGTCTAAATTTTAAATATTAAATATAACGGTTCGCGGTACACTTAAATTGTGCAATATTACTTCTATTTATTCGGTATTCGGCCAAATAGTACGCAATACTCGAGCGAATACCGAATATTCAGAAAAGTGGCCGAATAGGTCGAATGCCGAATAGTTGCCGAGTACTCGTGGCAACTCTAATGAAATGCATATTTTGAGAGTCCGCAGCAAGCACGGCCGAATTTCACCTTCCCATACAAACGGAGTTTCGAACTCATTTTAAAACAAAGTGTTGGATTGTAACGAATATCTATGCCTGTAATTAGTTTATACTTGTATAGCTCCAGCTTATAAAACAAACGAAATAAACTTTAATTATTAATGGGCATAGATATGCCTTATCCTATTGTAAGTACAAATCAATTTCAGAATTTTCAGAGCAATCTAGCTAGTCGTTTCAACATGAAAATGTAACTATGTTTGTATGGAGAATCGACTCCTAGGACATACTCTTATAATAGATATAGGATGTTTCGTTAGTCACCTGCAATAATTTACGGGGTGAATTATTGAGGTCATATTGAGCAACTTTTACCATGGAACCAAACCCAAAATCGCGAAATAAAAATGTTTCCCCCATACAAAATGTTAAGGTCAGACAGCCAATATGTATGAAACAGACAATCTTTTTTTTTCGCTATTTCGGAGTTGGTTGAAGCGCTGGTGGCCTAGCGGTAAGAGCGTACGACTTGCAATGCAATCCGGAAATCGCGGGTTCATACCCCGCCTCGTACCAATGAGCTTTTCGGAACTTATGTTCGAAATATCATTTGATATTTACTAGTCGCTTTTCAGTGAAGGAAAACATCGTGAGGAAACCGGATTAATCCCAACAAGACCTAATAGTTTACCCTCTGGATTGGAAGGGCAGATGGCAGTCGCTTCCGTAAAAACTAGTGTCTACGCCAAATCTTGGGATTAGTTGTCACGCGGATCCCAGGCTCCCATGAGCCGTGGCAAAATGCCGGGACAACGCGAGGAAGAAGAGATTTCGGACTTGGTCTCATAGTAAAAGTTGCTCAGTATGACCTATATACTAACCCCGTAAATTATTGCAGGTGGCTAAAGAAACACCCGTACATCTTAAATAAAATTATTTGTTGACTAAATATATAAGATAAGGTATATTATTAAGGAGAAAACCTATTAAAGATAACTAAACCGAAAGACGACATAAGTTATGATGGTATAAACATCGACGAATGCTGCCCTCATAATATTTATAAAAGGAGTGAAGATTGATATCAACTTTGGTTTTTGCTTTGAGAACACACTTTGTTCTTCGTACCAGATGTTGACGCTGTGATCATCATTATACCCTATACTAGTTACTCAAAGGTAACAGTCAATGACAGACAGATAGGTAGCGTTTAGAATCAATTATTTACGCTATCTGTGTTTATCCCTACTTAATACTACAAATCCGAAAGTATTCTTGTCAATCTGTGTGTTTGTTACCTCTTCATGCTTAAAACGCTTAATCAATTTAGATAAAATATATTATGGATAGCTTAAGTTCCTAGACAGGATAGTTTTTATCGCGGAAATCATTATTCCACGCAAAAGTCGCGAGTAGCAGCCTTTGATGATGTTTGACATATCTAGTTATCTTTAAGCGTAGGTAATAATATTTGACGACTGAATTGGCAACAATGTACCTAAGTTAGTCAGCCTATATGACCTATAACCGTATTAAACATAAAATTTGACCTACACTCGGTTTCGGGATTTTATTACTACAAAATTATTTTACGTACCTACCTACTGAGGTAAGGAACGTAGTTAAAAAAACTACCTACAAAACAGTAACTCTGTTGAAACCTGGAGATTTCGAAGCGTTTCAGTATCGCTTACGCGTATTGGCTTGGCTCAAGAATGCGATTACACAAGCCGTTCACTCTGACTACATACCTGTTCCAAGCACTTTTATTACTATGTACTACGGTTCTAACTCGCTTGGTAATGTAATGAGGATTGCTCTGAGTAGAACATGTCTTTATAGCTCTTAGTTGTTTGTGGTAAGGTTGTTATTTGTACTTTAAAACGATATGTAAACCTGCCGTTGCGGAACGATTAATATTGCAACGCAAGGTTGGTCGTCTGCCAGTAATTAGTTATATCGCTCTATTTGGACTTAATTAACTGTTTTAATAACGATTGTTGGGTTAGATGATGATGGATCGATATCAGAGTAATGCATTAGTATGTGTATATATAGGAGGACGGGGTATAGAGATGAATTAATTAACATGATAAAGTTTGTTAGCGTAGATTTGTTTGTGTGCCTTACGGCCCGATTCGAAGAATGATTAAGACACGTCGTCACGTAAGAACTTTTCGGACCCGGGTATGTCCTTAAACTACGTCCACAAGAGAGGTATGGGCATTGTGAATGTCATCTCGCTCTGTGTGGTAGGGCACAGCACAGCGGATATCATTCCAGATCTAGAGCAGAGCCCAACTGGGGAAGTACCTCCACCTTACAGAAAATCGCAGCCAAATAACACTAGACCCTACTCATAGTGTTGTGTTCCTGCCGGTGAGTAAGGTTGCCAGAGCTCAACGAGGGTGGGAGGGGTTTAGGGTCGGCAACGCGCATGTAACTCCTCTGGAGTTGCAGGCGTACATAGGCTACGGATACTGCTTACCATCAGGCAGGCCGTATGCCTGTTTGCCACCGACGTAGTATAAAAAAAAAAAAAAAAAAAAACACGTTTAAGATCTTGGAAAGATTTTTAAACGATTGATAACTAAACGACATGTCAAAATTGAAGTTTATTTCGATTCCGCTGTGATCCCAATAGGATCTATCTACGATATTTCTAACGTCAAAGTGACATTGGTTGCCCGAATCGAGCTGCTTCTGTCAATTATACGACATACAAACGATATCTTAATGAGAACTTATGTAAACCAGAACTTATCGTTATCGTATTTCATTTTTCGAATCGGGCCGTGTTTTGTTTTTTGTTTTGGTGTTTGTGCCATCGAGGTGGTACTATTTTTGTTATGGTGTACTCGTATATCTTTGACTGTACTGTACGCACACAAAAAACGATCAGATTTTGAACACGTCAGCGAATTATGGATGGCTTTATCCACGTGATAAAATAATTGTCACTTTTAACACCACGCAATTGAAAGACCAACTCTGCCTTTAGCACGCTGTCACGAGGCAAACACGATGTTCAACATGCTGATCTGACTAGCTCTCCTTCGGCTGCTATGAAGATATTACACTTTAGATTAAAGACGCTTACATCAATCGCTAAATTCTATTAATCTATTCACTCACGTTTCGTAATCGCTGTGCACACCTAAATCCTCACACATTCCTTAAAATAATCGATGCGTAAATCATTTGAGAATCGCAATCAACTTCGATCTTTAAACTGATTCTAATAAAGGTTAGTTCATTGTTTTCGTGTATTTAGATTTCAACGCAATGAATAAATTCCAAGAGATCGTATCTTTGCTGACGCTGTAATTTAAAATGATCCTTTTCTCATAACTGTAAGGTCTATAGTTTTGTGAAATAATTATCATGAAACTTTTTTTGCAAGATTTTACGTCCAATAACTCACCAACACTGTAATGAATTGTCATAGAAATTGTTCGTGTCAGTTGCGTTAACTTATAATAGTACATTACGATACAAGTGCGAAAAATAGGAAATCCGAAACGGGTGGCGATAAATTAAAACACGACCGAAGGGAGTGTTTTAAATCGACACGAGTTGCGAATTACCTATTCGCACATGTATCGTACAACGTTTTACAGTACATATGGCCCTTTAAATGTTCGACACAGTAACGTAATATGCTACTTCTCGCACTAGTGCTATAAAGTAGCCCCATATGTACTGTAAAATATCTTTGGTACTTGGCTGTCTGCGGCGATGTTCGATTGTTTGTAGCTATTTGCTAATTAAATGGAAATCTGTCGATGATTTGTTTGATAACATTGTGAAGTATAGTAAAGTGCACAATAAGATACCTTTGTAAGTTACTAGGAATACATAAATAAATATTAGACACTCTTACATAAATTGACTAAGCCCCACAGTAAGCTCAAGGAGGTTTTTTTGTGGGTACTCAGACAACGATAAATATAATACATGTATAAATACTTAAATACATATAAAACGTGCTCATCACACGAATGAATGCCCTCACCGGATTTTGAACCCAGGACCATCGGTTTCATAGGCAGGATCACTACCCACTAGGCCAGAGCGGTCGTCAAAATAAACTCGAAAGCAATGCAACACCTTTATAAGATTATACTTATGGATATTTAAACTCGAGAGCAATGAACACGAGATGTAGATATCATACAATTTATAAATTTAATAAAGATATCCTTTAAATGGTTACAGAAATAATCGCTTACTCATCTCATAAAGCCATATTTTTGCTCCGAAATTGAATCTAAAAATACTTACCAATAACCAAAGCAGAGACGTGACATGAATGTATGTATTTCCAAAACGGAGTCAGAATTATTTTTAAATTAATTTGATTCGTTAAGTCGCGTCCTATTTTTACACATTTGGCACGAGGTTCGAAACACAATCTCACATACAATAACTACCGGCCCGATTCGAACTTTAAGATGCATCAACATTTTGCTAAAGATACGATATGGATCGGATAGGTCAGTGCTAAACAAGAAGTTTCTGTTTGAAGAAACGTCACTTTTGACACTGACATATCCGATCCATATCGTATCTTTAGTATGACGTATCTTAAAGTTCGAATTGGGCCGTAATGAAAATGATTTCACCTGTGCACCTTATTATATAGAAGAAACTGCATAATGCAAAGATTTCTCTAATGTAGGTACTGCTGTGGCCAAAATGCAGGATAAATTGTATAATTAAATAATTTCGCGCTCAAGTGAAACGTTTCGTAACCGAAAAGTTATTGTGGTCTGCATGTGCGCTACAATTGAGTAATTGTGTGATGTTACAAGTCCGGTTTTTTTGAGTTCTAAAGCAGGACGAATACAAAGAGGAACTGACCACTTTTTATTACTACATATATAAACACAATCAACCGCCAAATTCAGCTTTTTTTATATGCGTTTGGCTTGTATTGTACTCGGACATTGTTTTTCCTTTGTATGTATAACCTTTTTAATTGTTTGTAGCCACAAGTCGACGGTGAGAAACCAAAGCTATACCTACTAAAACTTTAGAGTTTTGTCAACAAGCAAGTAAATTGTATGATGTACAAGCGTTTATAAGCTACGATGACCTTCAGTTCCATATCAGGTGGCCTGCACGCGTGGCCTTGTTTGCGACCACTTCTTTAATCTTCACCATTCATTAATAAAATACTATAAAACAGTACAAAAACTTTAACTTCAGGCGGGCCGTATGCTTGTTTGCCACCGTCGTGGTATAAAAAAATATATATTTTCAAATATTTATCAGTTAAAATCATCACTTAAAAGTCAATTCTATCAGCCAACATGAGTAAACAACTCAAAATTTGCATTAGACTTTTGCCACACATGTGGATAAAATGCAACTTTCATATCAGTTTTTGAAGTTCAAAGAGAGCCTCTAGGAGCTGGTGTGGTGAAGATATATTTTTGGGATGTTGGCTTGTAAATATGTATGTCAACTCAACTGTAAAGTGACCATCCTACACTCGCACTTTAAGCGCGTAAAAATATTTAAACGTGCACTTTGTTTTGACCGTTTAACCACAAGTTAAACTAAATGTCTACAGACCAGTCATTTAAGAGTAATCGTTTAGTGCAAGTTTATGGAACATAGTGAAGAAACACCCCTAACCATTATAAAGTTAACAGTCCAATCTACCTAATAAACTTGCGTGGGTATCCGTGCTGTGCGTAGCCGCTTGCGTCATTCCATGCACTACCGTCATAGTTTGCCCTCTATACGAGAATATGCAATTAAGTTATATTTACTATGTAGTAATTCGCCCTACGTCTACAAAACCGTCACTAGACCGATCTTAATGTATGGCTGCGAGTGCGAATGTTCGACACTGACTCTGAAGGAAGAAAACCAGCTGCTTGTCGCTGAAAGGAAATCATTCCGGAGGATCTTGGAGCCAACACAGCGAGAAAATGGTAGCTGGAGAACATTATCGGAGAGATCAAGTCAGCAAGACTCTACTGGCTTGGTCTAATAGGTGACGTGGCAAAAAGGGTCTACCTGGGAGGCCCTATAGGTCGACGGCCATTCGGCCGGTCCAAGTACCGCCGGAGGGACCAGGTTGACAGACACTTTACTCGCCCTGAGCTCAGAAAACTGGGAGGAAATCGCACAAAATAGTAAGTAAACACTGTAGCTAGACCTACACCTCTGTTACATCTGCTGCTACATTCTGAACCAGCGTCACCGAATTGGAGCAACGCTAAATAACAGTTCCTAATACCCCATTGTCATGCACACGGAACCACCTAGACTCCTTCATGGTAGATTAATTGTCATTTCGGACCGACGGCAGTTTCACGCTAGTTTCAATAATCTGCTAGCTCGAATGTAATTGTCCGACTATAACATTATGAGACAATTTGCATAACACCACCACTGAGTCAAAATCGCACTTATTTTTGAAATAAGTTATTAAGTTACTGTTTCGGTGAATGAAAATGAAAAATTTAAAGAACATACTATCAGAGCTAGTGCCTATCTATACACACAAAACAAAATCTAATATTTAGGTTATTGTTAAATTAACAGCCTTCTTTTTGTTAATATAATACAGACGCCAAAAATCGCTGGAAAATTATTTATTTCGACTGACACGCGCTTGGCCAATACGCTTACGCTTTTTAACCAAAGTTGACGATTTCGTCTTGAATGGAACTTCTAACCAGGCACCTAAAATAGGACCAGCTAGGTTTTTTCACTCGTTTACGTAACACCTATTTGACCTATTGCTACCCACGTGGAATATCACCTGCGTGTACCCTATTTATAGCCAAGACGTCTGTTACGTATTAAATAATGCGTGGAATGCCTGTCAAATGCCATAAATAGAATATTAGATATATCATAAGTCCTTCAGTCATATCTCGATTTTTACCCATAAAAGGTATTTCCCCATGTTTTACAATAAGCATATCTCCCCATCTTAGCAAAAATAAATAATTTCACTGTTACCTAATACAAATCGGTGGCCCGCTAAGAATGTAAATCTTCAAACTAATTTGATGACCGAATAGACAGGCATGCCGCCGCCGTCGACGCGGATTTAAACCGTTGACGAATGACATTTTTCAATATGTGAACAGCCGTGGGACCAACTTATCAGCCGGATCTGAGAAATCTCAACTGGGATGTTACCGAGCTCACCGCGTCAGAGTAACCGTGGTAATTTGGTCTCTGGTCTCGTATCGTTTTTACTGGTCTACCTATCTAACTTATACTGGAAGTGAAAAGTCTATAAGGCTAATGCCCGCCTGGGCTTGGAGTACGATGACAATACAACTTGGCATTTATAAGTTCTTTCTTTTTAAAGCTCGTAATTTTTCTTTCTAATCATCTTATTTTAAACCTTACATTTTATTACACACAGTTGCTTTTATTATCATGCTATTGTGTGTGATATAAGTTTGAGAGAGTTACCTTACAGTCCATTTAAAAAAGTATTTATCTAAAAGCTACCTATTCAATCACCAACTATATATACCTATTGTGATGCGTTGAAACCTTCGCAACGCTCAAGATTACACTTTTCCAACCACAAGTAGTTAAATTCTGGAATCTTTCGATTGATTAATTTTTACCAAGCAGAAACGTCTGCGAATGATACTATTAAGCTTAGAATAAATTTAAAAGTGGAAGAATTACTGCCTTGGGTGAGACTTTAACTCACGGCCAGAACCAAAGACCCAGAAGAAGTATCGACCCAGAGTAGAGTATAAGTTCATGTCTCACCTAAGGCAGTAATTTTTCCACTTTTAAATTTATATTTCACTGGCTCGAATATCAATCTTAGCACGGTTAAACAACAACCTTACCCTCTTGTAAAACAAATATCTATTACCAATAGAACAAATGAATGCGAATCGGTAACTTTGAAAAAAAATGCGTTGCAACTATCAGCCACAACGCTTTATACAAATATATCTTCCTTATAGAACTTTTTAACATACCTAACCGGATCATTATTAGAGTGTCAATCAGAGTGGGACGTGAGACCAAAACTCCGGTTTCAAAAACTTTTCTTGGATAAAAAAAATACCTGTTAAGCAAACTCAAGGTCGCAGTTACCCTGGTTGCTCTGAGTCTTGAACACGCCCAAACTCGGTAGTTAAGTAATGCGTACGTTTCACGGGTTGAACTATTGAGGTTACGTCCGTTTACCTGATAATTATGTGTACCTATCTAACCTAATCCTAGTTACTTTAGCTATACTTAATACTCGCTATGATAGTGCGTATGCGTCGTTCCTGCTGCAAGAGATCACCACGTGCTCTGACTTCTGAGAAAATGGTGTAGTATTTTGGCTGTTCCTTAGTTATCTCTACTATTCACATCAGTAGCAGACGGAAACAGACTTATTGAGATAGGTGGTCAACAATTTCAAGTAATCGTAGAGTATGTAGAGGTACGAGTATTATTATTTAGTCCATACTGACTAGTTGCAGGAGATATGTATTATGATGTCTCTGAACCTTTTTTACCTGAAAACAAATGTTGCATTGATTAGTATCATGCAATAGGTGTGATTCAGTGCGCTAAAATAGCGGTTACTGGAACAAAGGCCGCGCACACCCATTGTGAACTGGCCACGCCTAGCGCGCGTTACCCCTGACATAGAATCTTCAGCGTTCGGCAATACAAGGAAAACGAGAAATACTTATATAGTTTATTATATTCCGTTTTTAAAAGCTCCGATGTAATGCTAATGAGCAGACTTTTTATAAAAATAATAATATGTACACAAACGTAGTATAAATAATCATAGAACGAGAAGTCACAGATTTATTATCTCTTTCACTTATCACTCTGTGAGCTATTAAACAGATTAACTAAATATTTTTAATTATTTCACAAGTGAGTTGGAGACATGATGAAGATTTAGAACCGGGTTGAAAGAAGTATCGATGGCGCGAAACTGTCGCACTAAATATATGTATATCATCTCCTGAGAACATTGCAAAGTGTCTCTATTCTGACCCATAAAGTTTTAAGTCATAATGTATTGTTTGTCCGCATTTTCGTTAGCCATAATTTGGTTTTTCTCAGAAATGCGTCACTTTTCAGGATTGCCATAAAACAAATCTAACCTAACCTAACCTATCTATAGGATAACCCGAGGAAATTCCTGAAAAGTTAACGATTTCAGAGTTATCACTAATGACATTATGACTTTCAATAATTATGTCAAACAAAGGGATCCGCGTTGCAAACCTCCGTAATATGCTTTATACGCTAGGCGACTTCGTAGACTAAGCAACTCTTAAGGTTAGCCTCAAAACATGAACATGTCCAAGACCAAGATCATAACTAATCGTCCACTTCCACGTTGGGTAGTTCCCAAGTGGAAGTTGTGGATGCCAATATATAAGTACATATATATATACACAACTTAATGTATCCGGGACATCGTTTATCTTTTGGCCAAGGAATACCGGAGAAATAGGTTGCTAGACAAATCTGGCTAGGATTATATCCGTAATCTATATTCCTCAATGCCTTAACAGGTATTTAACCAATATGTCTTGCCTACCCTTACTGGCCGGTTGAAACTTAGGGTCTTCGTTAAGAGTACTTCATCAAATGAACGTGGTTCAAGGAGCCATGGAGTAAGCCATCTTACGCATCTCCCTCGTTCATCGTCCACTCCAAACAGTGTAATCGGACGTCGGTCGAAGAGACCTATAGAACAGAGGGTGGATGCGGCCTGAATATGTAGATTTTCAAATGATTCATTCAATTTCAAAATTAATGGAAAACATATCGTACTGACATAGTTTTATGTCTTATTATATGCATGAAAGTAAATCTATTTATTGACAATAACAATATACATAATGGATATATACAGATGAATACTATAACTAGCTTATATCTAAAATAGGCCCTTGAGGCATTGTACCAAGGATGCTGGCGGCATTTCCTCGTTGTATCGCAATACTGATACGTTGTGCGAGGAAGCCGCCAGCTCTTCGGTCACCAGTTACGTCAACCAGACGTTTCGCGATTTCTCCAAAAAACTTGTGCGCGCTGGATATGCATTACTAACAAAATAAGATCTTTTTTTTTTGTAAAGACAATTTTAATTGAATTGTAAAGGCAGTTTTACGATACCTACATACTCATTCGTGGTCTATATAATACCGAGATAACAAAACCGACGGAATACAGCGCGTATCTCCCCCTTCTTCAGCCCCCAAATCTACGGTTTTCGTGTGCGAACTGTACTGATTTATTTTACCATACAAGGCATCGTTGGACGGTTTAAAGACTACATCTTATTTACGAGAGGCAAATGCTTTGCTACGGAACTCTTCACTCGGTGCTGCGTCTAGTTTTTTATCTTCCGGCTGATAACACGAAGGTCCAGCCTCCACGCGATGCTGATAATCCTGTATCACTGATAACAATGCGATTGCCATAAGCAGATAATTGCAGGATGTGCATGCTCGCCCCGCCGGCGGTTGGAGGTCGACCGAGTCTTCGTTCTTCCTTGATTCGTAAAGAAATTTACGTATGATACGCGATACAATTCGTCGTATATCGTCGTCTATATTCAACAAAAATTAACATAAAAACTTGTTAACATCATCTATGGATGGATTGCATCAACCACAATCGAAAGATTATCGTTTATTTTGTTTTTTATTTCTCATGCTCTGAAAGTGAGTCGTTGTTGTTCTAAAAAGTGTGCAGAAGCTGTTTTTTTTTTCTCTTCTTTACGATAAGCGATAAAAAAACTGGTTTTAAAATGATTTGTTGTACAATTTCCATGCTAATAATAAACTCTCCATTCCATAAATAACGATATACGAATAATAACGATGATACTTGAAAGTACTCTCAAAAAATACTACCGAAGCCGTGTTTTTAAATGCACATGTATTTTACTTTCCTCGTATTCGAAATGGATAGTAGAGTATTTAACTCGGGTGAAAGGCACCATTTCAGTCTCGGACTATTAGCGCTCTCACTGCGTTCGAGCCCCTTCATCCCTTGATTGGATACAAATACTAACATACAAATCTACTATTGTTTTGTATGATTTTTTTTTTTACTTTATTTGCATGTACACAACGAAACGGGTAATTTATAATTGCATAATACAAATAAATGGCCGTACCGGGATTCGAAGCTGGGACCATCGCCTTCATAGGCATGGTCTCTACCCACTAGGCCAGACCGGTCATCTTGTATTTATGTCTCCTATCAAATAAATAAAAAAGTCGAGTGCTATTGTATGCCTTTCTAGCTATAGATTATATATTATACATGAGAAAAAATAAAAACAATATTTCATCTCACACAAAACCCACCACTCCGTAACATTTTTTGGGGACAAAAAACAAGACAACGAAAAGAATTTTGGCCCATGTAACGTTTAATTAATTAAAATACCTTAAAACCATATTTTTTAATTATATTGAGAACGAAACCTCAACTAAAGAGACTTGAAGGAACTGTCATAGGGACCATCACTCGGTGCGAGAGGTTATAGTGTCAGTGGGATTGGGGATAATATTTTTATAAGTATAAGAGTTGGATCAAGATATCTCTGCGTAGCATTTGCAATAACAAAATGGGGCCATGTCATCATTAATATCAAACTTCTATGAAAATATGACGATTATATTTACTCTCCCTCGCTTCAGTTCTATTCAAATCGGTGAACAGTAGTTAGCATAAAAGGCGGACTAACGCTATATTTAAACTTACAATAAAGTAAAAAATAATAATTTTCCTAGATTTATTACACATATTCTCGTTAATATCGATATCGATCTACGAGTATTTAACCTAAATTACTCGAGGTCGAGAGAAATTCAGTAATGTATCGAAATAATCGAACACCTAATGCCAAAGTGAATGAACCTCAATGTGATTCCAGACGTGGTTAAGGGCTTGTTAAGTGTGGATATTTTTTATGATAAAGATACGCTATATCTACTTTTATTCCTACTATACGGCACCTTGAACTGACTGGACCTGGTGAAGAGACCCAGAATGCTCTGTACTGTTTGTTAAGGTACACTGTAAACAAGACAGCTAAAACGTGCCGAAGTTTTCCTGGAGGCAACCATGTTTGTTAGAAAGGCCTATAAAACGAATCCTGCTATCCGACAGTTAAAAGAACCTGTAGTGTCAAACGAGTAACTAGTGGGTATGATAGCAGTAGTAGTACAAGTCTGCCGTCGTTTACAGGTGCGGCTAGGCTTTAACGTTATATTACTACTTTATTAGGTATTTTTAGGGACCTCGCGTGCGCACTGAGTGTTAGTCTAGTTAGTTGGTAATATATTTACGAACGACTCTCACATGTGTATTATTTTTTATACTGACCTGTCTAGTTTTAAGTATAAACGATAGAAACCTAGCGATAAGATCGTGCGACATTTAATCCGGAGGTAGTGGGTTCAAACCCCGGCTGGTACCAATCAGTTTTGCGAAACTTATGTAGGCTACGAGTATATCGTTTGATATTTACCAGTCGCAAGCGTCGAAGGAAAACATCGTAAGGAAACCAAACGAATCCCAATAAAGCTTGTGCTTACGGCAATTCTCTTGGGATTAGTTAGCAAGCGGACCTTAGGCTCCCATGAATCGAGGCTCGCGGAATAACGCGAGGAATATGATGATGACATTGATGACCGGCTTGTCAACACTTGGGTTAGGTTAGGTCATACACAGATTTAGGTTCTAACTTGTCTTTTTGTTCCTAATAGTTAGGGAATAGAAGGCCTGTGGATGTAACTGTTACGCGTACTAATCATAATTTTCAAGCCTTGATTCAATTTAAAACATCTTTGGTCACATTTCCGAGTATTTGACTTTAAAAATATAT
Organism: Cydia pomonella; assembly: GCF_033807575.1. Lineage (NCBI taxonomy): Eukaryota > Metazoa > Arthropoda > Insecta > Lepidoptera > Tortricidae > Cydia > Cydia pomonella. Next base: position 11,422,173 of record NC_084704.1, on the reverse strand, counting down.
TTTCAACAGCAATAATATCTGTTTACGAAGTAGGTACATTAGCACTTCTGGAATAACACCTTTATACGACCAAAATTAAAGGATAACATCCCATCGCGTGATCTCATTTACTTATGCAAATTGCAAATCTGCACAATTGCTATCGGCAGCTGCTTTGATAACCGATAAACATATTCATGAGCCGTCAGTTGAGGGAAGTTGTTATAAAAACTTTTATAAAGCTTTGCTAGCTTTAGCATGTGGATGCACCCGTTTTTTACATGAAGTAAAAGTCAAGGGTTTGTTGATACTCGCTGAATTTGTGAAAAGTGCAAAGAACATTAAAACCGCCTTAAAATTCTTAGATAATTAATTATACGGCCTCGCAATCCTAGTCGGTAGCGACCCAGCCTACAAATCTAGAGGCCGGAGGTCCTGGGTTCGAATACTGGTAAGGGTATTTAAGATTTGTATATTCATCATATTCGTTCCTGAAATGTGAATGGTTTCTATGTACTTCAGTATTTATATATACCTATATACATAGTTGTCTAGTTTGTTCCCACAATTCAAGCCTTGTTGAGCTTACTGCGGGACTTAGTAAGACTGTCCCGTAAAAATATTTAGGTATCTATTATTTAAGATATATATACATGTACTTCACTGACTCAGTGACCTAAACAGGAGTTTGGGCTCTGACACAAGTAAGCGCCACTCTGCCCTATCTTGCGCCACTTCACGCCAGTTGGGTATTCCGAGGACGGACAGATCTTTTAGGGCTTCGTCACTCCAGCGGTATCTGGAACGCCCAGATGGACGTTTTCCACTCGGGTGCCCCACATACGCGCTTCTCACAATGTACGATACTCTCCCATCCTCTCCAGAGGTGACCGAGCCAGCGAAGTCGTGTTGCTTTGATCTCGCCAATTATATTGAGTACCGCAACCAGCTTCTCTAGCTCCCTATTCTTCCCACGCTCTGATAGGCCCCAGAATCTTCCTCCAGGTTTTTTCTCTCTAAGTTAGGTATATATACACATATATATATATATATATATATATATATATATATATATATACCTAATTAAAACCCAAAAACAAATGACTCTGCTAATAGCATCAAACCTATAAAGTATGCAGAGGAACTGACAAAAAGTACCAATCAAACAGACAGACCTTTTCAAACATGTTAAGTATATACTTAATACGCGCGAGGTCTGGCAACCCGTCTCAAAATCATATTAGCATATTGCACATGATTACTCGATTAGGTAGCTGGAAGGATTTCCGGCTATTTACCCATTTGGACTCTTTTCGTGCTACTGTTTTTTCAAATAATTGAATATAATAAAGTTTAATTAAATATTTTTGCAGTTGTTAAAAAACTACTGATATCCGTAGTTTCTTCAAAGTTTTTCTTATTATTGATATAACAAGTAAGAAAATTTAAATTTGAAGTAGGTTATGAAAAACGTATTTAATGAATTCGTTTATCTTTTTTATTTTAATCACCGGAGCAGCAAATGAAGGCTACTATTTGATTACCTAATCAACAATAACTTTCAATTGTTTAGTGTGTGACGCATCACTCCGAGCTGCCCACATCCCTTCGGCTGGCAAGTCAATGTCATTCGGTTACGTCTGAATTTTCCTTTCGCATCAAATTCAATTGTAAATTCATCATTGCATATCTCTCTATGACTCGTAATTATGGTAAAATGCCACTGATGATAGTGATGATGAATACTTATTTTACAGGGTTTATGGTTTACGTTTCATTATTGGTGCCACGTCCATTATAGGGACCATACGGACCATAGTCTTCGCGAATAAATAACTAGGCTCATTTCGTCCAATACAATAAAATTAATAAATTCATAGATAATCATGATGGTTTGGTAAAGCAGCTTTACCAGTGTGGAAAAAAATTGAAGGCCCCGGAGGAAATAATAATAATTCAGCCTATATACGTCCCACTGCTGGGCGCAGGCCTCCTCTCATGCGCGAGAGGTCTTGGGCTATAGTCTCCACGCTAGCCTAATGCGGATTGGGAACTTCACATACACCTTTGAATTTTTTCGCAGATGTATGTAGGTTTCCTGGCAATGTTTTCCTTCACCGAGAAGCTAGTGGTAACTATCAAATGATATTTCGTACATAAGTTCCGAAAAACTCATTGGTACGAGCCTGGATTTAAACCCGCGACCTCCGGATTGAAAGTCGGACGTCATATCCGTACTCATACTCGGCCACCACCGCCCTCCTGTAGGAAAAAAACCTTAAAACCTTACGTTAGCTCATTTTACTTAAAGGAAACATTTTTTTTTTTTTAAATAAACTAAACTGCATTAGTGTTTTTTTTATTTCGCTTGTCTCGCCCGGGAATCCAACCGACTAACCTCCAAAAAATAAACACTTGCTATTTTATTCTGTGAGTCGATACTCTCGAATCTCGTCTGCCGTACAAAATATCCATAAAATCGAATAATTAGTACACAAGAATATTTTGTAAACCAGCTTTGAATGCAGATTGTTTTTTTTTTCAATAAAAGAATGTTTCCTTTACTTAAGTAAAATGAGCTCGCTTGAAGTTTGAAGGATTTTTCCGTCCAGGGCCCATTATTTTTTTCCACACTGTATAATAAATAAGATACATTTTCCTTAACATTTTCAATCAAACTAATGTAGCCTCAAATTATACCTTCGTTTTTGTATTGTACTACAAAAGCAAACTATTTACAGCCTAAAAACTATAATAATGTCTCTACGAGATCGTACTCGTACTGTTTGCTACGGAGCGCTACGCCGTAGCACTTGTCATATTGTCAACTGCATTGTACTCGGCCAGTCATGCGTGCGGCTTCAAAAAAGTCCTAACTTCGCCAGCTTGGAGATGCCACTTACGTCGTTTTCGCCTGTGCGGTAGAGTTACGCTAGGTGAAACTTTGGCAAATCTACGAGTATCGCCGCTCGCTGTAGCGTACACAATATACACAAAGGTATTTTAATTTTGCATATATTTTAGTTGGCATTTTTTAAAACCAACGCTTTCATTTATTGAACGAGATATCTAATTTTACCATAATTAATCAAAGATGGAAAAATATTTAACACAATTATGATAAGGGGTGAAAATTCGCGATAAAAAAGCTTGCGAATTTAAAAGACCTCCGTCTACACTAGCGCCCCTAACGGCGAAATTAAACGCGATAGCCCTTTATGGCAAAGATTAATTTTATGCGGAATCAGGAACGTGGTACCTGATCAATTAAATTACCTTTCAATTTAAACTAGGTACATAAAAAAAGTTGAAATTAAGAGTAGGTTTTACAACAGGGTAGCACCCTCTTTTTTTGTTAAATATTTAATCTAAGAAGAATAAGTACACATAGGAATACAGCTACGCAAACTACTTAATTGACGGTAAATATTATATGAAAAGGCCTAAGTAATATTATTATGTGTGTTCGTGTTATAATATTAACACCTAGCTATAGTTTGGCCTAAGACTGTTTCATTAGATAATCATACTGTCTTTGTCTAAGTATGTAAGTATCATTTTCCTAGTTCTTACTGACTGACAAGTTGTGTTTGCCAGACACACGGCCATAGGTATATTATATAGGTAGGTACCTATGGTAAGTTCTATTCTGTTAACAGCTTATAACTGGATAAACTGACATTGCCTACAGTTGTTTCTAATTGTTATTTTAACCCAATAACTCAAAAGATTAAATAACGCTTGTTTTTCAAATATGCTAAAAACTTTTTACATGGGTATGGCACGTGTGAAGGTGGTCGCGGGGCGCGGGGGGCGGGGCACAGGAGCCGGCAGATGCGCCGCGCAGCGCCATCTCTGGGCGCATCAGCGGCAGCGCGCCAGGTGTCCCGGCCCGCGACCGCCGCGCCTCAGTCCGCTACCACGCGCTGTCGGGAACATACGTCTGTACGGCTTCACGCCGCAACTACACGCGCGCGTTTCGAATACCGGTTCGCAAGTGACCACTTTGTGAGTGACTCCCAGTGAAACTCAGTGTACAGTGCTGTGATGGATTGCGAATCCCGTACTTGCTGACCGACGGCCTAGGCCGGCCTGCGATATATGCTCCAGCGCCGCTGGCCCGGTCGCGCCAGTATGCGCGCCCCTGCGGTGCTGCTTGCCCTGCTAGGGTTTCTACCCCAGGTACTGACACGGGCACTGGCCGTGCGAAACTACAAAACAGAGTCGAGTTTGTTTACGTGAGTTCGGGGCGGACTGTATGAGACGCCGGCGGAGCCGACGTCGGCCACGACACTCACTTTCCCACGTTGGTGATCGTCCTGGATAGTCGGGAGTCGGTCGTGACCGGGCGCGCGGGCCAGGACGCTTGTGTGTGTCCGATACGTTTACCGAGCAAACATAGTTGCATAGTTATAAAGAAAGTTCAGGTTTTAATACGGCCGGCGCGCGGGGTCAGCTAGGTCGCGACGCGAGCCTCTTCGTTTTAAAATTAGATGCATTCCGAGGCTTCGAGTGAAGATCCGTATACCTAGCGCTGGCCCTGCCAGGAATAACTCCAGACGGTGCGTTATTTCAGGCAGGGTTAGTAGTTCGCTCCAGTTAACAATGCCTATGCTGGCTTGTTTATTGTCCGTGGCTAATGAACGTGCGTTCTGGCTCCAGTGTCAACTCGTTAAAAACTCAAAAACATAACCTCAAAACACGCTGGTAACATGGCTCCTTGCTCTACCTACTAAATGCGAGGTCGTTGCCCCGGCCGGTCAAGGTTGCGCTGAGGGCTGAAGTCCTGAGCTAACGTTCCTAGATTTCCTGCACTCCTCGGGCGGCGTCAGCCGGCCGTGAAAATTAATTCATTTCTTACGCTAGGTCGTTCACGTCTAAAGTTCAACATATTCAGCTGCTCCCACTTGCTGCTAAACTTATCTAACATTACCATAACTCATACGCACCTGGCATTCATATCATACTCATTCATTCTCAAAGTAATAAAATGTCAGTAAAAACATTTTATAGCAATTAAACTAACGATGAATGCAGCCGCTATAGCAAACAATTTACTTTTACTAAACCTAATAAACGGAGTTTGGTACTCCTTTACTAATCATATATAATCATTCAGTTACTTTAAGCAGATAAGTAAACAACTTGCAATATACTGAAAACAATAATACCTACCAATAATCAATCTTCAAACTAAAACCTAAGCCTTTTAGAACATTGCAGCCCACAGGCCGATGTGTTTATTTATATTGTAACAGGTCTAGTAATATCTACATCTCAGTAAGTAGGTACATCCGAGAAAAACATGATTCACCAAACAATTCAATGTTATTCCAATCAATTATCTACTTGCTGCCATTTCGCTAGCATTTAGGTAGGTCATCTTACATTACTATATTATTATAGTTATACCTACTTATTTTGCCCTACCAATATATCAGCTAGGCGTTGATAAAAAATCGATAGCTACTCGTATAAGTAGTCGGGTCGGTTTTTGTTCTCCCGCATCGTGCCGGCTAACATTTCGCGAGGGACCTATCCCCATGCGTGCGCGCAAAACGACTACTTATTTATTAATGTACGCGATCATACCGTTATTTCACTAACACACATGTATGCGGATTAAGAACGTGTATGCTTGTAGATAGGTGTAGAATCCGGCGACATAGTGATTTCGGTTAAGTTTTTGATCGTTTTATAACCAGACGAGCAGGTTAAATTATAAAATTACTAACTATGGTGTCCGGCCGCAAACTCGTCTCCTATGGATTTAGGTGTCTATTTATAGCCGTGCGTGTGTATGCGTGCGAGTGAGTTTTCAAGCCATTATACATTATGAATGAAGTCGCGTTGTTTCATAAAAAAACGGTATATTTTGCGTCCAGAGCGGGGACTGGTTTGCTCCTGGCTACGTGACGACGGCGGGCATTGATGTAATTGTCCCCCGACCGAGTCGATTCTTTATGATGTATCGAGCATCCGCAGTGGAAGCGATTGAAGAGCGTTTTTGTTCTGAAGCTCATTAAGTGCAAGCTGGCTGCCGAGCTGAGCCGCGGGCATCGCGTGAGCCGCGCCGGCAGCCTCGGAAGCAGCGGAAACACGTCTGCCCAAACCGCAATTCCAATTTCATGAAATTGTTAATAAGTAAATAATCATCAATCGATAGGATGACGCCGTTTAACATGAACACTACCTAAATTATACATGTTACCTAAGTCATTTTTAAGCAAACATAATATTTCGTTCGAAGCTGACGGAATATCGGGATGTAAAATTAATTACTTTATATACTTAGGTAGATAAAGGTTTCTACGCGGTTAACAATTTAAACTAGTTTTAAACATATAGGTATGTCGATTGTGCTACATAAATATGGACACAAACTTCTTTTTTTCTATGTTTGTTCGACATTGCATTTAATGCTGAGATTATTGCTGCATTTTATGAGTATTTCTGTATAATAGCCGGTGAGTAGGTACCTACATATACGTGATTGCTCGGCGCCTGAAGCATATCTAGGACATAGCTGGTCATAGCTCGTATGGAACGCTGTGCGTGTTATTGCGTTATGATTTGTGATATAACTAATATATTACTATATATAAATTGAATTCGCGCAGCCTACTTCGAATTGGCCGGTAAGTCGCAACATGTATGCAGTGTGCACGGTGCACCCACATACAACCGCTGTAAACTAAAAGGTCTAATGTACGTTAAAGTTTCGAAGACGCTTCATTCGTTTCGAGGTGAGGCGGCAACATAGCTGGCCAGCAGGTGCGCTGACCGGCTAAAGGACTCTACATCTGCTTTTTTCTTAATTTACAATGAATTGTAACGCCCGAGTGACTCGAAAGTTCACCACGAGGTCTCTTATGACAGTGAGTTGTTTAACGACCTCTTTTTAGCCCCCAAACGTTAATGACTAATATAGGTACATGTAAATAAAGGATTTAATAACGTAAGTTATGCACATAATTTCGCGATTCTAGTACCTAACTACCTGTGTAAAAAGTTCCCATAGTTAATTTCGAGTTATTACTGTCAAATTTGCAGGATAATGGACAAATCGTAGTCGTAAATATTGTGGTTAGCGCCTGGTGGGTGGCGGTACTTTAGTAACAATGTACAGTTTCTCTGAATTTTCCCAGCGTCCAAGTCGCCACCTGCTGCGATTTCGGCCGTCGCACACGTTTTCACAACAGCAATTAATCGCCGTATGTCATGTTAGTCGCAATAATGAAACTTTAACGGACCAACCCTGTTATAATTTCGTCCATTGTCCAAAACGGTTTTTGTTCTATGAGAACCGGCTCAATTATAAGAGACCTCCTTGTACGAAATCCGTATAATCGTCGGTTTTTAACAGCTTAACTATGAGAAACTGTGATTTTGGTTTCATTGTGCCGGGTATGTAATTGTGGGCCCACGCATGCCGAATAGACGGGACTGTCTACATCTAGCGCGACATCTCTGACAAATGAAGAATCCATTACAGCGCCGCCGGCGCCATTGTTCACCCCCGACCACCACTCCCAGAAGCACTTGACGCGTGACATACGGACGAATACTCTCTGAGGTGCAGAATTTCTTTCATTATGAGCTGTTTAAACTTTTTTGTCGTTCGACCGGCTTAATTGATTCCCGATCTCCCGGCAAAAAGGCCACACGGCCGCCTGGATCATTGATCAGATTACGCAATGTCGCCAAACTGGATGCTCGGGGAAGTCAATATTATGCATTATTTATAAACACACGCATAACTTGACGTCCGTGAGCTTACTTAGCAGGGATTGCTGGAAAGGCTCAATGGCATTCGTAAATTGAAAACTAATTGACATCGATCCTTAAGCGGCGCGTTTTGGAAAGGTTTTAATTTTATACTTGGAACTGTACGCTTCTAATTTACGACTTTATTGTCTTTACTCCGCAAGTATTATTTTAATTTATGGTATTGTCTAAAACATACCTCGGATAGGGAATTATTCAGAAACGGATAGACGTGCCAGCGATGCAGTGGGTTGCACAATCTGCAGCGCCATAGCCCAGAGATGAGTCTGTCGAGCTTCTGTGGATGTGGGTTGAAAGTTAAGGTTGTTAAATGACAGTTATGAATGCTCAAATTCACACTGCGAAATAATTACTCAACTACGGAGGCGTTTAAATTAAGTGCGTCGTTTCGAGTGTCCCACACTTAGAAACTTTATTGTTCTGTTTGTGGGTAAAGTTTCTAAAATAAAGAAGCGATTATAAGAGTAAATTTGCCTGGTGTCCCCGTACACGTCGGTTACACTTGAACGGGCATGATTAAATTTCTCCATACGACGAGATACGCGCGCAGATACCGGTGCATAGCGTTTCATAACTAGCGCATTACTATGATGGAGCCGAACTAATTTACTTAATCTGTTAGTAGGTATCCAATTCATATGCAGATTTCGATGGAGCAATCGCAAGGAATCTTAAACCTATTCGATTAAATAACTTGGATTTACTGATCTTCATACTTCCTACAGTTGACGATCAGGTAACCTATACAGCCACCTATCATATACAGAGCAATTGATATGATTTATGTGGATATGTACTACAGGTATGATTAAACCAATGTAATCGACTTATTGGTGTTGCAAGTGTTATTTATGTATAGATATAAAGTTCCCAGGAATTCCTAGTATAGACATGATTTATTACGTCTTACGTGTCATTTTTTCCGCCTGAGAACGTCTAGACTGATTTAATAATAAAGGTGGACAATCAACGAAAGTAATATAAGTTCCGTATTGAAACTCGGTTCACACGTAGGTATAATCCCAATAACAATTCGAATATGAAGATCGGGCCGCGATACAGCGCGCGATCGCAGCGAGCGAACACCAACGCACGAAATCTCAATTCCCTTGCACAACACGCTTAAACAACCGCAAAATACCTTATTATGCGCTTTCCATATACGATCCAGGCAATCTACGGGCCTATTACGCTCCGTGATTCCCGACTTACTCACAATTCCGACGTTCCATACTAAGTTTCTTTATGCGAGCAGCTGCGAAATTAACAAAGAGCTACTTTTGTCGCGCCGATTTTAACGTTTTGTTCCATTTGAGATGACATTCTGTGTGCAACACGTCTGAAAGCCGCCCTTTGTGCGATTGTTGCTTCAAAAGTTTTCTGGAAACTTTGGTCATCGCAACAACACCCATTCATCGTCATGTTTTTTCATTAAGCGATTAATTTACCCCGAGACGGTAGCTATTTTTAATCTGAACATCTTTATGACACGTGGCGCGTAACTGAAAAATAACTGAATAAAAAAATAAATCATGCTGCCGTTCCTAATTTATATTATTGCGAATTCGGATGCACCGGAGGCCACATCGTCACGATATTAAAAGACTGTTTGGGTGTATATTTTAACACATTTCGCTCGTGTGTAACGGCCGAGATGAAAAACATTCCCCTGCGTTTCATTATTTGAGCTATTTTTAGACTTCGCTCAACCTGCCGTCTGGAGCAAAGTGTTTACTGCTGGCTTACTTACATACAATGGTGTTCACATTATTACTCCTTATTAGGTCTCCCTCTACTGATACTGAATCCCTATTAGCGAAGTGTGTGCGAGTTTGTTGGGGTTGAGCAATGCGTAATGGACAGACTAATGTAAAAGAACAGTGTACATAAAACTATTTTGTATTATTAAATCATTTTGACACACCAATTCTGCATTAGTCGGTAGTTGAAACTTGGTATAATTAAAATGGAAAAAGAATTAATGTATCACGATATGTTACCGGTTGGTATCTCTTGCGCGATCGTCTATTAGGTAGGTACCTACTTAAATCAATTTAGACGGTTTTGTTGGGTCTTACGCCGTCGCAATTAAAGCTACAGCCATTGCTTTCTTCGAAAAAAAAAAAACATTGAATATTAATGTTCACGAGTCTGACGTCGAAAGCGTTAAATGTAAAGTCGTATGTTAAATAAATGAGACTCATCTCAAACGCATTTAATTGATTACTGGCACACAAACCTTACATAATCGAAGTTGCCTACAAACGTAACATAAATATGTACAGTATATGTTCAAAATTCATTTAGGTATTTAAACGTCGGTAATTGTAGGCAACGTCATAAAGCTTAGCACTTTTAAAGCCGTATTTTAAAACATCAATCAGGCAGTCGTGTCAAACCGCCCGAAGACATCATAGTAACATTTAAGTTATTCGGTAGTCGAGCAGTAAGTATTATTTAATTGTTAGTTTGTGGTCTGCCCGCGGCTGCGCCCGCGCTCGGCGTCCCGTTGCCTTTTTACCAGCCTAATTGTTTAATTTACCGTTTAACCTAAACCATAAACTGTAATTCAGACTTTAAAGGTCATACCACTGTTACATCCAACGTAGTTGAATGAAAGATATACCTACTTAGATCTGCACCGTGCACCGCCCAAATTACTTAGGTAAACAAAGTTCCTATGCTACAATTTATCATAATCCGTGCTACTATAACTCGTTTTATAAACAATACATCAACTTGATAACAAAAACGGGGTTGTTTAGAGTGCCCGTAACTTTTTTGGAGCATTTTTTCCTTCCGCCCCTACCTGTAGAACCACGTGGATGTGTGAAGAGCGAGTCATCTTTAGCTAGTTAGTATGGTTAGAGCGAGATGTAAAACTACTCGTTTTACACTTTCTTGAGTCCAACCCTAGCCGCAGCAGGCAGGAAGTCTGGTGAAATCTGGTGTCTTTTTTACCACATTTGTTTCACCGGGGGTAAGTTTTGACACAGACAGTCCTACTGATCAGATAACACTGAATGCTCCATTGTTCGTCATTCAGAATCTTTTAAGTTAGCGATATATCGCTTGATATTCGTGGGAATCGCAGTTTATCACTCAATTTGTAAAATTATTGCGTTTTTATGACTATTAATTTGGTTAATATATTTTACGAGACTGTCGATGTAAGGACTGATTACTTAAACTTTATTATCTGCTTCATTATTTAAGATTCAAATCACGGCAGCATTTAATAGCGGGAGTCAAATTTTATGAATCTAATTTATAGTAGCCCATCAAATAATCAATTAGATCGAAAGGAAATGATTTTTGTTTTTATTTAGCGGCAACACTATCCATACCAAGTCGGCGGTGATTCGCTGAGACGCCATAACTTAATATCTACCACTTCCTTCCGATGCCATATAAACAACGCTCCTTCCCATTCAAGCCCCGTCTCTATTGAAATTAAAAGTAAATTTAAGTACGCTTAAGGACTGCCTCTAATAAAAATAATTATGGGACGACTGTTTAGTTAGTGCATGCTTAAGCGCATTCCCGGGTGCCTAATGCATATAGTTTTAGAGTTGAGCGCTTATGCGATGAACAACTGTGCGTATTAATATACAAGGGTTAAACTACCCTGGAGGGAACAAAAACTCGCTATTATTATTTATAGTTAACAAAAAACCTCGGGAATTCGAGTCGTTTAAACTGACGACTGCTTATCTATCAACATCAGTAGCCGGCCACATATTTTTCAACAATTTTTGATCCTGGTGGCGCAGAAAAAATCGTTCAAAACAATGCGTGGGGGATCCGAGTGTTTGTCAATTTTAAATAAGTAAGCGTTTTCGATATCAACGGATGTTTAAATCTGACATTCGCAAGCTCATATCGTCATCATAGCCTAGTTACATTTCCGATTCCGACCTTGCTGTGTGCAGTGTGCAACATAATATTTAATGCTTCTAAACGCAAAAACGCTTGCTACGAATTTTCAATAGTCCCCCCCGTATGCTTAGCAATGCGTTCGAAATATGAATCGGGTTAAGGGTGTCGCGCACAGTAAAGTCACCCCACATGCCCACAACCCTATTTTTGAACGACCCACATAGTGTCCAGTAAAACCGTTAATGTCTCCCGGTCGATACAGCACGGCCAGTTGTGCAAATACTCAATCTCTTTCAGGATTACATCTTGGGGGTGTCGAAAGTTGTATCACTTACACCAGGCTCCCTGTTTGTCTTGTCTATACGATGTTGATAAATAGACTCTACTAATAGAGATACATTTACGTCGTTGCTTTTATTACTGATCTCCATAAAAGGTTATTCAACCGTTATTAGTTGAAACTCAGTGTTTGCTTTTTGGACAGTTGATTTAGAGCCGTACTTTAATTGAATGTTTTGTTTCAGGTGCTGACGTCTGGTTTCTTCGAACTTAGGATAAAAAGTTTTACCAACCCGTTGGGTAGGTTAAGTAGTGGCCAGTGTTGTGATGGTTCCTCAAGTAGTAGTGATGCGCCTTGCCTGGCGCCGTGCAGGACTAAATTCCGCGTGTGCCTCAAGATTTACCAAGCGAATATCGATACGACATCACCTTGTACCTTCGGTGATATCACGACCCCAGTGCTAGGAGGAAACTCTTTGGATGTACCGAACCTTAACGTGAAAGGATTCACCAATCCCATCGTGTTCCCGTTCGATTTTACGTGGCCGGTAAGTGTTCAACTCCTTTTCATTTAGGTAACCTACGACGGTGGTTCATAACAACCGAACACTTCATTAATTTTGTAAGCAATAGTAAAATCAATACGTCGTAAAAAAGCATTAAGTAGCAACCCTACATCAATAAATCAATGCCGCCGATGTTACCAACATTTAAATTCCAATAATCCACGAAGGCCGCGTTCCGGCCGCTGTAAATAATACTAAAAAAGAAATTACGGGATTCTGTATTCAAATTTGACAGAAGCGATGACGATAAGAATACTTGATGGTTTAACGAGCGCGTGGGACGGTTCAAGCTTTCAATAGTTCATTTTTAATTAATTATTAAATCGTCGTAAGTGTGTTATTAGAGGCAGTTCTTGGTTAACCTTCGGCGCGCCGCGTTCTCATCTCCAGACGATTACCTACTTAAAGCCGGCTGGGATCGTGATTCGATATTGTAATTACCTGTTATTTATTTACTTGTTTAGATCTATCTCGCGTTCAAGGATAACGGACATCTTAATTGGGCCTAAGTTACGGTTATTCCGCCAGCGTGAATTGTCTCTGACCGCACTGTGGACACTGGAGGTTTCGAGTGCTATTTGTATTTTGTTTAGCGGCCCGCTTCAAATGTCGTACCGTCTCGTAATGTTTGAACAAACAAACGCTCCTAAAGCTCGGCCGCTTGCACAAGCTCCAACCATCTGAAGAAAAACGTGGCATTTGGTAACTAAAGAAACTGCAGGTAGATAACCGTGAAACACACACCGCAAACGAAATTTAGACTTTTTATACAATGTGGATGTATCGGCCACTAGCAGCGTAGTTCCGAATGAGTTGATACTAAATTGAAACTTCCTGTTTAAATCCCATAGTGGTCTATTGTCAAACATATGGTGCAGCACAGGACCAATTGAGCGAAAGCCACGCGAAATAATCCCTTCAATCGAATTTCGACAGTGACAGTGACGGCCAAAGCCGATCGTATCCACTGTCGTTTTCACGCCATATGTCCTTTATCTTAGCCGTAGCCCAGCGGGTAAATGTCTCCCATTTGCTGGAACAGTACATATGTTCCGCTCCGGCAGATAATTTATACTCGCCGAGGAAGCACTCGACACGTCACGGCCTGTACTGATCGTGCTGAAGATAGGTGCGTCGCATTAAATTATACATATAATTCACCCTAAGGAGCATTATTAGCTGAGTTTTTCTCACAATGAGGTCATCGACGGACCGAGAAGAGCCTGTTTCACGAGGCATATCGCCCGCACGAATAAATATGTACGCGTAATATTGGTATATGCCTGGTACACGTTCTGCGCGCCTTCGTGACTGGCCGGGCAGGTGAACGGCGCTCGCTTTAAAAAGGATCGGCGGCGTTCGATTTTCGAAATTGACATTTAATTTAGTCATCGACGAGCCGTGTCGATGGCCAGCATCACAATATTTTGAAACGCGATCCGCGCGCTCCGCCTCGGCTAACGGTCGAGGTTGTATTACATCCCTGGAGTCGGGAGAGTCGATTTCGTCACAACTGCATCTGAACTTTTTATCTGATCCGTAGTGAAATAATCCCGGCCATAACCAGATACGACCTCGCGATAATAGGTCATGAGCATATTAATATTACTGACAACATCGAACAGTGAAATTACAAGCACGGCTTGCGCGTTAACGACGCATAGAAACGATTCATCATCCGTTTAAAGAAAGAGATGGCTCACTCCAAAAAGAAATCTCATTTGTATTCAGCCGCCCGGCTGGCGGCCGGGTTTCATTTATTTTACTCTTAAACAATTTGTGTTTGTAAATCACAAGTTTTATATTGTAATGCGGCTTTGTGAAGCCCGTTAGTCCGGATGTCGCGGCATGAGCGACTCGTCGCACGTAGCTTGTAAGCGCGTTTAATTGTTACGTGTCTCGAGGAAAGGTTAATGCTGCTCAGGGCTAATTGTGCCCTTCGCGGGGCTGTTCTGGGGAGAATGAAACTGTTCATTCATTCACTAATCGTAAGGGCCGTTACTAGTCGCCATTTTGATCCGCAATTACTTACTTATAAAGATGAGGGAAACGGGGTAACGCAAGGTGTATTCATACCGCGAGGTAAAATGTCAGAGTGTACTTCCGCGCATAGCGCATGCCTCGCGTATGCCGCCCGCTGACCGTGAACTATACTTTTTATAGATTCACTATAGATCCGTATTGCTTTAGACATATCTCATCTCGGTTAATCTTGATAAATTGACTCGCATTGTTGTTAAATTGTCGATAAAAACTAAAAAAAATATATACATATTGTTATGTTATTAGTTAATTAAATGTATACGTAATTTCTTTCGACGATTTATAACAAATACCTTTATATATTCTGTGTCATCGTTGCTTAGGTAAAAAAGGAGCCAGCTTCGAAGATTTTTGATACCGGCAGGCATTTTTCCGGAACACATTTTCACTCATGTATTTAATAACGAATGGACACATACTAACGAGTTTCCACTTAACTATGGTTAATTAAATCAGAGCGAGTTATTCACATATTGAGTTTTTATATGTACTTTTCTACATGTTTTATGTGTCTATTCGGTTCGGCCGAGCGTTGCGTTCCCAGCAACGACGCGGGGGGCGCGCTACAATTGGTTAATGTGAATCCTCCAAATCTACTCCACAAAATTCTTTTTTTTTTTTCAATGTTAATATTGTATATGTATGCCGACGCCTTTAAGTGAAAATAGGTACTTAACACATTGAGTACCGGGAACCCGCTCGGTGGGTTCTCTGTTCGTAGTCGCTTTCCTCTACAAAGCGGAAAAAACGCTGGGATCGGCTACGAGCGTAGCGCTACGAAACCGTTAGTAGCGAATGTGTTAACACATTCGACACAACAGCAGTCCTATGCACGTATGCAAATTACCTACAAGTTAAGACGAACGACGTCTGTAAAAATATTCCAGAAAGCCGGGACACAATATGTGCTATTAACATCGGCCGCCTGCGAGGAAACAGACAACTAGCAAGATATTGTTACCGACTTTGCATGTTTCGTCAATAGTTTCACGCTCTACATATGTGTGTACGTAATTTAACATTTCAATGAAAGTCAACCCAGTAAGAAAATGCCTTGCTGAGGTTCGAATATTGAAGAAAATCAATAAGATAACGTTGTGACGTCAGTTAATTCGAATTTCAAAACAATAGTACGGTAACGCACGATGCCACAGCAGCCGAGACATTGTCAGCGTGAGAACGCTGCCACTTCTTGCTCCGCTAGCGGCCTCTCCATTAGAAAGTAATTAACAATACATTGCACGTCGCATAAAAACTTAACACCACGAATTGTAACATGAAACTGGGTTCAAATCGCCTATAATTACGATCGAATTGTAATCGGTTATGTGGGCATTGTTATTCCGCGGGCGAGCCGTTACATAAGCCTGGCACACACGAAAAACGGAAAACGTTACCTTCGTACGGATCATCGACTCGTTACTTCATACTTGTAACGCGATAGTGCGTCGGACGCTTTATATTAAACCATAGCTCGCCGAGCACAACTTCCGTCTGCCGAGTTTTTTCACGTAGAGAACGCTCTTTATAATTTCCTTTATCTCAATCCGCCCGCGCCGGGATCCTCTTAAAATACTTACCCCTACATCCGCTTCTTTTAATATAGTCTACCGAGCTACGGAATGCCTCACGGTCTTGCTATCGTCGACACCGTCTTTATCTCCCGGCAATAACCCAGAATAAAAAAAAAATTAAATTCCACGTAAATGGGTTATGACGACCTCCACACATTGCAAATTAACTTAATCACGATTTCATAAGTTTCAAATTTAAACAATCGGAGCGTGTATAATTGGTGCGCTCGCATTGTTCAAGTGAGTGCGCAAGCATTCGGCAACCTTATCAATTAACGGCGAGATTTCTACTGAATCTGCCCAAATAAACCACCGCACAATAGCCGCGATGTATCAATTATGCCGAACCTTCCGGGTGCTAAAACAACAATCCCACGTCCACACTTCTCAAATAAAATCTCACTTGAGATTATGATTAGTCATAGACAAGAAGATAAAGAAAATAAGCTCATCAACCGAGTGAATAGACAATAAACTTTACCGGTTTTGTTATTACGGCCGGCTAGAGCCGAACGCTAAGAAAACACTCCTTTTTCAAATGGACGCTCGTTTACGGTCACATTCTGACATTTTAATTGCATCTCTCAAATCATTTACGGCCGCTAGTAAAATTGTTCAAAGAGCCCGATAATATGTATTTGGAAAAGTTTGCAGGATTTTTTGTTGTCACCAT
This sequence comes from Cydia pomonella, assembly GCF_033807575.1. NCBI lineage: Eukaryota > Metazoa > Arthropoda > Insecta > Lepidoptera > Tortricidae > Cydia > Cydia pomonella. Next base: position 11,405,392 of record NC_084704.1, on the reverse strand, counting down.
GTTGTCACTAAAGGCAGAAATAAGTAACTAAAGAACTATGTGACGTAAATCTAAATTCAAATTATGATCGCTTTCTACCGTTTTAGGCTGCGTTCCATTTTTGTTATTTGACAGCGGTGGTCGTTCGGGAGCGTTTTCACGTCGCGAGGGCGCGTCAAGCCCTCAAATCTGCAATGATGACATTCCTCGCATTCCTGGCTTTATTCACCACACGCGCTCAACTTCTAGGAATTCTGAGTCGCAGTAAGCTCATGTGGCGGGCGGTATCCACGGACGCGCGAATAAATCCCGCTCATATATGTAGATATACACCCAGCAAGAGGCGCACTATACCTTTCATCCCTTGAGCATATACGCCATACGTGTCAAAGGCCGATCGTAATCTGGAAACTACTAAACTGTAGAGTGGAACGGTCGTTTTACATACGACTGATAATATAGGTTGGGCGCGATTACATCTCGATGCCCGATAGAAGATTCCACTCCGGGATGTTTCTCGGAACGTACGTCTCCATTGTTGATCCGCTAGATTAGCCGCTGGTTATCGCTCTTCTTGTGATTGTAAAACGCACTTAGTTTATTTCCATTCGCTACGACCGTGACCAGAGTACAAACTTTTCTATGTATTACTCATCGGGTGAATTGTCTGTTCTCATGGTATGCAAAGTAGAATGGGAAACCAGTTAAAAGTTCAGTCTATCGGAGAGTTCCGCGTATTTTCACTCGATTACAATAAAATTAATCCTAAACTTTTTGGGTATAATACACTCGAGATTTTGTTTAGGTCATTTTGAGAGTCTGAACTTGACGCGTTTGTTTTATCTTAATCATTGTATTTTTATTGATTCAAAAAATTACATAGCATCAAAGCGAACTAATACAGTCATCATTAATGATGGGTTGCGTTACACGTTTAATTCGGTGCGGGCCCCTAATTATATAAATATCGTTTGTGATCGTGTCTCGACCTGCGCGGCCGCGGAGGCTGTCCGCGCATCATCTTAGGATCGGATCCGGGTGAGCTGATAATGAGCTGTTTATTTGTACCGCGGTTTCGATTTCTTACCCTTCTCTTATCGCCTCGATCTCAGCTATCCGACGGTTCCAAAATATGTTAACTTTATTTTTAATTTAAATTATTTTACCGGTTGGCACATATTGGTTGATAATCCTTTTCAGATCGCATTCCTTGCAGTGCGAATAAAAGTTAAAATAATTTATTTGTCAATCGTTACTAACATTAACATAGGTAGGTACTAACTAAGTACGTGCCTGCTGTAAAGTACTTACTTTTTTTTAAATAGTTTTATAGATTATTTTACTATAATTATATGGTAGTAATAATAATCTAATAATCGCTAACTAGTCATGCATTCAATTTATGATTACAAAAAAATCCACTCAAGTATTCGCCTTTTAAAGAGATCTAAAGATATATTCACTAACGCTCCATCCTGTTTGCTCCATTCAAATCATTCCGTAGTTTATTGCGGACATTTTCATGTTTGGGATTCCAGCAGCGGTCCGCCGGCGGATGCCTCGTGGGCTAAAGGTAGCCGGTTCGTTTTTCACTTTAGCCAGTATTCAGTCCCGAATTCCTACCGTGAAGTCGCTTTTTTCGCGATGATTGTAATTCAGGGCAATAATTTTTTTGTCTGACTTATTTCGTGTCTCCGAGCGGTCGTTAGTAGCTGAAATGGTTAAATGTTTATGCCTCACGGTTACAAAACCACACGTTCATTCTGATGTTGCGGGTGTCTAGGCTCGCGTATGGCAGTTAAGCTTTTAATAGCCGTCTAAACACTGTTAATTTTTCTCTTGATGTTTGTATTCTTGCTAACTGATTGCAGCAAGTTCACTATCACCTCGATTTAGTGGTATTTTTTTATGATTGGCGTGTGAACAGCTTAAATGGGCAAATTTATTAGTGAATTATACGTAACTAATGTCCTCGGTTTCACAATGGACCCATGCGAAAACATCTCGAAAATTACAGCCATTTACTAAGTGGCTATATCTTTTATTATCATTACAAGCATATAAACTGCTGTTTGAAAGCTTTTTAATTTATTGCACGCCAGCGCAATCCGGTTCGATGCAAGAGACATGAAATATGATAGGTATGTAAAATTACTAAATTGAAATCTAATAAACGTGTATTAAATTTTTACAATTGGACTCTTGACTACTTACAGCGATCCGAATAAATCCAAATGATTTATTTTGACGTTCCTCTTTCGAGTTTTAAGTGCTTTAAATCCGTTTACATTAAGCATTCCATTTAGGTGTACAAACAAAGGATTTCTCTCGTTTAACAATTTGAATTTGGAACGCCGTAAGTTCACATAGCCAGCGAGGTCGGCGGTTGAGAACGTCTCACTTTTGTCTATATATGCGTCCGAGACGTGCTTGTAGCGACAAGGATAACCCGGCCGAGTCACAATGCATTCCGATATAAACATAGTGGTAGTGTTTGGACGTATACATAAACCGGTAGATAGGCGAGCACAGTAGAGAGGCTCGGGTACCGCTCGGCGCACTCGCGTTTAACACGAAACTGCTTAGCATTCTAGCCGAATGCACGTGTACTGTCGCCAATAAAACGTCGACCTGGATATTTTTTGTGGGAGAATATTTCAACAGGAAGTCTCCCGTTCACACGACATTTATCGCAATAAGCTATTAGTGAAGCTCATGCTATTTTATTGCATCGAAAAGGACCTATTCTGGCAGCGAGCGCGGGTCAACGCACTGGGCGATCGGCCATGCCAAAATAGAAGGAAGATAAATTAAATTAAAAGCATTAATAATCCGAATTAAACGCTCTCGAAACGCTTAAATAATGAAACACGTTACGCGTCCTGTATCAGCCAGACGTTGAAATTTGCATATCTTTTAATTTGACGTATGGTGCGGCATCGTATCGTATCAAAAATCGGTAGAATTTAATTTGCGAGTGTTTTATCATTGGGATTACAGACCTTATGCGTAGGGTTGCCATCCGTCCGGGTTTCCCGGATTTGTCCTAGTTTAGAGGGCGTCCGGGGGGGGCTTCCTTTGTAGTCCGGGTTTAAAAATTTAAAGTCTTAGGCCGCCCACACACGACACACGCACAACCTGTTTAAAAAACCTGTTGACATGTCCGGGTTCTGGACTCTAAAATCCGGGGTTTTCACGCGTCTTGTCCTGGTTTCCAAATTTTAGAGATAGCAACCCTACTTATGCGGAGCATTTTAAGTATCGTAACAATCGTTCAGACGCCGGTGCCGGCTGGGTGCATCGAAACCTGTCCTCGCCCCGGTGTAACAAAGTGTGAAATATGAAATCACGACTCTACTTGCCGGTGTTTGCGTTCCAAATATTTTCTCGTGTCGAAACTCGAAAGCGAGGTCTAATACGTTTTTCCTGATGTTTTATGAATACTTTCGATAGTATACTGTAAAGAGTGGAACGAATAATCGGGGCGCGACCTTGTTCCATTTTAATCTCACCTGAATACAAACATTCATTACAGTGTCGAGCTCGTAGAATCTAGGTAGTTTCCTCTCAACTGACCGACTGAAAGGTAGGTACAAACATCTGTTGCAGTTTACCCGTATTCATTTCTATAGCAAACAAAACAATGGACGGGACACGTGGTAAGCGCCAAAACGGCCGGCACCTGATTATTCCCTTTGTCCGAAGTCGTAAAACTCATAAAGATCCCAAGTTAAACACATGATGTCCAGTACAAACGAGCCTCGGTTGTTCCCACGTATCCTTACATTGAGCATTTTAATTAATAACTAATATAAAGTCGGAACGGGCTTTGATATGGAAGTAGCCTCTTTGGGCACCCTCATAAAACGATTATCAAACAATTCCCCAACATTCAGACCGCATCATATCAGTCTATTGCTTCGTTTAAGACGGTTATACAATTTAACGCATCGCATTCAGGCGTTGGATTAATACGTTGTGATACAGCGGTGCTTTTATTGTTCAACTCGTAAAAATAACATTCATATTTTGTAATTTGAATACTAAGGATTTTTATTTAGCACTTTAAATCGACAGCTCGTTCGACTGTTGGAACTCGAACTACGAGTACCTATCGACCATTAATATATCATAAATAAAGCGTGGCGTACACGACACGTTTCCTTAATTGCGGGCCGAGTAGGTAACAAGTCTATGCAACTCTGTGAACGGTATTGCCAGCTCGACGCGTTTATAAAGGCTACCTGCACACGTACGCTTACGTCGGCCACTTTTTATGGCCGCGTCGAGAGTCACTGTCGTGGGAACCGGCATATACTTACACCGCCACAGCTGACCGAAATGCGCTCTCCATACTCGATTAACAAATCAATACGACTACTACGGCTTGCCATATTTGATCGGTTACGCGGAGTACCAATCATAATGTATTTTGACAACGCACCGTGTATCGCTCCTTATTCATAAAATATTACGGGCGTTATATGGTCGTTTTATGCGATAAAGAAGGGGCTGCGAGGGTTTTAAGGCTCACATTTGTCCACCCGCAGCAGCCTGCTTAGTATGCAGCGGCAGCGATAAGACGTCCGCTCGTGTTGTCCATGTATTTAACGAAACGCTCATTATAATTTCGTCAAAACCCAACACTGACACCCGTTCCTTAATTGAGACCCGGTCGATAAGCAATTAAAAGGCTTATGAATAAGTAAACGCGTTTCGAGAACTAAAAAGCTCGTTTTTAGCGCCCGTGTGACGCTTCGAGAAACGATGATTTCTCGTAGTAACAATAATCATTGTCTATAGTAGGCGCGTTTCCTATGCAAATATGTCATTGTTGAGCGCATGGTGCCCATGCAAATAGTGTTTTCATTCATTAAGCTAATTGACAGCGACATCTGTCAGAGAAACTGAATCACTCCTTAAGAGCGGTGATCAAGTGAGTTAAACGGTGACCCCACCATCCGGCCCGGCAGCTGCCGTGACGTGCTCATTGTAATTATTCAGTCCGGCTCCCCTTCAAGATTTCATACGCCATTAATTTCTGTACAAACGTCTCCGCCGAACTTAATTGCCCGATAATCCTTTAACGACTTCAGCCCAAAATCAACAAGGCTTAATTTTTGATCTTTTAAATTGTTTATTAACGAGTACGGGTCCGATTGGTCGCGTAATTAAAGCTCGATTAGTAAACTGTTAAAGGTCGGGGAACATCGGAGCTGTGGTCGTGCGCGCGGGTCGAGATGCAACCTCGATTCGAGTTTATGCTTCAAACAACCGGTTCCTCGGGTGGGAGAAATTTTCATAACCCGAGAGACTAGCATTCCGAAACTCTGAAAGAGGTCCGTCTGGGGCTACATATATGATATTACACTTGGATTGCGAAACATTCTTAACTCTTAACTGATTCATGCGGGATACCTCCGTTTTTGCAAGAGCGGAACTGGAGCGCTGTCACCCATAAAACTCGTCGATAAGTGTCGTCGCAGGCGCCTCGAAGGTGTTGACTCGTCGCGTTATCGTTTATAATCGATTTAGACTGCCGTTTCGCCTCCTTGTGTAAACATCGACAAAATGTCAATAGCTCCCTATCAGATACGCGGAGCTATTTTTTAAGGCCCGACACCATTACGGAGTCCCATATTGGGCACATTAAATTGTAACAGAGTCGACACGAGCTCACTCCGTTTGTATTATTTTTAGCGTTTATTAAAAACCATTTCGCTACCATCTGCTCCCGTGTTCACCTGTCCATCATGCTGGTAATTTACACTCGTTCGCGAGCCCGGCACCGGTCAAGGTCCTCGTAAACTAACAGAAATATTTGTACTGACCCACCGCACCTATATTTAAAGGTCTCGTTTTTAAAGTTGCATTATCTTGATTAATTGCCGTTTAATCTCATTTCGTTTTATGTGTAAAACTTTAATGGTTATTTTCTGTTTTTCAGGGCACTTTCTCGCTCATAGTCGAAGCGTGGCACGACACCAACGAGACGTCGAGATCTGACGGTGAGTTAATGACTTTATGATAAGAAGGGTCATGATCATGAAATCGCCGAAGCAGTTTGTAAAATTCGAATCACGTCTGTCACGAGTCGCTCACATTCAGGTTTCACTGTAATTCTGGGTGTTTATCGTGCATTTAACGGACAGCATGTATATTTGAATGCTCATATTATCATATCGTGGAAGACAAAAATGTTCCCATGGCTGTGGCGATTGGCGTGCGGGGCACGCGGCAGCGCGTGAGTTGCGTCGCAATGCGCACTATTCTAATAAACGCAGCCTTCTGTAGGACGAAAATTTAGTAGAAATGTTGTAATATATTCTAGTGGCCGTTGTCTGTACACGTCGCTACTTAGCACAGGAAAACAAATCGAATCGCCGATACCGCGTCCGCAGCTATCAAGGTTTCGTGACTATTTTATGAGCATGCCACTACACGCCACAAATTACAGCTGCCATGTGCACAAATAAATATTTTCGATTATTATCATTTGATTTACATTCGAAGTACGATTGGATCAATAAGTTCGGCACGGATATTACTAGTCTAAATGCTCAATAAAGATTCGACAGCGGTTTACCATCATGCGACATGGCGTGACCGAAAAAACGGTTCCAAATGAATTTTACCCACCGTAAATACATCATCAGGGTAATTCGCTTAGCTTCTGCACTATCAGTATACCACGCACACAAACACTCCAAAATATGGCATCTGACAACATAATGTTGGATACGGGTCACGTTCCAAATTAAAACCAGACATTTCAAAGGCCATTCGAAATATATATCTCGTCTATTCTTTTTTTAGAGTCGGGTTTCGATTTTCAAAAACACGTAATGTAACGTAGACGCGAAAACTGCCGTTCCGCCCACTTCTTAATTAGATTTCCATCCTGCTGCACTCTGACCGACATAATTACTATCCCGAGCAACAAAAAACCCTGGTGATTTACTTAGAAGAGATTTGGAGATACGGGGAGGCTCTACGAGCCGGTTTACGGCAATCATTAGCCTCCGAGTGGATAGCAGAGGTCGGGCATATTTTAATACCGCTCGGGAGCGATGGGCGGCGCTCACCACTACCGAGAAATGTTACCAACAGAAATCTAATCAACCGTAATAACAGGTTACACGCACGCCGTTTGTGTTCACTTACTATCGACTCAGCGGCTAATACTTAATTAAATCACATTCTTTTTTTTTCTAATAGAACAGCTGCAGTTGCACTAGGCCGTTACGCAAAAAGATCGCTCATCGCCCCTGCTTAGTTAAATTTTTGTGCAGGCGTACCGAAGAACAGCGACGATGACTTAAGAATTCAATATATCATAGATAAATGCACGATTGTGTAGAATAGCGATCGTTTATGGACGCATAAAGGGATTCTTGCGCTAAGCAAACAACTACAATGGCTCCTCGATTCTCTGGCGAATCTGATGTTGTAGCTCGTTCTTTCACCGAAATCTTTTGTGCGCCCGAGGCGGGCACCTGGCCGGTAACGGGCCTACATTGTTTACCACGAGGATACACCTCTGAGGGAAATCATTTTTTAGTTTACACTTCATCTTTCGTCGTAGGGCTTGAGCCGGGTAAAAAACCAAGGAAGATGGTCCGGAAGGTTCAATTTATGATTCAACAGGCTCAGGAAACGCCGACGACAGATGCTAAGCACATGCGCCGGGATAATAGAGGGCACACTCCACTGTCTCAGTTTGTTTAATTTACATTTACGATTATTGCACTGCTTCGCTTTACACCTCCGTATAGATGAAACCGGAAAAAAGAGCGTGTGAAAAGTATCGATAAGATTCGTAGCAATTACTTGTCTGGGCCAGTGCATTCGGCCCGGGGCGGTGCTACCGCGCGGCGCGGCGTGGTATTACACGACCGAGATGCGATTATTGATACAGTTATGTTGTGACGGCTTGCTATCTCGTTGTACACCGTACAATATTAGTCAATTCATTACTCGTTAGTCTTCGTCTCTAGCTCTCTTTCTTTCTTCTTTGTAACTTAATATACTTATTGCTTTTCTCAAAATGTAATGTAGACGCATTGCGCAAATGTCCATTTTCACACTAAACAATGGGGATTTTAAAATGCGAGTAGTCCCGTGTCACAAAAAATTAAAACCGTGTGTTGACCTGTTAATTGATTTAAAAACATATAATTAAATAGCGCACGGCACGATGAAGCCGAATACTCGTCGAGCCTGTAGTGGACAGTTTTATAAACAAAAGGAGTGCGTGGTGTGTACACAATCCATTCATGAGATGCCTTTTCCCACACCACGCGGCTAGAGTGGGGCGGCAGGTGCGTCGGAGACGGCGGCGTCCAAAGTAATGATGGCGGACCAAGCTCCGCAGTTTCGATTTCATTCGAACGCCAGCGCTCACTAATTAGACCATCGTCGCGATCCAGTTTAGGCGATCGATAGACGTTATCAATCTACGAGCTACATAATGAATGCGAGCTCCGCATCCGGTGGGCTATTGATCGATGGATGCCGCGACGGAAGCGTCGCGTGAGCTTCCCAAATCGCACAGCATCCACCGATAGGCCGATTATCGGTTATTTCACCTTTTGTTTTTGTTTATTGGCCGTTCGCTTCTCTCGTTTTATTTGTATTGAGTTGACCTCGTAATTATGGCACCGGCGGGCGAGCCACGTACTGCCTTTAAATGCATTATTTATTTGTGAATCGGAATTACATTAATAGATGATAGCGCACACCTTCATTTAATATAGTTATGGCTTCGAATTGGGATAATGGCTGTAATTTGTGCGGTTTCATACCGAACCGTTGGTAACGTTTTGACGGCGAGTAATGCGTCTATGCAGAATAGAAACGTCTTAACGCATTTGCAATTTTCCCACAAATTGCTTAGTCATTCGGATGTTGAGGGTTAGCACACGTACCTGTTCGCAAGGTAACGGAACAATTTTTTCCAAATCCAATTTAAGTTGACACTTCGTAAACATTACCAATTGCTTAACACTAAATTCTTCAAATAATAAGTGAAATGTTTTTCTAAGAGTCCTGCTTGCCGTGGCCCGTGCAGCCCTAGCGCCCACTCCGCGCACGGGTGCCATAATTCTCCGCTATATGGAGCTAAATTGCAAGCGAGCTCAGTTCCCACACATCATTTTTCTAATTCCCTCCGAACTCTGCACTGCACTTTGCAATAATAACGCTTCTAAGAAGCGTCTATCATATTTCACTAGATTGTTTACTGCTTACGTTTGATTTTGTTTTAAGTCTAGTCACAAACGAGATTCACGCGACCCTTGTTTTATAACCGATAAATAACAGACATTTTTCAACGGCCTTCGAACGGAATAAATTGATATTTATTGTCTACTGATTGTATTTTCGTTTGGTACGCGCTGCAGCGCGTATGCGTTTTATCTTTTAAATTTATTGGACAGATACGATCGGTGTAAGCCCATACCGGATCGGTAAATCGTGTGCACTATGCACTATTCCGGCACTATCGCGCGATTACCCAAACGTCCATGTTGCTGATCATCGTTGCGTTATTTGTAAACAAAAGAGTCAATTGGAGATAGCTGATCTCACAGTCTATCTCATTACTTGAAATCCTTTATCACTTTCGAAACAAATAAAAAAGACAATCGACTCGAATACCATATGCCACGAAATTAGTCGGATCGATCGTTTTTATATTACCTTTTAATTTTGTTTCGCGTCTGGTTTAATTTTATCTGCTGTAGGGATTACTGGCTTAGGAATGTTCCGGCGAGGCAACAAGACTAAAAAGTGGGCATACAGAGAAATAAATAAAGGTAGGAACTGGTCGAGGCTCGACCGTGATGAATGGACTGGCAGTTTTTTTTAAATCAGTGCGGGTAGATTTCACGGAGGTTTTGTGGCGCGTATGGCAGGCCTATCCTTGCCAGTTTTTGTGTTACATGAGCTATTACAGTAACAAGTTTATACTGCAGTGATTTCTCAGCAAAGATATTAAAGTATTTATAGACTGTTATAAATATAATTTCTCTTGTATGTCAAGTGAGCACTAACTTGATGTAAGTATGGTAAGATTACCATTGTTCACTTGCACTTCCCAGGCTTTAGTTTATTCCCACTAGTAAATATTTAAAGAGCTATAAAAACCGCTGTTACTGTAGTCGAATTTGAATCAATCACGCTCAAATGGAACAGAATCACGGACAATAGTCTCACGGTATGCGGGCTAACAGGTCAATCTACCCTTTCCCACGACGATAAGCCAAGGATTTTAATTTAATTAATGTCCATTATCCTTTTTAAATTCACTCTTATCGGGGCATCTTGCGCAATAAGTTTGGTGAGGATAAAATACTTTAGATTGTATGTACCTACGCTTTTCATTCTAGATTCCATTACGATGTTTATTTATTGCAGTCTAAGTTCAATGTTTTCAGAACTTAGGTGTTTTCTTCCTCATCCTACTTTTCCCTGGTCGATGAACTAGTTCTTCAGAGCTCTGATTTGGCACCTGGAATTAATCTAGGCACTAGTTTCTGCAAAATCCTACCCTAAAGAATAATGTTATTATATACAACCCGTAATCCGTGTCCATACTTTTATTTTATATATAAGTATATAAGTTTTGCTAAGCCGCCCCGCCTCATCCACCGTCAACCGCGTTCTTCGTGCACAGCAGGCTCTTAGTTATTTATAGAAATGTTCATGTGTTTAATTTAAGATGTTCCATTATAGGCTTAGGAATAACGTCTAAGCAAATTCTATAATTGAGTAATTTCCTTCCAGACACACTAATCGCCCGCATGACGAAGCAGAGCATCGCCGACGTGGGAGGGCCTTGGGTTGAGGAGGAGCAGCGCTGGAGCTCGGGCCCGCACCTGCGGCTGTCGTATCGCGTGACCTGCGCGGAGCACTACTACGGCTCGGGCTGCGAGGTCCTCTGCCGGCCGCGAGACGACGGCTTCGGCCACTACAGCTGCTCACCCAGCGGCGCCATCGTCTGCCTCGCTGGCTGGCAAGGGGAATATTGCCAGAAACGTAAGTTCCTTACCACTACCTTGAGTTTAATTGCAGGTGATCCTCTAATTGACGTCTACGCTGATTGGTTTAGTCCTGTATTCCAATTATCACATCAAACCCGTTTACGTTCGATGCTAATTTTATAACTGAATCACTCACCTTGCTTTTATGTATTTAACAAATTCATCCAAAATAACATTGTATACTTCCGAATTTAAATAAAAGTATAGAAAACCAAAAGGCTTGTAAAGATGAGCAAACACGACGAAGTAAGTACATATGTAGTTATATTAGGTTGGATCACGTAAAACAAATGTAGGTATAATTGCAATCTATCTGGAACAACTATTTATATTCAACGCTGTCTATTGGAATATAAATTAGCGAGAAGTAGGCAGTATAGAAGAACGATTACCTAAGCAACCAAATTGAAAATGTACTATTAGGTTCGGAATTTAAATTCTAGTACGCAATGTTCCAAATTTGTTTCAAATTTAAATATGGAACGAGCAATTCGCTCTTCCTCATTAGTGGTTACGCGACAGTTTAGTCGAACATCCTCTGCCTAATTGGAGTTGATAGCCTTTATTGCAATACAGATAATGCATTAATTGCTCCAGTCGACTCGTACAGTGCTTTAAACATTATGACGTCGATGGACCCCGCTTCTGTGAAACTTATCTCGTTAATCCGGTTTCACATGAGTGAATAATAGTTATTTGTTTTACAAGAGGGCAAAGTTGTTGTTTAACCTCTCGTGCTAATACTGATACCCAAGCGAACGAAAGGTTCCGAAATTGACCACGAGCGTAGCGAGTGGTTCGATAAATGGAATCTTGAACGTTGCGAGGGTTTCAAGACACGAGGGTTAAAGAAGTTTTGCCACAAAGTGAAACGCAACATTTTTCACCACACCAACACAAGGAAAATACTAACTGTAAAATATCAAACAAAATCAAAGCAAATCGATTCAAAATGAATTTTTATCATTTAAAAATCAACTACCACAGCCAACATAAGGAAACAACTCAAATTTTGCATTTGAATGCTTTGCCCCACATGTGGATAAAATGCAACTTTCTCGTCAGTTTATGAACAATCCAGAGAGCCTTTACCATGTGGTGTGGTGAAAATTAATATAAATGTATAGATAAATATGGTAAAACTCTTTGTTGTATGTTGTAACTAAACTGACTTAAATTAGCCATTTTTCTTTGCGCATGTTTTCTTCTTCAGAGGCGCCATGTGCTAATAAAAATTGCTATATAATTATCTAGTGGGATATCCCACCTTAAATCGTTATCTTTAATTATTCTCGAGATTATTGTATTGATCTATGAATATAATTTATAAGGTTATATCCACTTCCTGTGGCCAATGCTCGACCTCCAAGTAAATGACTAATAATAAATTAACAAATAGTTCATTTTATACATGCCATGAGTATAATGTTTTCGTACAAGTATTCGGTTCATAAATTTTTATTAGTGATTGTTTAGAGCAATTAACAATTCTAGAATCTGCTTTGGTATTTCTAAATTGAAACTGTTCCGCTACAAAAAACATGAGCTGTTTAGAGTAGAAATAAAGTTGGTAGTTTTATTAAAGCGTATTAGAGCCTCGGAACGACAAAAACGACTCATCAGTCGTCAGTTGCATCGTCATTCACACAAGTTGGAAAATACGAAGCGTGCGACCGGCGTTCTCTGGTGTGGTCTGTTTGTCAATCATCGGTGCCCATTCCCAAACAAAGCAAAACACGCCATCCATCAATGTCGGACTATCAATGATAAGCTGAAATAATTCGCAAATCTAAACGTTTCAAATGCGAGGTCCTGGCGTATGTTAAACATCGTGTCTCGATCTCGGTAAAACAAAGCGGTGCTGAGATGCATTGTGGGGAGCGGATGTCGCGTCGCAATCTCAGCAGCCCCACCTGCCGCCGCGTTCCCACACTCCGGCGCCGCAAAAAACGAGAGCGAGACGCCCGCGCGGTGTTCTCTCGCTCGCACACCAGGGCTGCGCACAGACACCACTCTGATCGTGCGATCCTGGTTCCGGCGCAACCACCTAACACAAATTTCGCTCAATATTAAAATTAATCGAAGAATTTTATTCAATTGCGCTTGTTATGTTTGACGTGTGAAAGCGGCGGCCATTCGCGAATGTAAAACGACCATTCGTTCAAATATACGCCAATAAAAGTCTCGCCAACCCTATCAGTTCGGTTTGTATCGGCGATTACGAAAATGTAAAAGCGAGAGAAGCGGCCATAATGAAATGAAAACAACGCTGTATGCGCGCACACACACAGCCGCGGCGAACCGGGCCGAAAACACTTTTAAAACGAGAACTGAACACCGAACGAAATAAGCTCTGTTCTTGCCCGTGTCACGAAACTTGCTCAGTGCTCACATCTGCCCGCAGAACGGTAAGTACGGATCTGCCTTCTGGGAAAGCTTAACGATCCCGAAAACTTATTTGCATGTCCCGAGCGCATTATCTCCGCTCTCCCGCTAATGATAGTCCAGCCGCCAAGAACCTTTACGGCCGCTTAATTTCGCCTAATTGTAAACGAGAGTAAGGTTCTCACGAATACAACCTGTGTGGAGGGAGGTGAAGTCGCAAATCCCACGCGTCCCTAATATCCGTTCCATAGACAGATGTGGAGCAGTTAAATATTTGCAGCCATGCGGGGCTGCGGGAAGGTCGCTTTTTGTCGCCTGCTACCTGGCCTCGCCGAAGGCCGAGAAGCCTGAGACCTTGGCCGATCGCTGCGGTGCACGAAAGCCTTTCATTACGAATCGATACTGCTCATGCCCATTGATAATAATTAATTAGCCCTGCAGGACGGTAAAAACGCCCGCGGCGCCTTACGCCCACTCGTGCCCTAATATTAGTTTTAAGAGTGTAATTTTTACGACTCCTGTTTTACCTCAAGGGGTCAAGATAAGAGTGGGAGTGCTCTGGAGTGGAGCAGAGCAACGGGCTCGCACTTGACTTGCTTTGATCTCCCTTTGTTGCGCCGGCCGCCATGCCACCTATGCATTCAAGTCGTAAAATTTTATTAAGAATTTCAATTTAAATGAAAGGTCACGAGATAGTTTAATGTAAGAATTAATTCGTAACGACCACTTCTAATTCACTCGCGAAAGTGTGAAACGATCTGAAAGCGAATCGTTTTTAATTTCCTTTACAGCGTATAAAAACAATGGATATGGAATGTCTGCGGCATTAGTCCCCAATTTCGCAGAGTGAACCGTAAGCGGATTGCGAGGCGGCGCTGGGCTTAGCGAACCTATTTACATTCTAGGGAAGCGCCGGGAGCTAATCTCTTTTATTTAGTTCCGACTCGTCTGAGCCTCAAATCCTCTAGAGGTTTAGCTGTCGGATCCAACGATTGCTTCCTTATTTTATTTAGAAAGTGAATAAGCCTCACATTTGCATTCGGAATGATACTTATGAGCAAAATGGCGTCTAGTATTTTTCTAGTGAGGGGAAGAGTAACGGTCGAACGACGGTTAGTAAGTCTCCCCGCGCTATCTGCCCCCTTTGTATTCGCTCCGATAACTTGCCCATGCGCACCCGACCGGTACGACTCCGCGCCGCACTTCTTATTTCAAAACACATTTTTTCCACCGGCTTCATACACTGCCGGCTCGCCTTTCGCACTCGTTCACTGCTCGCGTTTTTGCACGGTAATGCACCTCATTCGACTGGCGCGCACGTCTTTGGTTTCTCTTTTGGTAACGCTAGAACAGGGTAAGGTTCGTTCGTTGCATGGAACGTAAATCACACAGTTAACGATGCGCACATATTACGCCTTTAATACATCACGTCCGAGTTAAATATTCATCTATATACCTATATAAAGTATTTCTTCTTAACTGATTTTGATGCATCCCCGATTGTTTCAGTCTACGTACTTCCAGGATTTTTTATCTTAATGTACAGACAATCAATTGAGAGATTGGAACACTGGATAACCATAAAACCGTTTCATAATTAAAAAAATAAGTTCATTATAGGTAAAAAAGTAAGTCACCTGTTGTATGTAGTTGTGACGTGTTCGAATAGACATTTGTTTTGTTTGTGTATGTTTTTTAAACATGTATTGTCTATTCGAATACGTCACAACTACATACAACAGGTGACTTACTTAAGTTTTTTACCTATACGACTTTATTTAAAAAGTTCTTTTGACAAGGTTCTACGAAATCTACGGTAGGTACCGCTCGTTGATTGACTGCGAATACTAAGTTGTAATTACTTACTTAAATAGTAAAGAAAAGTAGCTATTCAATTCTTTATATTATAGATTACTACCTATATTGCTGCTATTTGCATTTTAAAAGGTGTTAGCTTATGGATAGTATGGTAGCGTGTCGAAGATGAATGGTCTGCGGAGCGACCTCGCCCCGGGTGCCCTGACCAGGGCGCTAACGTCACTTTGTATCCTTACGGTATCCCGCGGCTCGCGAGACGCTGCAATCCAACTGATATTCGTGTAATCAGTCGTTTCCCTTCAACGCATTACATCCGTCGTTACACAAATGTCTTTAAAAAATCCATTAAGCAGCATCCCTTTGTGCCCGTTTTGTCTTTGTGAAGCGCTAACGAACTCGTTCTTTTGTTGCAGCGCGCTGCCTGCCCGGCTGCGACACGGACCACGGCCACTGCCTCAAGCCCGACGAGTGCATGTGAGTATCCACTTCACACCTTTGTGCTAAGCGCTACAACCTCCCTCCGCGTTTAAATCATTCATCCTCCTTATTGTTCCGAAAGACAACTTTTTAGTCGCTTGTTATCACGTCCTATTCGAGTTAATGAACGTTTTTGTCCGTTTCCAGTTGCCACTCGGGCTGGGTGGGCGAGCTGTGCGACCAGTGCGAGCGGCACCCGGGCTGCGTGCATGGCACCTGCTCTAAGCCCTGGGGCTGCGATTGCGAGGAGGGCTGGGGCGGCCTGTTCTGCAACCAGGACCTCAACTACTGCACCAATCACCGACCGTGCCGCAACGGCGGCACGTGCCACAACACCGGCCAGGGCAGCTACACCTGCGCTTGCCCGCCCGAGTACACCGGCCCCGATTGCGAGAAGTCTCTGCACTCGTGCGCCGTGCGACCGTGCCTCAACGGCGGGGCCTGCGTGCCGGATGAGGGCGGCGAATTGGCCTGTGCTTGCCCGGCGGGTTATGAGGGCGCACGCTGCGAAACTCGCCGACTGACCTGCGCCGACCGACCGTGCCGACACGGCGGCACCTGCGAGCCCCGCGTCACAGGCTACACCTGCCTGTGCCCGCCCGGCTACGCCGGCGCCGACTGCGATCTAGAGGCCGACCCTTGCGCTGCGGCGCCATGCCGCAACGGGGCCACCTGCACGCGCGCCGGTGACGGCTTTCGCTGCTCCTGTCGTGCCGGCTTCCGCGGCAACCGATGTGAGATCGACATCGACGACTGCGCGGGCGTCACCTGCGAGCACGGCGGCACCTGTGTGGACTTGATAGACGGACAACGATGCCAATGCGCCCCCGGATTTTTAGGCCAACGCTGTGAAACTCGAGTCGACCTATGCTTAGCCAAGCCTTGCGCGAATGGCGGGGAATGCCTAGTACTAGATAATGATTACGAATGCCGGTGCAGGCCCGGCTTCGCCGGAAAAGACTGCAGTGTAGATGTAGACGAGTGTGAGTCATCACCGTGTCGGAACGGGGGCACGTGCCGTGACCGCGTAGATGGGTTCCTCTGCTCGTGCGCGCCCGGCTGGAGCGGTCGCGCCTGCACCGTCTCCCTGGCAGATTTAGTAGCGGGCGTAAACATGCCGCGTGTCGGCGGAGAGACTCCAGAACAAGACACGTTATCGGGGCGGCACGTGGCTTTGATCGCGGCACTATCGGCGGCAGTGCCGGCGGTGGCGCTGGCGGCGGCGGTGGCCGTGGCGTGCATACGAAGGAGACGCAAGCGCGCACAGCACGCGGCGGACGCGGAGGCGCGCGCGCAGAACGCCGCGAACGCGGGCGGCGGCGGGCGCGTGATCCGCAACACGTGGGGCAAGTGCGACGTGCCGGCGCCCGAGTGCCAGAACGCGCACAACGCGGCGGCGGAAGAGTGCAAGCGCAAGACGCTCAACACGGAGAGCGCGGCGCGGCTGCTGGCCGCGCTAGACCCGCGCCTCTCGCGGCTGTCGCAGGACTCCGCGTATTGCGCCAATAGGTCAGTACTAAATCCTACCCTGCTTGGTCTCCGGATGATGACGATACCGTGACATTGTATGGAAAGACATTAAGTTTCTATAACGTGACGATATTACGGTAAGGCGTTATCCGGAGCCTGAGACCTTAATAATAAACCTTCTATTTTGCTATGATTTATTTGGTAAAACGCATATTTACTATTAAATTTCAAATAGGTAACTAAAATAAATCTTAGAACTCGTACCAAATATGAAGTTTCAAGCAAAAGGTAAGTCGTCTTTATGGTAAGCGACGATGTGGTATCTTTTGCTTGAAAACGGCACACGGCAAAGCAGGATAATAAAGTAAATGACGAAAGAGTAATAGCGGAAAGGCGTTGGTGCTATGTAGATTTTTAAACTACCATAATGTAATAAAATTGCATCCATCTAACAATGGTTTTATGTACTTTACAGTATGATATAACGTTTGTTCTCTTTGTTGCAGCGATACGTCGCTAGTGAAGCGAGCGCTAGAAGGCGGAGGGGTGTACGTCCTGGACGACCATTGCCTACCGCCGACGTTCGCGACGCAAGTGTAGTGCAGACATTAACTTATTTATTGGACGCTAACGCGAACTTGGCTGTGCGCCGCGTGTATATATAGCGTAAAGTGTAAAGTGACATCTGTATAAACGGCTAGATTAAGTTCCGATGTATTTATTTGTGCGATCCGTGAGCCCCTGTAAATAGTAACGGCGGAGCGGATCGTTTTTCCGCCTCATATCGTCGCGCGTCGCCCGAAACGCGCTATTCGATCTTTTGACTAGTAGATAACTAAGTGAAAGATTATACGGTGCAAAGTTGCCTGTCCAGCGAAGCGGTGGCGGGTGACCGCGCCGGGCGGCAAGGCTGCGCCGGGCGCGGCGCGGGCGAGGACCGCGCGCGGCGAGAGGCCGGGTGGCGAGGTCCACCGTCTGCGATCTCTGTAGGTAACCGGTGCGAAGCGCGCTCGGGCAGTGACGGTCCACTGCGCGACCGCGCCGCTCCAGAAACGATACTGATTCCTGAACTAACCCTATTTATTCATGTCACTATCACATTAACGTTTTTGGACGTTAACGCGCACGTGATCAAAGACCACTAAAATAGGCTGTGAACTTTTCACGTTGCTGCCAAATTATGCTCTCCGTATCGCTTCTCCGAGCTTCTCACCATTTCTAAACTGTCCCTCTCTAGACTCGCACCAGTATAGAAGCCAAAACGTGCGTAAAATAAGATTTTAGACTAATTTATAAAAAAAACGCGAATCACGCGTTAATCAGTTTTATACATATATTATTTTGTGATTGACTAATTATTGTCATATGTTCCTATAATTATGATGATTGGTAGTTATTTCTGATTTAAAAAATCTTGTTCCGGTTTTCTTTAAAATCGACATAGATTTTTTTCCCGTTGTTTCGCTTCCTAGCTGAAGTACAGTAGCACGAGCGCGTGGCCGGGGACGTTCGCGCCGCCTCGCCGGAGGCCGCGCGATCGGCCCCGGACACAACGGATGCCAACAAACAAACATCACGCACGTAATTAGTCCATAGGTTAAAATAACTTGAGTACTTATAAGAACAAAATGTCGAAACCTAAGTCATTGTGTATAAAAACTATTAAGTTTTAGTGATTTAAGTATATTCTCCATTACTTTTGTAAGAGTACTGTGACAATATAATGGTGATCAGGCAACATAGGACGCTGGTCTGGCTATTTATTGGCTCGGCGCGCCGCTGCGCGCCACCCCGGGCTGCTGCGCGCCGACCCCACTTTATGCATTTTACAGTATTTGCACTTTACGTGCCTATGTCGAAAATTTAAAGGGTCATACGTGTTATGTGTAAAACGTTGTACGATACACGTGCGAATAGATAATTCGCGACTCATGTCGATTTTAAACACCGGTCGTGTTTTAATATATCGCAACTCGTTGAGAATTTCCTACTTTTCGCACTTGTATCGTAACGTGCTATTATGAAATCTTATCACATTCAATTAAGTACCATTTCTCGAGCAGATGTATTATATGGTAGGGAGATGTTACCTCTTATGTTGCCTTTTCGACTGGAATGTAGATTATAAAGGTTAGATCGACAAAATTGTAAAATTTATATCAAACTATGAATAGACTGATGATCAATAATAATGTTCTTGTATTTAATTTTGTATGATGACAAAATGTAAGTTTAAATTATGTGAAAATAGAACATATTACCCGAACAATTGTATTAAAATAGTATCATAATTTTGTACTTAAAATTGATCTTGGTAAAATGTCACTTTCATTTTTCTTTTTGATGATATTTTAAGAATAATGTTTCAGACCAATAAAATTACAGTATATTTTAATTATTATTTATTACAATTTACGATTATTGTGGATATGCTTAAATTTTATTAAACGTCTTATTTAATTATTATTTTTGAACATATTTACAATTGACTGAAGATAAATTTGCTTCTTGATTTCTATTTTGGACTTAGTTTTTATCGGGAAGATATTTATAAAAAAGTTTGTGAGTATACTGAAAGATAAAAATAATAAATCATTCCATTTCTTATTTAAGTAACTTTATGTTTTTAATATCTTGTTGTAATTTCGCTATTTTCTTAGGCTGTTTATTTTGCATGTGAACTTAGTGATACCATCTTAATGCTTAGTCCCAGGTGGACAATTCCTTCTTTCCTGTCTTACCTTTGAGTATATTCACATGGCGCAATTCTGAAAGAAAAATGAAAGCAGTCCTTGCATTAGGACATGAATTAATTCCATAAATAGATCCTATCAAAATAAAAGTCATTATATTGCTACTACGGTGATAAATTTGCCAGCGAGTGTTTGCGATGAATGTGTATATGTGCAGTGATACAATGAGAAATAAAATGTTAATAAACAATTGTTTACAAAAGATTAAAACTGTATTTTATTTCATTTACCATGGTACAGAATAAAACATGTGTTCTCTTCAACTTTGGAGCAAACTACTACAAATAGTAGCCATCATAGAATTATTATTTTAGACATTATTTGGAAGAGCATATTAATTTATTTAGAAATGTAACATTTAAGTAATAAAAATCTGCTTGAAACATATTTCTTCCATTATATTTTTAAATGATGTTATTTCATTTTCTTCTTTATCATATGCATATCATTATGCATAGATATCTTATTCATTCATATTTCTTTGACTTCAGTGGCTGATGAAGCAGTTATTTTGTACCGAAAAATAAAAATATCAGAATTTAAGACAACTATGCCATTTAGTTTCCTTAATTTTCCTAAAAAAAGTGGCTGTGACATAATCGGACAGAGACGGACATGACGAATCTATAAGGGTTCCGTTTTTTGCCATTAGGCTACGGAACCCTAAAAACAGATATTTGGTTGGAGATGTGTATGTCACATGCAGTGGCGGATTAACCGAACAGCAGAAAAAGCATATGCTAAGGGGGGCCCTGCGCTCCGACCCTGACCATGCGATTTCGGCACGTGGAACCGGCCAAGTTCCAGTAGAACTCGCACTCCGCGGATCCTGTACTATCACATTTTATTTACAATGTATTTGTTTCGTAAGTCAGTAACAATATTGATCAATTATTATTATTTGTTATTATCCTGTAAATTTTTCTTTATGACGATACCAAATTTAAATAATTTTTAGGCTTACGCAAAGACCCAGAGCAGAGTTTAGCATAAAACCAAAGGTGCAGTGTCTCAAAATTTTGTGCATGGCTAAGCTGCAGGAAACAGCAGAGCTCGGAAACGAACAACAGAAGATACTGTGTTAAAAAAAACATATTAGTGAAAAGCAAGGAAGGATGATTTATTTATTTATTATTTCAAATAAAAAATTGCACCTTACAGCTAATGCCTAATGATGATCAGCTTTGAACCCGTGGTAGGCCAAAGGACGCGCTCCTCTACGGCTGGCCGGGCGCCCGAAATATGCAGAGTTGCTGCAAAGCCGTTATAAAAAGAAAACAGCGGGGCCCTATGCAGGGCTTTGCATTCGCGTAGACCGGATGTAAAGCCCTGCATAGAGCCCGATACCCAAAGTATCCCAGCAAGTCGTACTTTCGAGCAGCAGGCGAGCTGAAATCTAAAAATTCGCATACTAGGGAAAAATCGGTGACAATACAATATTATCGACGATGATGATGAAAACCGAAGGTAAGAAGGAAACCTATATAAAAGATAGGAAATGTGATAAGATAACACATCTTCATTAAAATTAGGCTTTTCGAAAATGGCAAAAAAAAACAAATAAAAAAATCGGAATTCCTGAAAAAAAAAAAGAAATATACTCCGGATTTTAAATGACGTCATATACCTATAGTTCGTGTCATCCACGAAGACGCGCCCCGCCCTTCTTCTTCTTCCTAATCGCTTATAGTACAAATCTGCAACTTTTTGCCTATGTAGTAGTTATGTCTACTAATTAATGTGTATAGACAGAATGTAACGTGGTGTTACACGACCACGATTATACAGAAATTACTCCAAAATTAATCGCGCCAATTTCATCTACACGATAGAATGTATGGACTGGACGAATTTTATATCAAATACTAGTTATACAGCTGAATTATTATCGGCTCGGTTAAATAATATTTTATCGAACAGAATAGACACTTGTTTCCCATTTAAAAAAAACTGCCGTTCGAAAAATACCGAATCGTGGGTATCCCAAGATATATTAAATATTAAAGCTTTATATTTCGACTGCCTTAATTTCGAACGTAAGTTCCCTTTGAATGATGCGTTAAAAAAATGCACAGATAAGTTGAAAATCAAATATAATCATGCGATTCAACAAAGTAAAACGCAATTTTACTCAAAACAGATGACCGCATCACAGAACTCGTGTAAAACGATGTGGCAAGTAGTAAATAAAATAAAATAAATAAATAAAGAACTACTGTAGTAGTAAAAGGTTGCATACCACACTTGTAGGTACTATAGTTTTCATTAAAAGTACCTATATATTAAGCTTTAACTTTTTCTTTAGGAGCGATTATTTCCGA
This sequence comes from Cydia pomonella, assembly GCF_033807575.1. Classification (NCBI taxonomy): domain Eukaryota; kingdom Metazoa; phylum Arthropoda; class Insecta; order Lepidoptera; family Tortricidae; genus Cydia; species Cydia pomonella. Next base: position 11,383,147 of record NC_084704.1, on the reverse strand, counting down.
AAATAATAACTTTATGAAAAAAAGGTTTTGAAGACCGTTATTCGTTTTGAAAGACCTTATCCAACCATACGCCACACTGTAGGGTCAAAACAAAAAAAAATTAAGAAAAATCATTTTGTATGGGAGGTACAGTCAGCGTCAAATATTTTGTAGCAACCAAAGTAGCCAAATAGTTCGGTACACCATATATTTAGTATGGTGTACCGAACTATTTGGACACCATGACTGCTACAAAGTATTTGACGCTGACTGTACCCTAATTTTTTTAAGTAGTTTTTATTTTACCGTACTGTCGCAATTTATGTATCCATGCCAAATTACAGCTATCTAGCACTAACGATCACGGAGCAAACCCTCGGACAGACGGACATGGCGAAACTATAAGATACACTGTAACAAACTAATCGAGAACTAGTCAAAAAAAAAATTAAGACGTAAAAATGTTGTGATGATACTGAATCCTCGGGGTGCGAGTCCGACTCGCACTTAATCTTTTATTTTTCAATTCAGGGGGCCCCGCGAGTTATTGTGCTAAGGGCCCCGCGCCTTCTTAATCCGCCCCTGCGTACGGAAGGGCCCCCGGTCCTCCCCCCTGTTGCAGCAGCCGGGTCCACTCCGGTCTCCTTCTCCGGCACGACTACTACAATAGGGATTTTACGCAAGGTTGGTGGGAACCCTACTGACCTGCGGGCGGCCAGCGGACAGTCGTTTCACCGGGTCTCCCTGATAGCCGCACCTGTACTCTGCGTCCACACAGACCAAAGGCAGTATCATAAGTTCCGTAGGTCCCCCGTCGTCAACACACCGCACACTCGCTGAGCTCTGGCAACCTTACTCACCGGCAGGAACACAACACTATGAGTAGGGTCTAGTGCTATTTGGCAGCGGTTTTCTGATAGGTGGAGGTACAACCCCAGTTGAGCTCTGCTCAGGATTTGGAATGACATCCGCTGTGCCCTACCACACAAGGCGAGATGACATTCACAGTGCCCATACCTCTTTTGGACGTAGTTTAGGACATACCCGGGTGCCAAATTCCAGTTCTAATTAAAATCATAATTTATAGTTATTAATATAGAAATCAATGTATCAATCAATTTAAATACTTACAATAAATCGAGTCGCTCTCTGTCAGCAACAATATCAATTTCTATGTCGTCGCCAGCATTCGTGAACTCAGTTGCTGGCGTCATTTTTGACTGTTGGTTCCAACTATTGAGCGTCGATTAAATTGAATCTAACTCCTCGATACAGGGTCCAGCCCGAAGAGCAAAAAATCAGCATCGCACCCCAATAGGGGATTTGTATTTCACGTCCACCTCGTTAGATTTTAAAATCGTTGTTATTTTCGTAATCAGTGACCCGATAAACCATAGAAATAATATCCATGTTGATTTATAGACTTTGTCACCATATTTCCCCCTTTTAGGGGTTGAATTCTCAAAAAACCTGAAACACGTGTTCACTCGTTTATCGTTAGGAATACTCTTGTAAAGTTTCGAATAAAATAGTCTAACTAATCTTGTTTCCCCATACAAACTTTGGACCCCCATTTCACCCCCTTAAGGGGGTAAAGAACTTACGCGTAGGTTCTTTACAAGGTCTAGGGGTGCATTAAGAAAGGACTTTTCAAAATTCACCCCAATTTTGAAAAGACCTTTTTTAGTGCACCCCTAGACCTTGTAAAGAACCTACGTGCCAAATTTGGACTCTCTAGAACCAGCGGTTTAGGCTGTTGATTAGGCGTTGATTTGTCAGTCAGTCAGTCAGTTTCTTCTTTTAAATATTTAAAGAATAAAAAATAAAATATAATAATCGTTAGATTTTATAATCGAAAATGAGAAAAAGTTTTAAATTTATACAATGCCCACATTGCAAGCATAGCTGAAACCCGGGCTCCGCAAAAGGTAAGGAGGTTTCTTTTAGCTTTCCTGTGGGCGTCAAAGACTGAACTTCAGTGAAGCCAAGCTAGGACAAAAATCAATGACCAAGTGTTTTAAACATTGAGGCCGAAGACCCGGAGCTTAAAATAGCGTCACATTACCGTACGAGGCCAAAGGTCGAACTGCGATAGAACATAGCTTAGAATTAGAGCTTGGTCAAATGGGACCGAGGCCGAACTCCACATAAGGCCAAAGGCCTGCACCGTTTGATAGCATGCTTATCTTAGGGAAAAAAATATCTTTGTTTTATTTGTATTAATTATTATATTGTGTTCCTGTAACCAGTCTGTGATATTTGTGAAAGTTTCCTTAATGTAGGAGTAGTCATTGGAGTCGTTGTCATGTCTAAACAGGAGGGTCACGTCGTCAGCAAATATGATACATTTGTGGTTGGTTATTTTAGGAAGATAGTTTATATATATTAGGAACAGCAAACATCCTAATACGCTACCTTGGGGGATAGAACTATTGATGGTGTGCCATTTAGATTGCTGTTTTATTAGTTTGTCGGAATCTTTATAGTGATGGTCTATTCGTACGAACTGTTGCGTAAAGGACTTAAGTGCCACTTCAGTCTATGGCTCTTAAGACCATTGTGAGTACGCTGTGACTCAACGAAGTATCTTTTTGTTTTTACATGCTTAAGCATATCGATCTTATCGCGAGGAATACATCTCACAGAGCCACTAGTCGTAGTCATAGAAGAAATATATATGGTACTTTGCATTGTTCAGCAAAGTAAGGACATCATCGATATCCCCCCCAAAGAAGTATAAAACTCATCACAATAATATTCCGACAAACAAGCATAATTTGCGGTTTTTATTTGATTAAGAGCCCTTATTCCTTAGAGTGAAAAACGAACATTTAAGTGCATGATTTTTCTTAGGAAGATTTCTTTGAAATTGCGCCTGCTCTTTTCTAAGACATGATTTTCTGAGTTATTTGAACTTAACATATTAAACATTAAAGGTACTAAACCCTGGCGTAATTTAAATAATTGTACCTTAGCGTTTTTTTCTTAAAAATGAGATCGATAACGTGAAAAATTATAACGCCTGCAAAATTGTAATAGCAAGCAAAATAAAAAATGAGTATAACTTGGAAACCACAAATAAAATGGCTCATATTATAATTGAATGTGAAGGTACAAAAATTTGGCATTTATAGATTTTATCAATAACCACGGGAACATAGCGTAATAAAGTACACCCGCCATTCTGACTGTCAGGATGGCGGGTGACCTGTTTTTTGATGATAACTTTATGTACCGTGAGGTACAATTTTTTTTAAAGGAGGTACTAAATAGTACAAATTAGGTACAAAAATATGGTATGCTTTTCATTTGATTTTATTTAGGTACACCCGCCATTTTGACTCTCACCTCCGAATATATTCACTTTATCAAGAAATGTTTGTTGAAGACCCCTATAAGTTTTGAAAGACCTTTCCAACGATATCCCACACTGTAGGGTTGAAGCAAAAAAAAATTTTTTTAGATTTTATTGTACAGTCAGCGTCAAATACTTTGTAGCAACCAAAGTAGCCAAATAGTTCGGTACACCATATATTTGGTATGGTGTACCGAACTATTTGGTCACTTTGACTGCTACAAAGTATTTGACGCTGACTATACGACTTTGTCGGCTATCCATGCCAAATTTCAGCTTTCTAGCACTAACGACCACGGAGCAAAGCCTCGGACAGACAGACGGACATGGCGAAACTATAACACATTCACTGCCAGACAAAAAACGGCGCACTACCCCAGAAATCGGTGGTCTATAGCTACGTACAAAACAACCCGCCCAGCGGGTTGTCCGGCATCTGAACAAAGTTCACGAGCGCCCACCAGGTGGGTTCCTGGCATTAAATGTGTTAAGGGTTCATAGTTGACTACGGAACCCTAAAAACGTACTATAGCTCATTGCCTCATTTAAAAAATGCCTCCAGATATTAAAATGACTATTCGAATGGCCAAATTACTACCCAATCATCCTCTCTTTGTGCCAATTTAGAACAGTTACGTTATGGTAGTACACGAAATAAAACCAAAATATTCGTATTGTAATTTATTCTTAATAGTCGGAGATCCCACAAACTTTTGAACCCATTTGCTCCTTTCTAGCTAGGACAACGTATGACACAGATTTTCAGATACGTTTCCACATCAACTTATACACGAAATATAACAAGATTGAAACACATAGGTGCATAAACGTACGGTGGAATCTCACTCTAGCTAGTAATAAAATTAGATATTTACAAAATACTATATAAGCCTATCGAATAGAATTGCCTCAGATTGCCTACCTGTCGGTCAGGTAACAATGTACTTTGAAGCCGTGTCAAAACCTGTTACAAATTATAATTAAAATTCCCTTACACAATACTCATTTAACAATAATATTATTGTACGTTTATAATGCACGAAAGTGTAGTGCTAATTCATTTTCACAGAAATAAATTGATAGTGTCTTTTGTCTCGTCAAATAACGCAACATTAATATGTATACAATTGTTCACTAGCCCAAAAAGTAGAAACTAAATATCAGAATAGTGACGATAGTATAAATTAAAAGTTTATGCTAAGACTAATTTCTGCTGTAATATAATAATGACGAGCAAGAGAAAATTGGTATTTGAGTTTCATATATTTGGTAGACAATTTGTTTCTACCTCTACACTTGACCGAAAACTACACATTATTTTTAAACTCTACTGTGAATAACTAAGGTTCCACTCAACCGCGTAGTAAAAGAGGTTCGATATATAGCATTTGTTTCGAATAAGCAACAATTTTTATGATGATTACTGAAAAAGAACTTGGCAATACAATGCCATGTGTGAGCGGTCTTACTTTGGGTGAATTAAATCACAACTATAAAATAGCTTAAAATTAGTATCTAAAATACTATACCGAACCTGCTAAAATTAAACCCGAGTCAAAAATGATTTACACTTGGGGAAAACATAAAAGCATACAGCCCTCTAGACGAATTATACTACCAATTTATCAAACAAATAAGTAAGTGCGAGAAGGATGTATTATATATAGGGCTATTAACGCTATCGCATTCGAAAACCCATATATAGGTATTTGAGACCTTAATAACACAACATAATCAAGTCAGTATAGCACTAAAGATGATCTTACAATATGTCTATGTCTAATCGCCGGAGCGCGGAGATCGGTCGTCGGGCGCGTCGCCGTTCTGGCGCGGCGAGCGTGAGCGCGAGCGGGAGCGAGACGCAGAGCGGTCGCCGGAGCGGGAGCGGGAACGGCCGCGCGACGCGGACCGGGAGCGAGAGCGGGACCGCGACCGAGACTTGCTTACGCGACGCTCCTCGCGCTCTTCTCTCTTGGGAGAACCCGCCTCCTTGCTGCGGGATCGAGATCTTTCCCTGTGGATGAGAGAATATATTTTATCAGTCAGAGATAGATTAATCAGGAATACGAAACCAATATAAGTAACAGGCTCTGTAATAGTAAAAATGTGAAATCTAGCACGCGAAACCTAACAGGAAAATTAATTTTAACTATACTAAGTAAATACGTAACTATTTAATAACTATAAATAACAGGAAACAGTTTACCTACAGCACACTAAAAATAATATACCTCTACACTTAACAAATTGTTACCAGAACATAAATATAAAAATGCAGGGTAAATAATATATATATATATATATATGTAATTTTAAAGGTACAAATAAAAACCAAGCGATAATTAACCAAGCAATACAACGGCTCACCTTGCTGGCTTCGCCTCGGTTTTTCTTCGAGATGCAGGAAAACACGGAACGAGTTAAATTATCAAATTGTGCTATCAATAAAGTGGTTCCTAATGTAATAAATAATTTGGATTTATTAAAACCAATAAAATTTATTTTAATAATGCTGACGACTATGTTGACACATCACTGAAATAATTACTCTAGGCAGGCAGGCAGGTTTGAACCTTAGAATTACAGAAATTAACTAAAATCACAATCTAAAGTGTACATGTGTATGAAAATAAATAAATGTCAGCCGTTGGCGTTTACTGTCCAACTCAAAAAAATCTACTGTTAGAATAGTAATTTCAGTAAAACACAACCGTCAGCGGTATTGAAAGCACACCGGGACTCACTTGGATTTGGCGGGCGACCTGGACTTGGAGCGGTGCCCGTTGCGGTCCTCGGACTTGCGGTCGGAGCCGCGCGAGCCGGAGCGGCGGTCGGCGCGGCGCGGCGAGCCCGAGCGCGACTTCGAGCGGCTGCGATCCCTAAGCGATGCCATCGCGCAATAGTAGGGGTTTAGTTTAGGTCTACTGCTACGGTTAACTATGTATTCTACAGTCACAGTGTGACAGTTTTGGAACATGTTTACATGCTTGCCAAGCCCTGGCCAGCCTGACTGCTCCAGTGTGAAACTTATTTCCATATAATCCTGCACAACGTGGATCCGACTTATCAAAAGCTTGGAAATCATTTAAACTCTGACCAAATGTTGACACTAATGTATATCCCAGATAACGATATGCAAAAATAACTACTGAGTATCAGATACATACTACATATTAGAAATACAGTTAAATGGAACTTACAGCTACCAAACCACAGGATTCTAAACTGAAGTAAAGATACAGAAGTACGCAAAGTACTTACGTTTTTAAATTTTGCTCAGCGCAAGTAATAACACACCTAGCCAAATGAATACTAGGTTAATTCAATAAGGGCCATGCAATGCAATAAATTATAAGATATTTTTCTCAAAAATGGACGGCAAAGATGATTTTTCCGATTAAAAAATAGGTTGCGTAGAGGTTATGGTCAGTCAAAAATTAAAAAGTGAATAAAAAAGTTTTTGGCAAAAATTCCATTTTCGATACAAGCTTTTATCGCTAACTGTACTTTTATTTCCACAGGCATATTAGTCATCGAGCCAATTCTAAAAACCCCAAACATAATTAGGTTGCGTTGTTCTATCACAGAGTTACTATGGCCACCTCCTGTCTCCATCATCAGATCAGCTCGATGGTACCATAATAGTGCATAGTCACCCGACTTACATATGTATGCAAATTTTCAGCTCAATCGGAAACCGGGAAGTGGATCAAATTTAACTTGCAAGATTTGATTACAGACCGACAGACAACGGGACAGGTGAAACTAAATAAAAGCTTGCAAAAACAATGCAGTCTCGATTTCGGGACTGCTATGTTGCATATATGCAACAAGTAAAAATTAAATGCAAATTTATAAATTCCATTATTAGTAGAGTTCCAAACTTTAAAAAAAGTTGAAATGGCCATATCAAATGAAGGCATACGGTCCATTAAACAGCCAAACAGATGATCAGTACTTATTATTATAATGTTGGTACCACGAATATTTGGCGTATTTTCGGCAGAAAAATAAATTTCTATTTCTTAATAAAAAAATAAAATAAAAAAAAGGCAGCAAAGAACATTTTTTCAATTGTTTTTACGTTTTTCAGTGGAAATATAAACGTAAGAACGTTCCTTCTGTAAAATTAATATAAATAATTTTACAGAAGGAACGTTCTTGTAGAAATATACATATATTATGTATATTTCTTGCACCATTTTTGAGAAAAACTAGGTATGACTCGGCTGCAGGCTACTTGTTGGCTTCGGATTCAATTAAATGAACTCCCAAAGTTGTCTGTTTAAAACGAATCCTCAGCCAGCAAGTAGGGTCAGGACACCAATTTTGACAGCCCAGACAGTGAAAGTGTTTTATTAAACGTCAATAATCTATGTAACTATGACGTTTACTTAACACTTGCACAGGCTGGGCTATCAAAATCGCTGCAAAGTTATATTTAAGATTTATATAAATCTGGATATATATCCATGCAAGCGACCAATGTGACCAAATAAATAAAATGGAAAGGTAGAAAATGCATATTATTGCTCAAGTGGGGATGATGATAATCAGAGCCCGTACATTTCATGCCGTTGACAGAAAAATGACGTCACGCTACATAGAGTTGATTCCAATAGGGAGCGTGCATGAACTGTAGGAGGCAGCACAAGAGCCGTCAGATTTTTGGCGCGAGGCGTAAATGTGATGTTTATTGTTCCGATGTAGCCCACAAGATGGCAGAACCTACTATGCAAAAAATACACGTGACGTGTAAATGTACATGTTTATGGTTCCGATTCAGGCCACAAGATAGCAGACCCTCCAACGCGCACGGTCCCTATTAGTATTTTCGTAATAATTAATCATTTGTCAACCTCTTTAGTTAACTGATACATATACTTGACAATCAGTATAGAAACGTCTAACTGACTTTCATTTTATTGTCACACAAATAAATAATAGATTATTAATTTATGAAATAATACATACTTTTGGTTTTTAACAGCGTAACAAGCTTTTATTCACGTATCAAGTATTTATTTTGATACCCGTCAATAGGTAAGTTATCTAAATTTGTAGTAACTCCCTGTATGTTAAAATACGTCATTTTTGCGTCAACGGCATGAAAATACATATATCACAAGTACGGGCCCTGATGATAATAATAGTACGTTGTGCAACGAGGGGGGTAAGTGAGATATTTGGAAACGAGGGAATTAAAGGCCCAGGTTTGCATATTCTTACCCCCGGAGTTTTACTGTTTTTCATTACTCTAGCGAAGAAAAAACTACTTTTGAAGCTAAAACATTTTAAACATTCGTCCGCCATTTTGTCATTTTTTGATAGGTTAGGGATCTAATGCACAGACCCATCAGGCATCCAGCCACAATAGGGAGTATTACTGCAATGTTCTGCCGCCAGAGTGCAGCACTAGCACCTTTCATAAACCATAGATTAACTTATACATACTGTGCCTTAAACTGTTTTTTGACAAATTTTCACAGATAATTAAATATGACATTGATGCATCACGGCGGTTTGTTTACATAGGGCCTACCGGGAAACGCGAAATCGAAATTTAGTTATCTGCCTCTTCATCGCTCGAATATGCAAGGTGATAGAGGTTAGATTACGAAATTTCGATTTTCATGTTTCGCGGTAGACCCTCAGATTGGGATGGATAGTGGTAGTGACGCCCCCTACGCAGAGTTTCGCGTAATATTCCCTATTGAATGTTGTGTAAAAATATTTTAAACTGCTATTAAATTAATTATATTAAGTATTTATAAACATACACAAAAAAATTATAAACATCAGTATTTTTAAAGTAAAACTCATTTATACCTATTTGAAAAAGAAACATTATACCCAATATGACCATGGGCATAATGAAACTAAAAAAAAACTATTACGCCCGTGACTATACGGAGGTGACTCTCTCATAAGCTTTAACATTTATTAAAGCAGGCAAGAGTTTTCAAGCATGATTCGTCTTAAGCTTTTTATAATCTGCACGAAGTTACGAATTATCTACATCAATTAGCCTCATGCATGAAGTTTCAATTTGAACCAAATAATTTTTATTCGGATGATTGTTACCTTTATAGCATGTTACAAATGCATTTCCGTTATAAAATTATCATTTAATTGCTTAAAATAATAAATAAAAAGTACACAAATTGCGCGCGAAATTCTAATGAGCGAAACGCAATGCCATTGGTCGAAACGTCACATGACTTCACAGTTCAGACAGATTTGTTGTTTTGTTTTACGTCGCACCGATTTAATAAATAAATATTATAGGACATTATTACACAAATCGACTAAGTCCCACAGTAAGCTCAATAAGGCTTGTGTTGAGGGTACTTAGACAACGATATATCTAATATATAAATATTTATAAATACTTAAATACATAAAAAACACCCACGACTCACAAGGAAAGGTACCCAACTGTCCGGTTCCGATTTGATTTATATTTATATATGTTATATAGTAGTCTAAAATAACGGACACGTATTTTTTTTTAGCTGCCCAAACTCAACCTATTGGGAGAAATTGTCCTCCAAAGTACTAAAAAGTTACTAAATCTTCTAACTCCTATAGAAAGTGATGCTCAAGCAACTTGCTAGTTAATGGCTGGTTTGAGTATATGTTTGAAAGCAGCAAAAAATAATGAGCACGTGTTTTGTTATATCGGCTAAAACTCATTTTTTCCTAAAAAAATCGACATTCGAAGTTTTATAATATCTTATCACTATAGTTACACATAAAGACGGGTGTTTTTTTAGGAAAACTTGAGTTTAAGCAGATAGAACAAAACACGTGTACATTATTTTTTCCTGCTCTCAAACATATTCTCAAACAAGCCATTAACTAGCAAATTGCTTGAGCATCACTTTCTATAGGAGTTAGAAGATTTAGTAACTTTTTAGTAGTTTGGAGGACAATTTCTCCCAATAGGTTGAGTTTGGGCAGCTAAAAAAAAATACGTGTCCGTTATTTTAGACTACTCTATAACATATATACACCGTGTCCAATAAGTTTGAATACAAACTTTTAGCACTTGCTGTATAGACATACGGATCGCTGGCTATAAAATTTAAAAAGTATATTGACATAAACATAGTACTATAATTTCATAAGTCACGTATTTTTAGTTTGGCTTCAATACACGATGAAGTACGTTCGTGAAGAAATTATTAGAAAATTCCTTAAAGGCGACAGGCCATGTGCTATATTCAAGGCGTTACAACCCCATGGAATTAAACGGAATCTGGTTTATACTACTATAAAAAGGTATAAAGAGATCTCTTCTACAGAGGACAGGAAAAGATCCGGTCGGCCCCGCTCAGCTAGAACTGAAAAAGTGGTAAAGGCTATAAGAGAGCGAATTCGGCGGAAAAAAACACCGTTCTATTAGAAAATTAGCTGCTGATCTGAAAATTTCCAGGGGATCTGTACATAATATATTGAAAAAAGATCTTGGATGTCATGCTTATAAAAAACGAAAAGTACATGGCATTTCAGATGCAACCAAGAAAAAGAGAGTAGAAAGATGTAGCACCATACTTTCTTGGCACGCAGGTGACGAATTTGTTTTCTCGGACGAGAAACTCTGTGTTAGAGCAGCCTCATAACGCCCAGAACGACCGGTTGTGGGCAGCACGGATAGAAGACATTCCAGAGTATGAAAAGAATGTGCCTAGGTTCCAGAGCTCACCATCAGTGATGGTTTGGGGTGCTCTTTGTAAGAGGGGCAAACTGCCTCTAGTTTTTATTGATAAAGGCGTTAAAATCAATGCGGCATACTATAAATCGGAGGTTTTGGAGAAAAATGTTGCCCCAAATTTAAAAAATATGTTTGGAGACGATTATTATGTTTTCCAACAAGACGGAGCTCCGTCGCATACGGCAAACGCTGTTCAAGCTTGGTGCAAGGCTAATTTGACCGATTTTTTGCCGAAAAATGAATGGCCACCAAGTTCTCCAGATTTAAACGTACTAGATTATTTCGTATGGTCATACATGCTCTCGAAGCTAAATAATTATAAAGTCGCAAACCTGAGCCATTTTAAAAAGGTTATCGTGCAAATTTGGGACGATATGCCGATGGATGCGGTGCGTGCCGCTTGTGACTCTTTTGAGAAACGTTTGAAACTTGTAAAAAAAGTTAAAGGTGGAGTAATTCCAAAACATTTGTTGTAAATATTGTATATAAATGTGGCTTTCATTTAATATAATTTTCATAACATAAACTACGCGTACATTTATTTCATTAAGGATCATAACTGTATTCGAACTTATTGGACACGGTGTAAATATAAATCAAATCGGAACCGGACAGTTGGGTACCTTTCCTTGTCAGGAACAAATATCCATGCTCATCACACAAATAAATGCCCTTACTAGGATTTGAACCCGGGACTATCGGCTTCATTGGCAGGGTCACTACCCACTAGGCCAGACAGGTCGTTTAGAAAGAAATCTGGTATAAAAATGTATTTTAGTCGCGATTTATCAATAAAAACGGTATCGGTTATTGTAGACTAATTTTTATCTAAAACACTTGGTTGAGTTTCAATACTGTTATTATTTAAATTTGTACGTACTTACATACAAAACACGAAGTTCAAAAGTTTTATCGCCAGCTACACACTAGTTTGCAGTTGGTAACACGAAATTACGGATGTATTTGCATTATTGCAGATTTGTCGATACATGTATTATTGTAGATGTCTATCACCAGTAAAAGTTCTGTTAACTTATTCTTAATAATTACAAACTGAAACTGGTATCAGAGTAAACGGTACAGTGATAAATAACCTCCGATACGCCGATGATACCGTTATCTTAGCTCACTCCCTACAAGACCTCCAACAACTTTTAAACCGCTTAAATACTGTCGTGGAAGATTACGGTCTAAAAATGAACATAGCAAAGACCAAGTACATGATAATGAGCAAGAACGCGGTGGAATCGACCACGCTGTCTATCAACGGCAAGCCACTTGAAAGAGTCAAACATTACAAGTATTTAGGAAGCTCTCTTAATGAAAAATGGGACCCACGGAAAGAGATACGTACAAGAATAGAGATAGCAAGAAGTACATTCATGAAAATGAACAAGCTATTCACCAACAAAGATATAAACCTGAAACTCAGATGGAGAATGGTTAAATGTTACGTGTTATCTGTATTTATGTATGGTGTCGAAGGCTGGACCATAAACCGAACCATCGAGGCAAAAATAAACGCTTTTGAAATGTGGCTCTACCGAAGAATGCTAAAAATATCATGGAGAGATCGAATAACCAATGTAGAAGTTTTGCAAAGAATGAAGAAAAAATTGGAACTTTTGGAAACAGTAAAGAAAAGAAAGATCTCATACTTTGGACATATATATTGTAACAATAAATATGTAATTCTAAGGAAAATAATAGAAGGCAAAATAGAGGGTAAAAGAAGTAGAGGAAGAAGGAAGCTAGCCTGGATGGATAACATTAAAAGCTGGACTCATATTAAGGACGCTGCCAACCTGAGCAGAATAGCAAAAGATAGAAATAAGTTCCGAGAGATGGTCGCCGACGTCAGATGATGACATGGCACAACAAGAAGAAGAATAATTACAATTCCGAAACAATACATCCAAGTATTTTCCTCTCCTCCCGGTCTCCGTTTATGATTTAGCTTTTTTTAATTTTCGCATTCCCGCCAATAGGCAAAGAAGACCCGCTAACAGTGCCAACAACAGAGCTTATCAGCCAAACAAATTGACATCTTAAAAGATCTTTTAAATAAGAACATTGAAAATATACTGAAACACACCCAACTTGTTAGTAGAAAAACGCAAGAAATTCAAATTTTCTGTGGGAAGTTGTTATGTTATTGTTACTTAACTTAGGAATTTAATATTGTGTAATCAAATTAATTGTAAATAGAATCAAATTGTCGCTCACGAGCGCAAACTAGCAAATTAACATAGAATTAATTCATATACATGCATTAATTAATTCTGTTAATCTGCTAGTAACTCATTAAGTGAAATGTACATTTCTTTTGAGATCAAAAATAATCTTTAATCACAAGTCAACTCTTGCCTACAGTTTTTAAATTTTGAGTGCCAGAGTATGATATAGATTTCGACATTTAGGTCTCCTATAACGCATTATTAAGCGTGTTTGGAAGCATTTTTATTTTATTTGAGCGCTTGAATGTTATCATAAATCTAAAATTGGTGATTGAAATTGTGTATCTGGACGGGCCTTAAGAACCGGCAAATTGTCTATGGTATACAATTTAAAAAGTTTATTTTTAAAAAGTTTTGTGCAAAGGTTTGAGTAAAGAATATGCGGTTCTACATTGTGTATAAATTCATAGTTAAATCAAAAACTTTAGATTTATGAATATAAGTGATATACAGGCTTCATACCTACTACTTACTTCCGAAGCTTATGAGTCTTATGACCCAGTCCCAAAGGTAAGAAGTCAATCGTTACCAAATCGATTTAAATCTACAAACAAAATCGGTTTACTCTTGTATACTTCCAATTATTTTTTATTAGAAAAAATATTGAGCGCTATATGTATGTTTTTGCAATAGATAATGCCTATAGAATGGTTTTTAGCTTTATCCATGGTATTTAAAAATAATGCAACTAATCATTAATGTCGAGAAGCTGAAATACACGAACAACATTAGTAATAACAAACGTCAGTTGTCGGAAAACGATCCGAAGTCGGAAGTCATCAGCTCTGTAGAATTCGCGCCAAAAATTATGAGCGTTTCAACCGCTCAAAATTTTTCAACATTTTATATATTTTTTAATGAGAAGATTTATAAAAGTATTTTTATTTTTTCCGGTGTTAAACCGACATAAATAAAGATAATAAAAAAAAACATACATGAGGCTAATTGTGCTAAATAAGAACTTCAAGACACTAGATACTCACTTGGAACGGGATCTAGAACGGGACTTTGCAGCAGGGCTCTTGCTCTTGCCCTTGGACTTGGAGCGCGAACGGCTGCGGCCGGCCCTGCAACGTGCATTACTTAGAGCACAGGAAATCGAAGGGAAAATCAGCACGGGTGGGGGTTATCAGAGGTATAATCAGAGGTAAGTTATCAACAAGGCTCTTCTGCCCCGAAAGATGGTAAAAATATAGTATCATCATGTAATAAATCGCGATCTATCCTTATTATATGTACAGCATTTAAATTTCCCAATAAATTTGTGGCAGCCCTTAGAGACATTATGCGTCATCTATTATAGTATTTTATACAATCGTGATATAATAGAGAGCTTTTCAGTCGAGTACCTACTAATTCAACCATTACAGTCGACGAGTAGAAAAAAATATTTCAGTACAACACTTTCAACTCTCGCGTTTTGTACACATATTTAAATTACCGACATAAACGGGTCTACCACGATTAAATTGAATTATTTTACCTTTCATGCAACGATACGCGGCGGCAGTGTGATAACCGCCTTAGATTGTTGTAAAACGACCCGGTCTTCGACTATACATCTAAACTATAGTTCGTGTCATCCACGATGACGCGCAGATTTGTCAAATTACACCTGACGTACGAGTAACCTAACATGACAATACGAGTCAAGGCACGCGTCGTCGTGAATGACACGATCTATACTCGCCGGTCGTCGTGACTCGTGGTGGCGCCCATTTAACTCCATCCGCCCATAGTAGTCCAAGATCCCAGAGCCGCCAGACCTTACTTATTTTCTCATGAATAAAATGTATGGGATAATATAGTGTCAGTATGTACTTTTAATGTCTGCATACTTGATATACTGGCCCGACGGCCATTTGTCCGGTACAAGGTGCTAAAGGTTGTTAAAAATATTACTAACTTTTTTCAATATTGTCATGGCTGATTTTTATCTATGTTTTAGAAAACATTGTTAAATGTTGATAATCAACATTTCCAAACCATTTCCGCCGGCGATAACTATTACCAGACGCTTTAAAGCTGTAGTAATATTTCTACCTAACTAGCACCTTGTACCGGACAAATGGCCGTCGGGCAAGTATGCAGACATTAAAAGTACATACTAACACTATATTATCCCATACATTTTATTCATGAGAAAATAAGTAAGGTCTGGCGGCTCTGGGATCTTGCTCTATAGGCGGTTATCTGCCACTGCATTTCGTTGCGAAATATCTTCTGTATCTACGTCCGGAGTTGCAGTGGATAAGGTCCGACCGAGATCTCGGTCTCGGCATTCTCGGCCAAAAATCGAGCCGAGGTCTCGGTCTCGGCTCTCAGCCAAAATGGGCCGAGATTCCTGCCGAGACCGAGACTAGGCAATGAGTTATCATTGGTGAATTTGAATTTTCCGCGCACGAGCGCCGGGGCCTAAGCCACCCGTTGGTTGCACCGCCCGGTTGGTGTGACGTTTTTTGTGATTTTGATTTCGTACCCACGTGGTTTCGTACCCACATTTTAAGCCAATTACTTGAACTTGTTGTGAGTGGATGACACTGGATATTTTGATACTAAATATATTTGTGTTAACGGGAAAAAGCAAAGCAGTAGGTAAATACAAAACGACACCTGTGGCGGATTTTTTGGGTTACAATATAGAACTCTTTAGTTTGATTATTGTTATTGTACCTCTTTTTGTGCACATCTGTACTGAAAAAACCGGCCAAGTGCGTGTCGGACCACGCATAATGAAAGGTTCCGTACCTTCATACATAACAAAAAAGCCGTACACGCAAAAGAGCGTACGTTAGTGGCACTTTCGTCGTTTTAATAAGAAGATCAACTTTTTATTACTCTAAATGGCTTAACCAACAATATTCAAAATAATTTTCCTGAAACATTTGCTTATTAAGCTTTATTATTCAAATATTTTTAAATGGTTTAGCGCTCCCGGTTCCAAAAGTATTTACTTAATCAAAAAAACGTTTTTAGCAACCTTTATGTATTTTTAAAGACCTATCTAATGATGAGCCACATGTTTTTTTTTTAACTTTTATTTACATTTATATGGAGTATATATTTGAAAATATATTTAACGATTTTTTTTTTAACTAAGAAGCGACATACATAATACATCTACACCTATGTTCCAAATTTGGTTATAAAATATATCGTATAGTTTTTGAGTAAACTGGCTGTGACATACGCATAGACCGACAGACATAAGGTCATGACTAAACTATAAGGGTTCTAAGCTTGCCATTTTGGCTACGGAACCCTAAAAGTATTATTTAATAGCGCTACGAATTGATTATGATAACTTTTTTCTGTTAAATCGTCGAATTTCGATTATAAAAGCATTTTTAGTGCAAAATTTGTCTTTTTTTTTTCTTTTTCATAAATTCTCGGTCTCGGCCGAGAATCCGATTGAATCTCGGTCTCGGTCTCGGCCGAGACAAAAAAAGCGTTCTCGGTCGGACCTTAGCAGTGGACGATGAACCGCGTTTATGCACAAAAATCCGTACGGTACTACAGAGCTCCGTGTGGCATACCCTGCGGCCCGCACTGCATGAGCGCCGCATGCGGAGCCTATGACTGTTATTAGGCGATTCAAAAAGCAGTTTTAATTTTTTCTATTCTCACCTCAATTTCATCCGATTTAGTAAAATAATAACTAGTAATTCATTTAAGAATTTTTGATCAATATTTAGGGGTTGCTACCACCAGTACTACCTGCCAACTTTTACAAATTTTCTCTACAATTACGTTCCTATTACAATGTATGATAATGATAAGGTTTGCTTTAAGTATGTTCCATGACAATATTGAGCGTTAGACACGCTCAATAAGCTCGCAACAGTCCTGCGATTTGTTTGGGGACGACTGGACGGTTATTGAGACAGATTGTCTAAAAATATGATGCCATTAAAAGATGTAATCGTCTTCGTTAGATATAGCTTTACGCCGACCCAAAGGCGTGTATCATACATACGTAAGGGAAGGAATGGAAAGATTTGCGAGGTTCTGGTAGGCTCCCGTAGCTCAATTAATTAAGAGCAACGCACGGATTGTGGAGGTTACGGATTCAAGTCCTGCCGGAAGCGAAACTTTTATTCCTTTAATGTAAAAAATGCGAGGTACTGACCTGATTAGGCGGGTCCACACAGAGCGAGCATACGCGCGAGGCAATTTCCTCGCGTAGAAAACGGCCACTGTAGCGGGGCACTCGGGCGAGGAAAGCGCGCGCGCCGCCTCGGCCGAGTCCACACCGTTTTGTGCGCGAGGAAATCGGCTCGCACGTATGCTCGCTCTGTGTGGACCCGCCTATTTAATGATTGAAATGTTTATGTAACCAGAAATCTTAACTAGTCCACACAAAGTTACGGATATGGTGTCAAAAATTGTGTCCCACCCAAGCATTTCCCTCTATACCTTCTTGTTGCTTGGCCTAAAAGTAAAAACCGCAGCACCGGACGCAGTGTGTTAACTGCCATAGCTTCTCGATGGCGTCCCACATGTGGGAGGGAATGCGTCGTAGGGTTTGCGTTACCTGGAGCGGCTTCGGCTGCGGCGCGCGCGCGAGCGGCTGCGACTGCGGCTGGACGACGAGCGCGTGCGGCGCCGCGAAGAACGCCGGTCCTCCACCAGTCGGATGCGGCGCCCATTCAGCTCAGTGTTGTCCAGCTTCTCGATGGCGGCGCGCATATCAGAGTGCGTCGCGAACTCCACCACGCTGAGAAACGAACACTGTTAGAATGCTGTCGTGTCTGATTTGGGTATCCGGGAGCGGCGGCAGTCTCAGATATGTATTAGCATCAAGGTTTTCAGCCCCGAAAGATGGTAAAATGTATAGTTTCATCATTAATAAATATTTTGAGTGTTATACGTTAACGCATCACAGACTATGTTTTTTACACCATTACATACTTGACAGCAATAATCATCTAGCACGAAATTAAACAATTAGGTACACCTCTTAATGATAATGTATCCTGTAACTTCCCGAGATTTCCTCCATATTCGTTGTTGATAGTGTCAGGGATATAATGCCATTACTATTTAAACATAAAATAAATACCTTTAGTAATATAACCCCAAAGTAAAAGTATAATCATGATATTTGGTGAAAAAACATTCAACATATAGTTACAATTACATGCATGGAGTGAAGGAGTATGTCCCTTCCCCTTATCTCTCAATTCGGTTGTATGATTAAAAATTTAATGTTTAAAAATTTGTTACTCCATTTCTCCATTATTTTTCGACCGATTATGAAAATTATTTTCTTATTGAAAATATACATGCAGATTGGTCCCGTTTTTTGGCAATACCCAGTTCTAATGATGGGATACATGAGTAATCGAAAGAACTCCTCAAATGAAGGCATACATATCGTGATTTTACCAAGCATTTATATTAAATAAAAGTGTCATTCTTCGTTATGTTTGTTAAGCAAGTTAGGTTTTAAAGTCACATTTTTGTCAAGCTCGAGTTCTGATAATAGGATCCATGAGAAATCGAGGGAACTCTTCAAATATTATAGCGATTTTTTAGTTTTTATTTAAAAACAGCATTAGCATTTAAATAGTGCTATTTGATGAAATGGAACTGCTCATGGAGACCAGAATGGAACTCCTCTATGACGAAAGATTATTTAAAGTCTTAAGGCTAATTATATATTGGTTGTAAATAATTATATGGCATTTCAGACTGAAAGGTATGAACACTTTTTTTCTGAAAATACACTTTTTTCGTTACTATTGCTGCGAAGGATTTTACATGTATGTACGAAATCTACACATTTTAATTTTAAACTAATTAACTCAAAAGTTAACCAGTTTTTTGGCCTAAAATTGTTCAACTTTGATGCCAAATTTTGGTAATATAATAAGCTACAAAAAACATTAGAAAACTTAAGGGATTCAGATTGAAGGTCATTGGCGTTAGGGACCCCCCTTAATCTGTTTTATCACACAAGTTTTAATTTTCAAAGTTAAATGGATGAGACATACTAACGGACGGATAGATGGACATGATTTATGAGACTGCTAGCTTAACAGTCCAGACGCGATTTATTTACTATACATTTTATTTCGACACTTGGAGACTTTACACCTCCAAATCTTATTAGTATTCTGACATTGGGGACCTTTTACATCTCCAGATTTAATGTATTTTTAACCATAGAGACTATACATCTCTATTGTATTGTAGTAATTATTTATTTTAAGATTATTATAATGTAATGTTTACCCAGGTATTGGCTGTTGTATTTATAAATGTTGTTATGTATTTTTAATGTTACTAATGTTGTATTGACTTGTAAAAGAGCCCCTGAGGCCTACTTGCAGAATAAATTTTTAAATTTTGATGAAACTATGAGGGTAACATTTTGGCTAAGGAACCCTAAACACTTACCCCTCATTTCTGTGTTGCTTGTGCGCGTCAGCATAAGTTACTTCTCCAGCTTGACGCATGTAATCCTTCAGGTCCTGGCGATCAAGTTAATATATTAATTGAAGACTTCAAACAAGTGTGATAGAACTTTTCCAAAGGTTGGCATCAGATTAAAATTTGCATCAAGGATTTCAGCCCCGAAAGATGGTATTAAAAAAAAGATGTCATCATAAACACACCAAGATATCATTATTTACTTTGTGGTAATGCTAACTTTGGGAAAAGCATATATAATCAAGACAGCAGCCTAATATCCTTATATTTTCTTAATGTGATATTAAATAAAGATGAATAAAAATGAAAATAATAGAAATACGGCCGCAACAATGTTTTCGTATTTGGCTACCATTTGGTAAATTGTTAAATGTTTGGAGGGTCCGTGTCAGAGGTTTCAACCATCTTTCCATCATTATAAGTGCAGCCTTGGTGGAATATGTATTTTATTTAATAATAATAGTCTCTTATTTTTTCTAATTATTTCTCTTATCTCCAATCCGTTGAGATAGGTATTATCTCGTCGTGGTCCGCAACTCGGCGATCTTTCCATGATACAACAGGTTTGCATTGCTCCATCCATTCAGCAATAGACGCGAAATGTCCTTAAGGTCCTTTGGTCCTGTCTGGTGAGTGAAATTCCGTCCAAGAGTCCAGGCTTCTTCTGCATCCACAGGTTTTCTCTCTAAGCTCCGATTACATAAACAATTACACCTTAAAGGGAGACCCAAATACGAAAACTTGTTCGATTAAGCAAGAGTAATTTCGGAAATTAACATGATTATTTCAAATGATCGTCCACATCAATCGATATAATTTTGTTGCAGATGCGGCGCTAATTTGTCGAAATGTAAACTTAAATTATAATAATGAAGGTATAAAATGATTTAAAATGGGAGTATGCACATAACGAGAGCGGCTCCTTTGTGTGTGCCCCCTGGGTCTTGTTTACCTGGGCGGACCCGCGGGCTCCAGCGCTCCGGGCGGCGGCGGCGGGACTTGGGCTCCGGCGGAGGGCTCCGGACCGATCCCTCTAACATCGCCTCAGACCACATCTCACACAGCACTACATCGAGGGCTCAGGGCACGAAACGCCACCTTCTGTTGTTTTTAAAAATTATCTATAAGCTCGTAAGTTTGTATGATGTAAAGTTAAAATTATAGAGGACAGATATTTTGATTCAAATTTAAAATGCTAGTTCTGTCCCTATTTGAAATTAAATCAAGATATGAAATAACAAACAAGTTAATAACTACTACTTTACAACTATTTTGAATTCTTATTGCAATGCTGCTTTTTGTTAAATAAATAAATAAAGTGAGTTTTCGAATGAAGATTGTGGTCCATTGGTCTTGAGATCCTGACTTCGTCGTCTTCCTTCACTATGTGATTGTCATCTTTGGTTGCACTTTTTAAAATAGGATGCTCTATGGCTGCTTTTCTTGAACAGCTACAATATGGTGTTTGCTCCATCAGTTATGTTCCGTCATGCTGTCTTCCAACAAAGAGTGTATATCAATCGTCAGTCCATCAATGATCATCAATTGGTTATCCTGCGCCTCCAATTTGCCTCGTCCCATGATCCTGAACCATTGCATGTCCTGCAGTCCCGTGCTCGATTAAGTGGGTAGTTTAACCGTGTGGAAGAGGTAAGTCGCCCTGCCCTCGTGTTGGTGACCCTCAAGCGCCATGAGTCCAGACCCTGGGTGAGAGGTGATGGGATGATGATGGCCCAATCTTGTCCCGGCGGGAGGTGCTTACCTGCCAGCTAATGCGGCTAGACAGATTTTCGACGACAAGCCGGTACTCCGTCCTCGTTGGCGGCCCATATCTGTAATTGTCACTGTTTTAAACAGCAACAAAAAATCATATGAAATTGTTGTTTTTTCTGTACATAAATTATCTGCCTGATAAGATTTATACCTATGAATATTATTGTTATAATCATTATTAGAACTCAAGAAAGATTGTATTGCCAGTTCAAAAATTTAAAATAAGGAAAGTAGGTTGATATGTGTATTGCATATTAGTCTCAGCTTTTTCGTAGTTTGGTTTGTTTGACCTCAAACTGATATCGCAGAACGAGCCGTCTCGCGAGGAAATTGCCGCGCGAAGCAGCTCGATCGGTGAAGACGTGCCTTCACCCGAGGCAATGCGGCCGAGGCCAGTCTACACCGACCGAGGCGGCTCGTTCTGTGTGGACCCGCCTATTGAGATACTAGGGTAATTATGTCAATTAACATTTTTATTTGATCTTATGAAGGCCTGTACTTGTATAGTTGTAGATGGCCATTATTAAAATAAATTATTGAGTTCGCACTACATTCCTTGCTAGAATTCTGGCATAGCAGTAGCACCAGGGTTTCTTCATTTTGCCATAGTCTATTTTCAAGTTTTTGAGTCAGGAGATTTATTTACTTTTAAATAATAATAATGATCATGATGTCACTGGGCACTGAAAGAGTTAATTTTTGCTCTGTTGTTACTGCATGAACTCAAATTAAGTTTCTTGAAAAATAGATATTAACTTTAGGAAAAGACGTTTTACTCACAGGAATGTTCTAAATATAAAGCTGCAAAATACGATATTCTTTGTTATTTAAGAGTTGCAGCTATAATTACGAATTAACTCTATTAGGTTCCTTTGGACCAACCATATCATAATATATTTAACAAAAAAACTTGCGATTTCTTCTACTCTATTATTACAATTTATTTATGCCACACTAATAAATGTTATCTAGTTTAACTAAAAAGTCATATAAAATTCAAGATCAGATTAAGCGGTTTTTCATAAGGACTCGGGAACAATAAACATGCTTTTGAATATGAAATTCTAATAATTTCCTCATACCATGAATTTGTGAAATATTGCAAATCACATTCAATTATGAAAATTTAGAATGCATTATTCATAATATTCATAGACGCCAATAAGTAAGAATTAGAAAAAATAGATTATGGTTTGCCATAAACTCGCAAAATAAAATGAAGAGACAATTTTCTAATAAATTGTCATTGAAAAGAATGTTATTGAATTCTCGTAAAAATTGGTAACATGTAACATGTAATTATTTTAAGTTTTAAAATTGTTTAATATCAGAAAGTTGTTTCTTTTCAAAATATATTAGTTCCAAGCAGTGATAGACTTATTCATAATTGCATATTACAGTGAGATTGCCTTGTACAGTCAGCTTCAGATATTAGCAACTGAGATCCCTGTATATGTCGTAACACAACTACTCCAATAGTAATAGGGTAATAAAGTAACATGTTCGGATACGGTATAATCTCTACTTTCGCTGCTACTATTTGATGCTGATTGATTGTGCATTTGTTATGAGCAGGGGTCGGACAAAAAGTGCGGATGACGTAAAAATGACGTACTTAATCTTGCACACAGGATGATGTTTGAGTTTGTGACATGTAGTAACAAAGTAGTATTTATGAAGTAACAAAATAATCGTAAATAAATCCATGGAATTAATAATACAGGTGGTAGGGTGATGTAGTGAATAAAATAAATTTCACGAAACTTGTTATCATAAGGTATAATTATTTGAAATTAGTTAGAACAAGTCTGTGGGATCCTCAGATAAATAGGTTTAATAGTCAAAAGTGGGAACAGTAGGTAAGATTAGCAGTATACGTGTTTGTCACGTACCTCCAAAAACGGAAAATTGTCACAATATTCGAGTAAAGATGACATTTTAGAGCGTTTTCTTATATATTAGTAAATATAAATTTTAGCTAAATATAATCGTGAGGATACAATAGCTAAACAATAACGAAGTCAATTTATTGTTCATTCAGCGTCAAATACTTCGTAGCAGTCAAAGTAGCCAAATAGTTCGGTACACCATATATTTAGTATGGTGTACCGAACTATTTGGCCACTTTGACTGCTACGAAGTATTTGACGCTGACTGTTCATCTGATTGACAATGTGTCAGTCAAAAACGTACTTACTCATTTCAAGTGGCGATATCGTTTAATAAAGAGGTCAATAAAGAGATTGATAAATGATACGTGATAATTGTTTATGAAAATCAAAAATACTATTTGAAATCATCCTATAAGTGGTTTGACGTCATTCGCACTTTTTGTCCGACCCCTGGTTATGAGGTTGACTACATTCAAACAAGTTCACCCAAGATTCTGTTTATGTTTTACTTTAATTACCAATTTTTATTACAAGAATGTTGGTGACTTTATTTGATAGGCAACAATAAGCCTGGAGTATATATATGTACAGTGAAGACTCATTGTTCATTTATTATTTACCAAGCCTTTGTTAATCTATATTTTCCATCTTACTGTATTTGTAGCTTCAAAAAAAACAAAAAAGGAGATGTAACTTAGTTAGTAAACAGGTTAAATCTACTTGGAGGATGATGGATATTTCGCAAGGTACAAATTTTCAGGTGTCTCGCAACATAGAGCGCTAGTATACAAGGCATACGCTCACGTGCAAAGATAAATAAATGTATCTACTCTTGGTTCTTTCGTGCGTGTAATACAGACGCGTCCCGACGCGGCGGGTGCGGGGGCGGCGGCGCGCGGCGCGGCGGCGGCTGGTCGCGGCTGCGCCAGCGGTCCGAGCCGCGCGGCATGCCTCGCGCGCGCTCCACCGTCACCCTACAACAACAGGGGACACTCACTCGTACCGCGAGCCGCGCCCGCGGTCGCGCTCGGAGTGCCGGTCCCGTCGGTACCGATCAGCGCTGCGGTCGATGCCTCGCGCCGGCTCCACCACCACCCTGGGGGCATCCGTCATGTTAGCAGTCATCCCCCGCCCGCTCAGCCGATCGTCACCTGGCCGTCCGCACGCATGCACATCCGCCGACTCGCAACACTCACCCAACAGGAAATAACCTTCTCACATCACATTGTGATGATTCTATTATGGATATGTTACATAAGTGACTATTTATTTCTATCTGAAGAAAAATAGCCATTTTTAATAATAAATGTTATTTAGAAAACCCTCTATATTCATCACACATACTGCATATGTTAAACTAGACTCACAATCAAATCCAACATTTAGTCCTTTCCAGCAAAAGCATTAAGAGTGTGAGCCAAATAATTACATTTATTTATAATCTAAATAAGAACTTTAAAATGAAAAATTAACATTTTTAACCACCATTCATAGCATACAGTCTTCAGACTTCCATACAAGAACTACAATCAAATATCAGTTCTCCATCCAAATCTTGCACTAGTGGAGCCGGCTGATAAAGAAAATTAATTACAAAATATCAAATTAATAATTACATTATAAATAAACAAATATGGCAAAATAAAAGTATTTCTTCTGTTCTGAATATTGACAAATCACATATAAGGGAAAATAGTTCATTTTCACAATAATAACATACATATATAATATATAGTGTCTAAGCTGACTTGAACAGAACAAAGTGAAGAGTGTCATTATAAATGCCATATTTTTTTTGAAACTTGTTATTGATGATGACATTTTGTCTTTGTCATTGCAAATGCCGTGCAGAGTTAGCTTGGTCTGACAATATCGTTTTCATTTGACTAAATAATACTTATAAACTTCTAAACATGAGTAGGTATTAAGTTTTTCCTATAGCACAATTCTAATAATTACCTTTCTCCTAGTAAATCCTTGCCATTGAGTTCATAGACAGCATCATCTGCATCTCTGTAATCTTCAAATTCCTGTGAAGTAGAGCAAAAAATATGTTAGACATTTATACACCATCAAGCAGTTAGAGTATAGTAAAGGGGGGCCGTTCTTGAGATAAATTTAAATAACAGTCAACATAGGACAATAAAAAGTAAAGTGTTTTCGTCGCTCTGTGTGTGTGTGTGTGTGTGTGTGTGTCAGTGTTGGTTCTTAAAAAACCAGTTGCTAGACATTAGCGTTGGTTACAGATGTGCTTGATAAGCAAGTGGACTTACATTAAAACACAACAATCACCCCGTAGACGTTTGCGATGCCCTGAATGGCTATAAGATTCTAGCATCCCTTCCTATATAGTGTATTGTGCTTGCCTATTGCACAAATTGAAACAAATGAAAATTGTATTTTGTTGCCCAATCTGATAAGTTGATAACCTTAATTCCTGTGATACGATAGAGCACTATCAATGTTATTATTGCATATTTTTTTATGAACTCCAATCAACAGTCAGATAACCTCATAGTTTATCAACACTTACCACAAAACCATAACCATTTTTGATAAGTATGTCCCTGATCCTCCCAAATCCCTTGAAAAACTTCTCCAAGTCTCTGTCCCTGACACCGAACGGCAGACCGCCGACGTAAACCCTTGACCCCACCATTTCTGAAAAGGGATGAAACAATATGTTCAAATAATTGTTGACCAATAGATAACCTAACAGCCGCGTCAAGCCACGCGTCTACAAAATCAATTCGTACGGAATATTAGGACAACCCCACGCAATACGTAAAAATACCTCTTGGCCCTAACTAGATATCGGCTACATAATAAACCTATTCCATATATTTTTTGGTAATCGGCGTGTCTAGTTACACTTCAGGAAGGAAATAATTAACTGTATAAAAGTTAAGCCAAACTGTATGCTGTTAACGCTCAGCTTAAGAAGCGTTGTTTTAAGTATGTACAATTTGCAACAGATATACGCAGCAATTTGCTTATCGAGTGCTCGGATTTCTTTTCAATCAAAACGTCCAATCTTCATGAAATTCCAGAATAAAAACTTCTATTCTTTGCAGACCAGATCACAAATATACATTAGATAGCGGTAAACCATGAGGTGAAGTATTCAATTCAATGCAAAGCAAACGATCAATATTACGAGTTCATGATACAAAATCACCAACTCATACAATATGGCGGCGCGTGGCCTAGCCTGGCAAATATTTCAATAGCCGAAATTATGAACTTACATGTGGAAATGCTGAAACACTTCTACGCAAGCAGTACCTACTTTCAATGCACTGCAAATAATATGGTATTTACTCACTTTAATCACAATAAAGCACTATTTATTTTATAAGTAGCACTCCACTAGCACGTGTCGCTTCGCGTAACCGGAAATGAATGAATGAATGGGGGTGGGGAATGCTGGGGATGGCACGATGGCTGTGTTGCCAGGTGCGCGGCGTGGAAGTTATAGTATTTGTGTCATAGCCAAAGAATATAATACTCACTAGTCATAGCGCTTTACGTTCGCGTGCGAGTGGCGAGCCGAGCCGGGGCCACGGCTGTTAATCTACGTACAACGGAATGGGTACGATAGCGCCATGTTACTTATGGAGTGTGGAATTAAGAGGAGTAACATCTCTTATGGTAGAACTGTTGCAAAAGTGTCCAGCTGTCAGCTATAAATAATAGTTCCAAATCTCTCCAGAGTAGCGCTAGAGTAGCTAAGAACCTAGGCTCTATTGACGGAGTGAAGTGCGCTGTCTATGATTTGATTTTTTTGTTCAAGTATTCTAGGTATTGTAGCGCCACCTATTTAAGGTTTTTTGATGACACTTTTTGGTACATGGAGATTTATTTCCTTACCTCCACCTTCCGTAATGTTACTATTAGATGCTACTGACGTGAGTATTACTTATAGTTTGTCAAAGGGCTATCTCATTTCAAACATAGACAGAGGGAGTCATACTATCTTTGTCTTACACTAGTACTAGCATCCAAAAGAAAAGGATGAGTATAGTTGTTTTTGTTCTTATTTACTGACAAATTGGTTTGACCAACCCAACTATATATTCTTTGCTACTGACAATTTGCCGAGCTCTGATTGGTCGATTGTCGCTTTAACTAAACGTCAGTTGGACGTACTTCTGCAAACAGGAACCAACCCACACGATGGCAGTTTCGAGAAAAAGTAGTTTTTGTTTAAAACGTGTAAACAAAAAACATGCGAAAGTTAAATCAAAAAGTTTGATTTAAATACCGAACAAATCCTTACTTTCTACAGTTTTTACTGGTAACTTGCTCAAAAAACAAAACGTATATCGTTTTTTTTTCTTTAAAAAGTCTATGGTTCCTGTTAACAAAAAAGATTCAGTGAGGGTTGGTTCCTTGTTACTTTACTAGTAGGTAATAAAAAAACCATAATAAGCTATGTTTTACTTGTTTTATTTAAAAGAATATAAAGTACAAACACTAAACAGTACTCAATACTCGTACATTATACAAAAACACTTAATTATTCAATAGTTTACTCAAAAACCGTTCTATGTTATCAAAATATCCAATTTTAACTTAAGACTATGAGAGGGTTTCTCAGGGATTGATGAAATAACAGAGACGTGTAGGTTTAGAATCAGTCTATTTGACCACTAACACAACAATCCGTACACTCACTGGTTACTTTACACACAATTTAGAGATTTAAGCCCAATAATCAGTTAATCTACAGTTTTACATTAATTATTTAACAAGTTTATCGAGAGCGCGATAGAGTGTGTCGACCGACAAGACAGAACCCGCCGCCATGCTGTTGCGCGGGAGCGGGACGACATTACTACTCCTAACGCTAGAGTGAGATAGATGGCTTTCGCTCTACTCCGTGTAGCGCGCCGGGAGTTGTCCGCGAGAGGCGCGCGCGGGTAATTTGAACGCGGTAGACGTTTGACCGTTGGTGTCATCTACGCAGTTTTCTATATGCTCCCCCTCTAGTCCTGGAGAACGCCCCCGCTCCTGGACTAGTACCCTATCATTCCTATCAGTATTAGGTGGACGTCCACGATTCCTCTTAGGAACAACAGGTCTTGGGGTATCGCCGTCGTTACCTCGGTAACGAGTAAGGTCCTGAGTGTGGTATCTTCCGAAAGAAATATCAGGTTGGTCGGTGCTAGCGATTGTATACGTTGTAGGGCTAACCTTCTCTGTTATGACGTACGGTCCATCGCGACGTGGGAGAAACTTTGCAGTTACATCCTTGGACGTGTTACTGAGCAGATGCGACTTAAGGAGGACCAAGTCACCTACCTCAAATTCCTCTGAAGGTCGGCGCGACGCATCGGCATACTCCTTCGCTTTATCTTGTTGGATCTCCACACGTTCCCGAATCCCTGATAACGAGTTTAAAAACGATTGGAGATACGGAGTTATCTGTGGGACAAAGTTATCTTTACCCAAGATAGCACGAAGGTCATGGATGACCTCTGTGGGTGACCGCATTTCCCTGCCGAAAGTCAAATAAGCAGGTGATTTCCCTGTAGTGCGGCATCTTGCACTATTCAAGGCGAACCGAATCACCGGTAATTTTCGTGGCCAAGAAGTGTGGTCTTCTTCCACGAGCTGTGCCAACATCGGTTTCATGTCTCGGTTCTTGCGTTCCGCAGGGTTAGCTTCTGGGTGATATAACGGGGCAAGATTCTGTTTTAGCCCTAGAGCTGCCATGCACTGACGCATAACTGCGGATATGAATTGAACACCATTGTCCGAAATGACTCGACGAGGTAGACCAAAACGCATAAAATACTCCTCGACGAGAATCACCGCACAGGCTTCCGCGGTGGCGTCCTTAAGTGCGTATAGCTCTGTCCACCGGGTAGCAGTGTCCTCGACAAGGAAAATCCACCTCTCCCCCTGGTCTCCTGGTGGCAATGGACCGAATAAATCCATGGCCAGCACTTCATTGCGCTGGTTCATGAGCGGTGTTTGCAGAAGACCTGGAGGCTTGGTATTTATGGCTTTGTAGCGTTGACAGTGTATGCAGGCTTTGACATAATCAGTGATTATTCTCCGCATACCTGTAAAGTAGTACAGCTGGGCAATCTTCTGGTACGTACGATCGACGCCAGGGTGTCCGGCTACCGGCGAGTCGTGGCACTCCTTCAGAATCTCTGCTCTGAGATTAATGGGTATAACGAGCTGTGGAGTCTCGCTATCTGAATCGGGGTTGTACCTGTATAGTACCCCTTGTTCCATCAAGTAGCCGCGCTCTGTCCATCGCCGAGATGCCACCTCGTTAGAACCCTCGACTTCTTTGACAATCTTCTCCACTTCGGGGTCAGCGAGCTGTTCGCGCCTCAACTCTGCTGGGTTTTTCGTTGGTAGGTCAACCACAACCGAGCAGACTCCGCAGTCCTCACGAGAGTCTCCGGAGCAGACTGGTCTACTCAGCGTGTCGGCTACCACGTTCGCCTTCCCGGGAGTGTATTCAAAACGAATATCAAAGGCCTGGAGTCTAAGGGCCCAACGTACTAACCTGCCTGCTGGTGACTTCAGTGACAGCAGCCAACGGAGGGGCTGGTGGTCACTGCCAATGACGACTGGCTGGCCGTCAAGATAAGGTCGGAAACGCTCTACCGCCCATACCACAGCGAGAGCTTCCCGTTCCGTTGTAGAGTAATTACGCTCCGCTGCGTTGAGAAGTCGGCTGGCGTATTCTATCGGCCTTTCTTCGTTTCCGTCCCCTTGCAATAAGACCGCTCCTAGGGCGTAATTACTCGAATCTGTCCGAAGAATAAAGGGACGACTGAAATCGGCTTGCACCAGAATTGGAGCTGTGGTCAGAAGACGCTTCAGCTCAAGGAATGCTTGGGTCTGCTCAGATCCCCAGATCCAAACTTGATTTTTCCTAGTTAAGCGTGTCAGTGGTTCAGAAACCTTCGAGAAGTTTGGTATAAACTTCCTAAACCACGAGCACGTTTGTAGAAAGGTTCGCAGGTGCTTCAAGGTACCTGGTTCCTTCATCTCGAGTACAGCACTCACCTTATCTGGGTCGGTGGAAACGCCTTGTTGCGTTATGACGTGGCCGAGGTACTTGACGTTTTCACGTGCGAACGCGCACTTCTCCCTATTGACATGGAGGTTGAACTCGGCCAAGCGTTTGAAAACTGCTTCGAGGTCTTGTAAGTGACGTTGATAACCTTCTGAAATCACCAGAAGGTCGTCTAAGTAAGCTAAGACAGTTACATCTTTTAATGCTGAGCAGGAACGTAGGCGGTCGATCAGCCGTTGGAACGTCGCTGGAGCATTCTTCAGGCCAAACGGCATACGCTTAAAGCGGAAGGTGCCTAAAGGACACACAAATGAGCTTTTATCCCTGTCCGCCTCCCTTAACATTACCTGCCAGTACGATGAACGAAGGTCAAGGGTGCTCATGTAGCAATCTCGCTTCGTATTCTGCAGCAAGTCATCGATGCGTGGCATCGGGTAAGTATCGGACTTGGTAATTGCATTCAAACGACGGTAGTCCACGCAGAAACGAATCTCACCGTTAGCCTTCGGCACCATCAGAGCTGGTGAACTCCAAGCTGACTCGCATTCTTCAATAACGTCGTCTTTTAACATCTTATCAATCTCCTTCTTCATCAGCTCTTTCTTGGCTGGATTGAGTCGATAAGCTGGTACTGCTATAGGAGGGTGCTCACCTGTTTCTATCCGATGCTCAGCATAAGGGGTTGGAGCTCCCCCTGGTGTGAAGACGTGTGCGTGCCTAGTAAGGACGCCAGCAAGCGCCTGACGCTCAGCTGGTGTAAGATGACTTCCCTCGTCATCCCGAAGAACGTTTGTGGTAGCACAGGTTACACTGGGCGAAGTAGGCTCGAAACATAGTTTATACTGAACCGTGTGGTTCCTACTGAAACACCATACTAACTCGAGGAAATCAATATCTACCCCAGCAGCAGTAAGAAAATCAATGCCTAGCAACGTTTCATTGTTAGTCGCGTAAGGGAATATTAGGAATGGAATCTTAACAATTTCCTGTTCTAATCGCACCTCTAATACGGTAACTAGTACTTCCATCGCACGCGACACCCCATCGGCCAACTTAATGTTGCGCGTTATCGTGCGGAGCGGGTGGTTTCGACGCAAGAGTATAGCATAGAGCGTGTGGCCCGCGACGCACCGCTTTGCACCCGTGTCTACCAAACCAGTGCCCTTCACGCCTAAAATCTCTATATTAAAAATCGGTCTTGTCGTTCGACCCACCGTCTCGCAATCCCCATCAACGTAAGTCATATACAGGTATATCAACTCATCGTCGGAAATCTTACCACAGTCCGCGCCAAAAAACGTGTCTACTTCCGTAACATCCCCGCTATTTGAAGGGTTAATACACTTTGACGCAAACGGTGAGTATTCATTATTATTACAGGGACGATTATTATTATTTACGCACAAAATTGAGTTACGACCGTTTGTTAAATAAAGCTCGTTTTGTTCACGACTATCCGTCATCGAACGTTTTCGCGCGTCTTCGCTTGAAATTACTGAATAATTACTAGAACACGTCGGAACTGTAATAGAACTAAGCGGTCCGCGGCAGCGAAATTGTTCGTTACATGAATGAGGGTTAGTCGTTTGCAAAGAATTGGTAGCACACGTAATATTTTTAACGGCTTTAGGTACAATTGAATGCAAACATTTCTCGCCTGTAGTAGCTGTGGTGGTACATGCAGGAATCATATTGCTACGAGGTCCATCGTAATCATAACAATGATGAGTAGTGCCATTTTCGACTTTATTACTATGCACCATAAGGCTCAAATTGCTGCATGTGTCACTCATAGAAAAATAGGCATTTTGTGTTCTATTTTTAGACGCGACATTGCACGAGTTGAAATCGACACTATAAAAGCTAATATCACTTGTTTCACTTATAGGTCGCACATTTGCACTATTTGCAGTGTTATTATTAGACGTGGACTCACCTGAGTTCATAAGCTTACGGCACTGGTCTTTGGAGTGTCCGAACCTTCGGCAGTACGCACAAACGGGTCGCTGCTTCTTCACAGACGCGTCAGCGACGGTGGTGGTGATACCGGTGCCGGGACCTTGCGCGACCGCCGGTTGAGTCGGCGTCGGCGGCGTGCGCGGCTGCGCGAGCGCGGACGATTGCGGCGCCCGGGGCGGCGCGGTCGCGGCTGGCGCGCCGCTGGCGTGCGATGTACCCGTACGCGCCGTGGTTGTCGAAGCAGGAGGCGCGCGTTGGTTCGAGGTCACCGCGCGGTTTGCAGCCTGCGGCGGTGTTTGTTTCCTCTCCCCCTCGTCGAAGGAATCCTCCACGCTTCGTGCACGGCGGAGTAGCTCTTTAAAGCTTGCGACGTCCTCCCTCCGTAGCCTCTTCCTTATCCTGCTGCTCAGGAGTCCATAAGTCATGTCGAGTTGCGCCTTTTCGGAAATATCTCCCTCGGGAAGCCGCGCGAAAAGGGAACGTATTCACGCCACAAACACGTCGGTGTTTTCCGTTTGCTGTGGCGATGAAAATATTTCTATGTATATGCGATGGGGCGGGCGGCGATCGCCGTAAGCACTTATAAGGTTCTCTTTAGCCTGCTGCCATGACGTAATTTGCTGCTTCACGCCCTGCCACCAAGTCGCCGCGTTTTCTTTTAGAAGGTATGCCAGACCGCGCAAGACATTTGTATCAGAAACCTGTGCGCATTCACTGTAGGCGTCTACTGCGTCAATAAATGCTTCCACTGACTCCTGCGGCTGACCAGAGAACGTAGTCTTGCAGCCCGTTAACGTTTCTTGACCTTGAGCTGTACACGACGTAGTACGCGACGATACTGACTGTAATAATTCTTTCAGAGCTTCGGTCTGCGATCGCTGTAGCGTCTCTATGATGTTTTGCACATTTTGAGTCGAAAACATAGTCATATCGGCCATTGCCGTAGTTACCGCGCTTTCTTCGCAGATCTCACCATCACCGCCATTTTGCTCGTCGTCGGTGCTGGGCTCTGTACTAGCCGCTTTTTTCGTTTTCGGCGGCATATCGACACACTCACTAAAGAAATGTACTTTCAACTACACTTTCGATCGAACTAGTTATTATTTCACGTTGGATGCGCCATATATGAGAGGGTTTCTCAGGGATTGATGAAATAACAGAGACGTGTAGGTTTAGAATCAGTCTATTTGACCACTAACACAACAATCCGTACACTCACTGGTTACTTTACACACAATTTAGAGATTTAAGCCCAATAATCAGTTAATCTACAGTTTTACATTAATTATTTAACAAGTTTATCGAGAGCGCGATAGAGTGTGTCGACCGACAAGACAGAACCAGCCGCCATGCTGTTGCGCGGGAGCGGGACGACATTACTACTCCTAACGCTAGAGTGAGATAGATGGCTTTCGCTCTACTCCGTGTAGCGCGCCGGGAGTTGTCCGCGAGAGGCGCGCGCGGGTAATTTGAACGCGGTAGACGTTTGACCGTTGGTGTCATCTACGCGGTTTGCTATAAGACATACTTAAAATGAGATCTGTTGCCAATTTTATTTTGTTACTACTCAGTGGTTTCTTCCTCAATTTCGAAGTCTGGTTCACCTGAAAAGCCTTCCAGGTCATCCTCAATATTTTCATCGGGCATCAATTTAACATATAAATCATGGTTCACCTGTGGAATCAGATGCAGAAGGCTTTTCAAGTCCTTCAACTTTGCATCTGGGATAGGCTTTCCAGATGGCCACAGGGGCTCCATTATATCCTTCGATATATTGGTCACCCTTCCGCGAACCTTTTTTTTTATGTCTATGGTTCCATGTGGAATAATAACGAAGATAATTTAACTAGGAACCATGTTGCTTGGGTCTTTTTAGAATAAGTATTTTTGTTTTGCAAACGAGAACCAACCCGCATGGTTCCATGTGGAATAATAATGCAGATACTTTAACTAGGAACCATGTTGGTTGGGTCTTTTTAGAATAAATATAATAAGCATATTAAACAACGTATCGGGTTACCATGTGACATGGATCTTTTTTATTTTATTATAAAGTTATAAACAGAGTGCTGGTAACTTTGTGACCATGATATTTTTATAGGTTATACTTGTCACATCACTTTGATATTTACAGGGTCGACATAAGGTGCATTTTACGGCTTAGCTGTATACTGAAGTAATTTTTTGACGTTGTGTGGGTTGGTTCCTGTTTGCAGAAGTACGTCCAGTTGTCAGTGGTTGTCGCCCATGTTTGTTTGAAAACTGAACAGCTAAAATTATTTTATTTTCAATCGCAATAAAGTGTTGATCGAGTGGAGTTCTTGTGCTTATCCTTGCCGTTTTATTTTGTGATTATCACCCAGTTCTGCAAGTATTTTTAGATAAAATACACACGGATGACAGGCTACGACAGATATATATATTTAAATAAACATTACAGAATTATAGACAATCATCTAATATATAACCTTTTTGTTATTATTCCAACACTCCCACTTAACAAAAACAAACTTATTAAAAACTTCTACTTCTCATACAAGAATAAACTTGGGAGTATAAATTAATACCTACTGCACTGCTTAACACGTAGATAAACCCAACAGCTTTATAAATTTATAATGTTTGTTGGCCACCAAGCCTTTTGTCAGAATATCTGCGGGCATTTCTAGTGTTGGCAGATATTGCAATTTAATATTGCTTTTAACAATGTTTTCCCTTAGGAAATGGTACCGCACATCAATGTGCTTGGACCTTTTGTGGAATATGGGATTGGCTGCAAGCTTCTGAGCTGACTGATTATCATTGAACACAACTATAGTATAATCATTATGAGTTATCTCATATTGCAGACGTTTAAGATAAATAGCTTCTTTACAGCAATCAGCTAGCCCCATATATTCAGCTTCGGTGCTGGATAAGGCCACTGTACTTTGCTTTTGTGTTTCCCATGAAACAGCACATCCTGAAAGCTCGAAAAAATATCCAGTATATGACTTACGATCTAAGGTATTGCTGGCCCAATCAGCATCTACATAGGCTTGCAGATGTGCATTGCCATCCTTTGAATATCTTAAACGCAAGTCTTTGGTTAGCTTTAAGTACTTAAGAACACGTTTTGCATAAGCCCAATGTTCTTCTGTGTAACATGTATTGAACTGGCTTAAATAATTAACTGAAAATACAATGTCCGGTCTTGTAAGAACAGCTAAATACATCATACTACCTATCAGTTGCTGATATGGCAAGGTCTTGTCGCAAACTTCACTTTTACTTGCATTCAGTTTAGGCTCAATAGGAGTCGCTGCTGTCTTACAATCAACTACATTAAATTTATCGAGAACCTGCTCTATATATCTTTCTTGATCAATGGTAATAACTCCGTTGTCCTGATCGTGGTTAACTCGCATGCCTAAACATTGCTTAATAGATCCTAAATCCTTAATTTTGAAATTTGTTGTCAATTCTTTTTTCAAACTGTTCATTTCATTTTGACTATCTGAAAATATGAAAAAATCGTCTACATACAACAATATCACAGTTTTAGAATGTTCATTAATTTTGGTAAACATGCACGGTTCCAATGATGATTTTTTGTAACCGATCGATTGTAAAGAATTGTCAACCCTTTCATACCATGCTCTGGATGACTGTTTTAAACCGTAAATCGCTTTGGTTAATTTTAAAACCTTGCTGTCATCGTCACACTCTAAACCTACAGGTTTTTGCATATATATTTTCTCCGACAAATAACCATTAAGAAATGCAGTTGTCACATCTAAGTGACATGTACTTAGATTTAATTTGACAGCTAATGCAAACATTAATCTTAAAGTTGAATGGCGCAAAACAGGAGAGAAGGTTTCCTCGAAATCAATGCCTGGCCTTTGGGTGAAGCCCTTAGCCACTAGTCTGGCTCTATACCGAATGCTGTTATCTGCATTTTGTTTCTTTTTAAAAACCCACTTACATTTTACTATAGCACCATCATCTGGAGCGTTAACTAACTCCCAAGCATTGTTATCATCGAAAGCCTTCAGTTCCTCTGCCATGGCACGCTTCCACTGCAAACTCTCAGGTCCATAAAGTGCATCATTGAGACTTACCTCACTACACGGATCATTGTCGCTTACATTTTCACCAGTAGCGCACCAGCCGTATCTGTTAGGTGCCTTCCGCACGCGCTTAGATGACGTAGCTTCAGTGATCGTTCGCTGCGCTGCTTCAACAACCCTCTCGTCTTCGACTGCTGCACCAGTCTTTTCTAGCGCTGTCATAGGCTCAATTTGAATTTCAGCTTGTTTGTCCTTTTTAGTTTCTGGCTCTGTGCTTTTCGTGGCTTCTGGCATCGCTCCCACTGTTTTTGGACTCTCTTCGAACTCTATATCTTTGCTGATAACGAAGTCTAACGAGTTATCATCGATTGTGATCTGTACCTCGCTTCTGAGTCCTTCTTCAATCACAACAATGTCTCTACTCGTTGTTATCTGATTGGACTGAGGATTATAAACTCGATATCCTTTTACATTGTCTGGGTAGCCCACCAAGATGCACTGGATAGCCTTTTTGTCAAACTTAAGCCTCTTCTCCTTTGGCACGTGTACCATGACTTTACTCCCAAATATCCGCAGATGGCTAACATCAGGTTTCTTGCCTGTCCATAGCTCATAAGGAGTCTTGTCATCTGTACCCGATACAACTGATCTGTTCCGCAGATAAACAGCTGTGTTGACAGCTTCTGCCCAATATTTCTTGGATAGATCCGCGTCATACAGCATGCACTTGGCTTTTTCGACAATCGTACGGTTCATACGCTCACAAAGTCCGTTTTGATTTGGACTGTACGGATTCGTTTTGTGATGGATGATTCCTGCGTCTTTCAGGTACTTTTCAAACTCCTTCCCACAGAATTCCATCCCGTTATCTGTCCTAAAAATACGAACCTTTCTGCCGGTCTGGTTCTCTACCATGGCTTTAAACTCTTTGAATGACTTAAATGCTTCATCCTTAGTCTTCAAGAAGTAGACATGGACCATTCTGCTAAAGTCATCAACTAATAACATGAAGTATCTCGAACCTCCAATGGATTTTACTTCAATTGGGCCGCATAGGTCTCCGTGAATGATGTCCAGCAAGCCGCTACATCTGTTCCCAACATGGTTGAACGGCAGCCTCATCTGCTTTCCTTCACAGCATACTATACAATTCTCTTTACATATCTGGGACTTATCTGTGTATGACATCCCTGTGACAGCTCCATCACGCATCTTGTTGAGGTCACTGCCGTTCAGGTGTCCAAAACGCCGATGCCACACAGTCCCTGTCGTCGACAACAAACAGTGAGAATCTTTCACATTCAGTTTGTATACTCCGTCAACGAGGTCGGCAACTGCCACTATTTCATCCGATTGATTGTGAATGTAGCATTTTTTATCATCAGCAAAACAAACTGTATTTCCCTTGCTAACCAATTGGCTTACTGATATCAAGTTCGTTACAAGACCTGGTACGCACAAAACACCTTTGACTGGAATGGTATATTCTGTATTTTCAACCAAGGTTGTAATCTGGATGTCTCCACAACATTTCACAGGCATCTTTGTTTCATTGGCTACCACAATTTCTTTAACCTCATGCTGATCCGAACTGTCTATCAACCAATTTTCGTTTGGTGAAAGGTGAAAACTTGCACCGCTGTCAATATACCAATCTGAACGACTGAAGTTACCACTGAGGAATATTGCACTAAACGCATTCGATTGTTTTTTCTTCGTCATATTATTTTCGCATTGATTTTTGTAATGTCCAGTCTGTTTACATCTGTAACATTTTACGTGCGACTTGGATGTTGACGGTTCTGACGTATGCGTTGTAGCTGATTTAGGCTTTCTGTTCTGCCAGGCTTTGGATGCAAATGCGCTTTGCGAACGATTAACTTCCTGTCCATCTTCAATATCAATAAGCTTCGTTTTAATACTATCTGCGGTTATATCAATGCCGGAGTGCTCGATTGCCATGATCATAGGAGCAAACTTTTCTGGCAAACCCGCTAGTAATAGGGAACCAACCCACTCGTCACTGATTGAGAAGCCTGTGCTATTTAGCCTTTGACCTGCTTCTACGATCTTAGTTACATACTGTGACATGGAATCGCAGTCCTCTAAACGAATTGAGATGAGCTGACGGAGAAGACCAATTCGCCGGGAGAAGCCGGTGTCGTCAAACAATTTTTTAAGTTTTAACCACAATCCGCTCGCACTTTTCTCTGTTTTTATATGAACATATAGGCTTGGATCAATGGTCAAAATTATTTTCGCTTTCGCCTTTGCGTCATTGGCATCGCCTTCTTTTGTCAGACATTCGAACATGCCTTCTAATATAAGAAAATTTTCAACGGCAAACGCCCAATCATCATAATTTTGCCTACCCTTCAGTTTTGGTATGGTGGATATCATTCACGGAGACCTATGCGGCCCAATTGAAGTAAAATCCATTGGAGGTTCGAGATACTTCATGTTATTAGTTGATGACTTTAGCAGAATGGTCCATGTCTACTTCTTGAAGACTAAGGATGAAGCATTTAAGTCATTCAAAGAGTTTAAAGCCATGGTAGAGAACCAGACCGGCAGAAAGGTTCGTATTTTTAGGACAGATAACGGGATGGAATTCTGTGGGAAGGAGTTTGAAAAGTACCTGAAAGACGCAGGAATCATCCATCACAAAACGAATCCGTACAGTCCAAATCAAAACGGACTTTGTGAGCGTATGAACCGTACGATTGTCGAAAAAGCCAAGTGCATGCTGTATGACGCGGATCTATCCAAGAAATATTGGGCAGAAGCTGTCAACACAGCTGTTTATCTGCGGAACAGATCAGTTGTATCGGGTACAGATGACAAGACTCCTTATGAGCTATGGACAGGCAAGAAACCTGATGTTAGCCATCTGCGGATATTTGGGAGTAAAGTCATGGTACACGTGCCAAAGGAGAAGAGGCTTAAGTTTGACAAAAAGGCTATCCAGTGCATCTTGGTGGGCTACCCAGACAATGTAAAAGGATATCGAGTTTATAATCCTCAGTCCAATCAGATAACAACGAGTAGAGACATTGTTGTGATTGAAGAAGGACTCAGAAGCGAGGTACAGATCACAATCGATGATAACTCGTTAGACTTCGTTATCAGCAAAGATATAGAGTTCGAAGAGAGTCCAAAAACAGTGGGAGCGATGCCAGAAGCCACGAAAAGCACAGAGCCAGAAACTAAAAAGGACAAACAAGCTGAAATTCAAATTGAGCCTATGACAGCGCTAGAAAAGACTGGTGCAGCAGTCGAAGACGAGAGGGTTGTTGAAGCAGCGCAGCGAACGATCACTGAAGCTACGTCATCTAAGCGCGTGCGGAAGGCACCTAACAGATACGGCTGGTGCGCTACTGGTGAAAATGTAAGCGACAATGATCCGTGTAGTGAGGTAAGTCTCAATGATGCACTTTATGGACCTGAGAGTTTGCAGTGGAAGCGTGCCATGGCAGAGGAACTGAAGGCTTTCGATGATAACAATGCTTGGGAGTTAGTTAACGCTCCAGATGATGGTGCTATAGTAAAATGTAAGTGGGTTTTTAAAAAGAAACAAAATGCAGATAACAGCATTCGGTATAGAGCCAGACTAGTGGCTAAGGGCTTCACCCAAAGGCCAGGCATTGATTTCGAGGAAACCTTCTCTCCTGTTTTGCGCCATTCAACTTTAAGATTAATGTTTGCATTAGCTGTCAAATTAAATCTAAGTACATGTCACTTAGATGTGACAACTGCATTTCTTAATGGTTATTTGTCGGAGAAAATATATATGCAAAAACCTGTAGGTTTAGAGTGTGACGATGACAGCAAGGTTTT
Source organism: Cydia pomonella (assembly GCF_033807575.1). Classification (NCBI taxonomy): domain Eukaryota; kingdom Metazoa; phylum Arthropoda; class Insecta; order Lepidoptera; family Tortricidae; genus Cydia; species Cydia pomonella. The sequence goes on along the minus strand of NC_084704.1, from coordinate 11,342,866 downwards.
AAAATTAACCAAAGCGATTTACGGTTTAAAACAGTCATCCAGAGCATGGTATGAAAGGGTTGACAATTCTTTACAATCGATCGGTTACAAAAAATCATCATTGGAACCGTGCATGTTTACCAAAATTAATGAACATTCTAAAACTGTGATATTGTTGTATGTAGACGATTTTTTCATATTTTCAGATAGTCAAAATGAAATGAACAGTTTGAAAAAAGAATTGACAACAAATTTCAAAATTAAGGATTTAGGATCTATTAAGCAATGTTTAGGCATGCGAGTTAACCACGATCAGGACAACGGAGTTATTACCATTGATCAAGAAAGATATATAGAGCAGGTTCTCGATAAATTTAATGTAGTTGATTGTAAGACAGCAGCGACTCCTATTGAGCCTAAACTGAATGCAAGTAAAAGTGAAGTTTGCGACAAGACCTTGCCATATCAGCAACTGATAGGTAGTATGATGTATTTAGCTGTTCTTACAAGACCGGACATTGTATTTTCAGTTAATTATTTAAGCCAGTTCAATACATGTTACACAGAAGAACATTGGGCTTATGCAAAACGTGTTCTTAAGTACTTAAAGCTAACCAAAGACTTGCGTTTAAGATATTCAAAGGATGGCAATGCACATCTGCAAGCCTATGTAGATGCTGATTGGGCCAGCAATACCTTAGATCGTAAGTCATATACTGGATATTTTTTTCGAGCTTTCAGGATGTGCTGTTTCATGGGAAACACAAAAGCAAAGTACAGTGGCCTTATCCAGCACCGAAGCTGAATATATGGGGCTAGCTGATTGCTGTAAAGAAGCTATTTATCTTAAACGTCTGCAATATGAGATAACTCATAATGATTATACTATAGTTGTGTTCAATGATAATCAGTCAGCTCAGAAGCTTGCAGCCAATCCCATATTCCACAAAAGGTCCAAGCACATTGATGTGCGGTACCATTTCCTAAGGGAAAACATTGTTAAAAGCAATATTAAATTGCAATATCTGCCAACACTAGAAATGCCCGCAGATATTCTGACAAAAGGCTTGGTGGCCAACAAACATTATAAATTTATAAAGCTGTTGGGTTTATCTACGTGTTAAGCAGTGCAGTAGGTATTAATTTATACTCCCAAGTTTATTCTTGTATGAGAAGTAGAAGTTTTTAATAAGTTTGTTTTTGTTAAGTGGGAGTGTTGGAATAATAACAAAAAGGTTATATATTAGATGATTGTCTATAATTCTGTAATGTTTATTTAAAAATATATATCTGTCGTAGCCTGTCATCCGTGTGTATTTTATCTGATCAGCATGAGGTTAAAGAAATTGTGGTAGCCAATGAAACAAAGATGCCTGTGAAATGTTGTGGAGACATCCAGATTACAACCTTGGTTGAAAATACAGAATATACCATTCCAGTCAAAGGTGTTTTGTGCGTACCAGGTCTTGTAACGAACTTGATATCAGTAAGCCAATTGGTTAGCAAGGGAAATACAGTTTGTTTTGCTGATGATAAAAAATGCTACATTCACAATCAATCGGATGAAATAGTGGCAGTTGCCGACCTCGTTGACGGAGTATACAAACTGAATGTGAAAGATTCTCACTGTTTGTTGTCGACGACAGGGACTGTGTGGCATCGGCGTTTTGGACACCTGAACGGCAGTGACCTCAACAAGATGCGTGATGGAGCTGTCACAGGGATGTCATACACAGATAAGTCCCAGATATGTAAAGAGAATTGTATAGTATGCTGTGAAGGAAAGCAGATGAGGCTGCCGTTCAACCATGTTGGGAACAGATGTAGCGGCTTGCTGGACATCATTCACGGAGACCTATGCGGCCCAATTGAAGTAAAATCCATTGGAGGTTCGAGATACTTCATGTTATTAGTTGATGACTTTAGCAGAATGGTCCATGTCTACTTCTTGAAGACTAAGGATGAAGCATTTAAGTCATTCAAAGAGTTTAAAGCCATGGTAGAGAACCAGACCGGCAGAAAGGTTCGTATTTTTAGGACAGATAACGGGATGGAATTCTGTGGGAAGGAGTTTGAAAAGTACCTGAAAGACGCAGGAATCATCCATCACAAAACGAATCCGTACAGTCCAAATCAAAACGGACTTTGTGAGCGTATGAACCGTACGATTGTCGAAAAAGCCAAGTGCATGCTGTATGACGCGGATCTATCCAAGAAATATTGGGCAGAAGCTGTCAACACAGCTGTTTATCTGCGGAACAGATCAGTTGTATCGGGTACAGATGACAAGACTCCTTATGAGCTATGGACAGGCAAGAAACCTGATGTTAGCCATCTGCGGATATTTGGGAGTAAAGTCATGGTACACGTGCCAAAGGAGAAGAGGCTTAAGTTTGACAAAAAGGCTATCCAGTGCATCTTGGTGGGCTACCCAGACAATGTAAAAGGATATCGAGTTTATAATCCTCAGTCCAATCAGATAACAACGAGTAGAGACATTGTTGTGATTGAAGAAGGACTCAGAAGCGAGGTACAGATCACAATCGATGATAACTCGTTAGACTTCGTTATCAGCAAAGATATAGAGTTCGAAGAGAGTCCAAAAACAGTGGGAGCGATGCCAGAAGCCACGAAAAGCACAGAGCCAGAAACTAAAAAGGACAAACAAGCTGAAATTCAAATTGAGCCTATGACAGCGCTAGAAAAGACTGGTGCAGCAGTCGAAGACGAGAGGGTTGTTGAAGCAGCGCAGCGAACGATCACTGAAGCTACGTCATCTAAGCGCGTGCGGAAGGCACCTAACAGATACGGCTGGTGCGCTACTGGTGAAAATGTAAGCGACAATGATCCGTGTAGTGAGGTAAGTCTCAATGATGCACTTTATGGACCTGAGAGTTTGCAGTGGAAGCGTGCCATGGCAGAGGAACTGAAGGCTTTCGATGATAACAATGCTTGGGAGTTAGTTAACGCTCCAGATGATGGTGCTATAGTAAAATGTAAGTGGGTTTTTAAAAAGAAACAAAATGCAGATAACAGCATTCGGTATAGAGCCAGACTAGTGGCTAAGGGCTTCACCCAAAGGCCAGGCATTGATTTCGAGGAAACCTTCTCTCCTGTTTTGCGCCATTCAACTTTAAGATTAATGTTTGCATTAGCTGTCAAATTAAATCTAAGTACATGTCACTTAGATGTGACAACTGCATTTCTTAATGGTTATTTGTCGGAGAAAATATATATGCAAAAACCTGTAGGTTTAGAGTGTGACGATGACAGCAAGGTTTTAAAATTAACCAAAGCGATTTACGGTTTAAAACAGTCATCCAGAGCATGGTATGAAAGGGTTGACAATTCTTTACAATCGATCGGTTACAAAAAATCAAAGGTTATGGGCTTAAATAATGGGGATAATAGTTAATAAAAACGTAAATGAGTATAAATTAAAAGTGTAAAGAAGAAAATACGAGAGGTAAGTAGCATCTAAAAGTTTTTTCAGCCACAACGGCAAAAACAAAAGATGACGTCTACAAATCACAATGTGATGCCGCAATTGGATGAGAAGCAAAATTTCTCTAATTGGAAGTTTAGAATTAAAACATTATTGGAAGAAAAAGGCGTAGTAAAAGTCCTGAACAAGGACCCGCCAATAGAAGCGAGTGAAAAGGAGAAATTTGAAAGTAACGACGCAAAGTCGAAAGCGGTTATTGTTCAGTATGTATCCGATAAATACTTAGATATAATAAAAAAGGCCAAAACTAGCAGAGAAATGATTGAAAAGCTAGAAGAAATATTTGAACGAAAGAGTGTATTCAATAAATTGTACCTCAAAAAGAAACTATTGACACTCAAGTGTACCGGAAACTTACAAGACCATTTCTTGAAATTTGACAGCATTATCAGCGAAATGGAAGCTGCAGGCTGCAAACTAGATGCAAGCGACAAAGTTGCGCACCTACTTTTAACATTGCCGGACACATTCGAGACTGTAATCACGACATTAGAAACAATGAGTGTAGACAAAGAACTGACAGAAGATTTCGTGAAGGCCCGTCTTTTGGACGCGGAACTTAAAAATGAAGGAAAGTCGTCATCCTCACAAGCCGAGGTAACCTTCCTAGCCTGCTTTAATTGCGGAAAAACAGGCCATATATCGAGCGACTGTTACAGTAATCGTAATAATTTTACCCAACAAAGAGGTCGCACAATGCATCGAGGCCCACATTCCTATAGAGGAAGGGGATATAGTAGAAGTTCATCAAGATACCCAAGGGGTAGATACAGAGGAAGAGGGCAAAGCCCACAATACGTGACAGACAAAGTAGCATTTATAGCACTTGCTGCCATTGAAAATTCAGACGATTTTATTCTCGACTCAGGTGCAAGTAACCATATGATTAAAAAGGAATGCTATAAATATGTAACCAACGTCAGAGATCTTGAAATCCCTGTAAAGATACAAATAGCAAACGGAGAATGTCTGATATCTCGAAAAAAGGGCATAATTGAGGCCAAATACGAAAAGTTTGAAATAGACATAGAGGTTTTACTGGTCGATGGATTGAAACACAATTTATTATCAATCCACAAGTTAACAGACAAAGATTTCGAAATAAGTTTCACCAAGAAAAATGTTTTTATGAAGAAAGGCCATGTAAACATAAGGGGCAATAAATACAAAAACGTATATATAATGCAAATGGATATGATTGAACCTGACAAAACTGAAAAAGCCCATGTAGCAAACGAAGCCGACGACTTATGGCATAAGAGACTTGGACACATAAATTATAATGATTTGAAACAATTAAACTTGCCCGTGCCCAAGAATATTTGTGATATATGTATCGAAGGAAAAAGTACGAGAAGAAGTTTCTATTACAAGGAATCAAACACAAAACAAATTGGAGATCTGATACATTCAGACTTATGCGGACCAATCGATCCTATTGGCATATATGGCCATAAATATTTTCAGGTCTTAGTCGATGACTATTCACACTTTGTTGTTGTGAAACTATTAAAAACAAAAAATGAAGCAGAAAACAATATAATAAACTACATTAAATATATAAAAACACAATTTAATCTAAAAACAAAGAGAATAAGAGTTGACAACGGAGGAGAGTTTAACTCAAAAAGATTTCAAAACTATTGTAATAATAAAGGTATTCGACTCGAATATACCACCCCGTATACCCCCCAGCAAAACGGGACATCAGAAAGGATGAACAGAAGCCTCTTAAATAAAGTACGGACAAAACTGGCAGAAACCAATTTACCAAAAAGTCTATGGAGTGAAGCTGTTACAGCATCAGCTTACGAAATAAACAGAAGTCCAACTAAAGCGCTCAATGACAAAACACCAGCCATGTTATGGCTAGGCAATAATGATTTAACAAGACTAAGGGTATTTGGCAGTCAGGCTTGGGCTGTCACATTACCGAAACCAGCAAAAATAGAGCCAAGAGCTAAGAAGTATATAATGGTTGGATATAGTGGCTCAGGGTACAGACTATATGACCCGAGAGAAAATAGAGTAATCATATCAACAGATGTGAAATTCAATGAAAAAGAAACCAAATTCAAAATAGACACAACAGAAAAGAAAGAAAACCAGTTTGTGCCTTATATAAATTATGAAGATGAAACGACAGAAATTATGGAAAATGATAAAGATAATAATATACTTGAGGAAATACATGAAGAAAACAATAATGACAATGAAAACGAGAATAATAATGAAAATGAAAATAATAATGACAATGAAAACAATAATGACAACGAAAATAACAGTGAAAACGAGAATAATAATGAAAATGAAAATAATAATGACAATGTAAATGAAAATAATGAAAACAATGATACCGTTGACAATGTAAATGAAAATAATGAAAACAATGATACCGTGACTGATATAGAAGATGATTCTTTCCATAGCATGCATGAACAAGATCCAACCACTACAAGATCTGGAAGACAAATAAACAAACCAAGCTATTTAAACGATTATGAAACTTATATGGCATATTGCTTAATTTGTAGTGAAGATCCTGTAAATTATGAAGAAGCAGTAAAAGATGATGGATGGAAAGAAGCAATCGGAAAAGAGATAAACTCATTAGAAAAGCTAAAAACTTGGGAAGTTGTGGAAGCTAAAGGCAAGAAAGCAATTGATACGAAATGGGTTTTCAGAACCAAAGAAAACGGTCTTAAGAAAGCTAGATTGGTGGCAAAAGGATTTCAGCAGAAAGAAAGTTATTTTGGCAATAATTATTCACCAGTAGCGAGAATGAATACAATAAGAATGTTTTTAGTACATGCAGTACAAAATGATTACACAATATCTCAAATGGATATACCAACAGCATTTCTAAATGGAGTACTGGAGACTGAAGTGTACATCAAAGTACCTGAAGGAGTGAAAGTTAACAAAGATAAAGTACTAAAACTAAACAGAAGCTTATATGAATTAAAGGAAAGTCCAAAATGTTGGAATGATAGACTAAACAACTTCATTATGAAAAAGATTGGACTGAAACGATCTCAACATGATTTTTGTCTATACTATAACACCAAAGTTTGGATAATAATATTTGTTGATGATATATTAATAACTGGAGAAGAAGAAGAAATAAAGAGAGTGAAGATGGAGCTCTATAAAGAATTTCAGGCCAAAGATATGGGATCAATTAATAAATTTCTCGGAATAGAAATAACACGAAATGAAAATGGAATAAAAATAAGTCAAAAGAAACATATTGAAAAAATGCTAGAAAAATTTAACATGACTGAATGTAATGGCGTAAAATCACCACTGGATAAAGACTTTCAAATGCACACAATAAAAAATGACAAAGATGTGATAGATGTTCCTTATCGGGAAATCATAGGAAGCCTAATGTTTTTGGCAACAGTGACCAGACCAGATATAAGTTATGCCGTATCATACTTAAGCCAATTCCTCGACAAACCAGACATACAATGTTGGAAACAAGCAAAAAGAATGTTAAGATACTTAAAAGAAACGAAGAATTTTGGTCTTAACTACAAGAAAAATGGAAATAAAATAGAAGCTTACACAGATGCCGATTGGGCAGGCCAGAAGATTGACAGAAAGAGCACAAGTGGAAGTGTAATTACTTACTGTGGCAATGTAATAGGATGGCACTCAAGGAAACAGAACTGTGTCTCCTTATCGACGGCAGAAGCTGAATACGTCGCGTTAGCCACCACATGCACAGAGGTAGTAAACATAAAAGGTCTAGCAAAGGATTTCGGTGAGTGCTTAACCCCTACTGTTTATGTAGACAACATGGGAGCCATCGCTATGTCAAGTAGCTACGAGAACAGCAAACGTGCAAAGCACATTGATATTAAATACCATTTTGTGAAGGATTTAGTAAAAAATAAAACAATATCTGTTCGCCATGTAGACTCATATAATAATGCTGCCGATATGTTTACAAAAATACTCTCTATACAAAAGTTTAATCACAATAGAGATTTGCTGAACATTTATTAATAACTATTGGTGCTCTTAGTGTTCTCAAATAATAATATTAGTGTTTTATAGATTGCAGAGTTGTGTTAATGAGAAACATTCGTTGTGTTTGTGTAACTAAGAATTGTTACTTAATTTAATTTTGTTTATGAAGTTATTTGAAATGCGATTAGAAATGTTTAACTCTGTACCACATTTTTAATCGAGGAGGAGTGTTGAGATATTAGTTTACGCTTGACACTATCTTCCTATTGTTCCAATTGTCTATTGTTGCTGTATGAAATAAAACGAATAACTGACATCTTGTCCAATGAAAATATTCCGCCTTTTATTCCCATTTAATTAATATAACAAAAGGTTATGGGCCCATTGTTATCATTGTTACTGGGCCCATAACCTTTTGTTATATTAATTAAATGGGAATAAAAGGCGGAATATTTTCATTGGACAAGATGTCAGTTATTCGTTTTATTTCATACAGCAACAATAGACAATTGGAACAATAGGAAGATAGTGTCAAGCGTAAACTAATATCTCAACACTCCTCCTCGATTAAAAATGTGGTACAGAGTTAAACATTTCTAATCGCATTTCAAATAACTTCATAAACAAAATTAAATTAAGTAACAATTCTTAGTTACACAAACACAACGAATGTTTCTCATTAACACAACTCTGCAATCTATAAAACACTAATATTATTATTTGAGAACACTAAGAGCACCAATAATTATTCACCAGTAGCGAGAATGAATACAATAAGAATGTTTTTAGTACATGCAGTACAAAATGATTACACAATATCTCAAATGGATATACCAACAGCATTTCTAAATGGAGTACTGGAGACTGAAGTGTACATCAAAGTACCTGAAGGAGTGAAAGTTAACAAAGATAAAGTACTAAAACTAAACAGAAGCTTATATGGATTAAAGGAAAGTCCAAAATGTTGGAATGATAGACTAAACAACTTCATTATGAAAAAGATTGGACTGAAACGATCTCAACATGATTTTTGTCTATACTATAACACCAAAGTTTGGATAATAATATTTGTTGATGATATATTAATAACTGGAGAAGAAGAAGAAATAAAGAGAGTGAAGATGGAGCTCTATAAAGAATTTCAGGCCAAAGATATGGGATCAATTAATAAATTTCTCGGAATAGAAATAACACGAAATGAAAATGGAATAAAAATAAGTCAAAAGAAACATATTGAAAAAATGCTAGAAAAATTTAACATGACTGAATGTAATGGCGTAAAATCACCACTGGATAAAGACTTTCAAATGCACACAATAAAAAATGACAAAGATGTGATAGATGTTCCTTATCGGGAAATCATAGGAAGCCTAATGTTTTTGGCAACAGTGACCAGACCAGATATAAGTTATGCCGTATCATACTTAAGCCAATTCCTCGACAAACCAGACATACAATGTTGGAAACAAGCAAAAAGAATGTTAAGATACTTAAAAGAAACGAAGAATTTTGGTCTTAACTACAAGAAAAATGGAAATAAAATAGAAGCTTACACAGATGCCGATTGGGCAGGCCAGAAGATTGACAGAAAGAGCACAAGTGGAAGTGTAATTACTTACTGTGGCAATGTAATAGGATGGCACTCAAGGAAACAGAACTGTGTCTCCTTATCGACGGCAGAAGCTGAATACGTCGCGTTAGCCACCACATGCACAGAGGTAGTAAACATAAAAGGTCTAGCAAAGGATTTCGGTGAGTGCTTAACCCCTACTGTTTATGTAGACAACATGGGAGCCATCGCTATGTCAAGTAGCTACGAGAACAGCAAACGTGCAAAGCACATTGATATTAAATACCATTTTGTGAAGGATTTAGTAAAAAATAAAACAATATCTGTTCGCCATGTAGACTCATATAATAATGCTGCCGATATGTTTACAAAAATACTCTCTATACAAAAGTTTAATCACAATAGAGATTTGCTGAACATTTATTAATAACTATTGGTGCTCTTAGTGTTCTCAAATAATAATATTAGTGTTTTATAGATTGCAGAGTTGTGTTAATGAGAAACATTCGTTTAAATAGCTTGGTTTGTTTATTTGTCTTCCAGATCTTGTAGTGGTTGGATCTTGTTCATGCATGCTATGGAAAGAATCATCTTCTATATCAGTCACGGTATCATTGTTTTCATTATTTTCATTTACATTGTCATTATTATTTTCATTTTCATTATTATTCTCGTTTTCACTGTTATTTTCGTTGTCATTATTGTTTTCATTGTCATTATTATTTTCATTTTCATTATTATTCTCGTTTTCATTGTCATTATTGTTTTCTTCATGTATTTCCTCAAGTATATTATTATCTTTATCATTTTCCATAATTTCTGTCGTTTCATCTTCATAATTTATATAAGGCACAAACTGGTTTTCTTTCTTTTCTGTTGTGTCTATTTTGAATTTGGTTTCTTTTTCATTGAATTTCACATCTGTTGATATGATTACTCTATTTTCTCTCGGGTCATATAGTCTGTACCCTGAGCCACTATATCCAACCATTATATACTTCTTAGCTCTTGGCTCTATTTTTGCTGGTTTCGGTAATGTGACAGCCCAAGCCTGACTGCCAAATACCCTTAGTCTTGTTAAATCATTATTGCCTAGCCATAACATGGCTGGTGTTTTGTCATTGAGCGCTTTAGTTGGACTTCTGTTTATTTCGTAAGCTGATGCTGTAACAGCTTCACTCCATAGACTTTTTGGTAAATTGGTTTCTGCCAGTTTTGTCCGTACTTTATTTAAGAGGCTTCTGTTCATCCTTTCTGATGTCCCGTTTTGCTGGGGGGTATACGGGGTGGTATATTCGAGTCGAATACCTTTATTATTACAATAGTTTTGAAATCTTTTTGAGTTAAACTCTCCTCCGTTGTCAACTCTTATTCTCTTTGTTTTTAGATTAAATTGTGTTTTTATATATTTAATGTAGTTTATTATATTGTTTTCTGCTTCATTTTTTGTTTTTAATAGTTTCACAACAACAAAGTGTGAATAGTCATCGACTAAGACCTGAAAATATTTATGGCCATATATGCCAATAGGATCGATTGGTCCGCATAAGTCTGAATGTATCAGATCTCCAATTTGTTTTGTGTTTGATTCCTTGTAATAGAAACTTCTTCTCGTACTTTTTCCTTCGATACATATATCACAAATATTCTTGGGCACGGGCAAGTTTAATTGTTTCAAATCATTATAATTTATGTGTCCAAGTCTCTTATGCCATAAGTCGTCGGCTTCGTTTGCTACATGGGCTTTTTCAGTTTTGTCAGGTTCAATCATATCCATTTGCATTATATATAAGTTTTTGTATTTATTGCCCCTTATGTTTACATGGCCTTTCTTCATAAAAACATTTTTCTTGGTGAAACTTATTTCGAAATCTTTGTCTGTTAACTTGTGGATTGATAATAAATTGTGTTTCAATCCATCGACCAGTAAAACCTCTATGTCTATTTCAAACTTTTCGTATTTGGCCTCAATTATGCCCTTTTTTCGAGATATCAGACATTCTCCGTTTGCTATTTGTATCTTTACAGGGATTTCAAGATCTCTGACGTTGGTTACATATTTATAGCATTCCTTTTTAATCATATGGTTACTTGCACCTGAGTCGAGAATAAAATCGTCTGAATTTTCAATGGCAGCAAGTGCTATAAATGCTACTTTGTCTGTCACGTATTGTGGGCTTTGCCCTCTTCCTCTGTATCTACCCCTTGGGTATCTTGATGAACTTCTACTATATCCCCTTCCTCTATAGGAATGTGGGCCTCGATGCATTGTGCGACCTCTTTGTTGGGTAAAATTATTACGATTACTGTAACAGTCGCTCGATATATGGCCTGTTTTTCCGCAATTAAAGCAGGCTAGGAAGGTTACCTCGGCTTGTGAGGATGACGACTTTCCTTCATTTTTAAGTTCCGCGTCCAAAAGACGGGCCTTCACGAAATCTTCTGTCAGTTCTTTGTCTACACTCATTGTTTCTAATGTCGTGATTACAGTCTCGAATGTGTCCGGCAATGTTAAAAGTAGGTGCGCAACTTTGTCGCTTGCATCTAGTTTGCAGCCTGCAGCTTCCATTTCGCTGATAATGCTGTCAAATTTCAAGAAATGGTCTTGTAAGTTTCCGGTACACTTGAGTGTCAATAGTTTCTTTTTGAGGTACAATTTATTGAATACACTCTTTCGTTCAAATATTTCTTCTAGCTTTTCAATCATTTCTCTGCTAGTTTTGGCCTTTTTTATTATATCTAAGTATTTATCGGATACATACTGAACAATAACCGCTTTCGACTTTGCGTCGTTACTTTCAAATTTCTCCTTTTCACTCGCTTCTGTTGGCGGGTCCTTGTTCAGGACTTTTACTACGCCTTTTTCTTCCAATAATGTTTTAATTCTAAACTTCCAATTAGAGAAATTTTGCTTCTCATCCAATTGCGGCATCACATTGTGATTTGTAGACGTCATCTTTTGTTTTTGCCGTTGTGGCTGAAAAAACTTTTAGATGCTACTTACCTCTCGTATTTTCTTCTATTCCAACATTTTTTATGCATTTTGCGAGATGTATGGTGTATGATGTGTGTGTGATGTTGTGTTTTGCTTTGGCAAAGGACGCTTTTAAGTTATACCGTTTTCCTAGTTTGGGAAATAGGTCGCCGGAGCAAATTTGGAAAGCTTTTATTTGTGAAAAGCACTTCGAACAGCGGTTTGTTTCGGCATCGATACGACGCCTCAATGCGAAGGCTTATCCTTCGTTAAATTCGTTATTCACTCAAGATGAGATTACCAGTGGGATCACATCTCATGAGAATACCGGTAAGTGTAGAAAATGTTAAATTACATTCAAATAAAAGATAATGTCATAAAAATTCTATTCAATTTATGACTCATGAATCAAGGCGTGGTGATTTTACCATGTTTATTACAAAGTGTTTTTGTTTATTCATGCATTCGATATTAATGTTTCAACTCTCGTGTGTTAATTTTGCTTAGCATTTTTGTATAACTTCTGTTAAAATATCATTTGTCAAGTTTAATAATTAACTTGTTGCAGTCTGCATGGTACCAAATAGAAATTTCCCAATCCTTATAAAATAATCGGACAGACAGACGGACATGACGAATCTACAAGGGTTCCGTTTTTTGCCATTTGGCTACAGAACCCTAAAAACCACATGCAGAAAATACCATATGTTAAAGAGATTTAAAAATAATATTTTATTGTCAATTTTAGAAAACATGGATCCACTAAAAGTACATGAATATGTACATAAACCACATGACAACCACACATTCTGCCGACAGGTGCCTCAAAAAGGTTTGTTAAATTTTTCTGTTATGCATATATGACAGGTACTCATTTACATTTTAGGCGCAAAAGCCTTTTTCAATGAAACTTTTATGCATAAGTATATATATTTATATATACTTATGCATAAAATATATATATTATATATATATATTATAATATATTATTTATAATATATTCTGTATATGCGAAGAGCCACCAAGATTCCATTTAAGCTCAAACGCCTACCTTATGAAGAAAGGCTAAAGGTACTGAAGCTGCCCACACTCAAAGCCAGGAGAGCGAGAGGAGACCTTATCGAGTGTTTTAAGATTGTTACCCACTGTTACAACCTCCCCGACATTCACGATATAATCAACAAGAGAACTATCAGCCGCGAGACCCGAGGTCACAGCCTAAGAATAGTTCGCACTCCCACTACTACTAAAGCTGCATATCATTCTTTGTCCAACCGTGTCGTGGCGGCTTGGAACCGTTTACCGGATAGTGTTGTAACTGCTCCCTCGGTCAATGTTTTTAAAAACAGATTGGACAAGTGGCTTTTAAACAATAAGTTAGACTGATGTTACTTAGTGATGTGATACGACTTTACAAACTGTGAACTGTATAATACAGGACACTGTGTGACATAGGCTCATCAGCTAAATAGCTGCTCGCCTATAATTATATAATAATAATAATAATAAGCCCCCAGGGCAGCTTGTGGCGAGCTGAATGGGAAGTGACGTCCCTTGGGTCCCATACCCCCGAGAGTCGGCCAGGCCCCTCTCTCCGGCTTGCCTTGATTGGCCGGCTGGAGTGAACACTGAGCAGGGGCCGCGGGACTCTCACCTCTGGCTTGCCTTTACCGGCCGTCCAGAGTGGGGTGTCAGAGCTATATGCTCGCAGGGTGGAAGTGAAATTTGCATAAGACGCGAGTTGGCACAGTGGCTGCTTACAGCCACTGGGTAGAAAGCGGCGTACACCTCTCGACACCCTGAGCCGCTCACGCAATGTTGTCCCCTTGTCGCTCTGTGCGAGCGGCCGTTTTCGGGGACCCATATTGTGAGTTGGCAAGTCACCACCTGCCCATTTTGTCGTGTTTTTAAAACATATGATCAGGGCAGGTGCCATAGTAATCTCCATAGTCCCGGTTACCAGTCCACTTGCAACTCAACCCAATAGCCCGGTTTATTTTGGTACCCTTTTTTTTACAATAGTCCTACACTAACCGGGGCTTGTCCTTGGGTGCACTGCTATAGTGTGAACAGGGATAATCGTCGGTTGGTGTCACGTTACATATAGAGTAAATTGTCTTATTACAAGGGGCCTCTACGTGTTGGCTTCGGCCCCACGCACGCCCTCCAAATGTCCGGGACCCCATGGTCCCGAGAATTTGTAAAAGACAGACATAATAATAATAATAATATTTCATCAATGGTACTTATATCTGCAAACAATTTTAAGAATCAACTTCTCATATTTAAGGTCAGCCAAGGCTAGTGATTCCATTTTCATGGGCAACCTATCTCTTCTTAAATATTAGCCGTCTACCCTACCACAGTCATATTTCCAATAAGGAAACAAACCCGTCAGTGGAAGGACCAACCAATATACATAATTATGTATAACTGAAATGTCTGTAAATGCATGTACTCATCAGAAAACCACAGTCATCACTGTGTAGGTTCGGAGGATATTTTGTAACATTTTTAAGCCTTTTATTAACCATATTGTTCAACTGTTGTGTTCATTATGTATTTCTATTTTAGCATCCCCTGCAATAGAAACCACTCCATCAACATCGGGGAGAAATCAACCGCACTGGCCCATACAGCAAGACAGACTATGGGTAAGTTAATGAAATTAACATAAAACTGTTTCCTATTTATTTCGGTATTATTATAATACATGATACAGATTAGAGTATTTTGTATACTATGCATAACATATGTATATGCAATATATGCATATACACTTAACTAATTTTAAATATTTAGTACAAGGTGTTATGTCCAGTAGAATAAGCATTCAGTCAGTGAAAAGCCAAATAAATAAAATAATATGAAAAGGATATCAGTTAGCAAGTCATAGCAAGCGCTGGTGGTCTAGCGGTAAGAGCTTGTGACTTGCAATCCAGAGTTCGCGAGTTCAAACTCCGGCTCGTACCAATGAGTTTTTCGCAACTTATATACGAAATATCATTTTAATATTTACCAGTCGCTTTTCGGTGAAGGAAAACATCGCGAGGAAACCGGACTAATCCCAACAAGGCCTAGTTTACCCTCTGGGTTGGAAGGTCAGATGGCAGTCGCTTTCGTAAAAACTAGTGCCTACGCTAAATCTTGGGATTATTTGTCAAGCGGACCCCAGGCTCCCATGAGCTGTGGCAAAATGCCGGGACAATGCGAGGAAGAAGATGAAAAGAATATCAGTTATTATATATGTTCAACGTACAATTGATTCAATGCAGTCGAAGTGTTTTGAGTCGAATATTATATTACGATGCAAAAATTATAATAATTTCAGAAGTCAATTTATGCACCGTGGGCCATATAACCCGACAGATTTAAAAACCAAATAATTTTATAGTGTTTTGTGAGAAAGATTATAAAGTTTCACATATTTTAGATAAAAATTGCACAAGGACAAGGTTACAACTGAAAGAAATAGGGGTGACTTCAAGATTTCAAAAACCATATCATTTCTCATATCTTGTGGATTGTTATATATTTTTTTCCGCTCAGAAAGTGCCATATTTACTATAAGAAATGGTTCAGAGTAACTCAGTTTTACGGTATTTTGCGGGAGGAGGAGCCTTAAAAAGCCCGTGAAAGAGGTATGTTGACTGGTCACGGTCTGGTACGCTTGTCTGAATAGCTATAACGTTAAGAGCCCATCAACGTGCTGACTAGCGCCACTGCTAAATAATTGTGATTATTTAAATTTAACGATAGATATTTAAAAAAGCGGCCAAGTACGAGTCGGACTCGCCCATGAAGGTTTCCGTACCATTTATGACGTATTAAAAAAAAAACTACTTACTAGATCTCGTTCAAACCAATTTTCGGTGGAAGTTTGCATGGTAATGTATATCATATATTTATTTTAGATTTTTCATTCTGTTATTTTAGAAGTTACGGGGGGGGGGGGGGGGGGACTCATTTTACCACTTTGGAAGTGTCTCTGGCGCAAACTATTCAGTTTAGAAAAAAATGATATTAGAAACCTAAATATCATTTTTGAAGACCTATACTACCATACCTAAGTATGGGGAACCCCAAAATTTATTGTTTATTTTCTATTTTTGTGTAATAATCTTAATGCGGTTCATAGAATACATCTACTTACCAAGTTTGAACAGTATAACTCTTATAGTTTCGGAAATAAGTGGCTGTGACATAAACGGACAGACAGACGGACATGACGAATCTATAAGGGTTCCGATTTTTGCCATTTGGCTACGGAACCCTAAAAAGGGGGCCGCTACGTACTGTATTTTGTATTTAAGTACCTTTTGAATACATAATAGTTTTTAGGTTGCTGGATTCGTCAATCTAGGCGTCCAAAGTTAAAACGGCCGTTTTTGTTTTGAGTTCATAGATCGAAGAATCCAGCAACATAGAAACTAGTTTGATGTTTACAAAAGGTACTTAAATACAAAATACAGTACGTAGCGGCCCCCTTTTTTAAATATCTATCGTTAAATTTAAATAATCACAATTATTTTCCAGTGGCGCTAGTGAGCACGTTGATGGGCTCTTAAAGTCAGACCAGAAATACATAACCATTGTCAAGAGGGCGCTGTTATTCGCATATATAGGGTGATAGTTCAGTTTAGTATGAACAATTTAGTTCCAATGAAATTCCACAATATGGCGCGTAATCATAAATTACTGGTCAGGCTTTACTTACCTACGCGTAGTATGGGTATAATGTGTTCGGCCCAATGGAAGTTGCAACGATCGGATAGACGGACAAGAAATAAAAAACATTAAAAATCAATTTATTTATTTTATTTCATTCCAAAAAGCCAACATGCCACACATTATGCAACCTATTATTATGTTTGAAACATATTACTTCCTGAAGGGCAACCCTCTAAATGCACTTTCATAGCATGCCTATTTCCTTTCAATATTTTTAGATTAAGTAATAAAATAAAGTATCAAAAGAAATATGACACACTATATACATACTGCCTTACATTAAATCATAGAAAGCGCAATTATTTAGATTTACTTAGTCTCTGTGTTTATCATTGCATTTAGATGTTTGACGTTAAAAATAACACTTGCACTGTCTGGACTATCATAATCGCTGCCAAATTATCTTGGCCTGACTCTATTGATAAAACAACCTATTGTTAGCACCTATCTAATCTTATTTTGAGGCAAACTTCCTGCAAGAACTAGGGCTCATCATTTGGGGGCGATTCATTCATCATCTGAAGTGGTTGAAGTTTTACCCGTGCGAGTCTGAACTAAGTGTATTTTCTGTCAAACGCGCGCACGCAAATGACCGACTGACTTCTAAATCTAAAACAATCAAACACTCATATACTACAATCGTATATAAGGCAGTTTTAAGTGGTATCAAACATTTTAATTCACTCGAGGCGGCATTATACCTTACAGTTAGTTAACAATTATATCTTAAAAACTTTAACACAGTAAATAATGTTAAAGGTTTTATATTTATATAGTTCGGGTCATCCACGATGACGCGCAGATTTGTCAAATCTAATCTTTAATAACATGACACTGTGAGTCAAGACAGGCGTCGTGCCGAATGACACGATCTATAATACAACTACTGTAGCGAGACTTATATCCTACTCGAGCTATGCCAATTAATATATTGATACCATTTTACAATTAATTAAGTCTTAATTGCTGGAAAATTGTAGCTATTAAAAAATACCGTCATATAGTAAATGAGAAATAACCATCGCACTTTAGGAATATGCAATCTCACTATTGCTAAACTGCATATTTTAATAACATCTAATTGTGGGCTTTTCAATACATAGTTTATAATAACTGTATGGTCGCATACTTGTTGCATATTCATATTTTTATAAAGATTAACGTGTCAAGTTTTTGTATAAAATAAATTTATAGGTATATTCGAATAATTTATACTTTGATAATTTTGACGTAGAAAATGATAATACAATTTCTATTGTCTTTAAATAATTATCATTCGAAATTCAATTATTGGTAAAGGAATAGGAGTGAATTGGTCACGTCCTATATTGTAACAACAAATTATATATATTATACTATACTATAAGTAACAATCACATATCGTCATATTTTGTCAGGCACAGTATATATAAATACATATAGCCTTATACATACATATGTATACGCACGTATACGTAACAAGGAATAAATGAACCAGTGCTGAGTTCTTTTTACTCAAACGCAATGAGTGAAGTGGTACAGCGTGTGCATCTGTTTATTTGTACTGATATCAGTTCATTTATCATACATGAATAAAAGCTATTTATCTGTTGAAGTAATTAATACAGTTATAAAATACTGACTTTTTACTCAGTGTTTAAAATAAACGGTTATTCCCACTAATTCCCACCAAGTTGTTACCACTGAAAAATAATTCCCAGTATAATACCACACAAACACATAATACCACAGCACCAGTGGTAAAAGGTGGGATTTTTTCCCAGTAATTACCACCAACATTTTGTCAGAGTTGTATCAGTTATAGTACAAATATAGAGTGCTTTAATAAATTATTATAAGTCGATTAGTGTTTCAGTACACTGCATTGAAAGTGATCAAAAATACTGAGTAGTTAGTGGTAAAAGATGGGAAAGAATTCCCAGTAGATACCACTGGTAACAAATTAGTGGTAACTAGTGGGAATAACCCTAATAAACCACCGAAGCGTTCATAAAAATATACACAAGCAACTACACAACTATCCAAGCTCACATACGTCACGCGTAATTATATACCGTCTGACACGAGTAAGTACGAATGAGCAGTCAAAAATATATGCCACGGTCTATTTAAAAAAAATATGGACTCCATAAACATACATATTTTTGATGACAATGATGACCTATTTCCTCGTAAATATATTATTGCTGGAGTAGCAGTATTAATTACGTGAAAGATCAAATAAAATGTAGTACTCGTATCATTCCCGTCTGCAAAAATGTAACGCAATTGATTTTACATAGTGACTGATTAAACAATGAATGACTTCCAATAATTACACTTCCATAAGATTTGAAGATAAATTCATCATTTCTAAAATATTTTAAGTTAAGTATTATAAAGTCAGATTTTATTTTTACCTAAAACTATCGGAAAATTGTCAAAGTCAGACATCAGTCTTTACTATAGATTACGAAGGCCACAATTGTGTCGAAAGTGCTTATTATAAATACATATATAAAAGTTATGTCAATATTTAGAATTTAAAATACTGTGCATTGTTGCAACTTTGAAAGAAATAAAAAGTAATAAATAACGTGCAGATCTGAAAAATATTTCATATTATTGTCGCGGTACATTTTTCTTATTTTTAAGAAATACACTGGTCACACTTAGCGCACTCTCACCTATTTTAAGTAACCTAACAAATAAACTTGTACTAAAATAGGCATGCGACTAAACTAACACAAACTTAGTAAGGTTTGTTATTGTTAGTACATTAAATACTACAGTAACCGTACTACTACTTTGAACTTCATCTGATACAGATGGTACTTTTTTGGAACACTTCATTAATTTGAACTTTTTCATGCTGTGAGCAAAAAGGAATTTTATAACGAAATTGGTCTAAATTGAATTCCAGATTAATTAAAAGTGAACCTATGTTATGTTCACTATGTTTATTATAGTTAAAAGAAATCTTAATTATGAAATCACCAACCAACTACCTATAATCCTCATTACTCCTATTTAAGTTTCCTTTTCTTGGCGTATTGTTAGTAAAAACCTTCGCATCTCATTCTAAGTCATATCTTTAAACGTCATTCCAAATGTTATTAAATTAAAATTAAGATATTGCATATGCAATGACGTCAAAGATCAAGTACTTCGACTATCCCATTTCCATCTCTTACTTTCTTAATGTATTTCCGGGAATTGCCGAAAACGGCACTCATACTCATTTCAGAGATTGGCACTTCCGATAAAAAAATATTTAAAAGCGTCAAGCTTTTTTCGCGCCGAAATAGTCGCAGTCGCACAATGTTGCACAGATACAAAAATGAGTGAAGTCGAATTCAGACCGGCGGGGGGCCGCGCACATAACGCAACTGCGGCGTGAGGGTCTGAGCGAGGGAGTTGAGCGCGTCGCAGCAGCGCGGCCGCTCCACCAGCCAGGCGGCCAGCAGCAGCGCCACGAGGCACAGCTGGATGGGCAGCGACGAGCGCAGCACGCGCCACACCCAGCCGCTGCGCGGCGTGTAGTCGGGATCGCCGGATCCAGTTTTCTTACCCATTACGGTACTTACGCTGTGTTCTCTGCAAATAAATCAAAGAGGTAAGTAAACATTACGAAGCACTAATGTATAAGCAAGCGAAGCAGTAATGTATAAGAAACTCGGTTATTATAGTACAATTAGTAAATACTTACGTTTCCTCGTGGATTTTCAAGTCGGGAATGCTTTGTTCCACCAAAGCTCGGCAAGATTCTTGCAAAGTTCGCACCTCATTCTCAGTCTGCTCCATGCGCTGAAAGCCATATAATTCAAGTCTAAATATTTTTTCTTCGCACAGTCTTGATTGGTATATTTGGTATTTTAGTTACACGATAGTTGAATTATTAAATACATTAGACGACAGCACTGCGGTCACTACGAAGAGCCCGCGTTATAGGTACGTAGATTATCAAACATTGACTCTAAAAATAGTCGACGAATTGCAACTGGCCAGTTGTCCACCCACCTTAGTGACGGCCCTGTGCGCGGGCGAGTTGGGCGCCAGCGCGGCCTGCAGGCGGCGCGCCAGCTCGCGCAGCGTGTGCAGGCGCCGCGCGCGCCCGCCCGCGCCCTCGCTGTCGCCGTCCGATATGCCGGAGTCGGACAGGGAGTCGCAGGTCGACCCACCCTGGGAACACAACAAAAACATTTTTAACTTATTAAAATCAAATAAAGTTACACTCGGAGGTTGTTATTTTTCCCCCATTAAGGTGTTTTGGAGCAAAAATAACAACAACAACGGGTCTTTTTCATCAACGTAATGTCAGTTTTTGTTAGAGTTGGCGCGTCTTTAAGCTGTCAGAGAGAGTTAGCATAAAAATTTGCCGCGTCAATGCCTCAAATACATTCTAACAATGAGTGAAACCACTAGAAATATATGTACCTTCTTTTTATCCACAAGCGAGGCGGCCAGCTGACGGATCTGCGCGGTGACCTGGCTGTAGTCGTCCCCGGGCCGGTCCCTCAAGGCCTCCAGCGTGGCCAGGTCTCCGCGCAGCGCGCCCTGCAGCTCGCGCAGCGCGCTCTCCCACTCGGCCCATGCGCACACCGCCTTCTCCAGCGAGAGGAGCTCGTTCGACGTGCTAGACAGATGAAAAAAAATTACAACACAAATAAATAAAAAAAGCTATCATTATGAAATGCTAAGTTAAGCCTTATTGTGTATAAGTGAGGATTGTGAGCAATCTTAGGCTTATAATGATGCTACTTTTCGAATTAAAACTGTCGTGAGTCATAATAATATTAAAATACTTTTACGGTTTTATAGTCACTTCGGCGACATCTTTGGGCTTGTGCACAAATCACGTGAGGTTTTTTCGGCTACACTTTTTGACCCCTCCCTCTCCCTTGGTGATATTTGGTGAGGTTCTTGGCTAATAAACCTCGCGTGATTTGTGCACAAGCCCTTTCCATTTTCAAGCACTTACAGTGCATGAGCAGCGATTCGATGCTACTTTTATCTATAGCCTAAGAATATGATATCTTGAACAGCTCTTTACAATACCTATGGAGGTATATGTTTCTTCCGACGAGACAATAAGAATCCACCGTTCCTGACAACTAACATCACACTTTACAGTGTCCACCATAAGGGTCATACACATTTTATAGTATGATTACTCGTTTCGCGTCTTTCCTGTAGACATAGCAAAGTTGGGAATTTAAAGTTAATTTTTACGCAGAATACATTTCAAATAAGAAAAACGGGACACATATGTACCAGAGTCGTAAACTTTTATGATTTTGTCCACAGAAGTGACCTTTTCTAAAATGTGTTTGACCCATAAAAGGTATAAACTTTATAAGAGCATTATTCCACACTTCCACAGCGTCAAGCAACGCCGATAAGTCGCCCTAACTTGTTCTTGGCCAGAGCAGAGTTTATTAATACTAGTTTTAGAATTAGGATGCGGACTGACCGTTGGTGCGCGTCTTCCCACAGAGCCAGCAACGCTGCAAGGTCGGCGGCCAGCCCGCTGTCATCTGGCTCATTCTCGCCGAGCGCCCGCTTCACAGACACCTTTATCTTCAGCATGGACACTTTGCAATCCAACAGGCGCGCTAGGCGGTCCTGAAAAGTCAAACGTTTAAATTATAGCTAAGTCGTTCTAGACCCGACTACATAAAAACGGATATTTATTAGGGCTCCTCTACACAATGGCCCAGCGTAGGCCAGTCTAAGGGACGCAGTGGAATGAGATAGCAATATCACTTACTCCCTCTAACGCATAAATGCGTATCTTGGACTGGCTTGCGCTGGGCCATCGTGTAGAGGAGCCATTAGGTAATTCATACTAGTAGTCGATAGGTATTTAGATAAAATATGGCGGAATCATTGTAATGGGCTTTTTTGCTTAAAATGCGAAAATAATGAAAATTTATACAAAGATGAAGTGTACTTTATAATTAATTCTACACGCCTAGACTCCTTAACTCAAAAAATCTTTTTAATTTAAGATTAGTAGTTAAGTTAGAAAAATGCATGTTTTTTTTTGATATGAAATAAACAGATTAATTTTTTTTTTTTTTTTTTTTTTAACACCTAACTTCTTAAGAAACAAGTTTGAACAAGTAACTACAACAAAAAATGACAAAAACGACTCTGTCTCTATGGACCGTAACTGATATAGTTTCAAGTAGATAGGTCCCCGAATCCATTATCTTGAATGGCATTTAGGCAATCAAATTAAGACTCCATACCTTCAACTCTTCAATCCTCCTGTTTAGCTGTACCCTAGTGTGCGGCTGCGGGGCGCAGTCCTCGGGCTCGCAGATGTCGAGCAGGTTCTCTCTCAGGGCTGCAACCTCGCGACGAAGGCGGCGGGTGCCGCCGCGCCGACTCGCCGCCGCGCGCAATGCCGACCATCGCGCCGATACGGCTGGTGGAAGATATAGATTAAATTAGTTATTTTATTCTATAAACAAGATAAGCCTTAGGAGAGAAGAGAATAATGAAGCCTAAAACTAGTCCTACATCCTTGGATTCAATCTGTTAAAAAGTGAAATCTCTGATTCAACTATCTTTATCTCATCTCATCACTCTTACAATAATCAGAAATAGGGATAGTCGCTGAATGGCAAGATATGCCTAATGGCCTAGCTAAGGGAGGCTGGACTAACATTTATAACTTTATTAAGGGTTCTTAGGGAGTTTTAATGAAATAAGGCTCTTTAATTATCAATCATATAGTTGGTCAAACCAATTTGTCAGTAAATAAGAACAATAAAAACTATACTCATCCTTTTCTTTTGGATGCTAATACAAGTGTAAGACAAAGATAGTATGACTCCCTCTGTCTATGTTTGAAATGAGATAGCCCTTTGACAAACTATACCTATTGATACAGACACAATTGGCCGGTCAGAAGTTATATGCCTTACGTCTTAAAATTGTCACAAATGACATCCTGCACCGCATGACATTAGCCTACTACCCAACGAGGTCAACAAAACGCAACACAACGGTACCATATGTGGTTAATGTGTATGACTTATGTACGTCTCTAATATGACATCAGTTTACAGTTATATATATAATTTATCGAATCGAGATCGTAAGTACATGCCTTGATTATAAAATTCTAAGGCATATTGTGAAAGGATCTTTAACTCGTTCCCTGAGACTTCTATTTTTGGACAGTTAGCCCTTCGGGCATCTGAAACAACCTAACGAACCTATCGTATCTATATATTGGTTTAGTGTGACTAGGTACCGTCAAAACATTACACAGGAACATTAAAATCTGCCTGATCTTACGATCGACCGCCGACATATATTATATAGGTAGAGGGTTGACTATCGTTAATCCCCAGTTATTAAACTCGTAATACTATGATCTATATATAGGTATATTTCAAAATGCCTTATATTGTTTGTCTATGAACAAAGCTGGCCTGTAGGGTTAATTAACGCTCGTTAATTAATGATACACTCTTAACGAAGTCTAATGCTTAGATAAACAATCCAGAATAAGACGTTAATCGACTACTTATTCAGAAAACCAAACAAACACGAGGCGCTTTCGATCTATTCTTGCCACAGTAAAATTAGACCGTTCGAAATAAAAACGCACACGGAAGCCACCAATGATGACATCCAAAATAATTATTTATGTTTATGTGTAACATTTCATTTTCCTAGGACACCTGTCACACATCACATCGCTTTCCCTTGATGTGATGTCAAAACGCTATTACTTAGGTACAAGTTAAGGACTTGTGTGAAAGGCCCTTGAAATAGACTTAGTGGTTTTTACCTACTTAAAGCCGAGAGTAGGGAAATTGCTCATCTACGGTTTCAAAAGTTTACTTAGAAGGTTTCGACATTTCGTGTAAATTAAGATTACTTTCAACCACACGTCTTTAGAAAACTCATAAATCTCATTAGCTACCCAAGCGTAATAAATGGATCACGATCACCAGTTTTTTTATCAGAGAATCTATTAGTGTCTACATGGCCAGCACTTTCAAGTTGTTTTCCAACGGATACTCCGATAACAATTTCATTAAGAGCTAAAGTGGTATCGAAAACGTGCCCGGTGTCCGTTATGTCTAAATCTGATGGTAATAATTTCCTCCCGTTGATGGTGAACTACTGGTTGCCTCACGAGCCGAAAGCGATAACATCTGTTCAGAAATACTACAAGTTTTACTTAATCTCCAGTATAGTAAATTTAATTCCCAGATCCCAATATAATAATCCCAACGAAGCTGGGAAATGGGTGTACCTACTTTAAATGTTTTATTTCTGCTTTCAAGGCGGCCGATTTATTGCATTATTTCTGCACAAACCCAGACACCTATGGTCGTAAATCAGTCGAATAGATAGGGCATAACGCTGCATCCAGCGAAGTGTGCACGATCCAAAATAGCGCCCTAAATGTCATTGGGTCCATGAACTTGTCTGTGCTCGGTGTACGTAATAGTCTTAATTTACGAGTCGTGTCGGCGCAGTTAAAACTAGGCCTAATGGTTTCCTAACGTCTAGACGTCCGAACATGGTTAATAACTGGTGAAGGAAATAAGAGTAATGAACAGACATGTTTACGATTTTCGTGGATAGGTACATAAGGTAGGTACATACTTTGAAGTCTCAAGTGTTCCGCGTTCCGGATACGCAACCAATTCGCGCAGCACGGCAGCCGCCCGTCAAATTCAGAGTTAAATTACTGCTTCCCCCTTGAGGCCGATGTGCGAATTGGAACGCAACCGTACCGTCGAAATTAAGAATGAACATTATGAATATGTATTACATACCATTAACTTCCATATAGCAGCCTGTTTATAAGTTAGATTGATAAGACAGTTTCGCTTTAAATAAATAACTGTTGGGAGACACCGTTATTTTTATATATCATAAAACTTGCAGGAACGAGTAGGTACTCAATTGAATCCTTGGTGTGGCTTTGAAAATAAAATATTCCGTGTCCATACGTGGACAAACTGGTCGTTACGCCACGCGACAGCTTCACATCCTCAGCGTGGGAGTGAAAGTAAACAAATTATAAAATACACCCGTTAACCCATTCATTGCCGAAGACGCGAATTCGCGTCCTATGTATGTGTAATCGTAATGCCGAGGACGCGATTTCGCGTCCTCGAGTTATTTGTTTTTTTTTGCTAGAAAACAATTGTACTTAAATGCTGATACCAAAATGTTACTTTATTTATGAAGGATAATATTATACTGTTGCTGGTTTTTGGATTCAGTGCATCTGTAATTTTCATAATTCTTATCTCGGATGCCGAAGACGCGAATTCGCGTCCCATGTTATGTGTAATCGTTATGCCGAGGACGCGATTTCGCGTCCTCGAGTTGTGTTTTTTTTTTGCTAGAAAACAACTGTACTTAAATGCTGATACCAAAATGTTACTTTATTTATGAAGGATAATATTATACTGTTGCTGGTTTTTAGATTCAGTGCATTTGTAATTTTCATAATTCTTATCTCGGATGCCGAAGACGCGAATTCACGTCCGATCGTAATTCCGGGGTCGCGATTTCGCGGCCTCGTTTTTTTACTAGAAAACAACTATTTATTTATTTTTTGAAGGAGAATATTATACTTCGGTTTTGGATTCAGTGCATTTGTAATTTAGAAAAAATAGTTTTTGCTAGAAAAACACTTATTTAAAAAAACTTATCCCGAGATGTAATTTTTAAAGACAAATTGTATACTGTTACCGGTTATTAAAATAAACACATTTGTAATACTCAACATTTTCATTTCGGGTGAAGCGGAGGCGGATTCCCGTCCATTATGTTTATATTAGGTAATTGTCATTTACCTTTTATTAGGGAATGCAATAACCGGGCGTTTTTCATTACCGGTAATTTACCGATGCGAGGTCCCACTAACCGGTTAACCGGTAAATTACCGGTTATACGTTTTTGAAATAAAAAACATTGATTTTGCATTATTTTCATCAGTAACCTTTAAAAGTAATCAACAGCACGTTATAGAAACATCGAGAAAACAAAATAATGAAAATAAACCATAAACATTAAACAAGATATATTTACTAATCATATTAAATAAAAAATCAAACATGTATCATTTCAAAGCGAAATGAACTTGTACATTAAATAAGCAACATCAAACTTTTTTAATTCTTTAAAAATCGCAGTAATCAAAGGGTAACAAAAATTATAACTAAAGAGTGACAGTCGTCATTTAAATGTCATACAAGTTTGCATTTACACATCTATCAATATAATATTGTTATTAAAGTAACTGAAACCGTAATCAACATTCATTAAAATCTAGTAAATATAAGAAAAAAAAATTTAACAGCAAGAATTTACTTTAAAATTGCACTTTAAGAGGCCGTTATCGATTTTAGTCGCAAAAATGTCAAATTGATAGATTAAGCGCATGAAATTGTACACCTTTTGTTAACTATTAAAAATGACAAGTATTGGTTTCTTTTAGCACGTCTTGTTATCTTTCATTATAATAAATATATTTTTTTAAACAGACTCACGTAATTAGTAATGTTTTTTTTTTCTGATGAACGTTTAGGTAAACGCGCGAAAAGCAGTGATTTTGTCGATCTTATTTGTAAATTTCGTTAAGTTTGGACTGCTAAAAATGGTAATTTTGTATTACACATATCCTGTACTTCAACTTTAATAAACTACATTTTTGTTACTATAAATTTGAAGTAGTGTAAATGAAAGTTAGACGAAATCAATTTTCTCCAGAAATAACTTCAAAACAAGTGACAATTTCTCTGAAAATTGACTTAATTTCAACGTAATTTTGATACTTAAACAATCTACAACATTTGCTGAAACTGTTCTTATACATCATTTTGTATAATTTACTACCATAATTTATATGAATTTTTAAAAACTATCCCTTCTCGTTACCTATTACCGGGGACGCACGCTTGCGACCTCATTATTAAAAGGCAAGATGAAAAAACGTGCTAATAGAAATCAATACTTGTTATTTAGATATTACGTAACAAAAGGTGTACAATTCCAACGACTAAATCTATCAATTTAAAATTTTTGCTCTAAAATCGTTACCGGGCTCTTAAGATAGGAGTTGGAATCAGGAACATGTCATCATCAGATCATTCTGTTAATTATACATATATAAAATAATTGCGTTTGTTTAATATCTAGGCGATTAATTAGAATGTTGCTTAGACATTCGTGAACGATATCTTGAACACAAGTAACCAGCGGTAGAAAATGTTCTTTCGCATTCTACACTTGTCGGACACTACAGACTAAAACAAAGGACACTGAACATAGTAAGGCGGGTCGGGTAGGGGTGACGAGAAGGGAAAGGGCGAGGGATTAGCGACCACTCAAAAACATTGCTTCCTAAATAGTTCCTACTCCGACGAAATCATAAGATGCAGAAAAGTAAGTATTTTAAGTGTCTCTTCGTAATCGTAAACCGTAGTAATTGTTTTTTTTTTGTAAGTACGAAGACATAGATGGGCTAATTCAACAGGTTTTTACATTTTTATTTGCCTATACAACGTTCGGTAAATTCCCGGTTACGGCTGGATATTACCGGTATTTTACCGACTGTAATATTGGTCAAATTACCGGGTAACCGGTTAACCGGTTAGCATTCCCTACCTTTTATCGCGAAAAATATTTAATGATAGTAATTTAATCATGTGCCATATACTTTATAAGTGATTGTGGCAATTAATAATACAAACTACTAAAATAATTTAGATACGCAGACATGTTTATGTCCAGGGGTACTAAAAATTTTCGACTGTATATTTAACTATAATAAAATGGGTTGCATTTAATATTTAATATTTTTGTCCATTATCTAAACACTTGCTTTAAACACTTTCTTTAACTTTTATAATCTTACTAAAAACCATTAAAAACTCATATACGTCTGAAGTATACGGCCGTCACGTCTATACTGAATACGTTTTCGACAAAAACTGTTTTTAGGCGCAAAAATTTCACTTACGATGCCGAAAACGCGAAATTGCGTCCTTGACAACGTAATGCCGCGGACGCGAATTCGCGCCCTTGAAATAGGTTAACCTAATGCCGCGGACGCGAACTCGCGTCCATGAAATGTTAACGTAATGCCGCGGACGCGAATTCGCGTCGTCGCGTGGAAGGCGGCGGCACTGCGTGATGAGTAAAAATATGAGGCGTCGGCAATGAATGGGTTAACATGCTTGAGTGCATTATTATGGATTTCTTATTGATAGACGTTGGAAATGAACAGTCGGTTTTAAATGTATATCACCAGGAAAAGACAAGACGCCAGCTTCGTGTAAAAACTTAACTTATGACTAGAAAGTATTGTTCATGCATCGTTGTTTATTATATAAAAGTGCAATAACACGACTCCGAAAGAGACTTACCAACGTATAACATAGCTCGTTTTTAGGCCGGAAATTTATCTTCTTGGCAATTTGTCACGATACCTGACAGGATACTAGTTGTTGCAATCCATTACGGAACTGTCGGCGCGGGCGCAGCCGGCGAGGCGGCAAGGTCGAAACTGCACTATTTGCACTACTAACCACTGGTTAACCTTTCAGAGATTTAAATAGCAATATGGCAACTATGGCAAGACTTTAATACCCCGACTAAAGGTTTAAAATAGTGCACGAAGTAAGTTTACCAACAGTTAACGCAATTTTACAGTATTTATCTACTGTTGTAATTTACATCTAGATTAACGCTTATTGAACAAGACCTACAGTGTACTTTTGTATATTAAACGTGTTTTGAAGGTTAGTACGATTTAAATTATGATAGAAATCGTGTTAAAGTGCGCTCCTAAATGGGTCTAAGTAAAATATGCCACAATAGATGGATGAAGTCAGTAATGCAATACTGCAGCGCGACTGATTCAAGGTGACCCCGATATGACAAATAAATTCGTTTACAGACATTCGAGAATAAAACTTAAGGACATTTGGCTTGTACACCTATACTGCGTAATATAATTTCTGATCATGATGTTATTCCGTATACACAGATTTTAATGTAGGTAGGTCATGTACCTAACTCATGTAGTTTAGTGTCCTTGGACGTTTTTACTAAGGAATCTGTGTGTACCACGGCCCCACAAATCACATATTTATAGATGTTAGTGCATAATTGCTTTCCATCGTATTTTCTCGGAAACGTTCGTATTTGTCATGCTAGTTCAGTCAATGTCAGTACTTTTTGTACCAAGACTAACTGAAATAGCAAGACTCGTTCGTAAGTTTGCGTGAATATACGATGGAAAATACCGTACATTTTGTCAGACTAACAAGGAAAGGTACCCAACTGTTCGGTTCCGATTTGATTTATATTTATATATGTTATTTTAGACTTCTTTATAACATATATAAATATAAATCAAATCGGAACCGGACAGTTGGGTACCTTGTAAGTCGCGCTTTATAGTACACTAAAAGTTAAAGTGAAATGCCCACCTCACCAAAAATGGATTAAACGAAAATCATGTTTCTTGTGGAACCGACGGGACGTTTGCCAAATGCAGATTTTTAAAGCATTTCCTAATCTTCCAACGTGACACCGAATTTATCGATTTAAAGATGACAAGTTTTAAAATTGGACAATTATATGAAATAAATTATCCAATACCTTTGAAAAGTGATTATACCTTAGTCAGAAATATCTACAAAGCCTATGTAGGTTATGTATAGTAAGTATGTAGTGTAGTACTTGTAGTACGCATTGTTGTGGCTCTCGTCACGTAACCCATGCGCGGTTTTCATCTCCGCACATCTAATTTAAGATACGGGTTGTCCTTGTTAAAGTACGACTAACTTTTCTATTTATCTTGTTTAAATAGGTACTTTTAATTTTTCTATTTGTCTAATAGCATAGCATATGTATGTTTTAAAATAAACTTAGCTAATAGCTATGGATATTTTACTTAGGTAAATCTTATTTTTTGCGGGTACGATTGGCAAATTATCTCAACTGAAATGATTAATTTTAGAGAGAATGTAAGCAACAGCTACAAATATGTAGTTAAGTAATAAATAAGAAAACAACAATTTCAGTAAAATGAAGCTAAACGCGATTTAATACCAAATTTCGTATTTGGTATAGCAAAGGTTATCAAATACAGGTCAAGATATTGACCTAGAATGTCGAATAAAAACGCGAGTAATTGGCTTCGCTCATAAGTAATCAGCCTAGGCGACGATACTGAAGTGAAATAAAACAGATAAACAAACTTATTTAATTTTAGTTATTTTAACGGTTGGCATAGTTATATAACTTATATAAATAGTAAAACGTGGGTAATTTGTATTAAACAACCTGTAGAGATTCTGGACAGATCATTTATTTTTAATTTTACAGTCCCACTGTCTGAAATAAATATACGCGGTACAAAATTACAGTTCAGCACGAAAACCGCTGATTTGGAGGCAGAGGAAGCGGCAGGGTGTGCGCTATAGCTGAACACCTGGCATGAGGGCAGGCGGAGTTTCATTTTGCTTCCACGCTATTCGTTCACGAACTGTAGTTAGTAAGTAAGTAGGTTAAGCTAGTAGATGAAAGTGTTCAGATCAAATGTGTCAATTCAGCTGCCATTGTTTCAGTTACGTCAACGGTTGATTAATGACAATCTGTTGCATTCGTCAATTTCTGAGGTAGCAAAAAACAATCAAGATATCAACACAACAATAGGTGAGGAGAGACAATAGCAGAATTAAAGCAATTACTGAACCACATAATAGTAGGGCAAGATGGTCCGATTAATATAATGTACTAGCTTATGCCCGCGAGTCCCGCGACTTCGTGTGCGTGGGACGATGATGATGATTGATTGTTTGTTTTACTATTTAATGTACCAAACACAAAGCAAACTGGTTGTGGGGCCTATCGAACTAAATCTTTACAGACATTCGATAAACAAACGATTGAAAATCGGCAGCAAATCGCCATCCCGTCTAACGGCTTTTTTGCGAGTCGTTGCGCAAGCGCAAGTGTTACAACAACGTCTGCGCGCGATAATGATCGAACGGCTGCGGTATTCCAGTCATAGTACCACTACAAGAAAGGTCTCTGGTTATGTGTACTTATTACAGATCTAAGTTATGCTGGTCCGCCAGTGGACCATACATGCGCAACAAATGAGAATACACGGTGCTGCAAGTGTTAAACTACCTCGCGTCGCGACCTACTGCCTTACTGCATCGCTAATTTTGGAACTTATGATTTGATGTGACGGAATGAGATCTGTTGATCTATTATCGCATACTCGTGATGTAAAATAGGTGTTATGCACTCATGAGATAAGCGTCACATACTACTTATACTAATTTCCAAGAGATATACTAGTTTGACAAGTTAATTAAAAAAGAAAAGGTAAAAAAATATTTTTTATTGCACAAAAAGAACACAGAAAAAGTATACCTACAGTAGTTGTTTCTAAGAGTTGGTGCATATATCTAGGTTGACTACGAGTTTCCACAAGGCGAGGCCTGTATCGCGGGAGCCCAGATGTACATTTAAATGTCAGACAAGTCAACGAGAAAACAAAATATATTTTTATAGTAAAAGATAAAGATAATATTCAGTTTTATGCCTGGGTTGATACATGCAATTTTCAGCATTGAAACTATCTATTATTATATTATGACTATTACTTTATAAATTCATAAATAGATAATTGATATTTTTTAGAAGATTTATAAGAATCAAGAACCAGGTAAATAATAATTAATTTTAAATCTCTCTCTCTCTCGAACGGACTATCTATGCATGACTTTAACCAGAAATTTAAGTATGTAATGACTCCGATAACATTTTATAACAGATTGTAAAATGCGCAAGCGTAGGTTGTCGTATATACTTACTTTCTGCTTTTATGGGAAGCCGTTTGGCACTTAAATGATCTTAATTACGATTAATTTTATATTTCCTGTTGCGCTAGGCATCATTATATAGACCCGTTTTTTCACTGATCTACTTAGACATGCGGCTATATTTCTATAAGGTCTTAAGTATTTATAACCTCAAAAGGACTTCCGTTGGACATAAGTTGCTAATACTGAATTGGGACCGTGCGAAGTGCATGGTGGGGGTAAGTAAAGCGATCCCAGCGCTTATGGTGGTAAAAATTTGAACTAACTGCGGATAGCGTCTTTAACATTTCGTACAATTATATGGCTCGAAATGAAACTTTGATTTACGATTACTCCTGAAAAATTCATTTAAATTGTATGGTATAAGGAACCATTGTAAGCTGTATGAAATGCTTAGTATAACTAACGTATTTATTTTGATAATTGTTAATATAGTCCATTGAATGAGTCCCTCCAAGGGGGGTCTAGAGTGCGTGAGTTAGTAACGTAAGATGTTTCTTCGGAAACATGTCAAGAGTCCCTAGGTAATAAACATACTAAAACCCCGGGACACTAGGAGGAGCCCCGGAGAGGGGGGAGGGGGGGAAAGGGTCCATTTTTTCATTTTTCGCTTAAATCTCAAAAACGGTACATGTTAGAGAAAAACTTTCAAGGAAAAGTTGAAAGGCCATAAAATTATCTACAAGTTGTACCTAAATCATTTCTTTCTATTCCCAGCCGTTTTCGAGCTACATCCCATGAAAGGTGAAAAATTCGAAAACTTTTTATTTTACCAACTTAGGGTGCCCGCAGACGACCGTTTTTTTCTCCGTTTTTGTTGTGGATTGTAAGAAATGACGATGATAATGATGATGATGATGATGATGATGATGATGACTACTTTTTCATCCTTTTGGGTTGGGACGGTCCTGTTAAGAGTTCTTCTTCTATTATTTGTTCATCCTCAGATGTAGGTGATTCGTGGTGAAGCTCTTCGTCATCACCATCACCATCATCATCATCTTCCTGAATGGATACGCTGTTAAGGCATTTCCCTTGGCAATGAAGGCATCGAAAAAATCCGAACAACGGATAATGTTGGGACATTGATGTCATATGAGAGGCACTAGAGGAAAAAAAAAAAAGTTCAAGTATCGTAACTACCCTAATAAAATTCAATTCCTCCTAAACGCCTCCATGGTGGAATCTGGTTTTTTTATCAATGATATACCTAATTATGAGCAATCTATCGGTACCGGTCACAAGTTGCACTTTTGAGCTTTTTGGAAGAAAAAAAATAAAAAGGTCAAGTTGCGTAACTACCCTAATATAATATTTTGACAATCGATTCCTCCCAAAGGCTTCCATGGAGGAATGTGTTTTTTTACCAATGATAGACCTAATTAAGAGCAATCTATCAGTACCGGTCACAAGTTGCACTTTTGAGCTTTTTGGAAGAAAAAAAATAATAAGTTCAAGTATCGTAACTACCCTAATAAAATTCAATTCCCCGTAAACGCCTCCGTGGTGGAATCTGGTATTTTTATCAATGATAGATCTAATTATGAGCAATCTATCTGTACCGGTCACAAGTTGCACTTTTGAGTTTTTTGGAAGAAAAAAATAAAAAGATCAAGTTCAGTAACTCAAACTACCCTAATATAATATTTTGACAATCGATTCCTCCTAAAGGCTTCCATGGAGGAATGTGTTTATTTTACCAATTATAGACCTAATTAAGAGCAATCTATCAGTACCGGTCACAAGTTGCACATTTGAGTTTTTTGGAAGAAAGAAATATTTTTTGATCGATTGATGTGATAAACATGGGTATGTAGTATGGGGAAATTGTTTGAGCCAAAATCATTTTTTACTGCGTGTAACTCAGAAACGGCTGGGAATAGAAAAAAATGATTTAGGTACAACTTGTAGATAATTTTATGGCCTTTCAACTTTTCCTTGAAAGTTTTTCTCTAACATGTACCGTTTTTGAGATTTAAGCGAAAAATGAAAAAATGGACCCTTTCCCCCCCTCCCCCCACTCCGGGGCTCCTCCTAGTGTCCCGGGGTTTTAGTATGTTTATTACCTAGGGACTCTTGACATGTTTCCGAAGAAACATCTTACGTTACTAACTCACGCACTCTAGAACTTTTTATTCAATGGACTAATAATGTATCCATGTAAATAGCTTTGCAAATGCCACATATTACGTGATTTTTTTCTAGAAGATATACATATACGAATATGTATAGTAAGTTATCCTTAAAAGATAGACATTTAACATCGCAGACTTTTTTTGTAGACCTATGAATGATAAACAACCCCACCATACATTGTGTTGTTATAGCTCAAACGGATTAGGCAGCGTTTTCGATGAAAGCTTCTAGCCAGGGTGATTTTTTCCGACAACATCGTTATATTTCAAACAATTTACAAAAAAATTTAACAAGTTATATACTTAAGCCTTCCTCAAGAATCACTCTATTGATAGATGGAAGTCGTATGAAAATCCGTTCAGTAGTTTTTAGTTTTGGAGTAGCTTTATAAGATGTAGTGAATTGATGTTTTCCCCTAGACTTGCGGACGCTAGGTTGCGTGACAGTCGTGCACGCTCCCATTCAAACATCTAAGTAAGTATCTTTCAGTTTATGTTTGTCGTTCATAATATTTAACAACTCTACCTTTAACAACTGCATGCATTATATTATGTATTATAAATTCAAACGAAATCCAATCTGCACGTCGATTAGCATTAGCACCCACGAACTAATAAACGTATCTAACATGCTAACGATATAATTAGACCTAGAGAAAACAGTGCCAGGCGCAGGCTGCGGGCGTGGGCATGGCCGTAGGCGGACTAGCCTAGGTCAAGAACGAAGTAGGGTGCCGTTCAACCGCTTACCGAGCACAGGGAATTCGAAGGCTTAAGCGAACCAGTATAATGCTTCTTAGATTACACTATAGTTGCTACGTTTCGTGAGATCACATTACTCTAGATTGCTCAAGATCTCCATCTACCCGCGCTCACGCACTAATAAGAACATACACAACCTGGCCACAGAAAATTGCTATAGTAACATGTATGTGCTTGGTTTACTTCGGTAGCCGCCACTGGGAGCTACTGTAATTCGAAATTATCGTTGTGATAGAATATCAGGCACTTCCAAGATTACGGACTACTTATGTGAAATAGGGTCGAACGGTTAACCTAGTGCGTTTATTAATAAATATTTATTAGGCTACGCTTACTTGACCTTAAAGACCCACAAGGGCAATACGTATAAAAGCCGGTTTCGTGACAATAACGATAACTACCTACGACATTTTTAATGGCAGATTTCTTCGTCTATATCCTTACGGTTTCTGTATTTATAGCTACTTTGGTCCTATGTATGTATAATAACTCAAGTATGACATCATGCTAACTACGTGGGTGTGGAACAAAAAGATTTGAACATGTTTTAATCCGGCTAATGTATACATAGTACGTACAAACCAATTCGAACGTACAGTCAGTGTCACCATACTAAATATATGGTGTACCGAACTATTTGGCTACTTTGGTTGCTACAAAGTATTTGACGCTGACTGTACACTACACGTAGGTACGTTACACAGAACATCATGCATTTCGCTCATACTTGTTTATACATGTAATGCCGCGGGCGAGACGCAAGATAACTAAATGATATTATCCAAATATCCTTTATATGCCGGTACGTGTACGTTAAAATTGACGTGTCTGTCGCAATAAATCAGAAAATGCAATGCTACAACAAATTCAGTCGTTACCTATAGTTTGTAACTGTAAAAATTGTCAGAATTTCCACCGCGATCGGCCTATGTGCCAAATCAAAACGGCATTAATCACTACACCTTTTAAAACAGAGTCCCCCGCCGCGCCTGTCTGTATGTATGTTCGCGATAAACTCAAAAAGTACTGAAGGGATTTTCATGTGGTTTTCAATTCTTGAGGAAGGTTTAGGTGTATAATTTGTTTATGTAACCCGTGCGAAGTCGGGGCGGGTCGCTAGTTACTTAAATATAAGTAAGTCCTCATGAGGCAGATGACCCAAGGCGGTTTAGAAACTTCGCTGATACTAAATTTAGTCAACTTTACTGGTTCTACCTGACTTTCTTTGTAGTGGAAAACATGAACTCTTATTTCCGAGAAACGCATATATACTGCTTATCTTATTCCTTTGTAACTTACCAATTTCGTCAGTGTTGCTTGCCGTAGTAGCGACAGATAGACTCATTTTGATATCACAGGTACCTATCCACAACACTATCTGTTCACTAAATGTTCATCACTTCACTTTCAGTCCAGTCTATTTTACAGCTTCACTTTGATACACTTCCTTTCCTTTGGTTTAGCTAGAGATATTATCATTATGGATACCTTGTAAGGTTTTATTTGCAATGTAGGGTCTAATTGTCCTTATAAGTATTGGACCAAAACGATACAGATCAAGATCAAAATTGACATTAATTTTCTGTTAGAAGCATTTTTTTTAATCTGTTAACTCTGTTAAGGTCAATTCAGTTGATCAGTATTGTCGTGATAGCGATAT
Source organism: Cydia pomonella (assembly GCF_033807575.1). Classification (NCBI taxonomy): domain Eukaryota; kingdom Metazoa; phylum Arthropoda; class Insecta; order Lepidoptera; family Tortricidae; genus Cydia; species Cydia pomonella. The sequence goes on along the minus strand of NC_084704.1, from coordinate 11,305,697 downwards.
CATTTCTATTAAGTACACTATCAGTATGGTCACTCCCAAACCATCAATCAATCGTTACAATTTTTGACAAGATATCGACACAAATTTGTATAGAATTGCGCCCGTCTGCGACTCGACACGACTGCCACTAATCGCAAAACGTCACCTGCTTACCGATTCGCCAAATGTCTTATAAAATTTAATCGGTGGTCAGATATTAGCGTTGCGCGTGTCTATATGGTGAAGAAACTTAAAAGTCGTGTCTAATTTGCCCAAATATTTATTAAATTTGACATTTACGACAATTACCAAAATAAAATAACTACATATAATACAGCCCAATACTACAGTCATGCAATGGGGCTCCATATGGGGATTCATCGTTACAATCCGTCGTTACAGACCGATCGAAATGACGGATTGATAGTGTGTATGTTAATACACTGCATCCCTCGATCTCGCATCGATCGTAACGACCAATTAATCTTTGTGTTCCTAAGATGTATTCAAGAAATGGAACGTCGGCGAAATGATAATGAGGTTAATAATTGTTTAAAAGGTTCTAAGGACCAATCCTGCCAAAGGAAATCTTTCTTTCACGAAACGCCGTATTTCATGCGCTACAAGTAGGACTATAAGTCTGACTTTCAATTAGGAAGTTAGGTATCGACCTCACATTTTAAATATTGCAATGTTAACAAAAGCTGAGATAAAAGACATCGTCTCACAGTTGTCACATACTCACAATCTATATGTAACCAGGTGAGTCTATGAGTGCTGACATCATAATAAGCGCGTTCAGTTGCCCTTTATGTAGAAATCTAGTAGGTATGTAATTTGTGGTCGATTGGCTACTGCAGAATTTTATAGCCACCTAATCAACTATTGCACTTCATTAGCGATTTCGATGCCAAGGCAACCTAAAATATCCTGTCGAAAGCAACAATGCAGTATTTAATTTGTGCAGAACTATATTCTGAAATCACCACATGAAATAAGTGGCGACGGTCTGCATATTTTTAAGAAATTCAATAAGATAATTATTCCGATATTTGTTGCAGTTTTTGATCAGATCAGGTCACTTATAAACTGTAATAATGATATAATTGGTTCCACGCCCGCATATCTTGCCAATCATATCAACCTATCATTAGCGCATGATGCAATTTGAGAAAAAGGCCGTTTCGCCCACAATTGTGGCAAAGATCTCTCTGTAATTGAATTAATGATCGTTATCTAAGACTGTTGACCGCGAGTTAGATGTTCCGATTGTTACATCAGAAAGATGTACCTTTCGCTTTTTTGACACAAAGTCGATTGTTTTAAAACTGGTTAAATAGTAATTAAAACTCGAGAAATAACACCACTCATCTCAATTTATAAAAGTCATTTCTATTTTTACAGTAAGTGGTTACATGTTTCTAAAGTAGTTTCGTATTCAACGTACGCTTTGTCTTGATTCTTTTATGTATTTTTTTTACATCGTCGATAGCATTCTGAATAAGGGCTATTCAAAACGTTAAAAATTAATTGATAGTATGTTTTTGCATCGAATGTTTTTCAGAAAGCTGAACCTTATTTTAACCTCACATTGTTTATAAATTAACGCTTTAAATAAGGCATTATTTAAGTCGAAATAGTCCATTATATAATTTATAGTATAATACGTAATCATTTTTTATAACAAGCGAGGGGGATATTTACCTATATTATAATAAACAGTTGTATTTTTAATGTTTTCTAGTCAGTACCTCCAGAACTATCTAGCCAAGATCAGCATAAACAAGATAAGCTGACTCTAATCACAGCCATTATAGAAAATTAAAAGAAACCTACACAAAAAAGGGAACCAGGAATGTCTAGATATAGCGGTACAGATGAACTAGATTAGCCGGTCTGATAAACCGTTAGCTACTCAGGGGCCAAATTAATTATACTTAGCCTGTAAACTCATCACAGTAGGGCACATTATCGCGAGCGGAAAGGACAATAGAATTAATGAAGCTGAGAGTGATTACGAGTATTTGTCATGAGAACTAGTTAAGTGTTAACCCTAATGAGACGTTTTCGTCATGCTTCAAATGACCGCAATCAAATGAGGGAATAGAAGTCGGTCGATAGAAACAATTCAAAAGCACGTAAGTCTATGTACCAATGTAAGATAATAAGGTCATGTTGAGTACTATTTTGCTTGGGGTTTGCAAGCGTTTCTCTTGCCCTTATGTTGGATAAGATCGATAATAGAGATCTATCTTATCTAACATGATATCGTCATTACCTCCTTGTCTTTCTCTTTTTCGTTGACAATTACTTAAAATAATTTGAATTTGATATAGTTAAATAGCTAACCACTAAGGAACGGGATTCTCAGTTTTCGTCAATAATCCTAAGATGTGGAATACTTGAAAAACTTGTTTTGCCGTAAAAGTTGCATGAATAGGTCTGAGTCAGTCGGTCTTTCACCTCATGAGCTCATAACAGCAACAGCAATCGTCAAGCACAATAATATTGCTCATCCAACAACAAGGTTCAATCAAAACATCACAATGACAGTCGTTTCTTGTGATGCTGTACTGTGATGAGTTTAAGTAATTCGAAATGTATATTATTCTCACTTTTCATTCAAGGGATTTTAAAGGTGTGAAAATGTGTTATTGCGTGCAAGTTGTGGATATACCTACGTACTTAGTAGTGTCATAATTAGACGCGCCTATGTAGATATTTCACACCTCACTATTTAATTCTGCTCTTGAGGGACAAACAATAGTTATTTGTTTTACAAGGGGGCAAAGTTGTTGTATAACCGCTCGTGGTAATACCCGAGCAAGCGAAAGATTCCAAAATTGAACCTCAAGCGTAGCGAGTGGTTCGAGATGTGGAATCCTGAGCGTTGTGAGGATTTCAAGGCACGAGGGTAAACAACTTTACCTCCGAGTCGAACACAAAATTTTTCACCACACCAAAGCGAGAAAACTAATAACAATGAAATACCAAAAAAATCAAACCAAATCAAATCCAAATGAACGTAATAAAAAATGTATCATTTAAAAGTTCCACTCAGGAAACAACTCAAAATTTGCATCTGTTTACTTTGCCCCACATGTGGATAAAATGCAACTTTGTCATTAGTTTTTGAACAATCAAGAGGGCCTTTACCTTGTCGTGAAAAATTATATGTAAGTATTACGTAAATTTGATATTACGTACTGATTGCTCTATCTCAGCCCCTATCATTGGTCTAGATAACCAGATCCGATAATTTCCGTAACGGTTACACCATGTTTCGTTTCTTTTTCCCAGTAATCGACAGTCGATAGTGCCCATAACAGGTAATTACTCATAGGTGGCATGTGTACCTTGCAGTGAAACTCACAGGGCGAGTCTGCCCTAACTACTTTCGATAAGCATTAGAAATGATTCCTGTTTGTGTCATGTGGAAGCCATATGTTACAAAGATCTTAGCTTCGATAAGAGAACATTCGATTCTGGCAGAATTATTTATTTTATTTACTGTTACGTTTAACACTTCTAAAACTATCGATATTGAACAAAAGCTTGGGTATACCTACTTATTAAGAAAACATCATTTCAATGTTTGACTTCGCGCGACATATATATTATGTAATGAATACTTTTCATTAGGCACTTAAGACAGGTTGTCGAAAAAATAATTTGAACAGTAGGAAGTTTACCCTATGGCATATTGCGACCTATTACCTAGTAGTTAAGTATGTATGAAAGTAACTTATAAATTGAGAGAATTGAACAAGTAGCCAATGTCTATAAATCCGCAATAAAAGAACCACAATAACAGTTATAGGCAATAATGACCTTGCGTTTATAACTGATCAAGAACACAACATACCGTTTTTAATCGAAAATAAGTGAATGCATAATCGATCCTTTCACCACGGTTTCATCATGAAATTAAAACCGGTGTAGTATATATATATTTTTCGGGTCATGCGACATGGCTTCACAATTCAAATGAGAATAACGTTAATGCAGAAGGCGCGCACAGATTTATACGATCTTTTAAGGAGTGTCTGTGCTCTCATGCTTAGGTTTTAGACAATGAACTGTGCTAACCCGACTAAGGATCCTGTAAAGTGCTTTATTATGTTTAAATGCATGATAAAGCAGCATCATAAGAGATTCTTGTGCATTTGTTAGTAATTACTTTGCAAGATCATCTTTATTTTTAAAGTCAAAGTCAAATTCAAATAGGCCTAGCAACAAGCTCTTTTAAATCGTCAAATTTTACAAATATCATCTAAATCTAAATATCAGAGCAATTTATTGATGCAGTTAGTATTGTTCTATAAAGATATTATATCAAGATTTTATAATTTTAATCAATATAAATTTATTTGCGAGTGTAACTGTTAAGGTGCCGTAGATTCAGAGGACAGAGTTTCAAAACCGTACCGCTTATTTTAAATCACAATACGGTTGCCAAAAACTTAAGTAGCAATCATGTGGATTTTCTCTAGTGTCTTCATCGATTCAAATCCTGATTTTTTTGACTTTCTCTCGATAGAAAAAAAATCACATGGGTTTAAAAGGCACTTAAAAAATTTGTAACAATTTATGCACAAAAGCTAAAAGTATAAAAATGGCTTATAAAAATTTCATTTTTGAGGGAACTCATCGATTTTTTTTTGTTAATATGTAATTACAACAATTCAAAATTAAAAAATCCGCGGTCTCGAGCACGCACATCCGTCTCGCTCACGCTTACGCTTAGTGAGAGTGAGAGAAAAACACGAACCTGCGGGGCCTTAAAGTCAGTATTTAAATTGTCATTTTATCTTTAATGAAGTTTTACATTTTGCATAAAAGCGACACTTTTACCAGTTAATGGCCATAAAAATACAACTTAATGATGCAACCGCAACTTTCACAAACCTAGAAGTATGTCATTAGCGCCGCCATATTATTATATGCATTACTGCAAGTCATAGTATGCATATGATTTCTTTATGCGCTAATGTATTTTTGATATGCGTCAATTTATGGTGTCTGCCTTCTATCAATTTGAGTCAGTGTTACATGGAGAGTTACATAACATGAATACATTACAGGCATGATGCATACATTACGTTCAATTTATGTATTTTATTTTATTAGTTACAAGAGCCGAAATCTGTAGCTACTTATTACGCGAATTCGCGGGTACCCACTCGAAAACACACAACTCATATTGAGCATCAATAGATTATAGCGATTATTATTACATAATTTTGGCATATTGCTTAACTGGTTCCAAATTAAGAGTTAATTGATATAATAAAATCAGGAAAGTCTAGTTTTTTTGATCCCATAGATTACGTAATTACTTATTATGACATTTGATAGGTGTAATCAATAATGACCTAATCTATTACGAGTAGATAATGCAATAATAATTCATTTAAGACATGGATCCTGAGGTTTTCTTGTCGACTATGATCATGGCGTCATTCAATGGATTTTTGTTGCCGTTATTGGTGATCGTGAGCAGGGCCAAAGCATTGTTGTGTTAATATCTACTCTTGTTAGTACTAATGTCAAGAGAAAAACAGAAAGAGCGGGTTATTATTAGTCGATTTCGACCAAATTTCGTTTCTTTTTTATGGATACTTTGTTACTACTTCACTATGCTGACAATTTGCCAAGCGGACCTCAAGGCTTCCATGAGCTGGGGCAAAAAGGCCGGAACAACCACCCAGAAAGATGATGATGTTGACTATTTAATATAAATTGCATTAAAATAGATATTTTATTATGATTAAACTTATAAAAATAAAGTTTGAAACTCGTCAATGTAATCTTACTAAGACGATAAATGCAAAGATTATAGATCATCATATAGGTGTACAACATCTTATCTTTTAGATGTGTGTGTAGATGTATCTAAATACCGCATAAATACCTGCAGTGTGTTTAAAGCGACGTGGGTCAGATAGCAGAATGTTTACAAGAGCAATTGCGTTCCCAGTGCAAGGATGCTCGTAATGTATATAGGTGGAGAAGCGGAGAGCTCTACTGCAATAAAATATTCAAGGCTCTTTTTGTTATAAGTTAAATATAAAAGTTTCCAACTGTCACTTAAATAGCATACGGATTTACGGATGTTAAATTAAAGTATTATTGTAAATAGTCCTATCAGTCCTAAGTAACTTTGAACATGGAAAAACAACAATAAATAATTGTTAATTGGTGGTCAGCTGGAGTTCGAAAATTAGGGCAATGCAACCTCCCATTAAAAACGCAACACACTGACAAGCGAAAGTGTAAACCGTAAACCACTCGTGCGCATCTAGTTTCTCTTATATTATTGTCAGGAAAATTTACACGTTTTCTTTTCATTCGGTAATATTGATTGGTCGTGGCCACAATAGGCGTGAAAATAAAATAAAAAACCTTTAGTAATAAACACTCAGTAAAAACGCTTGTACGAATTATAAACACGAAGGAACACTCGCGACTTGGGCCGGCGGCGGCGTAGCGATGAACGCGACCGTTCGCGAGCCATGTAGTAGATCTACTGTTAGTACTCCCAACCAGTCGGAAATTCAGCGCTTGAAGCACCTCACTCTAAAAGACCCTCCCTTAAAACAGCAAACAGTACAGCCACGAAAGCGCTGTTAAATTCTGATACCAACAACATTGGATCAAATGTAAGTAAGTACAAAATCACCTTTTGATGCGCGGAAGACACCTTCGAAGAAGTGTATAGGTAACTCATACTTTGAATAATAGGTATATAGCGATTGGGTTTCGTAGGTGCCACATTGAGCAAATACAATAGAGGTGAGAGGTCTTGACTCCTCTTTGTTTGAAGTAAAAAATATTCATTAGTTACCTATACATTAATCATTTTTCAACTTACTGAAACAAGGCCATACTTATGTATATTTTATTCAACAACAAAGACTAGAGAGCTTATAAAACGGTCGGAATACATTTTAATAAGGGAAACTAAGCTCGAATAGAAAACGTAGCTCCTTGATGTTACACAACAATGTATTCAAATTCAAAACAAATGCAGTCGATTTACAAAACATAGTCAACTATACGTAGCTTTTAATATGGCTAGCTTAGCGGTGTTTCAAACGTGTCTGCCATAGCAATTACGTTGCCTTTTGAAACGTCTTAAGGATGCGTGTATGGCCTGCATTCCATACAATTATCCATAGTTTAGAATGCTTATCGATGGACAGACACTATAAAAAGCCTTCGTATTTTAATTACAATTGACGGCAAATTTAACAGACTATCAATGCGTCGATTAAAAAAATATCACTTAAGTCTATTGACATGTATTTTGAATGCACGAGCACGAGTTCCTGTTGCGATAAAGAAAAGTCGTTAGTCTCGAATAATTTCGCGATAACGATAACACATGTATCGCTTGCCAGCGACAGCTCTGTAGATATGGCTCTGGCCTTGTGTCTTCGCCAACTGCAAATATCAGATCTATTTACTAAAGCGATTGTTTTGGCGGCAATGCCAAAGAATGCACTTTACTACTCGTAGCCATGTTGCGCAAGTATTTTACATATAGGTAGTATTTTAATGAGCAAACTTTGTATATGCATTGAAAAACATACTGTTGGTTCAACTGTTACCTAATACCGTAAGAAATCCGGAAATTCTTGATTTCATTGTCGAATGCCATTTATTATCATGAATGGCTACCTACTTGAGTAATTTGAATAACGAAATAAATAATTGTGTAACTTTTTACTTACTTTTCCGAATACGAGGTCCTCTAACTTCTTGAATAACCAGTAAAACTTTGCAAGACATAGTAAATTAATTTAATAATTCAAGTTAGCAGTTACGAGATCAAATCAGCACTGAGATCAAAAATGTCTCTGCACAATATCATCTGTGCATTGAAGTATTTGTATTACTTTTTAACGTGTCTAGATGATGTCATGGGTAAACGTGATTTTATGTTCAAGTGAATAAATAAACACCGTATTGACAGTGGATTGTTTATATTAGACTTTTGACACATACTATAGATTTATGTTATACCCAAGAAAATATTAAATACCTACTCGTACGCCACGGAAAGCTACAGTCACGAAACACCTATCTCCGATTGAGTAGAGTAGTCATACAGGTACCTACCTGAATGCAGAATAAAAGACAGAACAATAACGTACCTACTCGTACATGCTTTAAAGTAAATTTCCGTGTGCTAGTTCTAAAAATGCACTTTATGTGCGCATAGTTTTGTCTGCATAGGTGTTCTTTTAAAGTCAGCATCGGCAAATAGATTTTTAGGTTACACTTGTAAATGCAGAAAGAGCTTGTGTGCAGCTATTAGTGTTAAGTATGCACATACAATTAGGATTTGACTGTGTTGTTAAAGTGGGTGTTTAGCAAAGTGATTATAGTTTTTGACGTCAAACGACTTGCTATTGTCAGAGCGGTGATTGCAATTTTAATTTTCATGGCCTTTTTCTGAACAAACAGGTTAATTCGGACGTAGACTGACATCACAATGATATCTCAATTACTTAGATATCGTGTGTCTCGCTCGCGCCAATGTGTATGGATAAGTACGAGCGAAATTCACGATAACTGAATGATATCACGTAGATGTCAGTGTAGGCCTTAAAGTCTTTTCAGTGTTGTTCCGTACCACACTTAATGGGAATAAGATCACGTCATTTAGGAAGGTATACTGTGTGTATTTATGTTTGTGTTACATTTGAAACTGCAATGTACTTATAAAAAAAAACAATCGCCATAACTACAAAAGTAACACTAGTAAAAATAAATGGAGGTGATTTTTTATAGATTGATCAGTAGGTGCATACATATTACTTAAGCACCTAACGATACTTAGTTAACTTACTAGTTACGATGAACCTTGCTTCTTCTGACACTGCAGTATTTTAGTTAATTTATTAGTTATTTTAAGAAAGCTAGAAAGACAATAGCAGGATAATAGGCTAGCTACCGACAGTCTGCAGGTATTTTTACAGAAACTATTTATGGAACTTTAACTGCCGTTTCTGTGAAGTAAGATACTAGAGATATGGAGGCAAAATTAATAGACGGATCCGTTTACCCCTGCGCTCCTATCTTAAACTATTTTAGTAACCACTTATGTATAGGTAAATAAATACCCCTTTTAATGGCAAAAGAAGGTTTCGTCCTTTTGGAGACTAGTATACACAGATCTCTGTATGATGATGTTTGAAAATGGTGGAGTCTATTTCTTACGTAGGTATCTCTAATCTTTCTACAGTAATTTATAAATGTTACACACATAAATGAAGCAGGAAAATCATCGCCATTAAAAACGCCATAAAAAAACGAAACAAAACGCACGAGTGTCCTCTCTTTCGGAGTTAGCGGGACCGTTCCGCTTTCGTTGGCAGAAATAGACGGGACAGCCGCTTGGTCGCCCGCCTCGCCCGCGTCGCCGTTTCCGGGAGACCATAGGGTTGACAGGCAATAACGGTTCATTGTGTCGCGCCAGCAGAAAAGGGCTTAGGTGTGTTTCTGATCACAGAGTTGGTACGTCTAACGTATACTGTGGTTAGCGATGTGGTGATGATTAGATTTTAATCGCGGGGAATGATTAACTATCTCCGTTTTGTGGTTGTGAGCACAAAAATATACTCCAGCGCATTAAACAACTAATAATGCCTACACCATTGTTTATGTAATATTGTGAAACTAGAAACACTATTGTATGCGTTAACGATGCAGATAGCTTGAAAAAACGAACAGATTATGAAATACTGTTTGTCATATACTTAGTTGAATATCTTTCCTACAATTCGTTTTGACAACCCTTACATAGGAAAGGATAAATCAGTGTAGGTGGGTATTAATCGCCAGTCACCAAAGCCCTAAGTTCCGCGATTACTTTTAATTTCGCAATTACTCAACTAGCATAGGTTTATTGTTGGTAGATGTAGTAGATTATAAACTAAGCTTACAGATTCAAGGGAGACTCGTTTAATTTGTTTCACAGTCGTTATTTGATGTGTTATCGCTTGCATTGCATCATACCACCCCGTAGTGGCCGTGTCCTTGAGACAAAGGAGTAATGTGCTTTTCTTCGGAATAAAAATGTCGGGTTATTCCCACTAGTTACCACTAAGATGTTATCAGTTGTAATTATTGAGTTTTTTTTTCTTACCTTTTACCAGTTTAATCATAAAGCAGTTTACTGAAACGCTAATCAATTTATAATGATTTATTAAAGTACTCTATTTTTACTTTACTATTTATACCTACATCTATGGAACGACTTGTAGTGCAAAGAAAAGTCGAAGGCACAAGGCGCGGTATGTCACTAATGCGTTGGTCAGACAGAGTCAAAAATGCACTCCTTGGACCACTCCACGAATGTACAAGGGCTACAGTATGGGAAGAACGGCGACGGATTGTGAAGCTTGCCACCGGCCCTGATATGACGGCCATGACCACTGGAAAAAAAAACCCAGTTGTTACCACTGGTAACAACTTGGTGCTAACTAGCGGGAATAACCCAAAATTTCGCTAGACACCTTATTTCACTCATTATCGTTACATATTATTAAAGTAAAATTGTCTTAATAGAGTCCACGTAAGCTAACTTAGCATCGACTGAAATAGAACAAAGTGAGGGAATGTCACTGTAAACGTCATATTATCATAGAAATTGCAGAGTAACGCAATAATAGAGGCTGTAATTCCTCCCGAGCAAGCTGGCTTTCGGAAGGGCAGGAGCTGTGTTGACCAGGTTTTATCACTAACTAACCACATAGAAGCCGGATATCAGAAACGCCTCAAGTCTAGTGCAGTGTTCATTGATCTCACATCTGCCTACGACACAGTTTGGAGGCATGGATTGATTCACAAGATGCTAACAGTGATCCCGAGTAGAGAAGTGGTGGACCTTATCTCCAACATGCTGTCTGAGAGGGCCTTCGAGGTTTTTCTGGGTAGTAAAAGAAGCCGAAAGCGCAAGCTCAATAATGGCCTTCCACAAGGCTCGGTCTTGGCACCAATACTTTTCAACCTGTATATATCTGATCTCCCGCACTCGGATTCCACCAAATTTATATACGCCGACGACATTGCACTCGTGACTCAAAGCGTAGATTTTGACTCTGGAGCTCAAACTTTGACATCGGATCTAATAGCCCTTACCGCATATTTCAGTGCGTGGAGACTTATCCCAAGCATTAGCAAGACTGAGGTAGCCTGCTTTCACCTAAACAATCAGCTAGCCAACTATCAACCAGGTGTCTACATGAATGGCGATGCTCTAAGGTACAATCCCTGCCCGAAATATCTTGGAGTAACTCTGGATAGGTCACTGACCTATAAGACTCGCCTAACAAAACTCTCGCAGAAGATCGCTACTAGGAACAATCTCCTACAGAAACTTTGCGGTACTAGCTGGGGAGCTTCAGCTGATTGCCTACGCACCACAGCCATCGCGCTCGTCTACTCGGCGGCGGAATATTGTGCTCCAGTGTGGCTTGAAAGCGCACATACCCACAAAGTAGACATAAAACTAAACGAGACTATGCGCTGCATCTCTGGTACCATCAGATCTACACCCGTCCACTGGTTACCGTTACTATGCCACATTGCCCCGCCTCACCTTCGACGGCTCCAGGCACTGAGGAGGGAAACCCAGAAAATAACTAAGAACCCTGGTCTGCCATCCACCCCCCCCCCCCCCCCAGCGACTAAAATCCCGGAATCCACCCTGCGCTATAGCCCAGAACTTAAAGAATTTCAGCATCTCAGATAGGTGGAAGGTGGAGTGGTCTGCTGACACGGCCGGGAAATTCACCCTTATAACCGACCCGACACAAAAATTAAAAGGGTTCGATCTCCCTCGCAAACTTTGGTGTCGCCTGAACAGATTGAAGACCGGGCATGGCTGTTGCAACTCTCTTCCCTACAAATGGGGCTGGAATGTTTCTCAGAGCAGAGTGCGGTGGAGAAGAGCAGACAACTGAACATATCATACGGCGCTGCCCCCTTCACTCTTATTCTGGACCAGCTGAAGATTTGGTCTCCGTCACTCCTGACCTGATTACTTGGCTTGACAACCTCAAGGCCATACTTTGATTGTCCTTCAACTGTGCATGCCATACGATTAATAATAATAATCATAGAAATTTACAAATGTCATTCAAAGTTAGCTTGGTTTGACTGTGTCGTCTTAAGGAGACGCAAAATCTACAGGAATGAGATCTCTTGAGGCCATCTTAGTACATACTAGTTAGTACCTACAGTAGCCACGGGGGGGTATTCAATTAGCAAATATCCTAATCAGTACTAAGTATATTGCTGTCCTTCTGCAGTGTTTTAATAGAAGTAGAATACGCTTCGAATAAGAGATGCAAAAATACAAGGTTTATAAAACCCCCACCCATCAAAACTTATATATGTAACCATACCTATATAGGGTGAGCAAGAAAGTGGAAATGTTTTATACCTATTAGAGGAACGCAACTTTAAAATGATGATTGGCAGTGTATGTTTTTTAATAGTACTTATATAGTAACTATACATGTATTCTGTCTTTGTCTGAGTATAAAATACATTAATAAAATGGGGCGACGAGGCAAACCGGAGCCAAACATGGGAAAACCTTGTTGGTGCAGAGATTATACATACCTATATGTATTATGTTCGTATGACCAAGAGATTAATTGATGAATTCAGAAAAATACGGACGTTAAAGCCTTAATGTTCAAAATACAATAATCGTTAGTAGTTATAGTCTTTTATGAGATATAATAAAGTTGTCCAACGTTATCCTGTGCAAATATCGAATGCTTTTTGCCTCGCAAACTTAGCATGATGCACGTACAGAAACCGGTCGCAACCCGAGTTAAGAAACCGCAGCCGGCCACCTACCGGTCGCATTTTTGCGAGAAATAAGATACGATTTTATGCATGGTTCATTGTTTCGGTCCGAATTGGAGCGACCCTGCGGTTGGTTTTTAAATCGAACAACGTCGATGCACTTACATGGGTAAGCAGCGACTTTTAAAAATGAGTTTTACCTTGTATCTCGCGAAATACATTTACCCCCTTATTCATAAACGTGTACTAAGTTACGATGCCGCTAATAATCGTTTGTCCCTTTCCGACGTATTGGTATGATGGAAAGGGACAAACGATTATTAGCGGCATCGTAACTTTAGTACACGTTTATGAATAAGGGGGTTAGTGAACATCCGGATTTAAGTATTTGTATATAAGGTTTCTTCTTGTCACGCTGTCAATGCATCAACAAACGACATACCTAATCACTATGAAGTTTCATGTATATGTATTATTTGTATAAGCCTCAAGTCTTAAATCAGGATAGAAGTGTGGTCAAGCATTGTATCTGCCTTTCTATCCTGGTATCTAGTCCCTCAGGACTATGCAAATTTACTACAGCGATAATATAAACCGGTGGGTACAGTCAGACCAGCTAACTATGTTTTAGTTTTTTCTGTACTCTTGTATAGACTATTCAATCTATCAATGGACCTATAATGATAACTGCGCACCTAGCTAGATTCAGTGGCATTTGAAGCTCCTGTACAACAACGTCAGTGACGTTTGGCGCTGCGATTTAAATATGAAAATTAGAATGCGACTACTGTTTCTCAAGAAGTCTATCCTTTGACTGTAGTACGGTGCGCCCTGATTCTAGCCCAACCTAACCCAACCAAAGTTGATGTGAATCCATTTACTCGGTCGGCAAACCATATTATCAGTGTACTAACCTCTGATGTCCCGCTGCAGCACGGGCGACAGCGAGCCGCCGGCCAGCGCGGCGTCCAGCAGGTTGATGTTGTCCCGGCAGCGCGTCTCCAGCTCCGTCTGCGTATGAAAAACTTCCTTCGCTCAAGTCCATCGATAACGTCGCATCGTAAGAGCGCATTGGCTTAAAACTCCCAGCACCCGTTAAAAGAAATATATGTACTATTAGAGCAAGATCCCAGAGCCGCCAGACCTTACTTATTTTCTCATGAATAAAATGTATAGGATAATTATAGTGTTAGTATGTACTTTTAATGTCTGCATACTCGCTACATTGGTGCTAAGGGCTGGTAAAAATAATACTAACTTTTCTTATATTGTCATGGCTGGTTTTTATGTGTGTTTTAGAAAATATTGTTAAAAATTGGTAATCAACATTGCCAGACCATTTCCGAGGGCGGTAACTTTTGCCAGACGCTTTAAAGCTGTCAAAAAGATATTGTTACTTTACTTATATTCTCACTCTTGATTTTTATATATGATATTCAGAGAACTATAGCAAGTATGCAGACATTAAAAGTACCTACATACTAACACTATATTATCCCATACATTTTATTCATGAGAAAATAAGTAAGGTCTGGCGGCTCTGAGATCTTGTACTATACAGAGATATCCATTTTTTCCCGTTATAGTAATAACTGTTTTGATTTTAGATACATAAAATTTGTTTTGATATTTGTTTGTAAGTGGTATTTTCGATGAATATAATGCTATAATTATTAACAACGACAATGCTCATCTTTCAATGCGACTTTAAGTTGCTCTGTAAATCCAAGGAGACAGGTTTTTTTAGATCAAAGTATTTAATTTAGATTTACAAAGTGTAACACAATTTATTTTAATGGATTTACATAGCGTAATTAATATTTTACATGTGAATACCTACCAGCTGTGCATGTGCCATATTAAAAACATAAAAATAAAATATAGCCAAGTAATGAATAAGTACATTCGAACTAACTCACTTTTTCAAAACTCCTTATCTTCTTATCAAAAGTAGCATTCACTTTATTAAAATCCAAATCACATGCAATCAATGTTTACAATTATTTGTTCATGCCAATTAAAAACAAAAGGAGTGAAAATTTTATCTTACAAAGTAGTTACTTCTAATTTATATTAACCAAACGTTAGATCAAACAAAAATGCAGGTCTAAACTAATCTAAGAAAGGAAATGCCAAACATTAGGAAAGCATGTAGGAAAGCCCAAACAATTTAGAATTTTAGAAATTTCCGTGAAACCTCTCCGAACGATAATGAAAACAAATATGTACTTTGACTGTTGATAGAGAAGGGTGTTAATTGACTGAAACTCCATTTAATTTTCCAACCGACTCGTTTATTCCTCTTAAACTGTTACACAAAAATAATCACTTTGTTGTTTTAACATTTTGTAAAATTGCACAAATAAAATCAATTAACAGCCTAGCCCTAATCAACAAGTGGTTAACCATCTTTACAAAAATATACTGAGATATATTGCGGAGTTCAGTCAATAATATGTTATTCACAATAAAACATATATAGCACTATACAACTGATAACAACCGAAAGCGTTAGTTTTACTAACTAAGCGTACAGATATATCACTCAATGACAAAAATACGCTTGTAAAATGAGGTAAACTATAAACTAATATAAATTAATTGCTCATCGCCGTTATGAAAGACTTGGCGATATTCAAGCGCAATTTGTTACTCATTCCTGAATTGATCGAAATTGTCAAATGTAACTTTTGTTAATTTGACATTTCAATATATTTCATTTCATCGTTTTATTGCCACTGGTAACCCCGAATGATTCTTTCGAAGCTTTCTGTTCCATTGCACAATATGCAAGAAATAATTTGATTAAAGATTACTATGAAAAATATCGAAGTATTCGATAGATACCTAGCACCGAGTAATAACCACCAAGAAGATGAGATGATTTAAAGGGAAAATAAAAGGCAGTTAGTAAATATGCACAAAACACATCACACTTCAAATAAACTGTTAGTAGGAGATGAATAAACAAATAAAAGGTTGAAAATTCAAACAAAACTTATGGAAGACAGTGTCACTTTGAAGGGACGGCAAATTAAAAAAAAAAGTTATTGAGAAAGTAAGTATGTACTTTGTTTTTACAAAAAAAAGTTAGTTTTAATTCAAAATGATACTGTCCTTGTGAAATGATGTAGATATTAATAAATTATTAAGTTAACATAAGCAACGATTGTCAGTTTTTTTGTGAAATAGTATAAATGTTTTATAAATGCTTGTTATTTGTACACTCTTTCATTTCTCATTCAAAAACGTTGCATTTATTGGCGCCCTGACCTGACTAAAAGTAGCAAAACGTTATTCGGGTTAAAGAGACATAAAATCGCCTAAATCTGACAATCGCCGCATACTTAATACGTATACTTACACAAATAAGGATAAATATGACACACGCCCAAGCCAAATGTCATTGAAGATGTATGTAAACTATTACTAGGATAGAGAACGCGGCGACGGCGAGGCAGAGGCGCGCGCGCAGCGCCGCGGCCGGGCGGCGCGCCGCCAGCGCGGCGGGCAGCTCGTCGTGCGCCTCGGCGTAGCTATCTAGATCGGGGTCGAAGGGGGTCCTTACGTAGTCGAAGGCGCGCAGCAGGTCGGGCGACGCCTCGTGGCGCGCCATCATGGCCTCCGCCGCGTCCAGCTGCGCACTCGAGCGCCGCACCAGCGAGCGCACTTCCTCCAGCTCCGAATCGGAATCTCCGCTCCAGTTTCTTCGGCTGTGCTTCTTGGGGCTCGACGTGTCGTCCTCGGAATCGACGTTCTCGGTCGAGCGGCGGCGAAGTTCCGATAGGGCCACTTTCTGCAGCTCCGACTCTACGTTCTTGTCGACGTTCCTTCTTCTTCGGCCCAAAGAGTCGAGTATGTCCGGCCGGTTGTTGACCTCGGTGTACTCCAAGGAGCTGTTGACCTCGTCGCTGGTCATGTTAGAGCTGTGCCGGCGGCGGCTCAGCGCTTGCACGTTGAGCAGGTCAAACTCGGGTGATCGTTTGTTATTTTTGCGATCGCTCTCGGACGCTTTGCGGCGGCGAACGCCGTCGTTGCTCTCGATGCTAGTATTGTTCCGGGACCTCTCTAGACTGTCGAGCAGGGACTTCTTGCGCTCGGCGCTTGACATAGATTTCTTGGGTTTGCGAGGCGGAGTGTCGACGGGGCGCTTCTGGCGCAGGTCGCGGCGGCGGGCCGGCGAGTCGCGCTCGGGCTGCGCCGACAGGCTGGAGCAGCAGTCGGACTGCGAGTCGAGGAAGGCGCGGTAGTCGTCGCCGAACTCCAGCAGGCGCCGCGCCGCGTCCGAGTCTGGGGCCTCGGAATACGGCTCTGAATTGTACTTTTCCTGTGAAGAAATAGTTAACAAATAACTACTACGGACAGCTAATACTAATTCACATGCGAGATAAATTATAAAAATTGATGACCCCTTTCAAACTACATATTAATTTTAGAACTAAGAGAAAAATCTAAATTGATTCGCATTCTTCTTAGTTGCATAATTCGAAAAGATAAGTGTATTAAACATGTATGTAAATCTAAACCTACTCAATTGATATGTGTACATAGTTCTAATTACATGATAACATAATTCTCTACAAACCTGATAGAAATCCCACGCCTGCTCCGAAAAGGAGCTATGCTCCTCCGTGCCCGCCGTCACACTTTTGTCTATATCGGAGTCCTTGTCCATACTGAGGTCCCACAGCTGGTTGGGGTCGCCCAAACTCAGTGCTAGGAATGTCTTTTCTCGATCCATGCTTCTTGCTATCCTCGGCCTAACGAGCCCCCCGGCGGGGCCGATCTTGAAGCTCGGCGCGACGCCACCTGCGATGTCTGGTTCGTTCTGCTCGGGAATGGCGTTGTCCTCTCGCGAGGAGATGTGCGTCTTCTCTATGCTCTTGCGCAGGTTGGCGATAGTCGGGAACTGTTTGCTTAGTTCTTCGTCGCTGTCGTTGCCGGAGGTCGATGTTGTGTCAAACCTGAACATAAAGAAACCGGTTAGAAAGACGTTCAGACGTTTACTTATTACGTTTTTATATTAGGTACTTTAGTTAAGCTCAAGCGAAGATAATTGCATGTATTTAATATGTAGACCTGTACACATGTTCATCATAGTTTAATTCTTTGATTAACTTGTTATAGTCGTAATAATGAATAGGGTAATTATTCAATTCAGAATTCATATTTATTGGGATCGGAACAGCTCTCACACAGTCCATCCACCTTTGCTGTGAGTCTATCCGTACCTATTTGATAATATAGTTATTAATATTGGAATCGGTATATTCCTATGAGTGAACAATAAAAGAAAGAAAAGAAGGAGAACCTTGACGTGGAGTTAAAATATCCTGCGGATTTTTAGGTGTTTTTCAAAGATAAAAATACTCAAAAACTGTACACATTACTAGCCTTGCGCGTTTATCAAGTGCTAATGAAATGAAAATATTTAATTCAGGCAATTAGCGGCCTATAGATAAATACCTGAAAACTACATATTATAAAAAATAAAATAACTTAAACTTAATACTACAAACTTCAAAACATATTATGGCTGCGATAAATACACGCTACCCCGCAGTGTCAGGCGGAACGCGGAACTTCCGGGAGAAACTTCTTTTTAGTGATGGTTGCAAGACGTTCTGTCGGAACGCTCGCCACAAAATAATTGAAACTCGCATAGTATCAAGATTTCAACTTTGCGTCCCTCAGATTGATAATAAACATAGATAACGAACTACGAAATGAACCCACACACATTGTGCCACGGAACTGTTTAGTTCGCAAATCGCGGCGTTGTCACAGTCGTAGTAAGAAGTGTTCAAATTATATCTTTAACAAAACAAATATGCCTTATTGTGCGGATAAATGATGTGCTAGTCGTTCCAACAAACACTGGAAAAAATATGGGAACACCTTTCTCGTATAATTTAGCTAGAATCATATTTATTTTCATTTCTCTTGATCAAAACATGTTTTTATATTGGGATGGTGTTATGCATTTTAAATAACCATTGATATTTGGAAACTTTCATTTTAAATTTGTTGAAGTAGTTGTTTTGATAATTTAAATTTGTGATAGTAAATACTAATCGCCGTTGTAGGTGGTGTTTTTTTATGTGTAGATTTTAACTAAGTCTCTGGTATCTCGCTGCAATTTATGACTTTTCGTAAAGTTCGCTTAAACTCGAGAACGCAAACGTCTAGCTGGACCGATTTGGTTAATTTAGGTATAGAAATATCTGTGGAAGATCAGGGACGGTTTGAATGGTGAGAAAATATGGAAAAATTGCGAGGAAAATATATAAGTTGTGTTTCAACAATGTTTTTTTTTCTTCATACAAACGACTTTGATAAAAACGGTGGCCATTATGAATTTCTCTATTTTTGGCCTGACCAAGAAGAAAATCGATACCTGAGGATCCGAGAGGACTTTCATAATAAATCTGAGGTCAAAATTAGAATAACCGCCATCTTGGATTTCTGCATTTTTGCTCTGAGCAAGAGGTCGCCACTTTTACCTTTGATATCAGAATCATAATGAAGAGCCGCTAGGATACTCAGATATCGATTTTCATCATGATTAGAGCAAATTGCAGAAATCCAAGATGGCGGGCGTTTATTAAGATTTTGACCTCAGAACCAGATTCATGATAAAAGTCCTCTTGGATCCTCAGATATCAATTTTCTTTTTGAACAGAGCAAAAATAGACAAATTCAGGATGGCGTCGTTCTTACCAAATTTGACCTCAGAATTTTAAAGAAGGGCCTTTTGGTTCCTAGATATCGATTTTCATCTTGATCACAGCCAAAATCTAGAATTCGAAGATGGCGGGCCTTTTTGTATTTTATTTGGACCTCAGATTCATAATAAGGGCCTTCGGAGCCTCAGATATCGATTTCCTGTGACGCATAACTTAAAATCACAGGTGTCTTGTAAGATGAACGATATAAGTAGTATATTAATTAATTCGGAGGCTTAATCGTTGTTACAGTACGAATGGTGCTACTTTACCGCCCTAGTGCGGCAACTAGCACTATACGTGCGTATGTCGAAAATTTAAACGGCCATATGTACTGTAAAACGATGTACAGTCAGCCAAGAAAGTGGTTTACCACTTTTCGACTCTATTTGTCAAGTAATAGTCGAAAAGTGGTAAACCACTTTCTTGACTGCGAAAAAGTAATTCGCAACTCGTGTCGATTTAAAACATTCCCTTCGATTTATCGCTACTTGTTGCGAATTTCCTACATTTCGCACTAGTATCGTAAACACGTACGTGCGAAAAACGAACTTGGTCAACAATCATAGCAGTTTATGTGACTGCTACATAATAAAAGGCATTAAAATACACGAGTGTGGGTTTAAGAAACGAACGAAGTGAGAGTGTTGTAATGCCTAATTATATACAGTTACATACACTATTTTATCTAAACACATATTATAAACTTTCTATGATACATTCACTAACCCAAATTACAGGGAATCGTTGCTCTCTTGGCGGAACTCGCGGATTTGTGGTGGTGTCACCGAAATATTTTTATCGCTCATTTTACACGAAACTTTTGCTATAGTTACTTTAAAAACAACAAAACATATTAATTTTATACTTAAAACTAATTAAAGCCTGACAACAGTTTATTTAACCCTGAGATAGTGTCGCTGCAAACAGCTTACATATGGCAATAATGTGCGTACGTCATGTATAGTCGGGGTAGTGGGTATTGGCTTCATGTTGATACTCGTATAATGTCAAAACATTGCTTACAGAGAATTCGGTTCTTTCAATTTACCTATTCGTCAAAATCTGATTCTAAATATTCAATATTTATATATTCTTCGTTTTCTGACTCTGACGAATTCTGATTTTCATCAGATGTTATGTCGCTTTCAGGACCACCAACCTCGATTATAAAACGTTCAGTCTCCAATTCGATTATAGGACCTTTATTCCTATAATGGTCTTCAATTTTTTTAACATGGTCACAGCAATTGCTCCAATTTTCTCGAGTTACTTCCTATACGATAATAATTTATTAAAATTTTTAATCATTAATGATTTCAAAATAATTTACATAACTAAATTCTCAACATTAAAATAAGTTTTATACCTGAAAACTATCTTCAACAAGCTTTAGAAAAGCCTTATTTTCGATAGACACATTTTTAGTTGCCACTTTAACTTTTACAATGCCCCAAATCATCGCAATAGGATTTATATCACAGTGATATGGCGGTAATCTTATCACTTATCACTTGTCCGTATGTGGAGAGAATCGTGTCTATTTCATATATTGGTTCAAGTTTGTGACGTCTCAAAATCTCCACCAATCTAGCTTTGGATGCTTTTTGTGGAAAGGAAATTTTATTCGAACGCAACCACTCTGCAATGACATGCTTTCTGTCGCCAGATGTTGGTGGTTTATTAATGCGAAAGGAATGGTATCGGGCATTATCCATAACTATACATGTGGGTTCACTTAGATTGGGAATTAATTTCTGCGTAACCCATTTCTTAAAATTATTTTTATTCAACGAATCATGGTAATCTGCTTTTTTTTCTTCATCATTCATACCAGAAGTGGATTAGGAACAAATTCGGATGGTCTACCGGCATGAACAATAATATGTCGTTTCGCTGTTGAAACGGCTTTCGATACTCCAGGTTCATTTTTGCTCTGCCAACATTTGGCGTGGTTCAGAGAAGTATGAATGTAGGTCTCGTCCAAATAAACTATAGGCATATTTTTATCCCTTACTTCTTGTATTTGATCCAAATAACTTACACGCCAAACCACAATATCGGAACGCTCCATCAATATTGAACGTGGGTGTCTGCATTTTTTATATTTGAATCCCATACTGTGCATCAGTTTTCGTAAGTACTCTCTGCTGCCTGTAAATCCAATGTCTTTTTTCAAAGCAGTGAGCAGATCGAGTTTTGATACTCGGTATCGTTTTCGCACGGCATAAAATTCATGAATTTTATGCCTTATGGCACATTTATCGAAGTCGTCTATTTGAATTCTCTTTTTGTGTGGGGCTTTGTTTTGTACAGGTGGCAAAGTCAAGACCGTCTCATTATTTTTAGAAATATTTTTTATCGTCGATCTACATAAACCTTAAATGAAATATTAAAGTTTAAACCAAACTACTAACCAGTTCAATACAACCGCACTATAAAATGTCAATACCGGTCATGTCAACAACCAACTTTAAAACATTGTTTATTGGAATGCTATGTAATCCTTCGTCTTTTTTAAGCTGTAAGTATTTGATTGCATTCACTACAATTTTTTTCGCATCTTTGGAAATTTTTATTGGAATTTTTGTAATAAAGCCGTTTATATTTGAATATAATATTATATATATTTTCTGTTTGTTTACATCGGTGACATTGGATGACATCCAACGTTCGTTGTCAAAAAGTACTTGTTGCCAGTAAAAGAAATCCCATCAAAAACATTCTGTAAAAAACTAGCCAAGTCTCGATGGAGCTGCTTGTTTATCTATAAAAAGTAATGAAATCTAGACAAAGTCGTGCCAAGTCTAAGGTTCCTTACTGCGATTTCTTTATTAGTATAGTTAATGTAGTGTGACTTGGCCGTTGAAGGGTACACAAGGGTACAAAACCAGGTGCTCCATGACACCACTGCACCAATCTTTCGCAAGAACCGGTACCCATTGACGATGGAAAATTGCCACTGGCAGTGTTTGCTTCGCGCTCGACTTGGCGGGAGCACTGCCGTGCCCCCAGATTAGTACCATTGAAGATCCGCAAAATGGCGAGGGTCAAATAAACTGTTGTCAGGTTTTAATAGATAAACTGTACGTCAAATGGCGGCAAATGAAAACTTTTTCACGCATGTCACGCATTCGTAGTTTTATTTATTTATTCAGAGACAAACTAGAGTCGGGGGCCTATTTTCGTATTATTCGATACAAACTAACAAGCGAGACATGTCAAAATTGTATGCAATTGACATTTCATTTCGAACAAAAAGGCATCTCGACAGATATTAGAATAGAGGTCAAATGGAATTGCTTTTATTTTCAGAGATGTTCCAAATTTGAAGTCATAACAAAATCGATTTTGATGTAGTTATGAAGCAATTACAACATCATCACAGATAAAAAATTTGTTGCAACAAAACAGTTTATCGTAATGTTGGCCATTATTTACGAATTTTGAAGGCATCATAGAGGGTTTATGATATGTGTGTAGATAAAGTATTTATCCCATTATACGCTTTATAATAAAATAATAAATTATTCTACAAAAACATTAAATATAGGTAAACATGTTCCATATTGAATTAAATTGTCTACTAAGAGGCAGTTCTGATTGTCACGTGTTTCCAAGTGACATCGCTACGGCCAATCACAGTAACTCATTTTATAATAGACCAATCGCAGTTTGAGTGGTTTAAATTAACCAATCATAGTTTCGTCGAAGGAAACCAGACCTAAACTTTGAGGAGTTGCAATTGGTCCGTTATGAGTATTACGTATTTTAATTTTGGGGCCACTTTTAGGCCGGTATGTTGTTGGAAATTAGTCTTCCATGTTTTTTTCGTTCGCTGCGTAAGGTAATCTAGACGGGACACATACAGCAGCGTAGTCGGTATTGCAACACGTGCAGTAAACACAGTCACCTGTTCTTTTTGCTAGTAGCCGGGTCGCTGGCCGTGCTGCGCTCGTGCTTGTCGTCGTGGCAGGGCGCGGGCGCGGGCGCGAGCGCGCCGAAGGACAGGCTCTTGACCATGCGCTCGCGGCGCGCGGCGTCGTGCCGTCGCAGCTTCAGCCGCTTGCGCCGCAGCCAGCACTGCTTGTCGGCCGCCTCCACGCACGACGTGCACGCCTCCGTCATTGTGTTGGTGCTGGACACGTGGCCCTACAATAACCGATGGCGTTACTATAGCTATTGTCAGAAGTTTCAGGGGCCAGGAATTCGGATTTCGATTCAACATTTTTTTATTAAAAATCTCATCCCGAAAGTAAAAATTCTAAAAGGCCTTAAGGGCTCTTTCACAAGTCAATACAACTTTACGGATAAAAACCTTATAAATTGATTAAGAGAAAAATCAAGCGCAAAACAACCAGGGTCAGTTCATGATCATATGATTGTTTATTTGTTATATCTAGAAAGAATACATTATTTATCTAAAAGTAACCCTGTGTTCATTTTGTTACTTCAACCACTCACTCACTAGATGCCACTAGATGGTACAAATATGCGCCCCAGTGGCGCTGCCTTACGTAATTTCTGGGTAAACTCTGTGTCTTATATGTTCTTTACTTGTAAACCTGCCAAATATATCTATTATGCACGCTGCATAATAATGAGAGAATGTAGTTTTAATGAAATATATGTTACTCTATGTAAAAGATAACCTGACCAAACGTCTTCAGATTGTCCCATTGCAAGTTAGCTTTGTTATTCGATAGTAGTTTCGGCACAAAATATGTATATACAGGTCTCCATAATTTAACCCCACAATACCTGTACAGTGGTAGTGCTGCCCCGCAGCTTCGAGTTAGAATTAGTCGGTGTGACCCTCTGCGGCGAAGTCAGCGTGTTGAGCGCCGACTCGGATATGGACATGACGCTGTTGATGGCGTCGGCGGTGGGCGTGGCCACGAGCGAGGCGGCGGCGCCGCTGAGCTGCGAGATGCACGACACGGACCACGGCCGCGCGCTGTTGCCTGCTCGCTTCTTGCGGAGTTGCACCTTGGGAGGAATGTGAACCTTAGCCGCGGGTTAATTGTGGGGGTTAGCGTAGCGCATACACTCCGAATTTGGATCAATATGAACTGGTGTGTGTTGAACAAAGTGTAGTTCCAACTTTGATAACAATTAGGGAAGCAGAAAGTTTTTTGCCTAGC
The DNA here is from genome assembly GCF_033807575.1 of Cydia pomonella. Lineage (NCBI taxonomy): Eukaryota > Metazoa > Arthropoda > Insecta > Lepidoptera > Tortricidae > Cydia > Cydia pomonella. The sequence continues at coordinate 11,281,018 of NC_084704.1, read as the reverse complement.
ATTCAAAAGCAGCAACAGTAGTTTTTTAGGGTTCCGTAGCCAAATGGCAAAAAACGGAACCCTTATAGATTCGTCATGTCCATCTGTCTGTCCGATTATTTAATGTTTGCAATCGGTGATGAATTAATGTATATAAAAACTTGAATCGTAATATAGTAACTAGCTTACATTGATGTTTCTACTTGACGTTAGATGTCGCTAGTAGTTAGTGGTGTTAACAATTTACAATGGAAGTGGATAATGAATACGAGTATTAATTTTTACACTGCAGCGAGTTACTACTTATTTAGATTGAAATACCACTCGCCACTATATAGCGCAACTAGTTTCGGTATATTGAGTAAAATATGAAATGTATCCTTTTAACTTACTAGTAATAACCGGTTTTATCTGGCTCAGGTTACCTAGCCAAATATCAGATAGACTAACAGTATGCCAGTTGATTTTGTTATATGTAATCATACTCTAAGAGCTGAATATTAGTGAATATGTAGATCAAACTGAACAATTTTTTTAAAAACTTAAAAAAAATATTTTGGCAGTCATATGCCAATGTTTTCTATGGAACTGTTGATTTTATTTTGCAATTTCGACGTTGGCCCCATAGTAAAAGTTGTTCGCTATGTACGTCTAAAACATATTAAAATATCATACTGTATGTTAAGTGAAAATTACTTTTATTTGCTGTAACATTGTGTTTGTAATCAATCATAAATATGATTATGATTATACTTTTACATCTTGTTGCATTATCATAAGGTATAAATATATTTGAGGCTGGACTGGAAAGAACCACAGCTCATTAAATAAAATGAATTAATGGCGTTGAAAAATAAAGAGTGTATGCGCTTAAAAAACATGGTGAAATTGGTGAATGTTTTCGTCCTTCACCTTTATTAGTTAATAGAACATAGACTGAATGTAAAAAGAGAACCGTTTCCTGTAGTCCGTTAATAATCTGGGTAGTGATATTACATATGCAATTAAATTATATTAAATCGTTCCATTTAAACTTCATAAGAATTAAGTTACAATTTAGTAGCCGACACGGTTAAACATACAGCACAAGAGGCTAAGATAAATGATTAAGGCCTTAGTCGAAGTTTACCTTGGCGTGGTGTGTAGGCGTGACCGTGCAAGTGGAGGTACTCATATCCATCGAAGAGTGTATGTTCCTCTCTTCAGAGGTCAGTGACGTGTCCACTTCGCTCTCGGTGGTGTACTCGCCGGATGCGTCACAACTTTCTGTACCCTAGAATAAAAAAAAAGGGAAATGTACTATAGGCTTGAGAAAATTGGACAACGACGACAAGGCGTTTCCCTTTATATGTATATAAAAAAAAGTAGTTCCACGCCGGTGTACGTACTACTAGCGCCATCTAGTTAATGGTTAATCAAACATGTTAAGTGTTTATTGTTTACATATTCAAATTTAAAATGTAAGCATTACCTTTGAGATGTATATATATAATATTTCCTAATATAAAATTACAATATAAATTACTCAACGTTAATTTACACGAATTTATAAAACAGTCGTCAATAAAAAAAAATACAAAATAAAACAACAATATGCACGGTACTTGTTCACGTCTAAAGTCTCGAGTATAACTAAACCTAAAACTATGTAGTGAAACAGATTTATTAATTACATCCGGGTAAACTAATTATACAAAGAATAGAAACAAAAACAAGGTTATTGCTGCATTTAACATGTGATTTTCATATGTAAAGCCGAATAATTCTTATCGACAACACGCAATTAATTTTCATAAGTGTTGAGCCAAAATACTACCTATATAGTTAGATGCAATGCTTATGATTTATGAAAATTAAAAGCTTGAATTCTGTGCCATATATCATTTTTTCGGTGATATGATTCGGTATGCAATAAAGCACTGCTGTTGCTAAAAGATGGCGTTAGTTGTACATATTAACCGTCTATTCACTTTTGTGTTTCTGGCATTTAAGGACAAGTTCTTCAATTCTGTTGTTTCATTTATTTTATTTACTTTAAGTATAACCGAAAACTATTGAAGTTTTAAAGTTTAAATACGGCATTTGATGGTCATTAGAAAAATTAATAAAATACTAATAACTAATAAGATCAATGGTTCTTTATGCGAATAAGGGCACCTCGTGAGACCCAGATACCCTTGTAGAGGCTTTATTCTAAAATTTAATTTTAACTTTTACTAAATTCAATTCGAAATCCAAAAATGAAACTTACTTCTGGGACTTAGGACGATACAATACAATAACGACCAATAAAAAGTTAATCCTGCCTTATATCAATAAATATCGCAACCCAAAAATGGCTGAATAATAAAGCGTGAATAATGGACTTACAGGCGTAAAGACAGGAATGACTTTAACACCATGGGGTTTTTCAATCCCCTCCCGCAGTAAACGTGTTAACTGTAGAGGACTATAGGTAATAAGTTTTATAGCAAATACATACCTGGTGCACATTGTTGTTCCCCTCCGAGCTCTGGTTCAGCCACTCCTTGATACGCGACATCTTGGCCCGGCTGACGTTCTTGCCGTCTTCCTCGAACGCTAAAGGCTTGAAGCTTCTCGCTCCCTTCTTCTTAGCCATTTGCTGTTGCGCCTGCTTCTGTACCAACTCCTCAGCCTGAATTACTAGCCTCTCTATATCCTTGCATCTTGTGTTATTATCTTTTATTAGATCAGGCGTCGGTAATAATTTCGGAGGTTCTTTTCTCTCATCAATAGGCAGTTCGCATTGTATTTCAACCGATGACGTCATTACATCAGTGGAATCCTCGTTAGTTACTTTAGAATTAACATAAGTCCATTCTTCTTCGGACGACTCTTCTTGACTCTTCTCGTCTGTTTCCACTAATTGCCGGTCCGAGTCTGTGTCGCGGTGCTTACAGTAAAATATGGCAAGATGGTCAGATTTCCGGTAGGTTTGGTTAAACTTTGACGGGTCGGCGGGCTTTTTCCTCTTAACGACTGTTGGCGGAGTCCTCGGTTTGTCTACGTTTGTGTGTTCGAGCCCTAGAAATGCAAAGACAAATTACAATGGCAGCATTGTTCTGTTTATTTGTTTGTGAACGGCGGCATTTCTCAAACAACTCCAGTGTCGGAATTGTTGTTATTGTTTTCGTTGAATCGTGAATATGAATGACTGATGCGGGTATGCTCGCGTGAAACGGAAAGCTGATGAATATGAATATTTATAGACTCTCATAGCGTGTAATAAAGTAACGTGATTTCGAATTTCGATTCGAGAGTTACTTTGTTTGCGCAGAAACATTAATTTTAACCAATAACAATATAATGAGCATGAATCCAAGAAGGCGATTGATTTAAGTGATTTTGGAACATTTTGAAATTTAATAGAAAGGTGCCCTTATGTGTCACTAGAAAACAACACTGTTGAACAACATTTACCATGATGGCCGAAATCGTTTAGTTTATGTCGCCATTTGCATCGCTGCCGCCGCTCAATACACGGGCATCCATATTGTGTCGCTCAGATTGTAGTAGGACCCAAATCCAAACCTGTTCAATACGAGTACTTAATAATTCGATACGTACCATCAAGTTCGTCCATCATGGCCGGGACCATCTGGTCTGTGTCGCGGGCACTAGCTTGGCTGCCGCCGCTCGGTACGCGGGCGTCCATGTTGTGTCGCTCAGATTCGCAGTCGGACCCGAAGCCGCGCCACGGGTACGTTACAACATAGTCCTGCTCCTCCTGGAACGAGGGTAATTTGATATTTAGCGATATTCATTAAGACAATATGTCGGGTAGTCAGTGCGCAATCATTTCATTTCGGCATAACTTAACCACTTAAAGAAAGACCTTAGCGAACTCTGCGTAGTCGACTGGACAAAAACGGCTTTGGACAGAGAAGCATGGCGGTCTTTGGGGTCGGAGGCCAAGATTCCCTTCGGGTCGCTGCGCAACAGCAGTAAGTAAGTATCACTGAACGCAATCTTGTTCAAATGTTATTATGGAAAACAGTACCCAGTGGCCACTAAAATTATATAAAACGTAAGAAAACTTAACTAATATGATACAAATAATTGCTAAATACCATGAAGCAGACGGGTGTCAAAACGTTTATAGTTCCCCAGCTTTATACTCCTCACAAGCGGTCACTAGTCAAGCAGTGTCAAGTACTGCTTAGCGCTGTCTCTCTTTTTATCTATTCTACCCGTCTAGTCTCACCTCAGAGGCCGACTGCCTGCTGTCGCCCGAGCTGTCGCGACGCCGCTCTGGTCGTAGCCGTCGTGGCGAGCCGCGCCGTGGTGAGCCTTTCCGACTTAGTCGCGGCTGCTTCAACGCTGGCTCTTCGTCGCTGTCGCTTGCTGCTTCTGCTGAAGCACAACCCTGGAATATAATTAATACTGCATTAAAACAACGGTTACATCTTTTTAAATTGACAATAATATAAGAATACGAGATTTAAGTTATACACGGTGTTTTATAAACGAAAACAGGCAAGGAAATGTTTTAATCAAGGTATTCATTACAAATGTGTTATTAATTACTTAATTAAAAAAAGAATCGTTAAGTTGGAACGCAATGTAACGTGCATAGCTAGAACGGAATCTCAATGAAGTTTATTTATTACTTGAACGATTTTTCAATGTAAACAAATATAATCTCTTAATAAAGAATCGGCGCTGAGTAAATAAATTTAACGTCCCTCTATAACTATCAAAGTAGAACACCATCCTAGTTCTACGCATTTGTGAATCGTATTTCATTCACTAATATCATTACGCTTTGGTTTTATTCATTACGTCCATTCATAAATTAATTTATACGCACTAAAAGTCGTTTAGAAACTAAAGAAATTTATGGTCGGCTATTGTCGTATAAAATAGTTTGGGAGATGGACAGTAACGATCCTTATTTAAACAAACGCGCCCCTATACTAAAAACGGGGAACGACTTTGTCTATTCACAGGAATATATAATATAGCTTTCCTTCTTTCACGGGAAAACGAATGTAGGTCGAGCATTCTGTCGTATTTAGGAAAGGATGTATGGACACTACAATTGTTTAACCTTTGTGCAGGCAGGTCGCAGCCGCTGTAAGTTGCTTAGCAACGGCCAATCAAAACAAATCCCAAACAAGTTCAATAATATGATTTATAGAGGACACGTGGCCCCGCCAATCGGAATTCACTTGACATTCAACTCATGTGAGGGTGATAGTAGGGTGTTAAGTTTGATCAGTATGTCTGAACTTGCCAAATTGTACAATATTGTCGTTGCGCTTATAAATTCCGCTGTGATCTGTCAAATTGTCAGGAAAAAAACCTGATACAGAGTTCAATTCAGTTTAGTTTTCATAAAACGAGTACTTGTCGAAACTTGTTTACGCAGCTCATGTTAATTCAAAAGTAAGAAATGTAGATGTTTACATTTCTACAGACATTAAGGACATGCTAAATATCTTAGGTAGTTATTATTTCTTATTTCCATGGTAAAATTTATTTTATATTCCAAGGAGCCAAATGTTTCTAGTTACCTTCGCGGACTCAAGTCGAGAAATCTTAAGAAATAAATAACTATAGGGTTAAATTATTCAAGCTTTAGGTACGTAAACTACTCTACGTGGAGAGTGATTGATGTGATGACTACGAGTAGTTCGAATATGAATTACTCCTGTGTATGTACAGTTCAATTGAAAATTACAAAAGTTTGAGCACCGCCGACAAAATAAGTGGTTACCCGCAAGGGTGAAACCAAATTGCATGAATAACAGGCACCGAACTCTCATAATGTTTAAAAGCAATAAAAGGGTTTGTCTATGGCCAATTTTAGATGCCACTTGGGGCTGTTTGCAAACAGGGAGCCGCGGGTGGCTGCCTGATTGCGCTTTTGTCAGCCGTGTGAAAGTGTTGAAAGATGTTTTGTTAGATCGGGAAATATGCACACAATTTCATTTTGTATGATGTGTACTTACTGTTTATCGTTGAAAAATATATGTGTAATTTATAAATCGGTAATTGTATGAACTTAACATCTTTAACAAGAGTTTCAGCTGGAATGTGCACATATTACTTATTTAAATTAACTGACCAGGGTCATAAATAGTTGATTGAAAATTAGTTTTAGATCAATAAATTTTTATTAAAGTGAATTATTATGTAAATAGAACAGGTTAAGGGTACGCCAGAATTAATTGTTTTACAACAAATTATAATATTAAATTAAGAATTATATCGACCGATTCCAGCAAAGTGAAATTTGAAATATATGGAAACTAAATTAGTATCTATGTATGTTTATTAAATAAGTCTTAACAGTGTGCATGTGAGAAAGGTAGTTATAAGATGTGAAAACATTAATTATTTATGATTTTAACGCATTACTTAGTAGGTATAATCAATTATCGTAGGGATATAAAAACGACGAGTTATTTTTAAGTGTTTAAACCATTATTTCTTTTAGTAGAAAAAACGCAGGCTGCATCATTGCCTAACCATCATTATGAACGGAACTTGTGTTGGCCAAATGACTCTGCCCCTCGATAGCATACAGATAGAGGAAGTGCCACCTTAAAGAGCCGATTAAAGTGGAGGAGGTCAGTGAGGAGAGGAGAGAGGGTCAAAAAGCAGCCGAAATAACCTCGCGTCATTTGTGCACAAGCCCTTACCTGCAGTGGCAGCATGGTTCCACTTTTATCGGCTGTCACTATGCCTGTCACTTTAGCACTTACATACTTGTTAGAACGTGACAGGCATGGTGACAGGCGATAAAAATGCGACCGTGCTATCACCGTGGTCGATCCAAGCGAGGTACGCCTTCAGATGGAACTGGCACTCGATAGCACGCAGGGAAAGGTGCAACCTCAAGGAGCCGCTCAAGCTCAAGGACCAAAGTGCCGCAAGGAATTTGGATGGATTGTTTACCTGGTTATCGATCCTAGCGAGACACGCCTCCAGATGGCACTGCCACTCGATGGCGCGCAGATACAGGAGGTGCCAGCGCCGCTCGAGCGCGCGCGCCGCGTCACCGCCCGCGCACAGCCTCACCACCGAGCTCACGATCCGACCGTGGCATTCGACGTCGCGTTGCAATACCTGGACAACAAAATTAGGAATGAGTAGCTGTCATGATGACAAATTTTGCCATAGTCACAGTCACATATGTAGTAGTAGGTCTGTGCTCACTAAATTTAAATATGATGCTTTGGGTAAAAAATGAATTGGTCAAAACCCTGCGGCAAAATGTGATTATGTTTGTAAGAGTGCGACGCATTGCTTATAAGATTTAATCAATTCTAATGATATTAACTGTCCCCACTTTGAACTTTTATTCTGTTCTTAATGATTTCTCTGCGGTAAAGTTCAAAGCCAATGGTCCATGATTCATTGACCGCGCCTAATGTGAGTTTAAAGATATAAAATTGGAAGTCGACAACCAGTCAAATCAACATCAATCACATAAATCAGAGCTCGACGAGGGTGCGGAGTGTTAAAGTCGGCAACGCGCATGTAACACCTCTGGAGTTGCAGGCGTCCATAGGCTGCGGAGACTGCTTGCCATCAGGCAGGCCGTATGCTTGCTTGCCACCGACTTAGTATAAAAAATATTCTATTATTCACAATAGGTAGAATTCGTAGCACTAACTCGCATTAAATAATATATCATACAAAAGGAAAGACCCATGCCGTTCGACCCACGTTGTTTATAACATGAGATGACGAGGTTATAATGTACGAGTATACAAACGTACACAGATAACCCATCCATCATTCTAGTTCCCATAAATTTAGCTGTCAAACCGTGTGCCATAAATTTAACTGCTTTCCAGAGGGATGTCATGTTGATGCTTTGGCAAACTGAATACTTAGACATAAAAATCGTCCGCTAAAATCGCAAACCTTTTTAGCCATTTCAAAGTCATTAGGGATTTGTAAGTTTAGCCAACAATACGTAAAGTTTCAAACCTCTATATCCTTTCGAAGGAGATAAGAGGTTTGTGACATTAGCTTACTGAATGCTCAAACATCGATAATATAAAAGTATGTCGATCAGAATGAAGTGGATGTCAGTAAATAAACACTTCGAGATCAATAAAACCGATACGGAATGCGTGTTACGAAATGGCTGACGAAAACAATAAAGAATACGGCCCTAACGTGCCGCAAGATAAAAAATATAATCTGGCCGCGCACAATACAGGCGAGAAAGCAATGATGGAACCAATCAAACCGACAATGGTCGTTGACATAGCCGCCATTTATAGGGGAAGAAGAAAAAAGTAAAATTTGAAAAGCGAACAAAGGGCGGAACGTGCTGGCATCCCATGAAAGTGACGGTTGGCAAATCGAAGAAAATAGTTACGACCAAAAAGAGTTCATATATTGATGAATTACAAATACATACAAAAAAATTATTGAAAAAAGTATTATACAGTGTTAGCTCTTAAAGACTAAGGAGTGTTATTAGAGGAGAATAGTTTACAAACGCCTGACCTAGGATGTGTTTCAGGCAGAAAAAGGCCACTATTAACTAAATTTCAATTATTCACTTAAGAGGGAAGAAGAACTTTTTGAATCTAACGAAGTAATTGTAATTTTTCTATGAAATTCCATTTCGGGAGAAAATGTGTTCCACTAACTAAGTCTTAAGAAATCACTTTGATTTCGATATCGATCGCTTCAGCATAATATGTATATATAAGGTTTCGCTTTTTATAAAAAAAAAAATTGTTTTGCAAATTTTGAAAAAAAAAGGAAAACTTGTAAACCTAGTTTTTTATTGCGTCAATAACATACTAAAAAATCATGGAGAATGGAAAATATTTAGCAGTGGAAAAACGTTTCCGCCTTTTGTATGGACGATCACGTGGTATACTTCCTTCTTAACTAAAAATTATAAGTACACAATAAGTCTTATTCACTTTAACGACATAAAGTATTAAATAGTACAGTAATCATTTTACGACTGTTAGTAAGTTCTCTATGTAATTGATATTAAAAATATTGTCTATGTCTATGACTGAATTGTGTGTGACTGTTGACTACGGTCCAACCGAGGACGCTTTTTTTGTCTCGGCCGAGACCGAGACCGAGAAGATTTATGCGTGTATGGACTACAAGGAAATATGGCGATGTATACAAATGTCCACTGGAATAATTTCGTCCCTGTATAATTTTGACAAAGTATAAAAATATCCACATGTATATTAGACGAAATATAAAGATGTTGCTACAATAGACTAAAAGAAAATATGACGATGTATACAAATGTCCACTTGAATATTTTCGTCTCTGTATATTTTTGAAAGAGTATAAAAATGTCCACATTCCACATGTACGAGTATGTTAGATGGAATATAAAAATATCGAAGTAAGTATAAAAAATACTACTCGAATGAAACGAAATATAGCTGACGACCAGTTACGAGTACAGTCAGCATCATATATTTTATATTTTCACGGGTTCGGATCGGACGTAGTGCGAAACCGCTGTAATAGTATTTTTTCTGCTTAATTTCCTTTAACATCAATAAATATCACTAATTATTCCGAAAGATATGCAACTTTCTATAGTAGCAAATATAAATGTAGCTTTTAAATTATGACTTTTATATGAAAAATGCATGAGCGCTCAATACTTTTGGCCAAGGCTGTATAGTATTATGATCCTGGTAAGAAAATAGACATTTTTATACTTTGATAATAGTCATTTTTAGGGTTCCGTAGCCAAATGGCAAAAAACGGAACCCTTATAGATTCGTCATGTCCGTCTGTCTGTCCGATTCTGTCACAGCCACTTTTTTCCGAAACTATAAAAGTTATACTGTTCAAACTTGGTAAGTAGATGTATTCTATGAACCGCATTATGATGTTCACACAAAAATAGAAAAAAAACAATAAATTTTGGGGGTTCCCCATACTTAGAACTGAAACTCAAAAAATCTTTTTTCATCAAACTCATACGTGTGGGGTATCTATGGATAGGTCTTTAAAAATGATATTGAGGTTTCTAATATCATTTTTTTCTAAACTGAAAAGTTTGCGCGAGAGACACTTCCAAAGTGGTAAAAAGTGTGTCCCCCCCCCCGTAACTTCTAAAATAACAGAATGAAAAATCTAAAAAAAATATATGATATACATTGCCATGCAAACTTCCACCGAAAATTGGTTTGAACGAGATCTAGTGAATAGTTTTTTTTTAATACGTCAATACATTAAAAAAAAATTTTTTTCATCAAACCCATACGTGTGGGGTATCTATGGATAGGTCTTCAAAAATGATATTTAGGTTCCTAACATATTTTTTTTCTAAACTGAATAGTTTGCGCGAGAGACAGTTCCAAAGTGGTAAAATGTGTGTCCAAAGTGGTAAAATGTTGAACAAGATCTAGCAAGTAGATTTTTTTTTTAAACGTCTTAAATGGTACGGAACCCTTCATGCGCGAGTCCGACTCGCACTTGGCCGCTTTTTATATTTCGACTTGACAATACTTAAACGTTCTGAAGTATTGGCTTTCTAATACTCAGACAAATTTATGTTGTACAGGTAGACATTTTTATACATCGCTATATTTCCTTAGAGTCCATACACGCATAAATCACCGAGAATTTATAAAATAGAAAAAAAAGACGAATTTTGCACTTAAAATGTTATTATAAACGTAATTCGACGATTTATAAGATAATAATAATAATAATTTATTCATAGCGCTATTAAATAGTATGTTTAGGGTTCCGTAGCCAAAATGTTTTTATAACAAAGTTCCCACTGATATAGTGAATTTGCCTCTTAACAAATTTAAGTCACACGTTAAGAGCTCTTTGTTAAGTAAGGCGTATTATGCTGTGAATGATTTCATAGATGATAAGGATGCCTTTAAGCCAGTAGCTTGATCTTGATAGTATGATAAAAATGTCAGTAATAGTGTTTTCGTTTTCTTCCTGTGAAATAACCATACTAGCGTCCAGTAGAACTGACACAAGAGAACATCATGTTCTCGTTTGATTGTATTATTTTAGTTTTGGACACTTAGAGACCTTATACACCTCTAAGATTTTTTTTTTTTTTTAATTTTATTTTATTTTAAATTTCATTTTTTTAATACCTATTTTAATGATTTGGACACTTAGAGACCTGTACATCTCTAAGTCAATTTAAATTTATAATTTAGTTTTATAGGTAGGCTCTCCTTATGAATAATATGTAGTCGCGTTTATGTGGCGCTATGCCGTCTTTAATGTAACTTACAAGCACAAATGTTGTATCTCACATTTTTTTTTAATTATATTTATATTAATACAACCCGGCAGCTTGAACATGTCATGCTCGCTTAAAAGTCTTTACTTACGGTGGCGTCGTTGATCGGGTCGCCGCTTTCCCGAATGAAGGTTGAGGGAGGCGATGGCTGAGATACACGTCATACTCGTGAACGGGTGCTGTTTGTGGAGACCGGTCTGTTTAAGCTTACACGGGGTACAGGTTATGTTAAAGTATGTAACTTTACTTTTGAGTGACATTAACGTGAGACACTTCATTCGGTTCTTGTCTGTTTTAAATTTTTTGTCTTTTAATTATTTATATAAGAATTCAAGCCTTGGCGACCCTCTACATCTCCAAGGATAATTTAATATATATTTTTATATTTTATCTCTGACACTTAGAGACTTATACATCTCTAAAGAATTTTAGTATTTTATGGTTTTATTTTTTTATCATAGTTTATTTTTGTGTAATTTGACATTTAGAGACAGTATACATCTCTAATAAAGTATTTATTATTTCATAGATTCAATATTTGTAATTGTTTTTTTTTTTTAATTTATTGTTTGTAAAAATGGACATGTAAAAGTGCCCCTGTGGCCTATTTGCTGAATAAATGTTTGATATTTGATATTTGAATGGCAAAAATGGAACCCTTATAGTTTCGTCATGTCCTTATGTCTGTCGGTCTGTGCGTTTGTCACAGCCATTTTACTCATAAACTATACGATATATTTTATAACCAAATTTGGAACGTAGGTGAGGATGTATTATGTAAGTCGCTTCTTAGTTTAGAAAAAAAAATGTAAAATATATTTTCAAATATATACCTACTCCATATAAATGTAACTAAACGTTAAAAAAAAACATGTGGCTCATCATTCGATAGGTCTTGAAAAATACAGAAAGGTTGCTAAAAAGGTTTTTTTTTTATTAAGTAAATACTTTGGGAAATAATCGCTCCAAAATAAAATAGTGTGATCCCCTCTAACTTTTAAACCGGGAGAGCAAAACCATTTAAAAATATCTAAATAATAAAGCGTAATAAGCAAATAATTTTTCAGGAAAATTATTTTGAATATGTTAGGTTAAGCTATTTAAGAGTTATAAAAAAAAACTGATCTTATTAAAACGACGAAAGTGCCACTAACATACGCTCTTTTGCTTGTACGGCTTTCTTGTATTGTGTGAAGGTTCGACACGCACTTGGCCGGTTTTTTCAGTACGGGTGTGTACAAAAAGAGGTACAATAACAATAATCAAAATAAAGAGTTCTATATTTTAACCCAAAAAATCCGCCACAGGTGTCATTTTGTACTTACCTACTGCTTTGCTTTTTCCCGTTAACACAAATATATTTAGTATCAAAATATCCAGTGTCATCTTCCACTCACAACAAGTTAATCTAAGTTACATCCCGGTAACAATATACACTCATGTATTAATCAATAACAACAACCCCAAAACGAAAAGACTCAAATGAACAAGTAATTAATTGCAACCGCGCCTATCCGATCCCAACACTTACATAGTATTTGATAAGTAATTGGCTTAAAATGTGGGTACGAAACCAATCAAAATCCCTAAAAACGTCACACCAACCCAGCGATGAAACCAACGGGTGGCTTAGACCCCGGCGCTCGTGTGCGGAAAATTCAAATTCACCAATGATAACTCATTGCCTAGTCTCGGTCTCGTCGAGAATCTCGGCTCACTTTGGCCGAGAGCCGAGACCGAGATCTCGGCTCGATTTTTGGCCGAGAATGCCGAGACCGAGATCTCGGTCGGACCTTACTGTTGACAAGACACACTCATCAAAATATATGAACACAAAGAGTTCTAACAGAAAAAATACCGTGCGATTTCTAAGCGTAATGAATAACGCTGATTTATTTTTAACGAGGCGATGGTTAATGAATAATAAAACAATGACTTTTTAATCTGGCGCGATGGAGCGCGTTGATATGATTGCTACGTTATAGTGTGCAGCTGCATTCTTAATTGAATCTTGGTTCATCGTAAACAAACCTCGATACCGGTGAATACATTCAGTAGCTCACCGCGCGTTGATCTAGTTAGGATGAATACGAACGTATTTTGCGTGCACAGTACGTACGAAGAATTACAAGAAGAAAAAGAAGGATCGGTACCTTATTATACCTAAGCAATATGAATCATTCCGCGACGTTAAAAGGTTAAAACCCACGTTGCATGCAGAACTTTTTCTTTCGTAGAATCAAATAGCAATTTTAGAAAATGAAAATATATTACCTACCAGAAATGATTCGCTTAAGTAACAAGGTACCTCCTTGTATATCGTAGGTTAGTTTATTTTGAAACAACTGACTTCAAAACACGAAGCAATCAGCCTGCCGGCATGTAAGGGAAATCAGTAATAAATATCCCAATTCAATCTAATTGGGTCTATTCCAATCTTGTGCAGAGAAACCAGACCATAACGAGCATTCCGTAAGCGATGCGTATACAAATTACCATCTAGAGAATACTGATTTCGATACTGATAGGTAATGCCGATGCACCATTACGGCGAATTACGATTTATCGGGATCACTACTTGTTTATTTTGATTTCCGCTTAGAAAACGCATTCAAACAGGCGCGGGAAAGTTTTTGGAAGCATGAACTGAACGGTTTTCCATGCAAGGAAACTAATGTACAGGGGCGGCCTTTGGTGATGGCGAATCGGGCAACCGCCCGGGGCCTCGCGCTTGAACGGGCTCGCGCTTGCGGGGCTACTAGCCGACTTCTTTTTTTTTTTTTATAACGATAGGCAAGCGTTTGACCACGATCTCACCTGATGGTAAGTGATGATGCGGTCTACGGTGGAGCACGCTTACCTATGAGATACCTATTTACCCTAGCCTTGAAGAGACCCAGATTGTACTCATGCGGAAACACAGACTCGGGCAGGGCATTCCACTCCTTGGCAGTTCGCATAAGAAATGTTGAAGCAAAACGCTTCGTGCGTATTTGTGGAATACCTACCATGAAGCGGTGCCGGAGTGCCGATTGTCTGGTAGTCCGATGGTGAAATGGGGACGGAGGAATAAGGTTGTGCAGCTCCTCGGCACACTCTCCGAAATGTATCCTGTAAAAGATCGTTAGGCTGGCAACCTTGCGACGATGCTCGACTTCTTTTTTTCATCGATGGTAAAGGTTGAGTAGCAAGAGAATCAAGATCATATTGATTAATGTGCGCGAGCTTTCGACTGCCTCAACCCAACATTACTAATATCTAAGTTGGCTTATTATGGCGTATCTCCACCGTCCTGCAAATGGTTCCAATCATTTCTCACGGACCGTAAGCAATACACTGAAATAGAGGGGGATCAAGGCGAGGTGGTGAGATCAAAAACGCGCGTCATCGGCCGCGGCACACCCCAGGGATCAATTTTAAGTCCATTGCTTTTTATTTTGTATACTGCCGATTTAATCAAAAATCTTAAGTACTGCAACGCACACCTATATGCGGACGATACCCAAATCTATCACTCATTTTCGCCAAGCAACGTTGAGAATTCTGTGGATAAAATTAATGAAGACTTGGAAATAGTGGCGGACTGGTCGCGAAAAAACAATCTCGTTTTAAACCCAACTAAATCGCAGTTTCTAGTAGTGGGGAACAAATGGCAATGTTTAAAAATTAAGGAGCAATGTCCAAAAATTGCAATCGGAGCCGAAACAGTACCCCAAGTAGAGAAAGCACAGAATTTGGGTATAATAATGGATGGACAGCTTCGATACATAGAGCACGTTAACTTAAAAATTAGAAATGCCTTCTATCGGCTTAAAGTACTATACGGGATTCGTAAGTATCTTTCGATAAAAGTCAGAGAAATTCTGGTTGAATCTCTAATACTTTCCCAATTCAATTACGCGGACATAGTATATGGGCCGAGACTCCTGGTACAAACGAAAAAGTCCATACAGCGTGTACAAAATGCGTGTGTTCGATTCTGCTACGACGTCCCCAAACGAACGCATATCACGCCATTCTTAAACGAAAGAAAGCAGCTCAATATGGACAACAGGAGAAAACTGCATCTAGCCTGCGCGGTTCGGAAAGTATTGGAGTTTCAAAGACCTTGCTACCTGTTTGAAAAACTAAAATGGGTCAATGATACACGCAGCAAATCGCTAAGGAGATGCACGAAACTTGCGATACCTACGCACAAGACGGCATTCTTTAGAGGGAGCTTTAAATTTGCTGCTGCAAAGATCTGGAATGACCTGCCACCACCCATACGGGAACCGATGGGACTATTAAAATACAGGCGGTTAGTCAAAATGTATCTACTTGATATGCAGAGCAGATTTTTTTCTCCCTCCTGAAGGCACGAAATTTGGCAGTTGCATACATAACCCATAAATACAAAATACCACACCCACACAGACATACACACGCACACACGCACACACGCACACACACACACACACACACACACACATACACACACGCGCGCACATACAGGAGCACACATTTTTTTTATTTTTTTTTTCACTTATATATATTTTACTTTTGTTTTGATTTTATATTTGTAGAGCCTAGCAAAGCACAGAAATTTGTTAACCTGCGACCGACCGATCTCAAGGGTCCAGTCTGAAAACCAGCGCTAGGCCCTCTGCTTGGCATATGCTGAGATTGGAGCCCATTGCCCAATCATCAGGTATTAAATGTCGAAGTACCTATCTTTCTAATTAATTTGTATTTAGTATTTAAGGTTATTATATTGTACTTTGTTGATAAGGTTTTTTTTTGTGGCAATAAATATTTTCTTATTCTTATTCTTATTCTTAATGTTCAGGCTATGCTCCCCTGCAGCTTAGCATGAAGAAAACGCTTTTCGATCGGACGGTTGGGCCTTCGGCCGTTTGTCCGATTGCAAGCTCTCATAGCTCGACCTTTGGCCTCACGCGGAAGTCCTTCCGTCTTTCGTGGAGCTCGGCCTTAGACCTTGCGCTTTAAAACACTTGGCCATTGGTTTTTGTCTGTAACTCGGCCTTTGGCCACGCCTAAATGCGCTGCAGGAAAGTTATAGGTCTTACTGAAACAAGCCAAGCTTGGCTTTCGGTCTTGCTTACATTTGGCCACTGGTTCAATTCCACGTTATGCTCTTACGCAGCTTGATGTCAGACTCGCAGAAATCTCTACACATTCGGGACTGCCGGCCTTATCTTTGCGGAGCTTAGCTGTTGACCTCGCTCACTCTGCGAGTTCGATTCCAAGCTTTGCTTTCCCACAGCTCAGTTTTAATGTCCCGGATCTTCTCTCCTGGGTGGAGCTCGGATTTCTGCCTCGCTTCTTGCTTTAGTTGCTTTATAACACATAGGTACTTAGTTCACGACCGTGCTCCATTCTCTTGAAGGATCCTTTGGGCTTTTTGTTTAGTACTAAAAACAGGGGCCTCGCAAAGATTTTCCGCCCGGAGCCTCGCAGAGGCTAAGGCCGCCCCTGCTAATGTATTTATTTACCTACTTGTATTACAGTCCCTTATAAAGCTGCGAACAGTGCGTACCTTTAAGACTTGATTATTGTCAACTTTGGTTCAGTGTTTGAGGTACGCGTACTAAGCGTTTCTATATTTCGTACATATAACATCTTACACACCCTGTATACGTAAGAATTGCTACAGGTTTGGGTAATAAAGTTAGACGATCCTCCAAAAATTCTTGAAGTTAAATCTCGTGTAGGTGCACATATAAATTATGTTATTATTTGATGGTACATTCAAAATAAAAATGCGTTGGAGTAAAAGGTTCTCAATTGTAATAAAGTGTGCGTTCACACATAATTTAATATTATTTTTATGAACAACCCATTACCCACACCACAGGAAATATAGATAAAGATATTATAAAAAATATCAGTGTCTAATAAAGGCATGATGGGAACTGCAATTTATGTAAAAATATATCAGTCTGTTCATTTTTATGCAGATTGCATATGCGATGTGATGAAGATATTAAGCGTGATAACTTGAAGACAACCAATTATAATCTTCTTCTCAGCATATTTGCGCCCACTGCTGAACATTATGCCTCTGTCATGGATTTCCATGTTGTTGTGTATGCGGCAGTTCTATGCCAGGTCGGTTTTTGATATCGTCAGACCACCTGGCTCGTGGTTTTCCGTTACCTCGGCTTGCCAGTCGAGGTCTCCAGACCAGTACTCGCTGGTCCCATCGGTCATCATCTCTACGACATATATGGCCGGCTCATTCCATCGTTCCATCCATCGTTTTGCCTTCCAATAAAGTGGTTGCCTTTTCAGCAGTGCTCATCCACTTTGTTTTCTCCATATTCATTTTTAGACCAACTTGCATCGATTCCTGGCTTAGATCGTTTAGCATTTGTTCTAGGAGTTGCTCTTCAGCTGTCTCTGCGAGTATAGAACGATGTCGTCAGCAAAGCGTAGGTGGTTTAAGCACTTTCCATCTATTTTGATATCTATGTCGTCCCAGATATAATAAACTAACCTAATTATGGTTAATGGAAGCAAACAGAGTTTTTATTTTTAATGAGAGAGGCAAGAAAAAGAGGCAAGGCAAAGAGGTGGTGAAGTATATATGTATATTTAATGTCTTTTTTTCAAACGGGAAGATAATCGGGAAGCGTAACATATACCGACGTACGTCAGTAAAATGTTTGAATGAAGAAACAATAAACTCTGTTGAGCTTAAGCCAGAATACAGTTACCTAGATTTTGAAGTCTTTCCACTGTAATAATAAGATAAATTATACATCAGTCTAGGATCAACCGTGATATTATGCAGTCACCGAGATATCATGAAATACCAAGAGGTGTAAAGTCAAGGCGAAGCATGCGGTGAGGATGTCGCATTTCGCAATCATATCGTGATATGCCGGCGCGAGCGTGACAGACTATGGGGTTAGCTGGTCATATGTCTTGTGTATGCAAATGCAAGTTTAGGCTTATTGTGCCACAGTCATTCATTTTCTAAAACATAAATATCTTAATTTCGTTGACTTTTCCCCTCTGATCTGAGTAAGTTCTTAAATATGATGGAGGTTCAATTTAGATATCAATATTAACTGGTCGATTTCAATATCGTAGGCAAACTATGTAGGTAGAGTAAAAGCTTCAGACAGCGTGTCGAATCAACAACGGTTCAACAGACACAAAATTACATTTTTTACATTGCTTCTGACAGTTCTGACTAATTCAACATAAGACACGACGCTCGAAGTTTAGAGAAAATGCTCTAAACGCATAGGCTACCAAGTGACCTATTGCAATCACGAAACATTATTTGTCCGATGTTTCATTTGCCAAGTTTTCATTTTCCATGTTCAAGGTATAAAGTATTAAATACAAAACCTAAGTTGTGCTGTAGGTATAGTTTTATACAACGAGTAATATAATTTGCCTGGATCTCAGGTGTTCACCCTTCACCGAGTGCTCAAACCATTCATTACGCTCTTGGATTGTAATGGTACAATTTGAAATCAACACTAAGATTATTTCTTGCGGAATAACATCGTGTTTTGCTATTGACTCGAGTTCAGAATCATTTGTATCTTGAAAGTAGGTTACACAGAACAATTATGTAAGGAGAATGCGCTTTTAATTTAAAAATAACAACAAATGGGCTATAACTGCAAAAATCATCTTCCAGGCATCTTTCTGTTTTACACCAATATAAGGCGTAATTAAAGTGACAGAGATAGTTGTTCGAAATTTACGAACTTCGGTGTTCCTGGCAGGCCCTCAGGAAGCCAACAAAGACAATACTCGTTACCTGGTAGTAGTTTTAAGGGTGTAGGTATATTGAAGACCGGAGCATTAGCTACATTTGAATGATGACCTTACCGGAGTATATGAAGAAACCGTTCCGCTTCTAGTGTTTGAGTAATGTTCGGTGCACTGTTCTCGTTATAATTGGCGTTATTACTGACGTCGGCCAGCGAATCACCGCTGTCCGACTCCACTCGTAATTGTGCTTCAAACAATCGCACAAAGCAATATACATTTCGTAATCTCGTCTCATTGTTGTGTCAAAAACGACGTGTCTTATCGTTGACTACTGGAATAAGTTATATATTAATGGTTATACAAAAAGCAATACGTTATGCATAGACGTCATAATTGTTACAAGACGGGATAATAGCGGGTCAGTTCGACAGATGGTAATTAAGTGACTGGCTAACTAGAAATCTGAGTGTTTTCTAATAAATGTATCCTACTTAGACGGTTATAGTCTTGTTAAAATGTAACTAGTGAACAGAAAAAGTCAATGGGTGGTCGTACACAATACGTGAAAATGTTATGGCAAACATTTGCGTTCCCTAGTCAAGTAGTATCTGGCCGCTAAGAATTTAAACAGACAGACATGTAAGAAACTATTCATTATCTTTTCTTTGAGGAGTTTACTTAACAATCTTCTCGCGAAGATCGTATCGTAGACAATCGTTTCTGAGTAATCATCCATAACGTTTTCGTCGGAATTAATAAAGTTGGCAATCGGCATCAATTAGAGCATTCCCAGGCATCCCCGAACAAAGCCTACTGCATGTACCTTGCTTATCTAATATTAATCTTTACGCTATTGCAAATAAGTTGATAATACAGTGTTGCATTGCACACGTCAAGTTTACGTCAAGGTCCGGCGCCGGCGCATGCGGCGTGCCGGCGGAGTCATCGGCCGCCGCTGCCGGATTTAGCCGACGTCGAACGGAAATAGACGAATGTCCAGAAAGCATGCGCTTGTCCGCGTTTCAGCGAAATGTTTGGAACACCGGTCAATGGCGGTGTTAATCATGAGCGGGAGTAACTCGTGAATAACGATGACTCTAGCTGTAGTCAGACATTCTCAACTTACGACTATTGGAAGCCAGATTACTTGCATACCGTATAATTAACGTTTACAAATCGTAGATGGACAAGGGAATACCAGATATGCATTAGCATAGTGTTCTTATGACTGCGAATATTAAAAATATGGCAAGGTTATTTTCATATTTCGCAAAATAGAACATATTCCATTTCCATGCATTTCTAGAAACTCATTCTAGTCGAGAGTTCAATAAGGTACCTAATTCTAATTTGCTTGTCCACAGTCCGTATTACAATAGCAAGGCATGTAGGTACAATTAAATACGTCCATATAAAAAGCGAGGAAGATCATCATTCCTTTTTAATAAATTGCTGCCAAAAATGGACGTGATCCAAAGCTTTATGCAAATCCAGATCCCCGACCAGTTCAATTAAGTATCGCACAAAGGCTTCTTACACGGTTTTTTCAAATGCTCGTTCAACGTGACGAGACGTGAGAAATCGATTCCAAGGCTCAAACTTGACCGTGTTTTAACTGACACGGAACAAAAACCCAAACTAAGGAGGTTGATTGTGAACAAATTAAGGAAGCGTTACTAACATACCGCAGATGCTTCGCATAGAGAAACGTTTTTTTTTTATTCTGTCAGCATTGCTACAGACGAGCGTAATTACGCTGTCAATGAGAACGACATTTCTACAGAACACCTCTAAGGGTTCTTTGAAATACCGCAGAGAAATCCATTGCAAGAACCGTTATAATATAGGTTATGTCACCGCAAAAGGTAGAGCGGACGCGAGGCGGTACTACGGGTCTTGGATATGCCCAAGCGCAATTTTCCCCAGTACGTTTGCATCGGAAATACTCAATTTACTGTTAATCCGCGATGGCTGCGCCTTATTTACACTGGGGCTGGCGACTAATCCTATTACACTTGACATGATAGCTTGTGCTCAATACAGCCAATTGACCAGTCGGTGAGTTGACATGAAAACATTATTATAATGGTTTGGGATCGCCACCTGCTGATATGATTGGAAGTTTTGATAGCTTCGGATATGATTTGATCAGTTACGCGTGCGAGGGATGAGCAGTCACACTGATAAATCGAGATATTTTTTCCTTCACTCCACGCAAGTCGCATATAGTTCTAATTTGAATGAAAAATATTTCGACTTATCGGGTTTGACCACTCACCCCTGTTTGTCGTATTATTATTTATAAAATATAGAGAATAAGCATACAGAAATTACAGATTATAATAAACATGTCCCTATATGTATATGTCGGAGTACGATCGTAAGATCAGATCAGCAAGATCGTAACGTTTTTGAGTAATGTTTTGACGGTAGTCATATGAAACCAATAGTTCGTTAGGTTGCTTCAGATGCCCGAAGGGCAAATTGCCCACGTATAGGAACCCGTCAACTCAGGGAACGGGATAAATATTTTTACGATATGCCCAGGAATTTCACGATATGCCCGATCTTACGATAGGCCGCCAAAATGTATATAAATTAATATAATTAATTACGTTCTTCGATTCAGAACAATTACACACTATTATAAATTTCTTCAACATTTTATAATCAGAGTTTTATAGTCAAGCCAGAATTTATCGATAAAAACGTAAAGACAAGCTCACAAATCAGTTAAATAGAACCCCAATTTCTAATTCCCACAGCCGACGACCGGCACAAATTAGCGCAATTACCTTCTCGCATAGTCGCACAGTGCCAACATCAGCTACGTATCAACCGTAAGCTACAATTAACCAAGCTCTCCGTTTACTGTACCTATGGCAAATTAATGTTGACTCTATGGGAAATTAACGTCGAGTCTGAGAACGAAGTTTATGGGATATGTCAACCATTCGCTTGTAATTTGCGTTTAGATAATAAATTTGCAACATGCGACACGTGGGGTCTAGGTAGGTTAGAAACTGTGAAACATCGCGAGAAATGTTGTGGAAATGAAATAAATAATGTTGAACTGTCTTCAAACGATTTAATTTTACAATAATTAAGAGGAAAGAAGACGACCGTTTCACCATATAAACGTAGTTCCCAGTTACCTCTGCGGATATTAACATTATAGAAAGCATGCTTACACAGTTTGATTATAGTGACTATAGCTAATACATCAAACCATTAGCTAAACAAATTGCATACAGTTTTTTAATCCTCCTGCAAACTTATAATAATTAAAAACTCGAACAAAAATCAAAACAAGCTGTTGTAGATTTGCAACAAATATGTGTCAAAATATTTTCAATAATGTTAATATTCAGAGAGGAAAATAGGGACTACTTTTGTATGGTATGGAATGGCGGTTTCGGGGCGGGTAGTTTATGTGGATTTTGAGGCCTTTACAGCCATTCAAAAATTGCCATAGCGGACGGTATTTCACGTCCACACGGCGGGGTATTGGTAAAGTTTTCAACTAGCAATAATCGCACCTCGGATAAACCTCATTGGTTACGATATTGCCTCTGCGCAAAGTTAGTAAAATTAGCGAACGCAAGGCACCCCATAAAACTACGTCGAACAAACGATAGCGTGTTCTATCTCGATGCCGGCGCCATCTGTTGTAGAATTTTGCAACTACTACTGTACACGCATAAAAAGTAAACCAAGATGGTTCAAGTTCTCGCGGGAAGGAGTACATAGTTGCGTTGCGCATAATTAAAATACCTGTTTATATGAAGCTACGCTACGTTGTAAAAACATAAATGAAATCAGTAACGAAATCTCAGCAGTTACTAGAACGTTGGAATATTAAAGTAATTACTTGACGATGGGAACATTGGGAACTAACAGCTTGGTTGATCTCGGAAGATACCTGTGCAATGTCAGTTTTTATTTTATGACTTATGATAGGTGCAGTGAGATTGACTACTACTACTATTACGAGTACATGGATAAACTACTAGTGTAGTAGAATTGCGAGTATAAAAGTAATACTCGAGTTCAATGATTATGATATTTGTAATGGACTATGTATGTAAAGCAACATAGGTGTTTAAGATTTTTAGTCGTGGCGAGCCATGAGCCATGACTTCAGTCAATGGGTAAACGGGAATATACGGTATTATGAGTTATTGTACACGCGAACTTGTATTCACGAATACGAACGGGAATAAAAAGGCGAGAGATCAAAAGGCCGGGCACAAAACCCCATCGTATTTCCTCTATAAATGTTTTTTTATACTTGTTGCGGAATGCAGAGGTTGCTCAATGCTTCTCACTAAGTTTTATACGAAATAAGGATTTTGCGTTAATACTCGTAATTAATTTTTATTTTACAAGTTGTTGGTATTATCTGACTCAAGTAGACGGATTTCAACCTCTATTAGGACACATGTCGTAACTGAAAATACCGTCTCAAGGAGATGTCAAGCTTTCAAAGTAAAAATAGCAAATTCTCAAGTTCTCAAACATAAACCAACGAAGCGATGCAATGCAACATGCTTGCACGCAGAGACAGCTGACAGCCATAGCAAACTTGCGAAATGACACCACGGCGAATCGGCGAAGTAAGCTAACACATCATAAGGTCACCAATGTAACACCTATAACGCATGCTGTAACAGGTTAGATAAACAAAATGAAATAATGGTGCTGTGAAATCAGAAATCGAACACAATGAGATTCATGAACGCTCAATTGTTTGTTGTGAAGTAAATGTAGTGGTTTGCATTGCAATACAATGGTCGAATATGCAATGTACATCATATGGAAAGCAAGGTCAAGCATATTTCATTAAACATAAATAAATTTCTAAGTTAAATACTTGTTTGTTTTTATTATACATTTCCAACGTTGCCAGTTTGCCGAGATATTTCTAGACATTTGCATTTGTGCCAGTATTTTTGATCATGTTTTTACTTCTACTTTATTCATTTCAGAAAGAGCGTACTTTGACATAATTGGGAACTAGGGTATCGCAACTTCAGGACACGTTTTGACGAAATTACAAAGCCGCAAGTGTTTTAGATTACTAGATTGCTATGACTCATCAGAATTAAGGCGATGTTGTAATACTGCGGTAATTGAAGTACTCGTGTAAGAAAAACGAAGGCCGATGTTACTTACAGATATATTTAAAGACCTTCAACACAATAAATGACATCAATCTACACGCCTACCGGTTGTTTATACCTATTTACTACTTGCACAATATGCAAATAGCATGCACATTTTATTACAGACTATGGTTATAATATCTTTTTTTTGTCGATCAAATTTGTATGAAATATTTTTATGGATTTTTTACGAAATAATGTAAGAATTTATTTATTTATTTAATCTTTATTGCACAATACATGAAGGTACAAATGGCGGACTTAATGCCTTAAGGCATTCTATACCAGTCAAGCATTCTCATTATAAGACTTGTATTTTACGATGACGCGCAGATTTGTCTAATCTAACCTTTAATAACATGATATTACGAGTCAAGGCACGCGTTATCGTGAATGACACGATCTATAGCATTATATTAAAATTAGTTATACGTCAACGGGACAGAAAGCGATTGGAGGCCTTTGAAATGTGGTGTTGGCGGAGGATGCTAAGGATTAGCTGGACAGAAATGAAGACGAACGAAGAGGTACTGAGCATGGCAGGAGAGAAGAGATGCCTGTTAGACACAGTAGCTAACAGAAGGGGCAAGATGGTTGGCCACCTGATACGGCACGACAGATTCTTTTTAAACATCTTGGAGGGCAAGATTGAGGGTATAAGACGCAGAGGAAGGTTTTGTACTTGGTTGCAAATAAAAAAATTAAACTATATATTTAAAGCTTTGATATGATTAGAACCGATTTTGACAACTGCATACAAGATACTATTACATGCTTGTCAGTGTTCATTCAATAAATGATGTATGTTATATTTACCTGTTTAAAGTAAATGATTATGTATAACTCGTATACTTATTATTTGCTACTGTAGACTTTACTACTAACAGGCAAATGTTTGTGCATCTACTTGCAATACTATTTAACGTACCAGCGTCTAAAATCCTTATGACATTCAAGTCAATAAACCGTATAAAAATAAATATGACATGTCACCTTTACTAACGAACAGAATATGGTAATTATATAAACGTTGTAAGCAGTCAGGCACTCAGGTCTGCATGATTATCATATACAAACTCGCATCTCTAATGATAAACAAATAAAAGGTAGTTACAAAATGCGATGAGATTGAAAACCGCGGCGGATGAAACAATGATGGCCATTGGCCAGGACTTTCACGGTTCTCTCGCCGGTGAAACTGTAACTTTGCGAAATGCGCAATCAGCTACAATATTGCCACAACACACATTGCGTATGCAGTAGTACGAGTAACTGTAGACATGTTTATCTAAAATCATCATCTCTATATGGCTATATTACGTATTTTTGACTAGGACATTGAAAAGCTTGATTATATCAATATTGTATACAATACTTTTTCTACGGGTCATCTAAAATAACACTTTTTTTTAAACTATAAAACCTAAATAATTAATGAAAAGTGGTAAGTATCTCAGTAAACAAAAATGTAGTACAAATTGTGCAACGAGGGGGGTAAGTGAAATTTTGGAAGCGAGGGTGGTAATTCGCGACAGCCGGAGGCTGGAGGGAATTAAAGACCCGAGGTTGCAATATTCTTACCCCCGGAGTTACACACAATTTTCTCTATCACATTTGCGAAGAAAAAACTAAATTTTAAGCGAAATAATTCTTAAATACGGTGACATTTAAAACATTCGTCCGCAATATTGTCATTCTTTGTCAGGTTAGGCACCGAAGGCACCTATTCGGCATTCAGCCACGATTGAAAATTATGTAAAAATATTTTAAACTGCTATTAAATTAAATTAATCAAATGAAATATTATTAAACATAAACCAACATATTAAATTATTAACGGCAGTATTTTTAAAGTAAAACTCATTTACACGACGTAGTTTCTACGAATTCGTGGCATAATAAAAAAAAGTTATAACTCCCTAGGGAACAATATAGGCCTTTGTCCTTCAGTACACCTGCTTGAAATAAGATCTTTTTCAAGCAAGTGTGATGAAAAATACATAAATGCGCGACTCCGCGCGACCCCGCGCCCGTTTAGTATTTTCTATGGGAGCGCGGCGGCACGTCATTAGTTTTTTTTTTATAGTTATTATTTAGCATATCGAATTTCGAAATAAATCTTATAGTTGAGCTGGGAGCCCATACATGAAAAGTCCGCAATTATAATTTGGTATACGAAATCTTAATTCAACCATTACAGTCGACGAGTAAAAAAATATTTTATTGGATGGTCGAAGAGTACACGGTTCGTACCTCGTATTACGTAAACAATTAAACAATAAACATGTTATTTCGCATGTCCTATTTGAAAACTTCTAAATTGTATGCTTCTAGCATATAAATGCCGCCTCTTGGACATTTTCAATTATTTGGGTATTCATTTATTGTAGACTATATTCAAATCAAAACGACTACATAAAAAGGGCAGTACAGCGTGTACCTAGTCTTGTAACCGTGATACCACGATTAGGTAAGTAATAGGACCTCTAGTCTTATTAACTAAAACTACATAATTGTTACCTTATTTCCCCTATTTTTGTTACGTAGCGGTGAAAAGCACAATTACGGAACTAGTTTAGTTAATATTTCGAAATTGAAACTCTATAGTACGAATAAGTTACTACATTTTTAAGTACCTAAGTTTCTAGTTTAAAAATAAGAAAATAATCATTTTGGATAAGTAACAACATTTTTAATAATTATTTAACACGTTCGCTGCGATAAGGGGTCTAAATACCTCCTTCATGTACTCCCGGGCTGTGCGAGAGAAAATATTGTGGTGGGTGGTGCTCTGGAGCAGAGCTCGTAGCTTGTAAATAGTTTTATAGGTACAAAAGAGATGGCTATAATTATGGTTCCATTTTTATTCAAAAGTAGATTTTTTTAAACCTTAAAACACGTAACAGGCTTCTCATCGCACTGAGAGTGAAAAGTGAGCATTCAGTGCAGAATCTGCACTGAATGCTGAATGCACTGCAGATAAGAGGTCCAAAGACCCCCCCACCCCCTAATGCACCAGTTTGTGAACAGAAGGCGTACTTATCCCTATAAGGAATATCTATTTAGTTGATCAGTAATGAAAAATAGTAATTACCTACCCTAGTGTCTACAGTCAGAGAGTTGTATTAGTATATGTACATATGTATATCGATTATGTAGATAAATCATGGGTCGTGTAAATAAAAGATGTAGGATAATGTTACAATAAGCACAAACCCCGAAAGAAGTGGAAGACAAAACTGTACCTAGATTTTTTAAATATATTGATAACATCGCCTTTTTCTTAGGAACATCACTAAGTAGTAGCTAAAAGTGTTCCTTGAATTCAGTGCTGTAAGAGGTTTAAATGCCTCCTATTATATGCTGCTAGTTGTCATATTTTGATATCAGAACTGCGGGCGAAGCCAACATATGAATGTTTTTATACATGTATCATGTCAAAATTTGTAAATTTTGCAGACTAATGCATTAGAAATATCTGGTTCCTTGGGTGGTCTTACAGCACTAGTTGAAAGTATGCAACATTTTGAACCGCGGTGAACGTGTTAATATATTTGGAAACAGATTTTTTATACAAAGGCATATCAATTTATATAAAAGTAAAAATCATCCGTTAAGGAAACGTTAATTTTAGTGGAAAAAAATTATTGTATATTTAAAAAAATACATATTATATCTGTGGACTGTGTCGAAGTCAATTCCGCTGCAAATCATAGTAATGACCGCGCGTATCACGTCGTATCATACGCAGCCAATCTGCAATATATGAGTTTCGATTCGCGTTTGATTTACAACTTTTACAAGCTTTGCATTCGCTTTTGTGTTTCTATTAAACTACTCGTCTTGCCACAGAGGCTGTTTTGATGTCTAGATGAGATTTGTACGGATGTAAATTGCATATCGTAGAAACCAATTCATTAGAGGTCACCCGCTCATGTCAGGTTGTAAGTAATGGTTAACGCTTTAATATCATTTTATGACTAGGCTTTTGATATATTGTTTGTATAGTGATAGCATAGAAAAAATATTTATATGGTTTAATCAAGAATACCTATTTCATTATTTATTAACTTCTAAAAATACATCTGGTACCGAATTTTAAATTAAGTAGCTGATTTATTTACTACTACGATAATTAGAATTTATCAGCTGATGAAATGAATGTGATGTAATCTTTTAAGAACAAAATGCCCATAATAAACAAGTTATTACTGTTACTGCACTTGAATGACTGTTTGTAAAAGTCGCAAACATAGCGAACGCATTCAGTATTTTCTTTTCTGAATGCTATGATATGTGTTAGGTTGGGGTTGCTACACGCCAATGTAAAAGGGCACACATATGTCAATTACCCATATACACTTACGGCCTTTTAACCTAAATTGATAGTAGTCGTGGAACACGTGTTTATGGGAGGCGCAGGCGCAGCTGCGGTGCACGAGGGGCCGTATTATGAAATAGCCATATGCTTCGTGAAGTTACTTAAATAATGTAATAAAATAAGAAGGAAGCTTTAAAAGGATGCGATGCGTTATAAAGTAACAAGAATCATAAATCCTCATCATCGTAGCGATTTCTCGGTTAGGTAAACTTTGATCCAGAATTTTAGCACATATAAACACGGCGAAGTTAATATAAAGGCACTGAACGTAATCTTCATGCAAATCTCCAAGCCATTGAGAAACTACAAAAGTCTAAGATATACGAAAGTTGTGCAGCAAAATCAAAGTGAAAGATTTCTCATGCATTATAATCACAGATTGATTCTAATGTTAAAAGCCGCAGGCGACGAGCTGCAATCATTCAAATCGTATACCCTTAAAGGGTGTGTTGCACTCATCAACTCTAAATTTAAACGAGAAGACGTCATGAACACGAACAAGCAACTTATTTTATTGACAATTTATCTGATGCCATATTTTTGATACATTCAGCTATTTTAAAAACTATTGTGATTCTTATTGACATAAATACAGTATTTGTATGCGAGTTATTTACCTATATGTATTCCGATAAATCACACCCGGGAGCAATAACCCGTCGATCTGATAAAGATTATGGCACTAAAGCCTTCGCAGGCTTCGCTTTGAATAATTACGCTATACGTGACGTACAGTTGATAATGTTTTAAGTACCATTAGGTCAAATTCACGAAAGGCTTTCTGGCTCTGAACGATGCACAGGCCCGTTGTTATAAATCTACCACGGCCAATAATAATAGTAACAGTAGAGAAATATTTACTGCAGATATTATTAATTGGTGAACAACAGTGGTCCAAATTGGCCTCGATATGCAACTGGTAATAAAAGACATTATAGCTTAGAGAATGCTGATTCATTATACAAAGTGTATTTTTGATACGACAGCATAATCAAAGAGTATTTAGGATTTAATGAACACACTTTCATAGGTTTCATAAATATGGACGGCTACTATTGAGAACATGAGTTATATGTTGAACTGGAACGGAATTCCAGTTGCATGGTAACTGTTAAATAAAAATTAACCATCCTTAACAAGTAGGAAAAAAATATCAGCAACTTGAAATGCAAAATGAAATCAATGCAAATTAACAACATTATTTCAATGTCCATTGGCATTTAAAGCTAATAAGACTTATGTGGTGCGATATTTAGCGTTATTAATACCAAATTTTGTAAAATATTCCGAATCCATACTCAATACCGGGATTGATGAATAGTTTCGGTATTAATACCGGTACTCCGAAAGGTCCAGTATTTGGAAGCCCTAGTCACAACTATCACAAGTGATCATGATGTACGAAATACATTGCCGCTCGAAAAATTAGAAAAAAAAGTATGCTCCGGTAGTTAGGTAAGACTAAATTTAAAAAAAAAACCAGAATTGTTCTAAAACCTACGTCTAGTTTATGTTTGCGGTTATACCAAAAATACACACTGCATATGTAAATACAAAGTCAAACCTCATTTCTAGTGATGCTATTTTTGCTAAATGGCATAGTGCGGAAACACCAAACAGTTACCTGTAACAAATAAAAATATAAT
Organism: Cydia pomonella; assembly: GCF_033807575.1. Classification (NCBI taxonomy): domain Eukaryota; kingdom Metazoa; phylum Arthropoda; class Insecta; order Lepidoptera; family Tortricidae; genus Cydia; species Cydia pomonella. The sequence goes on along the minus strand of NC_084704.1, from coordinate 11,250,853 downwards.
TTATTATACCGTCAACGTTTTATAAACAGAGTATAGTAAAGCACACATAAATAATATTTGTTTTAAACTCCACAACAAGCTACTTGAGTTCAAGGACCCGGAATTATAAGTACAAATGATGCTTGAAATTGTAAAAGATCCATAACTCTTGCTGTTAAAAGAAAAATGAATAATACCAAACCATACAGGTAATGGATGCAGAATGTTTTGTAGGCTCAGTATACCTTTACCAATAACAATGAAGCCCAGTAACATTGGAAATTGGAATTCAATAGTTCAAACGTAAGCCAAAACAAGAATGTTGCGTATAAAGTATCAAGAACCTTGTATTGAGAAACGGGAGATTATATTGTTAGTTTTCATATTCGTGTTAACAGACGCCCTTGAGTTTCAACACATGGCCATTGATTTAAAATATTGTACGGAAATGTTTCCATTGTACGGTCAACACAAAGTAAATTTAACGTACCTATTGCAAATTTAGAGAGCTTTTAAAACAACAATAGGCATGTGCTTAGTGTAATTATTGTGTATTACACAATGGCAAATTCTGGAATAACGCAATAAAAAGGTCATTATTCAAATATCGCATATAATGCGTTCATAGATTGATGAAAGTGATGTATCCAAATGACAGATGATCTACTATGTTCTAAACAGTGATATTATACAACGTGGAAATAGGTGTTTTGCGGCTGGCTACATCGGGAAATTGCTTAATGGGAAATCGTGCCGTGAAGCGGGAATGTAGAACTAAAAAAGTTTTATTTTCAATATCACCTGGAGCAGAAAATTAATAAGTGAGTAAAAAAAAATAACATCTATATACCTACATATAATAAATAATTATAGGTACTATTACTAAATAATACAGTAGATGTAACAATAAAACAAAGGATTGTATTTTATACAAACAGCGCAACTGTGCAAACGTGAAAAATATACTTAGTAAGAGTCCAATTAAAAAAAAAAAAACAACGAACATCATTTCAAAATCCGTAGAATTATTTTAATGTTAGTATGTCTCACGACAGTTTAAATTCGATTATTTCAAAACCATTGCAAGTTATGTATTGGCATAATCGTTAAAGTTGTAGAGGAAATAGTAATCTAAGCCAAAAATTTGACTGACAGGCCTAACAATGAAGTTAATCACTATAATTACTTAGTACGTAATACAGGAGGCCTTGTGCAATAAGATATTAAACTTCCTAGTGTAATTAGCCAAGTGTTCGGTTATTAATGATGCCATGTCTGAAATACAAAATTAAAGTATAACAAAAGGAAGAAATAATGATGTTCCTAATAAGAAGCAGCAAAATCTAAGTTTAGTTAGTGGGTTTGTAACCAAAAGTACCGATCAAACCCATCTGGTGTTGAATGAAGCACGTATGAGAATTTTGGGAATATCAAATCGATAAGAGACATTAAAAAAAAAGATTTCATATCTGAAATAGATGTTGTCAAATGTCAAAATGTTCAACGTAATAACATTCATGATAAGTAGGACAAACACACCACAGAAGCAGAGACGTCCAATAACTGAACTATAAAATTAATAGGCAATAAAGAAAAAAATTATAGCCTACTGAATTAAAAGACCAGGCCGTGAGCATTTTGCAGGCTGTTCACCTCGGCTAATAATAAAATTGTCCAATCCTTCGCACGTAGTAACACCCACGTGAGAAGCCATTCAACAACAATGCTAATATTACGCACTATCATGATTAGGGTTGCGCGTCAGACAGCCTTCATTGATCCCTTAGCATGTTTAATGCAGTTTGCTACAAGCGGAGTAAAATTAAATGCAGTTTGCTACAAGCGGAGTAAAATTATAACAAATCAAATATAAATATAAGGCACGACAGCCACTAATGCTTTTTTCACGCCACTGTTCGGAATTGTGGCAATACATGGTCTTAAACCAAGCTGGAAAGTAGGCAATAGCTGTAGCACCTGAACCACCACTACTACAATGTTTCATTGTTATGTTATCATCATCTGTCATTAGTGATGGTAAAAAGGTCTTTTTATGGCGCAACTTTTTCCTTTAAAAATAAAATTAGGTTATGTATAGGTCCAATTACTTGTTTAAAAAAAAGAAACGTCAAAACCATCCAGTTCACGCTTAAGGCGTTTTTACTTTTGTAGCTGTTTGTGATTTTTTGGCAAAAACGCTTCAAAGTTTACAGTCGGTTTGAAGCAAATAACAGAATACTTACTGAATTGGATAGTGTAATTTGTATTTTAAAAATACAAGAAACACGTATCGACGTTATAAAAATTAGCTCTTCTAGTGAAGAAAATATAATGTTCCTGGCAAAAATACATCGCTTTCTTTCAACAATTGTCCTCATGCCAATATTTTATTTTATTTTTTATTTTATTTTGATAGGTACAATAACACAATGCAGGCAACAACATTTTAAAATATACCATATATAAGTATCTTATACACTACCCACACCACGATTACAATTGTACACAACATAACCACGGAACAATTATTAAGCTAAATACAATTTTTCACTATAAAATCTTGTTATTAAAGGCAGTAAAGAATATAGTAAAATATAACAAACTGTAAGTACGATAAGATATTTACTTACAATTTTGGGACAGCAAAACATTTTTGAACTTAGGTAAAGACACGTTCAAAATATCTAAATCAATATCTAGGTTATTATATACACGACACATTCTAAAGACAGGCGCATTATTGGATACATTGTTATTAGAAACCATAGGCAAGGCAAACAATTCTAGATTCCGTGTTCTCTTATTGTTGGCTCTAAGTGAAACATAATCCATGAGGTTACTGTCGAGACCACCATGCACAATTTTATGAAGTGTAACCATATCAACGACATCGCGTCGGGACGATAGTGATTGTAAATTATATGCTAAGAGTCTATCTGAATACTCATGAAGAGTTCGGCGTGTTTTTGTTTTAGTGGAAAGATATCGTAAAAACTTTGCCTGTATTGATTCCAATCTATCAGAGTGTGTCTTATAAATTGGTTGCCAAACCGACGAGCAGTATTCGAGCGTAGTTCGTACTAATGCGGAGTATAGAACAATTAGGCTATTTGGCCCTTTGAAAGGTTTTGCAGTTCGCTTGATAAAACCAAGCATGCGATTACATTTTGACACCATATGCTCATAGTGACAACGGAACGACAGTTCACTATCCAATAATACTCCTAGATCTCTAATGGAAGAAACCCTAACTAATCGTTTGCCATTAATATTATACTCGTGATTAATCCAGTTGGTTTTTTTTGTGAACGTAATTGACTGACATTTATCGATATTCAAAGACATGAGGTTAGTGCTGCACCAATCAGATATCAACTCAATATCTTCCTGGAGCATAAGGCAATCATTTTCCGTATTAATGACTTTATAGATTTTTATATCATCTGCATATGCGAGACATTGTGATTTAATCCTATTTAAAAGATCATTCACGAAAAAAACAAATAATAATGGGCCCAGATTAGAGCCCTGCGGCACGCCTGATTCAGCCATAAAAGGAATTGAGTCATAACCGTATATGCTAACAATTTGTGAACGTCGATAGAGATAGGATTCAAACCAACGCAGTAAATTTCCATGGATTCCAAGATGATTCATTTTTTTCAACAGTATGGCATAAATATTAATTTTTATTAAAGTACTTATAGTTATCCAAATGTTTTCTTATTTCCTCGCTGCAGTCGTGGAAAGCACTATGTAATGCCTCGACCGGAAACGCTAAAGATGGACTCGTATTATTTGAGGACCTCCACTAACGTGTCGGCCCTCAAATTCACTCGTCCATCTTTGAGCGATTTTCCGGCCTCTCCTACAATGTACTATAGTTGTTTAAAATGTAATAACGAAAGTTAACTAATGCATATATTTGCGCCGAGAACGAAATGATTGGTGTACACAAATGGAGCAAGTAGGTATATTATGTACACAGCAGTGGTGGATCGTTCAAAGAACTCGATTCCCACCGGCTTGTCTAATTTCAGCCCGTTGAGTACTTTCACGATCGGCTCATGGAGAAACGGAAAGCAAAGTTAGCTCCGGGTTCCCTACGAATATTTGTGACACGCCGCCACTGGGACACAGTCGTATCATTTCATAATAATAAAAAAATCTCAACTTCGCCTAGCTGACTATGTTGCATTTAATAAGTACCTTTGTTAATGAAGCAACCTTGACTCAATTTCTAATTCGTGATGACTGATATTATGACGAATTGAATTCTTATAATAGAATATAGATCGATATTAATCTACAAGGTTAAGTAAGTAATAACGTTTCAATCAAGAACATTATTTCTGAAGTATTAATTGGTGGAAATTTAAAGCAGATCTTATAAATTCTTAATATTATTTTTATTCTTTAATATAGGCTGTTAAAGTAGATCTTAATCGTTTTTACGACGACTTTATACGGTTTTACGGCAATAGTAGTATTGAAAGTGATATCTATCTGTCACTTCTGATTAGCATAACAAACGAGCATCGACCACCTCGTTTAGGCGCGCATTGATATTCAATACTTCGTTTCTTTTGAAATAAATATGAACGTAAAAAAATGACATTGAATTAACATGGGATACGATTTAGTAGTTTATTTTTATATATAGAATAAAACAGTCGGGAATCTAAATTGGATGAAATATGAGAATTAATAAAATAGTCAGCGCGTGTTACTAAATTAAAGCCAACTGATAACAAGGAAATCTATGTATAGAGTCAGACCAACCTAAGTTTGCAAAGATTTTGATAGCCCAGCTTGTGCAAGTGTGAAGTAAACGTCACAATTTTATAGAAGTCTGACGTTTAAAATAACCCTTGCACTGCCAACAACTTATCTTGGTCTTTTCTCTCTGTCTTGGTCTGACTCTACTCTCATTATGCTTTAACGTGCATGTGCGGAAACGGAATTCCACAATTTCGTTTACAACTCAAGTGTCTGACACTAATTCACCTGATCTCGCCATTCTAGCCCATTCCCGAGATTTAGTGGTTTCCTACTGTACAGAGTGGGCAGCCGTGCTCTTAAATCATGGAACCACTTACGTTGCAGAAGACAAATTGAGCCATTTTGTCTAGGCCGACGTCTATCTAACACTAAAACCAGTTTACGTAGAACCATCAAATATTTCTAGTGAAATAACTTCCGTAGAAAATATAAAAACATCAGAGCTCTTTCTTGGATGGCTGATATGAAAAACTACCGGTTTCCTCAAACCCGAGGGTAGGTTCTACCGATTTAGTTTATGAGGGTGATTTAAGGAAACGTCGGCAAAAAGCAGTGATTACTTTATCTATTACGGTTGATAGCTCATGTGCGCTATAGCTGCCAGTTATTTGGACTAAAGGGGGCACTTAGTCAATAGCCGGCTATCATGCGCACTTAATGATAAATTGCTCACTATTTATGTCTAGATATTAGTAGGTCGTTGGTTGCTCCAGGTAGCACACTTGATTTCCTGGACTTATTTAAACATTGAACCTCACTATGCTACTAATATTTATTTCTATATAAGACTACAATATAGAATACTCCTGCTCTGATATGCCTCCAATATCAGGCTATGAAGTAAATTATGCCTTAAAAAGTATGATTTACCAAAAAAGCCCCGGTGAAGATGGCGTTACGACGGAAGCATTGAGACTGGGACGACATGTTCTTCTGCCGCATATCACAAATTTTTTCAATAGTATACTTTTCACAGGAATAATACCCAATAATTTTTGCCATTCCAATATCATTCTGTTACATAAAAAAGGTGACAAAGCAGACATAAATAATTATAGACCAATAAGTCTAGTATCCCACATCTACAAGTTATTCATAAAGGTCATTCAGAACAGAATCGCTCCGCTACTAGACCAAAAACAACCACCTGAGCAAGCCGGTTTCTATAAAGATCTCAACTTGTAGTGTGACAGTGGCGTAAGCGAGAACTTTGTTTATTCATAATAGAAGAAACTGAAGCATTTTATAATTATATATTTAACAAGTCTTAGTACAATTAAATATGTTTTTGAGAATATTGATGTTTCATTTGACAGACATATTTTTCCTTAGATAATTGCCTCCACGGCAACGATTGTCATAGACAATTAGTCTTCTAAAAATAAGAAGGTATGTTAAAGTAGAACATACTTCACACCCTCAGAAGCTTTAAGAATTTTAGGTAAAATTCTTAAGTCCCATTCTAGAACTCAAATTCTGTAGTCTGGGCCCAAATAGCGGCTTGGTAAATAAGTCAGCGAGTTGGACTTCGCCTGGAACTTGTTTCATACTGAACTCTTCATTGCTCACACATTCTCTAACAAAGAAGTGTTTTGGTTTGATATGTTTGGTGCGCTTGTGATATTCGTATTTGGGGTTGTGCGCTAAGTAAACTGCTGATTTGTTGTCTAAGTTTAGGATTGGCTTTTCCGTCTTTGTTAGATCGTTAAACAGTCGATTCAGCCATAGTATTTCTTGAGCCGCTTCGCTCGCCGCTATGACTTCAGCCTCCGTTGAAGAAATGGAAACTGTAGTTTGCTTTTGGCTTCTCCAGCTTATAGCGGCGCCAGAGAATAGGCACACCATACCGGAAGTTGATCGTCCAGTAGACTGGTCTCCTCCATGATCTGCGTCGCTGTAGCAGACCAAGTGCGGCGTTGACTTTTTCGTAAATATTAGGCCCTTTTCTTGGGTTCCTTTCAGATATCTGAAGATGCGTTTAACTAGCATCACATCTTCCTTTGTAGGTGCTTCTAGGTGTCTCGAGGCGACTCCAACAGCGTAGGAGATATCAGGCCTCGTACCTACAGACAGATAGGCCAAAGCGCCTACAGCTTGCCTATAAGGAAAGTTCGACTTCATGTTTTCATCCGCTTCCACATCATTATCTTTGATCATGGGTGATGGTGCTGACTTGCAATGAGACATTCCATATTTTTCCAGGATTTTCTTGATATATGACTTTTGGCATAGAGATATGAAGTCCTTTTGCACGTTTATTTCCATTCCAAGGAAGTAAGATGCAGGTTTGGTCGTTATTTTGAATCTAGCTTTTAATTCCTTTAAAAACTCGTCACCTGCTGTCGTTGAGTTGTGCGCTACAAGACCATCGTCCACGTAAAGAGCTATAACGACCTTGGATTGGCCTTTGGTTCGCACGAACAAGCATGGATCTGCCTCACTTTGCTTGAATCCAGTTTTCAGTAAATACTCTGCTATGCAGGTATTCCAGCAGCGTGGCGCTTGTTTCAATCCATAAAGGCTGCGTTTTAATTTACAGACTTTTTTGGTTCCATCACGATAACCTTCGGGTTGTTTCATATATATTTCTTCCTTTAGTTCGCCGTTTAGGAAGGCGGACGTAACGTCGAATTGTGTAAGTTTCAGGTTTTCACGAATAGCGACAGCCAGCAATGAACGTACAGTGCTCAGACGAACCACTGGGCTGAACGTTCTGTCGTAGTCCACTCCAGGTATCTGGGAATAGCCTTTGATGACCATTCTGGCCTTGTACCTCTCGACGGAACCATCGGTGTTCATTTTTAACTTAAATACCCATTTGCTTGGCAGGGCTTTGCGTCCTTTGGGTAGCTCGACCAGATCCCATGTTTGGTTGTCCTCCAATGAGCGAATTTCACTTTTCATTGCTTCTTGCCATTTTTCACTGTCTGGCGATTCCATAGCCTCTTTGAAAGTTTCAGGTTCCTTCGGTTTATGAAGATTTTCGACTTCTTCAGCTGCAGCCAAAATAAAATCGTCATACCTTTTTGGAGCTTCGATAGTAGACCTGTCTCTCAAAGTTCGAGGTGGAGTTGAAGTTTGTGGTGGTTGCTGAACATCTTCAGTGCTGTTGACCGAGTTTGGATGCAACATATCGTCGAGATCTTCGTCTTCCGTGTCGTTATTGTCGCTACAGTCACTATAGTCGCTTAGTGGTGTGACGTCTCCATCTTCATTGTCATCAAGCTGTACTGTTACTTGCTTATGTGGTAATCTTGATGGTTCTGAAGGTTCTGGAGATTCGAAGGAACAGTCATTATTGAACATATCGGTGATGTCGTTTTTGTTTGTGTTGTCGTAAAACATGGATTTCATCACACGGATGTCCTTCGATATCACCACTTTATTTTTGGATGGTAGAAGAATCTTGAATGCTTTTGATGTTTCAGAGTAGCCAACGAACATGCCAGAAATTGCTTTAGGTGCGAATTTGTGACCATTAGTGCCTTTGATGAGAACAAAAGTTTTAGAGCCAAATATATAGAGGTGGTGAATAATAGGCTTTCTACCAACCCATAGTTCGAATGGCGTTTTGTTTTCTATAGCACTGTTTAAGCTCCTGTTACACAAATAGTTCGCTGTCATGATTGCTTCACCCCAGCATTTTAGGGGCGCGTTTGCGTCAATCATTAAGGCTCTAGCTTTTTCAATCAGGGTACGATTTTTTCTCTCTGCTAATCCATTTTGGTGCGCTGTGTGCGGGGCACTAAGTCTTCTCTGTATCCCACAGCGTTTCAGATAATCATCGAAGTTCCTGTTGATATATTCGGTGCCATTATCTGATTGTAGTACTCTGAGTTTGTTCCCCGTGTGCGTTTCTGCTAACTCTTTGAACTCTTTAAATTTTTCTAAGACTTCGCTCTTGCATTTCAGCAGGTAAACTCGACTGTATCGGGAGTAATCGTCGATGAATGTGACGAAGTACTTGTTTCCGCTTATTGTAGGTGTACGGATAGGTCCACAAACGTCAGAGTGAACAATTTGTAAGCGTTCAGTCGTTCTTTGAGTTGTTTTCTCGCGAGGAGCCGGAACTCGATGCATTTTGGCTTGAATGCATGCTTCACATTCCGGTAATGTTTCTTTAGGATTAAAGTGCAAGCCAATTATGTTTTTATTTTGAAGTGCTAATTTCATGTCTTTGGTGTTCATGTGTCCCAATTTCTTATGAAAATCTTCGATGCTAGATGATTCAATTTTTATGGTAATTGTAGGTGTTTCATCATCATCAGTGGCCAGGTTGTAACACTCATGCTTTATTGGTTTGATATAATAGAGACCGTTTTCTTTGTAGGCAGTAAGAATAATCTTATCTTTTTGGTTGTTTACTATCGCCTTATTTTTTGTGAATAGAACTGTACACCCAGCATCCGTTATCTTGCTGACAGACAGTAGGTTGGTGCATAGGCTAGGTACGTACAGGGTGTCTTTCAGGCGTGTGAGTGCATCACCACTGCCATTTTTTGTAGTAAAAGAGACTGTACCTTTCCCTTCAATCTCTGCAGTAAAATCTTCAGTTGCAAAGTTGAGTTGTCTGCATGTTTTCTCAATGTTCTTAAACAGGTCTCGTTGGTAAGTCATGTGAGAGGTACAGCCGCTGTCCACAATCCATGTGCTGTTTTCAGGCTTCTCATTTTTTGTTAGAAGACACTGCTGCGTAGCGATGTGGTTTTGATGAGATGAAGAATTTTGTTTTTGTTGTTGAGATTTCTCATTACTTTTCTTCCAGCAGCTTGTACAGATTTTATGTGTTTTGCGTTTGAAGATGTTACCTCTTCGTTTGCAGATTCGACAGGAAGCGTATAAAGCTTCTTCTTGATATGAGGATCCAGGTTCGTCGTCATTGGTCATGTTATGGTTATGACGGGCTTCAAACTCTTCTAGTATTTTCGTTTTAAGCTCATCTGGCTTAGGAAGAGTGTCACGCGTTTCTATAGCGACTCTGAAGTTCTCATATTCGGGGGAAAGACTGTATAACATCATGATGGTTAATAAGTCTTCGTTTATAGTAACATCCATATCAGCCAGCTTGTCAACTGTGTCCATAAACTTGTTCAAGTGTGCTCGTACATCTTGGTTGTCTAATTTAGTTAGGATTAGCTGTTTAAGTAGGGTCGCTTTACGAGCAGGTCCCGTACTAGCATAAGTATTTTTTAATTTGTCCCATACTTGTTTTGCAGTGCCGCAGTTTTTAATTTGTTTAAGCTCGGACGGAGCGATAATAAGGATGAGCTCAGATTTCGCTAATCTATCCTTTTCTTTTTCATCGGCAGATGCATCAGCAGTCAAGGCTTTTTCAACATATTTAAATAATTTATGTCGTACTAGGACGGCTTCGGCTTGAATTACCCAAGTGTCGTAATTATTCTTCGTGAGTGGATCGATTTTTATGTTCGACATTTCGACTTGGTACTCACAGTTTCACCTCTGCTACCATATAAAGATCTCAACTTGTAGTGTGACAGTGGCGTAAGCGAGAACTTTGTTTATTCATAATAGAAGAAACTGAAGCATTTTATAATTATATATTTAACAAGTCTTAGTACAATTAAATATGTTTTTGAGAATATTGATGTTTCATTTGACAGACATATTTTTCCTTAGATAATTGCCTCCACGGCAACGATTGTCATAGACCAGGGGTTCCCAAAGTGTGCGCCGCGGCGCCCTGGTGCGCCGTAGAAAGTAAAGAGGGGCGCCGTGAGTTCTATCATTATCCGAAACCACAAATATTCGCGGGTACCTATTTGAGCGCTCGCATCGGTAAATAATATAGCGTCGTGTCACTCTTTTTCGACCGTGATTTTAAATTTACAAGGGCGCCGTTGAAAAATACTAAACTTGTAACTGCGCCGCATGTTGAAAAAGATTGGGAACCCCTGTCATAGACAATTAGTCTTCTAAAAATAAGAAGGTATGTTAAAGTAGAACATACTTCACAGTTTCCGTCCCTCCTTTTCTACAATCGACCACCTTCACTCCCTAAATCAAATTGTAGAGAAATCCAACGAGTTCAAACAACCGTTGTATTTGGCGTTTGTTGACTATAATAAAGCCTTCGATAGTGTCACACATGGAGCCATCTTATCGGCACTGAGTAGTCAACAAATAAACCAAACGTATGTTGAACTCGTTGGACGGATATACAAGAATAGTACGGCCAGCATCAAGCTGCACGCACCAGGTCCTAAATTTAAAATCCTTAAGGGAGTAAAGCAGGGTGACCCGCTCTCTCCTAAATTGTTCACCAGCTGCTTGGAGGAAGTTTTCAAAAAACTGGCGGCCTCTTGGGAGACAAAGGGTATCGAGGTCGGCGATAGGAGGTTGACAAACCTTCGATTCGCGGACGACATCGTACTCTTCTCAACATCGGCAATTGAACTGCAGAGTATGCTACAAGAACTTAGCGACGCAAGCCTTGAGGTTGGTCTGACGATGAACCAATCTAAAACCCAGTTAATGACCAACAGCAAGAAGCACGGGGTGACGGTGGATGGGAACATTTTGCAATATGTCGACGAGTATACTTATCTAGGCCAGATAGTCTCCTTCACAGATCGCCAGGACAAGGAGATTGATAGAAGGATCGAAAACGCCTGGCGGAGCTTTTGGTCTATGAAGGAACTCATGAAAGGTAAACTCCCAATTGCACTAAAGCGCAAGCTCGTCGACATGTGCATCTTACCCATCCTCACCTATGGTGCCCAAACCTGGTCATTAACTGAGGCGCAAAAATCACGGCTCAAGGTTTGTCAAAGAGCAATGGAGCGGAGTATCCTGGGTATCCGAAGATCAGACAGGGTGAGGAACACAGAGCTTCGCTCCAAAACCCGTGTCGTCGATGTTGGGATGAAGACCGCCAGGCTTAAGTGGGACTGGGCTGGACATGTCTGCCGGATGAATGATGACAGATGGGCTAAAATAGCCACTAGCTGGCATCCCCGGTATAGTCGTGGCAGAGGCAGACCGAGAAAGAGATGGCGGGACGACTTGGATGCGTTTCAGCGGGACTGGCGGGACCTTGCTCAGCACAGGGAGGATTGGAAAGCTAGAGGGGAGGCCTTTGCCCAGCAGTGGGACACACAAATAGGCTATTAAAAAAAAAAAAAAAGATATTAATAAAATCAATTATTAAAATTGACAAGATTTTTAAAAATTGTATATTTAACACATTATTTAAAACGCTTAACATGGGTAGTTTTAAACAATACGCCATTTAGAATTAATGTCTCCAGGAAGTTTACATTTATACAATAAGCTTTTTGACTCAACAATAATATTATGTTCTTATAAATGTTACAGCATTTATTCTGGCGTTTCGTGCTTTGTAATTTGTTCTTGTTCATTTAGGAGTAACAAAAAACAACCTTGTAAATTCGGTAGGTCGGGTTACGAATGTTACAATCGTAACAACCTTGCTCGACGGTAAGCTATAAAATATTTATCGCCGAACAAAGAGAGGTTGTTGCAGTTGCTAATCGAGGAAGTGTTGCTTCAATGTTGAATTATCCAGAAGTAAATCGTAATTACATTAATTTCAAGAATTAGATTAAACTAAATAATACACGGTTTGTTAATACGTCATCTATTTTATCAGACATTAAGTAATTATTGCTTAGAATAATTATTATAATACTGTTGCTATATAGGATATCGACAATAATATCGTCGGTTAAATAAAGTACCCATTCGCAGACAAGTCGTCTAAAAAAACGTTTTTTATTGCAATGAGATCACCGTATGAGTATGACTCACTTTTATACAGTATTATTAATTTATTACTATTAACTTGCACGCTGTAGTCTTAGTAGTCGGTCTCTGGTTCTATAATCAAGTGTCGTTGGCCTATTTATGAGGTTGTTAAAACCTACTTAAAACGTGTACTTGATTATTAAGATAATGTGTTAGGTACATACAATATTACGCCTATAATGCTATTATAGTAATTAACAGGAAACTTTATGTTTACACTTAAATAAAATCAAAATGTTGACGACCACTTTAGAAGAAAGATAATTTTCCGACTAATCGAATGTTTCGTATTGTAGCAAATCATTCGACAAACGATCAAAACTTGATATACTAATTAGATATAATACAAATGAGGTAACAGAAGCAAATACCTATTACCTAGCCCGAGATAAGCGTTAGCAACAGATTTAGTACTACAGCAGAATTAGGGCGATGTAGACCTTAGATTATATTTACGGAACTTACATAAACAGGTAAGTTTATCAATAATCGGAGATAGGCTGACCGTAATTCAATCGGAGCAGGTAATTTATCGACAAATAGCGGCCAGTTTGTACGACATGGTTTAAGTGGTAAAGGATAATTTTCAATGCACGAAGTAAGCAGGTTCGCCGGCAAATTATCGGAGAAGGTGGTTTGGAACCATTTCAAAGCCCTGCCTTATTCTTTCAGCGTTTAAACACTTTATGAGCTGAGGATATAATTATGTAGATTTCTTAGGAAATTTAAGAACTTTCTTATTTTTAAAACGCAAGTGACTAAGAATAGATATTTTTAAAAGAGTTTATGATACACGTATATTGTCTTTCTAATATAAAAATGCAGGAAAATGGGAACAGATACAGAAGTTCAGACGAATTAACCCACATAGCCAGACGCGGTCGAAATGGCGACGACGTATGAATGAGCCGATATAACGGATTGATGTGGTTTTATTTATTAATATTATTGACATATAAATTACAGTTGCCATCGATATTGGTGGTTTTCGGGATACTCGCGTGTCTACAGTAATATTTTAAGGTATTATAATGTAAAAAAAAAATATATAAATATAAAATGAACCTTTTATTAATCAATAAGTTTTACCATAATCAGCTTGAGGACTTATTTGATTTAGATGGCGTATCGGCTTACCAATAGCAAGTGGGTTAGTTGATATTTAAATTACTGATTTAGTATCTCCTCTTATTTCACCATGCCCATTGCATATGCAATGGTATGCAATAATATCAATGCACTATGCCTAATCTAGATCTACCTATTAGACTCAATTTCATTTAAATGTACATCTTGCATCGTATAAGTAACGCCATAAGACCGCCTACTATGACCCGTAATGGCTCGACTGAAAGTCTACCGTGAATCATCCAACATAATGTTTGACGGTACTGAATCGCATCTTGACTAATTTATAGGCCAGTAGAACTCTAATCAAAAACAATTTGTACTAACTACTAGATATCGTCAACTTGTCCCTCGAGGATCATATCACATGATATCATGCTGTAAACATTTGCTAGATTTGGTGTCATAGATATGCATGTATGTATAGTATACGTATCTTTTCTGTTAATTAAAGTAAAAATTGTAAAAACTTTTTTATAAGTTAATGTGATTAATTAAGGTTTCCTATGTAACGCTCCTTATTTAGACAGAAATCCACTAGTCTAGTTTGCCAAAAACAGAAATATCGGCTCCAGTAAGGAGCTAGTTTCTACACGCGAGCATGACTGCTTTTTAAGACATTGCAGGTGGCGCGGACTTTCCATACGGCTGGTGTATATGGTACGCATATACAAAGAGGTTTTGATAATGAATAAGCAATAAGAAGTCAACTTTAGTTTTACGCAAACTCAACTAGTCCACAAAGGGAAACAAATGATTAGGTCCAATATTCACTAACGCGTAGAAGCAGATGGAAGTGTTAGGAACTTTGGAAGATTGTTTTTTTTTTTAAACGATTTCAGTCGAATTCGACGCCGGCGTGAAATAAAACTGTTTTATAATAGAATAGGTAATTTAGGTACTATAAAGATTTGTTTTTGTGTCTTTATCTCTAGGCAGCTTCATAGCTCTGGATCCGTAAAGCCCAGGATACCTACACTTTTCCCGTTTACTCGTATTTAATAGTTACTTATATTTGAAGTATAGATACCTTAAAGAAATGCATTAAGAAACAGTCATCCTCAAATCTAAATGGCGTTTCAACAGGTCATCAAACATTTCGAATATCTGTTTTCATTATGTAGATACGTGTACGACTACTTTTACTAATGGCCGCAAAGGGTGTCAGTCAGTCGATTCCCTTTGAAAGGGCCTGATAAGCCGACGCATTCGTGATAATACATTGATTGACGGTCAATAAACCTCGGTCCATAAGACCCACCGCGCGTCGCTGTATTAAGGCTAAGTTCTACTTACGGACAAATATTGAAAATAAATAACCAAATCGGAGATAATAGCATGGGGTATATCTCAATATAGATGATGATGACTGTGCGAAAAGATTTTGGGCAGAGGTCGTATGCTCAATTTAACTATACACTATACTCGTAGCTTAATTTGAACTTTTTTTAACGTGTTATATTAAAATCAAAATTATTAAAATCTCCTTAACCTACCGAACCTGCTTGCCTATAAAAAAAGCCTTTCAATTTAAAAGTAAAAAGTTAAACTGTAAAGTGAATTTAGACGCTCTAGTTTACTGGAACATCAACAACAGCCGAGCCACATCTAGAACTCGTTGAAAAGAAAAGCGGAATGAAAGTTTTGGAATGCTAAGACTCACGGTTATGTCTAATTGTAAGTAAGAAGTAAAACCGATTTCATTATAAAATAACAAAATAATCCAAACTGACGACGGAACACACAGTTTTGCAGCTTGCTGTATATTAATCAGACACGTCTAGATTAAAAAATGATTGCAACAGTATGTTATACAAATACAAATATAAGCCATTGACTAGATTTAATTGGATATCGTAGCACTAAAAAAAAGCATTTTTTAAAGAACTATTTTATGAGAATAATCAAAAAGCGTTACACACCAATGCAAAATTAAAAACATCGAAAACATTATACGAACATAAACTCCCATTTAATATCTCTTTATATCTTTCATCTCTTAATCAATCATAGCAATACTATAGTCCACATTACACTTTCGCGTCATTGTACTATCAGAGTGCAGAACTTTCCGAAACTCGTATGGAACATCTGCGACTGCTCGAGTCGAAGCTTTACTTCAAATGTAATACAGCCGAGATTTAAACTAAACTGCTGAGAGTGGTCACAAAGGTGTGAAATTTATCTACCTTATACATATCAGTGTGTAGTCATTAGTCAAAGTACTGTACCGTACTATTGATTGTACCTATAGTAAATATTGGCAGTGTACACGGGTCAAACATAATGAAAATATGAAATCAAAGAAGGCTGAATGAGTGTTTGTGGAGCCAATGGCAAGTGATATATTAATGTATTGTAGCAACAAAGAGGTCGCAAGGTCAAGACGGCGAAAGAAATTTACGCTTAGCTATTGACAAAATGATTGCATCGTTAAGTTTCTATCGATTGATAAATGACGCTTTGAAAGCTTATTTATTAGCGAGGATGTGCTTGTGCCGTTAGCGTTTCATTTCAACCACCCAAGGAAGGCAAGGAACCTTCAAACTCATCAAGGCGTCACAAACATATTTAAGGCTATTGCAAATGAACAGGTAACTAATTTCTATGGGCATTCATTCCAAAAAATTGGCCTTTTTGACCTGCGATTCAACAGACATTTGCGGCGTCCGCTGCTCGTAGTAGATAAAGATTTGCAGCAAATCTTTATTTACTACGAACAGCGAACCACAGAATAAATAATAATACCGTACAGAAATGACACTTCCTACAAAACCGCAACGATTCAGAGACGAATTATACTGTCACGTATCGGTATACAAGTATAGGGACGTCAAGTTGTGTCAACCCTAATAATTGCTCGGAGTAAAGCTGAGCCGAACGGTGCCGAGAAAAGCCGAAAGGAGGAGTGTCGCCCCACTGGCAAAACTAACAGTGCTACCTATACCAATATTCAATCCCTAAGACTAACGGCTATTATGTATTAAATCCTGATAATATCGCAGGAAATATTAATTTCCACTATATATTTAAAAATCACAATAACAGCTATTGCTTGCTTTAGTATGGACTTCTATTACTTTATACATCCGACATTGATTATACGCACATTTCTCGAAACCAAACTGTTAGCCGCAACATCTCACTTACAGTGTCGGGTTCAACCACCTCCAATATGCCAACCTTTCCTTCCTTACACCTATAATTACGGACTTAGCTCGTTAGAATTACCCTACAGCTAAATTCGCGGAACGAAACAGATTCGTCAATCATTCACAGACAAATAGCTAACAGCTTATCCACGAATCTCCATGGGTCCATAATGTTAACAGTAAAGGGAGAAAGTCTAACTTACGAGGGCAAGGCGAAATTTACAACAAGTCTGAAGCGGAAAAGGATAGTGGCTCTAAAGACGTGGATTGGTCATTCTTGGTAAACAGGCAGTAATAATTCTCAAAGGGAAGGAAATAAATCGGTAGCCAATCGAAGAAAATGTATACCTGTACAATACCGTCCCTTGTAGGTAAAGAACTTACTTAAATAAAGTCTGTTTTCCTCATTTCCTTCTCATAGTAACAACAATTAAACAACATTAATGAATTTATGAAAGTCATTGATGGTCATAATAACCGAGGCGTTGCAGGAGTACGCGTCATAAAATAAACAAAGCAAACTAATATAATTATATCAGGGACCAGATCTGATGATAAAGATTTAAAGTCTCGCTGCCACCTTCAATTTACAGCTTTAAGCGACAACATAACAATCGATTACTATTGCCCGGTCGATAAATTCTTACCGGTGATATTAGAAGTTTGAAATTCACGCTCGATTCGATTTATGTATCACGTTTCCGGAAACTATTACCCACGGTGGTCTTCAGCTATGAGCTGTGACAGAGAAATTATCGAGACTGTTTCTAAACTACAGTGCGTCGCTTAATGGGTCCGTGACCGGTTGCCTTCCGCGAAGAATGGGGAGCCAAAGGTTCTGGCGCGTCTCGCTAAATCACCGATGGAAAGTCAATTGAATATTTGCATAACAGCTGGAAATACTTCAGACAGTTTCCCTTTTCATATTGTGATACCCTCACTTTTGTAATACATTGGTGTATGTAATAAATATTTAAAGAAACTAACTAATATACTGTGATAAATTACATACGTTTTGTGATCCAATTTCCATCGAAACATGTGCCGTAATAATTATCGCTCTGAAGTGTGAACCTTGAATTACATGAAATTAGCGTCAATCGACACTGTGCAACGGTACAAATGGAGGTCGTAGGCTTAAACAGGCACGCGTTACACTACACATTTCGCTATGGATGTAATGCACCACAGTGGCACCACTTATCGAATACCGACCAAACTGTATAACGAAAGGGTAGGCATATCGTAAGAGTCGTTGTCGATTGACTTTAAATCACGATGTGTATCTTTAGGTCTTAATAAATGTAAGTATATAAGTAGTCACGTTGACACTTTTAGGATGTTGCTGCACTATGTTAGGCAAGGCATTCGTATAATAAATACAGAACTCCAAAATAGTATTTACAAACATGACGCCGTTGGATTGATGTATTCGTTACTTGTCGAGTATCGTGTCGTCAACGTAAAGGAAATAGTCTATCTACATCTGTCATTACAAGAGCGGCATACGAATTAAATTGTGATTCTATCTCTCGTTGTTACAAGATTGTGTGAATGAGTTATCTCAACTCAATTTCAGATAGGCTGGAAGGATCGTTGTGTTCTATTGCTTCATCTGTCACTTGTGGGCAGTTACCGACATTCGTGTAATAAGATTATCTAAACGATGAACTATAACTATATATGTATAACATAACACACTTACGATTTCCGAGTAGCTATTTATATTCACATTTTGGCTCCTGTGATTGTACAAACTTAAATGTTTACTATAGTCAAAAGTAAACCAAATACGAGAGATTTATGTATATGAAATACATAATACTGAAACCGTTAAACAAAAAGATGTTGTATTTTTTAATGAACAGGCGGGTTAATTGAATAAATATTAATGGGTTTCCGTAAGACTAAATGTTAAGTGATGCACTTTATATATTTTTATAACTAGCCATGATGCACATTGAATGTGATTATAAGTTAAATACGTTTTCATGAAACAAAATCTTTACACCTGCACGAGACCTGCATTTGATAAACGTTCACAATCGTGACCACGAGTCGCCCAGCTTGTTAATCTTAATATTTTTCCACACATAATTTACATCCACTCTGAGCAGCGCTATATTTCCATGACTGTTATTCCAGAGCGCAAGTGAGCCTGCGCCTCAAACTATTTAATTATAAAATGTGGCCAAGATATTTAGAATAACTATGCGTAATGAGATATCATGGCTACCTACTCACACACCTGCCGCTGGAGCATTTGGGGTTGGCTCCTTATATTTTATTGGGATCTGAGCAGCCAAGCAAGGGCGTTTTCCTAGTTTGACGCTGCGGCAGGGCGGTAGGAGTCATCTTTCTAGCTCGCGACAACACTTGTAGCCATGCTCAAGGCGTGTTTTCAGCGGAATATTCGCAGATGAAGATAACTACAATCATGTATGCAGAGGATATAGAATCCCGATATTGCTCCGACTGTCGCGCGCCCGATATTAGCTCGCGCAGGTGGATGCCCGCGCTCGGTGAGCGACGACAATACAGGGCCAAGCACGACATGCGCGTGCGCACAGAGGCCTCGTAATAAGCGCCGCGCCGTCTGCAGTCACGGAGCCTTCGTTATTAACCACAGGAACTTCACTCTTGTTCATACTAAATCACGTACGACATGTAAAAAAAATCGGGTTGCACTCCGGGAGTGCCGGCAGAGCAATTTTATAAAAAGAGATAATTCTCTATTATTCCTACGTATATAAATTCGAGTGTGGAAGATATTGTGAAATGCGAATTTTAGTGTTAATATACAACATATACAGAGTAATTCATGAGACGTGAGCAGGACTACAGCCTACACAATCAGTAAATGTTAATGAATCGTTTACCATCATATTAAGTAAAACAATCACGCTTCTTTTCTGTTATTTAACTTTTTGGTAAGGAAAAATTTTAGTATCTACAATCATGGACACTCAATAACACAAAGATACAATACAACACAATTCATAAAGATAAAACCTATTTAACCGTTATGACAGCACTTTGATTATGAAGAAAATAAAATGTCACACTTGAATGAGATACGACTTTTCAAAAGTAACCAGGCTTCGAAGACATTCAATTTGCACGTCACCATGATGTCACGTGTCCGTCTTACGAATTTTCAATCCGTTGGTCACGTGACCCCTGACGCGAGTTTAACATTTTTTCTCCTATCACAAAAAGTGCACAGCGCCGCTAAAGAAATTTACACTTCTAAAAAATAGCTACAGAAATACGTGCGTCTTACCCTGTGTTCTATAAATTCAGCTAGCTTTCAGCATAACGTAATACGTACAGCGTCAGCGTCAGCGTACGTAACGGATGAAGAAACTTTATTTAGATACACATCTGACCTGAAACTCAGTATCTTTAGATTAAGTTATTATTATTAGGCCTTCTATGTCTGCTAATAAAGAACTATATTATTATTATTTGTATGTATTAATAAAAACGATTTGATTTGTATCTCACGCATTATATCTGTCCATTGCATATTTTTAAAGGGATACCTTCCGTCTTCTAAGGAGTGTAATCTATGGGATTAACGAACAACGGGCTTGAAGAATCTTTACAGTTAAAGGTCATGATTGTTTTGCTGTTGCAAAATGTATTTAAATGGCAATACTCTCCCAAGAATCACTAATCAATCCAAGGTCCTGTTTACGGTTCTATGACACTTTAATAGGTTTATTAGCGAATGTCACAACGAGCTGCCAATTAGCGTCAAACGAGACATACGGTTACATGCGTATTATGCATTGGTTGGAGTCACACACCTGTCTGCAGCGACCTTGCTTACTTAGGAGCTCATTAAAGATAATAATCGGGTTTGGCTTATGAACTTCGCTTGATTAAAATTCAAATGAGTTTTAGCATAGGTAATGAGACGTTAAATGTGAAATGACTGTTACAGAACCGTAATTTTAATACAAATGTCTGTTCATGATATATAAGCACACACACGATAAGCCATGACTAGCGGAGTGGAATGCTGGCCCTTGAAAAAACAAGACGCTGACAGACTGCATGTTGCTGAAAAAAGGAATTTCGAGGTGGTTCAGGGATCACACTACTCGACATAGTGCTTAACCAATACCTATATCCGAAACATCTTATAAGTATACATATATATAAATCAAACGATATCTTGCTCTTCTTATAACAACGTTTCTCATAGAAAACTGACGAACTTGCACATAAGCATATATCTAATCATATCTGCATGAAATCTAAGTATATCCCTCCATCGGCGCGTTTTACGTGTTTTAGAGGAAACGTAACCGTTTCCTTAGCCGTAACGGTTTCCAGCAAGTGGGCCGATTCCGTGTAAGTTCCGCCTGAAGATTGTTTTAACTTAGCTGCAAACAAACAAGCTCTCTTATCTTACAATGGAAGTACGTTGCTGTACTGTCGTAAACCTAAATACGTAATCACATTTTCCAGTACATTTCATCTAACAAAATTTTAAACAGTATCAATATTTAACTCTTTATTCTAAAAAGCATTTCAAACCGCAGTAAAAAGGAATCATTGTTTAATTATTTATATTTAGAAAAATCACGATAAAATTGGATATAGCATCTTTAAATCAGATTGGTTTGTCTCAATACTCCATTCCGCATTAGGTCCTTAAATAATGAAACATAACATTCAATAATAATATAATATAATAATTACGCCTATATACGTCCCACTGCTGGGCACAGGCCTCCTCTCATGTGCGAGAGGGCTCGGGCTATAGTCCCCACGCTAGTCCAATGCGGATTGGGGACTTCACATACACCTTTGAATTTCTTCGCAGATGTATGCAGGTTTCCTCACGATGTTTTCCTTCACCGAAAAGCTAGTGGTAAATATCAAATAATATTTCGTACATAAGTTCCGAAAAACTCATTGGTACGAGCCAGGATTTGAACCCGCGACCTCCGGATTGAAAGTCGGCCGTCATATCCACTCGGCCACCACCGCTATCTACATTCAATACTTATACATTTTATATGTACATAACACAATTATTGCAAACAATTAGCAGACTTTAGGCTTGATTATGTTATCATTACATATGATTTTTAGCTCCTGCAGTGAAAACAATACACTATTAAATAAATAGTAAATAGGATATCCTTACACAAATTAACTAAGCCCCACAGTAAGCTCAACGTTTGTGCTATTGAATAAATATTATCTATCGGTGGGAAATAATAGTACATTTCGATGCTGGCAAGACTCGGGACGAGTGAAGAATGACATTACAACACGTGTATCGAACGACGTTTTTAAATACAGTTGCGAAAAAACAATATCGAATGTTGCCTTTGGAAGCTTAAAACATGCCTGCAGTAAGAAAAAACGCCCCTGCTTTGACAGGCGTTTCGGCAGATATTCCGTTCCATTCAGACAACTTATTGAGAAAGATTATTCAATATTAAAAAAGAAACGTGTTATAACGATTAAGAGGTAAGTAACAAAATATGAAATATGCATATATTTATTATTCTTACATTAACAGTAGGTGTTTATGTTCATTACGACATTTAAAGGAAACTAACATTAACAGTCATCAGTAAGTAATTATGAATTGGAACAAGTATAAATAAATAAAAAATGAAAAAGTAAAAAGCACTTGTTCGCGAAAACCTATCCGCACGCTAAACAGCTACGTAAAGTAGCACTTTTTGAGCAACCTTATTAAAAATAGATTTTCCGTGGCATCGTTAGAGAACTAAAAACTTTGGAAACTTAAACCCACAGAATCAATTAAACAATCTGTACCCATATGGACCGTAACCGCCGAGCCGGATTCATTACATGGACTTTTGTAGCGCAGACGCATACGGGCCGTGTGGGTGCGGCCTCCCTCGGATTGTTCGTGCACCCCGAGTACCCGGCGACGGACACCTTATACCGTCACAGAGTACGCGGTCGTGGGGAATACAAGTAATATATATAGTAATAATATAGTAATCTGAATATTATTATAATAGGTACAACGAATATATATTGTTTCAATGGTTACCGAAACTGAAGAAATTAGCTTGTTAAGTGTGAGGCACAAACAAATAGTAATATGTATAATTGTATATGCTACTTTGTACCTACTTGTATTTGTCTGTGATTTAAAATGCATATCGAATAATTAAATCACATCATGAATATTATAAAATAGGCTTCGTAATGAACTATCATTAAAAAAGTCTAGATTCAAACATTATAACCCACTAGTAGGACTTGTAGCTATATGTCAAATAATGAATACCTACAGTCTTACAGACTTGGATAAACATGACCTATGTCAAGTAAAATTTGTAAAGCTGCAGTAAATGTTTACATCTCCCTGCGTACCATAGTTCATTATCTCCAACTACTCTGTGTATATTCAATCATCGCGAGACAATCCCGTCGAAACATCCGCCCCTACTAGCGTGGCTAATGAAGATGAAACCTGCGCAACTAATGTGTGTCTATTCTAGGGTTCCGTCTCAAGCAAGATAATATGTATGTATTTTTAAACCAGTATTTTAGGCAGATTTTATAA
The DNA here is from genome assembly GCF_033807575.1 of Cydia pomonella. NCBI lineage: Eukaryota > Metazoa > Arthropoda > Insecta > Lepidoptera > Tortricidae > Cydia > Cydia pomonella. Next base: position 11,227,453 of record NC_084704.1, on the reverse strand, counting down.
TTCAATTAAAGATGTGTTAACATGTTAAGTAACTGAACGAATCATTAAAAATATTTTAGCCAGAAGCATCGCTCTTCAGAGTTTGAGTGCTCATCTTTGTGGGTGTAGCTTACTTGTAACTGGCGCTAAAAGCATCTGTTATCAATCGCAAAATCGATTGCTTTAAATAATATCGTAAATGTTCCCATAAAGATAGCACTTGTATCTTAAAAGGATCAACTCAAAATGTTAACCGGTGACATAACATCAGATCAGAAAGTTAATGCCATCATAATAAAAGCCATTAAGATTAAGTAATTAAATACGTAAACAAATAATTTTAGGTTGAGAAATGATGGAACCGGTTGCATTCAGGTCGAAGTTGATTCACACAGAGTGAAATAAGAATTACGGAAATCGAAGGTAAAGTGTGATGACGTAATAAAGTTTGAAACATTTAAACATAACCCATAATTATTATAAACTTAGAATACTTAGGAACATTTCAAAAACAGAATGGCTCAGCCGTTAAAGTAATTGAAGGCAATATTTACTGTAGCAGAGATAAATATGATGATGGTGATAAAGCGAGCGATGATGTGGAAAGACACTAAAGTAAAAAGGTTAATAGAGATATCAGGCGACCAAAGTCGTTTCTCTAAAAACGCATTAGCAAACAAGCAATTTCATAGAATGATACTGAAATTAGCCTTGTAATAGAGCCGTCAAATGAATAGCCAAATGGTATGTAATCCAGTGAAGCTTGTGCCTACAAATTACTGGTAGCTTTATTATGGGTTGGGAAAAGGGGCATCGAAGGCCATCTGCGGAACGACAGGATCCCAGTAATGGCCGTGAACAGATGTACAAACGCTTTATTGTTCAAGCTGTTCCGACCAGAGTAAACATTGATGACCTCCCACGTCAAGGGGAAAGCGAAATTTAAAATCAATTAAGTATTCCATTTATTTTTGAGCCGAGATGACTCATAATTGAAAACCGACATGTTTTTAAACCAGTTGTAAAATTGACTTGTAAATCAAAGGCAGTTAAGAAAATTATCCACTGACAGTGAAAGTAGAGACGGTGAATCGATTGTCTCGATTAATGAGCTTAAGAGTTAATCGATCAGGAGCAATCGAGATAGACTAGGTAATAATCTAGAGCAGCTCAGTGAAACGTAGCGTTACCGGACATCAATTTAAAATTATTGATAGGTTTCTTTTTTTTAAGAACTCTGACTAGGGTATTTCAAAATGAAATTAGTTTATTGGAAGGGTTTTTAGTAGATTCCAGAATTCCTATGAGAAACGCTTTCTCATTTAGATATTTATTTGTGACTACGTATTATCAGAATCAGATAACAGCTGAAAGTAATCGAAATGTATTTGGCATTGAAAGTGACCTCTTCTACTAATAAGGCCACAATATAAGTTTCTTTCATAAACTAAATTTAAACAAACCGTTTCTTTCCTAAATCACACCTCCATCCATGTGTATTAAGCTTGCTCTAAATAAAGTGTATAATCGTGTTATCAGTGTGGTACTCTGTATGCAGTCGCTGGCATTAGCTGCAGCTGTGTAAATGTACACCAAGGTAACTGTCGGTGCAAGAACGTTCCCACTAACATTTTATTGGTCAAAATTCAGTGTTTTAGTCGAAGTGTTACACCGCTCTCTGTTTGTCATGTTTACGGTTAAACATCAACATTTGCATCTATGTATGTTTGCAATATTACTCAATAATGAATAAAAGCGAGACCGCTTGCCTTGATCTTTTTTTATGATATAGAACGAGAAGACGAATCGCCTGATGGTAAGCAATTACCGTTGCAGGTGGCAACACCAGAGGGGTTGCAAGTACGTTACCGGCCTTTAATATGTGAGTACGTTCTTTTCTCGGAGGACTAGACCACATGTACTTTTGAATCTACTTAAGTCTTAAAATTGTTCGTGTACGCAACCGTTGCGTATACATTACGACATCGAAATGCATCTAGCGATTATCCCAATGAGTCAGCGATATATTATCAATATGTATATAACCATCGCCCACGTATGCTATATTCGTTATATTACTCTACACAGATATTCACTGTAGATAAACATTTAATTCCGCTATCTTCATTGTACCGATTATCAAATCATCTATATCTATAAGTACATCGTATTCTGAATGATATGAAGTTATTTGAATATGACATCAGCTGCTCGACAGCAGCAGTACGTACCTAAACTTTACAAGTTTACATTCAACACAACATTGTACCCTTTACTGATATTAGGTAGGTAATGTTATTAACCTTTGCCTACTTTACGACCGTTTTCACGACAACTACTCAATAGATGACATCATGCACATACACTTAAGTTGTAAAATATGTTTTTGTAAAGTATCATATTTTGTACTCTGGATTTTGTATTACGAAAAGTACGTAGGTACGTGTGAGCGAGACTGCAGTCGTTACTATCAATACTTAAAATTAAAGGGGACCCTATGGATTGGTTGAACAAGGCTTCGATAAGGATAATAAATTTAAACGACTAGTTAAATTACACACAAGTTGAAAAGAACCCCTAGTGCAGGAGATCAATGTCTCGACACACCCTCATTCCCAATCATTCGCGCCCTCGCCGTATCTATTATTAGTAACTAATGATTTGCAATAATTTAATAAATTGGTTACGCCATTTTGAAATTTTTTGTTAACAAATTCAACGACACGTCAAAACATACATTAGTTCGATTATGCACACTTACTGCATCCCTCAATAACTGTTAGCACATCTGTTGTATTTACCTGAAAACATAACGGAAAATAAACATTTAGAAAACATAATCCAAACAGTTATGGTAAAAATAGTTATAAATAATAATAAAAAACCAAATGAATGAATATAGGTAAGTAATTGGTTTTCATTTAACTGCGCACTTTCTAAGGTGGTCATATTTTTAGTATGTAAATCGAGTATCAAAAAGTGGATTAAAGCCCCGTTTAGGCGGTTCAAGAACTTGTATTCAATATTCGATAAATTGTAAAATCAAACCTTAAGGAATACTATCTTTCCCTTTCTTAGTTTTTCTATTAATGAAACTGTTGTTTCTCTTTTTAATATATACTTAGTTACGTATGTTTATGGTTATATGTATGTATTTTATTATAAGTCTGTTGTTTGGTTATATTCAATGGGATATTTAAAAAAAAATCTAATTATATTTCTAATATTCTAATTATATTGTCTCTGATACCCAAAGGTTATCAGATAGAGATCGCTCTTTAGCGATAAGATCACCTGTTGTTACCTCTAGCCAATTGTCTTTGTTGTTTCTGTACATTTTATTTATTTATTTATTTATTGTATTCTTAATGCATTGTAATTTGGTACAAAAAAAGAATCTGCATGAGGTACGTATGTACATGTTCGTCATTTATTTAAACGAGTACCTATTAATACCACCTATCGAAACAGTATCCAGTGCTGTAGCTTATACATAAAAAATATCAAGTTCCCATGTAGCAATAAAAAGCGAAACAAAAACGATTTAATCATATATTCGGCAACGAGATGGATCAAATTTGAGTTATTGTTACAAGAGGTGATTATTTTGTGAAATAATAAATGTGTTTTATTTACTACAAATAAAGAAAACAAGATTAATTTCGTGATACCCTCATGAATTACAAAGATACCAATCCAACTATTATACGTAACCATATGCACATGAAACTACACAATGCTATAACAGCGAAAATCGAAGTTCGTCATTTGCGGGCATTTTTCTCTGTCACTCTAATTACGTCTTAGTGAGAGTAAAAGAGAAAGATCCCCGCAATTTGCGCATTTCGGTTTTCGCGGTATAGGCCTCAAACACTACACCGTTCAACGCCTTTTAGGCATTCGTTTAAAATGAAATTTGCCGTTTCTTCGTTTTGCCTCTACGAAGCATTTCCTCTACACACCGGGAAACCTATGTTATCAGCTAGGACGCGCTGTAGCTCAGCGGTGAATGTATTAACTTATACAACAAATCCCAATGACGATAACTACTTCTTGCTGTTTGAGTAAGAAATATTCACATCTAAATTATCAGCAAGAATACGAGTATACATAGAAGGGTAAAATCAATGACAAGTTAATCCTAGTTCAAGGCCGATTTGTGATTGATAATTTCTCACACAACAAAAACGCTTCATTAGTGAAACTAGATCGATTACTGACCATTTCAATACCGCAGCACATCTGAGAAAAACACCTTATTAATAACAGTTTTTGTCTCTAATTGTACCCCGGTCGTTGACGTCGTGATCATGGTGAAAAAGTCTAAACTGGCAATATAGATTACGTCATAGGATATGGTCATTTGCTCGATGAGATAGCATGATACGTTTTTGTAGTCTATTCGTTCTTGCTATCGACCGACCTTGTACGTGCTAAATCTTTTAAATTTTTTTTTGCTTCGTAGAATTACCTCACGCTGCTGTGAGTAGTTAGGTACTTGGCGTTTGAAGTGTTCCGCGAGAGAAGAGCAAAATATTAGAATTGATTTCGAGCAAAAAAAACTTCTTCACCGACACAGGTACTGATCTCAATTAATTGAAAATTTGCCAGCCTCTTAACAAAAAAAATCATACCGCTTTTAGCTTATATTTTATACAAAATACTTTTGTATGCATCTAGAGTCGGGCCAAGATAAGCCAGCATGGCATTTGCAATGACAAAGTCATCATTAATGTCAAATTTCTATGAAAATATGACGTCACTTTGTTTGGTTCAAATCGGTACAAAGTTAGCTTAAAGGGACTCTTAATCGTTATATCTTCGTGTGTATATATATTGTATATCTTAGTAGGCATCCAGTTCGTAGAGCCCTATACTGTGCTGGAAAATATTTGCTCCGCTACTTACAACGATAAAACGACATATCGGGTTACAACAAAAATCAGCTTCGTACGAAAACACTTCACTGCCCCGGTATCGCCTTACCCATAAACTAAAATTTTGCGTAAACTGGTCTCATCGGGCTTTCACCAATGCCCTTTTCATATGATATTTATTGTAGTTTACTGTGGTAAGCAAATTATGGGGCTTCCGGATTAAATGGATGGACGTTGGAGCGTGGAGCGTCATCAATAATTTAAATAAGAGCCGATACAGTGGCAGTCTCATGCCGGTCCCGTAGTAATGAGTACAGTACAATAGCCTTGTTAAATAGGATGCATGTCTTTGTAGTCGACGTAAATTAAGCTAAAGAGTGAAGCTGTGAACCAAATATAGTCACTTTATTCGAGGAAATCTGGGTTCGTTAATGTGTAACTGAGTACTTATCAAAAATTCATGACAATATCAATGGTAGCACAAGCAGATTTTCATTTGCGAAGCTGGGAAACTTGTTCATATCCAGTCCTTACCTTACATATAAAGCATTAATACATGATCCCTAAATATGCATTATCTGTAAACGCACTTCAAATCGATTATGAAAACTTATGATAATTATGATGTGAGGTTTTAATTCTAAATATTTTTTTACGTAATATAGGTCATACTGACCAATTTTTACTATGGGAGCAACCCCGAAATTGTGAATTTTTTTTAACCCTCCCATAGAAAATATCAAAACTATGCGCCAAAATGTAACAGCCAATTTTTTTATCGCGATTTCGGGGTTGGTCCTATAGTAAAAGTTGCTCAGTATGGCCTATATATTCACCCCTTAAATTATTGCAAGTTACTAAATAAACCTCCTGTATAAGGTATGGATAAAAATAAATGAATTTATTTAATACTTACTATTACAATCAGCTTTGATTTAGTTCATAGTTTAGAACATCTCAATAATAATTTGCCATCTACTAAAAACGTACATACATTCAATACAATAATAAGTCAATTAATTATTTTTGATTGTTGCACACCTCATAAATATACCTACGATCAAATCAAACAATAAGCGCTAGCGATTTCTTTCAGGCAATCTAATCAGAATTATTAAATTGACTATAAAAGTTCTGTAAATGTCTTTTAAATAACATTAAACCTAATCCATTATTTGATGTGACCAAACTAATAAATATTCGATAAGTAAGTACTGGAATACAATTTTGATTTTAGATTTAGTTTAAATATTATCGCGAATGAAAGGTATCAAGTTAATGGCAAAGCGTCCCCTCTACATCTATTAGGTAATTAATATTTACTACTCAAATTAAAATTAAATAAGACTAGGCATGTTATGTCCGCCTAAAGTCCCTTAATTGTTTCTCCTGTGAACGTGCATTTACATTTTCGTAGGGCACGCAGAGGCCAAATACTCTAATAGGAATTTTATAATATGAAGGGCTTATTTGTGATCAAGATGAAATGATGTTTAGATGGGACGTCATCAATCATTTAAGAAGACTAAATTATACTATACCTATCTGATAAATTAAGAGTACACGTTTTTCAATTTCCGGCTTATTAAACCGGCTTTTGACCAGAAAGGATTTTTATTTTATAGTTGGAATGTATACACTTAGCCCGTAGCCGAACTAGTTCCATTGCTCATAACTGTTGCGAACTTGAGACGTTTGTAAGATTTCCATCTTCGAGAACGATAATAAACTCAGCTATGTAGCAGAGTGTAGGGACCGAAATAAATAATCATTATTTAGGCAAACGGTTACATTAGGTATCAGGTTGGGACTTATGTAAATATTATAATAACCTGCATAAAACTTCCTTCCGCTCTTTAAAACTTCGTACTTTAACAACTTGAAAAGAATATAAGTTCTTTTGTAGTGTCATCTACACATCTGGGACTTGATCTGCTCCGATATTCAACCTCACAATTGGGAGTCTCAGGCTGAAATAAGGCCAGAGTGGCGTCGAGATCTCAAAGCGGGTGTAGACAAGCATGACAAGGACTGGTTAGAGAACCTTAGGCAGAAAAGACTCCGCGCTGCTAGACCTCCTCCCTTGGACTCTAGTCATGTTTGTGATTGCTGTGGCAGAAGATGCCGCTCTGGTATTGGACTCTTCAGTCATCGCAGACGTTGCAAGCAACCTCCCCGCAACACCTGATTTTACCCGACGCTGCAACAATCATCTGCTATAGATGTGGTGGCCAATATACTACACATCACGCTGCCAACTAACGTGTAGGCAGAATAGCAGAAAATTGACTTCTACTATTTTACGCAACGCTAATGTTGATCGCAGAACAAAGCGGTCCCTACCACTTAGTAAATCTAACACGTTTAACGTCATGACATAAAGATTTCAATCACCAATTAAGATGATGGACACCCGTCAGGTCCGCCTACACTGTATTGTATGTACGCAACGTATCGCCAAAATGTGGAAAGCGTTGTGTAACCACATAATTGGCTCATGTGTAATGCTTGCTTTTAAGTACATTTAGGGCAGATTACATGTTAGAAATGCGGGCAATACGGATTGGATGCTCTTGTATTCAGAAACACGACTAGATGCCTTCGACTGTCAACAACGTCCTACATAGGACATTGCTTTGTGTTAAGGAGTCCTAAGAATATATAGGCTTAAAATACAAATTAGTTTATGTAAATTATCTAGTTTGTGTGCAGTAAAACTAGTAAATTAATTAGTAGATTAGAAACATCAAAGCAATTCATATACTAGTGTTATGACGGACAGAATACGAAATCTTGACAGGTTTAAGGCACCCAAAATATAAGCGTTGCTGTCGTCAATGATATGAAACATATATTATACGTTTTGTGGTTTCGACGTCTTCAACAATCTCCACTTTCTAGACATTAATGACATCATCTACCAACTAATTGCATGTTACATATGCATTGTCACATTTCTAGATTCATTTCTTCTGCGAGAGTATAATAACTTCCACCGTTATAGTTACGTCGACGTAACAATTACAAAAAATACAAAAATATTATTGCGTTGTGTTAGATTTCGTATTCTTTGTTAGGAATAATTATGGCCAAACATTACAAATCAAATTGAAGGGTTATATAAATCCGATTATAAAAATCTTGAGCTTTTAAAATAATTACAATATCTAACGACATATTCCTACTTGTAGCTGATGAAAGAAAGATTTCCTTTGGCAGGATTGAACCTTAGGACCCGAAGATGGATTAAAGAAGTGGACCCACCATCTTTAATGTAATGTTTTGGGGGGAGGGGGGCTCCGAACTTTATCTTGATGTCTATATCATTTAAGCTACAAGGCCAAGTTTGCTATCGTTTTCGTATAAGTAATATACGTACCGTTCCGAAGCCAAAACATAAAATATGAAGAAGAAAAAACTTTTTTTATTCCCCTCCACGCTCAAACCATTAAACCAATTTAGTTAAAATTAGGTATAGAGATAATAGTTTGAGTGGGAAGGATAGCATAGTTTTCATCCCAAAAATTCATCCCTTAAGGGTGTGAAAAGGGAGGTGGATGTTTGTATGGGGAATCAATAACCGCTGAACCGAGTTAGATGAAATTTGGTATCGAGATAGTTTAAGTCCCCGGGGAAGAACATAAGATATTATCCCAAATATATAAGTTTTTATCCCAAAAAATATCGCTTATAAGTGAAAAGGGAGGTGGAACTATGTATGGGGAATTAATAACCGATGAACCGATTTAAATTAAATCCACTTCTACATACTTTGATTTAGTTGAAAATTATTACAAACTTAAGTTCTAAGTTAAAAACAATTATTAACCTCAGACGTCGCTGATGCTTAAAAACCCTCACCCGCACCCAAAATCTGGGTGGCTCCACTTCTTAAACACATCAAAGTCAAAATATTCTTTATTCAAATAGGCCTAGCAACAAGCACTTTTAAATCGTCAAATTTTACATCTTAGGAACACAAAGATTAATTCTGCCAAAGGAAATATTTTGTTTAGAGAACGCCGTATTTGAAATTTTTATGAGGTGTGCATGTAGAACTAACAAGGGTACACAAAATTTCGTTCTTAATCCATAGAGATTAGACAAATAAACACGCCATTTAAGCTAAAATATTTCACGTTTTTTATGTCAAGTAAATTTTCAACCTGCTTAAAATATCAATTAAGTAGACATCTGAATCAGTTTACCCATAGAAGAGAATCAGTGCCACTTAAAATCAGCCCGACTAGCCAAGCGTGCTCTGAACTAATAACAGAACTGACATTAACAGCGTCCTCGTGTAGAAAGCTTGTTTCTTTTTAATTTGTATTTACACAACTACTATAACCAATCCGTAATTAAACTTTGAATGTTATCTTTTCATCAAATAATGTCTTCGTCGCTTAACGTCAGGTGAGGATCAAATGGTCGCCCATTTGTAAGAAGTAACCGGCTAGTCGAAATTAATTCTCACAAAAAGGTAGCCACGACGTGCGTCGTCGTAGCCGGTCGCGCTAATCCATCACCCAAACGTAAACTAAAGCGATATTAATTACAAGTGTTGCCGGTGCACGCCGCGGCCCGTGGTCAGCGAACCAGGCTGCAGAGGTGGTCTTTACATCAATTTCACACCCGATACACCGCAGCTACCTCGAGGTTTAGACATAAATTAAAATTGTGTTTAGGAACAGATTGGTTTTGGTTAACGCATACATATCTACATCGACGATTTTTGGAACACAGGTACTTTAGACCAAAACATTTAATTTCCAGTAGTTCCTAAAAATCCCCCCTTGGGATGTAATTTATTTTTAAAGTTAAAAATCTGAAAAAACAAGTTATAGTTATTTTTTTACAAATTGCTTTATTTAACGTTTGATATGAGGATATGACAAGACGTTTGGAGTGTGTTTTGGAAAAAATCACCGAGCCACATCTCACCTGGGGGAGCCCAAATTTGGCATGTTTCGAAAATATTTTTTAGCTTTTTGGAAAACAGGTCGCTAAAAGGTAAGAGTGTAGTATATATTTAGAATGCTTTTTTTTATAATTTGATGTCTCACATGATAGGTTTAAAAAAAAACTTTCAAATCCCATACAAAAATTTGATGACGGTCTAATTTTTAGGAACTAGTGGACAAATTAAATGTTTTGGTCTAAAGTACCTGTGGACCAAAAATCGTCGGTGTAGATATGTATGCGGCAAAGTAGCTTTTTTCCGTTGTAGCTTGTAGCACACAGAAAACATTAAGAATACAGAAACTAAGACATAAGTTATGAGCCACTCTTAATAAAGCAATTATTAATCCCCTGATAATACCTTTCACTATTACCTATTGTAACAAATATGTTAAATGTGATTGCCTGATTACATTGTTGTCGTAACCATCAGCTAGGTGTTAAAAACCACAAATTAACCAACGATCATGTCATGTCAAATCTACCTTACATCATATATGCACTACATAATTAGGCATAATCGGTATAATTATATGCTTACTCTACTCTATGTGACTTTCTCCGAGCTGTCAAAATTGGTCTTACGCTAGTATGAACGTGTGTTTTGGTGTAATTTGGTTTTACTGGTGTGTGTGTAATTTGTGCACGAGTGTGTTACATAAGATGGCGCTAATGCGGGGCTAGACGTGTGCGCCGCCGCCGGACTTTTTTACCACGCCGCCGCCGCCGATAAATGATCGGCGTGACCTTGAATGTTAACAGTTAACTATTCCAAGTTGGTATTTGAACTACAATATAGATTTTTTTGTATTACATGTGTTGCAGTTGTCAGATATATATCAATTAATTAAATGAAACTGAATAGCCAGTCGCACAAACTATTTGACACACTGTTTTAAGAAACTGAGTAACCCTCAGTATTCAGCATCAAGAAAGATGAGGGAGCAATATATGAAGTAGGATTTATTCCTGTTAATTGTGAATTCACATTGCCTCACATACGAAGGCAGCATGCTCCGTCATGGAAATACTTACAATTAACTAATCAACGAAAACACAGGGCCTATGTATATGTACCATGGGGCCTCAAGGTGGAAGAGAAAAGAAAAACTAACTGGCTAATGTTGCGACCATCATCCTTTCTTATTTGCTTGGGTCTTAAAATGTAGTGGAGACCAGCAAAAATCTGAGAACATTGATGTGCGAATACTATCCGAGACCCTGAAAAAATTCGTGTGCCAAAAATCTCGAGAAAAAGAAAGAGAGAGACAGAGCGACAGAGATTCACTGTCAATCTAGCGAACCGCGCAAACGCTTGCCCCGCGGATATGTGCAAGCTGTAAATGGATAAAGCAAAATTTTCTGGTCAATTGTTGCTATGGTTACAGTCACCTGGAGCACTGCCTAATATGACTTGATACAAAAGTTCTTGTAACAAATTGTGCTACTATATTGTCGCCTGCCAGACGGGAATAATAACAAGAAATATATCGAAATGGCCGCTTTTCTGCAGAAAATTGAAGAAGAAATTTCTAGGGAGGTCTAAAGATCAACCATTCCAAGACCAAAGTAATGGTAGTGGTAGTAGACAGGACAAACATACTCCCAGTTACCGACGCACTCTGCATTACGAAAAAGCGAGCTAGTTTGTATATCTTGGGTTAATAACCAGTGCCGGTGGTTGCACCGCCGAGATACGTCGCAGAGCTGGCATGGCTCAGAGTGCTATGGCTAACCTCGACAAGATCTGGAAGAACAGAGGTATTCGACGTGCAACTAAAGTATACATGGTACCAGCGAGTGCTGGTCTTGTCAATATTTCAGCATGGTGCCGAAGCGTGGAGCCTCAAAAAGTCTGAAGTGGCAAAGGTTGTCGCTTTGAGATGTGGTGTTAACGAACAGTGGTGCTTATACCTGGGATAGATAAAACAACAAACCCCTCCATTCTCAGAGAGCTCAATGCCATGGGTGAGCCCTTAGATTCTTTTGACATATTGTGCGGTTTCCAACACATGATGTGGAAAAACACATGAATTGAGACCGAGTGAATGGCAAACGTGCCCATTTTTAACGGGAATCATGAGAATATGGAGACTTACAGTTCGGATCGAAGGTCATTGGGAACTTGGGAACAGGTAACCCCTTAATGCAAGTAAGTTACGAGAGAAATCAAGTTACTCACAGTCTATTCAAATCTAAACGTAATTCACCGACCAGTGATTTGAATTGATCAACTTTTCAAGAAAAACTACAAATTAATGTTTTTTTTTTAAGAAACCTGAAAGTCAAGGTCACGCCGAAAACACGCCGCCGCCGCCGATTTTTTCGCACACGTTTATGCGGGGCGAAGCGACGTTCATTTGTTTATTCAGCGCGCATTTTAACATTTTAAAAGAATTTTAGTTTATCATTACTAGCGCATCTTTTATACCAATATTAACCTGGCAGTTCAATTACGCTAAGAGCTGGACTCAAATAGATCAGATTTGTAAAAAAGGTGTTATTTATTCGATGGTGAATATATGAGAATTGTAAGGGGAAAATTTAAAGGGCTGGTGGGGGTAACGGCACCACTTTTCAGCCTGGCAACATCGGGTTTCTTGAAGCCTAGGTTTCACTACAAGGGCCAGAACCAGAAGTCAATCTGTGATCTAATAACTCATGCATAGGAAACAGAGCCAAAGATCCTGAGGGCCAACCGCGAACCACTTTCAACGTGTTGCCTCCTTGTCACACTTACGTACGAATTTACAAGCGCGACAGAGAGGCACGGTAGATCCTCTGGTCTATTACCTAATAGAAAATTCTTTTGAAACGATGAAATATGTAGCATTGTCATTATGAATTCATTTAGCTTATTTAGCTAACATCATCATCATCATATCAGCCTTTTATCGCCCACTGCTAAGCATAGGTCTCTCTTCCAGTACGCCACTCATCCCGGTCCTGAGCCAATCTCATCCAGAGGTGACCCGCAATCTTCCGAATGTCGTCCACCCCACGAGCCAACGGACGCCAGGCACTCCTTTCGTCTGAAAGCGGCCACCATTCCGTTACAATTTTGGCCCACCTGCCACCACTCTGCCTGGCAACATGTCCCGCCCAGCTCCATTTTAATTTGGTAATGACGTGTCCGACGTCATGCACCTTAGTGCGACGCCGGATCTCGACATTCCTCACTCGGTATTGAAGTTAGATGCCGAGCATGGCGCGCTCCATGGCTCTCTGTGCCACTCGAATTGTATGCACAGTCTCCTTAGTGAGCGTCCATGCGTGTATTTAGCTAACAGTCACGATTAAGTCATTAATGTCATTATTGACAATACCCAAAGTAAATAATTTACACTGACAAAACCTTGAAATCAAAAAAACAATAAACAACGGGTAACGCAAGCAAGAATACATCCTACAGTTTTAAAAATAAGGCTAAAAGTTAAAATACATAAAACAAAACGCATCTAGAATATCCATAATATCTAAGAATGAATTGCACCTAAACAAGCGAGAATGCGCCCTATAGACAAGAAATCAAAGGCGTTTAAAAGAGCTAAATATAAGGTGGCCGACTGTGGGTGCATCCGGAGATTTATGCAGGTGGTAACCCACCTTGCGCAACCAGAGTCGACCGTGTAAAAACAACAAAACTCACGCTGCGCATCAAGCAGCTGCAGTTTTGGACCTGCTCTAAATGGCTGTAATTTGGAAAAAATTAAACAAGAGCGGCTTTAAAAACAACTACCTACAATCATGAAAAGCGGTACACTACACTGGTACATTTTGAATGGTCTTGGATAATGATGTACTATTGGGACCGTGCGAAGTGCATGGTGGGGGTAAGTAAAGCGATCCTTGCGCATAAGGTGGTAAAAATTTGTAAACTAACTGCGGATAGCGACTTTAACATTTCATTAAATTATATGGCTCGAAATTAAACTTTAATTTACGATTACTCCAGAAATATTTATTTAAATTGTATGGTGTATGGGACCATTGTAATCTGTATGAAATGCTTAATATAATTAACGTTAATTTGAGAATTATTAATACTGTATCCGTGTAAATAGCTTTGCAAATGCCACATACTATGTGATCTTTTTCTAGAAGTTAAGAATGGTTATAGTAAGTTATCTTTAAAAGGTAGACATTCAACATCGCGGACTTTTTTGTAGACCCATGAAAGAGGGACAACCCCACCATACATTGTGTTATTATAGCTCAAACGGATTACGCAGCGTTTTCGATTAAAGCTCCTAGTCAGCGTGATTTTTTCCGATAACATCGTTATATTTCAACCAATTTACACAAAACCTTAACAAGTTATATACCTAAATCTTCCTCAAGAATCACTCTATTGATAGATTAAAGTCGTATGAAAATCTGTTTAGCAGTTTTGTTTTGGAGTAGTTTTATAAGATGTAGTGCATTGACGTTTTCCCCTAGACTTGCGGACGCTAGGTTGCGTGACAGTCGTGCACATAGCGAATAAGCGAAGCGCCGCGTGACGGCTATGACAGTCGATATGTCCATTGTCCAATAGTATGATAACTTAGGACTACGGAAGTTTAATTTTTATTCCATTGAAACCAAAACTGAAAAAGAGACCATAAGTATGTTATATTTCCGGAAATCATTATTACACATTAAATCGATATTACACAAACCATATCAATTAATAGTCTCGGATAATATTTATTAAGGGCAACAACCTGATATCAGTTACCCAAGTTATGAAACCATATCTGATTAACTTCAAAAAATAAGCTAATATAGTTCAAACCACTTATAATAACTTATTCAACTTGATCTTCATCACTTTTTTCAGAAGCTTATGTTCCGCAAGATTGAATCATTTTTAGAATAATGCTCGTCTTAAGATGCAGTTCAGTTAGAAATAAAGCTAGTAATAATATCACGAATTGTATTAAGTATGACTACAATACAATTTTATCGGTCGACTAAATGATATAAATCAGATTTAAGTATAAATGTGCAAAATGTAACAATAAGAGGGTCGCGCAGTGACCTCCAGCGTACACAACGCGCCTGAACACGCGCTTATTGTACCAGCTATGCCGAACCTTGACTAACCTACCATGTGATTTACAACTGTAAACTGCAATAATTGCCTATTGTACCTTTCACTTAAATAGGTTATCCTGGATATAAGCTGGTCGCAGGGAAGCTTTGTGAAGAAATGAGCTGGGAACGTGTTAAATTGATGGTCCAATTCGGTCCCTAGTTAATCCATGCATTTACACAGGATGAGCAATCCAAAAATGAAGGAGTGTGAGGGAATCAGAAATCAGAAACCGAGTCGATAACAATAAAAGAAAAGAAAATTTGTGAATCATTATTGCTGACGACGCTACGAGTATCACAAGAATATTCAGTTACCTCCCTATGGAATGTGATTAAATTGATTTACAAATGTTACCTATTGAAGTAGTTGTATTATGTATTTCTTATACACAGTGTTTTTTTAAGTCCCTTGATTTCAAGGGTGCATTTCGAGTTTAAATTAAGTATTTTTCTCAAAGAAACCGGTATTTTAATTTTGGAGGATAATCAATGATTAATTTTTATCTGATAGAGCCCCTACGAGCGTGTACACTTGCTTTAGGGCCTGTTGACATACATATTGATTAGTGTTAAGTATGAGTTTATACATTTGCTACTAAACGCAAGTAGTGCAAGTACTGTCTCGGACTCGGACGATCGATATTCGAAATTTCATTGATATGTCATATCATAGTTATCAATTGGTTGGTGGATTTAGGGATAATGTCCGTGTTACAACAACGCTATTAATTACTTAATTTTTTTTTTATATATATATAGAAATTAACTATACCATTCAATTTCCTTAAATGTACTTAGCCATACCCCGAAGCTAACCAAGTTTTAAAAAAAACACACGTGTACAATAGGTACTCAATCATTAACAATTCCCTCGCCATTTAGAAGACGATGAATGGATTTTAATGTTAGACAATGCTTCTTTATGTTGGTCTATCTTATTAAAATAACAGATTTACCTCTATTTCTAGAAATCTGGTCAAGAACCTACGAAAGCTAAAACCTCAACCACAACAGTGTCTAAAACAGCAATGCATGAATCACTCAACGATTTACAAACAGAGATTTGAGAAAGCCCCTTTCAAATGTTTGACTCTGATGATATCAATCTAAACCTCGGAACAATGAGATATCGAGATAATTTTTCCGCTTTCAGTTGTACGTTATATTTGTCACCCACAAATGATTTAATGTCTGTCATAGGATCCCACGCGACCTAACATTTTGTGATGAAATTACAAACAATGATTTACTTTCTAACATTTATAATATGAGTCCAAAATGAAAAGGGCTTTTAAATTTAAAGCCAGAGACAGCGATTAGCGTCACGCCAACTTACATTGTATTAAAATAAAGACAGTAGTGTATTTGACACTGAGTAAATTTACACTAATGTACTGCTGACAGACGAACAGGATAGACGTACAGTGGAGGGTTATTAATAGGATATCAAACCCTAAAAATCATGTTTAAGTGGTACAGAAATAAGATGACTGTCAAGAACTATAAATAAAATGTGGTTTCTATACAATGTAACTTGTGGTCGAGAAAGCTCATTTCCCAATAGCATAATTTATCAACGCCACAAGACATAAAGAATCTCACGTAATATTGCATATTGCTGATGCATTTGCCCATAGCGTCGACGTGTGAAAGTCCTAAAGGCGTGTCGGGGCGGGCCACCATGATGTGGCGTTTCCCGGGCGGATATCTCGGGCCTTACTTACATTGTGCCATGGCGTTACTTGCATTATGGAAAATCATGCAATCTACCAACACCTGAACGTTATGTAATATAATGGTATCCTTTTCTTTAACACATCTTTATTTTTTGTATTTGTCGTATTGAAACGCAATATTGTCAAAATCGTTGCATTGCGTTGAAACCTTTCCAAACTTTCTGAGAGGTTACAATATATTAAAAGTATTTCTATAATATGTCTTTGGTGTTACTTATACCTCTGCTTGTTTTCTAAATTACTATTTGCAAGCAATGTCTTCAAGCAATTAACATGTTTAGGGCCATAATTTCCACTCTTAACATTTCTTCTTTCGAATTGATTGTTGTCACTTTCACCATATATGAAATGGGTTCAGTCAGAAAGCAATTCTGCAAACTCATTTTCAATCCACAAAATATATGCACAAATTAAGCCTGAAAACATTTCGGAGGAACGACTTTAATGCACAAACAGTAATCGGACTATTGCACAAGCAAGCATATATATATTGAAAATCTGCGTAAGCCAACTATGATACACTGATATGCCAGACTAGTTTATGCACAAGGTTAATTATGATTAAATAGTTTATGCCATAAATAATTATTACTAGAAAATTGATGCCAAAACAAGGCAAGCTCTTAGTTAAATATATGCGCAATGTGGCGCCAGCCAACGAACGGATCTGTAATTCCCGTGATTATCCTCTGTTGCGGTAATATTGACGGACGCGTATCTTTGACTTGCTATTACTAACAGTCGTTACAAATCTTAGGGTTTATACTCGTATTACATGTAATAGGGGCGGCTGGTTTCAGAATATAGACATATCAAACGTATACATCACGCCAAAAATGGGATATCTTACAGACTGATAAAAAAGCATAATGCAATTCGTCTCACGGAAGTCCTTCGGCAATTCAAACGAAAGCGAGTTTCTCCTTGAGGTTTAACGTACAATATTTCGGTAAAGGTTATAAAGCTGCGGTACTTTAATGCTGGCTTGCGTAATACTGAATTTAAGCATGAACATTAAAATTAAGGCAATTATATTAACTTGCTGTCAAATTTGAGAAAATTATTGTCAATTTGCTGTAGGTACGTGATTTTAAAACGTTATTATTTTTATACCTTTATGCATAAGTATAGATGATTGTTAACATTACAAGGAATCTCTTTTGAGGATTTTTGGGCACAGACGGGAAAGTTAACGAAGAAGTGATTTTTAGGGTTCCGTAGCCAAATGGCAAAAAACGGAACCCTTATAGATTCGTCATGTCCGTCTGTCTGTCCGATTCTGTCACAGCCACTTTTTTCCGAAACTATAAGAGCTGTACTGTTCAAACTTAGTAAGTGGATGCATTCTACGAACCGCATTAAGATTTTCACACAAAAATAGAAAAAAAACAATAAATTTTGGGGGTTCCCCATACTTAGAACTGAAACTCAAAAAATCTTTTTTCATCAAACCCATACGTGTGGGGTATCTATGGATAGGTCTTCAAAAATGATATTGAGGTTTCTAATATCATTTTTTTCTAAAATGAATAGTTTGCGCGAGAGACACTTCCAAAGTGGTAAAATGTGTGTCCCCCCCCCCGTAACTTCTAAAATAACAGAATGAAAAATCTAAAAAAAATATATGATATACATTGCCATGTAAACTTCCACCGAAAATTGGTTTGAACGAGATCTAGTAAGTAGTTTTTTTTTAATACGTCATGAAATTAAAAAAAAAAAAATTTTTTCATCATACCCATACGTGTGGGGTATCTATGGATAGGTCTTCAAAAATGATATTAAGGTTTCTAATATCATTTTTTTCTAAACTAAATAGTTTGCGCGAGAGAACCTTCCAAAGTGAAAAAAAGTGTGTCCCCCCCCCCTGTAACTTCTAAAATAACAGAATGAAAAATCTAAAAAAAATATATGATATACATTGCCATGTAAACTTCCACCGAAAATTGGTTTGAACGAGATCTAGTAAGTAGTTTTTTTTAATACGTCATGAAATTAAAAAAAAAAAAATTATTTCATCATTCCCATACGTGTGGGGTATCTATGGATAGGTCTTCAAAAATGATATTAAGGTTTCTAATATCATTTTTTTCTAAACTGAATAGTTTGCGCGAGAGAACCTTCCAAAGTGAAAAAAAGTGTGTCCCCCCCCCCCCGTAACTTCTAAAATAACAGAATGAAAAATCTAAAAAAAATATATAATATACATTACCATGCAAACTTCCACCGAAAATTGGTTTGAACGAGATCTAGTAAGTAGTTTTTTTTAATACGTCATAAAATTTAAAAAAAAATTTTTTCATTAAACATATACGTGTGGGGTATCTATGAATAGGTCTTCAAAAATGATATTTAGGTTCCTAATATCATTTTTTTCTAAACTGAATAGTTTACGCGAGAGACACTTCCAAAGTGGTACAATGTGTGTCCAAAGTGGGAAAATGTTGAACAAGATCTAATAAGAAGATTTTTTTTAATACGTCTTAAATTGTACGGAACCCTTCATGCGCGAGTCCGACTCGCACTTGGCCGCTTTTTTTTGTTGTTGTTTGTTTTAAATGCCAAACAGTTAAAATATATCGAGTGATAGAGAATCATTCTAGGAAACTGACGCTTCCATAAACTGACGTCATATTGGGTTTCATAAGGAAGGAAGAAACTATATTTGCGGTTAACAACACGACGGACACTAAATTATATATATGAATACTAGATTTATATTTTAATTTAACTTAATATTACTCGTATAAATACAAGACTAATTACTAATGTTAAGTCAATGTACAATAATGTAAATTGCTAATATACACTCGCACACTATTGGCACACTATAAAACAATACTGCAGTGCGTTTCTTCAGAAAACTGCGTAAAACCGTAACGTAACAATCTAGTTCTCATAGAAACGCTTTCAAAACACTACGCATATGGTCGGTTACCCATAACAGGTACAGGCCCATGACATGGCAAAAAAGTAAACGTATCACACCATCGATCATTAGAGCTGAACACTAATCAATCAATTATTCAACATCGAACAGCTAATCATGTCTTTGCAGCAGTAATAGCAGAGAAAGTGACCGCACGACGGCATACGACGGTAAATTAACACCGGTGCATGTACAATTTTTCACTTACACGTTTGTTAATAAGACGGCTCTTGACGTTTTAATACGTGAAGGTCGTGGGTCAAGTATGGCATTTGTAACGTAAGTATAGTTGTCGACAGAAGTGATACTAGGTAGTTATCTATTCATTTTATTTGGGAGTTCGTATTGGATGAATTCACAGGGGATTCGATAGCGTATATCGGGCTGCCTGTGCCGGCCAACATGGCTACTGCTTTTCAAATTAAGTAAAAGTCCAGACATTCTTTACAATGATTGAGACTTTCAATAGTTTTAATCAACGCTAGACTACCTCAAAACATACAAATGCTAAATTAGATTTTCTCAAAATGAATTTTTACCATTTAGCATTAGACAGCAGTGTTAGTTGTAACTTTGGTGTGTTTTAGGTTCTATGTGTAATCTGTTAAACTAAATCATCCAAATTTTCCTCTTTTAATTATGGTTTCGTCAGATAATGGTCATAATTTTGATCGTTATAAGTCCTTCAATATGACAAGTATATGTAAATTACTATCAGACCGCTTTTCGTATCGCTTGTACCGAAGTTGTAAACACAAAGCGCTTTCCAATCAGGCTGTGATAGATGATAGATCACTGACATCAGTCAGATTTCGTTATCGCTGCGCCTGCGTCGATCATTGCGTAAAGCGTTCATCATGAGATGAGATACGGCAACGGTTCTAACACTCAATACAATTGTAATCGTATTCAGTAGCAAATTGTAGAGGATCTAGTTGTTATGAAATGACTAAGATATTTTGTTATTCGTGTTAATCAACAACTAGAAGGCTTATTGTAACTCTCCCGTTAATCAGAACGAATAACTATATTAATGAACCATCTATTTTTGTATTTTAGTCAGCAACTGATATATTGTGATTGTGTTTGGTTGATATAATAAGTCTGGAAGTCATTAGAAATTTCTATGCAGTCCGATATGGTAAAACAGAACAAGGACAACCGCAGCCAAATAACACTCATACCATACCCAACTCATAGTGTTGTGTTCCTGCCGGTGAGTAATGTTACCAGAGCTCAACGAGGGTGCGGAGTGTTAGGGTTGGGAACGCGCATGTAACTCATCTGGAGTTGCAGGCGTACATATGCTACGGAGACTGCTTACCATCAGGCGGGCTGTATGCTTAGTATTAATAAAAACACTTACCCGCATGTAACTAAAAATGGGAATTTAATATGTTATACGTCATATTTCCCCGAAATATAGTTCTAAAAGAGTCACTTTAACGAGTTAAGCAGTCAGTGTTACATTTATGAAGATAAATGAACCCCTTAACGCATGTCCTAAAAACTATTTTGTTTAAATTTGAATTTTAATAGCTGTCAATAGAGTTGAATATTACGAGTATAACTGCCATATGGTTGCATATGCGGGAAAGGGTTTGGGACACAACCAAGTGGTTATAATAATTATCCTGTATGTGTCTCGATAAGATAATGTAAGTATACAAAATATTCACTCTTCTCGTTTACTTCTACTACTACGTAGGTGGCCATCGTTACCATGCCGAGTCTCCGATTTACGACGCCAAAGAGTCCTTAGCTCAACGCTAATATAAAAACAAAACAAAGCGAATAAGTATCTGGAACGGTTCCAGCGACCTTGCGCCTATTAAAAATAAAAAATATCAACTGGTGAACTCACGCACAGCTTCGCAATAAATCGTAGATCGCCCTACTTTTGCTAATAAAAGACTAACGATGTACGATTTGAGGTTTAAGGTACCATTGATGCAATATTTAGTGCACGTTTTAAGTAACTTGATTGATATGTGTGGTGATTTTACGTATGGCTGCAAGGCTACAATGGAAATCATTACAATTCATTGAATCATGAAATTTAATGTGAACAAATAAATGTACTTCAGACGAGAAGATGTGTTGAAAGTAAATCGCCGCTGTATGGCTAAATTTCAAGCCTAGACATAAATTGTCGCTTACTAAATTCCTACTTAGCATTCCGGTATTTCCGTCTAAAGGTAAAAAATAGTCGTTTAAATATGAACAAATGATGAGCTTCCAAATAAATATTTTCTAAATCTGTTCTTATATCATCGAAGGAAGCTAAATCTTGAAGGTTTTATAAAGTTCAAGTAGACACTTGATATCTGTACAATAGAACAATAATTGCTAAAGGATATGTGATTAAAACGTTTATACCTTTTTACATTGCTAAAGTACAGTTATAAAGAATACGCAAAGCAACTAAAATCTATCTCTTTGGCAACGTTTTTACAACCTAATACTTCACGCCTGTTTGTTTACCAACGATAACCGCATGTTTCCAAGCTAATTCAAAATCAATTTCATGGCATGCTCGTTACTTCGACACATGTTTTGAAATTATAAAAATTGGGTCAAATGCCAACGGCGTGAGAAGCCGCGGGATGTACTTGTAGTAAAAATAACTGGCATTCGCAGCCATGAATCTATTCGCTGCTAAAATTGTAGATGATACGGGTACTTAGTGGATGTGCTTGGTTTACGTTTTTCTGTGTTGCCATATGATTTTCAATCACTGCCTGATAAAATATGGTAAAATAATTTTTTTTTTTGAAGTGCCATCTTTCTTTTCAAAATATTAAGTTCAACTTTGACGTTTTACTATGTAATTTACATTATTTAAGTTATACAACTTATTTATAAATATACTAAAAACTAAACTACAAAACTTAAAACCTAGATCTAAAAATAAATAAAAATAGACTTAAAATAAAATAATACTATCCCCCTGCGGCATGGTGCCGTAGATGCTAGCAGCATTTCCTCGCTGTATCGCAAGACTAATTCTTTGAGCGAGGAAGCTGCCAGCTCTGCGGTCACCGGTGACCTCTCTAATCCTTTTCGAAAGTTCCTTAAAAAGGTTAAAGGCGCTCGGACCCCACGGACCAAGGGTCTCGACGCCAAATGGTACGAAATTATATTCGGTGCCGAGACCCCTATATTTAGTCTTTTTTAATTTTTCGGCCGCCTCTGCCGCCGCGCCAGCCTTAGCAGAAGTGCCGTTATTTATTTTGATCTCGTGGTATTTTATATTTTACGTAGTAAAAATATGCAGGTAATTCATTTAATTAATTATATTATTCCATACAATTTATCTCTGAATCATCCATAGACTAAGCTGACTACATATATTTTGGTAAGTAGTCGAGTAGAAGTCATATGCATGTGTACTAAGTGTACTTATTGTATTTTTGTTATTTTCTAAGCGAAACAATTAACCACCACAGCACGTTTATTGCGTTTTATTACCCAATAAACAAGATCAGGGACATGAAGTCACCCGGGTTATCAACTGCCCAAATGCCTGACTTGCCTGAGTCACGAGAGTTAACACTTCTAACTTCTAAACTCGAGTCACTGAACCCTGCCCGCCAATTTAAGAATAAGTTAAATTGTATACTGCTAGCACCATACTATTTTATAGCTGGCTTTAATACAAGACTATTAAGCTTGTTTGGTGCGTATTGTTAAAACTAAGTAATTAAAAAAAGCTGAGGTCGAGCAAACATTCTTATCATATTTAATAAACCATTCAATTGGATTATTTGTCCTTTCAATGGTAAAAAGAAAAAGACTTCTTGAACTTATATTGAAAATAGATTTTATATAATGTGGTGGTTAACTTTATGTTATGCAATACATAACAATACAAATAGATAAGGATCCAATACCGCTAACAAGGCTAATCCGCTCCCATTAATAAAACAGGGATATAATTATGCTTTCTAACTCAAATGGTATACTTTCACGTATTACATTTTTGAGATTGAATATAGCTATTATTTTAATCGCCACAGTCAAGATTTGAATGCACAAGATTAATGTTGGATATTGCATTGACAACAAAATTGTGAATGATGAATTCAATGTACACTTTTACTCTGTGGCTGTCGCCCGCGGGCTATTTGATGGCGTGAACGACCTCCCTGCTAACAGTAGCGACAATTTTCTTAATAAATATGGCCGAGTGTCACACCGATCTGTTCTTTGTAGTCGGAGGTTGAGTTCATGAAAATTGTATGAGCGATAAATACAAGAATGGCGTTACAATATACTTATTCAGTTAGTCTAACATTACCTTTATATCAAGATTCTGTTGTATTTTTTAACTATACACAGACTCAAATAGTTTAGACACAGAATAATTTAGTCCTTATTGAAATAAACACAATTCAAAAGTATATGACACCATATAAGTATAGTATAGTAAAATGGTATTATTATGTTACCTAATACTCTAGAATAGAATATGTAGAATAATAATATTTTGTCATTTGTCATGATCTAACTTTATATAATGTAACACCTATTATGTACATAACAATACAGTATTGAATAAATTTAATAATAATACTATCAAATCTTAGATACATTGCACCAACGGATTTCACATCATTATAAATATTAAATACTTATTACGATGACTTCATTAACAAAGCTACAGAACTACAACCATGTCGTCCGCGACTACAGTGTAACAAGCGGCGTTTATCCAAACACCGCTGCACTGGCGTGGCGGTAGCGATTCATTATTATTGTAATTGGACACGAGACATGAATAAATAACTTAGCTTCTCGTTTATTTCACGGTAAAAGTTAAGTCTCCAATCGAAAACCAACTCAAAACATGCCCTGTTAGAGTATAGAATTGGTGACATTTAAAAGAAGAGAAAATGTACATGCACAATTTTGTGTCTACACATCCCAATTGAGTAATTATAAGAAACGAGCATCTGCCCTCGACTTCGTCAGCGTGGGAACTGGGATGATGATGATGATATTTATGGTTGATGATAATACCTTATGGTATTATTATACCTTATGTCCTTCCTCGGCCCTCAAACTATCTCCATATTTCATCCAAATCGGGTCAGTGGTTTAAGCGTGACGAGGTAACAGAAAGACAGACAGAGTTACTTTCGCATTTATAACATTAAATTACACCATAAATACCAGGAGGTTAAAATATCAGCATACCTATCTTCAATATATCGACGAACTTGTATTACTTTTACTTACCTGTAGCGATAAAAACAATCCATTAGCGAGCAAACAGAACTATCCAAGATAATTCTATAAATACGACACAAAACGACATAGTTGGATTTTTAGAAATGGTAAATCATTTAATACCGTGGATTCGGGTTGCTTTGATTCCTGGGTTTACTTTGATAAAAACCTTATCTCAGGTTAAAACTCAATTATTACGCTTTCTGAAAGCATCCTTTGGATATTTTTTTACGGTTGGCAAGATTGAACGTCACTGCCAGTTTGTGATTTATGTTCGAGGGATAAACCACGTCGATCGATGAGAAAAAAATGAAAATATGTAAGTATTAGATTTGTGTACTTTTAATAGCCTGTATGTAGTAAATACATACATTTGATGTAAATATTGAATCAGGCATGTATCGGCCTATAACATCGATGCTTGTTGCAAATATATAAATAATCATGGCGGCCATTTGTATTTTTTTGGTTTTTGTGGCATGGAGTGTCATTGATCGGTTATAAGGGTTTAATTTGATCACTGATCAATGACACCCCGCAAAATATAGTTTTTTCAAAGATTATATAGTTAATTAATTAATGGTTTCTTAACTGATTTTTGTTTTATTGTTTTAGAATAATGCCTCGATCATTTAAAAAAACGATTAGTTTCCCGAGCATATCGAAACTACTACTATGAAAAAGTTTTAAACCTGTGACAGAAGAGGTTGAAGCCAGGCTGTCGATACGCCAAGCATCCGAACATCATGATGTGTTATCGATTACATATTGTTGGTAAAGTTTGATAACTTTATATTGTTCAATAATTATGCTTCTAAACATAAATAACTAAAATATGACACTATTTTGAAATATAGTTGATTTTTCTTAAACTATCCTTTTTTCTATTTCAAAGTAACCCAAATGCACAAAAATCCTTATAAATCCCTTTATAGGGGTTACTATAGAATTCCGTCGAAAAAAAGGGGCGTATCAAAGTAAACCCAAGTTCAGTTTAAAGTTGATCACCACGTTTTTATTTTATTACAAGTGAGCAAAAACCGATAATGACATTTAAAAAAAAATTACTTAGATTCTATATTCGGGGAGATAATTAGATATTAATTTTGAAATTGATCAAAGTATCCCCAATCCACGGTATTTAATTCCATATTCCAAATATCGATATGATCGTGGTAATGGTAACTCTTCCTGTACTGAATCGATATGAATTTGTAATCATTTTGCCCATTACATAAAATACTATAACGCACCATCATGGCATCATTTTTGGTAATAAAAAAAGTCTATTAAAAGTACAACCCTAAAAACGATTGACCGTTACGCATCATCACTGCCTATTCGGTATGAATAATACATTCGACAGACCAGATGTTTTACCTCCCACAGTATCGGATGCTACTTTTGTATGTAACTATACTTTATAGAATATTCTACATTATTCTACGTAGATGGCATTTTTACAAAAGTAAAAACGCTTATGCAAAACGTTAGATAGACAATAACTAGATATGTATCTGCGATAAATAAATAGATCATTTGAAGGTACAAACAATAAAAAAGCCTACGAAGTCTCGGACTAAGTACCTGCGAGGATTCCGTTGTTCTCTAATACAGCACGAAACAGCAGCAAACAAAACACCATACAACCATGAGGGCTCATCTTCGTGGCAGTATTATTTTCAGCTTTCGGAGACGGTCGACATTTTAATAAATTCGTTTTATAATTTACTGCGTAAAATGAGTCTCGTTATGGTCATTTTGGATGCGAAACCAACCAATGGGATCATTTTATTTTGGTTAGGGTTTATAAAGTGAAGCGTATGTTATAGTCGAAATGAGACCAACAAAATCAGTTCGATAAAAAACAGGACGTTGCATGACATTATCGAGACGAGTTGAAGTGTTGATAACAAGAAAATGATAAGAATAAGATAGTTACGTGCTGTGCAACTGTATCAGGGAACGTATCATGTCAAACTCATTTCTACATTTACTTATTATCTTCCTCGCGTTGTCCCGGCATTTTGCCACGTCTCATGGGACCCTGGGGTCCGCTTGGCAACTAATTCCAAGAATTGACTTAGGCACTAGTGTTTACGAAAGCGAATGCCATCTGACCTTCCAACCAAGAGGGCAAACTAGGCCATGTTGGGGATTAGTCCGGTTTCCTCACGATGTTTTTTTTCACCGAAAAGAGACTGGTAAATATCAAAAGATATTTCGTACATAAGTTCCAAAATTTCATTGGTACGAGCCGGGATTTGAACCCGCGTCCTCCGGATTGCAAGTCGTACGCTCTTGCCGCTAAGCCACCCACCACTGCTCCGTTTCAACATGTAAGGAATAGCTACAGAGAGCACAAACCAGTCGGCTATCAGCAAGATTTTATGACAACTAAGGAAACAAATCATTATTATAAAATCTTACAAGAAAATAAACATATATCATATAAAAAATAAACTCAACCAAGGTACATATAGACCTCGTCAATGATCAATTGAAAATTAAATATGACGCAAACAAAAAAATACATTTAGAAAGAGCGCGTCATAATAGCAAATTACTTTAATATCTTAGGCAAACATGACTACGAGTACAAATTAAAGAAGACTATGACTTATAGCTCCAATCACCCAGCTGTATTTATGTCTTCAATCTCAACATTAATAACGATTCAGTGGCTCTAAAAACGAAAGCAGTCCATTTACGAGCCTCGAACGTTAGTAAAATTTACGATAATACCTGTGTGTGTGAGGGGTGTATACTTAGTTGCGGTTGATTGGTTCACGTTCACGCATCAAGCTAACTATGTTGTATTACTGTTATTATTCAAAAGCATCGGTAATACAATTAACGGCAGAGCGATATAATTAGGCGTTATCCACGCGAAGCTGCTACGTTGTAATCGTCTTAACAATTTGCTCGAGGCATTTTAAAATTAGCCTTGTAAAAATCACAACCGGACATCTAACTCTGCGGAATGAATAAAAGACGCTGTCACGATGATCTTGTGAAAATCATCAATATGTAAAGGCGAACGAAATCTACCAAAATTGGATTTATGATTTATCTATAAGTTCACTAATAAGAACATGGCCTGGGTCATTTATGCAAGAGCATCGTAAACATTTAAATGGTCGAAATCAGTTTAACCTTATCAAGTTGTGGTGATTTTTTGCACATACTCGTATATTGCTACATATAAAAGTTATGCACATTAGTATAAATAATATGTTGTTTCAAAACACCTTGTGCATGAGAATAAATGTGTGCCACGTTCGTGTTGTGAACTTGTGGTGTCATAGGTTGCGTGTTCTGCATGCTGTGAGCGCATGCACAACAACAGGTATTTTCTGAGTATATGGCTTATTTCATATCCATTTATCATAAAAATATTAAGACAGAACAGATACAATATTTGAATATTTTTGTACTAAACACAGTCTTTAAAAACCGTCCTCCTGCGGGCCTAAGATCGCGATGATGGCCCTTTTATTATCTATCATCCTTGCCTTTGTAGGATTTAACAACTGGAGATGCGATAGTCTGTAATTTTCTGTATATAACAGTCTGCCGATTTTGGCGGAGGAGGGGCACGTCAAATGTATGGCTAATTGTAACGTACAAATATGTAGCCAATGTCAGTCCGTACAATAAATATGACCATTGGGACCGTGCGAAGTGCATGGTGGGGGTAAGTAAAGCGATCCCAGCGCATAAGGTGGTAAAAATTTGAACTAACTGCGGATAGTGTCTTTAACATTTCGTACAATTATATGGCTCGAAAAGAAACTTTGATTTACGATTACTCCTGAAATATTCATTTAAATTGTATGGTGTAAGGGACCATTGTAAGCTGTATGAAATGCTTAATATAACTAACGTATTTATTTTGATAATTGTTAATAATGTATCCATGTAAATAGCTTTGCAAATGCCACATATTACGTGATCTTTTTCTAGAAGTTACGAATACGTATAGTAAGTTTTCCTTAAAAGATAGACATTTAACATCGCGGACTTTTTTGTAGACCTATGAATGAGAAACAACCCCACCATACATTGTGTTGTTATAGCTCAAACGGATTAGGCAGCGTTTTCGATTAAAGCTCCTAGCCAGCGTGATTTTTTCCGACAACATCGTTATATTTCAAACAATTTACACAAAACCTTAACAAGTTATATTCTTAAGCCTTCCTCAAGAATAACTCTATTGATAGATGAAAGTCGTATGAAAATCCGTTCAGTAGTTTTTAGTTTTGGAGTAGTTTTATAAGATGTAGTAAATTGACGTTTTCCCCTAGACTTGCGGACACTAGGTTGCGTGACAGTCGTGCACGCTCCCAATAGGGCGAGATTTTCGACAGAAGGGTAAACTCTTAAAGGCGACTCTGGTTGTTAAATCCTCCAAGTCCTTGCCGTCATTTTCCAACGATCCATAGGACGCTAAACGATAAAAGTGCAACATTAATAATCTTAATATTCGTATTGGACTATATGGTATCTATGTATAAAGTAGGCGTGTATTTTCCATACGACTAGATTCCTAGCGTGATCTGTGTATGTTACAATGTTGTTTTAAAATTTAGCGTATGTCAGCAAATTATTCAACAAGTGGTAATTAATCGTGTGTCGAACATTGGCCAGTGACGTCATTTACAAGCCTTGGAGTACGACTGTGCATGCCTGATAACAGTCACGTAAGCCGAAAAATATAAATGAATGAACAATTTTTGAAAATGCTTTTGTGCCCTGTTCACATCTATTACAGTAGCATTCCAGTCCAGTGATCGAATCCAGCGCTGGAATGCTACTGGAATAATGTGAACCGGCATTGGAATATAATCATTCCAGTCCAGTGACTGGAATGATGGTCTACTTTTGATTCCAGGTCGCCAAATCCTGCGTCACTGGAATAATGTAGATTGTAGACCGTCAATCCAGTGCTGGATTAAACGTTAAATAGTGAGTATGAATTGTTTTTTTTTGTAACAGTCCACATAAATTCACTGGATGATGAGAATGACTGGAATTAATGTAAACGATTTGATCCAGTTCCGTGCTGGATGCGATCACTGGACTGGAATCCTACTGGAATATATGTCAACGGGACATGTGCATACTGAAGATGAATGAAAACGTATGCAATGCAACCCGATACCTTATACAGCTAGCAAAGTTATGACTAAACAATGAGTAAGAAACAGATACACGCCTAAAATAAACGTTGCAGCATACCTACTCACTTCATCCTGTTCTCGGAAAACTGGTCTGTAAGTCGGTATAAACTTGAGTCTGGAGTCCTTACCTTTAAGACCTTTTTTTATCCAGGGTTTTGTCATTAAGTTGGGAGTCAGAGTTATTTTGAACTCGACTCTTTAAATCCATCTCTCGATTAAAAATCCAAAAAGTGTGTGGAAACAATTAAAAAAGTTTTCTAAGTTGTTTTTAACAATAGAGTTTGGTAAAATAAAATTGAGATCTTCATTCAAATTTAGGTATATAACATAAAACATAACGAACGTTAGGTTAGTTACATATAGTACCCGGTCGGTTTACTTATTGCAATAAGAAAAACACAGGCACCGTATAGATGAGGTGATCTGTAAAGAGAAATAAGTCTCAAATTTTACAGAATAATCCTAACGACGTGTCTTAACGAATCTAAGCGACGTTGTCGAATGGCAAGGCTTAATTCTAACAAACTCTTATTACCTATGAATCTGTTCCATAATATAGTACATTGTGCAAAGAGGGCGGTAAGTGAAATTTTGGATACGAGGCTGATAATTCCCGACAGTCGCAGGCTGGAGGGAATTAAAGACCCGAGTTTGCAATATTCTTACCCCCGGAGTAACACACAATGTTTTTCATCCCACTAGGGAAGAAAAAACTAAACTTTAAGCGAAATAATTCTTAAATACGGTAGGTAACATATCAAACATTCGTCCGCCATTTTGTAATTTATTGGCAGGTGAGGCATCGAAGGCACAAACCTATTCGGCATTCAGCCACGATTGAAAATTATGTAAAAATATTTTAAACGGCCGTTAAATTAATCAAATTAAATAATTTTAAACATAAACAAAAATATTAAATTATAAACGTCAGTATTTTAAAAGTAAAATTCATACTATAACTCCCTGGGGAGTTATAGCTTTTTTTTTCACGTTCCATAAGTCCCGCGGGAACAAAACAGGCCTTTGTCCTTCACCACACCTGCATGAAATAAGATCTTCTTCGAGCAAGTGTGATGAAAATTATGTTAAATGCAATAGAAAGGCGTGGAAAAGTAGACTTTACACTAAGTGGTTAACTATATAATAATTTAGATTCTAAATTATTACGGTACCCAAGTTATTTGCGTTCTTTGAAATCGACTCAAATTTCGCTAGCTACTTCAAAACAAGTGCTCTTGAGATGTCACCAACATAGATGATGGACGGATGAAAACTGTGTTTATTCGTACTCGTCGGAAATATTTACTGGTAACAAAGTTGGCACAAGGAAAAAACGATTCAATGTGTTAAGCAATAGAAAGTTTTAGACAAGTATCGGCGAAACATTAACTTAGCATAAAACAACTTGCAAAATATTCGTTCGAAACCGTTCGATTACCTTAAACTTACAAGATATGAATTTGTGAATCATGTGAATATGAACAGTCAGAAATAATTTCATACGTTTGTTCCGTGAATGTCTTGTTAATATAACAATAAACACTTACGAATAAGACACGCTGTCGAGTCACGGCGATTGATCCAAAGAACATGAAAAATAACGTTTATAAAATAACTGTAGTTTCTTTCTGCTTCAGCTAATATTGGACGGACATACTTTGTGTAAAAATAGTAATTGACTTGAAAAACTGCGGAAGTCATCTGCGGAAGCAGGTGGAAAATTGCAATTACAGACGACCCTTTAGAGGATAAAATATTCGAGTCACCCAACAATAATTAAAAAGACTAATCATAACTGTAAAGGTGCACTGAATTATGTTACAAGAACATACGATAATAAGTAGGAACAGATATCCTGCTCTTTTTTTCGCATTATACTAGTCAGAAATCAAAACCTAGGTTAAAATTTAAAACTAGCAGGTATGTTACGATGAAAAGTTACAGGTATTTGGATCACTAATCACATTCACGGATCAAATCCAATGTAAAGGCAACCAAACCAGAAATAGACAGTACCTCTTTTGTACAGGACTATGTTCCCAATCCCCGTGATGAATAGCTCCTTGTTACTTACTTACCCTTAGAACAAAGACCACAACTTTCTAATTGCTACAAACGCGCCTGAATGTTGAGATTTATGGACTTTTTTAATCCTTAACGACACACGCAGAAATAAGTTTTATGTGTTAAGTAATAAGAGCGTATAAAGTCTATTGGTCCATTAAAATGGTTTATTGAAACTGTTCCTTCACAGTTCAAGTGGCAAGGTTAAAAAGGTCAGGGTGAATGACCAGACAGAGCTTTTTTTCTTTATTGTGAAGTGACACGCGAATGCTAATGTAGATGTTAATGTTAGGCTTTCATCAGCTAATTGGGAAATGAAATGATGCCTGAGTGGTCTGGGAGGCAGAAAAGGAAAATACTCGTATGTATCACGATTATATACTTGGAGTTACGAGTTTACAGCTAGTATAGCTGTTGGCCACGACTTGGTTCGCGAGGGTTTTCTTATTAGGTTTTTAATTCTACATGAACATAGTACACAGTGCTGCAAAAAATTGAACAGTCGAGTTAATAATTTAACAACAGGTAACATTTTTCTGTCACAGTGTCTTTATACAAAGATTATATGAAGACCCTCACTCAGAAAAAATATTCTTATTATATAAACTTTCAACATCCTTTTTAGCGTCTTAGGACATGAATATTTTAGAAGGTTAAAATGATAAAATTACTATTTTTCTTTTCTAATAGGTAACTTTTAAATCACTCGCTAAAAATAAATGTTCGTAGGTACCGGATAGAGACTTTCAACCCATGAACCCATTTTTACCCCCCTCAGGGTATGAAGTTTTTAAAATGATGAATTTAGTTAAGCTTGTTTTCTATATTCTGCCTTACAAGACCTACAAGATTTTACGTCCCTCACTCAAAATAAAAATTCGTTCCCAACATAAACTTTCAACCGCTTTTTAATTTTCAAAAACGCTTATTATTTATTACTTTTGTGCTTTACTAGTGTATTTCTACGAAGTTTCGAGTCACTTACTCAAATCGGTTCGGTTACAAACTTTCAACCCCTTTGTTCTTTCTACCTCTTAGAATCTCTTTTTAGGATATTTTAAGTTTCTAGCTTAAAATAAAACTGGCACAGCATGCAAACGTACAAGCCCTTTTTATCCCCCTTCAGGGGTAATATTTTTCAAAATAGATTCTTATTTTATGTACGAATTTTAATGTGACTTGGATATGCAAATTTGAACCTTCTAACTTTTGTATTTTCAGCTCTGCGTTGACGAGTCAACCAGCCACGAATGCCATGATATACGCAATTATTATACAGGGTGTTTATACAGTCACCTGCAATATTTTACTGGGTGAATATATAGGTCATACTGAGCAACTTTTACTATGGGACCAACCCCGAAATCGCGAAATATATTGCAGGTGACTAAATAAACATCCTGTATGAAGACATATTAGGTACGTTCCGGTATTATTACCAGTCATCCCACCGGCAAAGTGTTTTTATTGAATTCCGTTAACTCCAGGGTATGGGTAAGTACGCTAAAGGAAACTAAATGGCATAGTTAATTAATAAATATACATTTAAAAAAATCTTTGTTTATAATAAAGTAATTAAATGTTGCATATAGCGTTGTTGTAACACGGGCATTGCATTTAATTCAACGAAACAATTGAAAACTGTGACATATCAATTTCATTTCGAACATCAATCGTCCGAGATAGTACTTATAGGTTTAGTAGCAAATGTATACACTCGTACTAAATACTAATCAATACGTAAACAGGCTCTAAGGCAAGTGCATACGCTCGTAAGGGCGTTATAAGATAAAAAAATAATTATTGATTAACTCCGAAATGGAGTTCATTAGAAAACCGGTGTCTTTAAAAAAGTTACTTAAATTAAGCTCAGGAATGCACCCTTGAAATTAACGGAAATTAAACAAACACGCAGGTTGTTTAATTGTTTTTATGTATGTTTAACGTTTATTACTCAGAAATAAAGCTGTACTTGATGATATTTTGGAATTACTTCACTTACGTACTTTTTAGAGGAGTATAATATATATACGTGAAAATTAAATTGTTTCCTTCATTTATCCTCATTACCTTCGTCTTGCATGATAACCAGTTAAATGCAAGTACGTTTGACCTTTGAGGGGTGTTACAACACTAATTGATCGACCCACGTCCGATACATCAATCGATAGATGGCCCACTCTATAATCCGGCAGTTTACACAGCTGAACGCCGGATTACAGAGCGGTTGCATTGTTGGGTAGTGTCACGTGTTTGTTTTCGTGCTTTTATGTCCCATACAAATCCAGTAATCCGGCAGTTCCAATAATCCGGAAAAGGGGGAATACCGAGCGCTCACTCTATCTACATTCTCTAACAGTTTAACAAAAAGAGATATGTATATATTTGTAGAACGATTAGACTGTAACAGATTCGCTTACAAAATTAGATATCTGTTACAGTACTGTAGAGATTTATCGCTTTGGTAAAAGGAAAGTAGGTACTTTTCAGCGCTTTGTTTTATCCGGTATTATTGAAGCTGACTGTACTTTTATAACGGTTAGCCCGCTATAGCAATAAAATACGTAATACTAAAACCTATCTAGGAAATAAATAAGAAAACTACTTAGTTACCGTACAGTAAATCCTTTTTATTTAGGATATTATTTATAGGCCTAGTCCCATTTACAACCATTATGCCCATTGATAATTTCCGCTACAGCAATTATAAAGCGATTCCAATGAATTATACAATTGATAACATCTCCCGTGTTTGCATAGACGATTGTAATTGGAAATCTACTTTGCTATATATGTAACAAAGTTGACAATGGCTTGGCAATATGCTTATAATTCATAGGTAATTTACGGATAGTGATAATTTGTCCATACTACGAGTAACATTTCTATGTGCATGCGTTTTTGGTGCAAGTAACTAAAGGATAGCTTTGGTTATATTGCTTGTTGTATTGTTTGTCCTAGCTTATAATAAATATCTGGGAAACATATAATAAAAGCGATTTTTCACCCCTGAAAACCCCCATATATCCAATTTCATCGAAATCGTTAAAGCCGTTTCCGATATCCCCGAAATATATAAATATAAAAGAATTGCTCGTTTAAAGGTATAAGATATTAACAATAACAAAGTGGTTTACGGTATTTTATACCACACCCCATCCTCCCACGGCATTTATGGAACCCAAAACCACTGCCTCATTAATAATACGTCCTCGACACAAATTATCACTCAGGCCCAACTGGTTTGACAAAAAGAAAGGTCCTGTTCTAACACCTACGGGAATCATATGGGCGTTATATTCACGAAGATAAGATCGCCCATCTCTGTCCTAGAGGCAATAACAAATTATTATAATGAGAGGATAGGCGATATTATACCTATTTGGTTTTATTTGGTTGTTGTTGCATGCCCCAAAACAGCATGACTTGGCGTTTTAGAGTGCATTGTTTAAAAATAAAACAATGAGCTGCCATCGTTGTCTAAATATCCTATTTGTGGCAAGCTGTTTGTACATCTACATACTTTACATGTTCCGTTATCGTTTAAATAAAAATGTATCACAAGTTCAAATTATATTACTATATTTACTGTTAATTGTAAATTGATGACTGAAAATTGGTTACTCAGGGCAATTCAGATTTGCAAGTGCTAAGAAGCCATTGAATAAATATTTCATATACGATATTTCTTGTAAAACAATCACTATGTTGAACAATTCTACTTTGAAAGCAAAGTAGAGGTAATAAAGTACAAAAATGACTGCATTATTCTAATGAATGTTGTATTGTTTATTTTCAAAATTATTTCTCATACTTTAAACTTCGTCCTAATTTAAGGCCATCCTATTGTTTTACAAGCACCAAATATTTTACTAGTGGCATCTCGCTGTGCTCCACAGTTTGCGGCACACGCCACCTGTGCGCGGCACGTGGCGCCCCGTAGCGTGCGTGTCGTACGAATGGGACACACCCGCCAATGTGACTCCACATATAACTGATATCACGGATCTACTAAGGCCCGGCACTACTAACTATTAACGTTCATATAACTTACAAGATTTAACTGGGATATAAAACTTGAATAGGTAACATCCTGAATCCTGGCTTACCGGAGGCACACAAGTTATTATGAATGTATTAAGGCCCCGTATAATGTCGAAGGCGTAATTTTGTAATTATACCGTTCCCTCTACCTATTTGCCGCAATGAATGCAATTTTCCTGTTTTATTTATATTTTGCATTATTTTACCGCGTTTGTATTCATTATCGCTCATTATATCACGTTTAAATTCAATTTGTATGTATTGTGGCTCTTGTGTATTTTAATTGATATCTAATAAAAGCAGTCTCTATTAAATGGTACCTACCTGTCGTGTTCTTGGAAATTTTAGAGCTTATACATAGGTTTCTCACGCTGCGTGTCCTCCTCTGTCAACATATTTGCAGAGCTGTCGCATCTGCTCTCATTGTTCAGCTGCAATGAGGCGATGCATCAATGTCGTTGCCAGTTTTTATTTCATTGTTCTTGTCAGTAACGGTCGTATCGGCAACAATGTTTTAGTTCATAGTTTTTGTTTAAGCTACAAAAAGCTCTCAACAATAATTATAACCTTAATCTTGTACATGCATATTGTTCATATAACCTTAATCGTGTACAATGTTTATTTTATACCTGTCATACAAGGTTACGGTCACCGAAAACAATCATACGAATCACCGCAGTCATCATTATTAAGTGGCTGTATTTTATACGTCCTGCTGCTTTCATTATGGGACTTTGCTCAAAGACGAAACGCGGTCGGAAAAAACAAACAACAAAAGTTATAGTTTTCATTCTATAAACAAACAAACAAGTGTTTTAACGGTTATCTAGCAACTATTACACCAAACTAGAAAAACCAATCATAAGTCCCCCTCGTATATTTGTTCGTCGATCCACACTCCGTAATTACAGTTGAGAACAATTAACACCCGAACGAAATACCCGCGAACTAACCCCACTCGGGGTGGAGCCGGTCAACAACCTCTTACAGAATGAAACAATTTTAACCTGCCCTACTTTTCTTCATTGGCACGCAGTTATTAAATATTTTTACTTAATAGAAAAAAAAAATCAGTGAAAATTTTATTGTGAAAACCGGCCAAGTGCGAGTCGGACTCGTGCACGAAGGGTTCCTGCTCGCGCTTGCGGTGCTGAAACCCAGATTATCCAGCACATAATTGAAGACTGCCCCATATTGCGCTATATTGCCGGTCCTCCAGAAGACCTGATATCCCTGTGCGACGAAGTCATCAAATGGCTGACTGGTCTTTGTGTTGACATTAAAAAAAAAAAAAAAATTAGTTATTATATGCTTCTGTATTATGTTATGCCATACGATTAAATAAATAAACGAAGGGTTCCGTACCATTATCTAAACGGCACTTTTTTGGTATGGGAGCCCCCTTAAATATTTGTTTTTTCTGTTTTTAGTAAGTATTTGTTGTTATAGCGGCAACAGAAATACATAATCTGTAGAAATTTCAACTAACTATCACGGTTCATGAGATACAGCCTGGTGACAGACCCACGGACGGACGGACAGCAGAGTCTCAGTAATAGGGTCCCGTTTGACCCTTTGGGTACGGAACCCTAAAAATGAAAAGGTTAAAAACACGCAATACGATTTAATTAACCAGCTGTCTACAGGAACTACAAACCGGCTGATGTGACATGTGTATGAGAGCCCCGAATATTTATAACCGAAAATGGATCTCGGTCTGGCCCTTAAAAGTAAGACAAACAAGTACTCTCACTTCAAGTTGATCGAGGGTCCACATGGTATTTTTTATATGAAATTTTTCTTTTCAATGGACACGGTTAGTAGTTTAGTACACTCATTGGCATTGCTCTCGAACTTTGACGGAAATATCTCGATCGGCCTATTTACATACATGGAGATAAGTCAAAATATTCTCTAAGAATTCTCTATGAACTTTCTATTGGTTTTACTGTTTAGAGTAATTTAACCTCAAAGCAACGTTTGTTCCATTTTGTAGTTGCGTTCGTGTTCGGAACACGTTTATTTTTATTGAAAATATTTAACAATCCAAACTTTAGATAAAACTTAATGCGGTTGTCTCTTTAAAATGCAGAATATTACAATAAATTGGATAAAACTTTAGCGCAAAAAATAGTTACGGGGGAATTGCTAGAGGGAAAAATCGATGAGTCGGCGGGCTAACACCTGATAAGGCTGCGATAAAAACAATC
The DNA here is from genome assembly GCF_033807575.1 of Cydia pomonella. Classification (NCBI taxonomy): domain Eukaryota; kingdom Metazoa; phylum Arthropoda; class Insecta; order Lepidoptera; family Tortricidae; genus Cydia; species Cydia pomonella. The sequence goes on along the minus strand of NC_084704.1, from coordinate 11,189,161 downwards.
TATCAATTTCTAATATTAGGGTTAACTACAAAGATAAAACTTAATAAAAACAAAAAGAGCCAGTACACCAGAATTGTACATTACGATACAAGTGCGAAAAGTAGGAAATTCGCAACGAGATGCGGTAAATTAATACACGACCGAATGGAGTGTTTTAAATCGACACGAGTTGTGAATTACCTTTTCGCACGTGTATTCTACAACGTTTTACAGTACAATGGCCCTTTAAATTTTCGACATACGCACGTATAGTGCTAGTTACCGCACTAGGGCGGTAAAGTAGCACCATATGTACTGTAAAAGTAAATAAAGACGTCAAATACTTTATGCAATTTTACGGTTCGCATTAGGTACATTAATGGAATCACTGCAGTATGCAATTTCTCTAGTCGCACATATTGAAAGTTATCGCGTTTCTGCGCCGGCTACCGATTTGTCCACGGTTGTCGAGCTGTCATACAAGTAACATTATTATTCGCATAAAACGGGGCGGCGGCGCGTCGGCAGCGGCCAATTGCATTGATCCTATAATCTGGTTTACAGCAAGCGTGTCCGTGAATACTAAGTTTATATCAGGGCATTGTGCAGGAAGCTAGAGAGTAGACATTTTTACATATTTTCCAACTTCAGAACTAATGTCGGTTCACCCCGTATGAGCAAAATAAAAACATTTAACAATAATAGTAGTTTGCCAAAATGAAGATGAATGCATAATAAATAAATAAATGTTTGGGGATAATCTTCCACAGATCAAACCAAGCCTGTGCTATGAGTACTAGGCGATGATATTCATAAGATAAACACATACATAAATAGCATTCATTACGCAGGAACAAATATTCATGATAAACACACAAATAAATGCCCTTGCCGTAATTCGAACCCTGGATCTCCTGCTTCGTAAAATGTGGCATTCAGGCAACAAACTACCGATGTTGGTTTGATTCACTCAATTATGAAAACGATTGTGCCTACACGAAAGTATTTAAGTCATCATATAGTACGTACAATAATAACTACAATTAGAGAAATTATGAATGCTGTATGTCATGCATGCTGAATACACATGATTACCAATATCTAAAATTGTATGATGTTCAAATTGTGAAATATTTAACAACGTCCGAATTGTACATGTACGGTCAACCAATTTGATTCCTAGGCCACTATAGAACCATGTCATGACGACTTCTACGACAGTGCTTATTGAGTGATGCATGTCATGTATAGAATAGCGACAAAGGTTCTATAATGGCCTAGAATTCGAATTGGTTGACTGTACATGAAATTTTATATTTTGTCTCATATCGTATACAATAAAGTGTTTATATCAACAACAACTAGTGAACAACATCTTCGAGAAGCCAGAAGAAGGAAACAATGGTTCCGTATTTAGTTCGGCTCGTTAGCCGAAGGAAGAGGGCCGGCCCGGCACCGAACACGTGCCCCGGCTTCCTGTGCTGCCACGTTTGATGATGACGGCTCACACGCCATCTTACATTTTATATTTGACAACGTTTCAAATATTCCGGTTAAGTTTATTTTGATATTCGACATGCAAGCAAAGACAAAACACAAGCTATTCATGTTATATCAGTGACGCAGGGAAGGCTGTAGCAGGTGTTTAGCCGGCATACCTACACGTAGCTTGGAGTTCGGACACTTAAAATCTAATTGTAGTTATGGTTTCGCTTTTCAGCCTTTGATTAAAATTGACACCTGAAGAGAATAGAAATCCGTGATGCCTACTTTTAAGTATTTCTAATTACAAACTGAAATGACTAACTGTTGGTAGGTACTTTTAATAGAAATCCTTTACTACCTTTTTTACGAGCGTTCGATAACGAGACAGACTATCCCGTTCACTGAATAATGCCCAAGTGAGAAAGTTCATAATTTATGTATTTATAGGTGATTAATTCATTAGTGGTTAAAGAGTATAAAGTATACAACCAATTTCTATTACTGTCAATTTGGCACTCAAAATACAATTCCATAAGCTCCAACTTTGGTTGTTTTTTTCTTACTGAACATGTATTGTAATAATAAAGGATGACCCTCATTCGAAAGACATTGTTGCCACGATATTTTAAAGCAAAAGATAATGTTTCAACCACTATTTCGAAAGAACAGGTATAAAGTAATTCACCAGTCAATTCACCAGGTCGCCAATATATTTAAATGTTGCACTACGATACAAAGTATTTATGTAGGCGCAGTTATAAAGGAAGTCAGTTTTACTTTCAACGCGTTATAATAATTGGATTTATGACATTACACAATGAAACAATTACTTAGTATACCTATACCATGGCATATTCTGTTAAAATTATGTACACATTTTGATGACAATTACAAACAAGTGTCATACAGTGACACGTATCCCGTAAACGCACAAACAGTTGTATCTAGTTACATCGCTCTCACAAGGCGTGGGAACAGTCTGGACAACGGGTATGGAACATACTGTATAGGCTACTGTCATAGCATTGACGCCACTACGACGCCTGAGGGACCACTATAAGAATGACCTCCATATGCGTAACTACCATAGGCAATCCAAGATCAAACTTATCCTGGGTCGTTTGAGGCGACGCGTTCAGCGAGCAACGCATGTAACTGTAGGTACTACTCGTAATACTCATCAAAAAAGAGTTAACGAGTAGCTTATTTCTTAAATACATACGTCTATTTAAAATGACGGTAGACTGTCCGTTTATAAGGATGTATGTGATCTTGGAGTGCATTGTGAACTAGCTTACCTAATAGGTGCACTGAGATGCGGAGACACATTCGAACATGGGTTAGAAAATGTATCCTATAAAGGAATTAATACTTATAAGAAAATAAAAAATAAAAAATTAAACTGTTTATTTCACATAACGAGTAAAGAATTTGACAAATAAAACTCTTAATCTACTATTATTTAGGTAGAAATCGATGGTAGGTAAGTCGAAATAATTAAAATCATACTTGCTAAAGCCCGCGTGAATTTCAGTTTCCCGTATGTAAACTTAATTTCTTCATAAATTGTAATAACCTATCATGATTGTTAGACGTGGCATCTCTAACGGACTGGATCAGTAAACATGAACTACCGTGCGCCTGCACCGCACTGCTATCTCAGCGCTAAAACTATAAACCGCAATGCGCGATAGTCGCGATACACGCGAAAATTAAACACCACGTTTTTACCGCGATCGTGGTGTTAAGTGAGGCTGCTGGAAAGTTTAATGCCGGATCCAGACGGTTGTAATGTGTAATGTAAGATTACGTGTAATTTAGCGTCAACGTGTGGACGGCATTGCGAGCGCCTTTGTTTGCGCTTAAAAACCCGACAGTCGATGGATCAGGCATGAGCGTTACATGTAATGCTCGTAGTGCCGTCCACACGCAGAATTCCAGTAACATTACACGATGGATTACATTACGCGTTACACCCGTCTGGACCCGGGCTTATGATTTCGGTTTTCAACAAGTCATTACAGAGTTGTCAATTTCTAGTACCATCGGTAATCTTCGAATACCTACTGAGGGCCTACAGCTAACATCGAAAAACGTTTATCTGTTTATCTATCGCTCTTGCGTATTCGAACGCTATAGGCAAATAAAGAACAAAAAAGGCATACATTTTTAATGAAAATACAGCCCTCCTTTAAGTATGGCATAGATATTAGTATTTACTAATCTGGTTTTTTATTAAAAAATATGATCATTCGGCAAGTATGACAGTATCGGAGTATCAAAAATTCAGACGTACGACTATCATAATGTTACTACTACTACTATAGAGTCATCTTTCATCATCACTTACCATGCGTCTCCGAAATAGGAGTCCCAACAAACAGAATCTGTGTATTGCTTACCTGTAACAAAAGTAATCGATCGTTATTAACGGTGCAACACAACAGCAGATAACAGGTAAACTCAAGTACCTGGTTGATAAGATTGTGTTCAAGATGCCTGTAAACTGAACAAACAGTCTGAAAGGCAGAAAAATAAGTTGATTATGTTTAAAACTATATACAGTTACTTAACATTGAAATTATACCTACTTTGTCTCAATGGCTACCTTCTTTAGGTAAATAACGTACCAGTTCAAATTAGATTTAAATGACTATATAAAACTAACATATTGTCATACTCATTAGCTTAATTCATAATGTTTCATAATACATCATTACAATTATTTGATAAAAAATTATCCGACCAAATGGACCATCTGATGAACTAATGAGATGAAATTGAATTCATTATAAACATAAACATAGTCCAGGGTTCGTTAGTGGCCAGGGTCCGGTTACAAAAGCCTGACGGACGGTAAATGAAGTACTCCGGTGCTGTTACGGTGCAAGATGCAAGGAAAGGAAACAAACGGGCAGAACATTAGCTGCTGAGAGGCGGCATAATTTGAATTGATAATATAATTTGTGATTACTTTTAAATTATTAGAATCGGAAGAGGTTAATTATTTCATTTCTGATGTCAACAAACACTCCAGAAAGCGTCTTTTTAAATACGACTAATGATATTAATTGCGTTTTATTTAGTCTTTTGAGCCTCCCACGCTCTTTGAGACGGCAAAATGCAACGAAACTGAACTGCTCAGTATAAATTAAGTGAGTAATTACTTCCCGGCAAAGACGTTGGTAGTTTTATGTTAACGGTAAAGCTTTATACCACCATCCTACTGCGATACCTCCCCCCTGTGAGGATAATCACGTTTTTTTTTCATGATTAAAATATAAACTGCACACATTACATTGTCATTATCCATATTTAAACGTATTAGAATATAGGTAAGTAAATCACATGTACAAACTACTAAGACGTAGATGGGCGATCTGCAAACAAATTTTTAAGTATTTAAGCATAGTTAAGGAGCTGTAATTAGTCTTAAGTTAATTGATTCCATTGTGTTACGAAAGTTAATCATGTAAATTGTATTTTATTGTATTCATTGTACTTATACACACATGAGTGTATAGTATTCGCAAACATACTTTCATGCATTTAACTTGAATAGAAACTGGTTGATAGTCGCAACATAATTACAAAACATTAACTTTAAGACTAATTACAGCTCCTTAATTATGTACAATTTTTTTGCAATCCATTCAGACACCTACTTAATTATTGCGAGTTTTTAACCGTTCAATTTACTAGTACCTGACACATTACTAAAGTATCAGTATTAACATTTACCGATGGTTCGTTATCAAAGAAAGCAAAATTAATACAGTGAAACTCAATTCGCAGTAGGAGATAAATGAAGTCAATGTATATATTATAATGGACTTTAAACCAAGAGTAAATTGTCGCAATCTTTATCAAACAACTTATTATCGTGACAATGACCACGTTTCAAAACTGAAACAGTTATAATGTTTGCAATATGACAAACACAACATTTCGTAATAGATTATACAATATCACTGTAACAGTAATGTCCTAAAATTCCACATCAAAGATTCAGGACAAGAAAAACGACAACAAAGATTGTTTCTAACTTCAGACTTCAGTTCAGGTTAACAAACCAAACACAATGGAATAAAGAAATACAATACCATACAGAACCAAATAAGGCATTTAAGGAAAACGAAGTAGAATAAGCAATAACAGCAGCTGAAAGGAGCAATTTCTACACAAACCTAGTACTTGCGCCCACGCACTTTAAACGTCTTAATAAATAACCTTACTTGGGTTCATTTTGTATGTATTACGGCCCACGGGCGCTCTTCACCTCATTTGTGCGTTTATCTCTCTTAAATGATTGATTAATCTATTATGAAACTGTCTCTAGAGAAAATAACGGAAAATATATTAATACTTTATTAATTAATACAAAATTCCATCCTTGACTTTTTTCTGAACACATACAACACATGGAAGTTACTACAACCCAGACTGTGTGGCAGTTTCGAAATAAACCCAATGGAGAACTGAGGCTCAAAACTATTTTGTCATTAAAGTTAGACATAAATAAAGGGACACAAATAAATTGTACAAAAATCAATTCTTCAAGATTCCTACAACAATATTTTACAATTTTTAAAGAGATTCAAATAGGAAGGTACATGATTGTTCAACCACACACTTCCTCCTTGAATATACCGTCAGATTTAACCCCATTTGTTCATACGAAACCCACGCTCTCGTGTAATGAGCCATTGAATTGGAGAACCTTCTAATTAGTCCCATCTTGCAGTATGAGAGCCTGGTCCATTCAAACGTTATCCGATAGAGATAATTGGAGTGTATGAACATGTGTGAGACCGTGCACAATGTTTAGAAATCTGGCCAATTATATTGATTTAATGGAGGATGTTTATGCATGCCAACCGTCTGTGTCAGTCAAAAATCTGTACAATTGAACTTATAATTACCATTTTATCAAAATCCTACCTATTACCAATTAGAGGTTCTTATCGTCAAAAAAAAAATCGAGCCTTAAGTACTTTTTTTGCCAAACTTGGCACAGTTGTTCCTTATGTCAGAATTAGGTAGGATTTTGATAAATCGGTAAGGATAATTGCCAAGTTCCAAACGTTGGTATAGAAAAGTAAGGTTTGGCAGCAAACATTCATGCTATGTCTTCAAGAATTTAATAGTTCTCAACACTCAAACAATCGTCATAGTTTACCGATCATTATCTGCAGATAAGGCATCACTCCTCGATTACGGAATTGATTTAATTCATTTTTGACAAAGTTGAAACGGAGACACAATGTCTCATTCAACAATTAACGCAGCGGAAAAAATGTGCTTATTTACGATTATTTTATAGAATTTTCTAGGAGAATAATGTTTGCCCCTTTACTTTCTAAATTTGAAAAGAAAAAAATAGGATGAATTTTCAAAAACGCTAAATTGTCTTTTCTTTATTTTACGAAGTTTCTAGTTCCTAAGTTTTTATTTCCTCTTTCTAGTTCCTAGCTTAAAATAAAACTTGTGTCACGTAGGTACTAACTCTCGTCCCCTTTTTAACCCCCTTAGGGGTTGATCTTTTAAAAATGGCGTATTCCTCGTACAATGTGTCAGATTTCAACATTCTAACTTTTGTAGTTTCATCTCTGCATTAATGAGTCAGTCAGTCATACACAAATGATTTGTAGGTATTGATAGATCCGGACGTGCTCTATTTCCTATTGTAAGGCAACTTGGCTTTCAGCTGCCTTTAACAGTCAATCATAGCAAGGGCTGTTTATATACTAAATAAAGGGCTTATCAATAGAACAGATCAGGAGAAATTGCGTGTTCATAGTGTCAGATGAATGGTCGATATTATTTGTCTTACCCGCACAAATTGTATGCTCGGCGCCTCCGATAACGCTTAAGCCTTTGTGAGCCCTAGACTGGATTAAGAACATTCATTTCTTGAAAGCAGCATTGACAGTTCCGTTGGCAGCGATACAGCCTAGATTCCCAGTTACGATAAGCCTTTAAACACACTAGGCCAGGGGCTGTATTACCCCATTGTGAATGCCCATGGAATAGCATTCAGGGCACGCATTATTGATGGCAAGTCGACTATAAAATATTTCACATTCCGCCTGTTATTGCCCATTGTTGGCAATCGCTACACAACGTTTACTATATGTATGACAAATATTGCAAACTAAATTGTATTTTCCATCTGTAATATTGTAACCAGAGGAAACCCGAACAAGCAGGTAAATGCGCTCGTAATTTACTTGTTATTAGTGCATAGAAATGTATTGAGTTTCTAAATATCATATCGGTATGCATCGGTCGGTCATAAAATAACTATCCAGCAACGCAGCGGACACTCAACTAGGCATACCTATAACTCCGTAACCGGCAATTTCATCGAGAATTTCCAAGTGTTTTCACTCAAATCGCTAACAAAATAATGAGTGAGCAACTCAACTCAACCCTCACACTTTATCGTAGCTCTCTCCAGCATTACGGGCGCTTTTATTAAATCTAGACTCATATTATTGTGCTTTGCCAGCGGCGACTGGAAATGACCCGTAATCGAGGGGGATAGATAGATTTCAGATACGTGGTGATAGAACGTGATGGAGGTGCTGCGAATTATCCAATTTGCTTAGAAATTTCAATGCGATCGACACATAGGTTACAAATGGTTGGTTTACTACGATATTTTTACTAAATGTCTTACTTTATCTTGAAGAAACGTCTTACAAACCTATCGGAAACATTCGGGAAGCGTTTAAAATTCCAACAACACTTAATTGTTGCCCGACCAGTTTTTATTACAATATCATCAGATGAACTCATTTAACGTTTCTTACAGTATGCAACAATTGAACAAGAAGTAAACACGACTACAATACATAGCTACCGTGGAACTAAGCTTCAATTAGTTCCCACAGGAAGCTCCAATAGGCTTTATCATTTAAGCAGGAGGAAATGATTAAGTTGTCGTTGCTTCTATTAGGCGAAGCATCGAAAAGATTGATTTATGGACGCGCACGCACGCCGGGTTTGTATAAAAATAAAACGCGTTTGACATTTATTTTGGGTAGTTCATGATAGTTTAAAATGAGTATTTTAGTAAACTCAACTTATGTAAAATCGGGAACATGTGTTTAAGAGGGGGCTAACGCAAAATTGTATTTTTTTTTTACGTTTTAATCAAGGGCAAATGCTGTAAAATTACACGGAAACTAGACTACGAGTATATTCGCAAGGGCCGGTTCTAACCAAAACCTTACCACACCTCATGTCAGGTTAAAGTTGGTTCGATAGAAAAAAATCACGAAGCATATTTAATTTTCAATTATTTTCACTCTGCATAATTATATTTTAAGTACCAAGCGTGAAATATCTATTGACGTAGCAGAGTGATCTGACGAGCAAAATTTTAAGCAATAATCTATGTATTTTTAGAACAATTGAGATAATCTATAAAAACCTGCGCGATGGCCATATCTTCCTTCATAAGTTCCGCGCGTCGCGCCACATTTTGTTTCCGTGTAAATTTCTGCCTTTACGCCCTCTCTTAATATAAACGCAAATATCGACTGCTCTTTTACCCTAATAACTTACCCTGAAAGAAGTGCGAAGTAAAATATTACACAAGATGAACGTTAAAACCATCAAGCGGGCTTTAGTTGTGACAATTTTGCGTATTGCGAGATGGAACTAGAAGAATATACATATAATACAATATTGTGCTATGTGGTTTTCTAATAAAAAAACAATTCATTCCAGCTAGTTAATTTTCAATAGGTTACTCATCACCAATTGGCTCCAGTATATTACCTTCACATGTTTGTGAGCCCTATCAGCATCTTGACAACCATTGTACCGGCAGATTAATCTGCATTCGACCTCCTTTGGACAATAGAAATAGAACCGAACCGCATTAACCAATACTCGAAGAGCTGCAGCAACTATAGAACTCTTGGTAACAGAAGGTTCAGCTAATCCGGTGTCTGTCAAACGTCAAGTCATCAAAGCCGGGTAATTAGAAAGCCCTTCGTGCGTGTAATTTTTATTCATAACGATATGTTCTCGTGAGCCGAAATGTTTGCCCATTAAGGGGTATCAGCTTTTCACTTGACCGTGGGCAAACTGGTGCAAGTAGGTCGGTAAACATAGCATGTTTGATGTGGGCATGCAAAAGCAAATGGCGCTTTAACATTAGGGCAGTCGTCTCCAAAAATATGTTTACACTTTGCATCTTACTCCTTTGTGAGAAGAAGCGCTGGTGGCCTAGCGGTAAGAACGTGCGACTTGCAATCCGGAGGTCACGGGTTCAAATTCAAACCCCGGCTCATACCAATGAGTTTTTCGGAAATGTACGAAATATCATTTGATATTTACCAGTCGCTGTTCGGTGAAGGAAAACATCGTGAGGGAAGCGGACTAATCCCAACAAGGCCTAGTTTTACCCTCAGGTTTGGATGGTCAGATGGCAGTCGCTCTCGTAAAAACTAGCGCCTACGCCAAATCTTGGGATTAGTTGTCAAAGCGGACCCCAGGCTCCCATGAGCCGTGGCAATATGCCCCGGGACAACGCTAGGAAGAAGAGAAATCTTACTCCTTTGTAATAAGGCGAAAATAGTAAACATGTCTTTGACGTCGACTGTACACAGTTACATACTACCAGGTATGTTCGGTGAAGGCTACTGTAAATACTCCTACTTTAGACCATTTCCACAAAAACGTAAATAACCACTAATGTATAACAAAACTTGGGATTTGGATTTTTAGATTGATTGAGCGGTCTTTTTTGTATTAATAAGTAAAACACAGTTAAAATTTTCTCTTTCACTTAAATTCCAGAAAAATAATGCACAGTTACGAGCCTTGAAAACCACCTAATGCGAATTAAATTGCAAAAATGGCTAAGACCACAACACTTTTGAATGTACCGGCACCGTGTATACCGTAATATTAGTAAGAAAGATAAGCCAATCATTCAAATATAGGCATAAATGCATTGAGTTAAGGCTTCTCTCACGAATGAACGGGTGTTTCATGGAGTTTGGAGCATGAGCCGAAAGCCTTAATTGCCGTTCGCCGCGCACACGCAACGGCAACGTCAAGGTAAAAAAACATAGCATTGTGATTTTGTGATCTTAACCCATTATTAGCGGCAATCTTGATAGAGGAGTGAAAACAAGGTAAAGGGTTCAGTAGAAAGATTGATAACTTAAAATTGCGAGGTCAAAATTACGAAGTTACGCAAGTCAAATGTTTGAGTTTGATCGACTAATGTTAGATAGAAGTACCTAAATCTTTGGCAATGACATTGCGCCACCGCTGCCTTGGTTTGCCCCTTCTGTTTGGGCCTGGTAAGGCAAAGCTAAGGGCTCTGTTGCCTACTTATTCAGGCGGCATTCTTTTGACATGCCCAAACCACCTCAGCCGACTTTCTTCGAGCTTATCGGCGACGTCTATCACTCCGAGGCTACCACGGATGTGTTCGTTTCGAACCCTATCATCCTGGAGACATTTCTGCCACATGGAAGGATTGTACATGTCGCTGGGTCACTGGCCATATTTCACTGCCATAAGTGAGGACCGGCCTTATGATGGTCTTGTACACGAAGCCTAACAAAATAATTTATCAAAAAGTAATGTGAGATGCATCCATTCGGGTTGACAGAATTAAACCACATGGCGAGGGCCGTGTTTGAATTGCGATAAGGACCGCCATTGGCGGAGCACAAACATGATGGATCAACGGATAATAACAGCGTTGAATAATAAATAGGTCTCTCATAAGTGTGTTACTGAGACTCTTATGAACTGGATCCAAACCGCTGATTCCCAGTGAAATGAAAAATTAAAATGCAGTTTCGATCGCGCTGTGCGCTGCTATAAAAAAGTTATGTGCCAAAGTAATATGAATCCCATATTAATATAATATTTATTATCATAACATAAACATCTTTGCGAGTAGAAATCGTAACTGTTAAAGTAAAATTATATGCGTATAACTATTAGCAATAAAATTATATTAAGCGGTCAGAGTTGCGGAAATTAAATTCATTGTTAACATTTACAACCGCGGCGCTGCGGATCAGTGTCAACTTTCAAGTCAACTTTCGATAATTGCTATAATCGTAGGTATATGTATACCCTGTGTGATTGCGAACGAAAATCATTAGCAAACGCCACGCCTAAATCCTTGTTTTGATTATCAGCATTGTAGCGAGAATACATAGCACACAAACTACTTAGGTATTCTTATCAATACACCACATTTAGGTAATTCTAGGTTATTGGTCGTCGATAAATTAATTTCTTTTTGGAAGTCAATAATACTGGTTTTTCATCTCTTAATTAGGGTTTGCAATACAGGGATATTCTGATATCTGTCAAATTTAGGATGCGGATCCAACGTCTCATAGGATCGGAGGAATTATTTATCAAGTTATGAGTGTAACTGAAATATTTTGTTTTTGTGAACCATTACAAGTGTACCGACAATTTTAACCCTTTGAATTTGAACGCTTTATGCCATAAACACAATTATCATTCAAACGCCAAGCGCCCGGGCGCAAGCGAGCTAATGTAAAACTTACTCGAAAGTGTGAAGGTTACTTTGACAACGTCCGCCAAAACACATATAGGTAGGTGTCCTTGGCGCTGTGGGTACGACTAGTAACTACGACTTTAGGTATTCTTGGCGTTCAAAAGGTTAAAGGGGATTTCAAAATTTGTCATCATGCCATTAATATTAGACATAAAACCTGTTCGATGTCGGGGAACGATGAGTATATAGTGCATAATTTAGACTGGTAGAGAATGCCATTAGGTATTCAGCCCGCCATTTGTACATTATTCTGTGTATTTTGTGCAATAAAGTTTAAATAAATAAGTTGTAAGCAACTCATTTGGTATTAGAAAAATTAACATTTGGCAACTATCCTATTACTATTATACCTGCATAGGATAACTTACCTGCTTCAAGGTATAATAGGTACATTATCTTGCAACGAGTTCGTCCAACATTTAGATGATGGCATCTAAGAATTACATACAGGCATTATGTTCAGTTCATCTAACAACTTTAACGATCGTGATGATTTTTTCACAGTAGGTTTTGCCATTTTAGCAGGCACAAAAAGTGACCTGGTCCGGATGGCAGCGAACTGCAACGACTAACGGTGGTTAGATTACAGCCATTTCGGCCATTGTTGTGTGGTCGGGCGCACCAGCCCGCTGTGTTCTATCGCATCTATCACAAATTCACAATACAGGTTTGATCAGCAGCTGCTTGCGTGAATTAAGTTTTACGATTATACTGAATGCAACATTTCCTTATAAGGTTCGCCTGGCCGTTTTTACAAAATTGTATGTATTTTAACTACAGCTATGCCCCTTGGTTTACCTTTCCTCAATTGTTTGATAATTTTAAGAGATAAAAGCGAAAACAAATTTCATACAAATTAGTAAAAACTCCTATTCTTACAAAGATTAAAGAACCGAATAAAAAACGAAGCGACATAGCGGTGTTCAATAAATGTCACAGAGAGGAAAAGGGGGAATACGTTCGTATGGAGAAGCGGTCGTCCCGTTTTCTCTTATGGTCATTTGCGAATATGGGTCTATCTGAATCGTCCCACTATTTATGTCTTGCGGTGGCCACTTGGTGGTTTACGCTAGCCCATCTGCTGTTTGGAACTGAAAAGATCATTAGTGACAGAAAAAAACACTAGATATGTACTTAAGTACATAATTAGCACCAGTATTGTATTTTATTGGACTTTAGAAACCTGTCTATTTAAGGTGCCCTATGACAATAAAAATGTGTCCTACATTAGGACCTCTAGTTTTATCTGCAAACACGAAAATGCTTACATGTGGGGTAGAACGACTACACGTATAATTATACATCGTACCCGTCAGACCATTTCAAATCATAATAAAAGTAGACTACAAGTAATTAACTATACAGTGTAGTAGATAATGTAATGTGCGTGTAAATTTAAATTGAAACGCTTAGGAAAGTGCTCTAGTAAAAGACAATTTTCTAGTTAAAGACACGCATTTGTTATGACATATCATATTTCAAACTTGGAAATTTCAGTGTAACGTTTTCGGGCAAAAATAGTTGTTTTTGCGTGAAAACTTCAAAAACATATTACTTATGTCAGAGAAAAGGACGATTTCTAATTTTGTTATATACATTTTGCTTGAAAACCGCACAATAAACAAGCATCATAGGATAGCAAGATGAAGCTGCTTAGTCGGTGTAAACCCGATTTTTAATAAAACTCAGCAACAAAGTCGCGTAACGCCAGTAACTATAGGATGCTAAGTTTCCTGTTTCGAGGGAAGGTCTCGAAATTTGAATGAGCTGCCCATATTTTTTATTAAAAGCATACTTAAATGCAAACGTATTTTTGTTTAGGTAAAATTATTTATTAGGTATAATACTGTTCTGTTGCTTTTATAATAGTGTCACAATTGCTTTTTGTAACATAGGCACACATCATACACCTGCAACACATGTAGTAAACTCGTTCTTCTTCAAATAAAATGTGCATTACTCAAGGAACGGTAGAATCCCAAAAATTGGATGGCCTATGAACGAGAAATATGTTCCTATCGCGAAATCAGAACACAGCAAGCTATTATCACTTTCAATCCGATCCTATTTAACTCAAAATTAGTCAATTCCGACCAAAAACAAAACAAAACAAGAGTATTGTCGTCGGAAAGCGGCAGGCACAACAAATTGCAATTAAGCGGACGACGGAACTGGGGCGTGAAGTTGCGGCAACCGGATGCGCCGAAACCTGCGCGCGCGCTGGAAATGCAACCGCTGTCGAGGGACTATGGAGATCCTGAGGTTCCAAAAGATTCCAGAAGACAAGTACCAGTCGGTTAGTCATCCGTCTTAGGACATATGCCTCCTCCAATGCCTTCCATGAGTAGTCCTCATATCTTGCCACAGTTTGCCACTTTCATTTATTTAAGCCTGTTACAGACCTAGCTTTCTGGAAAACAAACGTTAGCAAGTATGTACTTTTGACCACGATTGTCGCATGATTGTCCTCTGCGTAAAATTTCCTACAAGAAAAATTCCGTACAATGTTTCGCTAGGATCAATATTCAAAGAGATATTAACGCGGAGAGTTAATGATAATCAATTCTAAGGTCCCTTTTTTTAGTGTTTCGTAAATAACTGGTAAACGGTGGTGCCCGTTAACAAAAACCGATAACAAAAATGTTGTGAAACGTAAATAATCACAAAATTCTCTTCAAAAAAGACTCAGAACACTTTTCGCAAGAATCAATATTTAAAAAGATATTAAGATTATAAAGCGGTAAAGTTAATTAAAAGTAATTCTATGGTAAGTTTTTTATAGTTTTGTAAATAACTCGTAAACGGTAGCCAATAGCAACAAATGTTGTTCAACGTAAATAACGTTCACAAAAATTCGTACAAAAATTTCTTGTATGTTTATAATATTGTTTTAAGTTAGCGAGAGTTAATTCAAATGGCACACGCATACGTTAGCACATTCGTACTCGTAATTGGACTTACGATTTAATTGGCTACTTGTATAACCAGACGGGCAATCTTTTCAAAACTAGCTCCCAAAACAGTTATTATTGCTAGCAAATTTGTTGCTAGAAACTCAACCAGAGTATCAATATCGTTTTTTCTAAATCTCAGTTATAAATGCATGAGGTCACTGGGTTAGTAAGGCAACAGTCTCTGGTCTTTATAACGAACGAATGTTCATTACGTGCAATTCGAGGGCCATTCGGTGAGTAACAAGCCAAAGTTCTTGAAATTTCGATGAGCGTAGAATCGATAACGTTTATAATTTCATTTATAAATTACTCTCTCCAAATTTAACTACCTAACTACTTTGGTCTACTGAGCTTCTTTCTCCTCATTCGACACGATGAATGATTTCATAAAATTCACTCCAACAATCTAGACTTTACTTCTTAGCACAGCAGCTGGGATACTGAAAACCGATTGATGTCCTTGGTGTACAGTATAATGCATGGTTTAATTTCTCGTAGGTAGTAGTATCTCCACATTGTAGCTACTCGTTAAATGTAATAGACTCACCTATTTGACTGTATCATCTTTCCAAACGTTGAATGCTCGATCGAAAATCGTGGTCGGTCAGATTGTTTACTATTGTAGTTCTCGTCGTAGAAATACTATTCTTCTGTATATTGTAGGACAATATTATTTAAAAGAACAATGTCTTTCACTCTTTGTAGAGACTTATTTTAAGAGCACTATTATCACTGGAGGTGATTGACTGATTTGTTTATTATAGGTATATATGTAGATATTTTAGATGTATGGAATGTTGCGTGTGTCCCTTTGGAAATTAATTATTTTTAATATCGTACAAACGTTAATATGAAGTGAAATAGGTACTTAAGCAAACATAATATAATCAGTTTAATTAAAACCACATCGAACATTTGCGAATTATATCATAGTTCAATGAAAACATGCAATTAGAAGTCGTTATTATCCAATATCATTATTTTTTTCTAAATCTCAGCATAATACAGACTATGCAGATTGAAATGCTGATCTGCTGGCCGGCCGGCCGGCCGGAAACTTCTAATCAGTGGGCCCCTTAATGCTGTTTAGAAATATCGTTCAATAAGGTAGGAAGGCAGGGCTCCTATTTATTGGATGAGTTATGAAGGGTTGTTTGTTATTGTATGATGTTGATTGTTGATGTTAGGTACGCAATTTAGTAAAAGCAATACATAAATAGCAATAACAAAATTAAAAATTGTAGTAATAATCTTAAATATTCGACCCGAAACGACAGAAATAGACAAATAGTATTAGTAAATAGTAATTTATGTTTTTTAAAGAACTTCTTCAATAATTTGTAGGTAGAAAGACCGTTGGCGGCAACATTTTAAAGTTATTGACAACCTTTTTAGCGTCACTTTACATAACAAATTATCGGTAGACGCTTCGTCTGCAGAGTTCACTCAACCTTCATTTTCGTTTTCTTTCATGGAAGCTATAAATTTTAGGGTGACAGTGTTGGACGCCTGCCATTCTTCAGTTACGCAACTCGTATGCGCGTATGACATTCGTTAATAAGTATCTACACGCTTCGTGACTCAGAGGAAGTGCCGCGTTAGAAACAGTCCAGGACTGTAATGGGAGTAAATAAAAAACTGCAAATTGGCAAACTGAAATTGTGTAAGTAATTCAGATTGTAAATTCAGTTAGGTTAGAAGACAAATAAACCAACTCATGCAGTAAAAAAGTCAATGGAGTCACGTTTATGTGAAGCGGAGCGTGCAACAAGTGGCGAGAGAACAGGCGGATTCTGGACGCGATTTAACGAGATCGTTACAGATAAAGTGCGGATGACAGATGCACGGAGACGGGCGAGATTTACTGCGCACGGCGCAGGCGCTGAAACCACGATACTGCCCTTAGATGCAATTAAAGAAGCGCTCAGTAAATTAGCGGCGCTAGACTTGCCCACGCGACGTCTGTCCTGTTTATATTACGTGCACTTAACCACGATTAATGTCCACTACTTTAGACAGTAATATAGTGTTTACGGCCGGATCTATTTGAGCAATATAGACTTTTTGCCTGTCTACTTATATGTACCTACTCAAATGCCAATACATGACCGACTAGATATGTTAATTGCAGAGTAAGGCTTTATAAGGCCTGACCTCGGAACAGAAAGTCTGCATCGGTGCAGTGTTAAACGGTCAAGGCAAATCGGCCAGATTAGCACGATTCGCGACATAGAAAACAAATATGGAAAGCGACACGATTGCAATAAAGTAGGATCGCGGAGAGTCTACAACAATGACAGATAAGGAAGATTAATTTGATACGATGTGTCAGCCAGCTGATAAATAAAACCGGCTTTGGACGGTGAATCAATGAGACAAAGCCTTGCATTACAAATCTGTATTCTGTATTAATATGTACCAGTATACTTATAAATATATGGATGCCTCGAATTTCGTTTACGAGAAAGGCGCCCGCATATGTAAGTCAGGATAACCACAGGCGCAACACTCGCAAACTGGTTTGGTGCACTATTATTATTAAGGGCTCGTGCCAATATACGGGTCGAAACGTGCTTCAACCTCACCACAGTCAACAAAACCTTCAAAGATAAATACAAAAAAACTAAAGGCAATTTCAAAATTAAATTCTAACCAAAAGGACACAAACGCAAGATGCCACTAAACTCCACACGCTGTCACTTTAGTAGTAGATTAAGTTCTTCAGAGTTGTTATTCCATGCATACACTCGCACATCCATTAATGATAAGGCACTGTTGTGTGATTAAACTATAAAGAAGTATCAAAAGATTGATATAAATTCGCGATTTGAGCGCAACAGACGGTCTGCGTGAGTCGGCCGTGCGCGCGGCCGGCGTCTTGCAAACTGTTCCGATTCGTTTCAAACGCAACACCAACGGCCACGCGGCGAGCGCCCTACTATTCCATCTCCCTCACCACCTACAAAAACAATACGCTGGAAAGAGATGGTCACAATTCTAGCACCGCTCAAGTTTTATCGCAGGATAAACTTTTACAGCGACGTGAATAGTTACCAGACATTAGTCAGAAAGGAAAGGAGCGAGTAAGTTTTTTTGTGTATTTGGCAGGGCTTTTTCTCGTGTCGAATGTTGGATTCGTTTGGACTTCTATTTTTGTTGTGAACCGAACTCACGTTCAAGCGGAACGAAGAGGGTCACAAGTTTGTTAGAGGAAGTGCAGTGTGCAAGCGCATTCTCGGAATCTGCTGTTATAAATAGCGAATGACTGGAGATAGCAGACATACTTTGCCCCACACAAGGTCGTCAAATCATATGAAGTAATCAGACCCATTTTTTTAAAATTTTTGGTAATACCATCGGCACATCTTGAAGAAAATGCAACAAATATGATCCAACTTGCCTGATTTATCTATCAGGTAGGTATCAAGTTTAGTGCCCCGCCACTATTAGAGTATTACCTCGAGGAACTCATACCCATCAGTGTTCTTCTACGTCGATTTGATGAATATCAAAGGAATTTCACCAAAATCCGTGAGACCTAAATTAATATCTAGTCTCAGAAGTTTCATATTATCACCAATTTCGAGAGCAAATGCACAAGCTGTGTAAAAACCAAATTGTAAGTGTGAAAGTAGTGAATTCTTTTGGATCACGAATGAAGACAACAAAACACTAAGGAAATGTATGACAAAACTTATCTTATTTTTAAAGAGAAATATAAAGTATTCAGAAGTATACTTAAGTCATTAGTATATCAAAAAACTGTGATGCTAATAGACAATTATATAACTGTTGTGGCTAAATGGCATTGAAAACATTTCACTCACTCACTAGCTAGGCACTATTTTGTCAATTGCTGTCGTCAGCTCATATTCATCTGTCTTAATAAAAAAGTTAGGAGGAAGAACCATTAACAACCTACAGGAAAATACATTAGAGTACACAACCGGACAACCACTTTTAATGTGTGTAACAAACAACAACAGTAAACGAAATAAAAAGAGGTGGCAAGGAAGTGCTGCAATCGGCTAAATCGAACATTCAAAGCGGTTCCAAGACAAAATAAAAAAGCAACAAAAGGTAAATCAAAAAACGGAAAAAGGTCATTTGAATTCATGTTGCATTGCGCAACTACGCTACCGAATCGCGGGTGCACTTAACAAACAATAAAAGCGTCAAATCATTTGTACGGAATAAAACATTATATAAGAAAAATCTCAATTTCACTGGTAACACAAGGCGAAGAAATGTTGCGTGGTACAATAGCTAATAGAGAAAGAAAGACAGTCTAAGAATTAAGTAATTGGTCATCGGACGCAAACTTTCTACTGTATTATGTTTGAATATGGGATGTCTTGACAAGTGTGGCGACTATTGTAAGTTTTAAGTTTACGCACATTCATACTTATGTAACTGGGAGACCAACCGTTAAGTTACTAAATTCAATACTCTGCCTACTTTTGAAGCTAAATTACTTAGAACCGCTTCCTGACGTTCGATTGGGCTCAAATTTGGTATACCTTCATATGAAATACAGAAAGGTGTCAAAGCAATTCACAATAATCAAAATGATGATAATATCGAGCTTATCAGATTACTTAGACCGAAGATTACCCATATGAACTAGGTGGTAAGTGTTAAAACACCTCATTGAATTTATGTTTGTTAGAATCGTCTCAATGAATAGATGACTGTTAGTCAATAAAAATGAATAATTTGACGAAAAAAATCTAATAAAAATCTACATAACGGGCTAGCAACGTAGATTCGCCAGATGTTCTTAACCCAATTGCAAATAAAACTAAATAAGTGTTTGCCAAAGACTGTATTTTTCTTTCCACAGACACCTAATTAATACTCATCGAGTCAATTCTAACAACCCCAAACACAATCCGTTTGCGTTGTTTTATCACAGAGTTCCCATGGCCACCTCCTGCCTTCAGATCAGCTCCATGACATTATATATTGCATTGTCATCCGTTTTAAGTACATAAGTATGCAAAATTTCAGCTCAATCGGAAAACGGAAAGTGGGTCACATTTAGTTTACAAAATTTGCTGCACGCTAACTAACAGGGCAAGTTAAATAAAAGCTTGTAATATATAAAGTAAATAAAGCTCTGAAGCTTAAATCATTAAAGTTATTGAAGAAGTAGACATTAACGAATAATGTATAAACGGATATTTGAATAAGTAGTGAAGATTGATGTACGAAACGAATCTGGATCAACACTTGTACAATGGACGAACTGATTTACGAAATACTGACTTTCTCTTCTCTTGGCCCTTCTTATGGCTTCGCCATAGGGACTTTTCTATTTTGGATGTAGATGCAGTGGGCTTACATTAAAAGCATTACATTAAAAATGATTGCAATGCGAGATGCTAATCGTAATAATAGGCGCAGTAGTAAGTATTACGAGTAAGTGCCATGATAAGATAACTTTACATAATTGTCACTTAATTAGCAATTGTAATAAATGAGAATCCTCCTTCTTAGTAATGTTATGCAAAGTTACCTAAATTCAAACATGAATGTCAAATAGGATTTTTTTTACATTTAAGTATACTTACCAAGCACCACCAAGCATTAGCTCGTCTTAACTTCATATGGCTTCAGATCATTTTTTTTTTTTTTTAGTTTTTATTATTAGTTACTTAATTTGATCAATTTGGTGTCCTATGTTTATGATACTGTTATCCTGCTGCTGAGTACTGGTATTCCAGTAAGCACATATTTAGGTAGGCAGTACAGTACCTGTTTCGTCACGTCCTCCAATAGTGAACTCGATATCTAAAACCCTTTATTCCGATAGATGAGAAATCGGAGAATTTTGAGAGCTACATATTATTTCACTTGTGTCACTGCCCGAAGGAAAAAGAGTAATTTAATTGTTTTTTAATGGATATATTATTGGTCCCTTATGTTAAGTAATGCATTTTCCAACTCAAGTCAAAAGTGATAGTAGTTATGTAATAAACGCATGAATGAAGCGGGCTTCGATTAAAAAAAAAATCCTTAAGTAACTGAGAGCCTTAACTTACTGAAGTGTTAAAAAATTACGTCATTAACATTCCAAATCTGAGGTCCAGTTTGAGTATCAAGCAACTTGCATTCGGTACATTTTCATATGAAAGGGTTACCTTAAAGGTCAGCAGACACCGTATTTCAGGACAATTGTGGTGAACGAACGACAAATGAAGCATGTAACAAAGAGTATAGTTATTCCACCTTTGTAAGGGCATCGCCAGAGCACAAGCTTCCATATATGAGCACCGCTAAGCGTCCGCAGACATGCTCCGGATGACTAAAGATGAGGAGGAAATCTCAGTGAACTAACCTACATGGAGAGGTTTTTATTATTTACATATGTAGGGAATGCCGGAACAAACCCTGGCCTGGGATTCATACATGGATGCCAAGACTAAGTATGGCTAATGCATTATGATTAACGATCAACTAATTAAGGACTAATAACTAATATCGACAGCAATCTGAATGCATTAGAGAATAAAAATTTCAAACGACGTTTGATAAGCGTCACAATCGCAGGTATTTTGATAAATCGCGATGCTGCAAGACCCCTCTTACGTCACGCAAAATTTTCTAGTCACGAGAGTTATTCAGGAATCCATTAGCGCGAAATGAGGAACAGGGCTAGTAAATCTACATTAACCCTTAAACAACGGGCCAATATATCAACCGGTCACTATCCTTCCTTAAGCAGCGCAATGGACGTTATCTCTTCATTTATATCGAGTTACAATTACTAGCCGCTTCCCGGTCCGACGCGTTGCGTAGGCGCAGTTTCCGTGTTATGGCAGATAGATATTGGATGTGCCAAAGGAATAATAGATTGGGCACCGGAGATTGCTGTACCTATATATAAAGCTGTTACGATCTAAGTATAAATAAAGACTGTACGCGAGAAACTGATATCGCAATATAATACTTAGTACATTAGAAACGACCATAAACATATTGTTTAGAGTAATGTATCAAGGAGTATGACTGAATGTTAACAAACCTAATTTTTAACATTTGTCCAGACACGAATGTAAATATTTAGAGGTGCAAGATTACACAATGCACAATGAATCTCCAAATTGGTCTCTTACTGGGAGATACGGTATAAGAAATATATACGTACGTCTATTAAATAATAATAATATTTATTTTATCGTAATGACATTTACCTTGTTAAATTGCACACGGACAGAATTTTTTTTTTTTAATCTATTTCCCTCACTGGTTATTTACAAAAATCTCCTGACAATGGGACTCATGGGTCACATGGGATCGAGACTGTACACGTACACTAGTTAACGTACACTGTTGGGTATATTCTCCCAACAGAATTGAAATAGTAAGGGTCGCCTGCTAAAATAGTAGCTTCCTAAAATAAGTAGGTTGTCTTATTAAAATAAATTACAGTCAATATATATATACATAAACCCTTTAGTTTCCGGTTCATTAATGCTGTTCGGAAGCAATATTTCTTTTTGATGGTTAACTCAATACCTAAACGACGTGTGCTAAAACTGTTGAACATTTCTTCGAATCCAGTTTCTTATTGGACGAGTTCTAGTTTGTCCTGTCTGAATTGTGTTGACTTTGGGCACACGCCAATAATTATAGATAGTTGCGCAAAGGAAATTGGTCATCACTAGAGTGACCGACTTCTTCAGATCCGTAACAGCATCGTGTTTATTTAACCAAATCTTTATAACGACTGAATGGTCATATGCTAAAAATAAAGAATTAAAAATATTCAAAACTATTATCATACTCACAAATCTAATAATTATTTGAGTGTCTTACAATTTAACTGACAGTTTTATTTAAATGTGCTATACTAAATAAATACCCACATTTGGATCAAATTACCATTTATTCTTATAAATACCTACCACCTTGATAAGCAATGTAAGCTGCCCCAAACTAAGCTAGTAAGAGCCAATGTATTTACAAAAATCCGCTACATTTCGTGATCTACTTTTGACCCTTCCATGGGTACTAGGTTTTGGTGTCTGTAATGTCGGGAGAGCCAAGAATATACGTACCCGTGGTAAAGAAGTATATAAGTACCAGAAGAGTATAACCTTTTTTGCGAGCTGTATTTACATGAATAGTCATAGACCACAATCTAGGTAGGTTGAGTTAAGGGAATCTGAAGACGCATCTCTGTTGCAACGCGCCCACCGCTCTCCCACGTGCTCGGTGTTGCCTAATTATCCACAATATATAGGTGCTATTACTTGCATTACCTCTCGGAATTATTATTAGATCCGCTTGCTTCATGATTGTTAGTAACTTGTAGATATGTACTCCGATTTGTACACGAATTCACAAATCTTTAACGACTTGTCTAGTTCAGTAATATCTGCTCGTATTAACAAACATAGCTGAAGCCAAATAGCCAAAATGTAATACGTACATAATTTATTCCTACCGGACTCAACTTCTCGGAGTTATAAATATTTATTTTGACCATCAAAACCTACTTTTTCGTTATACGAGGAATCTACAAAGTTCACGCCACCTAATTATGTATAAATATATAAGGGAGATTTTATGACGTGTAATGTATCATGCATATACGAAATAAATGAATATGAATATGGATTAGAAAAAATATTGTCAAACAGCGTAATGGTAATATATTATTTGCCGGTACCGACTGTAAGCAGTTGTAATATCGTATTTGACGTAAAGCGAATGATTACATACAGGTATGTCTCAATTACTACCGCCAGCACGGTCGATATTATCAGATATTTCTGAGTAACTGTGTCAAATCATGCCAATTTAGTTTGACGTAAGAATACCATGATTTCCATAGTTCACAATCCAGCGCCGCAGGCGCAGCCATAACGTGTGAACCCGTGGGTGTCCTGCCTCCTGATGCAACGCTTGCCACAGGTGCACTTACTAAGCTACATAATTGTGTCATAAAATTCCAAAATTAACGGTTAGAAAGTATATGGAAGCCATTGTTATTGTATCAACCTTATTTGATTGCTTTGTGCACGCACGTGTTCTGAACGCATTTGTAATAATCGAAATCGAAAGTATTTTTTTGATAACGAAGCAAATTAAACTTTATTTTCTCCAATATGCTCGGAAATGCATACCTTATTGTAGCAAAAATAGTATGGGAAGTTCTTCGTTATGGTCAAACTCAAATTTTAAAAATTTCTAAACATTATTGTCGTGTTTTAGCGGACGGGAAGTTATTACTGTATTGCTTATTACTTTTTAAAAACATGTATTCACTAAAAAAACGCAAACAGCCAATTAATATAGCCGCGGGCTGTGTCTACACGACCCGGTCAGTATCATTTCAAGCTATAGGACAGCGTTGTGTAAGACCGTCGTGTATGATCGTGCGAATACTGCTTAATAAAATCAAAGACTATATAACTTTTATATTTTTTTAAGGATCTCATGCGTGCAAATACAGCTTATATTGCACAGTTAAATTGAATGAGCGAATATTGAATGGTACTGAATGGCATACTAAGTTGTGCCTTTAACTTTTAACAATAATTAAACAAGGAAATTGTTTTTGATATTTTTGATGTGAAGGTGCGATTTGAGTGATGGTTGATGCTTAAATTCAGATTATTTTATGTTATTTCTTCGCATTTTTAGAGAAAAGCACTCGTCAGGAACAGCAATTCGTGAATCCATATTCTTTGTCAATCGAAACTCATCCACGAATTGCCCTTTCCCGGCCTCTGCATTAATGTACTATTTATAACTACTCTGCACTAACTATTTTTAAAACAATATATATCAAAAATGAGAAAGAACGTTTTCAAGTCTTGTTTTGAACATAATTTAACTGTTTTGTGATTTCGTGTGACTCCCAAAAAATTACCATTTTTCGGATTTTAGTTAGTACGTTTATCCCACTAACCCAATTCTACACAATACATTTGAAGGGATTAAGTGTCAATTTCCGTGACCATTTTCTGGTAATTGACCTTCGCTCGGATTAATTTCTCCATTATTTGTTTCGTAGTCAAATCACATAACCTACCTCTAAACTAAACAGTTTACAGAAAGGTTATGTTTTTTTTATGTTATAGTATAGTCAGCAAACGAGCAGACGAGCCGCCTGATGGGAAGCGGTCATCGTCGCACATGGACATAAGCAACATCATAGGAGCCACTTAAGCGTTGCCAACCCTTGAGAACTCTAAATACCCGCTTCTTGAAGAATCCCAAGTTACGCAAAGGAAATACCTCAGGAGGCGGGCAACTCATTCCACATTCTGCACGTGCTAGGAAGAAACGAGCGAAATGCCCGCTTATTCTTGGTGTGCCATGTATCTAAGAAGTGAGGATGAACTGCTCCTTTGGTGGAAGATGCGGTGATAAAAACGTGATGATGGCATCAATTCAAAAAGTACTTCGGAGCATTCCCGATTGTACAGACGGTAGAACATGCAAAGAGAGCCAACGTCTCTCCGAAGGCTAAGGCTATGGTCTCCTATTTTATGCTATACGCGACGTCTGACGTCAGCGTAAACGTTCCGATCGACGTCTGAACGCAACGCACGGCGTCGGCGGCCAATACGTCCACAGTAGACGACGACTTTTCGCTGTCGTTGATACGAGTGGTCATGTGCGGGACTGTGTGTAATTTAGTAATAATGGACAATTTTAACAATTTGTGACGGTATCTTTGTTATTGGAAAAAGAAATACAGCACGAACGTATACGAAGGAAAGTAAACACAACACGTCATCAAATATTTTTGAAGACAAAAAAGAAGTATATTATTTTGATAAAAAAAGACACTTATAAGATAACAATTCAAAATTGACTAAATGTATGTATTTCTGTTAACCAAAAGCAATTTAAATATAATTTACAGTACATATGGTGCTACTTTACCGCACTAGTGCGCAAATTCGCATATTACGTTACTGTGTCAAACATTTAAAGGGCCATATGTACTGTAAAACGTTGTACGATACATGTGCGAATAGGTAATTCACAACTCGTGTCGATTTAAAACACTCCCTTCGATCGTGTTTTAATTTATCGCCACTCGTTTTGAATTTCCTATTTTTCGCACTTGTATCGTAATGTACTATTAGGTTTGGTGCAGGGAGATACATATAACAAATTCTCCATCAAATAGACGTCCTAGACCCAAATCAGTTGAAGAAAAATGCCATTTTGTACACGACCTCAACGCTGCAATGGTTCAAAATAACCAAAGACGCGATGAAAAGAGTTTGGACGCCGCATATGCAGTCAAAAGTTCAAAACGCCAACGTCAACGTGTAAAGAAGACCACAACAGTACTTTTTTATAGTAAGCATTGTGATGCAGCGTACGACGTGACGCTGTAAGCTGCCGATGGCGTTTATAGGAGACCATAGCCTAAGAGGTTCTAAGCCGTCAGTAAGTTTGGGATCGCCCACAAATTGGTACTTAGTTAATAAAATGCTAACCTGATTCCGAACAATATCTAGATTATATAAGTATCAATTTTCGCGTCATTTTCCTATCCGTTTAACGGTTTCCAGTGAATAGTCTGAAACAAAGCTGCGGGTGTGCGATCAATTGCACCGGTGTCGCGGCGTCACGGACGGACGCGGACGGACGCGGACGCGATCACTCGTGACGACGATGCCGCTGCCCACTCCGGCGCAAGTTATGAGAGGGCCGAATGCCAACCGGAAGCAAAACTTTAAAGATTATGGTTAGGTACAGTCACCAACAAATAGATAGTGACGGCCAAAGAGACCTAATATACCATGACACACGTGTTATATATTATGCCACTTTACGTTATATTAGAGTCAGACCAAGACAAGTTTTTAAAGGGTCGGCAACGCGCATGTCACACCTCTGGAGTTGCAGGCGTCTATAGGCTACGGTGACTGCTTACCATCAGGCGGGCCGTATGCTTGTTTGCCACCGACGTGGTATTAAAAAAAAAGTTTGCAACGATTTTGATAAAACACGCAGTGCAAGTGTTATTTTATACGTCAAACTTCTATGAAATTATGACGTACAAATAACACTTGCGCTGCGTTTGCTATCACTTTGGCCGCCACTATCTATTTGATGCTGACTGTACCTATACTTTGGCTACGGGTCGCTGTCACTGTTAAACATAGCAATATGTTTTGATCGTGTAACTTCACTTTATTGAAATTAGGCTATGTAGTGAGTATCTACCTAAATTGGTTATTACTATAAGTTCTCAAGCTGCCCAAAACCGTGCCATCAAATGTACGAATACTTAGCAACCATTCAAAACGGTCTCCCATCCGGTGATCGACCGCCAACGTCATTTTTTGATTCGATGTGCACATGCTATAGACATTTACATCAGTACCTATAGTCCTTCAAGGCGCGAGACAAATGTATTAACATTATATATATATAAATGTAACACCTTATACATATTTGTATGCAAGGATACTAATTTAATAATTTTACTGACTGTACATGGTAATTCAATATAGAAAAAAATTACTCAAATGACAGATGGTCTAAAAACATAGATAATCAATCTCAAAATAAAAACAGCAATATTCCCACAGCGTCCAAGGCAACAACCAAACAACTATGTAGTGGGAACCGGATGTAGATGATTAATTTACCACCACGGATGCTTAAAGTCGCGCGTCATCTTCGGGAGGCTGCCAGATCTGGGCTATTATTTTCATCGTAAGCCGAGCACACACACTGCATATAAACCAGGGTGCGTAGCCAACGTGCCAATCGAGATGACGGGCGGCGCTTCGCTACGGAGCATTAACGATTGGCACATTGGCTAAGCACCCAGCACAGATATTAATTTTGTGGCATGCTGTATTTTTTAGGACTTATGGAAATAAGACACATGTAACCTAAATCTTAACATAACAATCGCTAATTACTACTCATTGGTTCGCCTGAGGAGAATGTGATGACACTTTTGACGAAATAGAGGACTTGTTATATTCAACTACAATATTATATGTATCTTAAAGGTATTCACAGTGTACTCCTATTTCTTCCTAGGCAACAGGAGTGGTCATTTCTCCATACAAACGTACTCGACTGTTTCCCTTTGTGGTTTTTGAAGCCAGAGCAATGATTTTTTTCAACTTAAATTATTAATATTAATATCTGTGTCGTACTGTTTTGCTTTTTTGATATTTTTGTTTCTTATGACGCTAGTGAACTTCAAATCAAATATTCGCAATAACGGCCTAATTTCCCGCCGACACAGATAATTTCATTATCATTTAGACCTCAAAATCTCGTTACACTTGGTTAAGTTTTGGAGGAGGAAACAGTCGAGTACGAAACAGGGTAATTCCACAAGACTGTAACGTCAGTTACCAATTCTTTCGTGAGTTCATACATTAATTAAGCAAATTTAAGTATCCAGGCTACGCCAGATATACAGACTGACGTTATAGTCTCTTGGAATTACCCAACATCGTTTTTTTTTTTAAATTTTACGCAGGATTTTTCGCCGAATCTGGCGTTGTCCTTATTATCACACTAGTTTTAGGAGCCGCTTCCGTTACCGAGACGGATATATTCACCTTAAATATTTAAATATCAGCTCCCGTATCCTCTTAAAGGCAATAAAAACACCATGTACTTTAAATTTGTACGTATCAGCCTTAAGATATTTTGTATACTACTCTCAAGGTGAACAGTATAAATTTACAGTCAAACCAGGCTGCAGTTTGCACCACCGCATAGCGCGCATTAGGGATTATGCGTCCGGTGATAAAGCTAGCGGGTAGCGCGGGTAACGGTGCTCCCGGATTACGCGTTATTGCTCATAACCTGACGCACGTAAGTTGCCGATCAGGCGATCACCTGTGCATTCATAGAAACTAACAACTTAATGGCACAGTGATCCAAAGTCTTGACCACTGACACGAGTCCCAGATGTCTTGATCCATCCTGCACAAATTCCCTCCAGTTATCGGCTTCGAGATCGCGCCAGTCCAATTTAGCAACATTGCTCCTGTTACGAGTATACCTTAACCGGGCGTCTGATCGGCCTTCACTCTACTGATGAAGCTTTATTAAAGCAAAAAAACATGGACTTTCTTACTAATGTTGAAATACTGAGATAGTTTTATTGTGATTAACATGTTCCTCCGATGCCGGCAATTGGCGCCACCCTCAAGGGTATAACTAGACAGCACGAGGATTAAGCACGTGGTGATGAAAAATAGCAGGTAATGGGGAACCACAATAACGAATATATTATATTGATTAATAGACTCATGGTAGGTACAAAAACAAGGGTAATTTGTATACTGAAGTATCATCAAAGTAATAAAAACTGGTAATAGACATTTTCTATTTTAGTATTAGCCAAGCGCGAAGAGATACAATTAGCGCTAAATGTCAATTATTATTTTTTTAATCGCGCTCATTAAGGAAATAAGGGACATACGTGACATGCATCGGGCAATAAAAGCTAACGGATAAACATTAGTAACGGTAACGGGGATAAAAGGTAGACCAGTTTAATACTAGCAAAGCCAATAGTGAGAATTAAAATAAATGGTAATATTCAAAGTATATGTATTGCTCACCCGGTATTGTATAGTCCTGGCCCACGTGTTGCATGGTAAGCTCTAGGAAATTGTAATAGTCATAGTCATAGTTTAACATTATTATTTAAGGCTGTTACTAACACTTACGAGTATATGGGTTATGTCTGAATTAAATGATTTTTAATTATAGGTAATAGTGAATATATCGTAATTATACTAAAAGGGCTTTCCACATCGATCCTCGTGTTGGTGGATTTGGTCGGAAACTTATAATTTATTTTAATAATAATTGCGCGTAGTTTTCGCAAGTTTTTATTTAAATTAAAAAATTACTTATAACTAATGCATGAATTTTTAATGTAATGTATATTATGACTATTTATGACATTTTACTTAATTTTATTTTATTTTAGTTTTTATGACAGTAGTATTATTTTTTGTGGATTGCTTTTATCTAAATTGTTCTATTATATAAGCGCCTTGGTTTTTGTTGACTGTAATGCTTATATATTTTGTAATAAATAAAATAAAATAAATTATAAAATAAAGCAGCAGGTAGGGAAATGCCATATAGGCCGCGAGGCCCGCGAGCAAGCGCAATTTCTTCAGCCATCGCATCCTAGGTGATAACCCGTAAGTGGTCATGGGCGATGTATAATGAATCCTCGTAAACGTCAGCTGCCTCTCTGTAGGTGTAGGTAAAGATTTTGCGCGTTGATTTTCTGATAGAAGGTAGCTGAGTTTTAGGGCTAGGACTAGTGTACCTATATATTATATTTTAACTTACATAAAATAAATCTGTTTCATGCAGCCAAGCCTTCAACCAGTCCGCCTAGGTTAAACGGTAAAACTGTTGTTACATTGCTACAGATATGTAAATGCTCTGGTAATAATTAGCTATTAAGGCTTTATTTAAATTAAGTTTCTGTCTGTTATATAATATATATTAGACAACTTTACGGTTGGGTTTACGCACTATTTACAATCGTAATATAAACCTGTAGGTGATTATTGACATAAAACAAGTGCAACTATTAACGACAACTGAAGGTTTCAGTACTTGTTCGTCACATTAATCTTAAATTTGTTTCCTGGCTATATTATACTTCGCTATACTACTCGCGGCCCGGCTTGACTTTCGCTTCGCAACTAAGTTCTGGACAGATATTTAATTTTCTAGCGGGATCACTTAGGCATTTATTACCCTAACTTTAGTAGTTTATGACGCGCACTAGCTAGACAGTTTCATTAGCTTAAAGTTTCCTTTAATATAATGTAAATGTACTCAGTTCCTATACTTTCTAGCCATCATTCAGATAATACTTGTCTAGATGGAATGATTGATTGAATAAAACACTTTTGGTTCTCCATTCCTCATAAATACATAATTGGTCAGGTAGGATTATTACCAAGTAGGTAGCAAAAGGTTAACTATTCTTATAAATACTTATAACTATACCTTCCTCCACAACCTTTCATTAAAAAAAAAAACGATTAATTATTTGTTAGTTCCTGGTAATAAGACAATATGTAACAAGTAATTATTGAAATTGCCATCGAAAGTTCGTTCATGAATAAAGATAAATTATTTATTTATAAATTAATTACGGTAAATTAGCAGGTACTTAAGTTGCGGGTAAATTCATCGGCGGCCGGAATAATTACTTATATTAGTTTATACAGTCCTGGATCCGCTCCACTTTATCAATAACGACAGCGAACGAGTCGGCGGGCGAAGCAACGGTCAATCGCAAGTAGGCAGGATCCGTGAAGGCCATCAGGGCCTAGGCCACGGACATTTATCATTTAACGAGACAGATTGTTGGCAGTTTGTCGCAGGGTTCATAAATTAATATGACAGGCTGACATTTGAGTTTAAAGTATGAATGGCCGATTTAAGACTGTAACCATCATTTTGATGACTAAATTGTCTCATAGGTTAATTTTAATTAATTCAGATTTTTAATTTTAATTGATATTATTAGCGATACTGTAAGTTCCATAAGTTATTTTATTTATAAGTTTCATCATTTTGAAAGGTAGACTTTTTAAATATAGGAATGTAGTGTATGCCCAATGACAACTTTGTATGTTCAGGCAAAATAAATGATTTAAATTGAATGTGTTATAGTCACCAATCTATTATGGTTAATTTAGGCAGCAGTGCGACAGCCAACGAGCCAGCAACTAGCGATTATCTCACTAAAGAAAAGAACGAGCGAGTAAAACACTCAACTGCCCCGAAAGTAGTAAAAATTGATACAGAGTATAAAAGTTCCTTGAAATGCGTAGGTACCGCTTTCCATTGCTCTCGCATATGTTACAATGTCAATTCAGTATTAACTATTGTCGTACTCGGTTGTCTACTAATTTCAGGGTAATACCACCGGACAAAAGGTACAAGTTCATCAGTCAAACATGATTCATTGAAGCCAGGTTATTCACATGTTACGTAACTACTAGCTGGGTTTCAAAATAGACGAAAACAATTTGTATGTAGGCCCTTCAATTACATGCAAATCATATCGCGGCGTGCAACTCAGATTCATTCATTATTCTTTGTTTGAACCACTGCAATTAGCATCTATTTGCATCTAATTTGGACAAGTGAATTATTTATAGGTAACTATCGGACAATAAATTAGACGTCGAATGAGATTTTAATTGGGAAAGATAAAAGTAATTTGCATTAATCGTAGTATTACCTAATATTTAAGTTTCCAATCGCCTTGCATACAAGCTACATGTCCTAACTTTCAATTTATTGATACTGACTACAAAATTTGCAAATCTAAGAAGAAAGACAAACCATCTAAGAGTAGGTCCTGACTGTCCTGACCACTAAGTAACCATATGGTGTATCCTAGTAATCTCTTATGCTGATCTCACTTTTAAACAATGCATTGCACATCGTAAGTGGATGTCTAAAGACAATATAATAAAGGAACATAGGTACATCTAAAATTCTTACATTGCGTTGCTTATCGCTATAATAACGTTATTGTACGTGGCTGCCATTCTTATTGGCAAGCCAAGCAAGGTCAGCATTTCTACTATCCTTGTTAATCCAAGTCCCAACGTTATTTTGTCGTATTATTACCCAGATGCACGCCGTCCGATAACACATTATGAGAGGTGCGCTGAAGTGGTGAATTTAGATCTGCTTATCTAAGTGGGCCGATCACAACAAAAGTAGGCGCTAAAACAATAATGGCCGCCACAGTGCTTTCATTGTTCATCTATTGCATACAAACTGACAAACATATCTACGGTGAGTCGTGAACACTTACTGCATTGAGTATAATGAGATTTTGGCTTGACTAGTAACAGAGTATTTGGGGTTGGACGTTGTGCCATAAAAATTTCGACACATTGTTATTTAATTTCTTAGAAGTAACTCTTGATTGGGAGTCATATTTGAACATATATTGTATACAAATTACAGTCAGTTTATACGATAATGAAGTAATTTCATGAAATACACGTCGTAAGTACGTGAGTGTACTGCGTTACTAACAACATAATACTTATTCTCCGACTTTGACCACAAATCTATATAAATTATCCGAATAATAGAATTGAGTACATCGGGATAATTTCGAATGTAGTATTAAAAAGCTTTTAGCTTTATTTAATTATAAACCCTCTATGATTCTTTCAAAAATCTTATTACGAGCAGCATAAAAAACCTGTTTTGTTACCAACATTTTTTTTTTTTAATTACATTTAAATTTCGTTAGTATTTCCATCTCCGAAAAACAAAGCAACTTGATTTAACCTGTATCTATCGGTACAGTCAGCATCAAAAGTAGCGGATCAAATAAGGCTTCATAAGTATCTACCATTCTGTAACAGGTTAATAAAAAGTGATGTCTTTAATATAGAACTAAGACTGTAAAAGATATACTTTTGAATGCGCATTTTAGAAATTTATCTATATTTGGAAAAGTTATCCGGTTTATCAGATACTTTGGGGGCGTTGTTTCATCCGCTACTTTTGATGCTGACTGAACTAATAACGATAATAATGACGATGGCACTAACAATGTTTTATGGAATTATGAATGTTCTGAAATATGTCGAGTGTCATTTATATCTTATCCGTGGAACTGTTTTGTTATGTAATTGCGATTTTCAGAGATATTTTTGACATCATATTAATATTATTACATTAACAGGTATAATTATGTTTGAGCGATACATGTATAAGTAAATTTGACGTTATGCAGTAATATGTGCAGTTTTCTTTCAGTGTTAAATCGAGTAACTAGTTAAATGCGAAATGGATATCAAGAAAACTGTTTATAGTGTTTATACACCTTTATTTTACATACCTGTTCCCGAATATATTCAAAGACGATGATATTGTTTCGCCCACTCGACAAACGAACAAGGGAGGAAGTCTTGAAATGTTTTAAAGGTAACTAAACATTATTATTCTGTTAGGTATCTAAAAACTCAAACTTGTTGGCTACAAAGTATCACTTCTCTCTGAACAAAAGCCTTCAGTACAAATTCAAAACTTGACCTGTTGGATTCTAATAATATTATATAGGTAATTTTTTACTTTATGTGCGTAATCCCAGGTTTATTGGTCGCATAATCAGCCTTTTTATTTCGTAATCGTTCACATTATAATATCTTCACACTACTCCATAACAATCATATAATGACAAAGTTATCAAAAACTATTTTATTTGACCACAATATCGCAAATAGGCAAATTTAGATACGTCTGGAGCGCAAGCGGCTTAATTAAAAAAGTAACGGCTGTTCGATGTACATTGTTGCTTTTTGTTCGTTTCCTAGGGATACTATACTTTAGTTCGCATCACATTGCTACTGACATGTCCAGCTTGACAGACTATATTATAATATCAGTCGAGATGACGTTTAATTTCAAATGAAGTATCATTGCAAACAGTTAAGACAAATCTCTCATGTTATATTTAGTATTTTTATACACGAAGGATGCGCTGACAGATGTCATCTCAATACGGTTTTGGGGGATTTCGCGTTTTAAGGTTATAAATTATATGTAGTTGAGTTGACACCTGTCACCGTAGCCTGCATGTTTGAACAATACTATACTCGATATCGAACGATACTGCAGTTGGACCCGACTCTAGTTTTTCTCTGAATTTAATAAAAAATACGGTTGCGTGACATGCGTTCTAATAGTTTTCATTTACTGATTTACCGCTTATCGTTCAGTTTATCTTGAAATTTGTATGCCTAAAATTAGTTTGTTTTGTTGTTTATAAACTAACTATAGCTAAATTCGTGTAAAATAACAATATAAATATTTCACATACGCGACGCCATTTCCGTATCAGAGAGAGCATGCTGCAATGTCGGTCGTAAAATGGGGTTCCTGAACACGCCATAGAGACCTAATAATAAAACAATATATGTGTACATAAAACGGTGTATATATGTAATTGTATATCTCACTCACTTCGTTCGTTTCATAATTATGTAGCAGTCACATAAACATACTATTTTGGCATAGGTCGTCAGACGAAAATCATGTGTTAAAAAATTTTAGCTTCATACAAGGAGTAGGAAATATCCTTTGCCCAGTCTTCACTAACTTGTGAAAAGTATTAATTAGTTCGCACACCGGTGCTAAATAGTCATTAGCTTGCACTTAAAGAACCACTAACGAATCGCAACTTCGTACTCTTAAGTATATACAAATTATATATTTTATAATCATTTCGCACATTCAGAGCAGATTTCAGTGACTTCCTACAGTCCGTAGCAATAATATGATAAAAATCTATTTTCACTAGTATTAAGATCTATAATCGTTTAGTTATATAATTGTGTAATCATAGCACTTATGATTATGAACTATACGCGTGTTATACAACAAAGCGTTTACGTTGTATGAACCTAATTCGGATTAACGCCCATACGAAAACAGTAAATCCACTTACGTACTTCACCATAGACAAGTTGAGAAACATACCTGTAACAAAAGAAGTAATTATCAAACAAACAGATAACGTTAACACCAATGTGCAGGCGCACGCCAGGAACAAAGAGTTCCATTAAATAGCCCTTCGATCGAGATCTCGATTAGTTATGACCTTATTGGGGCACGCTTTAGATTGTGATCTTAGTTGTGAAATGTTCTACGACCAGGTTGTGCAGTTCAATACCTAGTACAAGTGACTTGATCGGAGTCTGTCAAATAAGAACACTTATTCGCCATTAACTAATCAACAGTCAATACATTTTGAAGTCGAGATCGAGACCACACATTTCGATATTATATCTTTAAGAGTGTCGCAACCCGAACAATACAGTCGTACGGGCGTGGCACGAGATGAATTATCGGCCGTGCGTTATTTATCGCCTGGTCGATTCCGCGTAGTTTCACTCTGTCCCGTCCAGCCATGTTTGTGATGTGGACCCGTCATACACCACTCTGCAAACACGACACAGCATGCTGTGCGAAGCTTTAAATTAGATGTCCCACATAGAAACTTGCTAAAATGCGAACCATTATGTTATTTATGAAATAAATAAAAAATAGTTAGTTAAAAAATAGAGATAAAAACATGTGAGATGGATAATGAATAAAGTCCTCATTCCATCAAATATTTTTTTTATATCTAAATGATATCATTTAGTTGTCAATTTGTAAAAACATTCTCTGAAAAACGCATTTTAGTTGCTGAGGGTAAAACTAAACGCCGTTGTAAGCATTGTACAACAACGCAATCTGTTGACAGCATGTGGTAAATATCCACGTCTCGCGACATAAAGTTGTCTCGACCTCAGCCCATGGTGTCAGCTAAGTTATGCGTCGATAGAACTGATGAACATTTACGGAATATCAACAAACACAAGTTGTATTCGCGGTTAGGTACTCAAACAATGACGATGGATCTTAAATGGATCATAATCGCATGGCCAACTATGGTCCCAAAGGCAAAATGCGGCGTTTGCGGCGACTGAACAACTTTACTGTTGCTATCACTTGACAGAGATGTATAGAATGTCATATATAGTAATATACACCCAGTCGCACTGTTAAATTCCCCGAGACACTAAACCATGACACTCGCAACAGCTAAATTATGAATCGATACGACTAGGATATCCACTTTCCCCCTTACGTGTGCTGGAGTAACAGAATTATCTTGTAGGTAATTTAAGAAACATGTGTAAGCCTGTCGGGGGTTAATTGAGCCATTTATAAGGTGGTCAATGGTTGAAGCGGTAGTGGCGAGGATAGTAATTGGTAATGGTTATGTACCTACGTACAGTTTGCAAAGTAATTAATACATACATAGATATAATTTAAGTACAGGTACACAGCTAACTTCTTTGCTGACTGCACATAGTCTAATTATACATTTTATAGATGATGTCATAAGGAATTTAATTTAAATCTGCGCTACCTCACGGTGTAATAATCATCATAAATGCTGTTGCACATTAAGGTGCCATCGCTGACATAAGAAGTACCTGTTAATATGGCGACTTCAGAACCATAATAATAATTTTCTTGAATTTAAAGAACATTATTATGTACCTGTTGCACAAAATATTATATAGAGCCTTAATAAAATAAATATTTTCTACAACTGAACGTTTTCTGCTGTTGCTTTGTTAATAATCCTTTTTCTTTTTAGAATACGGTATAACCTGCCTTAATGTCTTTGTGATTGTTATACCAAGCAAGTTGTTAACCCAAAAATACCGACACACGGAAACAAAGATACTATCTGTTTACGAACATGTGAAAGACATAACAACGTTGACAAGAATAATAAATAAGAAGTGGACATAAATAAAAAGCTCTGAAGAGTTAACTAGTGTCATGAATCTCGCCGGTTCCAAGAACACATCGAAGTAATCACAGTCAGTATATACAAGTATATACACTTACACTGGGCTTCTAAAAGCCGCACGTCTTACAATGATGACTGACTGCTAATCTCACAAGTATTTCATACTTGGGTACTTTATAGGCGAAGATTGTATGCTTCAACTTAAGGTACTCTTTTAGGTCTTAAAAGTCTCAGCAATCATAAAATGTAGACAAGATGGTAATTTTGTGCGATTGTACAGTCTACATCAATTGATAGGACGCGCCAAAATGATCTGCCATCCTCGATATGAGAGATATATCTTGACAGTTCGCGGTCACAAGTATCTGACACAGGTTATTGTGAATTTTGATGCTGACTGTAAGACGGCATACGGCATACGCCGATAAAATTGCACATTGTCGTCTGAGAATACGTTTGTGCCATATGCCACTTAGGTTTGGTTGGTTTACAGGAGAGCGAAAAGTAGAAAAAAAATTTTTTTCGAAAAGTTTTATATGCAGGAAATATCCAACTTTTTATCATTTAGGCACACATGTTTACTATTGACCATATAAATATTTTTGATATAGTGGTAATCATGAAACAAAAGCATTTTCATTATTGCAATATCCGTTTTTGATGAGTAAATTTTAAACATACCTACAATGTATGACATGACACAAAGTTTTGGACATTTCACTATTAT
This sequence comes from Cydia pomonella, assembly GCF_033807575.1. Classification (NCBI taxonomy): domain Eukaryota; kingdom Metazoa; phylum Arthropoda; class Insecta; order Lepidoptera; family Tortricidae; genus Cydia; species Cydia pomonella. The sequence continues at coordinate 11,151,092 of NC_084704.1, read as the reverse complement.
TGTGCAAATTTATTGAAAAATTGTTATGAAACCGATTAGCGTCAATTATAACATGTTTTTTGTTATTTTAGGAAACATAAAAAAAAAACGAATTTGATAAAAAATGGATATTCTCAGACGACGACATGCCTAAGATACTCGTATAATGCTAACTTTGTAATTACGTGATAAATTGATAATGTAATTTTCCATAGCCGTTTGAATGTTTGCATTGTAATAGATAATTTTTGATACAAGTTCTTGGCGCTGACTATACTTTTCTTTCAACAATCATCTACTCATTGAGACGATTCTAGCAAACCCGAACTCAACAAAGTTGTGTTGTTTTATCACCTAATTCATATGACCACTTTCGCTCTCCATCGTCAGATCAGTTCAATGTCATCATAATATTGATCTTTAAACTGCGTATTAAATGGAACCCTATGGACTGGTAGGAAGAGCTTCTAATTTAGCTTCCAAGATTTGACTCTTGCGTAAATACAACCGAAGCAAAAATTAAAATACTCGTAATCCCATAATAGTAAAAGGAAACAGCCTACTTTAAACGATTATAATTTTAAACTTTATTTAATACAACACGATAGAAAAGGAAACAAAAACAAGGAAGCTTTACGTAACAAACGTCCAATTTACGTCACTATCATACAATTTAACAACGGCGCGACAAATACAAGCCTGCAATTGATGTAGGTAGAGACGAGAGTTAACAGTCCCAGTTAAAACATTTCGCAGCCGCCGTGCCGCGCCAATCATGATCTAAAGAGCCCGAGCGTAATTAAGTTATACGGTTTACTTGATGCAGCGAGTGTTTGAAAGTAAATAGAACCAGATCGCGATAAAAGTGGCCGCCGTGCAGGCCGGAACGAGGAGACGGATGTGCAGGAACTTTTTATAAAAAATATTGGTTGCATTTCCGGGTCATAATCATAAGGGCTGATTTAGACGGCACGTGAACTCGCATGCGATTTTAGTTACATTGACTATTGGGGTTACTACCAATTCGGCCGACCGATCATATGTTACCGCAATGTAATGAGTTCTCACACCGTGTAAATGAGCCCTGACCTGTCATAAATGTTCAGGGTCTTCAGACATGGGCTTCTCTAAATAAAAATAGGTGGTGGTGGCCGCTTCCTATCACCGCCAGGAGGGCGATCACTTTAACACCCTGGAAGTCTTGGAACCTAAATGGTCGCGCACTGTGTGATTAAAATAACATGAATTTCTTTCCGTGCATATAACACCCCAGGCCGCGTAGCCAACGTTACAATCGTTCACGCTCCGTAGCGTATGAAGCGTATCGTAGCTATCTCTCTCTATCACTCTTCCATATTAGTGCGACTGTGACAGTTGCATTTCGATCGCCACGGAGCGTGAACGATATGCACGTTGGCTACGTGGCCTGGAGTGCAGTTGTTCACAGGTCGGACGGAGGCCGCTTGCCATCAGGCGGGCCGTATGCTTGCTTGCCACTGTCGTGATATTTAAAAAAAATACTAAAAACTTAGAGGGAAGATTTGCTTTGGAAACAATGTCTTTGCCAAAGTTTTTAGTAGTTAGCTCCTATTTTTTTACCGGCCGAGAGAGTTATGCAGAATTGACCACCCACATAATGAAACGTTACCTGAGTAAGTTAAACGCCTTTATCTCTTGAGTTTGATAATAAACCGATTACGTCAATCGAGATGAACAATGCGCCTGAAGCCGGATCACTAAACGCGTGACAAATCACACCCAGATAATGTATTAAACGAAAACAAAAGCATTACCTAATAACATAATGACGTCATGCTGCGATTGATCATATTCTAACTAAACAATTGAATGTCAAAAATTTGTACCTGCTTCTGGTAAAAGTAATCAATTTTTAATATTGGCTGCAACCGATTACCAAGTACGTGTAACATAGGTCTATTCTGAGACACGTCAAATTAATATTGTAATATAGAAATTATAATTGTTGCAGATAACCTTCAACTAGTAATCAAAAACATATCAAATGTTAAAGCCCCAGTAAATTTTGGAGGCCAGACAGATCCGCCTGAGACGATGGTTGTTGAGAAGAGTTATTAATTGTAGAAGAGTAAAAGAAAATCCGGACTTAGAAGTTCGGATTTTATACCTAATGTACCTAAATGATTTTATACGATTCAGTGCATTATTATGCGGAAATTCTGCTTGTCAAAAGTTAACATTTGGCAATATCGTTACCATTCAATTTATATGGCACCGTGCAGTGCAGTCTGTTTCAGCGTTCAGCTCTCTAATTTGGAGCATGTTTTTTTGAGTTAACAAGTCTTCTACAATCAATACCGAATACTCTAAATATAGATAGTAAGGCTTTGAACGGAGAATAATTATGATGTTGTAGAAACCGAGCTACAAAGTATTGTACGCAGATAATTGAAAATAACTCTTCTTGAATTACCGTGTTTTATATTGGTCGTTTGCACCATACAGCACTAAGTATTTTAGTGACTTAGTTGTGGTGCTTTATGATGTTTGCGTTGCACCCCATTCTAAGGAACAGGGTTATATTATAATAAATATGAAGTCCTAGCTCTAAAGCCTTTGGAATAGAGTCGGCACTTAGCATCTTACAATGAAAGTAATGCGACGATTGTGCGAAAGATACCGCCAAACGGGTCCGTAGCCGTCTGTCACGACAGCCGCCAAGAAAATGGTTAGCTTGACATGTTTTCATTATAATTCCAACAGTAACTTTCGCAACTACCAATATCACAAATGCCTGTAGTATGCAACAGAGCCCTTGCTAACTACAACTAAAGTTTACATCCGTATCTAACAGAAAACCTGAGACGAGCTTCAAATTATTAGCTTCTAGCAGCTTCTTGTGAATATTTTGATAAACAATAGAAATCCGGTGAAACGTAGGGAGAGGTTGAATTTTAATGTAAGGGCAGGGGCAGAATGACATGACATGTCGCGAGTGTGATGTTAAAAGGTAATGTTAGGTGAGGCTAGAAGCTTTCGACGAGGGCAAGGATTAACATCTTTTCCGCTGTCATTCGTTTCTTCGGGACTAATGGCATATACGAATAACGTCTTCAGAACAGCCACGAGCACGACAAGATGTGTCTAAAACACAATTGTCTATTAGTCAGCTTATGCGAAGCTCTTTGTGTTAGACATAGCAGCTCAAACCCTCACAGCTACATTCATATCAAATGAACTAAATTATGGAGGATGAACTGTAAAACCAGTACATTAATCACCGTACATTACAAACCTTACGGGGTCACTTCCTCCTAATCCTTTTAAGGAGATCGAGTTCTACCTTCATTATAGTATTTTTTACACATTTCTAAGATCTAAGTTAAGTCAACATGTCCTACAGCAATTTCAGCATAGTACTGTCAGGTGCAAAGATACATGAGCCCCTGCAAACAAATTTATATGTAGGGAGGTCAATTATCTCTGCAGCTGACTGTACATTCTAAGTTAGAATAATTGCAATCGTGAGAAACCATTAAAGGACGTGCCCGACAGGCCGTACTGCAGAAGAAACAAACTCCGTGCATGATTGTTCCCTTTATGGATGACAGGTTTGATGTAAACGACAAAAACCAGATTCCTACTTCGCAATCAAGATTTCATTCTTTAATTGTACTAGTGCACACGATTAGAGCCAACAACTTCAAGAAGAAGTCATTGTCCTATGTCACTTAAAAATAAACAACTTTACTAGATTATATTACTTCAAATTATGGTTACAAGATATGAGTACTTAAACAACGGATAACATATCCGACTCATGGGAAAATTTATATACTTAAAACATCAACAACAAGAAACTTAAAACATCAACATAAAACTTACGAATGCACGCAATAAAATGAAACTTACAAGTTACGCAATGTCTTCAACCATTAAGATAACGACAAAGATCATAATAATGAGGATAAAATTAAAAACAATTATCCAGTAATCACGACAGACGCAAAGGTTAGAGATTAGCATGAGCAGTAGCTGTATAATGAAGTCTTTGGCGACGCTTATGACAATAAAACGACTAAATGCGAGATACGGAGAAAGTAAGTAGGGTCAACAGATAATTACGTCAAGAGTGTAAGTGTAAGAACACTTAACATAAATATTCGGAACTTATTTGTATTTAATGACAACTGACTTTCAGAAAACCGATATCGTCCAATATATTATGCGGGACCCAGCCTTGAAATGTCTACTATATTTCATATATACACAACTTAAAGGGGTCATATAACTTGACTTGGACCTGATATGAAAAAAAAATCAGTGTCCCAGAATTATTTACTCGTAGGTAATTGCTAGTTAAAAACTCCGTACTCCGCATAAATAGGTGTTTTCAGATAATCCAGTAAAACGCTTAAGGTTGTAGAAATTTTACTATCGCAATCTAATTGCCACTAAAGGCAGAATTTGTATGAATCTTTTGTGCAACCTGCTAAGTGCTACCATTACCATAGAAATAGCCCTTTAATGATTTGGGATGAAAGTGAGATTGTATTCACTTAAGATTGGCCCACCGAATCTTCCGAGTTCGGTTCTTTAACATATTCAAATTTAATATGAAAAATCCCAATTTATTAAAAGTATTTAGGCTCATAGCCTGTTAGCCTACAGGGGTCGGCAAACTTTTTAGTAAAAGAGCCAAACACAGCAAAGATTATCAATAATATGTAGATCAAAGAGCCACAACTGTATTTTATTGAGATTAAATAAAGAGCAGCTAGAGCTAGAGCTAGTAGGTAGTACGCAAATTTTGTACAACTCGCCATTCTAGTCTTGTAAGCCGGTTCAACATGGATGACTCGTTCACGGGGGATAGTCACCGTGCATTTTATTGACAATTTTTTTAGTGTAGCGCCCGTGCCCATTCCTAGTAGATAATTTGCTTCTGTGTTTGACTGAATAATAATGAATAACATTGCATTACAGCAAAGAGAATTTGAAATTAATAGAGGTGGATTGTCGTAGAAAACTTTGTAGCCACAATAAATTTACTGCCATCTTTCGATACATGATTAAAACTTTTACAACGTCATTTGACTTTGATCTTTATTCTTTCACTGATATGCGTTACATTTGTTAAATATCAAAAAGTGGCGCCATCTAACAGAGCTAGGCTAAAGGTTATAGCGCCATCGCTCGAAACGATGCCGCCATACCGGTTAAAGTTACGTCTAGTGTTGAGTTACTCACTCGTGAGGCACCTCATTTGTACCACTCACTTTGTTAAATTGTCGCAGAACTTCACACCGCATAAATGTCATACATCACTCCTCAATTAATTTTACTCATTTACTCGCGCGCATCACACACAGCTCTTACCACTCAAACACTTCAAATTTAAAAAAAAACTCAGCCTTTCAAACTCACTCGCGTTCCTCACAACTCGCAAGAGAGTCGCGAGGCGCTCGGTGCTCGCCGACAGTCAAATGAAGAAATGAGTCATTGACGTCATCGTATTCATCGCTCATACTATCAACTGCCCAACTACAAACCTTATTGCAAGGACAAAAGGTCCACCGAGAAATGCGTTGTGTTTATACCATTCACTCGCCTCACTGTGACATCCCCTCAAAAATCCTTTCAAAATGAAACAATGAATTGGATTTACCGAAAGAGGGAGTGAGACAGACACGCGCCGTGCTTCAATAACACCTCATCGAAAATACGTTAAAAATGAAACACGAAAGAAAACAAGCGTAAGCGTCCGCAAGCTTACATACATATTACGCCATTTTGATCCTAGCATTGCTAAGTTACTTGTCAAAAGCGAAAAATCTAAGTCATCAAAGAACCTACCGAAGAAAGTTTTTTTTTCTCTGTCGCACTTGTAATTTCATACGTAAGTGCGACAGCAAAGCAAAACTTCGTGGTTCGCGGTAGGCCTCCATATTTGTTAGCTATTATTGTACTAACGCGCATACCAGTATAACCTGACCTCAAGACTCATATTGCTGGTGTCATGTATAATCTGAATCAATTAGACTGGACAGTGAAATGGTTACTTGATAAGCGATTGAAATGCCAACCAAGTCTCACTGGGCATTTACGAAGCTTGCAGTTATCGTTTAAGAGACCAAAATATTATTTAAATTATTGAAATATAATATAGTGGCGTACACAAAATATGATAATTTACATTAGTTTATTAATAAAAAAAGTAAATATAATTTGTATAGGTGAAATAAACATGTACATTTTAACGATTTGAATTTGTAATACTTTTTGTTAACGTGCTTCGTAAACTATTTCGATCATTTATGATTTTGACATATTTATAATACGAGAAACTCGAAAAAGTTGTTCGTAATCTTTAGTTGTGTTTTATAAATAGTGATCAGTGACCATTCTTATAATTATGCCAAAATAACAATATATTAACATTGTTTTCGCGATAAAATATACCTGTGGGTCTTTCGTTGTGTCTTTTGCATACAAAAATCAAGTGTATATTACACGCCGGTGGCATTACCGCGCGAACGTTATTGAGGCTTTCGTTTGTTATCATATTACAATGATATTATTACTGATAAATGATGAGGTGGTAAGTTAGTAATTTCTATATAATAATGGTACAAACAATATTGGATTTGTTCTCCTTAGTTTGTTAATTGTTTGTTTGGTAGTTTATGGTTAGTATTTATTTCAATATATGAATGTTAAACTTAAAATGATATCAAGTAGCAAAAATTGATACTGAACAATCTAACAATAAAAATAATAAACTGCTAAATTAGAACAAGTTTCATAAAAGCATCAAATTAAGTTGCAATAGGATGTATGTACTTTAACTCCTTAGTTTGATTCTTAAATGTATGTCTTCTGTTGTTAAAGTTCTGTTTTAAACCTCCAGAATTGCACTCCAATTAAATATTTAAAAGGAAGTTTAGCAATGCCTAAATATGTATTTACATTAAATATGGTTTGCTGCCGTTGGAGTTGATGGAATAGTCGATGCTGCAAAACTGCTAGTACCTCTCCTCATTTGAAGTAAGACATTGTAACACCTCATTTTAGAGAATGAGGTACTCATACAAACTCATTTTAAATTGATGTCCTACCCATCACTAGTTACGTCTTCATTTTTACCTCAGTCTAAGTAAAAAAAAAAAAACTTTATGCAGCGTAATCTACTCTAAAGGTTTTAATCTCAAGTGTCTTAGAACTACATAATATCGTTTTAATAATAATATCGACAGACTTATTAGCGTTTTTGATTTTATGAAATCATGATCATGAATCCAACAGAAAACGCCCACATCACGCAATTCGACTTCTCTTTTTCTCATGCGTCGAAGTCTTAAATGCGTCCTTTATGCGAGCAATGGCAGTCGGTCGTCAGGTGGAGTCGGAGGTGAGACCTCCTCGACCTCCGTAAATATGATATATCCAGTCAGCTTGACCGGACTTACATTCATTAGTAACGGAATCGGAAGTCTACTAAATCGTGCTTACTAGCGGAAAGGGAGGAACAAGCGTGCGTGGCTTACGAATAGGTACCTATACGCAACCTTAGCAGGGCCTTAAGGAGGATAATTAACAGGTACGGGATCTTAGCTTTTGTTGGGTATCCGATTCTTACTTTTGAACCGGATTTCCAACTAAAGCTATGCTCCTGTTGCATTGCTTGCAAATGCTGATTTGGAGCAACCCTACTGCCGACGGTTCTATTAACCGTCATCCTACAGTTTGTTGACTCAGGCCATTGCCAATGGTCCCGACTCAGCCTGGTGTTAGCCTGACTGGGCTAACGCTGCCCGCTGGTCGTGCTTCAATACAATACGATGATGATATACGATGGAGATAGGTATTATTATTATTACATACATTAGCATACCAACAAAATACCAACCAGACTTTAAATTCCCAAGGTTGTTGATATTACGTGTTTTGAGGACCGGTCTGGCCTAGTGGGTAGTGACCCTGCCTCTGAAGCCTATGGTACCGGGTTCAAATCCTGGTAAGGGCATTTATTCGTGTGATGAGCATGGATATTTGTTCCTGAGTCATGGATGTTTTCTATGTATTTAAGTATTTTGTTAGGGTTCCGTAGCCAAATGTCAAAAAACGGAACCCTTATGGATTCGTCATGTCTGTCTGGCTGTCCGTCCGTATGTCACAGCCACTTTTTCCGAAACTATAAGAACTAAACTATACTGTTGAAACTTGGTAAGTAGATGTATTCTGTGAACCGCATTAAGATTTTCATACAAAAATAGCAAAAACAAAAACAATAAATTTTGTGGATTCCCCATACTTAGAACTGAAACTCAAAATTTATTTTTCATCTAACCTATGGATGGTCTTCAAAAATGATATTGAGGTTTCTAATATCATTTTTTCTAAACTGAATAGTTTGCGCGAGAGACACTTCCAAAGTGGTAAAATGTGTCTCCCCCCCCCCCCCCCTGTAACTTCTAAAATAAGAGAATGATAAAACTAAAAAAAATATATGATGTTGATGTACATTACCATGCAAACTTCCACCGAAAATTGGTTTCAACGAGATCTAGTATTTAGTTTTTTTAATACGTCATAAATGGTACGGAACCCTTCATGGGTGTGTCCGACTACCACTTGGCCGCTTTTTTTATATATATCGTTGTCTAAGTACCCGCAACACAAGCCTTATTGAGCTAACCGATGGACTTAGTCAATTTGTGTAATAATGTCCTATAATATTTATATATTTATTAGGTACGTATTGTTTTTCACTGTCTTGAAATTTATCAGATGACAATCATAAATCTTAAAGTTTATAATAAAGGTAAGGAATGTTTGCATTTGAAGATGCACCTTTGCTTCTGTCAGATAAGCTTATTCTAACCCCGCCGTCAGTTTCACTGTATGGTAGTCAACCGGAGGACACGTGAACACGTAAAATATAAATAGACATTAGATTACTATCGCCACGCTATGATCTAACTTATCTCGACCAGTAGCTTTTACCTGTCTAGAATTGATACTATCGGCAATCGATACGTGTTTACATCGCCTGTCGCCGCATTGATACATCTATAAGCAATAATCGTAAAGGTAAATTAGAAGAGGTGCGACAGGAAACATATACAATGTGGCGGATATAAAATCGGTAGGGTCCGACCTTGCTGTCAACGTGCGGCATGTTATTGTTATGCGTGTTCCTTGTCTAAAAAGGTTGAGAGTGTAGGGTATCGAACGTGCCCAATGATTAATAAACAAGCTTAAGGATTTAAAAGAGAAATTCTTCAAATTTCTATAGTAGGTGCCTTATTTTATTAAGTACCAATATACTGAATTAAACTTTTACGATTTTTACACATTATTAAATTATAGAAACGCGTATCGAGTTTTAAATTTACCTCCGACGTTTCAAGGACGGCGTTGTCGCCGTGGTCTCGGAGAAGACCCCACCTCCGTTGTAATATGTTGTAAATGGTTTTACAAAATTATAAATGCACAGAAGGGGGGATAAAACTGAAGCTAGAACCGAGATACGTCAATTGAATTATTATGGTTTAGACTAAATAGTCCCTAAATCAAATCCCGTCAAATCCTGTCCAGTGCAAAATAACACCAAACCGAACATCCATAGCCCCGCCGTGGAACAAGAATTACGAGAATCAAGTAATATTTATTGCGGGCAGTGTTCAGGAAGGAGCGTAATTGTGAGGTGGTATAATGAACGGCCTGGCCCGTAGATTATGAAGAAGTACAGCATAAGACCCATTACCAATATCTAGTATTAATGATACTTTAGGTAGAATAGCGTTGCGAACTGCACGTGTATTTCAGTGAACTTTTCACGCAGTGTTAGTTAGTTATTATTGTTATTAAACAATGTGTGTGAATATAATGCCATTGCCATATTTTAACTGTCGACTGTGGTTTGTATTTAAACTAGTAACAGTCTTTGATGTTGTAAGAGATATGCTTTGTTAATTATACATACGGACATATTGTATTAAAAACCGTTTTGATATCATAAAACTGCAAAGAGGGGGATGCTTGGACCGGAAAAAAAGCTTGATAAGTAATTACGGATTTGATGAAAAAACCTATTTAATGAGTTGGATTGGAGCAATGGTCGAGCAACAGAACACAATTATGTTGTGAAGTAATAAGTATGAATAGTTATGTGAAACTGCCCACCATCATACGAGGAGCAAGCGAAGGCGTAAGGTTTGCTCGGTAAACATAGGCTAGGACTAAATGCTGTTATCAATCCAATCCACGTTTCGTCGGAGCGGTGTTTCCCGATGCTTTCTCCAAAGTAATAATTTTATGTTTGGTACAACCAGTTTTTACTTTAGGAATAGTTAAGAGAAACAATAGTTAAATTTTTCTGTTATCCGAAAAATAAGTCAAGGTCATTTTAATTTAGGAGTTATGCTAACGAAAAATTCTTTGTTGGACTTCGGGAAAAAATTAAAGCTTATTTTATACTACAAGTTAAGATACAAACAAAAAGTAATACAAGACTTGAATCTGATGAAATTTAGATATTTTTATGGTTAAAACAATGTATGGATAACGTAAAAAACATACATTTTACGTAATAATTATGATTTAAGTGCAACCCTTAATATGTTATTAATCATAACAGGCCTTTCTACCACGTGGGCTAATTACATAAGTGGTGAGTTATGGGCCGGCTAATGCAGATCTAGATAAGTTGCGCTGAAGCCAGGATTTATGCGGCAGGTGATAACCGCACCAATATTAATAATGCCACTAATAATAGTGAGTAATGGGTGCGCGCACGATTATCCGCGCGCGCACTACAATGAGGTTATCGGCATTTGTTTTGCAGTAAAACCGTAGCAAAACAACGGCTGCCATGCCTGTCATATATTTAGATATGAGACCAAAACTACATAAGTATCATAAAATAACCTGTTGGGCACGGTTTAAAATTGGATTATTTATTATGGTACCCAACAGCGATTGCCTTACTAAGGTCATAAAACTCATAAAGTATAATATATATTGTAGGTTATCCTATATACCGATGCTATAAAATCGCGATGACGAGATGTTTTAGATGCTGAAGGTACAGTATACAGTAATTTCACCATCACCATCTCCTTCCTAATATCCTTTAAACAGAATCAAGCTAGGACCATACATTTTATATAAATAATACTTATAACCTGTAATCGCTATTTGCTTTTTATTTATCAACCATATAGGCGACTAGTTAATTTGGTAAAAGTTAAATTGATTTTCCTTTATTGTAGAATTGTAGATTATTAATATAATAAGGCGTTAAACCCTTTAAAGACATAACGATAGCCTCAAATCCTTTAATGACGAGAAAGTCGCCAAACATTAAACATTAATGTATATCGCCGAAATCCATTACTAATTGCAATAACCAATATAAAGCGATAACGCTTATGTTAACTCCATTTAAAATGTTCCACGAAAGGATTGTTTGTTTAACAAAGTAATATAAACTCAATCTTAGGTCCTGAGCATAGGTAATAATTTAGTTTAGCAAAGGAATTGCAATGAAATTGGCAAAATCGTTCAACACCATAAGACGTGAAAAGGTGTTATTCCGCGAGTAACATTACTTTCACGGATTAAAGATAAAGCTGTTAATTAAGTTACAGAAATGTCCAGTTGAAAAGACATCTTAGCTGCAGTCAGCCGCGAACTGTTTAATCGAGATCGAAAAAGCGAAGGAATGCTATAAAATGTTTAGTTTGCGAAATTAAGCCTTCACTGATAAGTGATAACGCTATTATTTATTATGTATTAGGACTGCGACAGTGGTTCGTAAATCTTTTGACTTATAAATGATTACATTAATTTGACTTACAAAAGCGCTAACAAAATGTATAAGCTGCGCAATTGACAGCATTTCAAAATTTGTGAAGAAGACTAAATCGAAAACCATTTCGGTAAATATGCTTCCTGTAGGTATGTAATATGTAAAGTAAACACACACACACACTTATACAGTAGGTACTGATGGTTTCTCCTTCCTTAAAATGCATTATTATAAAAGTTGTAATTCCTGTATACAATTTTATTATAAAATAAAAGTTACTGCCGTCCAAAGCATAGGTTAATTCACTTTAAAATTAATCGTCTTGAAGTGGCAAGTAATTATGTTTCGCTTTGATTATTCCTTCGAGATTTTCCTTCAGAAATTTGACTATCTCGTAGTAACCTTTACCTGGTAGTAACGAGCTTTTCCATGTTTATAATTATTTCTCCCGTGGCTACATTATCGCGCGTGTGGTCTCATCTCCGCGCCGGGGTCAGGCAGGCTATACGCTACCCGTCATAGGCTTTTCAGCGGTAAGCATTACAACTTTCTCAGCTACGGTCATCTGAAGATGATCAGCGGGACGAGATGTTTACAATTTAATACGGGGATTAAAAACGTGCCTTCGTATTTTAGTTTAAGCTATGTCTGTATTGTCGGCATTTATCGTTTGATATTCGTATTATTTTTACTTAACAGGCCACCTTTTATAGTTTGTAATTGGTCACTTGGTGTCGAGATGCTTTAATACCGTCAACCCTCATTAATAGAAAAAATATCTTAAAATTGCTAATATAAAAGCGTAGATAGTTTTATAATGTATCTGGTCTGAAGTGACATGATTGCTGTAGGTAAGAGGTATAATACCACCCGTTTGAATTTAATGGTACCATTTGCGCTCTTGTCGTGAGTTTCGTAAAAGCCTGTTACTACACTTTAGCGTTGTGTATCAGCAAGCCCAAATGTGATAAAAACGACGCGGATATACCAGACTACAACTTGTAGTCTACAAGCTGTAAATAAGGTAGGTACGTACCTCCAAGTACGCCGTAAACGTCCACTGTATATCTATAATTAGTAGAATGAATTAGGGGATGCAGGCTTTTTAACCCAAGATATATATATTTAGACGGTTGGAAAGACTACGCTCACAGAGGGCTCAACTTACCATTTCCGTTATTATATACAGCATTTTAATTGCGAGGGATTTTTTTAGAGTCGGTTTCATAGACTGGGTAGAAGACTTAGTGGGATACGAAAACCTCTGGGAAAGGCATGGTGCATATATTGCTATGCTATTAAGTAGCCAACCTAACAGGCGGCCATTTAGATACTAGCATACTTTTCTCTATTAACACAACGTAATATTCATAATCTGTCAAATATAGCTGAGTGTAGCCCCGGGTGCAAGAATGTAGGTATGTCTGGTACATTAAAAAGATGCATCGACTGCATCGCCAGTGGCGAGCATTGTCGGGATCGCTGCGTTATCGGCGGCCTCCGCTGCGTGGAGCCACTTTCGCAGCTTTCTAAATGCGAAGATTAGCACGCGGCTATCTCGGCGCGCGCCTGCTAATAGCCCGATTCAATATGGGGATTATGGGGGTTCAATTGGGGATCGAAATTGCTGATATTAATTATTACTGCAGATTTCATCGGTCGTCGGGATTCATGCCGAAATAGAGATTAAACCTTTTGAAAATTTAATTTGAATTAATTGACTATTACGTAGAGTTGAACCTCGCGTGGTTTACTAAAATAAATTAACATGACATTACCAATCGAATTGAATAACTCTTTTTCCCTGCAATCGCATACTATTGCCCATAAAATAACACAGTCAATATTGTTTTTAAATTTTAGAACAACATAAGCCTATTTTGATTTATATTATTTTCCTACCTATCTTTTCCTGCATGTTGTCTTAATTTTAATTATCTACATTTATAATAATAATTATTATTATTCAGCCTATATACGTCCCACTGGCCTCCTCTCATGCACGAGGGCTAATATAGTCCTTTGAATTTCTTCGCAGATGTATTTACATTTATTAAAAAAATATTCCGCTTACAATGTAACATACCAGCAGAGGACAGGTAACAGGAGTGCCTTTTGAGTAGTCAAGTAGTTGTACATATTCGAAGTGGCAGTGAGAGTTCGATGGTTACCTTTCTAAGTTCCGAACACGCGGTCGCAAGGTCGTGCTCGGTCGTCGACTCACGCGCAACGACGCATTGTTTACCTTAACTCAACTGCCCCCAGCCGCACGACTGGATCATGACCAGCGTCTACAAACTAACTTGAAATATTGGATTTGACATTTTGTACGTGACTTTAAAACTAAATGTTAAGTACGTACAACTGGCGAGGCGTCCATGGAACTTCATACCTATCAAATTCATTTAGTCCTATTCTCTTAATTTTTTTAAAACAAAGTGATTCTAGGTTTTTTACTCTTTTAGTTTACTTACATAACTACTAGTTCAATTGTACATGATTACATATAAGAAACCATAAGTACTTTTCTGTTAATCGTAAATAAATATTTACTACCACTATCTTCTTACCGCCCCTTTATGATTGACACAAGCGTACGACATGTCTATTAAATAATTCAGATAAGAAATGTTCAGGCATTTCAATAAATTACTCGATAGCGTGTCAACCCTAGCAGCGTGTTGAGTGCTTGAAATGTCGCGGGCAATTTGACGTCCCAGCTGGAAACTATTACGAAAGCCTCATAGGGTTATGACTTATCACGCTGGAGTTATTAAAATTCTTGCAAAAATTATTAAGAAGATTCACATGTAAAGAGAAGATTAGCCTTCTCTGTGTAAGCCACGAAAACGCTGATAATTTTATACATATTAACAGTCAAATAAAGAACTTTAGTTTCTACATTTATCGTTTTAGCAGAGGTGCCATTATAGGTACATTTTAATATACCAATAAGAGTTCAATATACTTAGGTAACTGTTCCTAAGAAATATTATTCGCAACCCTGGACAGGACAGTGGTATCAAACCAATGCGGTAGCCAATGAATTCCTCGACCACCAGGGGGCGATGGTATCGCCGTCGTAAGAATTATTGACCGCGGGTTGACCACACCTGGCTCGAAGCGTGCCTTCGATTGTACGCTCGTGTTACGTTGTGACGGTGTACAAATGCACAGCTACATAGTATTCATTGCCTGTTAAGAAGTTTTCTTCTTCCTCCTCTTTCGTACTTGAAACCTACGAGGCACGTGTAAGTAAATGAGAAATAGAGAACGCAAAAACGCAAAGCTATTTTGTACCGCCATATTTATTTTATGAAAGTGAGATTTAAGTTACGTAGAAGCGATAACATAGTAAAATCGGCCAAGTGCGAGTCAGACTCGCACAGGAAGGGTTCCGTACCATTATCTACCGTACCGTGACCGTTTTTAGGTCACCCATCCAAGTACTGACCCCGCCCGACGTTGCTTAACTTCGGTGATTGGATGAGAACCTCGAGATCGGAAAGAAATATTTATTTTATTCTGTTTTTAGTATTTTTTGTTATAGCGGCAACAGAAATACATAACCTGTAGAAATTTCAACTGCCTAACTATCACAATTCATGAGATACAACCTGGTGACAGACGGACGGACGGACAGCGGAGTCTCAGTAATAGGGTCCCTTTTGACCCTTTGGGTACGGAACCCTAAAAACGTTAATATTATAATACGATTTTGTTCTCGACTGCTCCTTTCAAACACTCACGGAAGCAACGTTTTCACGAAAGTTTAGATCAGTTAGAGATCTTCGCAACTCCAAACGTGTCGGTATTACAGAAGATTTGATACACATCAGCGTTCATACATTTGTGATATGGCGCCTGACAGACGGCAGAGAAAGCCGAAACTCATAAAGGTAAAGGGAAATTTGCGGAACACGTAATTGACTATTTTTGTAATTTACTTTTGTCTTTTTCCCGTTTTGAACGAAGCACAACAATCACACGCAGTAAAACGGTTACGGTTGATGATTCCAAGATTTCAACCGGTCACTTTCTTTTGGTCGATTAAGAGGAATTCCTAGTTGCGATTTTTCCATACAAACGCTCTCGACTGATTCCTCCCTGGATTTTTAACCTAGAGCAGTGATTTTTTCAAATAAGATCAATATCATCAATATCTGTGCCTCTATGTTTTGCTTTTTTGGATTATTTTATTTTGAAGAAAGATACAGCGCCTCGAAAATCGCAAAAACGGCTAAAATAAATTGGCTGTAAAAAAAGGCACAGTATACAAATATGACAAAAAATATCCAAAAAATCAAAACATAGCGGCATAGATTATTTCTTCCTCTTGCAATTTCCAAAATTTCATAATGATTAGTTGCGTTTTGAAGGAGGAAACAGTCGAGAGCGAAACCTCGATTTTTGAGTTTTTTGCGAGTGAATTTCGGTCCGAGCTGCAGTTGTCCTTATCGCACGAATTGGAGGCGGAGACAGTTTCTAAATATACGTACACAGAAGGAATAGTGATGGGCATAACATCCTTATTAGGGATTGCAGAACCGGTACTGTTTTAAAGAACCGGGATTTCCCGGTACTTTTGGAACTGGTCTAATTATTTCATTATTTTAAAAAAAAACGACAGCATTTTGCGATTTGACCACCTTTCGTATTATAATTTAATAATCACATTTTCTTTTATTACGTAGTAGGCAATTTTTTTTTAGAAATATAGTATTTTACATTGCTCACACTTGTGCGTCACAAGTAAAAGATAACTACTTTGATGTTTGCCACTAGATAGCAAATTTAATGAAATTACATTGACGAGGGGATTTATATAATAAGTATCGCAGTCGTATTGTATAATCCGCCGTATTACATTACGGCTAGCCGATATCAAAATAAGGGCCATTTTGAAATGCGGCGGTTCAACGATTAAGGTATGATGGGTAAATACCGGATGCGGGTGAAGAACGTAGGACATTCATTTCCCCTCCTAATTTGGCTTTATTTTTTAATGTAGGCAACATTGTGTAAGACGCCATTTCATTGCGCCTCGACTGTCAGTGTCCCCGCGTCGCTCAGGGAGTCGGGCTTGTGATATGTGCAATCACAGAGAGCAAGGTAAATTTCGCGAATTCTTCCTTCTATCCGATCTTCGCTCTGTAATTTATTTTGCGTATTGTGATGAAACTGTGTTTGTTTTTGTAATTGTGTTAACAGACCTAGCACTGCTGTAGACCGATATCCGATCTTGACCCTTCCAGGAAATATCGGACCAGAAACAATCAGATCTTTACCTATTTAAAAAACAGCAGTGATTATCAAACTTTAAATTTTCTTCAATTTACCTACTGACCTTAATTATCACATTTATTGTTTTCTTGATCACACTTTCGTACCATTATTTTTATCCAGTACCACTACCAGCGCGACGGTTACTGACAATGTATTTTTTTTAATTTACGCAACCCAAAGGTTGCCTTTTAGCGATAAGACCGCATGTTGTTTACCTGTGCTTATGTGTTTTAAATTTTCTTTTGTATTGTTTTCTTTTATTGAAGTGTGCAATAAAGAGTATTAACAAAATCGAGTAAAATAAATAACCAATGTTTCGCAATAAAGTACCTACACATACGGATGCATATGTAGATGTGCACGCATACATACATTGCTAGTTTCGGATACAAAATAGAGATAGGGCTTCGAAATTAGTTTCCTTAAAATGCTTCAAGAGGGCTCTCTTTTCCTATATACTTTACTCTTTACATACGATCCTTACATTTTATCAAAAAAAAAAGATTGTATATCAACTATATATATATATATATATATATATATATATATATATATATATATATATATATATATATATATATATATACATAATTGCAAAATTAAACCAACAAAATCGCAATTTTAATTATTTTCCATACTTCAAGATGGGCTCTCAGTGACCTTGACCTTTTTAAAGAACTACTTAGTCTTTTTGATTTCTAAGTTTGATTCTTATTTTTTTGGCGACCTTCATTAAAAATGACTGGGCACGATTATTTTTTATTTTGATTTTTGTCCCTCCTACTTAAGTACTTAATATCTTCCAGTACATTCCATTCAATAAACAATACGAGTACATTTACACTTTCCCTAAACCTGTACAGTTCACGAAATCTTAAATTGTCAAAACTTCGCAACGTATCTATTATTTTAGTGGTTTTTTTTTATTACTTCGGGTAAACCTTACAATAAGAGGTTTCTTAGCACATTGTTTACTTATCAAATTGCCTTATGACATAGGTATCAAAGTTTGAGAGCCACAATTTTATCAATTTTTGTATCAGGGTTAAGATCGGATACAAAAGGGTAGACACCGGACCTATTTCTTTGTGATACCTTATTCTCTTTCCATTAGAAGCAACTTTTTTTCACCATCCAATGTTCTCCCTTGATGGCAAAACACTCGTTACCCTAAAAAAGTATGTCTCATCTTTACACAGATACAAAACTAAAACCGTTCTATATTGAAGATTACCAAAATTCAGGCCGAATCTACGGTTATTATTTAACGATTCGCTACGTACTTCAAGAATCTGTCACGTGTTGAGATCTCGAAAAAACATTTTTTCACGAGTTCTCTCAATTAGTCCCAAAATTGTCCGGCATTATCCCAACATACTTTACCCAGATTGTCATTGCGATACGTTCTTCAATAAGGCGGCCCAAGTTTAGCCCCATCGTACTACAAGTTAAATAGATTGTAGTTTAACCATAGGTATATTTATACCTACTTACAAAATTTCACAACACACCATGATCACTCCCAACTTACTGATACGGATAGGTACAGTCAAGTGTAAAAATATGGGTGTACACATCTTACTCAAAAATATGTCCCATAGCATCTTATTCCAGTGTAATAAGAGCGTAGTACCATATTTATGAGACGATTCTTTCGATACATATTTTTGCACTTGACTGTACGACGACAACCGAAGCTGAGACATCATTCTTTTTTGCAGTTTTTACTTATATGGTAATTAATATCAATCAATCATTTATTATTTTGTCATCATAGGTGTAAAATACATTTAGTACAGGTGATAGGGTGTTTGGTATTAGGGTGTAATAGATACAGTATAATATAAAAATGAAAAACAATATTACGTGGTAACAACAAAAACAACTTGCGTCGGGGCAGCGCAGAATAAATTCCGTCTGGCTCGCGGGCGATGTCGACGGAACGGCGCGCAATGAGCGAGCGCACGAGTCTCGCGTCTGTGTGCGCGCACTCACACTTAGATAGCTCCGGCTCCCGCCCACCGCAGCGCGACAGAAACATAGCTTCAAAAATTCGAGATTTGAAAAGTTGCTCAGCTAGGAATTGCTCTTAATGTTTGTTGTTCTTTGCTTTAGATTTTGAAAGCGACAACAAATATTTGTTACTGATATTGACACGAGGATATTTATATTTGCCCAAAAGCAAAGCAATAAGTTAATATGCATATAAACACGCGATACGGCGACATTAAACCACTATCGTGGCCGAGTAGGGCTGGAGTAAATAACTACCGAGTCCCCTGACACGGTCGTAAACTAATCAATTTTTTATCAATCATGGCAATCGCGTACCCCCCGGCTCGAAAGCTACCACCGTATCGACACTCGATCTTATCGCCAACATTGTGCAAAAACTGTCGCCCATCGTACGACCTGTCACTGTACTGACAGAGATAATCTGCGGAACAAATGAACCGTTTATGAGTAGTTACGACATTTTTTGTTAATTAATTCCACCTTTGTAAGTTTTACGTAACTGTAGAACAAGTTGGCATTATTCTTGTAGACTAGCGGGTCGTCTGTCAATCAAGTGGTGTAACAGTAAAAGAGTAGCAAAGTGATGGTGGCATCTTTCATAATAACAATAAAATTAAGCTTTATTATGGAGCTCGTTACACCGTAACTAGAACGAATTCCGACAAAGTTTACTTAAGTATAGGTACGAAGTCCGTAGAAGCTAAATTTGAACGGAGTTTTCAATAACAAACTGTGACAGTGCCACTATAAACGTCATATTTTCATAGAAATTTGACGTAGGTATATGGAAGCACTTCCAGCCCACACTCTGTCACTTGCCCAGTCAGTGCAGTCAATTTGGTCTAATATACCCTTTCCGAGATAATGTAAAGTCGTTAATACTTCTTAATCTCTCAAACCAACACGGCTGCGTATGACTTTTTACTTCTATCGTAAGGACTGAATCTATCTTAACAAGTTTGTCTTATCATTATATATTCAGAAAGCTAAAATGGTATTACGTAATTAACTAGATAATAAATAGGTACGTAAGAGCACTAAGAGTAAACGAGACGTACATTTTCTGTTACAAAGTCTTACTTAGAACAACATTTTAGTAACGTAAAGTACTGATTTTAAGGTAGTATTTTGAATGCAATTATTGAAGAACTTGAAACGCTTTAAGTATTGGTGCAGTTGACAGTCTATGTCAAGTTTTTGTGTTGCCCCGTTGACGTAACAAGCCGTCAGCGCAAAAAGACTAGTTTTACGATCAAGAGCAACAAACTGGATCTAGTACCTGAATTAAGTCAGTTTATTAACTTGGTTCACTTATAGCACGGGTACCTGATGTCGCCGACTGATTGGAGGTGATACCCGGAACGAAGGTAGGAGAGCAGCTCGAAGATATCGCCAAGATTCTTTATGATGGAATTATACCTACCTACAATTATTAACAACAAGAAAGCGTGATCTATATTTACATAATAAAATTGGTTACCACACTTTAGTTATTGCTCTCAACCGCGTTCAAATTAAATATTAATGTTTAAAAACGACTGACTTTAGATACATACAGGCTTATAACTTCAAGTATCTTCAACAAGTTACGTTTAAATAGAGAAGACGCATGCGCATAACACCTCTTGTTTATTTGCCTTCTTGATCACAAAGGACTATTATGTGGAGTTTTATCGCGGAAACGTGCTGAACAAAAATATCATAACAAAGATTTGTTACCCATACATAAATTAAATACATGTCTATTAAAATTACGAGCGAAAACTGCTTTACAACAAAACTAAGCAAATTATTTTTCATCACACTTATCTAGTCTAAAAGGGTGCAGTGTTAATCCACATATGCATTTTTTTTATTCTGCTACTATCTCGTGATATCCAGGGGGGTAACCAAAGAAACCGTCCGTCCATAATTGTCTGTGTGTTCTTCTTGTTGTTTGCTATTTAGGATTTCTCTTGTCTCTTGTGGTTTAGTTTTGCCATATCGCTTTTAAAAGATATTATTTTGTCATTATGGCGGCCGTTAAAGCCCTACTTCCCTACTTAGCCCTATAATGAGCAGCAATTGATTCGTCAGGTATTTATTTGTTTGCATTTATCATCTGTTAAGTTTATCCAGTGCATCGCGGGCTCAGAGCGCGTTTGACTCGCCGACTATTCATAGACACCGAAATGCCAGGCGCTGATCTTTTGCATAAAAATAAACGTGTCTCATTCAATAGAATTAAAGAACTTTATTTTCCGTTTTCATTTCTGAAAACGTTAATCATAAAATATAAATCACACGTAACAAAGAAGTGGCACCAAAATGTTCACTAGACCTAGAAGATATATTGCTCTAATACGATGAGTCTTTGACAAGGCAAGCCATTAGAATATGTTTATATGTTCCAATTCTCAAATAAATCACTTTCACAAGTATCGCCTATTCAATTAAGGAACGAGGTTAAACTATAATCAACTGCACTGCACACGCCATAACCGTGGAAGGATCGGCCACACCGGACGCATTAAAACCTACAGATTTATAATTAAGAGCAATTCCTAGCTGAGCAACTTTTCAAATCTCGAATTTTTGAAGCTATGTTTCTGTCGCGCTGCGGTGGGCGGGAGCCGGAGCTATCTAAGTGTGAGTGCGCGCACACAGACGCGAGACTCGTGCGCTCGCTCATTGCGCGCCGTTCCGTCGACATCGCCCGCGAGCCAGACGGAATTTATTCTGCGCTGCCCCGACGCAAGTTGTTTTTGTTGTTACCACGTAATATTGTTTTTCATTTTTATATTATACTGTATCTATTACACCCTAATACCAAACACCCTATCACCTGTACTAAATGTATTTTACACCTATGATGACAAAATAATAAATGATTGATTGATATTAATTACCATATAAGTAAAAACTGCAAAAAAGAATGATGTCTCAGCTTCGGTTGTCGTCGTACAGTCAAGTGCAAAAATATGTATCGAAAGAATCGTCTCATAAATATGGTACTACGCTCTTATTACACTGGAATAAGATGCTATGGGACATATTTTTGAGTAAGATGTGTACACCCATATTTTTACACTTGACTGTACCTATCCGTATCAGTAAGTTGGGAGTGATCATGGTGTGTTGTGAAATTTTGTAAGTAGGTATAAATATACCTATGGTTAAACTACAATCTATTTAACTTGTAGTACGATGGGGCTAAACTTGGGCCGCCTTATTGAAGAACGTATCGCAATGACAATCTGGGTAAAGTATGTTGGGATAATGCCGGACAATTTTGGGACTAATTGAGAGAACTCGTGAAAAAATGTTTTTTCGAGATCTCAACACGTGACAGATTCTTGAAGTACGTAGCGAATCGTTAAATAATAACCGTAGATTCGGCCTGAATTTTGGTAATCTTCAATATAGAACGGTTTTAGTTTTGTATCTGTGTAAAGATGAGACATACTTTTTTAGGGTAACGAGTGTTTTGCCATCAAGGGAGAACATTGGATGGTGAAAAAAAGTTGCTTCTAATGGAAAGAGAATAAGGTATCACAAAGAAATAGGTCCGGTGTCTACCCTTTTGTATCCGATCTTAACCCTGATACAAAAATTGATAAAATTGTGGCTCTCAAACTTTGATACCTATGTCATAAGGCAATTTGATAAGTAAACAATGTGCTAAGAAACCTCTTATTGTAAGGTTTACCCGAAGTAATAAAAAAAAACCACTAAAATAATAGATACGTTGCGAAGTTTTGACAATTTAAGATTTCGTGAACTGTACAGGTTTAGGGAAAGTGTAAATGTACTCGTATTGTTTATTGAATGGAATGTACTGGAAGATATTAAGTACTTAAGTAGGAGGGACAAAAATCAAAATAAAAAATAATCGTGCCCAGTCATTTTTAATGAAGGTCGCCAAAAAAATAAGAATCAAACTTAGAAATCAAAAAGACTAAGTAGTTCTTTAAAAAGGTCAAGGTCACTGAGAGCCCATCTTGAAGTATGGAAAATAATTAAAATTGCGATTTTGTTGGTTTAATTTTGCAATTATGTATATATATATATATATATATATATATATATATATATATATATATATATATATATAGTTGATATACAATCTTTTTTTTTTTGATAAAATGTAAGGATCGTATGTAAAGAGTAAAGTATATAGGAAAAGAGAGCCCTCTTGAAGCATTTTAAGGAAACTAATTTCGAAGCCCTATCTCTATTTTGTATCCGAAACTAGCAATGTATGTATGCGTGCACATCTACATATGCATCCGTATGTGTAGGTACTTTATTGCGAAACATTGGTTATTTATTTTACTCGATTTTGTTAATACTCTTTATTGCACACTTCAATAAAAGAAAACAATACAAAAGAAAATTTAAAACACATAAGCACAGGTAAACAACATGCGGTCTTATCGCTAAAAGGCAACCTTTGGGTTGCGGAAATTAAAAAAAATACATTGTCAGTAACCGTCGCGCTGGTAGTGGTACTGGATAAAAATAATGGTACGAAAGTGTGATCAAGAAAACAATAAATGTGATAATTAAGGTCAGTAGGTAAATTGAAGAAAATTTAAAGTTTGATAATCACTGCTGTTTTTTAAATAGGTAAAGATCTGATTGTTTCTGGTCCGATATTTCCTGGAAGGGTCAAGATCGGATATCGGTCTACAGCAGTGCTAGGTCTGTTAACACAATTACAAAAACAAACACAGTTTCATCACAATACGCAAAATAAATTACAGAGCGAAGATCGGATAGAAGGAAGAATTCGCGAAATTTACCTTGCTCTCTGTGATTGCACATATCACAAGCCCGACTCCCTGAGCGACGCGGGGACACTGACAGTCGAGGCGCAATGAAATGGCGTCTTACACAATGTTGCCTACATTAAAAAATAAAGCCAAATTAGGAGGGGAAATGAATGTCCTACGTTCTTCACCCGCATCCGGTATTTACCCATCATACCTTAATCGTTGAACCGCCGCATTTCAAAATGGCCCTTATTTTGATATCGGCTAGCCGTAATGTAATACGGCGGA
This sequence comes from Cydia pomonella, assembly GCF_033807575.1. Lineage (NCBI taxonomy): Eukaryota > Metazoa > Arthropoda > Insecta > Lepidoptera > Tortricidae > Cydia > Cydia pomonella. The sequence goes on along the minus strand of NC_084704.1, from coordinate 11,126,975 downwards.
TTATACAATACGACTGCGATACTTATTATATAAATCCCCTCGTCAATGTAATTTCATTAAATTTGCTATCTAGTGGCAAACATCAAAGTAGTTATCTTTTACTTGTGACGCACAAGTGTGAGCAATGTAAAATACTATATTTCTAAAAAAAAATTGCCTACTACGTAATAAAAGAAAATGTGATTATTAAATTATAATACGAAAGGTGGTCAAATCGCAAAATGCTGTCGTTTTTTTTTAAAATAATGAAATAATTAGACCAGTTCCAAAAGTACCGGGAAATCCCGGTTCTTTAAAACAGTACCGGTTCTGCAATCCCTAATAAGGATGTTATGCCCATCACTATTCCTTCTGTGTACGTATATTTAGAAACTGTCTCCGCCTCCAATTCGTGCGATAAGGACAACTGCAGCTCGGACCGAAATTCACTCGCAAAAAACTCAAAAATCGAGGTTTCGCTCTCGACTGTTTCCTCCTTCAAAACGCAACTAATCATTATGAAATTTTGGAAATTGCAAGAGGAAGAAATAATCTATGCCGCTATGTTTTGATTTTTTGGATATTTTTTGTCATATTTGTATACTGTGCCTTTTTTTACAGCCAATTTATTTTAGCCGTTTTTGCGATTTTCGAGGCGCTGTATCTTTCTTCAAAATAAAATAATCCAAAAAAGCAAAACATAGAGGCACAGATATTGATGATATTGATCTTATTTGAAAAAATCACTGCTCTAGGTTAAAAATCCAGGGAGGAATCAGTCGAGAGCGTTTGTATGGAAAAATCGCAACTAGGAATTCCTCTTAAAAAACTGGTCAAGAGCGAGTCGACGGAGCGGCAAAAGGGTTAAATACTGTTTCACATACAAGACACGCAAGTTCATGCAGTTCTAATGTACGTTAACAATTCATTAAAGTTAAAATTGAATGCCCTTTTCAAAAATTATTAAGCCCTAAGAACCTGATAAACAGACTAGTGTCCCTTAAATAGAATAGAGAGTATTTAAAGGACTACTGGCCCCTAAAATGCAATTTTGGTACTACATAATAATTAAAAACCCATTACAAATATTTTTGTAAGCCAGTTTACATAATAAAATGAAGACATAAAACGTTTGATTGCGAACGTTATGAAGTTTAAATAAATTAATAAATTATTAAGGCCTTAAATTACGTCCGAATATGGACTTTAGCTCGTAAAAAAGCGTGAAAAGTAATTAAGATACACGTTATAACGTCTCTCTTGGAAGTTTCCTCATAAGGAAGTTGCAGAAAGGAAACGAAGTCGATATACTTCACTTTGATGTAACACGACGAAATATTCTTCATTCTACGCCTACATTATGTTTGGTTTTAAATGCTCGAGTTCACGAAAGATACGGTACAGTAGACAAGAAATATGTTTAAATGAAATGGTATTTGGTGCGATGTTACTCGGACAGTCTTAAAAATAGATATTCGTTCAATCTACCTAAATTATAATTAAATTTACATTTTACACAGCTTTTTGCAATAATATATCTTAGAAAAGCTTTTTATGAAGCAACAAAACAGGAAAATAAATAACCCTAACCAACTAAGATCACGATTATTCACGATCAATATCCAAACAGATCGCCCGTCAAATCGAGGAGGTTAATTCTGACGGCGTGCGACTCCCCGGAAACCTGCACAAAATGGATACCTCGCATTAGTCAGTCAAATGTAACTCGCAACACCAACACTGGGCACTCGCTCTTCACCATTTTCAACTTTAATACAATCAGATAAAGCTTACATAAAATATGGTTTTAAACCATTGGTTGGGGGCCAATTTGTGCAACTCTAGACATCGATCGTCTGCGATAGACGATCTTTATGGAAGTGTCCTATTGGCTTATTGTTATTTATTGCTTTATAATGCGCTTCGAGTAAATTTTGAGATCATGGATCGTAAAATACATTGGAGAAATTCGATTAAAGCGGGATATTGTATTCCGCCGCTTAATTAATGATGAACTTATTGTTATGGATACAGAACCGCAAATAACTGCAAAACTTGGAGTACTATTCCGAACGTGTCAAACTAAAAATAGCTTAGCCCAGTAGTGGACGGTTGGTTGATACACTGAAAGAAATGTTTGCATAACAGTAACAAAATATTATGTTACTACTTACAAAAAAAAATGGAACTCGTGAACTAATTGTTACACCGGCCAACAGGTAGGTATAAAATAATAATAATAATTTATTAAATATTTTTTATTAATCAAGTTCAGTTACTTCTTAATTACTCAATGAGTTCAGCTAATTATTTTGCTTCAGTGTATGGTGATGATCATCAAATTTTAAACCCAAACGGAAGACTACCCTTCGAAAGACTGCTATCTGTTTTGGTGCGCATGAATCTAAAATAGTTTTTTAATTACACGCATTGATGTATTAAAGCGTGCACAAAGTTGGTAGCTAATGGTTCGTGAGTCAGGCGCAGAAATCGGAAAGGCAGCGTATGACCTTTTTACTTATATGCAAGCTACATGTGATATATCTAAACTCGGAATCGGCGCCACAGGGAACAACATTTCAGTACGGAGACTTCAAGAGGCCGGTAACGATTTCAAAACGAGCGACGATATGACTTATTAGATAGGAAGACGTGCTAATTGAAACAAGGACTTTTTATTTGTATTACGTAACCTAAAGTGTACAATTTCAACGACGAAATCTACCAATTTTACATTATTGTGATTTTGTTCGTGATAGGACTCTTAAATTCATTAGCAATACTTAAATGAACACTATTAGGAAACATTAATTACAGCGCTTCCTCTTTTAGTATTTAATTTTATATCAACACATCGTTTAAAGTTACCTAACTTCAGCTTAAAATCAGCTTTGCAAGACAAAAGTGTTTAAAACCCCGCTCAACCTGCGCAAAACCTATATACCTATCTAGCACATCATTAAAAGGTCGTAACACTTATTTTCCACACACTCATCGACACGAGCAATTCGAAGGCAAAAAACAGCATTACCTGACACCAGAATCACAATAGGCCATAGACGACCAGAATGAGCGTTGATCTTGTTTCATATTTTAAGAAATCTTTAATGAGTGTTATTTTTTTCCAAATTTGAGCTTTATACTTAAAGCAAAAAAGTTGTGTTTGCAAGAATACAACTAAGCCAGATACGACATTGAGAAAGAAAACTGTAGAACTTTCCACACTGCATCCCTCAATACTATGTGACAGTGAGAGCGCATTGTCCCCCTACAAAGTACAAAGCGCTCTCACTCACGAAACGTCAACCCTAATTAAGGGCATCGCTCCATCGCGCGTGATTTACGAGGGCCATTAGGCCGGCCGGCGCGCAGCACGATCCAGGCCCGCAATGGATAACGTGTAAGCGAGCCAATACGAATTTGGTGAGTGTTGTAAATTATTAGTATATAAATAATTTTACTTAAATCCCATGTGTCTATCAGTATCAAGTACGTAATTATGTAAGTACAATACAAATCCTCTTTATTGCACAACCGCAAAATAAATGTACAAGGAAACACACATAATACATAAAGACAACATAACAAAACAAAAAAAAGGCGACCTTATCGCTAAAGAGCTTCCAGACAACCTTTTTTTTGTGTTCTGTAAAATCTCTTAGATAATTATTATATGTATTTGAGAGAAAGCACCTTACATGGAAATCTAATACCTATACCACCTTTGTAATTATTACTGAAGTCCATATTGTTATTACTTTCCTACTGTGATGACTACTTTTTACTTAGGGATCATGAAATACTTGAATAGTCAAAATGTTTCTTAAAAATAGTTGACAGATTTGATTACGGAACTGATTTTCGATATTGGATCCCAATATTCCCAATTCCGGAATTAGGGTTCACCATATTTTTATTAGATTTTTAAATAAAAAAACAACGAAATAAGTGAAATTCTGATATTTTACGTTTAACAAAGAAAGTATTGTTTCAATGGAAATTAAATTGAAGTATTAATAATCGAGAAATATCAATAACTTGAGTAGTGCCGTCTTTGCACCTCTTATTTTAGCACCTCATTACTAAGGTCACTTTTATTCACTTCAATGATACGGCATATTTATTTGGGGATTCTACGGATGCTATTTGCTAGCATCCGTAGTTTCCTCAAATAAATATGCCGTATCTGAATAGATTGCATTACTGTCAGAAAAGCTTTAGCTATACTACAATCACACATACTCAAATTTTGAGAGTTCAATGTAATAATGGAACCTTAAAAAGCTTTTGTTACAAAATTAAAAATCTAAACACTTCCAAATTATACATAACCAAGTATAAGAATGATGTTAAAACCCCTACTCTGACGGGAATAAATAAATACTGGCAACATATTTTTGCATACGTGTGTGCGTTCCTGGAAGTAAGACACGAGCGTCGCACGCACACGTCGATCGTGTTTCGGCTTCACTTTTGGCAGATTAGCCGTATGGAGACTTGCGGTATCTGCGTATTATGTCTATGACTAGATCCTACTCATAGTGTTGTCTTCCTGCCGGGGAGTAAGGTTGCCAGAACTCAACGAGGGTGTGGATTGTTAGGGTAGGCAACGCGCATGTAACACCTCTGGAGTTACAGGCGTCCTTATCCTAAGGAAACTGACCCCCGGAGATCATCAGGCGGGCCGTATGCTTGTTTGCTACCGACGTCGGATTAAAAAAATAAGTAAATACATAAGTACATGAGTATTTTCAGGCTATTGTGTACGACCGGCTTTAACTGATGATAAAAGCGTTGTGATGCACTATGTGCGGAAGAAACGGGCGGACTTAGCGTAATAGCGTACGCACAACTATCTATAACATGATTTTAGCTCGCTTACTCTATTTATTTGTAAAGCTTTCAATATAACAGCAAGTACGAAAGTAAGAATTTTGGTAAGAATATCTCATTTATAATGATTTAGTCGAATCTCGCTCTCGGCGAGATTAATCTTTATCTCGAAAGCCGCCAGGCTTGCGACCGCCAGGTGGAGACCTCGAAACACCAAATCTCGATTCAGATTTTTCAGGTGAGATCTCGAATCACCAATATTGGTTCGAGATCGCATTCCCTAATTACGATATCTCGTACCGTATGTAATTTTTATAATTTTTACTGTGTAATAAAATTTAGCCAAATTAAGAAATAAACATCATCATAATAACTTTGAAAGTTTTTTAACGATCTCACGTACCTCATGTTCCCTCAGCTTTCTCAGCAGCTCATGGTAAGGCGCGGCGCGCGCCGCGGCCAGCGACGGCGGCGGCAGCCGGCCCTCCATGCCGTGCAGCCAGCGCCGCAGGCAGCGGAGCTCGTGCGACGTGTCTGTAAGGACTGCTTTATTACTAAATAGCACTTGTCAAATTCAGATTAATCATTACAGATACGATACGAGTAATGATTAGTCATTTGTTTTACGAGGGGGCAAAGTTGTTTTTTAACCTCTCGCGCTAATATTGATACCCAAGCAAGCGAAATATTCCAAAACTGAACGAGTGGCTCAAAAAATGCAATCTTGAGCGTTTCGAGGGTTTCAAGGCACGAGGGTTAAATAAATTTTGCCACCGAGTCGAACACAACATATTTCAGTACACCAACACAAGGAAAATACTAACTGTAAAATATCAAACATAATCTAACCAAATTAATTCAAAATGAACGTTATTAAATAATTTTACCAGGCTACATAAGGAAACAACACAAAATTAACATTTGATTACTTTGCCCTACAAGTAAATAAAATGCATCTTTTTCACCAGTTTTTGAACACTCAAGAGAGCCTTTAGCAGCTGGTGTGAATAATATTTGTTACATAAAACCCCTTAATTGACCATTCTTTCTTTTAAATATATTATACGTTCAGATGTTCAGATACTATTTGTGAACAGGGCATTGCCCGCGTGTTGTTAGGTTAGATTCATTTTACTTCCCCCAGACCCAGGGTTTAATTAAGCATTCTACATGTCATATTGTACCAAACTCTGTTCAGTAGTTTAGCCGTTAAAGGTAACAAACAAACCGACGTGGCTACTTTCACATTCATATTTCTATGGAAAATTGATAGAACATCAAAAAGAAACAATGAGAGAAACGGTTATAGCGCCATCTAGTAAGGAGTGATGAAACTATCTATTATAACGTCATCTTCCGAGGAGTAGCAAAACTGCAATAACATGCCACCTAGTGTTAAATAGACACACATTGTTAGAGCGCCATCTATAGAAAGGGAATAAAGCCTTGGCCTTAGCTAGCTAGCTAAGCTCGCTAGTTTAACGGCGCCATCTATACTCACACTTTCGAACTACTAGCCTAACCATAAAGCGCGATACGAGAAAGAAAGTAATATTTTACTTTTCTTAACGATGGCGCTGATAACAATTCTCATAAGTTGCATAATTCGTCGGATAGGTGTTGTTATACGTTTGAAATAACCATGAAAAACTAACCGACGGTGTCAGTGCCTTCTCCGTCACGTTGAGGTTGTTCGGGGCTCAGCAGCAGACGCAGGCCTTCCCATTTCGCGTTCAAATGGTCCACGCGCCAAGTCACCTGAATTTTTAAATAGAAAACCTTGTTTTAATCTCGTGTCTCACTTATACCTCTTATAAGATTTATGAACAAAACTAATAAGGCATTTTGGAATAGTTTTACTCCATTTCAAAAGTATTAAAATGGGCGTCCAGACAATACAATCAAATTGACAATTTGATCTGAAATTAAATTGCCGTAATCTCATCCACATCAGAAGCGTCCACACGTACACAATTTTATTATAGATTTATGGTGACTTTCTAGCGCCCGAAATTTAAAAAATGCCTCCAAACGCGTATTAGCCGTCGAGAAGAAACATTCTTGCGTCCGCACCTCCATTTGGTCGGTCATAATCTTACCATCGAATCTAGTGAGATCGGCGAGCCTATTTCATTTTTGCGTCCACACGTCTTGATTAAACTGACAATTTTGCGAAAAACTGTCAATTTTGCGAAAAACTGACCCGTCTGGACACTGCCTTATATCGAATGCCTTTTATGGAAGAGTTAGAAATATGAGTAGCAATTTATTGCGTTTACGTTGGAAGAAATAAACTTGCTAAACCAGTTAACATAACAAGACTAGCAAGTTATTAAATTAACAGTCATCAACTAACAACTATTGCATGTGTTATGGTTTGTGTAAACCTGACTAGCGTATTTAAGAGTCCCCGGCAAGCTCGGCTGTATTTCACCTTCTCATATACAAACGGAGTTTCGATCTCATTTTAAAACTACATGTTGGATTGTAATGAAACTTTGCACATACAATGACCTGACGTGAGATATATCTAGTCCTATAATAAGTTTATATAGCTTCAGTTTATAAATCAAACGAAAGAGAGCAATAACAAGTTTTGTATGAAAAACTTAAATTAGCTGTTTTTTTAACTATGGTATCTGAAGCTACATAAACTAATTACGGGACTAGATATATACCTTATAAGTACAAAGTTTCAGAGCAATCTAGCTATTCGTTTGAAAATGAGAGCGTAACTAACAAGGAAAGGTACCCAACTGTCCGGTTCCGATTTGATTTATATTTATATATGTTATAGAGTAGTCTAAAATAACAGACAAGTATTTTTTTTGCTGCCCAAACTCGACCTATTGGGAGAAATCGTCCTCTAAAGTACTAAAAAATTACTAAATCTTCTAACTCCTATAGAATGTGATGCTCAAGTAACTTGCTAGTTAATGGCTGGTTTGAGAATATGTTTGAGAAAAAAGTTTGTAGGAAAAAATAATGAGCACGTGTTTTGTTATATCGGCTGAAACTATTTTTTTCCTAAAAAAATCTACATTCGAAGTTTTGTAATATCTTATAGTTATCGCTAAAGATACACATGAAGACACCCGTCTTCATGTGTATCTTTATTTAGGAGAACTTGAGTTTAAGCAGATATAACAAAACACGTGCTCATTATTTTTTCCTACTCTCAAACATTTTCTATAGGAGTTAGAAGATTTAGTAATTTTTTAGTACTTTGGAGGACGATTTCTCCCAATAGGTTGAGTTTAGGCAGCTAAAAAAAATACGTGTCTGTTATTTTAGACTACTCTTTAACATATAGGTATAAATATGAATCAAATCTGAACCGGACAGTTGGGTACCTTTCCTTGTAAGTTTGAATGGCGAACCGAGCTTGCTGGGGACCCTTAAAATTTACGTTTACCTCTGCGCTAGCCTCCGGAATGCGTTCCAGTATGGCGCTCGCCTGCTCGATGAACTTCGCTCGGCGCGGCTCCACCGACGCCAGTTCGGCCATGCGGGTCTGGTGATATAAAATAATGGACTTATTGACACTACATCAAATTCATTTTGAAAATTGTAGAGAAGCATAAAATATAGTTTAAATTCATACGTGCTTCAGGTAAATCAAAGCCACAAATTATCCTGCCACTTTTAAGTTCAGATTTGATCAGATGGAATAGATAGATGATTAAATTTAGAAACATCAGAGCGTTGCCCACACCCACTTCCGTTCCACGAGTATGGTACCTTTGTTTTAAATTTAGCCTTAAGGTCTAGTCTACTTACAAAGAGGTAGCTGCCGGCTGACAAATTTTTATTAGCAGCTTACTAAGCGCCCACTACCGTTTGTCTCTTACCGTTCTCAGCTTCCTGCTGCTCAGGTTCTCGGGACTAGAATAGATCTCCTCCTGCACTTGCGACAGCCACTGGCACAGCTCCCCGAACTCGGCCACGAGCTGGCTGAGCGACCACTGCCGGTTGAAGCCGGCGGCTGGGTTGAGCCGCGGCAGCAAAGCGGGCGACTTGCTTGATAACAACTCGCCGTTTGCTTCCTGTAAAAAAGACGAAATAATTAAGATAACACTCTTGACTATACCAATTGATGATGATGACCCCAATTTGTAGTGAAGTTTGGCAGCGCCTCACTTCACTACAAATTTAAGGAAAACCAAAGATAGCAAAATCCTGAAATATTTTCAGTATCCTTACTCCTTACGAAATATGGCCGTACATCGTACATAATAGTAACTTCAAAATGTGTTCTTGATCTTTCAGACATTAGGGTGATTTTTGGACAATGCTGGATCACATTCACTGCGATATAAAATATTAATGCTACTTGTTTAATGAGCAATCCCCCGGCTGGCAGTGTTTGGTTCATTATTAGGTACGGTTTAGACCTTGCAGGTGTCGATGAGTTGGTTGTCCATGATGTAGTCGTAGTGGTTCTGCAGCAGCGGCCACTGGTCGTCCGGCACTGCCGCTGGCCGTCAATCCCCAGCTCCGCCGCCACGCCTCGCGATACGGCTCCTTCTGTTAAAGTAGCTAACCTTGCAGGTGTCGATGAGGTGGTTGTCCATGATGTAGTCGTAGTGGTGCTGCAGAAGCGGCCACAGGTCGTCGCCGGCGCTGCCGCTGGCCGCCGAGCCCCAGCTGCGCCGCCACGCCTCACGACACGGCTCCTTTCTGGAATAATCAAAGGGAGTGTTAATCCGGAAGCTGTATATGTATATAATCGCAATGAAACGCACAGGTGTACTATTTAAAGACAACGATCCTAATCGGTTACCCAAAATAAAATTATCTTATGAGCTGACCGTAGTAGGTACGCAACATAATTTTGCTGTAAGAAAAATGGAAACCTACTGCGCATTTTAAAATAGGATTGGATTATGATCCCGGTGTTGGGTGCGTACCTATACGCTAAAACTTTCGACCTTGTGGTATTTTATTAGCTAATAGTATAAAGTATATATTGAAATATAAAATATTGATTTTGCTAAACCCAAATATAGATAGCTGAGAATTTGTAAACCTTATTGCAAACCCATAAGGTCTAACAATGGTCAGTGAAGAGTGTTGCTATTAGTAAGAATTACTGAATGTCAACGTTTGGATGCCCTTTCCAAAAGGGTGAGTGTAAAGAGATGTTTGGAAATTCAGGACAAGAAACTGTGTAAAAATATCAAAATAATTTTTGCTACCTCTTTTTGGTCAGGCTGTGATAGGGGCGCTCCAGGTGGTCAGCGCGCGCTGGAGGCGCGGGGGCACTGCGCAGCGACGACAAAGAGAAGCTGCTCTTCATCGCGGAGTGCTCGAAACCTGCGGAGGAAGACACACTCATCAATGGTCTATCAACAGGGCTTAACTTAATTGACTTTACCAGCAGGCTATGTGGGCGGGCAGTGGGCCAAAGTGCAAACTTTACCAGCAGGCCGCGTGGTACGCAATGATCGGTGGTCCCACAAAAATGAAAATAAACCAGAAAAAGGTTGCGGTACGAGCGTAACTTATCAGAAGATAACAAATAATAATTAACTATAAAAAGACGATAGATAATAATAGTACAAATAAAAAAACACATTATTATTTTACTGTAGTAGTAGTAGTAATACATATAGATAAGTACGTGTATATCAACATACGCACTGGCTTGACGTGGTCCTGGCGTAGGTAAGTAATTATTGCAATGCAATGCTCTTAAAATAATATCTTGAGCTAACTTTTTGCTTGTATTTATCAACAATAAACCAAACTACCATCATAGTACAAAACCCATTCAAATCCAAATATGCGTAACCCTCAAGGCTATTACAGCATAATAAGAGCAGTAGGTTACCGCAGCATATTATAAGGAAAGCTCGACCGTCGCTCGCCGCTGATCAGGGTTGTCACCCATCGCTTACAACATCACTTGTTCATTCCAACCAACATAAAAGTAATCACCAAATGGGTAGAATATCGGAGGTGCAAGTCAAACGTATACTGGTACAATGGAAACAAGTGCTTGGCAAGTGTCAAGAATACTTAACAAGAACCGCCGGCCGCAAGTGGACGGCGAACATGATGCTTTCGTGTTCGGGAAATGCGGCATTATGTCGCTTTTCTATCACCACTGGGATACAATGTGGTCGCAATTTTGAAATTAGACATCCTTATACATGCCATTTACTTTGCCGACTTTATAGAATGTAATAAATCCAGCATCAAAGAAAAGTAAATTAAAAAGAATATTGGTTTCCACACAAAATAGCGTGTCAAGAAATAAAGGGTTTCCGTATTTTAAAACTAGATGGCTTTGTCTTGTGATGTCTTGTAATATATGATTGCTATTGACTGATGATTTCATTGCACTTCATATTCTACCTTAACAAAAAAAAAACCGGCCAAGAGCATGTCGGGCCATGCTCAGAGGGTTCCGTAGTTACTCTTCCGTCACAATAAGCTAAACTGGAGCTTAAAGTATACTAGATTGTTAACCAAGGGATAAAACGGTACCTTTCACCCGAGATAAACAGATAGGCAAATTTTCATAATCAGTACCTAATTAAAGTAACAGACTTACTTGCATTCGGAGAATTTGCATGCCTAAAGATAAATATCCCATAGCGAAAAACATTTAGATTGTTAATAGATGAATAAATCACATTTTTTAGCAAACTGCAGTAATTTTAAAATTATTTAAGTCCTAGACATAATGCATTACATGACTGCAATAAACGAATATGAATATAAAATTAGCGGGATTGCCTCTTACTCTTTAATTTTTATTACCTATTTCGTTCTAAAACTGCAAATAATCAACGGCTTTACTCATACAGCCAAGGAAACTGTTTTAGACAAATTAAATATGAAATAAAAATAAAATGAGTAAAATAAGCAAATTTATCTTACATTTTAGCTTATTTACATGAATAATGCCAAATAACTTTAACAACTCATTTAATGTGGTAATAACGTTTAACTGTGGATGTACGTCTTTTTACTATGAAGGGGACACTTTTTGCGATAACTCAAAAACAGCTAAACTGATCATATCCGCTATAGTTTTCATTTAATGTCTTTCTTAAGCTCTACTTCCACGATTTTTTTCTTATTTTTTGGACCAATGGTTCAAAAGTTAGAGGGGGGGGGTACATTTTTTTTCTTTCGGAGTGATTATCTCCGAACATATTCACTTTATCAAAAAATGTTTGTTGAAGACCCCTATTAGTTTTGTAAGACCTTTCTAACGATACCCCACACTGTAGGGTTGAGCAAAAATAATATTTCACCCCCACTTAAAGTGTAGGGGAGGTACCCTTAAAAAAAATTCTAGATTTTATTGTACGACTTTGTCGGCTTTATTGATTTATATGTCTATGGCAAATTACTTCTTTCTAGCACTAACGACCACGGAGCAAACCCTCGGACAGACATACAGACAGACGGACATGGCGAAACTATAAGGGTTCTAACGATACCCCACACTGTAGGGTTGAGCAAAAACAATATTTCACCCCCACTTTACGTGTAGGGGAGGTACCCTATAATTTTTTTTAGATTTTATTGTACGACTTTGTCGGCTTTATTGATTTATATGTCCATGCCAAATTTCATCTTTCTAGCACTAACGACCACGGAGCAAAGCCTCGGACAGACAGATAGACAGACAGACGGACATGGCGAAACTATAAGGGTTCCTAGTTGACTACGGAACCCTAAAAACAGGATAAAAGTTTTAAAACAGCCAACACATTGTGTTACTTATTAACTTTTATAAAACAAAATAAAACCCATCTCATACACACAAACAAAAGAAATACATGTGAACCGATAGAGTTCACGAATTACATAAATCATAAATTCATAATCATCATTTGTGTGACTATTCAATGGTCCCACTTTGTCGTTTATCATCATAGAGAAACTCCATACATCAGTTTTGGTGCCAAAATGATTATTATATACGCAGTCGACATCTAGCATCGAGTAGCGAAACTCTCAGTACTGCTACTCGACAATAGATATCGCGGCAAACAAAAAGTCTAATGCTCAACGATTTTCCGCTAATATTATACCTAGAGTAACCGGAACTCTATTTTCAACTCCTACACTTACTCTGGTTATAATATTAGCTCAAAATCGTTGAGCATTAGACTTTTTGTTTGCCGCGATATCTATTGTCGAGTAGCAGTACTGAGAGTTCCGCTACTTGATGCTAGATTTCGACTGCGAATATAATAATCATTTTGGTTCCAAAACTGATGTATGGAGTAAGCACTCTATTACTTCATATTTCTCTATGCTTATCATAAGGATTTGCTTGTATCTTTATACGAATAACCTGTCAGTATCCTTATAGCAAACGATAAAGTGGGACTTTTTGCTTGGAAACGACACATTTTATTACCCACGGCTAACCATAGACATCTCTTCATAATTTGCGAAATAAACTTGCTTAGTTAATCGGAAATGTCTCCTAGTTTTAATATATGGAACCGATATATAATATTAAAAAAAAATACTCACTTGCAGACATTCTGAATAATCCTTAGGGAACTTCTAAATGAATCAATTTATTCTTAAATCAACATTAGCTTTCCCTCTTTGTACTGTCTCATCAATTCCTTAATCTTTGTACTAGTTTAATAATTGATATTCAAATCCTCTTATCATTACAGTCTAAATTGCTTCGTGTTAAAAGTGTTATGGCGACTAGATTCGTTTATATTAAAATTAGGTAGAATAAATAAGTGCGTGATCATGTAATCTTGTGGGATTCATGAATATTCGCAGTGTCGTCGAGACGCGTCGGTCGGTGGTCACATGTTGTGCGTGCGCTGGCGGCGTGGCCCTGCCAGCTGCGGGGGCTGCCCGGCCGGTCCTGAAATGATACAAATAAAAAGATTAGACAAATGTTGTGAAGAAGCAATTACAAAACTGCTACTCTACTCTACGCCTAATCTGACGAAATTGACATAGGACTAAATTTATTAATAAGTTTGAATGTTGTTAAAATAACCTGACTTTTGCGAAATTCAGGAAAAGACCGGAAGTTTTAAATATAGTATACGAGTATTCATAGAGAAAGCTTACCAAGAATACGAACAGTTTGAATTTAATAAGAAACAATTAAAGTTGGTCACAAATTGACATTTGCACAATCATATTAAATACGTTAATGGACCGTTGTTAGGAAATATATTAATTTCGGAACAGGACTTTCACCGAAAATCCGATTGTTTCCATGGTGGTTGCACGTAACGTTGAGGGCGGCGCAAGCGCATGACGAATGGAAAGTGACGGGTATTTTCCTCCGCATCAGATTCACACCGATCTGCAGATTTACACGAGTGAGCCGTAGATTAGGCATGGGACGCTTCTTACTCACAAACGCTTCTTAGAAGAGTGATTTATGGAAATTTGTATATTATGTACGATGATTACCATCATTTTTTTATTCTTTTGGTTGATTATTACCCGATTTTTCATTATTTATTGTATATTGGAAATTTCGCCTTGCATGAAATTTTGGCTTTGCTGTATCTAATAAGAAAAATTACCCCAAGCCAGGCGCAATATCAGGATGGATTAAAAATGAAAAGCGTAATAATGATCGTATATTTTATTTTTAATAGCATATTGTAAAATCAAATCCGTCCCTAACATTCCTCGCAACAATTGTCACGAAGTGGCCATTCCACGAACATGAGATCGATTGATTCAGCACCCATTACCTGAACCATGACCACAGCCATGACCGATGGGCCGCCATCAACTTTCACCCGCGGAAGCCTAGTTGCCGGCACTTTGTGTCTCTTTAATCATGGTCTATGGTGACAACCGAGTTGATACCGTCTCTCAAAGTGACACACCGAAAAGTCGCAGGCGATTTGATCGGTTAGGCTAGGTTCAGATGACAAGCGCTCAACGCGCGTTTTGATAACGCGCGTTTACAACTACATATATTTTATTCAGGTCGTACACATGCTAACGTTATTATATCGCGCGTTAGCATGTGTACGACCTGAATAAAATATATGTAGTTGTAAACGCGCGTTATCAAAACGCGCGTTGAGCGCTTGTCATCTGAACCTAGCCTTACGCTATCGCTTATATGCGCCTTGGTTCAGTGGATTAGTGTAGCAAATAAATGAATATCAAGGTGTGTAACCTACTCTGAATGAACACTCAATGACATTAAGTGATTATAATCGTGACTGATGCCGAGAGAGAACAATGATATAATGGAAGGGTTATCTTGGATTATGGTAAATGTAATTAATCGGCCAGCCAATCAAGTCAAACGTATACCTTCAGCAATATGTGTTGTTGTAAATATATATAAATATATATATATATATCAAAAACAAGAACATGTGGAACACGTAAGGCCTTTTGATTAAGGTGAGCAGTTGCAAATGTGAAATGAAGCAGCTGCGAATACCTCCTGCTTACAATACAAAATATAGGCATGACATACCTAGAGACAGATGCAGGACGCCAAGGATAACAAAGTCGTTTTAGAACAGGTGCGTCTTCAAACACACTAAAACCTGTTCTAATCTCGCCAGGCTGGCTCCTGCTCCCCGTTAACTTGTTTTAACAACTCTTCCGGCACTCAACAGTTCCTTGCTATTTAAGGGTCCCCTAGCATAACAACCGAATCCGAATTCATTAATAGTTTTATGAGTTGGTTACCAATAAAAAAAAATTGTCTAACATTAGGTTTTTTCAAGACCCAAATATCTTATCAGTATAACTTAAATTTATATCTAAAAATTGATTTTATCAAGTGAAAATATGTTTTTTATATACCAATTCTAAATAGTAAAGTATGTGCTGATTTATAAATGATTTACTTTGTTTATTTGTACCTATATTCTCAGTTCAATATATTCTCACGGAACCTCACGTACTGCTGGTGCTACTCGGCTACTGAATGTGATTCTGATACTCTTTTATTTCTGTTAAGTGATCTTTCCGAGAATAAAGTGAACAAGAACAAAACTAGAAATAGACGGGTGTAGTTTTACGATCATTTGACTCTCTCTTTGACATTTGATAGATGAGGAACTAATTTCGTTAATGGTTTTACTCATTTCACAAAAATAGTAAGCGTTGATTTTTTCCACAGAACACATGTGGAATACCTATCCGTGAAGTTATAGGTACGAGTACCTATATATTACAGGTAAGCCTTTTCACCTACTTCAAGATTTCAAAAGAAGGAGGTTCTCAATTCGGTTGTATGCTTGAAGTGCGGTCCCGAACATAACCTTGACGTCTTTATTTGATTTGACGTTGTAAAACGTCGTCAGGGTATCAAGTCACGCTCACGCTTTAGACCCAGCTTTAGCACATATTAAGCTTGCGATGTCTGTGTAGAGTGTGTAAGTAATATTTTGGTTTACATTATGCGGCGCAGTTATAATATCTTGTATAATGTATTTGGTGAATATACCTACCTCGCTCACAGCCTAGTGGGAGGTCGCATCTCGTGATATTGCGTCTAAACATAATACTACCCCACGTCTTCCGAAAAAACCATTGCATTGCAAGTACAGTTACGTCATTTCGCTGGACAATGTTCCGTCGATAAATTTTCGCGTAAATGCGTAACGACAGATTGTGGTGTTGGCTCCACGTTATGGATTTAACTGCTTCCTGCTGCCGGGGGCTGTTCAGTGTTCGAAAATATCTAATAGTCGATAATAGATTGGCATTGGTCATATTTTCGTTGCGTGACAGCACGGTACGGCAGGGTTGCCTTAATGTATATATTTTAAGTAAATATTAACTTTATTTAAAGTTTACGTTTAGTGTGCTGCGTAGGTATATACCTACCTACTGTAAGAATATTTAGAATAAATAAACTATGTAGTTTCCTATAGAAAAATGTGTCACAGCAGTCATCAAACATAACAACATACCTAAACTGCAAATTAGAGGATTCCAGCAAGTTTATTTTAACTTCAACAAAACACAATGAAGGTTGGATTACCTACTTGTGCAGTCACTTATTGCAACTCTCATACTAATTCCTTACATACTAAGTAACAAATCTTTTTTACGTTCCATGCAGACTACGTATCTGTTATGGCTAGTTAGTAAAATAGCCTTTTATTCATTTCTGAAATATTTGTATTAAAAATGAATCAAGCTAGTTTAAATATTTGAAAGTCCTTAAAATATGACCGCACTTTAGTCCACAATTCAACTCAGTGGATAGCCAAATTAGCCATGCAGTGTGGATAGCCAAATGAGCAACTAACAAAGGTGAGTAGTTAAAATAATTGATCTAATAAGATATTTCTATTAAGCAGAGTTCTGTAGAGACGTGAAATTGCACAGACCATCGCATAACCATTACAAGCGTAGAGAGAAGAATACTCGACAGCCGTTAAATGCTCTAACAAGTACGCGATAATGGTGCGGGTCGGTTCTTTCAACTTTTTAAAACTTAAAGATTTCCGGAATCGAAACTGGCTCGTGGTTATTTCCACAGTAATAATTAAAGTAAAAATTAAATGTTATACTTACTGGGCTGTCTTTGAACAACACTTTATCAGCAAAATAGCCCACGCTTTTAATAGGCATATTATAGGTTTCGCTTAAAAATACACCTTAGCTACACAAGTTACAGTAGTTCATGAATACAAATCAATTCGACTTGCAATTTAACCCAAGCCCTTAACATACCTAACCACCGTCCAAACATTGACTTTCTAGCCGTTAACCCATAAAGCAGGGTGGCTCGGAACCCTAGGTACAACAATTTAATCTGTCGACTAACGGTAAACGTATTGGAGTTAAAATTTATGGCCCCTAGATAATGGCCGCCTGCCTGTGTGTCGTGCGAGGCATTATAACCTATAGCTGGCTCCGTGCGGCATATAACACTCGCCAATATTATGCTCAATTGAATTATAATTTCCAAAGGGTTTATATAACTAATGGGACTGTGTTGCATGACATGTAGTTGTCATACAATACATACTTAAAAGATTACTGATAAACGATAACTCTAAAAACAGACATTCTCTTGTGGCGCTATATTAAAGAATTAATAACGTGTCTTACCTCTACGTATTTGAATGAGAGAAATTCAATTCAATATCCTGGGCAGTCAAAATAAATAGTTATGAGTTTTATGACAAAGTAACAGCAAATGAAGTCATTAAAAGGAATATAAGTACAATTTAGAATCCTCAATGAATGAACCATGAACAATACAGCACGTAAGTAGATAACAGCTAAAATTGCTTATTCAGATAATGACTTATTTCGTTTCAAGGCCTTAGAAAGTAATAAACCCTATCAATCTCCGTTCCGTTACCGTGCGAAATTCGGACAATGCAAAAAACAACTTTCCTTTAGAGAATAACCCGATGATTACCTACCAAATTAAATTTTAATTTGAAAATAATTATTAAAACAAACGAGCAAGTGCGGATGTTTCGCGAATCATAAAACAAATGAGAGGAGATAGCTAAGAAGAGGAACTGGCGAATCATTGTTTGCGAAAGGTAAGAGACATCAATCATGTTCACCGACTGCCTAATGATACAAACGGCTGAGGTGGCTGCACGGAACAAGTTTGAACAAACTAGGGAAGATATTAATATAGAATTTCAGTGTTAAATAAATTGTTTTCTTCATTAACTGATGAGGCGTTGGAACCAACTGCATGAACCCAACGGACCAACGCATCATCGAAATAGATTATGTTAAGTAGTTTTAGGTATTTATTGTTTTGTTTATATTGTACTAACTTAGATATATAGGTAGATAAATAATAATTGTTGTATGTACTAACACTATATGAGTTTTTAGCTCGAAATAAATGATTTTCATTTCATTTCATTTCAAAGGTTCACAATCATATTAGTGTTTTTTTCCCATAATATGATCAAACGTTCAACATTACATGTAATCGTTTCATCAACTCCGTTTTCACTTAAATTACTTGTCACTAGCGATTTGGCAGTACGATAGTGGCACTGCACCCTTTGTGTGCACGTCTTCCATCATACACAATGTTTGTCTGCCACGGCTGTAAGTTCCGCCGGGCTGATAACAATACGCCTTTCTCGTCATGGGCAGACAATGGGAAGCGAAATATAAAGGTTTTTTTATACTGTCATGTGTCAGGTGTAAGTGGCACGAGTGCCGAGAGTTTGACGCCTGTGAAGGACCTTTTTAACTGATTGTTCATTGCAAAAATATTGTTAAAAAGAGTCTTGACTGTTTTGCGTCTTGTTGTGTACTAGTACCTTGTGGTTTTCCCTTTCGTATAAAAGTTACCAAGCAAGGATGCATATCGTACCTACGTACCTACTCTCATTTGCTGCGTTTATCTTTAGAATAGCGTATCGTCAATTTTCTAATAAGGTCTTAATATCTAAATTTAGAAAACATAAGCAGAAATAGCAAATGATTGAATTTGAGTAATGCTTGCTAGTGTACATATGTATGAAATGCTGTTAGTCCAACTTTCTTTCTAACCATT
Organism: Cydia pomonella; assembly: GCF_033807575.1. Taxonomy (NCBI): domain Eukaryota; kingdom Metazoa; phylum Arthropoda; class Insecta; order Lepidoptera; family Tortricidae; genus Cydia; species Cydia pomonella. The sequence continues at coordinate 11,107,675 of NC_084704.1, read as the reverse complement.
TGAAGACTTCGAATCGGTCACCTTTCCCGCTTCCGCCCATCCATCAAAACATGCTTAACTACCCCAGCTGGTTGATCACATCTGATAGCGGTAATTGCAGTAATACACTTTAATTGGGGACCATCTAAAACGATTAACTCAATACATTTTATATAATTTCTTAGATGTTAAGGAAACAGAGTATAAAATAAAATAGCGACTCAAATTAAAGTAAATACCTATTGAAAGTAATAATTTTATTTTATGGATACAAATAGCATAACTCGAAAACACATTTTAAGAGCTGAGAATTGATTTAGGTACCGCTGCCGCCTGTCCCTCACGCCCGGCGGGGTTATCAGATCCGATAACGTTAATTGTGGCCTTACTTTCATCGGCCACCACTCGATTAATGTTAATGAGCTATTTGTTGCGTATGGACTTTTGGCAATGTGAGAACAATGCACAATATATTAGTAGAGAAAGGCATGAAACATATAGGTTAACTTGTTTGACACGGACAGTGGGTTGAGGTACACAGTAATTATGCTAATTCTGGAAAAATGCAAGGTATTTCCAATACTTTTCCCGCACTTGCTCCTTGGCAACACGATTCTACTAACTTAATGCTAGATCATTGGAGTAATCACAAAATCATGGAGGTCTGTTAAAGTTTATTAGTTGTCCGGATAATTTTTTATAATAAAGTTGCTCAAAAAGTGTTACTTTACGTAGCTGTTTAGCGTGCGGAAAGTTGGATTTCGCGAACTAGTGCTTTTTACTTTTCCACTTGTTCCAATTCATGACTACTTATTGATGAGTGTTAATGTTAGTTTTCTTTAAAAGTCGTAATGAACATAAAAACCTACTGTTAATGTAAAAATAATAAATATAAGTATATTTCATATTTAATTACTTACCTCTTCATCATTATAACACGTTTATTTTTTAATATTGAATATTGAAAAACCGTTCTTAATAAGTTGTCTGAATGGAACAGAATAGCTGCCGAAACGCCTGTCAAAGCAGAGGCGAACTATAACTTAGGTAATAATAGTATAATATTTTATATTTACAATTGTTTCTGTTTTATGGAACATGCATAAAAAATTACTTGTTGTTTTTCTTATTTATTCGCAACTGTATTAAAAACGTCGCTAGATACACGTGCGGAAATGTCATTCTTCACTCGTCCCGAGTCTTGCCACGAGCCGTAGGCGAGAGATCTCGGTACTCGTGAAGTAATGACATACTTTGCGCACTAGCATCGAAATTTACTATTTCTTTTCTCATACTCTGAAAAAGAGTCATTGTTGTTCTATAAAGTGTGCAGAAAGTGATACGTTTCTACTCTAGAGCATTTTACATTTTACGTAAGGTTTTTTCTTCATCTTAATACGATAAGCAATAAAAATTTGGTTTTAAATAGATTTGTTCTACCATTTCCATTCTGATATTTAACTCCCTATTCCATAAGTAACAATACCTGTTAATTGAAAGTACCCTCAAGAAATAGTATATAGTTTATACGTCATGTTTATTTACAAGCATGTATTTTACTTTCCTCGTATTGGAAATGAAAAGTAGAGTGTTTAACTCGAGTGAAGGCATCATTTCGGCCTCGGACTATTGGCGAACTACCTCTAAAACTACCTCGACTAGAATAAGTGGCTTTCATCCCTTGGTTAACAATCTACTATATTATTATTGAAGTTTAATGTGTATTTTCCAAAATATATAGGGTTGCCATACGTCCCGTATATGCGGGACTGTCAACAGTATGAATTCATTTCTAGCTAATTATTTCAATTAGCTATTTCTACATGGTATTACTTTATTTGCTGACTCATTAATCATTTTATTAGTTTGTATTATTTTATAATTGAGACCTGGGTTGACAGTGGATCAAGTGATTCAGGTGGGTCAAAGCTCGTCAAAGGAACCATGACAAAGCAAAAATATTTATGCGAGTAAAAGGTTGATTTTTCTCTAAGACGGCGTGGAGAAGTTTCCTAGGTATAATTATATTGTAACAGGAGATTAAAACTGGTCTTATTAGGATTTTTCTCATCAAAAATTCAAAAAGAGATGATTCAATATATTTGTTTGCTTATTTACTTCCTTTAATCCATCTTTGGACTGCGGACTACCCCCTGTTGCACAGTGAGTCAATTCCCATTTTTAATTAAAAGCGCTACTGACACCAAATGGTTGAATTTGAAGTATAACATAGTGATTCTTAGATAAATTGTGTACCTATTCAATAGCTTCAAAATAAAGAATGATATAACAGTTATTTTTCGAAATACATATACGAATGAGATGAGCGCTGGAAAATGGAGTGATCCAGTGTCATCCATCTTATCCTACTTAATACTGGCTGAGAAGTAAACTGGAATATTTTTTCAGTAGGTTACTTCCATAGTACGCTGCATTCACCTTTTGTTACATCGATATCTTAGTGGTTTACTCGTACGTTTTAATTGTAATAAATACATAAGGTAAAAAACTAAATTGACCTCGATCATGACGGTTCTACGGAGTATGTACAGTCAGCATCAATAGTAGCGGATGAAACAAGGCGCCAAAAATATCTGATATTCCTGATAACTTTTCCAAATATCGATAAATCTCTTCATTTCACGCTTAGTAGGGCTAAGATGGTCGGCTCTTTATCATTTGTCACCATGGCTGTCACGTTCTACCAAGTATGTAAGCGCGAAAGTGACGGGTATCGTGACAAGTGATAAAAATGGAACCATGCTGCCACCGCAGAAGTATATCTTTTATCGTCTTAATTGCTTAACATATAGAAACCTCCGTTTTTGTTAAGCTGTTACAGAATGGTAGATACTTTTGAAGCGTTGTTTGATCCGCAACTTTTGATGCTGACTTTACCATCAGCCGTAAAAATGCATATCAATGAATTCATTCATAATTTATCCATGCAATTTTGCAGCTCACTGTACAGACTACATCTCAGAGCTGACAGGTGTTTGCTATATGTAATGTGACTTGTAATTTAGCAATTCGGAGTACGACTTTGTGCCGGTGGCTGTAGAGACCTTAAGGGAATTAGGCCGGCATTTGCGGGAGAGGGGTGGTGATCCTCGTTCTGGGTCGTACTTTGTCCAACACGTCTCCATAGCTGTTCAGCGGGGGAATGCTTCAGGCAGTATGGGGACCTTTGGGCCAGGTACAATGCACGATGGGGTCATTTTAGGTTATGTGTATAATTAATCTTATTTTAAGGTCTTTTTTTAGTCTAAGTTAAAAAGTTTTGAATAATTTACTTGTGTGTGTATAAAAATTGTGTGAGTGATAAAAATTATAATAAATTTTCAACAACATTAATTTAGCAACTCCTCCGACATCCTAATAGTTAAACTGAAATAAATGTCTCATATACAAAGAAAATATTTCCTGAAAATAATTTAATTTGTTCTAATAATTCTAATAGTATCCTAATAGTTGTCTAATTCGTATACAATTGCGTCGCAATTTTTTAATATGTTTTCCTTTGTATGCCCACCTTGGGTTTCGTGATTGGGCTTCAATAAATATTATAGGACATTATTACACAAATTGACTAAGTCCCACAGTAAGCTCAATAAGGCTTGTGTTGAGGGTACTTAGACAACGATATATATAATATATAAATATTTATAAATACTTAAATACATAGAAAACACCCATGACCCAGGAACAAATATCCATGTTCATCACACGAATAAATGCCCTTACCAGGATTTGAACCCGGGACCATCAGCTTCGAGTGAGAGATCTGTCGATACCCCCCGTGAGGGGGGTATGAGGGGCCGCTACCGCACAATGGCTGCGGCGGCTGTTGCGGTTCGCTTCCCCACCGACTGGTGGGGTGGTCTGGTGGCCGTCATTTTGGGGACGGTGTGGGCAGCTGGTGTAGGCCAGCTCTTCGCTACCGATCGTTATCCAACCCCACGGCCCCTAACCTGGTGATACCGTTTGAGCGGGGCCAGGTTATGGAGCCGCGGAGAAGGCGACCGGCAGCTTAGCTGGCGACCATCAGCTTCGTAGGCAGGGTCACTACCCACTAGGCCAAACCGGTCGTCAATAAGAGGTCATGACATCGCTATTGCTACAACCTGCTACGTCCAATATTTATAATAAGCTCACCCAGAAATCATGTGATCAAAGTTTGCCTACATTTTGACGAAAGACGGAACCCTAAAACTCTGAGCATTGTTTCCCAGAGCACCGCCATGTCGCTCAGCAATCTCCTCATGGAAGTGAAACTGTTCTAATAAAAGACGTGTTCAGCGATAACGCGTAATTAATAATTATCTTGTTAAAAATCGTCTACTAACACCACAACAGTAATTTGTTTAGCTCGCTAATTAATTACGTCATGTAATGTTAAACTAATTTGGTTTATATTTCTTACGCGATACAGTAAACAAAGAAGGTTTTGTTTGACGCCTCCATGGCATCGTGTCAAAAATTGGTTTTGATTAAGCTTATATTAAGCAGTAGTAGCCGAGTGGATATGACGTCCGACTTTCAATCCGGAGGTCGTGGGTTCAAATCATGGCTCGTACCAATGAATTTTTCGGAACTTATGTACGAAATGTCATTTGATATTTACCACTAGCTTTTCGGTGAAGGAAAACATCGTGAGGAAACCTGCACACATCTGCGAAGAAATTCAAAGGTGTATGTGAAGTCCCCAATCCGCATTGGGCTAGCGTGGGGACTATAGCCCGAGCCCTCTTGCACAATTGCACATGAGAGGAGGCCTGTGCCCAGCAGTGGGACGTATATAGGCTGAATTATTATTATGCTTATATTATGTAGTGGTGTAACTAACAAGTATCACTATCATTACTAGAAAAGAAACGTCAGAAGTAATTTTAAAAGGAAAATACACACTAAATTGAAATAGGTTTATTAAGGTGCTATCATATTAGCTACCAATATTTTAAGAGATGATACTTTACATTACACCAAAACAATTAATTTTAAATAAAAATTAAGAAAACTTCATATAATTTTTTATTGGTTTCAATTTGCAATTATCTAAAAATAATCATCATGTAACTGACAATATGTTCTACACTTTCTGTCATTGTCAACGTGTAATTTGATGTATTAACGTGAAGTGGCCAGTTAAGTGTTAGTTAAAAGAGGTTCTAGAATCTGTTCAATAAGGTCTCCAGGTCAACAGGGTGTTTTAACGTAGCAAATTTATTTCCAATTTTCCTATAATATTTCATACTTAAATATACTCCAGGAGCCGAGTATTAACAGCTGTAAAAATATAAGTATCTAGTTTTGTAATATTATATTTTAGTTTAGTTAGTCAATATAGATTATTTATATAGCCAAATCTTGGGATTAGTTGTCAAGCGGACCCCCGGCTCCCATGAGCCGTGGCAAAATGCCGGGACAACGCGAGGAAGAAGAAGAGGAGAAGAAGTCAATAAAGATTGTTTAAGGGCTTTATTATTCCCATTTATAAATAAATATAAGTAGCAAATTTGTTAGCACAGTTATTTGAAATTTGCGTCGTGTGACGGTTTTCAAAAACAAAGCCTACTTCTTGGCAACGTGTCGACGCCTACCAATGTGGGTCGGCCAGATCAGTCCATGCGTGGGCAAATATAAAAAGTTTTCTTTACGACCAGTACTTCAGCTGCGTAAACCTAATTTAACCGAGTCAACGATAGAAAGAAAACGGGCCATTGAAAAGGTTTTAGGTGCGTAGATTAAAGCAAACAATCCACTAACACACTAACATGGTATTATTCATAGTATACGCGTATAATGTGTGCCACCTGCTCTAATATGGACCGAAATCTTACATAATGGCGCATCTCGCTGCGAGCTTAGTGTAATTTATGTGATATTAGCATGTTGATATTGTTGATGTTTATGCGTGATCATGATCAAAAATTACTGCGATTTTCGTAGGCGTGCTTCCGGCGCGTCACGCATCTGGTATATTTTGTTAGTTGTCTAAACATCCAGACCAATTCAGACGTACACTGACATCAGAATGATGCCATTTAGTTGCTCTGCGCATCACTCGCGCCAGTACATGTACGGACAAGTACGAGCGAAATGCTATTATGAAAATAAATCTAATCTAATGCACGATGTCTAAACGACATTATTTAGATGTCATTCTGATATCAGTATACGTTTGAATTGGCCTGTTATTCGATACATCTACGGAAGAGTTTATAGAGCTCGGCCAACGCAACTTCATAATGATATACATAGTAGAATACAGCGATAATGCAACATTTTACAGCCGTAAAAATCGCAGATTCAGTTTACATAAAAGATGTGAGAAAATCTGAACAAATGGTAAAATGCTTAATTATAGTCGAAAAATGGTGGATTTATTTAATAGCCAGTTAAATTATAATAGCCTGATTTTATATCACTCTAATAAAATATTTACAGACAATTATATGCAGGAATCCTACAAATATTGTACCCGGAAGTAGATAATAGGAACAATCATTAACTCCGTTCCCATATTTCAAATAATAATTATTATTTTTATAAACAAACTTAACGACATTTTTGCCTGAAATCAGTAAAAAACAAAACCATAGAAAAATCATACATGTAAACCTAATAATTCTACAAATGTGCGGCGGTCTTGAAACAAATAGTAATAAGCTAATAAGTAGTACTTTGTTCAGATGCATATTAAACGACCTAGAAAATCTATTTTCATAAAAATCCTACGGGAAAAAAACATCTTTAATAGGTTCATACATATTTGTACCAGAAAATATATAACGATATTTCGTCGGATTTCGGTTTAAAGAAACTTTATTGTCTAAGAAAATTGTTTAAGTTAAGTATACTCGTAAGTATAATACTCGAATCATTACATACCTATTCGTTAAACTGTAAACATCAGCTATTATAAATTATTTCCAATTCGCCATACTTACGGTCCGCAAAATGAGTGGAGTATATTCGAAGAAGTCTATGTGATTTAACTGACCTTTCAGTAAATGCACTTGCATGCCATACCTGCATTCACTTTAGTACTTAATTGAATTGTAGTTTCATGTAATGTATATTTAACTAAACGGTGACATTGTTTACGCGGAAAGCAAAATGGATTTATGCAAAAATCTACACATCTTCCGCCTTTCTCAAAATTATTCAATTATATTACATTTTCTAGAATATGCCATAAATATCAATGGCTCATTATTATAAATTTTAGGCCTAGTTTGTAGAGTAGAGGAATACTATAAATTAGGTGTATATCCATTTTCTTGTATTGGTGGAAATTTGGCTGGACTAAGTTACATGTAACTAAAATCACAAAATTTCGTTGAAAATTTTAATGCAATGGAATCCAACTTTGCAAATTGATTATGCCACCGACCGAATAAACAAACAAACAATATTCTAGAAAAGAACGAACGCATTTTACTGACTTTACTATTAATAATTAACAACCCTATCCATGATCCTGTATCAATTACTAAAGAAACAATTTCTCAACGATTCAAGATATCGTGTACAGTGGAATAGTACTTTATAAGAGGTAACATGTGGTTTGAAATCTTGATAAAAATACGCCTCTTTCGAATCACAACGTTGTCGGGAATGGATATCATTAAGTGAGTAGGAATACTGAACTATTCGGGCTCGGGCTGTGAACCAAATAAAGGATGCGCGCGAGTCCGGCAGCCGACAATGGTGTAATTATGGTCGAAAGCGGGGAGGATGCGCCGTGAAATGTACAGGTGGTTTATATTACTGCGGGCAAGGAACATGAATAGGATGTTAAGTGAAATATCAATCGATGTACCTGTACACTAGTGGTGAAATGAGATTAAAGAGGAAAAGGACAGTTATAAACATTTGTATTTCTAAAAAAACAGACTCGATTTCCGGACAAACAGTTCAAAAGTGAAAATGCAATTCCTATTTTACTATAATAATGTTCGCCTCACTTGAATTTTAGCGCCAGGCTAAAATGGGTAAACACGACAGAGGGCACCGACTTCAAACATATCAGTTGGTAACACATACTTAAATAGGATAATACATTTTTATTTAATCCCTGTTGAAGTCGGTTTTTTTTGCATTTTTTATGTTATATATTTTTTTTAATGGAAAATTAACCTCCTACTCATTCATTTGTGAATTGTTTTATTGTTAAAAATAAACGTAATATTACTTTGTCCTGGTTATTACAAAATATTCTACATCCTTCTTAATTACATATCAATATTTTCGTTACGCTACAGAAACATGTAAATGTAAAACCTAATGCCCATGTGTATTTATAAAACACTAATGCCGTAAAAAACTGGATATATAATAACAAGTTTATTAACTTAACGAATTAGAGTTTAATAAGAAATATTGCAAGTATTACAGCATGATTATCAGGGGAAATAGTCCTCTGGAGTTGCAGGCGTACATAGGCTACGGAGACTGCTTACCATCAGGCGGGCCATATGCTTGTTTACCACCGACGTAGTATATAAAAAAAAGTTAAATGGGACTGAAAATTTATCAATTTACTACTTTCCTCAGAACCTTTGTGGAAAATCAATTAAGATGCCCATATAGATAAAATGAGATAAGATACCAACACCTTTCATTTGCTATTATTTATATAATAAAGCAAACATTACTTTCTTTGCATTATGATTATTCCCTCGTAAACAATGAAATAGTTACAGGTTGGCCACTTCAACCATTCGCGGCAGCGAAGGCGTAAATTGACGGTTTTCGGTACATTTATATTCACATAATATATAAAAGATTAGATAATAGTACATAATGATACAAGTGTGCTAAGTTGGTCATTACACACGAGACGATATTGTGCGCGCGAGCTGTAAGCGAGCGCGCAATGAGAAAGCCGATGTGGGTAATGAACAATGCACACGCGTTTCATACGACGTTTTTCAACACACTTGCGAGGAAAAAACACAACTGATAAATTAGATTTTTTTTTGTCAGAACAGTAAAAGTCAGTCCAATTTTCAAATTGGTGGCTTACAGTTTTAACATCGAATAATTGCACCAAAGCGTGCTGGGCTTGCAAAACATGCAAAACTACTCCAATTTTATGACAAATACGGAAAATGGTTGGCGCGTTATTTTTTTACGCACGATTCCAATGCGCGCGCAAGGCAAAGGCGCGAACGAAATCGACAAACAGCCAATTAAAAAAATGTATAAAGCTAATATTTTCGTATTTCTATTCCACGGATGGAGATCAAATCGATAAAATGTTATGAATTATTCATTAATGTAATTTACGAGATAATTTAACCTATAAATTATGTTTGGTGTGATGAAACCTCTTTGAACTAACATTTGAAACCTAATAGTTGGTTTAAAAAAATGTATTACTCGATCAAATTAAGAAGGCTCCGTTTCCATGCATATTATTAGCAATCATTTACCTTCTTAACTCAGTCGGATAATATAATGAAAAAGCACGAGTGGTATAATATACTGAAAAAGCACGCGTGTATAATATCTAGGATAATGAGCAAAAAATCGGTGGAATAAAAACGTCGTTTTGAGCAAGTGTGTTGAAAAGATAGTTTATTATTCAAGTAGGCATATTACAATGCGCTTATATGAACGTCAAATAAAGCTACACCGGCTCTAAGCCTACACCTCTGACCCGAGAAGATTTAAATCCCCCCTCAATTGGAGGAGGGTATCCCAATATGGACCGGCAAGAAACTCGGCGGGATACATCTTTTCAAAACATTACATCTCGAGACACGCGGTAGCGTGTCCAGCCAAGTTCAAAGAAAAAGGAACTGGCAACGCAACCGTGTGTAATATTACACGAACCATTTCGAGCTACTTTTGACCCCTTCACAACTTGAAACCTATTTAACCTACACACATGAAATTTGGCACAGTTATTCGAATCTTTTAGCTTGTCTAAAATACAAAATTTCATAGACGTAGCTCAATAAGTTATTGATATATTAATGTTTAAAAACCGGCATTTTTGTGACTGACTGACTTATAGATCAAAAACCTAACCCACTTCCAGGTGACCTAGAAAGTTGAATTAGATGTACATAAGGGGAAAAATCCGAAACCAGAAAATTATGGACAATCCGAGTGAAAAAAAACATATATTGATTTAGGTCAAAAATCTAACCCACTTCCAGATGATCTAGAAACTTGATATTAGGCAACAAAGTAGGCTATTAGGTGTACATAAGGGAAAAAATCTAAAATCAGAACATTATTGAAAATTCGATTGAAAAAAAATCATATATTGATATAGGTCAAAAACCTAACCCACTTACACAGATGACCTAGAAATTTGATATTAAGCAACAAGATAGGCCATTAGGTGTACATAAGGGAACAAATCTAAAAACAGAAAATTATTGAAACATCGATTGAATAAAAATCATTTATTGATATTGGTCAAAAATCTAACCCACTTCCAGATGACCTAGAAACTTGTTATTTGGTAATAAAGTAGATTATTATGTGTACATAAGGGGGAAAACATGAAAACAGACAATTATTGAAAATTCGATTGAAAAAAATCATATATCGATATAGGTCAAAAACCTAACCCACTTCGAGATGACCTAGAAACTTGATATTTGACAACAAGGTTGGCTATTAGGTGTGCATAGGGGAAAAAGTCAGAAAACAGAAAATTATTGTAAAATTCGATTGAAAAAAAATCATATATTGATATAGGTCAAAAATCTAGGCCACTTCCCGATGCAGAGGCAAAAAAATGACCAACTTTTCGGCGAAATGTTGGATCGAGTAAGAATCGGTGTAATAGCAAGTCAAGACAGGTGTGCTTTGTCTCTGCCATCACTGTGGCGAAGAGGACGATACTGCCCAGCACACCCTTGCGGATTGCCCTAGTTGGGCCTTAGAGCGCCACGAAATGGTGGCGATATTGGGGGTGGATGATCTCTCTCTGCACAGTGTGGTGTCGTGTATGCTGAGCAGCGAGAGATCGTGGGATGCTGTCACAAAATTCTGCGAAATAGTGCTGCAGAAAAAAGAGGTAGCGGAGCGGGAGCGCGAGGAGCGAGCAAATGCGCACCCACTCCGGCGTAGACGGATGGGGAGAAGGCGGTTACAGTATATTAATCGCCTAATCCCCCAGTAGGGGCCTGTGGGCTGGGGATCCACAATATAGGGCCTTACACGTCTGGAGGAAGGATCAGTGCGTTGCCGATCCTTCCCTCCTCTGGATCGAGGGTGTCCCCGTTATATTAACTAGGGCAGCCGGGGGGACGGCACGGTAGAATGGTCTCGCGACCCCGTGGCGTCCCCCAATAACGGTAGAGCGGGCAACGCCGCAGGGGATGTTAGTGGGTATTCTCTTCCCCTCCCTCTGTTTAACAGAGGGAGTACCGGGAGGAGCGAGTCCCACATACCACCCCCCAAGTTGGCCTCCCCAGCCAGGGGGTGAGATGCGTAAATGCATTTACCCCTGCGTGAAAAAAAAAAAAAAAAAAAAAAAAAAAAAGGTGTGCTTTGTCTAATCGACTCGTTAAATTGACCGCTAAAAACCACAACGACCTACTTAAGGAAATTATAACTTATTTTAAACTGTTGCCCGTTGATACCGTATGCTTATGTCCCACTAAAAATATGTGTAATCAGTTTAATAATACAATGTTTGCAAGTATCGAACAATCAGAAATTTAATTAAATTCTACAGACGAAATAGACTGTCGACGGTATTTAAAAACACGAGAAAAGGAAGTACTGAACGAGGATGATTAATCATTAACCGCTGGCTTAGAAACTGTTATCAAAATAAAAATAGGTGCACGTGTAATGTTGCGAAGAAACATTAAATGTCATTAAGAGGCTGGTAAACGGATCCATTGGAAAAATTACAATGAAATTTAATCATAATTTAATGTACGAATTAGACCGTGTCAAGACTGCCTGTCAGATATTAAGTAATACATATGTTCATCGGGAACAATTCCCTGTTTGCTTAGCATATAGGTATGCTATTACTATCCACAAATCACAATGCCTTAGTCTTGACAGCGCTCTTCTTGATATAGGCTCCTCAATATTTAGCAAAGGGCAGGCTTACGTTGTACTCTCTAGATGTAAAACCTTAGACGGAGGATATCATAATAATCAAGATCCAAGTCAAGTCAAGGCACAAGAAAGCTCAATAATACAATACAACCGCCTACGCACATTATACCGCCCCGAATTGGCCAAAATAAATATAAACCGAAAACGTGTAAGAAAAATTGCAGATAATGAGTGGGCAATTCATCCTAATATTGCGAAGGTTCAAGAAAATATAGAAAATAATACTAAAAAGGAAACTATACAGCGTTAACGTAAAAAAATAGAGTAATTTTACAAAAAAAAAAAAAAAACATTATTAACACTAATATAATTTTTTGTACAAAAAGTAAAGATATCCCATCAAAAACATAAATGTGAAATGAGAGCCAAGTTCAATATAAAATGAAGATAATGCGTCGTTGTTGTCTTCGCCTACAAAAGAATTGAGATCTAAATGGATGCCAAGTTGTGTGTTGAGAATCCTGAATTTTTTGTTACAAGAATATGCAACGTTTTAAAATGAATTTATATAACAATTTCTTATTTCTTGATACTAACACAATGTTTGCTGCTTAATAGGAAATATATATTGAATCTTAAATTTAACAGGCAATTATTTACACAATGCATTTATTTCACTTGGGTCGTTATTTAATTTCAGGATTTGACTTGGCTAGTTTTTACTAACACACCAAATTTTAGAAAAGTAAAATATACAAATATAATATAATATAGCCTGTACGTAAAAACTAGCAAAGTCAAATCTTGAAATTAAATAACTTCCACATTTCCTCTTCTCTACAACTACCTATGTATGTTCAACGCAATGCAAATGCGAACTGTGGAATGTATAAGTGCATCTCTTAATATTATTTACTCGTCTTAATAAATATAAGAACAAGACTGTATTTTAAATTACAAACACGCTCTATCTGAACTCAACAAGGTATAACAGAATAACACTTGTAAAGCAAGACGAATCCTGGCCGAAGGATGATCGACCAGGGACTAAAAAACTTTTTTTTTATTATAATCTTGTATCAAGGAATGCTGAGCGCGATCCGCCCCGATTATAGTTGGACTCGGGTTCTTACTCTCATTTTTTTGTGGTTAAACATAGACTTGGATAATTGTTTCATTTCTTTCATTCGATATGAGAACATTTATTTTATACTTGCATACAAGTCCACATGTAAATCAAACATGACCGACACGATCGATGATATAGATTAAAATAGAACGATTACGTATCTAAGTATTAGTAAGCAATACAGGAATACCAAACATTGATACAATTGCCCAGCTTGGGTATTATGTTAAATATTATGATATTAGCTAACCATCAACACTCTTTAATCTACCGTTGTCACAGTCATGCGAAAGAAAGCGAGAGGACACGACAGGGAATTTCTCTTTGACAAGTACAAACACTGGCACTCATTACGATTATTAATGTAGATAATGTCATGAGCATGAGCATACCAGTGCACTAATCCAGCTATGTTTTGCAGACACAGTATTTTTGTTTAGCACTATCGTGTAGTTACAATGCTTGAGCTTGCAACGACACACACAACTGCACATGCCAAGTGAACAGTCCTCATGACAGCTATGACCATTCTAAATACCAAAGAAATCGATTCATGTCGCAGTTTGTCAAAGTCAGTTTCATCTGATAGAATCTATCTAATGGTTACTTCCGATACACAAGTGCTTACTAACAGCTATTAAACATGTTACGTTATGAATCGCATCATTGGAATGGTCATCTAGAGTCTAGACCATTTATTAAAATGGTGATCAGATAAGATCAATGAGCACGTACATGGGTATAACTTAATTAAAGCCAACCCAAATAATGACGTTGGCGGCGCAAGACTTGATAACCGTTTTAATATCGGCAATATCTAGTTTGTAATATTGATCGCCACTGTTTTGTAATATGGACCGATTTATCAGAGATACACATATGTAAACAACCAAATACTTTCTCGTATCTATAGCTCTTAAATGTAGTAACAGACGAGAGCGTGCATTGTATGTAATGTAATCGTGTGTAAGTTACAAAATCAATTATACAAACACGCTCTCTTCGAAATTAACAATAAGATCTGTCGGAAAAGGTCAACGGATACAGCTAATCGATATGTTGCGAACTCGTTACAATCGACAAAAATCAATTTTCTTTCAATTCATAAACAACCAGGCAACTCTCACTTTCGTGCATCAAGAGCGAATTGTTATAAGAAGTAATAAATATAAATATCACGTAACTACTCATAATGCTCGACATTAAATATTTATTTGTCTGTAAATAGTAAATACTAACTAATGTAGATAAATTTTATATCGTAAAAATTAGGAACTCCCGATTTTTAGGGTTCCGTACCTCAAAAGGAAAAACGGAATTCTTATAGGATCACTTTGTTGTCCGTCCGTCTCTTTGTCAAGACCGTTTATCTCGGGAACGCGTGGAGATATCGAGTTGAAATTATAACCATTATACTCAGGTCTACAGTCCCTTGAAGCTGTGAAAAAAATATGCTTAGTATAGGCACATCTGATCAAAAGTCTTTCACCTTTATAGTTACACGAGATAATTCAAAGTTTGTACGGAAACCTCGTTGCCAACCTCGGAACTAATTCATATATAACCGAAATCAGAAAGGAATAGTGTACACTTCGCGCACGAAGTCAAGGAATTTGTAGTCAGGAAATAGTCATCGGTACACCGCTTCGTGAATCATTACAATATCATCAATCAGGCTTTTATCGCCCACTGCTGAGCAGAGGCCTCTATTCGAATACGCCACTTATCCCGGTCCTGAACCAATCTCATCCAGAAGTGACCCGCAATCTTCCGAATGTCGTCCACCTAACAAGCCAACGGACAACAACATAATAAACACAACAAAAACATAATAACGGAATTACAATGTAATAAAGGTTAAAGCACAGTACTAATACATATTAAGTACTTTAAGTAGAAAGTTCACATTTATCACCCAACATTAAATTGCCATAATTAAGCTACTAGTAGCCGCATAATTACAGTTTGTGGAGAATAATTAATTCTTGCGTTAGCTATTATTTTTAATAGTCGATTATGATGATGGATGCATGAAGGGAATACAAGTTGTCGTGGAACTTTGAACTAGATTACATCACAACACATCCCAAACTTGCGCTTCAAATTACATCCTTATTGAGCAGTAGCAAGATTCAATTCAAAATGGAGTGAATGTATTGTCTAATGACACAACTTTTGGGTGCGTTGCTGCATTTATCTTTTTGATCCGACGTTGAATACTGATATGACACTAAAGTCTATGTTTCATCATAGCATTATGACACTTCTAGTAGTATAAATAATCTAACAATGATGTATAATTTTATGGCTCTAAATCAACGCAGCGCGGTTCCTAAAGAAAATCTATAGGCAAGTACCTAACGTAAACTAATTTTGATGCTATTTTCACTAGACTGGGTATAGTTTGGACGCTAGGGGGATATTCAATTGTACTCGTATATTATATTCTATATTAAAAACATTATACAACCGAAAGTAAATCTATTTACTTAGTCTTAATTCTTTTGAACTGGACTAAAATGCAATAGGAAATCGTAAAGTGCTTTAAGCGATAAGGCCGATAAGTCCCCCGAATCGAGTATGTAGTGCGTAGTGTACGCGACCGCCATTAATATAACTTTCTCAGTCATTGAGAGATTGCAATCTTCTGTACATCGACATGATAGTTACATTGCTTCCGGCTGGGATCAATACTGATAGGTTCGTACCGTATTTTATTGGTTTACATTAGATAAGGATCTTGTTTTGAGTACTCGGGTCGATTTCGGAACGTTTTGAATTCAACAACACCAGAACGCAGATCATCATAGTATAACTTGCGCCTAGTGTCAGACTGTTAGAAGTAGGTAGGTACATTCAAAGAATGTAAGTAAACTCATTGTGAGTAATTAACTTAAAAAGTACCGGTTGTGAACAAAATCGCGCATCGTCTCCAACGCGCTCCTCCCACACGTGGCACACGCCGGCGGCGGCGCCGCGCCGCTAATGTCACAAGCGGTCCTGAGGTGAAAACACAAATAACTGCCATCTCTACACGCCCAACTATCGTTGCACGACCAGCCCGAGGAAAAAACCATTTAGATGCTGATCTGTAAGGAGTATAGTCAATGATATGTACGAGAATGTGATCTCAAGTACTCTAAACATACCTTTATGTCTAAGTAAATATTGTGACGTTCCAAGGGTCAACGCCAACCGCCATAAGGTACCTTTATTCGTAGAACGTGAGTTAACGTGACAATTATACATATTAACCCTTAGTTCGACAACATCCACTATGCTTAGGGTTGCCATAATTTTTCCGAACTTATAGGGGACAAGGGGTTAGTAAATAGGGGGTAGTACTAGTGGTTGGGTACAAATACAATAATACATCCTCACATATTTTTGCTGTTATGTCACTTTGTATCTTTCAGGTAAACAAACTGGTTAATACAGACATGATTGTTACCGTTTATGTAGATATTCTATAGCGGTATTGCTTAATAATAATAATAATAATTCAGCCTATATACGTCCCACTGCTGGGCACAGGCCTCCTCTCATGTGCGAGAGGGCTCGGGCTATAGTCCCCACGCTAGCCCAATGCGGATTGGGGACTTCACATACACCTTTGAATTTCTTCTCAGATGTATGCAGGTTTCCTCACGATGTTTTCCTTCACCGAAAAGCTAGTGCTACCGAAAAGCTTGATATTTAATCAAATGATATTTCGTACATAAGTTCCGAAAAACTCATTGGTACGAGCCAGGATTTGAACCCGCGACCTCCGGATTGAAAGTCGGACGTCATATCCACTCGGCCACCACCGCTTTTTTATTACGTGAATACGGTGATAGTCCCGTGTATACGGGACGAATGACAACCCTAACGATAGTGGCCATACGTAAATTAAATACCTGTACATTATTATTATTATAGGAATAGGAATATTTAAAGCTCATAATCATAGGCTGAAATGAATCTAGTGTCCGTAAGTGAGACTATTGTTAAGCAAAAGTATAGTAAATATGTAATTACAATTAGGTATTAGAATGTGTTGACAGTGGCAAAAATGCATTTCGCATGCTCATAATTTGTTGTGTTTGCGATTAATTGTATGTATACATAAATTACATTATAGACCCCTGTATATTACTTTATCACTGATCATAGCGGTTACATGTTCTATTCTATAAGTCATTTTCGTAACTTTTTCCTATTAAACCGTGCCATTCTATACGGTGGTACCCACAGGATACAAGACCAACACAAAAACACAATCGCCTGGTATAATCAGCCACTCGTCAAAAGTTTCCAATCAACCGGATGTCACTGAACTTCCATTTCACAAAATGACGACCGGAAAACACTCTCGGCGCTGTTGACTTTGACATGACAGTAACTTTTGTCAGGCTACTATAGGTTTCGAGAGTACAGAAATCGAAAGTGAAAACAGACGATAATGTTCATTGAATGATGAAGGGCTAAAGGCAAATAAACGGGCATTAACATATGCATTAATCTTTATTTTATAAATCCGAATGTAGCATTTTGAACGATAAACTGTGGGTATAATGTTCATATTGAAGAATAGAGATGAAAATAAGAAACTTTTTATTAGCTACCTGTCAAGCAGACGTGTGTTATACAAACAATGTTGGGTAGCACAATAGTCTACCTATAGAAACTTATGGTCCTTAATCAGTAGATTATACATAATACTCGTACATTCATAAGAACTAATGAATCATTTAAAAGCAATAGAGCATCGTTGTTATAAACCACTAACATAATAAATTCGTTGACTTCCGAAATGAGTGAGGGTGGTGGGACGAGGCAATAAAACAAGGGTTGTATTTAGGCTTTGAAAACTCAAATTTCCAACCCCGAATACTACGGCACGCGATGCTACATGTTAAAGTGAAATTAGTATACCAAACGATGAGCCTTTTAGAATACAAACGTTGACTCTTGTTTAAGATTAGTCTGACTAACGAAGTTACTTTGGAGACAACGAACACGCGACGGCAACACTTGTCGAATCGCAAATGAGTTCACTCGAGGATCAAGGCAACAAGTTTCTCGATCGATTCGAAAATCGATTCTCCATGCTAATGGCAGGCCAAGACGTTGGCAAATCGGCATATTCCAATGTAAATGTGTTTTACAATCAGTGCTATGATGTTGATGGGGTTGTAATACCCGATAACTAGTAATAATCTTAAGAGCATTGACACAAACAACAAGTGGCTCATTTCTCTTCTCAATTACCCATATACGTATAATATCGCCGACTTCATAAACATGTTATTTCAGGCATGGTTATAAAATAAAATGTATTTTTCACCTTGTGTCTGTCAAATAAGGTATGAGTATACACAAGTATAATGTTTATAATCGTAACTACAGAGTCAATTTAAGCCTTTTGACAGGTGTCTTTTGACACAACAAATTTGACGATATTATAAACAATCATATATTTTTGACACTTACACAACAAAATAATTAACCAATTACTTTCATGTTTATGTAATTATCAATAAAAGATGGTCGATTAAGAACGCCGTGCATGCTCGGCGGTTGTTAAGAAGACTTTTCGTTTACAAGTAACAACCGTCTCGGATTGCACCAGGAAATGTACACAATACAACGAGCCGTGTCATCTTGTTAAATGGTGTTAAACTTATGTAACATGTGCGTAAAAGTAGTCTGCCGAATGGGTTATTTAAGATAAGCCATAAAGATTTCCTACATCTACGAGTATGACGTTTCATTCTTTACCATGCCATAACCATGAATACACATTGTGAGTAAACGTAAGGTTCTTAATTAATGATCATATAAAGTTATATCACAGCACTTTTCATTCCGAAAATGTGTCGCCTTCGAAATATAGGAGGATTAATGTGGCAGGCGCTTAGACGCCATAAGAGTTGCATACAGCATAATTTAGGTCTACGACGACAGTGGAATTAAGATCAATTTACCTTAGGAAGACAAGAAACAAAACTTGATCCACGAAATAATATCATCAATCGACAAGCACCTCGATAAGAGCACGCCTACGTTTCCTATAAAGCAAAAGTTTGCGTGTCACCGAACACGCGCGCAAGCCATGAATCACTGACCGCAGATGGGGCAACAATACCGCGGCCCGCACTGCTGACAACATAATAGACAAGATTAATCCCACAGCTGCTATGTTGACTATTGATTAATACTAAACAAATATCGATTTATTAGATACCACTGAAATCTGAGAGTCATTTATGAAAGAATATCTGGGAGATCGAGCTTTGCTCGGAAAACATATAAAAACTCAAACATGCGCGTTTTCTCAGAGATAAGACCTAGCTAGATCGATTTTTCGCTCCCTGAAAACCCCCATATAGCAAAATTTCATCGAAATCGTTAGACCTATCCGACCTCCCCTTAAATAAATAAATAAATTATAAATACAAGAATTGCTCGTTTAAAGGTAACAACCCTTTAATCCGTTTTGGGAAGTAGGAAGAACATCCTTGGGTAGTGTGGCTGGTGTGAAATATTTGTAGTAAAATAACTGTCCACTTCTACATCTTGCTTAAAATGCATAGACTTACGTTTCTAAATCATATTTTACGAGATCTCAACAAAAAACAAAATACTTTTTATTTTTTTTTGTCTCAATTCCAACTGTCACGTAACATTTTCAATAAATAATAGTTCTCATGCACCTGGCACTATATGTATAAGATCACGTTAATGCGCATGTTCCTGTAACCCAGCACGTATCGGTTACGTCCTCGAAACGCAGTTGCAGCAAAAACAAAAGACGCGCCACCTAACACTTCACAAGCTAGCTAGTGTCGAGTTGCCGAAGACACAAAGGACACCGGACACTAGCACTCACCTAGCACTACTAGAGTAGAAAGGAACATCTTCGTGCTATTTGGAGCATGAATTATTTAGTGTTGCTCATTTATTATACGAGTAAGGTTGATAAATACTAGGCGCTTAATTTGGAGGACACATACTATACTAACCTACACCGAAAAATTAAATAAAAAATTAAATAAAATTAAATAAAATATTGACGAATGTGCGTATTATGAGTAGGTAACCTTTAATTATAAAATGTCTGCGAAAGTTATCTAATAAATCGTATAATACTTTACCCGGAAAAATACAATCTGACGCAGTCAGAAATTAATGGCAGACATATCATTTGTAACGTGGTTGATAAAGTTATGTCAAATGTACAAATATCAGCCGTGGGAACTAATTTATTTATGTGTGAATACGTTCGGAAAAGTAAGGTAAGGTAACAAAGGTAGTTTAGACCGAGAAGTGGGCGTCTGAGCGACTGACTGATTTACGCAGACAGTGGGCAGACATTAGGTAAACATACAACATTTAAACAACAGGTGCTTTCGGCGAACTAAGTACAGTCTTGAGTGCAAGAGCAATGAAAACGTATTCACTTAAAATGGAAATATCTGTACAAAATGACGCTTTTTCATTGCTCATGCATTTATAATATAGCAATCTAAGCGAAATACTACAAAAATTATATGAACTGCAAACGTTTACGGACTTGCCAATCCACATGAACTTTTTTTAGTTATGACTAACAGTCTAGTTAAGTTTATCTACTATATAGTTTATTATTTCAGAAACAGATAATAACGCAACTCAAGATGGGACTGAAACAGTTGCGAATAATATACAAAGTATAAAACTGAACAGTTTCAATGTTCGCTAATGGTCAAGTAT
The DNA here is from genome assembly GCF_033807575.1 of Cydia pomonella. Lineage (NCBI taxonomy): Eukaryota > Metazoa > Arthropoda > Insecta > Lepidoptera > Tortricidae > Cydia > Cydia pomonella. The sequence continues at coordinate 11,086,785 of NC_084704.1, read as the reverse complement.
GTTCACCGTTTCAACGGGCTGAACGCTTGCTGCCTACATATCAACCCGTTACGAACGGGCGCGGAATACAAATTAAACCATTATACAATCAAACCTTTTAACCAAAGGTTCACAAAATTGATCGCGGCTTTTTACGGATTGATCGTGGACGAAGAACATAGTTCGTATGCTTGTTGGATACTCACGTGTAAGTACCTAATTAGATTTATTACCTACTTGTTTACAATAAATTGCTTTTCAACGAAAATCTGGAGACGGACAAACGATAAAATAAGTAAATAATTGCAAATATTTGTCCGGATAAAATTTAAATATAAGTAATATTTTACTGAGAATTCCTTTTAGTTCTAAAACCTAATTTCGCATAAATGAAAAAATATTGGATAAGAAACGTAAGACTGATCTATAACAAAGAGAAATATATTGTTCTTTATTCCATTTGCATCAAGGTCAATAGGCAGCCGTGAAACTAAGTTCCAACTTCTAAATAATAACAGAAGCTACATAGAGAAGCCGAACAGAGTGTACCTTTCCCACGAGCTAATTACCCGCTGATTTGAATGAATGAACCGCATGCATAAACAGTGACTTTAATTAGAACAGACAACTTCGAACGTATTCTATTCATACCGCATCTTGCAAGTTGCAACGTACTTTTTAATAACTTACACCTGATCTAATGAGACTTCTTTGTTATTGCGAGAAATGTAGTTTTATATGAATAGAACGAGGTTATGTTTATTTTATTTGTGTAGGTAAGATAATTTTAGGTATAACCGATGTTAACCACAACTTTAATTTACAATTACACTTTGAAAAACGAAAATTCAATTCAGCGATTGCATTTATTGATTCCATAAATGGAAAGCGATTCTAAGAGCTACGTATGTACGATATAACAGGAAATAAAGGAACTTGTGACACGGTGAGCCCAATTTCTTGTGTCGTGTTCACTTCACACGCGATTCCGTCGGGAGTGAAAACTGGAGCAATATGATCATCAGCTATTGTATAGCGGCATAATATTCAGATATTTCACACCTCATCTATGTTTATGGTTGCCTATAAATCTCATATTGGACACGTAATGCTTAGTGAAACTTCAAGAACTATCTACTTCCCAATCCGTTTGCCCGCATTCTCGGTATACTCATACTTTTTATATGAGAGCCGGAGAAGTATAACGTTAAAAAATGTCTTTCTAATTTCTAACTACGAATTCTGGTTTAAGATATTTAATGATACTTATAGCAGCTATTTAGTGTGCAGTCTGATTTGTTATTAACAATTTAAAACTATTTTAACGATCAACTAACTAAAATGACTATAAAACATTTATCTTTTATCACATACCTAAATTATCTAAAGAATCCGTATATCCAAACAGTCATAGATAAATCACTATCGGAACTATTTGTGACCAATTACACGGAAACAGTTTAGGAATAACTTATCTTCCTTAATCCGTATAGAAACTGATTACTTCCTCACCTAGTTTAATTAACAATCAATTGATTATTTGTATTATTTTTAATAATTTGAATGTAACCTAATTTACAACAAAGACAATCGTAAATGAGGAGCTAGTTTTAATTGTTGAAAAATAAATTACATACATTATAACCTTTCTGAGTATGCACTGTTATCCTAAGTTAGATCTAGGTCTAGCGAGCGTCACCGGCGCCGGCGTCAGCGCCGAGGCAGCTGATCGCTGTTGCATCGCGGTTACCTCACAGCTCTCGCTGCTGAAGGTCGCGTTCGCGTTGTGTCACTTGGACAACCTTCTTTATTCGCACAAACTACTCTAAACCTACTGTCACTAAAAAAGCGTAATAGTTAATATTAAACAGAATATTTATGTCGTTTCATGATACTCGACCAGTTTCGAATACCAATAAGTACAATGCAACAGTTTTGTCGAAATCCGCATATCATATTCAACCCGACCTTGCGCCTACTTAAGTCTGACTTGTAGGTACTGCCATTTATTTACTCCAGTTATTAGTTCTTACTGACATAAGATTGTGAAGTAGTAACATTATTACCTGCAACAAAAAATAAATAATTAGTATAGAATACAAAGTTGAAAGGAAGCGCTAGTAGGTAGTAAAGAGTTAAGATTAGGGGGAATAAATGTAAATATATGTACCTAAGTACGAACATGTTTATTAGAAATAGATGTACAGGGAGCTGCGAAAATGCATGGAGAAATTATGAATGAATCCATTGATGAAGTCGGCATGCACTTTTAAGGCTAATGGTACGTACCTACATGTTTCTCGATACAAACAGTTACTGAACACTACCTACTCGCAGTAGGCAGAGACGGCTGTAGAGTACTACACAAACCCATTAGCTACACGTACTTCAAACAGTCTTATGTAAAGGTTACTATACTTTCTATACATATATAAGTAGATATCTACTTAATCTTATTCAAAGAAATTATGTTTATTATATAATATGAACAAGGATTGGGACTTCTTAGTAAGTGATGTAGTATTTTATTATCTTTATTGTCACCGTCCTTATCCACACACGTTTAACCAGGTTGCAGAATTTTGCCACATAAAACATAATAATATGCAAACCGCGTGCCAACGACTGTTCCACGAAACATACTGTTGCGAATTTCTCTAAGCTGTGCAGAATCGACAGTACAATTCCGCTAAAATCACGCACGTGAAACACGTACTAACAATTAGTTTTACTTGAGATCATGGCTAAAAACTTTAAAGTTTTTGTTTAAGTAAGCGAAGTAAATGAAGGACAATACTCACAAAGTATAATTCGTTTTTCACTGATACGAGTAGCAGGTTTACTGGTGGATAGAGTAAAATATTTTGACACATATCTAAAATGTATGCAAAAAATATTTAATTATAATATATTTATTATTCATATTCGACTACACTACACAGATACACATTTATGCTGAAATTAGTTTTCGATCTCTTAACATCCGTCAGATATACCTACACATTGATAATTTAATAATTGCAATAGGTATGTGATTTTTTCTACATCAGATATTGAGAAAGTTCTGGTGGATTGCAACTTAAAATTGTCAAATACGCAACTGTCACAATTTTAAGCTTTTTAAACCTGTTTCTGATCCATTAAAATCGCTACTTTACGACCCTATATGACATACTATACGACAAAGCCTACAAACTAGAATACGTGGAGTGATTCACCGACAGGTGACAAAGACGACATTCCTCAAACATTCGTTGAACACGACTGTGTCATCGTGTCCACGAACGTGTCAAGTGCGGTGGGAATATTCATGTGTGCATTATTAACGTGCTATGCAGTTTTCAGGTTACATACCAACTTAAAAAATATACGGGTAAGGCACATATCAAGACAAATAGTATACGGTTCTGTCAAGCCATGTTCTCAAAGCAAAAAGGTTCATCGTGTCATGCGGGTGCAAATAAATAAAACAACATCTTATCAGTTATTAGTGTTATTACACTAATTACTATTGAAAGTCTCTGCTATTATTACTAACAAACTAATGCGATCAATTCTTACTTGGCTGTTACAAATTTTTAGTATTTATTTGTACAGCAGCCGTAGCCGTGTCGTTATATGGGTTAATTGACTTGGTCAATGTAAAGGCCGCATTATCACGGCCGCCGCGTGCAGTTTTGGTCAATCGCGCTGTCTCATGCTGGCTGACGCATGCGCCATATGGCAGTTAGCGACAAGTCTAGAAAACAACTGTCTGAATCCGTAGAGTAGTAGTATCTACTCTTTGAGTTAATTTTAAGCCACAGATGAATAAACATAAACTTTAGCTAAGTTTATGTTCATTACTTACTAAAAAAAGAAAAAAAGAGCCTACAACGTAGACGTCTAGACGACAACGACACGAAACTTATAATTTATTCGTTACCTACTTAATCATAAAACGCAGTGCCTGATTTTTTTCAGTTTTAATTCAATCGATATAATAGCTAACTAGGAGAGCCGACCCCAAATAATGGGAAAAGGACAAGGAGAAGAAGAAGAAGAAGATATAATAGCAAATAAATATGAGTATATAAGTATATAGATTCCGGGATAAGTAAAACTTAAGTATGAATGGTATGTCTACACGTTATGGTTTGCATAATCTAAAAATTAATATAGATTCTAATTTGAAGCTAAACGGTTGCGTGTTGTCATAGCTAACGTGATTTGATTGAACCGTAGCTAACGTGATTTGATTGAACCGACAAATGGGTCAAACTTATGCAGAGCGACCCGCCTTGCCTACGGTGCAATACATAAACTTACGATGAAACTTCTAGTTTATACAAACCGAGGTACTTATTTCATCATCAATATTATAAAGCCTTTAATATAATTATTTCTCAGGCGATGTAATATGGCCGAGTCTAAATCACCAAAATGATAAATGAAGCAAGAATATTCATGACATTTGGGGTGTCTCTGGTACCGGTAAAATAACAACGCGGATGAAAAGTCAGGTTGAAAAAAGTCGCCATAAACCGCTGACGACTTGTCGCTCGCCCGGCGAAAACTTGTCATTTGTCAGCAGGCTGTCATCAGCTCACTGACGGATTGATGCCACTGGCTTTGACAAAAAGTAGAGTAGGTAAGGGACTGTGATTTAGTTAAAAATGTGTGAGAAGTCAAACTTTCATATTTATTAAATGTACCATTGAAGTCAAGCCAACTTTAAAACTAAAGGACATCGAACTCATGCATTGTACTCGTACGAGTATCTAATCGTGTGAGTAAGAGTATTTTTCTTTCAGTTAGGTTATTCGTTTTTGTGTGTGTCTCTGGTTTTTCCGCTACCTTTCCCCAACTGTGCTGCAGACACTAGAAGCCTTACTAAGTACGTGACTGCGTTTACTATAACAGTAGCTTTAATTTACCATATAGTTTACCGTCAACTGCTATTGGAATTTTAAAGAGCTGCATTACAAGCCCATAATGGAATTTGCCCATAATTAAATTCTATATTGTTACCATGCAATGTTATACTAATATGACTTGTTAACAATCAGTATTATATCCTAGGCTTTGGTATAACAGGAATCTACATATAATATTTTTTATCTGTAGTCGTTTAATGTCATACGATTAACACAACCAAACTTACTTATTCTTAATATGGTTACAACCTGATCAGCTGAAATGAATTAATAATACCTAGATTGACTAGAACACCGTCTCCATGCCGTAACTTGGGACCTATTTGGCCAATATACAGCAGTTAGCCCGACATGTTGTGGAATTAATATTCACCCGATAGGCTAGGAAAGCAAATAATGATAAAATAGAGCTTCGGGCCAAAACTGGTATGCTGTGAAACTTTGCGATACTAAACCGACGTATTAATCTAAAAGGGCTTTAACGACGTTAAATACATTCAATAAAATTATAATAGAAACATAAACCGGACGTAACAATTTGTTTTGTAAGATCCAGATTACAAGATGTCGCTTACGTCACTTTCCTTTTCATGTTCCACATACATACTTTCACTCAAGCCTCCGGAATATGACAAATTTAATAGAATATAATATTATCATTATCAATTACTCAGACAATTTAATGGCTTAAATATGTTTACATATAAATCTGATCGTCAGTTGCATTAACTAGTTGCATATGTTTGTATCAAAACATACTTAAGTACAACATTTCCCTTGGATTAATTATTTTATGTTTATCAGCAGGGCCCGTACATTTCATGCAGTTGACGTAAAAATGACGTAATTTCAAATACAGGCAGTTTTTTTATAACACTACAAATTTTGATAGGAAACATATTGACGAGTAAAAATTACACTGTTAAAAATCAAAAATATGTATCATTTAATAAACTAACAATCTATTATTTTGTTGCGTGACAATAAGATGAAAGTTAGTTAGATGTTTCTGTACTGATTGTTTAGTATGTAGTAGTATCAGTTAACTAAAGAGGTTGAAAAATGATTTATTATTGCGAAAAGACTAATTGGAATCATACTCTATATGTAGCGTGACGTCATTTTTCCGTAAACGGCATGAAATGTACGGGCCCTGTTTATCAGTAATATTTTTTCTATTTTCAATTTATTAAAAATAGAATAGTCAGTTGTATAAAAATTGTGCTGTATAATAATATTAAAAGTTTCGGGTACTAAAAATTAGGACAGTAATTGTTACTATAAAATCGTAAGTTTACTTGAACAGGGTCAGTCAGGTGGTGTAGTGCATATCGCGAAGCGAAAGAGCATAGAGCACAATCTGGCCCGGCGTTTACAAATGTTTGCTCTGATTTATCCACGCCCTCTAGCCACTCCACGCAGGGTGACCATGTAGCAAGCGCAATTAGGACTGCTCGATTGCAAAATAAAAGTAACAATAATCTAAACAGTAGGTCTTCAAAGTAAAGCCTTTAAAAAATAACATTTGACCAATAGTATAGAAATAACGAGAGCGAACCCCTAGCAGCAAAAATAAAAGATTTCCATCGACAAGAGTGTAACGTGTAATACATTTAAGAAATTAATAAAATATAGTTACATTGCGGTGAAGCGGTGGTGGCCGAGTGGATATGACGTTCGACTTTCAATCCGGAGGTCGCGGGTTCAAATCCTGACTCGTACCAAAAAGTTTTTGGAACTTATGTATGAAATGTCGTTTGATATTTACCACCAGCTTTTCGGTGAAGGAAAACATCGTGAGGAAACCTGCATACATCTGGAAGAAATTCAAAGGTGTATGTGAAGTCCCCAATCCGCATTGGGGTAGCGTGGGGACTATAGCCCGAGTCCTCTCGCGCATAAGAGGAGGCCTATGCACAGCAGTGGGACGTATATAGGCTGAATTATTATTATTATAGTTATATTCACATTTAAAGAAATGATCATGGTTACCAATTCTAACACTTTCATGATAAACGAAGATAAGAGGCAACATTTTTTAAATAAGGAGACCGCCGTACTAGGCCTAAATAAATTACTGAATAAAATAAACACATAATTTACAAACGGTCCCCTGTGAATTCCCCGTAAGCGAGGATACTTTATTTAGCCGTGGCAAGCTCTTGGTCAGATACGGCCGACCCGTCAGCGATATCGCTAAAGTTCAGCCTGTTCCCTTCATAACGATGCAAGCAGGCCAGCTTTCGAAACGGTGGATTACTCCTTGAATACGATCTTTATGAATACGGCTATATAAATTATGGTCATTCAGATGTTCATGTTCAATGGGTCTCTAAATTTCATATCGCTATTGGCAACCTAAAATTCTATTTCTATCTTAAGCAGAAAACGTCATTATTTCATAGAAGTTTGACTTATAAAATAACACTTGCACAGTATGAGCTATCAAAACTCCATTGGTTGTTTTCAATTCTTCTCACAATTTAGGATTCTCAGAATTGTGTCTTGAAGTACGTATTTGAATAAGTTGCGATACTTGCGATATTAACGGAGACACAGTCCAAGAATTCTGAAGTTTAGTTTCACGTTAGTTTGCATTGAATACAACTGATTTACGATATACGAGTAAAAGCTACGTAGCTTGGTTTACTTACATAATTTAAATAAATTTACTAATAACACCCTTAAGGACTATCCTCAAGCAGTGATGGTGACCGCTGGTCTTTGTAGTTCTAATATGATGATTATACTATCCTGGTATCTCTGGTTAGTCCAAACATCTAAGAGATTTCGGCACATCTAAACCGGCATTGAATAAATACACAAAAAGTTTATTCATTGCATAGGAAGCATATAAACTGCCGTCAGATGCGTGGTAAGGGAGGGAGGAAATGAGGTAAAACGACGTATGGGTATGACTAGAACCGCAATGGATAAGTTGAAGAGAAATTGGAAGAACCGAAACGCCACAAACACAACGAAGGTTCGGCTTGGACGGGCCCTCGTTTTTCCCATATTCTTATATGCTGCGGAGACCTGGACTATCCGAAAGACAGAGGAGAAGATAAAGGCACTAGAAATGTAGTGCTAGAAGAAAATGCTGAGGATATCCGGGACCGACTTTGAACTTCGGACTAATGTCTCCATCCTTAAAGAACTCCGTATCAAGCAGCGCCTTTCGACTCTCGTAAAGAGAACGCATTTGCCAGAATGACCCCCCACCACCACCACCACCACCACCCCCAACCGCGAAAAATGGCGAGAAATCGTACGGCAAGCAACATCTGCACCCTGATGTCAGCAGTTGACTACGACGCTCTGCAAAGAGTACAACGGCCAAGAAGAAGATGCCTCGGCAGGAACAGCAATTGTCTTCGCCGCAGGAACAGCAAGTGGATTAGTCTTCTTTGTCGAACTCCTTCTTGTCGTCCCACAAAAAGGAAATTCATCCACGAATTGCCCTTTCCCGGCCTCTGCAATAATGCATTTTTTTTATTAACGTACAGTGAAAACGAAATTTACCGCAAGATAAAAACCGGTAATAAAATATTATAAACCATCAATCACTATCGATGATGATGCAAGACGAATATGGACACATCAACCAAAACCTAACAAATATGTTTAATTTAAGTATCGTATATATTCCTCATTAATCAGCTATGAAGTTATGAGCAAGGGTACGAGAAAATCTATGTATATAAAAGCAAACATTTATGGCGTTCTCTTCGCTTCAGTAGAACAATGTGGGCCAGCTGATCGTGCGCCGATAGCTTCAGCCACCCAGTCGAGTGTGACTAAGGCGATAACAATAGCCACGGATAATTTTAGAAGGCTTTTTATAATACTTTCTGCATATTTTATTTACCTATATAAACTTTATAAATAAAGCATTTTCATTATTCAGAAACGTGTTACGAATGTTAGTGCGCCAAGGCGTAAATTTCTGGACAAAGGCCTCCACGGATCTTAAACGTCTTGAAAATCTTAAATTGTTAAAAGGAAATTTCATCATCGCCGCTCTTGGCAAGCGTGTTGAGCTTAGAGGCAACTACTATTGAAATTCAAGGTGTACGTGGATAGGAGAACATGCAATTGATAGTTCCATCCATTATATAGATCTATAAGGACACTGCTGCCCATCCTCTATCTTGGCGTAGTCATAGGTCAAACTTGGGCCACGGGTGTAGTGACTAGGGACATGATGTTCATTACCTTAAATACGAACTTTAACCCTATATTGCTTTCTTGTTTGCTTAAACTGCAAAATACCACATCGTTAGCGATTTACATAAATATTGAACATCTATAAAGTAAAGTTCATAATAAGTACAAAAGATTTCGATTCAATTACACCTTTTCGACGCTATGTCGACAGAAAACGGGCTCATAAAATCCATCACAAGTACTTGCTAACGGTGCAGGCGCAGGACTATAAAACCTTATCGTTGGATTGGATCTCGTCGCTCGAGGTGCCATCAAACGTGTTTGAGCATAAAACTTAGGTGCTATATATGGACAATAGATGCGCTACTTTCTAAGCTGTAAATAAACATAGAGCAGGAACGAGGACTAGAAGACCGATTCATCTTAGTGAATTTCATAATACATCTCGCATTACACATATTAAATTAGTTAATCTTTATCGCATTTATCTATATGTCGGCCATGTCCACTAATGACTGTAGGTAGTTAAGATATATCTAACAACCATATATTTAATTTAATTAAGTAAGGACATTAGAAACAGGATGATCTGTATGTTTATTATTTACTTCAAAAAAAGTTGTAATGGTTTCAATTATGAAATAAAAACGACAATGGCCGGTTTTGACAATAAAAACGAAATTGCGCAATCATCTTTAACATCTCAATCACACGACGCATAAAAAGCATAACAAATCTAATAGAATCGATTACACGGTGTCGTGAGAATATTCGTGTCAGCGGCGTTGCCACACGGTAGCTGATAACGGATGTAGGGCAAGCCAACACCTTACCATAACTGCTTTTTATGGAGAAACAGTTTACATTGCAGCTATCAAACTATAGCTCGTAAAGTTAATCTGTAATCAGAAAGCTATCTGGAAAAACTGGGACTAACATTGCCACACGTTACCTTAACGTCTAAGATTATGTTACGTTGCCGTTCGTTTCCGTAAACTGCGATATAAATTACGTACCTGTGCACTTTACACGAACCCATGTGTGCGAGTATGATAAGAGGCAATATTAGTTATTTTATCACCAGATTTTTCTCATCCGTCATACTTAGAACGAGTAAGTCAATCCACAGAACAAAAAAATGCCTATTCAAAATCGAACGACGGCGCTGAGAATGAAAATACATGTACACCCGAACATACAAATACTACGAGTATATCCAAATAAACACGTACATCCTCCTGTTATTGGAAGGCGCTCACAAATATTTCAGAATTAAAAAAAAAGTTTTCTTTGTAATAAAACTAAAGAAGTAAATATGATAAGTAACAGGCCGTAGCTACATATGTTCGTATGTAGGTAGGTAGGTAGCTATCAAAAATTCGATCAGATGCTGAAATAGCAATTGTACGAAAATATCGTCCCAATTACGCCAATCTTTGTAATTCTGGGCGATTGTGCCCAATCCGTGTTTGAATTGCCTTAATTCTTATCTATAGTAGAAAGCGGGTGGTAACTGGGTCAGAGGTATACATCTCAGAAGACTAACAGTGATAATGAACGCATATTAGGCATTGTGCAGTCAGCAGCAGCACAAACAGTTATATTTTTTAAAGAACTCCAAATTATATTAATACTTAGGACTATAGGAAACCTATCTCCACTAGATATAGTCCGCATTCATATGTACTAAATAAGATCGTTACTAACTATTACCACACTTGCACCACTGCAGATATAATTTAACATTTATATATGGAATCTTCTGTTGCAGTGATTAATCGAACTATTCGAAGTCATGAGGAAAAGTATGTATATATACGTCACATATGTTTCAGTCCAGAAGTCGTAAATAACTAATCCATAATAATAAAAAAACCGGCCAAAAACATGTCGGGCCACGCTCAGAGTAGGGTTCCGTAGTTATTCCTCCGTCACAATAAGCTAAACTGTAGCTTAAAGTATAGTAGATTGTTAACCAAGGGATGAAATGGTAACTTTCACCCGAGTTATACAAATAGGCATATTTGCATAATCAGTACCTAATTAAAGTAACAGACTTACTTGCAATCGGAGACTTTGCATGTCTAAAGATATCCCATAGCGAAAAACATTTTGATACCGATATAGATGAATAAAACACATATTTTAGCAATCTGCAGTAATTTTAAAATGATTTTGTTCATTAAAGCATGAAAAAGTAAAGTATAACAATAAGTCCTAGAGATAATGCATCGTACATGAGTGCAGTAAACGAATATGAATATAAATTTAACGGGATTGCCTCTTATACTTTTTAATTTTTACTCTTTCGGCTTTACTTACACAGCCAATGTAACTGTTTTAGACAAATTAAATATTAAATAAAAATAGAATGAGCAAAATAAGCATTTTTTATCTTAAATTATAGCATATTTACATGAATAATGCAAAATAACTTTAACGACCCATTTAATCTCGTAATAACGTTTAACTGGATATATGTACGTCTTTTTACTATGAAGGGGATACTTTTTGCGATAATAAACTGAGCATGTCCGCTATAGTTTCATTTAATGTCTGTCTTAAGCTCTACTTCCTCGATTTTTTTCATATTTTTTGGACCTATGGTTCAAAAGTTAGAGGGGGAGGACACATTTTTTTTTCTTTCGGGGCAATTATCTCCGAATATATTCACTTTATCAAAAAAAGGTTTATTGAAGACCCCTATTAGTTTTGAAAGACGTTTCCAACGATACCCCACACTGTAGGGTTGAAGCAAAAAAAATGTTCACCCCCACTTTACGTGTAGGGGAGATACCCTAAAAAAAATATTCAAGATTCGCAATTCGCTGTGCGAATCGTTGACAATCCCAAACTCACAAACGGTATTGAACCTTTAAGTCTAAGGAGAGACTTTGCCTCCTTGTGTGTGTTACCGCTTGTACAATGGGCTGTGTTCTGAGGAATTGTTTGAGATGATGCCAACGGCCACTTTCTATCACCGCACCGCTCGCCGTCGGCAGGGAGCTCATCCTCACACCTTAGAACCAAAATGGTCGCGTACTGTGCGGTTCAAGAGGAATTTCCTCCCGCGGACGCTCCGGCTGTGGAATGAGCCAGCCGGAAGGGATCCGAGGTTTTCCCGAGGGTCTACAGTATGGGGTTCTTCAAAAAAGGAGTGTACAGGTTTTTAAAGGGTCGGCAACGCGCATGTAACACCTCTGGAGTTGCAGGCGTCCATAGGCTGCGGTGACTGCTTACCATCAGGCGGGCCGTATGCTTGTTTGCCACCGTCGTGGTATAAAAAAAAAAAAGAAAGATTTTATTGTATGACTTTGTCGGCTTTATCGATTTATATATCCATGCCAAATTTCAGCTTTCTAGCACTAACAACCACGGAGCAAAGCCTCGGAAAGACAGACGGATATGGCGAAACTATAAGGGTTCCTAGTTGACTACGGAACCCTAAAAAGTAAGTAATTAATTTTGTGACTTTTGTATCAATGCCGATATACTACGAAGCAAGGGCAACATTTTCGAATCGCTTAATCTTTAATCAAACACCAAATACAAAAAAAAATACCGTCAAGTTACAAATTGATTTTTCAGCCATCGAAAGTTCGAACATTGATTGAATAATAGTAGCCACCAAACTAAACTGGTTAATTATATTGTTCCATTGACCCGAAATGCGAGTGTCGGCAATTTTACTTTCTTACAGAACCAGTTAAAGTGTATGCGATGGTAAATATCACTCGCGAATCTCAGGTGAATAAAGCATGACTAATACTTTGCAAAATAAAATAGTCCCGATCTTATCAAATTTGAACTTATAAATATAATTGTCAATAATTGAGTTTTTTTGGTCGCAATAACTTTCACGGAAGTAACCAGCTGGGGGTAAACATTAAGATGCTTTATGAAGGTCATATTTTCTGATTATTTCCGTGCAATTGGAAATTTCCCCAACAAAAATGTAGAGCAATCTACCAGTATTTTAATAAAATTATCATCATCATCTTCCTCGCGTTGTCCAATCATTTTGCCACGGCTCATGGTAGCCTGGAGTCTGCTTAGCAACTAATCCCAAGAATTGGCGTAGGCACCATTTTTAAGAAAGCGATCTACCATCTGACCTTCCAACCCAGAGAGTAAACTAGGCCTTATTGGGATTAGACCGGTTTCCTCACGATGTTTTCCTTCACCGAATACTGATTGGTAAATATCAAATAATATTTCGTACATTAGTTCCGAAAAGTTTGTTAGTATGAGGCAGCTACGTACTGTATTTTGTATTTAAGTACCATTTGAATACATCAAACTAGTTTCTAAGTTGCTAGATTCGTCGATCTATGAACTCAAAACAAAAACGGCCGTTTTAACTTTGGACGCCTATATTGGCGAATCCAGCAACGTTAAAACTATTATGATGTATTCAAAAGGTACTTAAATACAAAATACAGTACGTAGCAGCCCCCTTTTCTAAATATCTATCGTTAAATTTGAATAATCACAATTTTTTAGCAGTGGCGCTAGTAAGCAAGTTGATGGGCTCATAATAAAATTATAAATAAATAAATAAATTAAAGTTTTGTTCCCTTTTATTATAACACGCATATTTTAATGTAACTGCTGGTGGTATTCGTAATGATACTAATACAAACATTACAAGCACTTCAACTTCAAACAAACATTGCGACAGAACTCGAGATTACTGATACGTGTCTTATCCTGACCTCTCATTAGAATAGCGACCCCCAGTGGGTGCAACATGACATTGGAGATGCAGTCGAAAGTGAAAACGAAAGTTAAAAGTTGACCGATAGAGCCTACGGTGAGTCCGACGCCTCGACGTTGAATAGGCGTTTAGAATTAGGAAAATAGTAGCGATAACATCGGAAGAGGTGTGTCGAATTTCAGAGTTCCGTGTGTAAAGGTTTCGGCCAAACGTTAGAGGAGTAATTGTTCATGCCATTTTGTTTTTTATCGCATAATTATTATTTTACCACGTTTTGGAAAATTTACATAAAGCCTAAAGGTTTAAGTATTATTATTCAGGCAGCTAAAATATTAAACAGGAACTTTCATTGGACATATAATAATATAATTTGACTATTTATATTTTAGCGCCAAAAAATTATGTTAGCTCCAAATATAAGCCAACACATACGTATCTTTATTAAAGTGGTTGCCGGGCGTTAGCAAAGCCCAAAGCGTATAAAATACCAGTTGCAAAAGAAACACAAGGTGCATTTCGTGCAACCGAAAACACGTGCCAGTGTCCATCTCGTGCTTGACAAATTCATTTTCGAAATATAAAACGGACACACACAAAGCTTACGTATCTGTTATGTCATGCGTCGTAAAGCCCAAAACGGCTTGCAAATTAGTTTCGAAAGTGAAAAATAAATAGATCCAGTTGCGGACAATGTTCACGAACAATATGGCGGTCTCGTGCTGTGAACAATATCCTCGCTAAAATTATTTATTATTTAAACCCGGATCCACTTTCGCTGGCGATGGCTGCGACAGATTAGCGCAAATGCTGTAAGAAATTGAGTGATGGCATAGCTAACAATGGATGGGCTAAATGTTTGTGCTGGCTTCTCGATAGCTAAGACGAAAAGGATGCTGATGACCTCACGAACTGAACGAGAAAAAGTCGGAAAGTGAACATTGGGCTTCGAAGCACGAACTGAGGATGCAACAGAAATAAATTCTGATCCATAGCCAAAACAAGCCTTTCTAAATATAAAAACTAAGAAGACTTGTGTACAAGAGAACTCGACACTGCCATCTCCAAGCGATAAAGAATTATGGTCATCCCTGAATATCCTGTTTTGCTGGCTTTTATACATCTCGCTACAACTAAGCAGAGCAGAACTTATGGAAGGGCCAATTGTTCGGTCCACCTAGTAAGTAAGAAGATCACCGGCCTGCAACAATGGACAGAACCTACAAATAGATCATTAAGTTCGTTCCGAATTGACCCTGCCTGTTGCGCCGATGTCGAACAGAGCTTTTATAAAGACATCATCATGAACACAGCATTACAAAATTGTGTTATACATAATTTTAACAAACGAAATACTCGTATACTGTACATTTCTCACATAGCTGCACTGTATGATATCGCGGATATCTACAACGCTATGTCCGTAGTACGTACAACCCCCGGTGGCGTCTAGCGCTTAAGTCTTCAAGTTGTTGACATCAATGACTAAATTAATTACGCACGATCGCTGAGACGTTATTACGTTGGGCAAATTTCCTTCAAGTGAAAGTAATAATTCACTTTCTCGTGCTTTCGAGCTATCTTCAGGGTGTTGAACAGGTATCGTAAACTTAATTGGTCAGACTTGATACTGCATACACACAGATTGATTTATTATACATGCAAATTCACACATATATCTAACTTAAAAGAGTTAGTGTTTATTTCCATCTAAATGTCAGGCCGGTTTGTTATTTTGAGGTTGAGGTGATAGTATTAAATAATTTTGGAACGCAAAATTGAATTAAAATGCGTTCTAACAAAAATCTTATGACGTTGCCAAGCTTTCTTAAATTTTTACTTTATAATTTTTTTTTTACGAGAACTACTGAATGTTGGGCGTCGTCGACCGTAGCCGTTTCTGTCACGTTACATAGGTAGGGGAAACTGTGGTACCTTGGACCTAGTTTTACCCCGGACGGTTGGCAATATTTCCACATTGCCTCGGTTATTAAAATATTTCATTTATATTATTTGAAACGTTATTATTAATTAACAAAATCATTGATAGCTATCAACGAAACTTGAGAGGAGCGGCCGGTATTTCAAGAAACAAATTAAGATATAAACTGTGTTATGTATTCCGAACTTAACATCAAAAAAGATTATTTTTCATGTTTTTCAAAAGTTAATAAAACCTAATATAATAAGAGATTGAAGTTAAGTTAATTAGTTATTCGATGGTAAGATAATCTCATTGGAAGTGGTATTACGAAGCTTACTTGTCCAAAAAGCTTCTTTGTTGTACCTCATACACCGAAAATATGTTACAAGCCACTTAAACCAAACGTACACGTAAACGTAAACGAAGAGCCAAGGTACACATTGGTCCGTATTTGATACAACCGTTATTTTTTTTAGTAAGGTTTAATATTTGCTGTATTTCTATATAAATGTAATTTGTATTCTAAAATTATCAATCCGAGGTACGACGGGATATGTCCAAGGTACATCAGGGGTGTTGTTTCTTGGACACTTTTCCTTTTTTTTTGTCAATCTATCCTATCAAAATAAATAACCCAACTCTTTAATGTAATATCGTATTAGATAGTTTATTAATGTAGGTATCTTATGATATTCGGATAAACAACAATTCTGCAAACTATAGTTTTTTTTTTTCTAAAATTCATAAAATAAACAATTTATTGATAATCAAGGCTCGGAAAAACGCCCGTTATTTTGAAAGCAACCATAATTTAGGACCCAATTATGACTCGAAAATGTTTGTTAGTCTACGGACGTCATTGGGGCATATTTAATCGTTGATATTGGTATAAGGAAGTCTCTGTTTTACGGAACAGGGTCATGTTTTCAAAATGACGGGCGTTTTTCCGACTCTTGTTGATAATCAAATGCAATGTAATGAAGCTGATGGTCCCGGGTTCAAATCCTGGTAAGGGCATTTATTCGTGTGATATGGATATGGATATTTGTTCCTGAGTCATGGGTGTTTTCTATGTATTTAAGTATTTATAAATATCTATACCTATATTATATATATCGTTGTCCCTACACACAAGTACCCTCAACACAAGCCTTATTGAGCTTACTGTGGGACTTAGTCAATTTGTGTAATAATGTCCTATAATTATTTATTTTTATTTTTTATTTATTTAATGTTTAAATCGGTCCTAATTCTTATTATTATTACAAAAACCGATCATTATACGATAAGTAGTACAAGCTGAAATGTATATTAATGTAAGCTATATTCTATGTGAGAATTGTATAAATGAGATAAAATAAACTAAACTAAAGAAACGCTTTTTACTCGAACGATCAGATTCATCTAAATATAAGACTTAGTGGGAACTGTCCATATGAATCAATCATAATATTCATAATAATCAATAAGTGTTCTCATCGGCTCCTCAATCTCTTAATCTAAATCCTAATCTAATAACATAGTTATAGTATATAAAATGACATATAACCCGTCACGTAGTATATGTAATCTAGAAATCCATCTACTGAAAGGTCAGACAAGATACGCCCCAGGCCCTAAAGAACGATGTACCTATTATAAATTATGACTGAAACAGTTCCGGGTATTCTGAATATGTATTTATGCAAGTTATGTCTATTCTGGTGGAACACGGAAAAAAAATCAGAACGTGTGAAGACACATGCAAGGCAACGGCGCGGAAAGAACGATATGAAAACAAAAAATAAGTAAAGCCACATAAATACGTTGCGTTTGAACTTTGAAGTGTTATCGAAGTAATTATTATGAAGTTAAGAAATTCAGCCTATTTAAGTGTATAAGCTCCGTGAGCAAAATTATATTCACAAATACCATATAGGTATGGATGTGGATCATACCTGTAGCTAAAATTTATATGACATAAAAATGCAGATTGGTTTCTTAAATATGATTAATGGTGTTTGAACTTAAAAACTAGACTCTGTCTAATTTAATATTTTCTTTAAATGAAAATTATCTAGTTAATACTACTACTATTAATAAAACTGTAAAATACTAGTATAGTAATATTACTAGTATTCTATAAGCACTTAGACGGCATGGCGCACTTCGCCCCCCTCACCTACCTATTCTTTATGGAAAGATTCTGTACTTCTACCTAGTTGGTTACTCAATTCTGTTACTGCAATAATCTTTATCTACATAAAATATACGAATGAAAGTTAAATAAACTATATATTAAAATGAAGTACACAAAATCAGGAATTACATATGACAATATCATTCAAAATGGCCTCCTCTGGCCTTGACACAGGCCCTCAAACGACACGAGGACGAGGCCAGTCATCAATAGCGGCACGCACGATTGTCATGTCTAATTCCTTCACTGTCTTAACTATGGCCCGCTTGAGGGAGTCAAGATTTGTGTGGGGTTTAGCACAGGCTTTCTCCTCAATAACCTGCCATATGGCATAATCCAGGGGGTTAAGCTCCGGGCTGGAGGACGGCCAGTCTTCGTGGACAATAAAGTCATTTTGTTCCTTCGAAACCAGGCTTGAGTTGTTTTTGCCTTATGTGCAGGAGCTGAGTCCTGTCGAAAGACCCATGGCTGGTTTTGAAATAGGGTGTGGCTTAAGGGCTTCACTATTGGTTTCCTGGTAAACTTTGGCCCTAGTTTTCACACCTTTTTCACAGAAATGAACCTGTGTTAGCCCTGAGTATGATTCACCCAGCTAAATCATCACATAAGAGGGATGATGGCCTCGTTGCACTCTCGGAACAGCCGCAATCGCCTCTTGACTGTTTTTTGCATACACTCTGTCATTCTGGCGGTTACAACATTCTTCAATGGTAAAAAAAAAATCATCCGAAAATAGTATTTTTCGGTGGCCATTTTGTGCGTACCGCTTCAATAGCACGCGACTTCTCTCTAGCCTCATATAGTCTTTAATCGTCCATTAAGCAAATGACCTTTTTGTCTGCGGTAAGCGTGTAGTCCACGGTCTTGATTGATAACTTTTTTTAGGGAGCTTCTCTTCACAGACATCTGTATTGCCAACAACTTTTGCTTCCGGACGGGGTTTCTTGCAATTCTCGCCTTCACTGCCTTTATTAGAGCTGGGGTCCGAACGGTGCGTGGTCTTCCAGACCTCTTGCGGTCATCGAAGCTC
Organism: Cydia pomonella; assembly: GCF_033807575.1. Lineage (NCBI taxonomy): Eukaryota > Metazoa > Arthropoda > Insecta > Lepidoptera > Tortricidae > Cydia > Cydia pomonella. The sequence continues at coordinate 11,067,876 of NC_084704.1, read as the reverse complement.
TGTTTGGCGGGTGCCCACATTTGTGCAACGCAATTACTGTGATACGATTCTCTTTTAGGCCCCAATTCATTATAGATACGACGAGATAAGCGTTATGTGTGGTATTTAATTATAGCTCACAAATCCACCACATTATGTAATTTTTTATTTTTTTGGAAATAAAGAGGTTGCAAATCGAGTTACAGAACTTAGTAACCAACTAGGTAGTTTTATATTTAAAAAAATAGTTGATTATAGGAAAACAATACAGATGTACAGTACGCATGTCTACCGTCTCCAATTCTCCCTCAATTGCTCAAAGGTTAACTGGAAGAGATCCCTTAAAGGGATAAGTTCGCCTTTGTACTAATGATGAGTGATTTATTTCCTGTTTTGTTTTCATTTCTGTACAATAAAGAGTTTTACTACTACTACTACAATAGGTTCACTCATCCCAGACGGTTCGAAAAAAAGTTTATTGTCTATTAGAAGGTTTTGGGACTAAAACTTTATTTATATATTACGTAATTACTAAGTACTTAATAAAATATAAGCCAACTTCATACAGCCAAGACTTCAACCAGTCCGTAAATGGCCATAATACATTCTTTAAAACTGCCTCAGTTAAACGTTATTGACTCACACCAAGAAAATCGCATAGCTATCCAATATAACCAATACCGCAATCCATTGACATAATCCTTAATATCCTAATCATACAATTCATAGATTCCATTCGATTCCCTTTCTATGCAAGAAAATTTATCTATACTCACGTAAAGTACAAAAAACCTCAGACGCAGCGCTGCGGAAGATTAATGCGGTCTAATGAACACATCCCGCGGACGAGCGCGCGCGCAGCGGTCTTTGATCTCGCGCGCAGCCTCGCTAACGATAACGCAGGGGACTGAGGGGACCCACCGTCAAGTAGGGTCTTAAATATGTCAATATATATTTAGAGTTAGACCAAGCTAAGTTGGCAGCGATTTTGATAGCCCAAACTGTTCAAGTGTTATTTTAATCGTAATAATTGCATAGAAGTTAGATGTTTCAAATAACACTTCCACAATCTGCGCTGTCAAAACCGCTACCAACGTAGCTTGGACTTACTCTATTTTAGTTCTTGTTCCATAAACGATGCCAACTTATCCAAACAAAATATATAAATCCATAGAAAAGAATTCATGTGAAAAGAAAGGTTAATTGTGACTTGTCAAAACAACCCTAGACTAGACTCAGACTAAGATTGCTCTGCAACGATTATGATAACACAGACTGTGAAAGTGTTATTTATGCGTTATAATTTCATAGAAAATTGAGGTTTAAAATAACACTTGCACTGCCAGGGCTATCGAAATCGCTGCAGACTTATCTTGGTCTAACTGTAATTCATAATAGGTACCTAGATTACAAATATTCATGTATAAATAACATCTATCATCATAACATATGAACATAATTATACTCTAAGCGATTTAAAATAATGCGCAGACATTATCAGAATAGTTTGCAGTACATATGGTGCTACTTTACCGCCCTAGTGCGGTAACTAGCACTATACGTGCGTAGGTGAAAATTTAAAGGCCCATTTGTACTGTAAAACGTTGTACAATAAATGTGCGAAAAGGTAATTCGCATCTCTCTGTTACGATACAGTAATGTACAGGGTGGGTAAATAAGAGTGATACAATTTGTTTTTAAATTTTAATTATATTAAGTGCAAAATGTATTAAATATTTTTCAATAATATATTTTTCAGGGTAGGCAATTGTATACAGAAGATAATTTTTGCCAAATGTCTACCTCTACCAGCAAGCAATTTTTGCTCAAATGTTTGTATTGTTTAAAATACGTTGTTTGCTCGGTTAATTTCGATAAAAAGTGCCAGTGATTGGCACACAACTTCCCTAATTTTGCTGTTCTTGACTTATTTCTGTGGGGCTATCTAAAATTACGTGTCTATGCTAACAATATGATTAAATTTAAACAGTTAAAACGGACTTTGCGACACAAATTGACGCCGAAAATGTGAGAAAACATGCTGAAAATTGCGATGATAGGGGATAAAAATTGTCCTGCTGTTAGGGGTGGTCATATGTCCGACATTATGTTCCGCATGTATTTGCCAACCCTAAATAATATATTTGCAAAACAAGAATTAACTATTGTTTTAAAAATATAGTATTCAATCTTTGAACTTAATATAGTCAAAATTTGAAAACAAAATGTATACTTCTTATTTGCCCACCCTATTCTATTACATCATGACTTTCATAAATAAGTTAAAACGCGTGCCCATTCAATTTCAATCTTAATATGCCTAGACCTATAATCGAAGTAGCTATGTAGTGATCTGATGACCTTTTGTTTTTTTAAAGAGTACATTATTAATTGATTTACTTACCACGTGTGCTTGCGTCATATTTAAATACAACCACGTTATTAATCATACTTGAGAAACAAGCTTACCTGAAAACCAGAAAACGAATGATCAATCATCTTATGGCGATACTAGTAGGTACCTTGTTATGTTAAAGCAGGATTAATTTATGCAATCTTATTTAATGTCATACCTATGTCTACGTTTAATCATGACACAATTTCATAATTCTTATAGTGACGTTAACACAGCAATATCTAAATGAGATAAACGGAAATCTACTAAGTATTCGTCAGGGACAATAGGTAATATGTCAATATCCTCGAAATCTCTGTGACAGTCCTGAAAATTGGTGTGTATGTAAATTAAAGGCCCTTGTTTCATGTCCACAACATTTGACATTTGGGGACATCGAGCCATCTTGAAAAATGTGTACTATCCTTGCGTTAATTCGCGTTTTACTTAAAATCTACATTCTCTATGAAAATATGGTGTAAAACAACATTAAAGCTTATTGTTATAGAAAAAACTTGCTGAATCTAGGTTTAGCCCTTATGCACTTCCAGGTAGGGTTCCCAACCGTACTATATTATATAGTATTGTACTATATTTTGGCTCTCTGTACTATATACTGTTGAAAAAATATATAGTACGCTAAAATACTATATTTCCGAAATTTCTAATTTGTTCAAGATCGATTATCAATTTAATTCTAATCAAATAAAATTATTTCAAGTATGAAGACAAAATGGCGTGAGGAATGCAACAGGGCTGACATAAATTTAATAAAAAGTGAGCTATTAAATTGTCATAAATATTCAGTATGAATGTACTGAATCGTTTTCTCATTTTATAAAAAATTAGACATTACTAAAAAGTGCACAAAGCTCAGTAAAAAATATAAATTTAAACTTTAAATAAATATTGTTATTAAAAAGATTTGTTTTGAGATGACGAGTGAGCAGTTTTACATATATGACTAACTGATGGCATGATGCTGGAGTCTAGGAATAGGTTGATTTTGACAACAGAGAGTGGTCTACACAAAAGAAATAGTTTAGAGGCCGTTATCGATTTTAGTCGCAACAATGTCAAATTCATAGAAATAAGAAGTACTGGTTTCTATTAGCGCGTCTTGTTATCTTTAGTTTTTTTTTAAATAGACTCATTTGTTGATCTTAATTGTAAATTTCGTAATGTTTGGACTGCTAAAAATGGTAATTTTGTATTACACATATCCTGTACTTCAACTTTAATAAACTACATTTTTGTTATTATAAATTTGAATTTAATTATTTGAATGAAACTTAGACGTAATCTATTTTCTCCAGAACTTCAAAACAAGTGACAATTTCTCTGAAAATCTTAATTTCAACGTAATTTTGATACTTAAACAATCTACAACATTTGCTAAAACTGTTCTTATACATAATTTTGTATAATTTACTACCATAGTTTTTTGATGAATTTTTGAAAACTGTCCCTTCTCGTCACATATTACCGGGGACGCACGCTTGCGACCTCATTATTAAAAGGCAAGATGAGAAGACGTAACCAATACATACAATTTCAACGACTAAATCTATCAATTTTACATTTTTGCTCTAAAATCGTTACCATAACTAATCTTAACAGAGTGCTAGTAAGTATGATTAAACGTATATTACACTTATGTTAAGCATTTTATCTAAAAGTACTATATTTTTTTGAAATGTACTATATTTTTAATGCCTTATTCTGGAAAATACTATATTCCACCAAAAAATAGTTGGCAACCCTACTTCCAGGGGACATTCTCTTAATAGGAAACTAAGAGGTACATGAATTCCACTTTTGTCTAAACATTTGTACGTGATCTACCCCAATATAAACATTTTTCTCGACTGCGACTTCTTCAGAAAGTAGGGTGATGGCTTTAAGTACTGATGATTCAGTACAACCTTTAGCTTAGGATACTGGCTGGATTTTTTAAAATCACATCTCGGTAGATTCCTCTTGCTATTCATAACCTGTTTATACTTGTTTTATTAAAGAAAAATCAGTACAGCCACTTTGAGACGACGCCGAATATTAAATCATATTTTTTCTTCTAGCGCCTAAATAATTGAGCGGATTTCAATAAAACAGACATCAGTAGATCCATAATTGGTACACGAGTGCTATGCAATACAAATTTACTAAAAAACGGAGGAAAAATGTTTAAGGCTAAATACTGTGATTGCAGAGTTTAGGTCTTAAATGGGGTTCAAACAAAAGGGACAGTAATCAAATTTGACACACACAATCTCGGGGATCCATGTTAACTTTCCTTATAATTCGAGCTTTGGGGATCACGAGGATCAGGCGCCATCTTGAGAAGTATACGCCTTTAGTGTTTTGTTCTATTTTTCTCAGAATATATGAATAAGTTTTATGTCAGAATTTCAGGGCTAAGAACGTTGCCGCCCTAAAAATGCGTACTGGAGTAAAACTAATGCATAATAGGAAAACTGTGATTCTAAGGAAATTTAAGAAAAATTAAAACAATGTTCAGCATCTGTGTATTGCCTCCTCTAGCCCTACGACACGCAGTCATACGGTTTTTCATCGATCTTATTAATTGTTTTACAGTGTCTTGGGGGATGCCTGCCCATTCTTCTTCGATCGCAGTCGTTAGCTCCAATACAGTGTCAGGGGGGGATTTCTGGCCCGGATTCTTCTTTTCAGCTCGTCCCAAATGTGCTCGATCGGGTTTAGATCAGGACTTCGGGCCGACCTTTTCCAGTTACTCCTTAGTGTTCCGGGCTGTATGCGGCCGAGCGTTATCTTGCATGAGGATGAACTCATCGCCAATATAACCAAATGGGACCACATGATCAGCCAGGATTTCCTCTACGTACCGACGTGCAGTCAAACCGCCTGAATTCTGCCTGGTACCTGGCCCTGTGATGAATACAATGTCCGTCTTCACTTCCAGAGAAATACCAGCCTAGACCATGATTGACCCCCACCATAAGCAATACGTTCCTCGACACAGCATTGTGAGAACCGCTCCCTAGGCCTTCGGTAGACTCGTGCCCGTCCGTCATTGACTTATTGCCAAACAATGTTATCCTGCACTTGTCCGAAAAAAGTACGGGACTCCATTGCTGAAGGGTCCATTCTTCATGTTTGCGAGCGAAGACGAGTCGTGCTCCTCGGTGTATTGAGGTGAATTTTGGACCATTTGCAGCTCTGTGTGCTATCAATCAAGAGGCGGCTGAAGGAGAAGGTCCTTCAGCCGTCTCCTAACTGTCCATCGACTGATAGACACATTCCTGGTCTCTAGGAGCTTCTGCTGAAGCTGAACAGCATTCAGTCGACGATTTCGTAGCGAGGCAACAACGATAAAACGGTCATCTCTTTCAGAAATACTGGGAGTTCTGCCAGTTCCGGGTTTTCTGGAGAGCGTCTGATCGTTGCGGAACCTTCAGAAGACACGGTGAATCGATGACTTCGATAGGTTCAGTTGTCAAGCCACTGCACGCTGACTAAGCCATCTCTGCAATATTGCAACCGCTTGGCCAGCTTCAGTCGGGGTATTATCCATTTTTCTTTAGTTTTTCCAGGTTCAGTCGATGAGAGTAGTGTTCAGGAAGACGTATCAATTACAAATTATCATAAACAATGATAATGACTGGTTTTATAGATAGATAGATAGATTTATTTATTGGTACTAATCATACACTGTCAACATTGGTTAAAAATTACCAAATTATTATACCTAATGATAAGTGGTCAATTAGTGCATGCGTCATGAGACAGTTGGAGGGGGATAATTTCCTAGCCCATATTTTGCACAATATTCATCCCCATATTAGAAACCTCAATATCATTTTTGAAGACCTATCCATAGATACCCCACACGTATGGGTTTGATGAAAAAAGATTTTTTGAGTTTCAGTTCTAAGTATGGGGAACCCCCAAAATTTATTGGATAGGTCTTTAAAAATGATAATATCATTTTTTTCTTAACTGAATAGTTTGCGCGAGGGACACTTTTAAAGTGGTAAAATGTGTGCCCCCCACCTGTAACTTCTAAAATAACAGAATGAAAAATAAAAAAAAAATATGATATACATTACCATGCAAACTTCCACCGAAAATTGGTTTGAACGCGATCTAGTAAGTAGTTTTTTTAATACAGTGTCTTAAAATAAATAAATAATTTTTTTCATCAAACCCATACGTGTAGGGTATCTAGGGATAGGTCTTCAAAAATGACATTTAGGTTTCTAATATAATTTTTTTCTAAACTGAATAGTTTGCGCGAGAGACACTTCCAAAGTGAAAAAATGTGTCCCCCCCCCTGTTACTTCTAAAATAACAGAATGAAAAATAAAAAAAAATATATGATATACATTACCATGCAAACTTCCACCGAAAATTCGTTTGAACCAGATCTAGTAAGTAGTTTTTTTTAATACGTCATAAATGGTACGGAACCCTTCATGGGCGAGTCCGACTCGCACTTGGCCGCTTTTTGTTAACTACTTACTAGATCTCATTCAAACCAATTTTCGGTGGAAGTTTGCATGGTAATGTAGAGAATATATTTTTTTAGTTTTGTCATTCTCTTATTTTAGAAGTTACGGGGGGGGGGGGGGCATTTTACCACTTTGAAAGTGTCTATCGCGCAAACTATTCTGTTTAGAAAAAAATGATATTAGAAACCTCAATATCATTTTTGAAGACCTATCCAAAGAGACCTCACTTTGGGGTTTGATGAAAAAATTTTTTAACAGTATAGTTCTTATAGTTTCGGAAAAAAGTGGCTGTGACATAAACGGACAGACATACAGACATGACGAATCTATAAGGGTTCCGTTATCTGCCATTTGGCTACGGAACCATAAAAATGTTAATAATGCTGGGGTAGTCCGATTTCTTTGCACCCGAGTGTTGTTTGCCTGCATTTTTAACAGAATTCGAATAAGAGCTTGAGAGTAAACGTTAGTAATAAGTAAATTGTTTAGATTACTTTAAGTAACGTAATAAAATGATAATGCATTAAGTAAACACAAATGCTAAAATGATGATATGTATTTGACAAAATAGACACATTTTTAGATTGAAATACCTTTGATTAATAAAAATTTCATAACATCAAAATGACAGTCATTTTCAACGGATGCTAATGTACCCGAAGTGAGTGCGCCGGCTTTTACGGCAACCTGTACAGACTTCAACACCAGATAATAACGAAGAAAAGATAAGAATTTAACAGTTATACAAATTGATTTTACGAAGAACAAATTTAATATTTTAACAGCCAAGCGAATTGGTCGTAGTAAAAATGAAAGTCACGATTTTGGTATTTTTTACGTCCATGTGAAGTCTAAGCCACTATAAATTGAATTATAAAGAGCCAATACGCCTATTCTCTTAGAATTTCAATAAGCGTGACGAAAAAGTAGGACACAAATAGCAAGAGGAAAATAAAAAGATGCCCGCTCTTAAAAAAAAATACAAACATAGCCTAGTATCTACAAACTGCCATATTAGGGCTCGAAATGCATTTAATCACAACAGACTGTTTGACTAACGTTACGTTTGAGTTTTCACCAAGTAGACAACGTTCATTCAAATTACGAGCATTGCGTTTATCTAATATCCAAATCAACTTTTAAATTGAGATGACCGTTCATCACAAGAGTATCCAATTTGAATGCATGGTAAAAATAAATTTAACAACAGTATTAAATCATTATTGCACTGTCGTCGCAGTTATTATGGACGGCGGCTCCAGTTTTCTTGCATTTCCTTTAGAATTTCCCATGCTTTCCAAACAGGTTTGTTTTAATAGATTGACCGTTTAGAGCTATCTGTACCAATAAGCGAACTAGACCACACAGATATAAAGGTGTCAACATATTTCTACATCACAGAAAGCATTGAGGCATGTTAATTCTTGACGATTAGTCTATTCTATCATTAATGTAATAATTTTGATGACATATCTTCTATAGATAATACAGCCATTGAGATGCGTATCCACTTATTACGTCAATAGTTACACCATTACGAAAATTCTAATTCTATAAATATAAAAACTTAACATGATTAACTGCACTATCTTTCAGTTTTAACCGCAGTTCATCAAAGGGTCATACTATATGACTCGACATCTACCGCCGCACATTCACTCTCGGCCTTTCGTAATCCTCATAATACTATTAGCGGAGTCACTGGAGCAGCTACTTCTCAGTATCTAATCACCAGCTCAGTTACTCGTGCCAATTAACAGGAATCAATTATGCCAAGTAAAAATACTTCAATTATCTTAGAAACGATAGCGGTTTTCCAACCAAAGAAAGAAGCCAACGTCACGTTAACATACGGCCGTATACTATAAAAGGTTGCGACACTCGTTAATAAGGCCTAATTGGAGATTTCACACGGTTAGATTAACCAGTATAAATAAATGCTAGTTTCTACTACGACGTATATTCCTTATTGATTTCTTGTGATTTAAGCCATTATTGAAATGATCGATTGCATACTGTGTTACCAGTGACAGGTTTGAAACAAGTCTAAGTGACATCACGGGTGACACATTTACTGCGATGTTGCGTATGGACTGTACCGTTCGCGCAAGGACGTTAAACCTGCTAGAGAAAATCTTGATTATATACTTAAGGGTTAGAAACAAGACCAAGGCAAGGAGAAAATTAATAAATTATAGCGTAATTAAAAAGGTGTGAGAAAATAGGTTCTAGACTCTAGTAGCTATTTTTAACTTGTGTTACTCGTAAAATAGTAATATTTACTGCTATATTTACAGACTGTTATAAAACGAATAAAAAACTTAATAAGTGTTAACTTGCGGCTAAAAATTTGCTATAAGCAGTGACCTATTAGAATGTCTTAAACAGTTATGTATTAATTTGTGTTAACGTACAGTACACCATGTATTTACTGTAGAAATATATTTTAATGAAGGGGTAATGTTCGTAGTTAGTACCTACGTTTCATGATTGTATTACTATACAGTATGGCATGTACATAACATAGCGCTAATATTTAATATTAAATCAATAATCCGTTCTACATGAGATAAATCAACTCGATATAATGTCCGATGATACAATGTTACACAACCACAACCTCACTGCTGCCGCAGACAGCTTGCCCTAAGGGACGCTTAAACTATCTATTACTAAAGTATCATAATTATGAATATAAATTTATTCCACAAGCACTTTCATTCGGGAGCATAAATCAAATACAACAATTAAAGCACGCAATAAAACAAAGATTTAAGATTCTTACGAAACAAGAGGGCTCAATAATTGATCCGGTGCTATCAGAATCAGATACCTAATTACCTAATACTAGATCCCACAGGTGATTCACACGATGTACGGTGCACACCGATGCATGAAATTCTACCATCAGATAAGACGAATCTCGTATTAGGGTCGCATCCACCTGTGCGGGCCGCTGTACTAATAATTACTAGGAAGCCAGCAGCAATTACGACAAAGGAAATTACATCGCACAATACTCGGGTACATAAATCATCAAAGAAAGTGAAGTGAACCTGTAGTTTAAATTGACCTGTGTCATTGGAATAATGCCTGTATAAATAAAATAAGATGACAGCATGTTGTGTTTGAATTACACGCTAAAATAGCCTTTATTCAACCAACTCTTTAAAAAATCCGGAAAAGTAATTAATTAACGTATTATCTAGCAATGTATACAAAGGCGAATAGAATAAATTACATACTATTGGAATTACATATACAGTTAATAAACAATACAGAGATAATTATTCTGAACGTATAATGGCGCTGACAGTTTCAGGTCTATATCTATACAGGACGTGTTTTTGCAAGCGCGACCGCCCTCTACGATGAGATTCATATTTTCTTCATCTCTGTAGATACCTATCCATACAAGTTCTCTCCTAACTCCTGTCTGAAGATAAATGTTATACATATTATACGCTGACTGGCACAAACATAAGATCTGTGAAATTGGCTTAGTTTCAATTAAAGCCCAACTAGCGTACAATAAGGTAAATTAGAATGCAATCAACAATTTAATTACTACTTACTGGGCGTTAGCGTCTCACTAAAACTGGTTTATGATCAAATGAGATACATTCTGTGCGGCGGTTAAACTGTTGTCAGAGTTAATTCCAGTAATTATAAGTTTGTAAGTAATTCAACATAGAGAAAATTCAATTACTAGATTTACTGTGCAATATAATTCAATAAATTGTAAACACAGGAAATGGCTAAGTATCACCACCAAGTGACCGTTTAATTCGTTTTTTGATCTGTGTCCACTAGGTGGAATACATACCTACTTTACCTTGACTGATATAAAGGATATCAAAATAAGTTTTCTAATCAAAACTCCAGCGACAATGTTGGGCTCACGACATACATAGATGACAGATTTTTTTCTCGCAATATTTAGATAAGGGGGCGCCCGACAATGGGGAGTGGAAAACATGTAGTAAAGCAACAGACTTTGTATATCTGGATTAAAAATAACTAGTAGTAGTTGTAGTAAAAGTTGTAGGTAGGTACAGTAGATTGAAATGAAAACAAATATAAGATTTTTTAAGACAAATTTTTGTTCTCTACATAGTCTCCGCCGCCGAGCTCAACGAACTTGTGACTCTGAATTCTAAGGCAATTTACAATTAGACACCACCTTTGAGGAAGCTTTTCTCCAGGGCTTCAAAATGTGTCCACTCAGCTTGGAGCTCAGCCCTCACATCACTTGACAATTTCATAAAACCCATATGCTATATTTATTGGGGAATCTGTGGAAGTCGGATGGTGCTAAACCAGGCGAATAGGGTGGGTGCCATGCCAATAATTAAAATCTACAGTTGTGAATTTCCGCCAACGATTTTAGTGTCGTTTAAAACATGCATTATCCTGGTGAAAGAGAAGTTCCTTTGTCAATAATTCAGGCCTTTTTCTTTCACTGAAAGGAGTGAAAGGACCTTCAGGGACCATCTCGTTGATACCTTGAAAATACCTTCTCTAACAGCAATATTTTGGGCGTTTTCATAAGGAATGCCTATGATGTCAGGTTTCTCGGCTTCACTGCTTCAACTAGGATCATGCCATCTCAATAAACAGCCAGTCCTGCTCAGATGTAAGCAAATAAAAACGAAGTGGATAACATTTTCTGGGAACGTGATGCAGCTAACAAATTTGCAAGCACTACAACGCTTTTGCATAATACAAATGCACTAACGCACCGGAAAAAGGGCGCGTCGCTTGAACTCGAACATGGTTCACACCGACCACTCTTCTTCGTGCTACATGCAATAAATTCTAAATATGTTATAGACAACAATACTAAATGCACATAATGCAAACGAAAACCTGACAGTACATCAGTGTTGCCAAATTATGTACCCGGCCCAAAACCGCCTGCTATAAGATCGTACATTTTGGCCTATCGTACAGAGATAGAGAGAGTCAGTAATGTGTACATTACTGACTCTCTGACTCTCTCTCTGTAGAGTTTAACGCCCACGCCGAGCGGATAGTACCAAGATATACAGACAAGAAATTTTTGTGGTAGTAGAAAAATGGAAAAACCCTTTAATAGTTTTTCTATTTTATTTGATTAAAAATTTTATTATATTTGCTTGATTTAATCGTCGTTTGAAATATTTTTACACAATTTTCAATTGTGGCTCAACGTCGGATAGGTCTGTGCCTGCGATTATTTTATTTATTTATTTAATAATGTCCTATAATATTTATTTCGCTTAAAATTAGTTTTTTCTTCGCAAGTGTGATGAAAAACATTGTATGTAACTCCGGGGGTAAAAATATTGTTACTCGAGTCTTCAATTCACTCCAGCCTGCGGCTGTCGTGAATATATAGACTTTCGTACAATATTTCACTTACCCCCCTCGTTGCACAATGTACTATTGTGTGCATGGAAGCTCCAAAAATAATAAAACCGCCACATTTTTTTACATTCTCATTACAAATGTTCAACCCTCTACTCATTTTCTTTTTTTCTTTCATTCAGCTAAAATCGATGATGAAACGACGATAATGTACTCTTACTCTTATGTTAAAATAAATTCTATTGGTTATATCGTTAATTGGCTAAAAACAGGTACTCATCGATTATAAACCGATAACATGATTTATGTCATATCAAGATGCTGTTAACATGCGCTTGCTTCGCTACTAATCTCCTAAATCTTGTTTTAAGAGCGTGTAGGTCAGCTGTTTCTAACCGTAGGGGTAAAACTGGTATTTTACGGGGGTAATAAGCTCAATTAAATATGACAAAAGTTACACCTTTAAGATATAATATTTATAATTATTGCATGGGAGGAGGGGTAAAATCGGGTTTCCTAGTTAGTCATAGGGGTGGCAGAACTGAAAAGGTTAAGAACCACTGGTGTAGGTAGTTCAAAAGTAAATCACCTACTATTATTAGTACGTGTATTATGTTCGAACAGACCTTAAGTTATAATTTAGATATTAGGCAACAGGTAATAATATGTTTTGTAAGGTTATTTTAAGTATTTAGCTATTAAGGTTAACTTGCTATACCCTACTCAGGGTCCATGTTGTGACAATTTAATTTAAGATAACATCTGTATGTACCATGGAATGCAATAAATAAATGAAAATAAATGTCAAAGCCAGCTAGTGTGGTAGGTTAGGACCCTGTAATGACAGCAGTTCGCGTGCCGTGCATTCGCATCGCTGGTTCTAGTCGAGGCGGACGTGTGACCGGTGTGACTCACAGGATGTCCACCCTAAGTGCAACAATCAGGTAGACCTGGGTCGTTTCACAACGCTGCCAGTGTAAATATGACCTCAGATTAAGTCGTTGAGAATTCCGGGGTCAATTTATATTAAGGGTGAGCTTATAATTGAGACAAAATGTTTTGTGACGATGGTCAGATATGGACCAAACGGCAATAATTGTTTAGCAAATGCAATAAGCTTGTACGCTGGATATGGATTGCGTTACGTTTAGGTACACGAATGTGAAAAAAACCGGCCAAGTGCGAGTCTGACTCGTGCACGAAGGATTCCGAACCACTACGCAAAAAAACGGCAAAAAAATCACGTCTGTTGTATTGTATAGGAGCCCCACTTAAATATTTATTTTATTCTGTTAATATTTGTTGCGTATAGCGGCAACAGAAATGGCAACTGACAGACAGACAGACGGACAGTAGCGTCTTAGTAATAGGGTCCCGTTTTTACGGTTTGGGTACGGAACCCTAAAAAGATCGATAAAATCCGCGATTAAGTATTATCTCACAACTTTCACGTTGAAATAAAAGAACTTCTGGCCGCGGCCGGCAAAACGTCCCACATGATCGCTTGCCATAAGGACGAGATTTGCTTGTATCTTTATACGAATAACTTGTCAAGGCGTCCTTATGGCAAACGACAAACTGAGACGTTTTGCCAGCCTAGCCGCAGGCCGCGGTCACACTTAAAGATTATAGCGCGTATAATGAATTTAAAATACAATAGGCAATAACTACTAGATTTTTTAATCGGTAGTTCAGCAACTGAATCCAATAATCCTTTCAGCAATATTCGTCAATTTAAAAAAAGTTACTCGCATGACGTCTTTGTTACTTGAGCCTTAAATGTACAAATCATGCGGGGTAAAGATCATTGTATAGTCAGCATCAAACTGATAATGTCAGGCCAATTGGCCGAATTAATTGCAAGATATCTTTAAGTACAAGTCCAAGCGATTAAACCAAAACGGTTCAATTTAGGTCACAGAATTAATTAAGTAACCATAGCAATTAAACGTGCATCAAATCTTGAGGGAAAAGCCGTCGCGTAGCATCCTGCATTGCGCAAAGCCTTAATAAAGCAATTAGTATGGAGATCTTCCGTCTTGCTCGGCCGGTGCCTTCCGTCTTGCTCGGACTATTACGCGTCGGTTAAGTAATTGGAAACCATTTTCTGATTTTTAAGTCCGACAACAATCGGTAAGTTAATATTATTTACACAATTACAAGTAACCGTCCAGAGATGCGAACCTGCGAAAAAGCAACAGGGCTAAAGACCAACACACACTACTCCGCTTCCTGCATAGATATATATGCATGTGAGCACGTGACACCCTGGTTGTAATAAAAAAATATTACCTTAAGGCAACAGACGGAAACACACTACGAATTGCAAAGCTCCTCTTTCCTGACTAGACACGTGGGAAGCTAATCTGATCCTTATATTGGCAAGTTATTAGGACGAACAATCGATCTCTTCTTTCATAAGTCAAACTGCCAAGGAAATGTAATTTTCTACATCGCTTGTGGTTTCCTGATACAATTAAGGGAACTAACTTTTCTATGCAAGCACGACAAGGCTTTTGCTGAACCAGCTAGCTACGTCGCTGGTAAACATATTTATGCTTTGCCTGGACATCTTCTCTCAGATGAAACTAGGGTCAATCGCTGATCAATGTGTAATAAAAATTATACACGGGGCCGAAAACAAGTCGCTTCTATTTGGAAAAAGATGGGAGAGTCAAGGCAGGTTTCATATCCGAAGATGATACTCTGATTATATATAATAAATATATATATGAAGACAATCTAACCCAAACTAAGCAAAGCTTGAACTATAAGTACAATATACAATATACATACTTATTCAGATAAATACATATATCTCATAGATACATACATAATATCCATGGTTATGGAGGAGCAAATATTGCCGATGAGCACACAATGCCCTTACCGGAATTCAATTTTGCTTTGTATGCAGGGTCACTACCGACTCGGCTAGGAGGCCGTTGATTAGAAATAGCATCATTTTTAAATTTCATTTTTAAATTATGTGAAGTATATAACTATATAATATAAGCAGCAGGCGAATTATGGATGGCTTTATCCACCTGATAAAATAACCGTCACATTTTAATACCGAGGAATTGAAAGTGACGCACACCGTTTTATCACGCTGTCACGTAGACAAGAACGACCATCATATCCGTACAGGGTATGACTAAGGGCAGCAAATTACACCAATAACCGCTTCCATACATAAAACTAAGAAAAAATGCCTTGCGTTCGATTCCCATCCCATATCATACTACTATCCTCACTAACCACTTAAGATCCGAGCACCAAAGCATCGAGTAATCGACAAGTCATCGACGAGTCCTATAATTACGATCGACGCGCGGGAGGGCGTACCAGGATACAGGGCGCTCCCAGGGAATAAAACCATAAAAGAGTATTACTAAAGGCATATTACCCGGACCATTATGAGGACAAACGTTCTGACACGTAATATCAAGGGAACGCACGACTAGGATGATGGATGGCAGGGCGCTGTTCATAAATTGATGATCAACGTTATGGAATAAATAACTGAAAGGAATTAATTTCATTCAATATACCAGTGAATGCTTGATCAGGTCAAATGGTCAGAGTGGATGCCGTAACTCTTCTGTTTGCCCATTAACCACATGCGTACCTTTGTACCAACAATTACGAGTAAACAAATGGACTGATGTTATTACCTACTACAGCTGAATTAAGAATAATAAAATAAATTACTTAAATAAACACATTTCTGTAACTAAGCAAGCAAAATTCTCACAAAAAATGAAATAAGCTAAAAAGTGAGACATGTACAAGAATTTTCATTTTAATCGTTCATAGAAAACAGCCCAAGAATGGCCTTAAAGCCTCATGACGCATGGCGGGCGCAGTTTTTACCTCTGATGGCGTTATTGTTCTTGCTAAGTATCTAATTACAAATAAAGCCAGTATTAATGTGGTTTTTATTTGAATTTATGATTTCCGGCCGCCACTCGTTCAGTAGTTCTATAAAATGTCTCACTGTGTTAGTTTATACTTACTATAATTTTAGTAGAAATATGGCACGTTTATTCCTCATAGCAGCGATTAAATTTGAATTGAATTTTAAATCATGGCTGTTACGACGCTGGCAAAATTAAACTAAGCGAGTAGAAGTTTGCATGAGTAATTCGAGCATGACCAAGGATAGAACTATGAGCCTATGAGGTTACTATTGTTAATTAGCTACTAGTTAGGCAATTATTTGGGTAAATTTAAAGATTACAAAATACTTAGGTTTTAATGTTGGTTACGAGCAATGTTCTCGTAAGAGAGAATCTATATATAGGAAACATCGGATTAAAAAAACTTGTCGTTTCTTAGCTTAGTCTAAAGTAAATATCTTTATCAGACACAATTTTCCAGTCACCGGGTGTTTCTCTTACTCCAACTAAACTTACGTTACGCATGTATAATCTTAATCTAGTATGTAATGACAAATAAAATCAGATTAACGCAAACATTGTATTTCTGGCAACAATCGAAAGACTGAAGCTCGACACAATGGGTAATATTTTAACAATTGAAAACAAAAATCCTTATACGGCAACGAAGTTACCGTTAAAGTATCATTTACATCATACTCATACGCAGTTTTCCACGATATCTCTTGCGCCCATAAATATATGTATATCTGGAACCATTATACTCTAGCTAACACTAAAAACGAGTCTAATATTTTTTAAAGCACAAAAACCAGAACGAAAATAATTTTAATAAAGATGTTTCCAGCGTCCTTTTAAATGAATTACAACTCATTATCATGCCACTATTACATTAAATAAACACATACCCCCCTATTCATAAACGTGTACTAAAATTGCGATGCTGCTAATAATCGTTTATCCCTTTCCGACGTATTGGTATGATGGAAAGGGACAAACGATTATTAACGGCATCGTAACTTTAGTACACGTTTATGAATAAGGGGGTTAGTATTCAACATTTTTGTACGGAAAGTCTCGCTGAAAAATTTAAAGGTTTTTATGAGAAACGGTTTTGGGAATTATCGTTCATAAAAGAATAGTTTTTAGGAAACTATTGAATGTTTCCTTTAGAAGTCTACATACTCGTTTAGGTATTATTTATATACAAGTATGTATATCTAACGTACATAAATAAACGACCTCTATATTACTTCCCGTAATTTTCAGTAGATTCATATTGTAAAGCGAGTGATCGACGTACGAGCTATTATACCGCGGTTTTAGAGCGACGGTTTTACTCGCGGCTCGTCAGCGCTGATCGACTAGCGAGCAAAACAGTCGTGCGATCGCGGTCGGTTCAAGATGTCGTGCTCAAAATATGAAGTTTGTTATGATCGACACGCGGTTTCATGGCGAGCCGATAAAGAATCAAACATACATGACGAGCCACGAGCCCGGCTCGTCGGTATATAATACCGCGGTATTGCAATGATACACCGGCGAGCATTACCGACGAGCCGCAAAACCGCGGTTTTACTCGCCCGTCGATCAGGGCCTTAAGCTTTCCGATAACGCGATACCAATATCAAGGGCAGCCGATAATTTTCGATGATTCGGAGCCAAATCAAACACAATCGTGACCAGAGCTCTAACCGAGGGATCAAAGTAACGTAAGACGCCGGCCGGCCGGCGCTGTTCGCGGTCGGAAGTACTAGCATGCCAGCCGGGCGGCGACTACCCGTCCCTCTTTAATTAACATGGTTAGAAAAAGACGGGTAGTCTATCTCGCCGCGAGATACTCTCGCGCCAATCATGTGCTAGGCCTACAGCGCTTATCACGATAATACTAGCAAAGTGTCTTCAACAACACTGGTCGTAAGGAATCAGAGGCTTTAAGCTCAACGAAATACTAAGCATGCTAGCGGGCTTACTTGTGCAGAGGGCTAAGGCTAAGCGCAAAGATAAAATCGCAGCAACAAATTAAGTCGTAATGTAATGACGTTTCAGAGATGATATCGGTTATTTAACAATGTTACGTGAACAATATGTCTAATGATTACCTACTAAGAATAGTAAGAATGTTAATGCACATTATATGTGTAAAATTTATATAGAAGAGAAATATAGTGTCAGTAAACATAAAGATGAATGAAAATATCAATAGAAAGTCCAAATATATCAATGGATAGCGCACGACTCTCAATATTTCGCGGTGGTCGTGACGCGGGGGTCAAGGAGCGAGGTGGAATGGCTGCCGATGTGACTATTTAAGCCTAGAAATTCAATCTATGCCTAGGTTAAACTCTCTAGGGCACTGTCTTAACAACAAGACAAACCGTTTACAGTCTGTTTATTCCGAACAAAAGACTGTTTTGCCCCTTCTGAACTGGAAAGTGAAAATTCTCTTCGGAAACATATTTTTCCATAAATTATGATTATGACGACGATGGGTGGTATTATGCTAATGTTTCTTATTGATTGTCTTAGCGCACCAAACGAAGTTAATTTATTATTGGACATTCGTCAAGATTGCAAAGTGAACGGAAATCTTCGAGTTCCAGTTTATTCGCATACAATGCCGGTCCCACTTGTCGGAATAATTTGCAATTAATAAACGGTTTGACCTACTAGTGAATTTGTCGATTCATTCTTACATCGGTATTAATTAATCTCAAATATGGCGTATGTTTTTCGATCTCGGGTTTCTGGTGATGTGATTGATGGGTGTCACTTTCTTCTCTAGATTCAATGTCACTGTCAAAACAGCTTCTTTACTTTGTTTTTATCTTTGGCGCGGCGGAGGTATTGGAGAAATATGTCCACAAACCGACCGGTATAAAATTTTTGTTGATAGCTATCGATCTCTATGCGACTGTCTGGTGTCGTAAAACGAGTTTTGTTAACGAAGGTCTTCTTCGCTGCCTTTGAATTAATGTTTAATATTCAAAGATGACCAATGACCTTGCGGTTAGTCCTGCCACGATTTCCTCATTAAACAGCCAAATTAATTTAGAATCATGAAAATGGCCGATGCATATATTTATGGCCGATGTTAAGGTTTAGCTGTTTTGGTTCTGCACCAGTGGACTAGTTTGGTCATTGGCATGACTTACCATAAATCAATCCGTAGTAAGGGGGGAAAGCACGGCGTATCAATACTCCAGCATTCACGTGAATTGGATCACAAAACAGCTTTATGGCTCGCGTTCAGTGAAACGTATCCCGAGTCTCGAGCCCACAATTAACACTTTCCACAAAACACATGCTCCAATTCCACCATACCGAACTGATATGCACTGACTCCACAACACTTAAGGTTTACAGTCCTCGGCACAGTTCCCGGCTGCAAGGACGAAAATACGCACGTTCGAATTCGCGAAACGAATTCACGCGTACTTTGATATTCAAAAAGGTTAGTCCAACTGACTTTACCCGACAAAATTCGTATCGAAAAGTCAGTTTACATTTTGACAAGCATCGAGCGCGAGTCCAACACGAGAGCGCGGCGCGAGGAGCGCTAACAAACTAAAGGCCGTCCGTATCCGTACGCCACACGCGGCAGAGACTTTTACCCAGCCATGTTAAACCGCTATCGATATCGCACTAACATTATAATACTCAGTTATTTTTAAATTGGAAGACTTGTGAAGTTGCAAACAATGTTGGTCATACATTGACATATATATTGAACAGCCTAGGTAATAATGCCGCAAAGGGATATTCTTAAAAACTTGGGGCAATAGGGGTTATTACAAATCGTGTTACTAGTACAGCTAATAATGTAGAGTTGTAAACTTTGCTGTAGCACGATAATGAACGAATTTCTGATTCACGTCCTACTTATCTATGATATTATTTACAACTCGCTATATTATTCACAACCCACTACTTGGTTTGTCATGGGCGGCACTATCATATAGAGCCTCAAGCAAACAAACAAAACCAAGTATTTGGTCAAAAATCAACAACAAAGTCCGAATGATGGACCACTTGTATTGGGATGAAGATCTTGTTATAGAAAAGTTTTTTTTCTGGATGACATGTAAAGCTTTGATTGGAAATAATAGGCAAGATACTAAATTACAATTGTTGTATACAAATGTAGGGTTTTACGTTTTTATAAGAATTTCCGCAAGTTAGTAAAAAAAACCGAATTCATGATATTTTTTTTTTAATTCCAATATTATTTAAGTAAAGCTTACAGTTAATTTTGAAACAATGTCAAGTAATGCAGAAGAATTATATAAAAAAATCCAATGTTATTGATCTAAAGTTATATATATATTGATCTATAGTTTTCCCCTAATTTACATTTTCTAATGTACTGCTATTATATTGCACACTACTGTATATTACTAATTTATTGTATTATATAATATAGTATTTCCGGACCGTAGAAAAGAGACAATGCCCATTTTAAAGGCCGGCAACGTACTTACAATCCCTGTGTTGTTGCGGATGTTCATGGACGACTGTAATCGCTTCGTAATCTTGACTCTTTGTCATTTATTGTTATTACAAATATTACAATCCGTAAATTGTTTAAGTTTCAATATTTATACTCATAAGTGATCAAAGGATTAAATGTGATAATGAACCTAAATTCTTGCCACAGTGATACTGGTATTCATATCACAGCGTCCGGCAGTTATGTCTATAGTAAGAAACCGGAGCGCGCGCATAACTTCCTTCAGAAGCTAGGAATTTCTTGAAATGCCTATTAACATAGATTAAACAACTATTTATGATCAATATGATTAGTTTTACGCTGTACTTAAATATAATATACCTAATAATTTATTTCGAATAACGAATCCTTTAGAAGTAATAACTAACAATATGATTATAAATATGCAGAACCAGAATAGCAAGCGTATCATCGAAATCGTATTTGTTATGTTCATCATCATTCGCTTGCCCTTATCCCTTTCACTTGGGGACGGCGCAACATGTGTTTTTCTTCCATATCTTTCTGTCATCATTCACGTGCGTTTGTATTTGTTTTATTGTAATTATTAATTAATTTGGCTTCCTAAAAATGTTGTACTTAATCCACTTAAATGAAATCGAATCTAGTCCCTTCTATTATAATTAGTAGAATCGACTCAAAGCGCATACCTGAGGCCCGGTGTTCGTTATAATATTAATATATACTCGTAACATTTTTATTCAAACCCCTAAGGCAAAAAATACAAGCTAAGAGTAGATATTGAAAAATAAAACTACATTACGATTAGCAATATAATATGAATGTTTATGGCCATGATAAAATTATAACAGAGTAACCATCCCATATAGAAGTCTCGTCTACATACATTACCCATCAATTTACAATATTATATGGAAAGTCACTATCGTCAAACAGTTTTGTTACCTTATATTTAATTAAATTTGCATATTGTTAAGTATCAACATTGAAAAGCTAAGGCGTGTTCCAGGTTCCAGCTGAGAAGCAAGGTACTATTATTTAACAATAATTTTAATGAGCGATGGACATTGACAGTACTAATTTCAATTGATTATAAATGTTCATTTATCCATATATATAATAAGGTAAGGGTTAGAATTATTTTACAATTAATTACTATAGGATAGAGGTAGCTAAAAAAGGATTTGAAAAACATGTTAACTAGATATGCATAGTAAAGCTAAAAAGTCAAAGACAAGACAGTAACTCTACCTGCACATGCAAAGCTGAGTAGCTTGAGTGTCACACGGTAAGTGTGACAGGGAGAAAACACTTCGAACGTGGTTCGCGGTAGGCCCCCTGAACTCTGATCAGTAAAACAAGCGTAGGTAATTAAAGAAGACAAGGGCAATCGCATGCTCTTCACTTCAATTTACAGGAGCTCATTTTGTAAGATTTAGTTAACAGATTCTTCATTAAACTTTACGAGCACACGACTCACGACTTTGATTCATACATAACTCCGAAATCACAGACAAATTACTATGTGTGTAGACCATAGTCTACAGACCTAACCTAGGGTCTGCATGGAACTTAACGTATTATTAGCCTAAAGACGTCTTACTAGATTAGTTAGTATATACCTATTACCTAACCCAAGTTCATGTAAAATGGACGCATTTGAAAATACATAGTGTGATTGTTTTTTTTTTCATACTTCACGGTTATAAGGATGATTATCATGGGCGTACACTTCTCGTTGATTTGACTACCAGGCTGTCCATGGGAATTGTTTAAGGCGTGTAAACCTAACTTGTTTCGAAAGCAATTTACCATGCAAAGTTATGGCATTAAACGAACTAAATCTAAATGCTCCCCACAGGCTAATGTCGGCAATAATGACTGGGCTGGTGCTGCATACTGCAGGAAAGAAGACTCGTTCTGTGAACCCGCTAGTGGGACTAGTCCATTTACTTGCACTGAGTTATGTTAATTGCTCACTTTCAGTTTTCTGCACATTCTTTTAGTGGCCTCCTTTTGATATACGGATTATGTATTTTGGCAACGAGAACTTGTTTCACCAAACTTAAGAGTATTAAATAGTCAGAAGAAAGTCACAAAAATGTTATAGAAGTACCCAAAAATGTAATGTAAGTGGCCTACTGCTAGCATGATTGGCTCTGCTGATAATTAATAGGAATCACCGTAATTTCAAATATTCTTTTTATTAATTTCATTTCACGTACCGTTGTTGGAAAACGCATAACACCAATAGTTTAACGGACAAAAGCGTTCACCGGTATTGTTTGACGCTACAATTGCATGATTGCACAACTGCTTACTAATAATTAGCCCATAAAATGCAATTCCAGTCGGAATTAAAAAAGGCAATAGCTAACGGCGCCTGAAGTTGAAGGATTTGTTCGCAAGCAAAAGAACCAAGAGATTTGCGAAGACATGAGGCAACAGTTACACATTACGTCAAACAATGGGAATCGGCGGAGCAGCCAACAGCAGCGGCGTGATGCACACGACCGCTCGTGAGAAA
The DNA here is from genome assembly GCF_033807575.1 of Cydia pomonella. NCBI lineage: Eukaryota > Metazoa > Arthropoda > Insecta > Lepidoptera > Tortricidae > Cydia > Cydia pomonella. The sequence goes on along the minus strand of NC_084704.1, from coordinate 11,044,763 downwards.
CGCTTCCTAGGCGGCTCTAATATGTCTATTAACTAGTAAATGCACAATTGCACATACAAATGAGCAATATTACCGGACTTACTTATATACATAATAAATAAAAATAAATATTATAGGACATTCTAACAGAAATTGACTAAGCCCCATAGTAAGCTCAAGAAGGCTTGTGTTGTGGATACATATAAATGCCCTTACTGGGGTTCGAACCCAAGACCATCAGCTTCATAGGCAGGGTCACTAGTGTCACCACCGAGTAGACCAGATAGGTCGTCAAAATCTATATGGCTCCAAATATTCATTTCCTTCCTCGTAGTCCGTTTCTTATAAAAGTTCTAATGTCCTGAATAGACACAATGTAGATACCTTGTTCTTCTGAATTCCTTCAAAAATACATAGTCTTTTTCTAGCCTTCTTGAAGTATGTCTATTGCAATTTGAGATGAAATACATATACCACGAGCCTATCCAGAACACTGTCATTGGTTATTGTTCGTCGAGACTAACTAACCCATTTTCCACCACACCACCACAGCAGCTTGTACTTCAGGCTCTCTTTGTAAAACTGACAAGAAAGTTGCATTTTATCCACATATGGCAAAGCAATCTGATGCAAATTTTGAGTTGCTTGCTCATGTCGGTTAATAGATTTGACTTTTAAGTGATGATTTTGAATGATAAATATTGATATAAGTATGTTTAATCTTGATAATGATTTACAACAGTAGATTAAAATAAAACTAATTTACTTACTTCACTGGCTCAGTGCCCCAAACAGGATCTTGGCCTCTGACACAAGAGGGCGCCACTCTGCCCTATCCTGCGCCACTTCGCGCTAGTTGGGTATTCCAAGGGCGAACAGGTATTTTACGACTTCATCACTCCAGCGGTATCTGGGACGGCCAGACGGACGTTTTCCAACCGGGGGCCCCACATACGGTTTTCTCAGAGCACGATCCTCTCTCATTCTCTCTAGGTGACCGAGCCAGCGGAGTCGTGTGGCTTTGATCTCGCCAATTATATTGGGCATTGCAACCAGCTCCTCTAGCTCCCTATTCTTCCTACGCCTCCAAGTTTCATCTTCGTCTCTGATAGGTCCCAGAATCATCCTCCAGATTTACCTCTCCGCCACTAAGAGCTTGCTCTCTTCTTTCTGCGTCAGAGTCCAAGCTTCGCACTCATACATCAAAATTGGCCTAATTAGATTCTTGTAGACATCAGTGGCGGATCGTTCAAGGAACTCGATTCCCACCGGCTTGTCTAATTTCAGCCCGTTGAGTACTTTCACGATCGGTTTATGGAGAAAAGGAAAGCAAAATTAGCTCCGGGTTCCCTACGAATATTTGTGACGCGCCGCCACTGGTAGACATGTATCTTGGTTGGTCTACTGATCAGCTTGGACACTAAAACTCGATGAAGCGCTGCCGCGCATCTTAAGGCGTTTTGGATTCGTAGATCTATCTCTTCCTCCCTTCGGTTGGTATCAGTTACTGTGCAACCAAGGTACCTAAAATGATCCTATCCTTTATAGGTGGTTGCTCCGACTACTAGGTCTTCTATATCAGCTCTGGTGTTCTTGTACCTTTTCATTTGGATATATTCTGTTTTCTGGTGGTTGATTCTCCCCTTCCTGCTCCACAATTCTAGCCATGGCCTCCAGGTCCCTTTTGTTTTACGCCAATAGCCCCAGGACATCATCATACTCTATGAACTTATGTCTGCCGTTCAACTCTATACCCCCATCATGTTTTCGGACGACGGATTCGAGTGCCAAGTTGAACAGCATTGGCGAAAGGGCGTCTCCCTGTTTCAGGCATGTGACAACTTCAAATTCGGACGTAAGCTTTTACCCTTTCTGTCTTGCCGACTTTGGTAGCAACAATAATCACCAATTTTTCTGGCACTTTGAAGTACCGCAAAATCTTATACAGTGTCTCTCTGTCAACACTGTCGTATGCTTTGGTAAAATCAACAAATAACGTTCATTTGAATTTCATTTGTAATGTTTTTCAAATAAAATTCAGTCTTGTGAAAAATTTTGTGTTTCACGCGGGAGCGAAATTTGTTTAACCCTCGAGCCTTGAAACCCCGCCACGCTCAAGATTCCTTTTGAACTACTCGCTGCTACTCTTGTAGTTCAATTTCGGAATCTTTCGCGTGCTCATATATCAATATTAGCACGAGGGGTTAAACAACAATTATTAGCAAGAGGCAGGATTGGCATGTCTCAAGACGCATTAGATAACTCACTGACAAATCACAGCACGTGGTTTGGTTACTGTTCAACCAATCCACAATGATCCCAGCTAATACGTCTCACCGATGTCTCGACACTCGACACTGGACGCTCATTATCCATCCATAGTTGCGGTAACTACGGGCATTAGCGCTTGCCTTTACGTAAACTAAACATTACCTTCCTCGGACCACAGCGGCTGCGGGTACAAGGAACTTGCGAAATTCCTTACAAGATAGCTTAAGATGCGGTTTGCGTTCTTCCTGACAAGCATCTTGTTAGAATCAGTACGAAGAAATTAGCAAACATAACCCTTATCCCTTTATCTCTCTGTATCTTGATGTACTGATGCTATCGATTCGGAAAATATATTAACATTTTGGAAAAAGACAATTACAGTAAGGCCACTTTATTACAAATCATTAAGATTAGGAAACGATTTCTAAACAAATGTATGTCATATATTGAGGCCAATAATTTCGCTACATTGCAGAAATTTAACGATCAACCACGAAGAATTTCACCAAAAATGGTAACATCTTGATTTGATTCCGATACAAACGATAATAATTTTCACGGTTAATTTGTGGAATCGTGGTTACGGTTTGGGTTGGTTATCTTTATCTATATCTGCCACTTTCTCGGGATTTACTTACCTCGCATTATTCAAATTCCTACTGTTTCCGTTATAAATTCACTTATCAACTCGTGGGAAAGTGTTCACTGCTAAGAGTGCTAAGCTTGATATTTTCATTGTTATAAATATTTTATTGCTTTTACTATATTGTAGATCATAGACTTAATATTTCTATTGTATTAAATAAAAATATGAATTCTTATGGGTACGTATTTTATCCAATTAATAGTAATTTGAAATAAGGAAGTAATTTGGAAGTGGAGGATAGTTGTTAAAAACTGTAGTTGGGATATTTCATGTTGCAATAAGAATATATTTAGAATGAGAATTTTAGAATTTGAGAATTTTAATAGAATTTTATCATTACAAATGATATAATCACTTGCAGAAAAATAGTATCTATATAATTAAAAATAATTTTAAAAATGATACTGACAGTTTCATGTTGACTGCTCATAACGAACTGATTTTGTGTGGGTGTTCTCTGATTAAATTTCTAGGTATACCACGGAGCTGCACTATTGCAGTTCCTCCATATATTTATATATAGGGTAACGGCACCAGTCATGAGACAATTAAGAGCAAATTTGTAGTATTTGTGACATTTCCCAGATACATGTAAAAATTCTACTCCTTAGCGTGTTAAAAGTCTCCGTCTTTTATGTTTCAGGGGTATTGTACAAAAGATACTGCAATTAGTTTCCACATAATCAACAAATTAAAAACTATGTTTTCTTCTCCAGTCATGGACCACAAAGCTCCAGTGATGAAACCCCGGTAATGGAAAGGAACTAGTGATGGGTCGCCTATAATATTAGGGCTCATTTAGACGATGAGAGAGAGAGAGAGAGAGAGAGAGAGAGAGAGGGAGAGGAGTCGATTCATTACATTGCGGTATTTGATCGGTCAGCAATATTCAATGTATTATAACTTCAATAGTCCGTAATGTAGCTAAAATCCCATGCGTAAGGTACCGTTCGTATTCAGACTGCACCAGCATTACTGCAGCAGTATTGCAGCACGACATGACTACCGACTGCATTGCTGCCGCAGAAATGAGGCCAGCAGTAATGTCGCGTTGCAATACTGCTGCAGTAATGCTGCTGACTATCATACCATACTGCCACAAACGTCAAATTTTAAAATAGCTGATATGTTTGTTTACTACATTTTACTTGTGTTCTTTAAACATGAAATTACGGCATGGCAAGCATCATTGTATAAGATTGTCCCATTATGTATAGGAGGTATGCAGTTTTACAGCTCCTATAATGGGATTGCGCAAAAATTTTTTTTTTTACATCTCTGGAGTAACAACATAATGTGTTGTATACCCAATCTCATGGTAAATGAAATTAACAAAACACATTCTAATTTATACGAAGTAAATAATTTATTATAATTTAAAATACGTACTCACCTCTCTTAGCGGAGTTGTTAAGAATTTTTACTGATTTTTTTTTTCGGTTCCACGACAACTTTTGGCTTGGCGCCAATTTCTTAAGAAAAAGCAAATTTAATGAAACACCAAACCTAAGAAGCTCTGACTCTTGTTTATTTTAAAATGTTGCCAGTGTTTATAAACTAGTTTTAGATACTTATTTTACAAAATTTGTTGTTTTATGTCCCATTACCGGTTCCAGTTCCATTATAGGGGTATCTACTATAGTCCTAGGTTGCGAACTGTAATTTAATTTTCATAGTAGTAAGTGTGCAAGCCTGTACAACTTATACCTATTTACAATACATATATAATAACTAGTTTGTCACCGGTCTCTGTCGAAAACTTCAACAACGCATTTTTTAAATTCACAGGCATTTCACATGATAGGATAGCAGGTGTTCATTATATTTATCCTATTAAAAATAACTTACAGCAAAATAACTGTCTGTTTATAGCTCCTTTAAAGCGACAAAAGTCGTAAGTCGTAACCATAAATATTTAACATTCAATTTATGTCTTGTAGGCACTCAATAAGTTTTTGCGTTAATTTGCAGTCCATATTGAATTAAATAACAAGCGCAGTACAAAATACAAACTTAACGATGTCGAATGAGTGTCTAGCCGTCTATGCACAAAGAGACTCGCAAACTATGAAAATGGTTGACCACAAAAAAATGTAAGTGCCTGGGCATGATAAAACTCGTCCTTTGGCGGAGGAATAATGTAAGTAAAATGCGGCTATAGACATTCTCAATCGTGATCTTTAAGCAATTCTGTCCCACAAATTAAAGTCTTAAAACACATCTTGGTGAAGATTTTAACAAGGTTGAAAATAAAAATATACACAACGTCATGGGACTCGAACAATATATCACCTAGTAGGGTTATAGAACCTGATAGATCGGGGACCGCAAAGCAAGGTTATCCAGTTGTACGAGTGACTCTGGGTTTTTATATGGGACTCGGCCATTGCCATAAATCTATTATATAAAAATAGCTACGTACTTGTATGACGGTATAGATAACTGACGATATATACGATACGGCAAGCTGCCATTAAAACAAGTCGCATTAAGACAAACGTGGACGACTGCCGCAAAACCGCTTTTCCATTCAAACGTTGTCCCTATTTTCCTCTCTGGATTTAAAATTATTGAAAATATTTTGACACAATTTAATGTATTATCCTCTGCGCAGACTTGTCAGCACTTACAATAAAAATAATAATCACGTAGAAATTATTGGTTGTAGTTTAAACAAAAAATGTATTATTGATGTTTTAACACACCCTATAAACTAAGTACTTCTTCTAGTTTCTTGTACTGTATTTCATATACCTACCAAATACATAATCAACCATTCTATGTTGTTGTTGACACCAAGAGTCCTTAAGACTGTCGGTGATTAGCTTTGGCTCTGAATTAATATTATTTATATTAATTAGTGGTAATCGCTGTGGGCCACACATGTTGTAAACAATATAGTAATTCGTTTTGTAAGTATTACTTGTAGTGGCTGTTTGTTTACCCAAATAAAGAGAAAATTGTGTATGTACCACAGCTATGGCGCTTGGGTGCGTCTCACGAAATATAACAACATTGTATATAATTTCACATTAATAACGTTCACAAGATGCAATAAACTCACCAACCAAATCAACTAATTTCAGTTCGTATATCATATCGTATTACCATCATCATACATAATATCTTTTAGTATGTATTTTATGTATATCAAGGGGATTTTCCTAATGAGAACACGATACAGAATTTACCCTTAAACGGATCCCCGCTATTTTTTTTACACCTGTATACATCAACAAGCATAAACATATTTTCTATAATTTTAGTATTCAGGGAGGAAAATGGGGACTACGTTAATATAGAAAAATGGTCGTCCCCTTTCCTCTTCAATCGAGGTGCTTTGAGCTTAAGAAAATAATTATGCAAATATGCAGCATCTCTTCTTCTCGTGGTAGGCACTTGTGGTTTTATTTTATAGTGGTATATACCTACATTTTTTACTGTGTAGGAAATGATTAGAATTAGGCCCCATATTAAATATGTGGCCCCGCTTATCATAAGTACAGTACTTGCACAAGAAAATTGTTTAAATAAAGAACTTATTAAAGAACAACAAGGTCAACAATTGTATCAGTTTTCAAATGTAATTATGCATTTGTCGTTATCACGGCAGAATTTAGGCCTACATCACTATTTCACTACCTACCATAGTTCACACAAGTCGCAACCTTATCAAAGCAAGACGCAAGTATCGAAGATAACTTGAGCAACCGCTCACCATGTCGTAAACCGTAACGAATCTGCCTCATTGTTTGTCATAATCATAATGTCAAACTTATGAAGAGACAGCCCGCATGACTTTTGCAATAAGCAGGGTTTGAAACAATCGGCGACAAATTGCTAAGAGGTACCGGTTCTACAAGAATCAATACACGAGTATAAGTGTGTTTAACATAACAACATGTAGGCAGACCGGCATAGTTTCTTCATATGTATACCTAGAACTTTTTCTAGCAAAAACGAGGGATTGACAAAATGATACTCGTATATATTTATATCTACATAATTGTTATCGATACGTGGGTGCTTCAACTCTATAGAAAAAACTAACATTGTTGGTTGATGAGTACTATACGTTGTTAACGGCTCCACCATAGCTGCCCAAACACAATGTATAGAGTCTGTTCGAAAAGAGAAGAGTCATGGAATGTATGGGGCCCCATACAATATTAAATAATTAAAAAAATATATGTATGACGAGTATAAAATATAGGACTACATATTTTCAAAAGTAAACCATCGAATTACTGATAACGGTTGCATTATCAACGCTGTCGCAACGTCCTCAAACAAGACTTGTTTAAATAAGATTTCGAAATATTCATTTATTTTGCCTACATTTGCTTCTGAGGTTCTGACTTTAAACCTTACTAGCGTTAGTTGTCTAGGCCAAGGTCGTGTTGAATAGACTATCATCGCAATACCTGCAGTATGGGTGGCGATTATGATTAAATCGCGATACGAAATGGAAACAAACCCACGCGTATCCGAAGTACTAATGGCATCTTGATTTTTATAATGAGTATGATTGATTGAAATTTCATGTTGTAGGTTATGCGAAAATGGCACCAAAAGAATTACCATGGTGAATTTTGTGTAATTCTTGAATAGATCGTGTATCGTGTCAAAAGAAGACGTGTGCCTTGATTCGTAATGCCATGCTATTAAAGGTTAGATTTGACAAATCTGCGCGTCATCGTGAATGACACGAACTATAGGCATCTAAAGCAAGCCTCGCTCAATTGTATTTGGATAAACTTGTCCTTGGTTGTAAAAGTCGTGCTTGGTTTATAATGAAGTGATGTAGATTATACCGATTTAGACATGATCACAGCGTCGCAAACAACCCTGCTTATAATTTACGTATAATTTACGCTTAAGGAAGTAATGATGCGTGCCATACAGATCAAACCGCAATACCAGTTATGTTAATAGTATGATACAATCTGGCGACAGTAGGTACACTGAATTATGTCAACTGCTGAATAGGGAGGGAACAATAGTTACTATCAGGGACAGTAGGACAGCTATGCTCGTGTTACAATTAACATGGCATTAACACATGAAGTTCCTCAGACTTCATACGCAAATAGTAGTTAGTGTTTTCAAAGTGCTAATACAAGCAGAAAATTAAGCATACATACAATCAAGCATGAGGGTTACATGATGTTGGACAGCGTTGAGGGCATAATTTCCTTTCATCCGAAGAGTAGAGTAATGACAATATTGCCAACTAGTGCGAAGTAGTGGGAGTAGCTCACCTAAACCCAAGTACTTTATAAACTTAAAGGCCGTACAATGTAAATATGGTTTCTAATAAAGATAATGTTGCTGTGAGTGAACAATTTTCCATTTATTCTGACTGATAGTGAGAGCTGTGGGATGCACCTGTCGTTTTGCATCGAAATATTTTCAACTATAAATGTATACAATGTATAAAGTTGAGTACGTTAATTGTTTGACAATATAGGTTTTAACTAAAAGTGATGAATGTGATGATCGTACGCTTGAACCGTTTTGGACGGTCGCGCAATTAATCAAGTGCAGAGAAAACGAAAGTTTTACTAAATGACCGAGTGGGTTGATGATCAGTATGATCACTGTATTCATTGTCCTTTAATACGTGAATAAGTTGAAACAATTTACCTCATTTACCTTACTGATCAATGTTTTGCATAATTACATTTGGGGAAGGGATTGAGATTTCAAGGACGATAAATATCTAGTTTTAGTTGTAGAAATTCGTCAAGACGTATAGACAACAGATTAAAGCATAATTTTACATAAGATTTCTTCTCTATTCTTCAACACTGGATATCTAGGGGGAAAACATATTGGACTCAACAATGCCTCTTATCTATAGCAATCGGGGCCCGGGGATAGCTAACATGCCAGTTAGTCCGCTTTCCAGCGCAACTATGGAATTATCTAAAATCGAAGAAGATTAATGGTTAATGTGCACTCAACCATTTAACTTACTAGACTTCGCTAAAATTCTCGTCGCCCTTTGACAATATTCCAGTATCAACCTTTTTTTTAGCAGTCTTACACAAATCGATCTAGACCAGCAAGGTTAATAAGTATGTCTTTCCCATCACGGAACAATGGTGTTCCGGACCTTTGGGAGGCGTGCGCGGAGCCGAAGCCAACACGTAGAGCCCTTTTGACACTTTAATGAAATGTAAGGGGTACACCTAGCGGATGTTGCCCTTGCCCGTGTCACGGGACGCACGCAGAGGCAGCACCCACCAGGGTGTAAGGACTATTTCAGGGTTGATGGAATCTAAAATGAACTGGGCTATTGGGTGAAAGCGATGGATTAAATACTGGGGTATGGGATGAAAACAAGGTTAATAAGTTATTATTAAGTTATTTTTTTATTTCGATTAATAGTTTATGATAAGAATACACATCAGATATTTTCAAATTTCCTTTAGGTACGTATACATAAGTAAGGGTACCATTTAAAACATTTTTATATCCTAGATAACACCTTTATGGGAAACATTATACTCCTAGTCTTTATCGTACGTGTAATTTCTAACTCAAACCGGGACTTTTATTAGAGAAGCCATAAAATCTATTGATCATATCTTAATTAAAACTGCAAATGTGATAAACGGAATCAGATGATAGCATAACGTGAGCTCCATCAAGTGGTCTTGTTAGCTCCTTGAAGGGATATATCGGCTAAGTACGACTAGTTGTCCGATTGCTCGGTCGATAAAGTCTCGAAAGTTGTGCTTTTGCTATAAATTATCTTCAAGTACACAGGGATAGTTGGACAATTGACCGTTTTATAGCTTTCGTATCAAGAATATTAAACTTCGAGTCAGATCTATAGGGTGATTATTGTAGCTTTTACCGTGGGTACATTCTCCAAACTGTCGTATTAAGCCTGCGAACGCACAGATTAAAATTTGCATGGTTATTTTTTTAAATTTATTTATACAAAACCCTTAATGTACAATACTTTCTTTAAAGCTTCGCCAAACTGCATGACAGCATGACAGTTTGTAGGCGACAAGTTACACTCTTTATTATGTTACAAACTTAATTATGTTTTGTTATTAACACTAAACTATCCTAGAAAAAACACATACCATGAGACACATATTTCTCTTTAATTAATTACATTCTATTGAATACACTTGTTTTTAATACAGTTGCTCAAAAAGTGCTACTTTACGTAGCTGTTTATCGTGCAGAAAGTTGGATTTCGCGAACTAGTGCTTTTTACTTTTCCATTTGTTCCAATTCATGACTACTTATTGATGAGTGTTAATGTTAGTTTCCTTTAAAAGTCGTAATCAACATAAAAATCTACTGTTAATGTAAAAATAATAAATATCAGCATATTTCATATTTTATTACTTTCCTCTACATCATTATAACACGTTTCTTTTTTAATATTGAATATTGAAAAACCGTTCTTAATAAGTTCTCTGAATGGAACGGAATAGCTGCCGAAACGCCTGTCAAAGCAGAGGCGTTTTTTCTTACTGCAAGAATGTTTTAAGTTTCCAAAGGCAACATTCGATAATGTTTTCATACAATTTAAACATACGATACACAAATAATCGTAAATAACCATACTTAGGTAATAATAGTATAATATTTTATATTTACAATTGTTTCTGTCTTATGGAACTTTTCTTTTTTTTTCGCAACTGTATTAAAAATCGTCGTTCGATACACGTGCGGCAATGTCATTCTTCACTCGTCCCGAGTCTTTGGATATCTCAGTACTCGTGAAGTAATGACATACTTTCCGCACTAGCATCGAAATGTACTAACATGTGACCACGGCGATAACAATAGCTGCTCGATAAGCAATGAATGCACGACGAGTACGTCCCGTTTAGTTTTTGCACCGTTGTTGCACTATTGTTGACCCAGTTACCATATCATTAAAGTTCAATTTATGTCGTTTTCGATCATTTATTTTCCTTAGAGAAGCCATCCATTAAACACTTCTAAAAATAAATCTAATAAAATAATAATTCTATAAGTGCACTTGGGCTCCTTTGATCTACGCAAATAAAGTAATTCCTACATTACAACTAGGTACCTACACCGGGCCTATGGAACTCTCCGCGCGAGCTCGAATTTATGCCTACGAAACTCGTCCCGTCTACGGTACAAAAGTCAGCCAGTTGGTTGCCACGCGCGCTAACGGACGCACGCCACCACCACGCGCTCTTAATGTGCGCAGGAAATGTCTTCGCCACCAACAAATAACGGCTTGCGTGCATGGATGCAGAAACATCAAAATAAATAAAAAGTATCGATTTTCATTTTCCGCAAGGTTTGGAAAAATTAGTAATAAGGTCAGATCAAGTATAATAAACGTTAAAAGGTCCATATACCTCAAGGCAGTGTGTTAGGGTGCATATTGTTTTTAATTTATATAAATGATCTACCAAAAATTATAGATTCACCAAGCGTTTTGTTTGCTGATGATATATCCGTTGTGTTTCCGTGCTCAAGCGTTAGTAACTGTAAATTTTACCTTAATAGTACCCTTTCTAAATTAGAATCTTGGCTAACTGACCATAATCTCCAAATAAACTACAACAAAACCAAACGAATGCAGTTAAGGCCTTATCAAAAACAACCCTTAACAATAGATATTTCATTTAAAAATAATAAGTTAGAATCTGTAAATACGTTTTCATTGCTAGTTGCTAGGATTAAATATAGACTCACATATAAATTGGAAGGACCACATACAACAATTAATTAGTAGATTATCCCGATTTACGTATGCACTGCATGAATTAAAAAAGACTACGGATATAACAACTGCTTTAACAGCCTACCATGCTTATGCCCACACCTTGTTCCGCTATGGCATATTGCTTTGGGGAAATAGCACGATTGTAAACAGTCTGTTCACTGTACAAAAAAAGTGTATCAGAATAATAGTAAATATAAAACAAATGCACAGCTGTCGAACCTATTTCAAGGAGCTAGGCATCTTAACACTAACGTGCTTATATATATTAGAAATATGTAAATTTGTAAAAGCCCATAGCCATCTTTTCTTACAAGCCAAAGAACGACACACAAAACCGCTAAACCTCCGAAACAATAACAACCTCGCGCTACCCACATCCAACCTTACATTATATCATTCAGGACCTCACATGATGTGCACTAAAATATATAACAAAATTCCACAAGCAATAAAATCAATAGCAAAACCTAAATCATTTGAAACCGCCTTAAATAATTATTTATTAGATAAAAGTTATTATTCTTTGAAGGAGTTTTTTGAAGATACCTTTCCGACAAAATAGAATGCTAGTTTTTTTTTTTTTTTTTTAGGTTTATTTTTACCTACATAGCTGTGCAATGTAATTAATAAGATTAGTTTTAAGTATAAGTACTTATAGTATAAGAATAAATTGCTGTGCCCTTACAGGGTCTGTATTCAATGTAATATATGAGCAATAAAGATGTTATGAGTTATGAGTTATGACATTCATTGAGAAATACTTACTTACACCTACTGTTATTATTTATTGAATTTCTTTAAAGATGCTATGTTTGTACGACACAATCATGTATAGTTACATAGGTATAACTAACTTTTTAGGCCCTTTGGTATATATGTATGTTTATTTTAATGAGAGTAAGTACTTACTGAAATTTAAATATATTGCTTATGCCCTACCTGTATTCATGCTTTATCTATTATTTTTCTTTATTGTGTAACGTTAATCTCTATCTGGTTATAAACTAGGCGAAGTTTCATAACGAATTCTTGCCGAGTTCATTGCGCGGCATATAAAACGGCGTAAACACTGCGGTTACTGCAGGGACATATGACCTTTTAAAATGTTTCGTCGGAATGAACTGCATAAACGAAATATTGTAATTATTGCTAACTTGCTTATAGTTATTTCACGCTATACTGTTATGTGTGTACGTATACCTAACGGCAAGTTCTAATGTAAATTTAAGTAGTATTTGAAAAATCATTTCTAAGCGTAGGCAACCCTAGCGTTCTATTGTATTTTGGTGTAGGTATCAAAACGGTAGGTATTTGCGTTTTCTTTGAGAGATAAGTATCTGTTGGTAAGAACTATTATATAATGTGTGCCTACACAAAATTGATCCAAACGAATGGATGGACGAAAACATACAAATAAAATAAAATATCACACATTCATAAAAGGAGTACCTACACAATTACACATGTGTTTACGTAGAATCATCAAGAAGCCAATTTGACCAGCTTAGAGATTTAAATGAACAAAAACCTTATTGGAAAAATCTTAATCAGTAATATTTGAAATTGTCTTTTAAAACGTGCTGTAAACATAGAAATGAGTACAGAAGGCGATAACTTAAGCATCAAACCGTACAATCTTGTGCGATTAGTATAACCGTACCTTCCTCGGTTTGTAGACAAGTGTTACTGCCGATACAATCACTCGCCATTTATAGACATCACTATGCAATCATTTAGGTCATGATTAAGAAGAAATGTTCAACTAATGTGACGTGACGTGGTTCACGTGGTACTCTATACGAAGGGACTGAATAATTTAATTTAATTGTTTTAAACGTGAGAAGACGTTAAATTAATTTCAGATACTTTTTATTTTGAATTATCAAAATATTCAAAATGTCATAAATAATCTCCCATCCCCAAGGTTAATGAAAACGCGGATGTTTTTATAACTAAAAGCCCAATGTTATTGTAGGTAGTTGCTGTTATTAAGATATTATTAATGCACCACTTATTACGAACTTCGTAATAAGTGGTGCATTAAAAATCAAAATTTATTTACTTCAGTTATCCGATGTTAATGTATACTAACAAATATTTCATTTTAAGGAAGCAATTAAAATCATGATATGAAAGATGACCGTTCACAGTGGTCCATAAAGGAAATAAAAACCGAAATAGAATCAATTTGAGAATGCGGAAGACATAAAACAGTTGCAGTGTGGTTAGACTTGGCATTTCCCAAGTACCTACATCAGAGCGGACTTCGTCAGAGATTCAGCTGTAAATTCGTCGGCTTAGACGGTTTAGACCATAAGTCTCTGGTGACGAGCGTCTTCAATAAATCTTGGATTCTTTGAAGGGCCTGCGTCCAAAGTCGCAGCGTAATTGAGACCGCTTCTGCTGCGCTACGTGTTATGTTTATCAAAGAGGTTCTATAAATAAATGCGGGAAAACAGCAGTGTCTTGTCAGAAAGACTTTCTATACGTGGGAAAGCTTTCGTTTGAACTGCTTAGCTCAAGTTTTTATGTTTCCACTTCAGCAGCAATCATCGGATGATTTTTGTATTTTAGAGCCAACGATTCATGAAGACACCGAATGTGATCCCAACACAACCAACGGTTTAATGTCTCAGATGTCTGTAGTCCAAAAGAACGACTCTAATTTACGTCCACGGATTTCGTAACACTAACAATCAAAAGAAAGATACAAGCTTTCCTGTTGCAACCCGATCCGCTAGCGAACTCCGTCAATCCGAATTCTCTCGCATTGATTGACGTCCGTTCCGTGAAATAAATTATGTTCTCCATCCTGGGGTCAGACTGAGAAATACGATTAACCTATTACATATTGTGAAATAACATTCCTTTTATTCGATTGAATATTATAATTTATCGATCCAATGCCGCTTTGTTTAATAACCATATTATGAAAGTAAGTGAAATTGCAAACGCACGTTTGAAAAACTATTAATCAAGTTATGCTGCTTATGTAATTGAACTGATTTGAGAAATTACACGCTTATTCGATCAAAACAAACAAGCTATCGATCAGTGGAACCATTTTGAATTTCAAAGACGTTATAATGGAATCATCTATCTTGAACTAGTTGTAGTTAAAAAGGCATGAAATGAGAGATGACATATTTAGATATAAAGATTCCTTTGAAAGCGAATGAAACATGGGTAACATAATCCCGTCGCGACTTCCTTCGTTTTCATCACCAGCACCACCAATTAGGCGGGTGCAACTGGGTCAGACGAATGGACAGGAGACATTGGTGCAGAATTTCCGTTTCCTAAGATTTTTTAGAAAAGAGGATAGTTTTAGATAACGTTTCCTGTTGACAACATCGGTGCATAATTCGCTTCGTGACTTTGATTTCCTTGCTACGCTAATGAGGGAAATGTTCACACAGTTGCAAAAGGGCATACCCACTTTATAAATGCTTATACTTATAAGTTATTATATCAATGGACAGGATCTTAGAATTAGTATTATTGTGTGGTATATAAATCGGCATAAACACAGAAACTTTAAAAACAGTCTGGATGAACTAAATCATGTTCAATATTTTTATTTTTTAGAATTTAGTTCAATACCTAGAGCAAGAAATTGCCTAAAGTTAACGTTTATTTTATCACAAACAACTGATTTTAGAACTACGGTGCAGGGTAATGTTTAATATTAACATTATCGTAAGATGTTTGTCCACTTTTTTATAACCAAGAATAGACCGGTCTTAATAATTCCATAAATTCCCTGTTGCAGTGCAGCCACGTCTGAATCTGCATTCCGTTCCTAAAATAGCAGTGACTCTGCAAAGGGTGAGGAGTTGTGAAGCGTCCGATAATGGCCTGTCCCATTCCCATCGCCAAGTCACTCTCTACACGAATGTAGGTAAATGGATTTGATTGTCACCAGCTTTTTATCTTTATAATGGGGGAATTTCTCAGCGTTTTATGTTAGTGCGATTCATTTCGTAGCAAAATACATTTTAACCTTTGCGTATACCTGACTGGAGGATTAAGGCGCAGGGTAGGGCAAGGCATTCTCCATACAAACCTTGTGCAAGTTTTATTCGTTAGTTTTGGCACTATAGCATTTCATTTCATTTTTTGCTTGTATATATTGGATATACGCAAACCTGATGTAGAAAATTTTCTTTATTAAAAAAAAATACAAAAATAATAATACATCAAGCCCTAGCTAACAGAAAAATAAGCATATTTACCAAAAATAATAACTGTAGCGCAAACACAAACGAAGAAAAACGCGCACAAAGTTTGTATGGAAAGAGCTTGCCCTACCCTTCGCCTTAAAAGCACAAAATTAAAGAAAATTTTAGAGTAACGAAATAACTATGAAATATTAAATAGTTTCATTTCATACACACGTCGCAATGGAGTTGTTATATGCATTTAGAGAAGGAAGCGAAGGCTGTTTATGCGTTTTTAATTTCCTGTATTACCAAATGATTTTTTATAAAAAAAACTTACGAGTTTATAAGCGTTAAATGTAACTAATGTTCAAAATTTAAGCAGGTTTTGGGGATTTAAGACTAAATCGGTCTGGGTGAAAATATATGCCGTTCCATTCCTAAAGGATCATATGCACATGGAGCATAAGGACCCTTTAGTTACGGAACGCCACATATAAGCGATAGTGCCTATACCAAAAATCATTTGCCAGTTTCTTAACGATGAAGGAAAACCTTGTGAGGAAACCGGATTAATCCCTATAAGGACTGAAGATTAGACTTCAAACTAATGCTTGCGTTAATTGTTGGGATTAGGTTGCCAAAGTTTGGCATTACGCTACGACAATGAAACGCCATTTAAAAATCTTACGTGAAATTGATTTTACAAACTATAACCGATTGTACTACAAAAGTTAACTTAATTCAGAATAACATTTTAATTGAATAAAACGTTATTTAGAATGATCCTACATCTGGAATAATTATTAAATTTTTTATTCTTAATTTAAAATAAAAATCTTATGCTTTATGTGCAGCAGTAAGATTGAAGTAAGAGTTCCTAATTTGCACTCACCTATCTACATTAGGAATTAAATTTTCCTCTCCCGCTTTCTCCGCTCATCGCACATGATGATTTTAAAGTTACAAGTTTATAAAACAGGGATATTAAACGTTAACAACTGTTTTTTATTATGTGAAAGCTCTACTTTCGTCGGCTGTAAATAAATTATTGTTACCTCTTACCTCGACATACAGTATAGATAGACACGAGTAGATATACAAGCGAAGTCGTAGTCATTACCATAATTTATTTATTTATTATCAAGGGGGACAATGTTACTTTCAAAATACGTATCGTTTACCTTCGTGTCAGTTAGTCATGTGATCACGAAAGTGACAGTTCATGCGAGCAAATATGACAGCTGTCTTGCCGACCGCGCTAACATTTGCAGATAATTCAACCAGACTTCTGTCCGCTTATAACTTAGTACTATGTAAACAGAGTCTAAATTGACATTCTCTTATAACAAACATAGTATATTTAAATTGGTTATTATAACAAATTGATTGAAGAGATGACACCTGATACGAGTGATGTTTCCCGAAGAAAGTTCCCGTGTGCAATGAAACCGCGGAGTTATCGTTAATCGATCTTTAAATATTTGTTTTATAATCGTTGCGTAATGATTGGGAAATTAAACGGAAGGTTAACTAAACAAGTCACATACCTTATTAGTAATATTACCGGTGATTCATAGGAACATGCGCTCGAAGTTATAATAAACTCAGTGGATTACCTGAAACAAATGAGAAGTTTGATTTAGGTACTTACGTATGTACGAGTATAACATTCATTGGAAAAAATGATGAAATTATAACTATCTACATCGTGTTTTTATTGAATTCCGTTAACTCCGGGGTATGGTTAAGCACGTTTAAGGAAACTAAATGGCATAGTTAATTAAAAAAAAATGTTTTTTATAATCTTATTTTGTTATATACAAAATAAAATAAAATGTTGCATATGCATATAGCGTTGTTGTAACAGGGGCATTACATTTAATTCAACCAAACAATTGAAAACTATGACATATCAATGTCATTTCGAACATCAATCGACTGAGATAGTATTACGTTTAGTAGTAGCAAATGTACACACCCGTACTAAACACTAATCAATATGTAAACAGCCCCTAAGGCAAGTGTATATGCTCGTGAGGGCCTTATAAGATAAAAATAAATTATTATCTCTGAAATGGAGTTAGTTAGAATTCCGGTGTCTTTGAAAAGTTACTTAATTTAAGCTCAATAATGCACCTTTGAAATTAACGAAAATAAAAACACGGTGTATACCAAATTATATGTTTCAATAGTTAGTACTTAATGGCAAGGAAGTGAAGGCACTTTTTACTTAAAATAATCTGTAATAATAAGCACACATCATCTTTAATACAAAGTCATACTGTAATACATTCTTCAGATTTCAGATTTTTATTGGTAAAAAAAGGACAGATATTTACACGTCAAATAAAAATATAACATTCATAATTTACGATTAACTTAAATTTGCGGTATAGCTATCATTAAATACACTTTTTAAATGTCAGTTATTTATGTACGGTCAACCAATTTGATTCCTAGGCCACTATAGAACCATGTCATAATGACTTCTACGATAGTGCTTATTGAGTGATGCATGTCATATATAGACTAGTTAAAGCGACAAGGTTCTATAGTGGCCTAGGATTCAAACTGATTGACTGTACATGTCAAGTAAATGATCATAGAATAATGTTATAAATTAATTTAGAATTAATGACAAAATGTCAAAATATCGTCAATTCAATTAAATTTCTACAACAACTTCATTCCAAAGTACAATTTCAACTACCTACTTCAAAAATAAACACTACATTGAATCGTTCCTTGTTACTCTTAATGAAACTCATTTAGTAATTTCTATTCGCTAACAGTACCTACCTAGTATCTAACTGAACTTAGGTACATCCACTGTAACTCGAAGTGGCTAAATATTTCGGAACACATCATCTTTCCTATGGTAACAAAGGTGTTTTTTTATTTCCGTTAATTTCAAGGGTGCATTCCTGAGCTTACATTAAGTAACTTTCTCAAAGACACCGGTATTCTGACTAACTCCATTTCGGAGATAATCAATAATTTAATTTTATCTTATAAGGCCCTATACACACACACTATATACACTTTCCTTAGGGCCTGTTTACATATTGATTAGTGTTTAGTACGAGACATTTGCTACTACGTAAACGCAAGTACTATCTCGGACGATTGATGTTCGAAATGATATTGATACGTCACAGTTTTCAATTATTTGGTTGAATTAAATGTAATTCCCGTGTTACAACAACGCTATATGCAATATTTAATTATTTTTAATAAAAATAAAAAATGGAAAAAGAATAAGTTTTTTTTTAATAGACTATGCCATTTAGTTTCCTTAAACGTACTTACCCATACCACGGGGGTTAACGGAATTCAACAAAAACACATTGTATATTCAGCCACTTTGGCTGTCACATATTTCATAAATTGTACAAGTCAATGTGGTGAATGGTGATATGGGACGCTTCCTTTACAGTGCGTAAGATGTCAACGGGAGTGCTACGCTTTATTACCGCTGTGCACTTCAGCTTCACCTCGTCAATGATTAATAGTTTTTACGTCAGACTATTGAGCATCTGCCCGGTATGCGCAAGTGCATCCTTGACGTTTTTTACCGGCGTAACTAATGGCAGGTGAGAATGCCATCCTTGTGCGGGCACGGTAAACGACAGCACGTGTCGACATTCATGACAGATGTCGCAGGTGTGTCAAAGTTAAATGTCATGCGCAGGCTCCTATAAATATTCATGCACCTAATTATTCTTTAGCCTGAATGTTATGGAGAAATGCTGTACCGTTCCTGACCATTATGTGGTGTTACAATAATGTTCCGACTCTGTAATGATGTGCATTACTGACATTATTTCTCGCTAGCCTATTTAGGTGCGATAATATTTTTGAGACGCTTAAGATATTTTTGGTGTCACCAAACCGAAAGGTTTGGTGTAAATTGGATTTTTTTTCTTCAATTATACTCATATCAAAATACTGATTAGGAGAAAAGTGAATAAAAGAAAAACGAAGGCAACTCATGAATAATAATATACTCGTAATCGTAAAGGTTCAATGTTCCTATTTTACTGCATTGCCCACATACGTATGGTCTTAGATTCGTGCTAATTGGTAGGAAACATTGCATCGTCAGGTTCCCTACAAATATCTTTATATAGTCATTCCTTGCTCACACACGGTCAACCATACGACTCCTCGGCTCCTCACAGGCCCATGGACACAGAAAAAACAGGGCAGGAAATGCCACAGTAATGCGACAGTAAAAAATAATTGAGTTTTGGAGTAATGGAGTCTTAGATTTATAAATTATAACCGCGGTTCTTATGCGTGGTAAATGGGTTTTTGATTGACTAATACATAATCAAGTTTTAGATTGACTCTTACTCTTACAGAAGAAATTTAATGTTTGGTTTAGATTCATTTAATTAATCGATTTACACATACATGTGATTCTGTGGTACTTTACTAGTTACCTATGTATTCAGAACCTAAGTAATTTAAGTTATACCTACCCAGACATACATAAAAGGTAAACGTCCCAGTGCTCGACAATCTCGACATGCTAAATATGCTAATGTCCAATGCAGCTAATGAAGTAAGTTCAAAGATGACATGAACTGAGACAGGGACGAGCACATCTAACTTCAGTTAAATAAAGAAAATACAAATATAGTCCTATTAGTCAAAGTCACATTCAAAGATGTTCCCTTAGTTATCTGTATAAATTATACGTTTATAAAAGATATTAAATGCGTAGGCATATCCTTGTAAGGTCATATGATTGGTCAATTCATTTACCTGCTAGAGCCGTGCTGTAGCCGTAATTGACACAATTATTCTTTCTAATCATGAGATAGCCCACACGGATTCAGTTTACATTAGCTTAGCTGAAAGGATTTTAGCACTTTAAACAATAATTCGCCAAAAGATTAAATAGATCGTAATTAAAATTGTGAAATATAGTTTCCTATGGCTCTGATAAGGATTAAGGAAGTATTATGCAGTACGACACATGAACTAAACCGGTTAAGGTTGTCTAACGCAAGATACATATTTAAATAGGTACACAGTTAAATACATAACCTAACATAACCTAACCCAAAAATAGCATCTTAATAGAATGTGGTATAATTAAAGTCAATAAAAGATACATTGTACATGATTAATACATAATAGTACTCCTACACCTTAAGATTTTCTACAAATCCGCCTATCAAATGATATATTTGACATTTATTGTCTCTTAGGGTTCCGTAGTCAACTAGGAACCTTTATAGTTTCGCCATGTCCGTCTGTTTGTCCGTTCGCGGCTTTGCTCCGTGATCATTAGTGCTAGAAAGCTGCAATTTGGTATGGATATGTAAATCATAAATGAAGACAGAACGGTAAAATAAAAACAAGGGTATCTCTCATAATTTTTTTTTTTTTTCGCTTTAAGCCAATGGTGTGGGTATCGTTGGATAGGTCTTTCAAAACGAATAAGTGTCTCCAACAACCATTATTTGATAAAGTGAATATTTTCGGAAATAATCGCTCAAAAAAGAAAAAAAAATGTGGGTTATAAGCAGGGACCGGACCCGCTTACCCTAACCCGTTCAAAAACCCGGGTTATTGTAAAGCTGTGTTCCAAAAACCGCTTCATTTCGGTAAGCTTTTGATTGGCTTACCGGTTAAGAAGCTAATCCTTTTATTTGAATTAATTCAGGTTAGCGCTTACCGATATTAAAAACCCGGGAAAGGGTTATCGCTTCAAGCGCTGATTAAATACGAACAAGCTGTTTTAGCTTTTACGTAAATTGCATATGGTCTATTAACGTAGCGCCCGACGCGAAACACGGCGGTTCCATTCCCTACGTGCACGTGCGAGTGCGCGGCGCGGCGCGGCGGCAGTCGGTATTTGTCAAAGGCTTTGTAATTTGCCGACCTAATATTGCTAATTCAAACAAAAGTGTACGTTAAGTCAAGTAGCGCACAACGTAGATTTCAAAACACATGCTAAGGTTTAAGGCAAATTACCTAATATGGTAAGGCGTTGCATTGATTTTGGTATATTTTTGTTTAGTACCTATTACTCCTATTATTGTCACTTTCTTTATCGTTTGCTGTCTGTGCACATCTCGTGTGTCAGTGAAACTCATCAATGGCTTCTAATAATTTTATCGAGTTAGGGCTCATTTTAAAGGTCTTGACGAGTTCTTTACGATACACATGGTGGAGAGGGTCTGATGGTGGAATCGGAAGGTGTCGATGGAACTCATCGATAACTACTAGTAATGCTATCTAGTTAGGGCTCATTTTAAAGGTCTTGACGAGTTCTTTACGATACACATGGGGGAGAGGGTCTGATGGTGGAATGGGAAGGTATCGATGGAACTCATCGATAACTACTAGTAATGCTATCGAGTTTGGGCTCATTTTAAATATGTTGACGAGTTTTTTACGATACACATGGTGGCGAGGGTCTGATGGTGGAATCGGAAGGTGTCAGTGGAACTCATTGATAACTACTAGTAATGCTATCGAGTTTGGGCTCATTTTAAAGGTCTTGACGAGTTCTTTACGATACACATGGTGGCAAGGGTCTGATGGTGGAATCGGAAGGTGTCAGTGCAACTCATCGATAACTACTAGTAATGCTATCGAGTTTGGGCTCATTTTAAAGGTCTTGACGAGTTCTTTACGATACACATGGTGGCGAGGGTCTGATGGTGGTATGGGAAGGTATCGATGGAACTCATCGATACCTACTAGTAATGCTATCGAATTTGGGCTCATTTTAAATGTCTTGACGAGTTCTTTACGATAGACATGGTGGCGAGGGTCTGATGGTGGAATCAGAAGGTGTTGATGGAACTCATCGATAACTACTAGTAATGCTATCGAGTTTGGGGTCATTTTAAAGGTCTTCACGAGTTCTTTACGATACACATGTTGGCGAGGGTCTGATGGTGGAATCCGAAGGTGTTGATGGAACTCATCGATAACTACTAGTAATGTTATCGAGTTAGGGCTCATTTTAAATGTCTTGAAGAGTTCTTTACGATACACATGGTGACGAAGGTCTGATGGTGGAATCGGAAGGTGTCAGCGGAACTCATCGATGACTTCCCATAATGCTATCGAGTTTAGGCTCATTTTAAATGTCTTGACGAGTTCTTTACGATACACATGGTTGAGGTTCATCATTTTTGAAAACCACATTTCCTAAAACCTTTAAAACGACATCCATGACAACTTTTATGACAAGTTGCATGGCCGCCATCTTGGATTCCAAAATAGTCATGACTTTCGAAATCCGCACTCCCTAAAACCTACAAAACGACATCCATGACGACTTTTATGACAAATTGCATGGTCGCCATCTTGGATTCCAAAATAGTCATGATTTTCGAAATCCGCACTCCGTAAAACCTATACAACGACATCCATGACTAATTTTCTGACATATTTCATGGTCGGCATCATGAAATCCAAAATGATCATCTTTTTCGAAATCCGCACTCTCTAAAACCTATAAAACGACATCCATGATGACTTTTATTAAATAGTACGTGGCCGTCATCTTGGCTTCCAAAATAGTCATCATTTTCGAAATCTGCACTCCCTAAAACCTATATAACGACATCCATGACGATTTTTATGACATTGTACATGGTCACCATCTTGGACTCCAAAATGGTCATCTTTTTCGAAATCTGCACTCCCTAAAACGAATAAAACGACATCCATGACGACTTTTATGACAAATTGCATGGCCCCCATCTTGGATTCCAAAATAGTCATGACTTTCGAAATCTGCACTCCCTAAAACCCATAAAACGACATCCATGAAGACTTTTATGACAAATTGCATGGCCGCCATCTTGGATTCCAAAATAGTCATCATTTTCGAAATCTGCACTCACTAAAACGTATAAAACGACATCCATGACGACTTTTATGACAAATTGCATGGGCGCCATCTTGGATTCCAAAATAGTCATGATTTTCGAAATCCGCACTCCCTAAAACCTATAAAACGACATCCATGAAGACTTTTATGACAAATTGCATGGCCGCCATCTTGGACTCCAAAATGGTCATCATTTTCGAAATCCGCACTCCCTAAAACGTATAAAACGACATCCATGACGACTTTTATGAAAAATTGCATGGCCGCCATCTTGGATTCCAAAATAGTCATGATTTTAGAAATCCGCACTCCCTAAAACCTATGAAACGACATCCATGACGATTTTTATGACATGGTCACCATCTTGGACTCCATCCATTACGACTTTTATGACAAATTGCATGGCCGCCATCTTGGATTCCAAAATAGTCATGAATAGTCATGATTTTCGAAATCTGCACTCCCTAAAACCTATATAACGACATCCATGACGATTTTTATGACATAGTACATGGTCACCATCTTGAACTCCAACATGGTCATCTTTTTCTAAATCTGCACTCCCATAAACCTAAAAACCGATTTACATGGCGACTTTTATGACTTACTGCATGGCCGCCATCTTGAATTCCAAAATCGTCATCATTTTCGAAATCGGAACTCCCTAAAACCTAAAAATGATGATTTTTATGACAAAGTGTGTGGCCGCCATCTTACTAAAACCTGTTATAAACCGGATACAAATAAGCATCTATATAGTAAGTCAACATTAACGAAAAGTACTTTTACGTCGGTAGTTACAATATACCTATCGAATCAATTACGTAATGCCCATCTCTCCCGCGGTGCCGCAGCGGCGGGGGAAAGGCGCGGGAGAGGGGTAAGGCTTACCCTAAACCGAAAGGTTACCGGTTAGTACACGCAAAACACAAACCGAATCAGCTCCTGTAAGCGGTAACCACTTGTTACGATTAGGTTAATCTGAATAATACGGGTTATCATTATTGTTGGGTAACCGGTTGAACGGGTTACCCAAACGATTAGCTTATCGTATGAAGGGGTTACCCATTCCGAACGGGTAAGGCAAATGAACGGGTTTTCCGGTCCCTGGTTATAAGTACATTGGCTAATTGCCAAATACCTACACACACATAATTAATACACCAACGCGTCAATTTTTTTTAACCAACTTTGTGTGGTATGTACTTTAATAAGATCTTTATGCACCATATCCATATTATCCATTGATTGAACATCTTTGTACTTAGTTCACGTTTCATTGTTAAGGTCCCCATACATTATGCTGTGTGTCGGAATCTATCATGGGATTTGTGCCGTTGTATTGAAACTCACAGATTAGCTACCATTTGAATTTAACAAGAACTAACAAGTACAGTCGACATCGACTTTTGCATTGTTCAGAAATATGAATTATGTATGAAGTTCTCACTTAGTGCCAAGAAGGAATTGTTTATCTCAATCAATGCGCCCTCGCATAGCCCACCTATGCACATTTGCTTCCTCTGCCGGGTAGTACTTGAGTTTTTTAACAATTTTTGCAAATCTCAACTAAGTTCGTACTCATAGAACTGTTGATGCCGATGGTACAAGGTTCGTAGAGAAATGGAAATTGGATTTACGTGCGGTAGTCGGATAAATTATGTTGTTTTGAGTATGCTTGTTGGTCGTACAGTCTAGTAACCCGTGTTGTCTTGGTGGTTAATGCTATCGGGGTGAAATAGTGATTTATTTGCCTATTGTGATGTCGTGTAGAAACAGGAAAGGAGTTATTGGATTCATTAATGCTGCGTGTCTTACGTTCGCTTGGATAGCTGTAGGATTTAACATTAACTAATTGTGTACCTCGCGGTGCGGTATAGGACCACTTAAATAATATTTTTCAGCTCCTGGTAAAATAGGAAAATAAAGTTAAGTATGGATATAATCGTTCTGATTGTGTAAATACATGGGTACAGGCATCTGCAAAATATACAGTGTGTAAATCTAATACGGGCGAATCTCTTAACGGTGGTTAGTATAGGACATAAGAAATGTAATTACATAATTTTTAATTAGAATTGCATTTAAAATTTTATCTATACAAAATAATTCGGCCCGCAATGTAATGTAAACACACTCGCGTTTAATGCTCGTTGACAGTTACTTTCAAAAGCTCATATCGCGTTTGTAATATCATTATTGTCATTAACAGCCATGAGTGGGTAAATAATAACCAAGTATGATGCTCTTTATCTGATAAACGTAATACCTAGTTTCATAAATAAATTTAGATACTCGTATAAACATTTCCATTAATTTGGGAGCAGTTAAATTTGTTCAAGGAGGCATTTTTATAACTCACGATTACATCTGTGTTGAATGACTGACATTGTCAAATCAAAGTCGAAATAAAATAAAAAATATTTAACTTTACCAAAGAGTTTGTCACGTTTTGAAACAATGTACCAAACTTTGTGGTGTTTAGACTGTTTAGTTAATTCTCGAAATCAATTTTAGTAATAATACAATTATCAGGCGGGTCGTATGCTTATTTCTCACCATCTGGTATAACAAAATCAGACAAATGAAATTCTAGTATTAGGTACTGATATGAAGTGCATTTTCAGGAAAGGTGCTATCAAAATATGTCTATGATCAGTATTGGGAAACATCACGTCAAGTACTGTTATCGTGACTGATTAAAATGACATTAAGTAGATGAAGTCAGTTCTTTGTCGATAAAAATGAGAAATAGATAACATTTAATATCTTTAACATGCCTAGCAGTCTGTCCACCAAAATAACCACAAAACATTAAACGCAGTGTAATACTAACATGTCAAATTTGTAAATGCGTAGTAATCGTTTCGAATAGATATTCTGGTAACGCAACCATGTTTCCAGTACATTGCTGCTGATAAAATTTTCAAAAATTAATTATGGGGTCACAGTTAAGTGTAACTTAAAAAACATCTTAATTAATGATTACACTAATGAGTTCTATGTCTGATTTAATTTATCGCCCGTATTAGATTTATACACTGTATATAAAAATACCCATCTCTGTAAATGGGTGATGGGTCGTTAGCCACAAAATCACTTTCCATCTTTACTAAAGCTACCCAAGGCGAAACACTGCCAAGAAAAAAACGTGTTAGAATTACAACCAAAAGGAAAGTAATAGACATGTAATTGCTTAAGACAAAATAAGTACGAACGGAAACTGTTTTGATAACATATATTATTCTTGTGCAAAATGTAAGAACAAATATCACCAACGTCTGTACATTTCTATTTAATTAACACACAAAGGACTTCTAGGACCACCCTTCGCCTAGATCAGTTTTCATTAGAGAGTATCAAGATCACAAATTTTAATAAATTACCAAACAAGGAAGCAAAGCAACGCACAATAGATTCAGATCGAGATAGCAGCCATTCAAATCACTTTCGCACCACCCACCATCATTGTGCAGACTTATTAGTCCTAAACCTAGTCGTTTATCTGCTCACTTTCACACTCCATGCTAAACTAAATGACCAATTGAACGACATGAGAAAGCCTGTTTATTAGCAATTGGCTGGAAGGTAGTAAACCCTTGGGTAATGCTGTGTTGTCAACCGTTGGTATAGTGTCAACCTTAATTATTTGCAGGCAATTCGCTCACATGGCTCGGTCAGAGAAATGCGGTTAAGTTGCCTTGTTAGTTTAAGTTATGTGATACAATTGATAGAGCATCGCATAAGATGTAAAGTCAAGGCTTGCAAGGAGGTAAGTGGAAGGAATTTTTTTCCGAATTCCTTAAGTTTTTCGAAATTTGCAGCTATTAAGGAATTCGTATCAACAGCATAGTGAAACGCTGCTCTATACTAGAGGACTAGGTACACATCTCGATTTTGACAAACGAGAAATTCGGGAATTTTAAGGGACATATAAAATTCAACGCCTGAGCTAAAAAACAGGACTAAAACCTTGTATCACTAATCTGTTGACACTAAACTCGGATCAAGAATTAATAACTATTATATTTTATCATATAAGTAACAAAATTTTATGCAGACTAACATGAGCAAAAACAAATTAGAGTTAGAGCCTAACTTTCTTTATTATTGGGTCTTGTTAGCACAAGGCGGAGTAACTAATATTTCTATCAGCATGCCTCATCCACTGGCCCTCAGCTCAGGCGCATCACGTCTTCAATTTGACGGCGCGTGGGCGCGACAAGGCTAACTGCGAGATTATAGTGCTTCGCACTCCCTTGCGACGTGCTGTCCGCGAGGGTAGCGAATGCTTTCCGGCCAATTTCACTAGCTATTGTAGTAGAGCTAGCTAGACTCGGATTGATATAGCGGAAATGGATAATTGATAAATCGTTAAGATAATAATATGCAGTTTTGCAGACGTATAATGGACAGTGTGACGCACCTATGGGAACTGAGATTGTTTGTTTACTACATTTTGTATTATATTTGGCCTATAGACTTCACTGTGGCTTATCAGTACTATGACTAAAAAAGCCACAAAATGGCTAAAGTGAGAACAAAATGGATCGACTTAAGGCACGCATCTAAAAAAAACGATTGATAAAGGTGTTTATCTAGAGCATTACGCTGAATGCGAGTGAAACATGGACACTGAAACAAAAATAGAAAATGGTGGCTTTTGAAATGTGGTGTTGGTAGAGGATGGAAAGGATTCGCTGGACTGAAAGGAGAGAGATGATTAAGAGAATAGGAAAACCTAAATAATAAATAAATAAATATTTGGGGACAATCTTACACAGATCGACCTAGGCCCAAACTAAGCATAGCTTGTACTACGGGTACTAGGCGGGTACCATACGTATACAACGTGTCCCAAAACTCAACGATAAGCCGGCACCAGAGGATGGAGCTGCTTATGATTAGTCGAGAAAAAATAAGGAAAAAAATATATCTCAATTATTTTAGAAATTACAGAAAAAAAATGAAATTCATTGAAAATCGACATCCCTAATGGTATTTTTAACGACCATGTCTACAAATATTCAAATATTACTGTTTTTTATTTTGTTTTTGGAAACTTCAGTAGCCCTGCTATCTAACACAGTTCTTAAAAATACCAAAATACATGTAGTTTTTACACAAAAAATAATCAAAATTCATTTTGTCCCTACAATTTATGAAAGATTGTTTCTTACAGTCCACTTTCAATCATCATGGTGTAAAAAAAAGTATCGACACCACTATGGCAATTATTTTCAAAAGTTGACGCAACTAACCAAGATTCCAAAATGGTATAATACTTTGGGAAACCTAGTCACAACAAAAAACAACGAATTTTTAAACAAGAACCGACATTTTTAAATGTTGATATTAATCACTTTTGAAAAGGGTTGTTGTTGCAAGTTTTAAAATTTCAATGGAAAATGTGGGTAGTTAATACAATTTTCAAGTCAGTACACTCTGATCCTTTGTTCGCTGTGCACCGTTCCGTATTAATTGATGTGGCTCTCATACTAACAACTCTTGGCTTTGCTTTTTGGACTGGTGATCTGCAAACTGTACTGACCTGGCATTATTTTGGACTGTGATTGTGTTTTGTGTATTAAACTTTTTCCGTATTCTGGATTGTTTAGCGTTTATCATGCCGCTACCGTACACACCGTTGGAATACGCTAATATGCATCTCATTTATGGAGAATGCCGATGCAATGCTAACGCTGCTAGCAGATTGTATCGAGAAAGGTACCCAAATGTTCAAAGACATCCGGATTATCGAGTGTTTATTAATGTACATCAAGCCTTTGCGGAAGGTCGTTTACCATTTGACAGGAGACACACTGGAAGACCTAGATTGGAACGCGATGAAGAAGTTCTCAATGAAATAGAAAACGATTCAACTACCTCGGTACGTGCCATAGAACTAGCTACGGGAATACCAAAAAGTTCTGCACATCGAATTCTAAAACGTCACAGACTTCACCCATATCACTACAGGCGTGTGCAGACGTTACTACCGCGGGACTATCCACATCGGGTCGCATTTTGCCGTGCGATGCTGCAAAAGCACAGGGAAGATCCCCAATTCTTAGACAAAGTTCTATGGTCGGATGAATCAACCTGCAAGAAAGATGGCTATTCAAATCTACACAACTTACATAGTTGGAGCAATGAAAATCCGCACTTGATGAGAGAAGACAAATCTCAGTATCAATTCAAGGTTAACTTATGGACGGGCATCTTAAATGGAAATGTAATTGGACCCTTTGAGTTACAAGGAAACCTTAATGGTGATGGCTATTTGACCTTTTTACAAAACGACTTGCCTGAATTATTAGAAGACGTGCCTTTACGTGATTTACAAAACATGTGGTTTCAAAATGATGGTTGCCCAGCTCACTATGCCCGTGCAGTGCGAGAATACTTAAACCAAGAGTATCCAGGGCGTTGGATCGGGCGACTTGGTCCTATCTTGTGGCCACCCCGTTCGCCCGACCTGAACCCCCTAGACTTCTTCTACTGGGGCTGTCTTAAAGACAAAATCTACTCAAAACCCATAGCAACATTGGACGAGCTTCGCCAAAAAATCACACAAGCTGCGGATCATATCAATGGTAGAAGATATGCACGACAGATAAAACGATCATTTCTAAGGCGATGTCATGTCTGTATTAATGCCGGTGGCAGGCAATTTGAACATTTACTGTAGTATTAATAATGTAGTAAATGAATTTAAAAAAAAGGAAAAAAAATTGTACCATTTCTTTGCATTTATTCAACATTTTTCAACAACAAAAATCCTTTTTTGGGTACAGTAAAAGTGATTACCGCCAACATTAAATAATGTCGATTCTTGTTTAAAAATTCGTTGTTTTTTTTTGTGACTAGGTTTCCTAAAGTATTATACCATTTTGGAATCTTGGTTAGTTGCGTCAACTTTTGAAAATAATTGCCATAGTGGTGTCGATACTATTTTTTTACACCATGATGATTGAAAGTGGACTGTAAGAAAAAATCTTTCAAAATTGTAGGGACAAAATGAATTTTGATTATTTTTTGTGTAAAAACTACATGTATTATGGTATTTTTAAGAACTGTGTTAGATAGCAGGGCTACTTAAGTTTCCAAAAACAAAAAAAAAACAGTAATATTTGAATATTTGTGACATGGTCATTAAAAATACCATTAGGGATGTCGATTTTCGATGAATTTCATTTTTTTTCTGTAATTTCTAAAATAATTGAGATATATTTTTTTCCTTATTTTTTCTCGACTAATCATAAGCAGCTCCATCCTCTGGTGCCGGCTTATCGTTGAGTTTTGGGACACGTTGTATAGATAAATACATACTTATATACAGGGGTCGGACAAAAAGTGCGCATGACGTCAAACCACTTATAGGATGATTTCAAATAGTATTTTTGATTTTCATAAACAATTATCACTTATCATTTATCAACCTCTTTATTAAACGATATCGCCACTTGAAATGAGTATGTACGTTTTTGACTGACACATTGTCAATCAGATGAACAATAAATTGACTTCGTTATTGTTTAGCTATTGTATCTTCACGATTATATTAGCTAAAATTTATATTTACTAATGTATAAGAAAACGGTCTAAAATGTCATCTTTACTCGAATATTGTGGCAATTTTCCGTTTTTAGAGGTACGTGACAAACACGTATACTGCTCTTGCTGTAATCAAGATGTACCAACGAAGGTAAGCAATATTAAAAGACATTTGGAGACAGCCAAACATGTCGGAAACATAGAAAAAAAGGGCAAAGTGAATTTAATATGAACCTTACAAATTTTATGATAGCAGCAAATATACCCTGGGTGCAACTACAAAATGAAAACTTCCGTAATTTCATAAAAAAATGCATAAATGTATTATTCATTCCATGGATTTATTTACGATTATTTTGTTACTTCATTAATACTAATTTGTTACTACATGTCACACGGAAGTTTAAATACAAACTCAAACATCATCCTGTGTGCAAGATTACGTCATTTTTACGTCATCCGCACTTTTTGTCCGACCCCTGCTTATATACATAGAAAACACCCATGACTCAGAAACAAACTATGTGTAAAAATATGTAACGGAATTGAACTAGGACTATGAATTCGATATCAGTAGTCAGAATAAAAATATTTCTGTGTCGACTAAACATAATAAGGAAAAACTAATCAACTAGTTCAATTCACGTTGTAATTTCCAGACCAATACAACCAATATCAAGTAAGTGCCGCGAATCGGTTCAATTGGTCCACAGCCGCAGAATTTATAACATAACATAAACTCACTTGAAAGTATAATGGTTTATGTATTTACTGTACTGTACGACTGTTGATTTATTAGCAATTCGAGAAAATAAACTTTGTATTTGCTCTTTTTATAATGTACAGCATCTGTATCTGATTGTACCTATATAATTTAGTTCACTCTTTGTAGAAGCACAAGCAGTGGTTTGGATACGTACACGATTTGCCTTATTTGATTTCTCGTTGATTTCCATAAACCTCGCCAATCCTTTCGAGGGTACTTGGTCTCATAATGTCCGCATCTCCGTTTGCACATCAAGCGAGTCGTGGGAGTGATATCTTATGACATACAGTATCTAGCTAGACATTCGAGAAAGCGATTGTCTATGATCACGACTCGTGTGCTCCCACTAAATGTGCTCGGGTATGGGGTCTTTAGCGATTTCTTATGGCGAAGCTTTCTTTGATCGTGATCACTTGCTTGTTTGATGAAAATTGCCACAATGTGATCAGGATTGTGCCTTTACACGTTATTAAATACCACGTATCTAGAACTAGTAGTAATCTGTTGTAGCTTACCGGAACTGTGCCAGTTGCTTGTTAATCGCTCATCGTCGGAAACGGAAAGCCTGTGGGCACCGTTTGCAATAAGCCAATGCAAATACACAAATATAAACTAACAGAAATCCTTACATTTTAAACTTACATATATTATTATTACAACAAAAAACCTAAAAATACACATACTTAAAACTACCTAACCTAAAACCCGTTCTGTGTCATGCCCGGTCCAAAAGTCCCCATCACACATACAGCGTTGCCGCGCCGTATGGCGATAGAGACCTGTTGGACCATCAGCCAAGACCCAGAACGGGGGTCGTTACCCTATTCTCTCAGCCGCCGACCCAGTTCCCTGAACAATTCGCACGCCTCGCTGCACCAGAGTCCGGCCGTTTCGACAGCAACAGGCACAGAATCGTA
The DNA here is from genome assembly GCF_033807575.1 of Cydia pomonella. Classification (NCBI taxonomy): domain Eukaryota; kingdom Metazoa; phylum Arthropoda; class Insecta; order Lepidoptera; family Tortricidae; genus Cydia; species Cydia pomonella. The sequence continues at coordinate 11,011,860 of NC_084704.1, read as the reverse complement.
CGTCCCCTGTAACCCGAAATACTTGGCGTGCTTATGTATGGCGGCAATTTCTGCCGCCGAACCTGCCGCCTTAACCGTGTGCCTTAGATGGGATGCAGCTAATGTAGGTACTAACACATGTCGCATCCCAAATAAAGGACATTTAAACATCGACAATAGAAATGTTACTTTTCAGGAAGCTTGAAGCTTATATTGTAAATTATAAAACAGAAGCCTTATTGAGTAGGACTAGTTCGATGTATGTAAAATTGTCCTATAATATTTATTTATTTATAAAACCCCTTCTTATCGGCTAATAATAAATGACCACAGTTGCAAGTTGCGCCGCAGTGCTCCGTCTTTATTAAATTGTTTTACTATTTATTTCTGGTCATAATAAATACCTGTATTCAGTTATAATTACAAAGTGACAATTCAATAGATAGCTACAGTTGTAAATCCTTATTTATATGCAACCTACCTATTACGTGTATTATATTAACTTTAAATGACAAATTGTGTTACTATAAGTGTAAAATGTGAGGTATAATTATTACATAGATAGAGAAAAATAAAACAGCTTATGTACTCCGCTAGAGAGAAAAATCTTGTGTTGTGTAAAGTTAGGAAGGCAGGTGAAGTGGGACACGACAGTATTATCTTCCATTAGTCTATATAGGTACTTAAACTTACCTGCATAATGTGTAAAGTCGTCTGTTAGACACTGGTAGTGGTTAGTGTAATGGCATCATTAGCGTGGGGTATCAGGAACTACTTACAATGCAAACCAGTCTCTGTCACATGTAGGCAGTCAAATTGGGGCAACAAGTGAAATGTTTTCAGTATCAATCAGATCAATTCTCGACTTATTTGTCATATGCTATAGCGTCATTTACTTGCAAAGAAAAGAGATTATATACAATATGAAATTTAATAGGTGATCCGGAGTAGAAAAATATTAATTACTAACCTAAATAGAATTTAATAATGAAATCTCATGCAATTTACTTCACCGTCTAATTAATTACAGTTTATAATATCGTTAAAATTAATAACCACAAGATACATGGACAGGGACACCTTATTTGTAGGTGTCCCTGTCCCCTTACACCGTAGGTGTACGTGATGTGGCATCGCTTTGGCGGGGAATTTAACATTGTTCATACTATATGGTCCCTATGGCTATGGTCCCTATGAGTAAAGCCCTATATGGCTTTAGTTTTTTATGCCTTTTACTTTGGGAAGATGTTTTAAACTAAACTAAACCATTGGTAGGGTGACAATAACTTTCAATGAACAAATTTGGTATGTAAAAAAATTACTTAGAATTGTGTTAGTGCTACATGTGATCGCAATCGATGACTGAATCAGAAACATTGGTTCCTAATCACCAGGGCCCGTACATTTCATGCCGTTGACAGAAAAAATACGTCACACTACATAAAGTATGATTCTAATTAGTATTTTCGTAATAATTAATCATTTGTCAACCTCTTTAGCTAACTGATTGATGCTTTCTTTAGCTTCTTGACAATCAGTACAGAAACGTCTAACTGACTTTCATCTTATTGTCACTAAAATAAATAATGGACTATTAATTTATACATATTTTTGATTTTTAACATCGTAACAAGCTTTTATTCACGTAACAAGTATGTATTTCGATACCCGTAAATAAGTAAGTAATCTAAATTTGTAATGTTGTAAAAAAACGCCCTTTGTTAAATAAAGTCATTTTTGCGTCAACGGTATGAAAAGTACGGGCCCTGCTAATCAGCAATGAAATTTCACCGTGTATACTTATTTGACTGTATTTTTTTTTAAATTTACTATGAGACTTATTAGCGACTTCTGAAATACTATTGGCAAACATAGTTACTGTTTGATTTTTAACGTTACTCCTGAACCTGAATATCTAAGCGTTTACAGAAAGTATCAGGTTAGTATCTGATCTAATCGATGGAAGACCAAGATTCCTCGTCATAAATGCTTAATTTAAATTAAGTATTGTTTGCTCTGAAGCTCCGAAAACTGTGTTTTCCATTTAAAATTTCAATTGACAAAACAGCCCCAAAAGGTTACCTTTAAACAGTTGTAATGAACTGATTGGTAGTAAGCTGCAGTGACCGGGACTAGGAGACGCGCCTATTTAGCCATTGCGCGAAACGTGACACCCGTTGAGCCGGTCGAGTGGCGAGCGAATGTGCCGGCGCCGCGCGCACTAGACCGGCGCAAACGCACATACGCGAGAAATGAACTGGGTGTGAGCGTGGAGGATCCTTCGCCTTACGAAAAGGCCCATCGGCCGTCATTAATACTTAATACCTCAACGTCCTCATTTGAGTTCATCGCTTCTAAAGTTTATATATTAATCAGACATTCCTATTTTAGAATTAAATGGCGCATAAAAGAGTCTGTGTAGTGGATTAAGATGACCGACGAAACGCATCTTAACGGAGGAAATTAATAAACGTGAAAAATCCATGGCCTTTCTTAAAAGCGCCAACGGAATGGGGGAGTAGGCATTAGGCACACCTAGCCTATCACTTGCAGTTCATAGCTTTTGAGGAATAAATCCCACAGGGCGTGGGATATCCTCCACTGCTAAAGGGCGTCTTTTCAAACTGTCTAGGGGCTAGAGTTATGAGAAGTATAGGGAGTAGGGACTCAAAAACCTAATTTGGACTAAATTAGTCTACTGGCTTAATCCAACCAAAAGCAATTGAAGAAGGCATGTCGTAAGCTAATTATAGTGGAGATAGATTACATGTACATAAGTGCATCGAGCATTAAGTACACATTAGTTCCATCTCACAGCAGCCACCATCTAATGGTCCGTGATGTCTCTGTAAATTGGAATTGTAAGCCACGCCACCACCTACTTCAGTATTACATGCATCAGCTGCTTTTATAGAACACTTTACAAATCAGAATTAAATAATAATAATAAAAAATGGTTAATTTTACTGAAAAAATACAATTATTTAAGTACAATTATTTGCAACTTATATATGCCAGCGCAGCAGAAGAAACGGTTGTCAATAAACACGTACTTATAATTCGAACACAAAATAAAACACGACCGACCACACGTGGCTCTACCAACCGCCCCCGCACCGAAGTGAATTAACTATCACTTGCGACAACTTAACACAGACCCTTGACACGTACGTAGCCAGAAGTGTAGCAAGATGAAATGAGCAAGAAAATCTTAAAACACAAGTGCATTTAATACACTTCTCTGTTTCAACGTCGCGGAACAAAAAATGATAAGCACCCGTCAGGATCCATCCGAGTAAATGTCTTACAACGCGTCAACGAAGGGTCACTGATAAGTTGTCGGTTAACAACTTCCAACTGCATTACTGTAATCGGACACCTACGGAAGCGAACATACATATTCATCGGTGGAACCGGTCGGAAGCACTTACGGTCCCAATTGGGCTTAGGAAGTGTATTGTGTGATGTCAGTGTCAGGGATTTATGAGAGAGCTTTTGTATTTGTGATAGATGTGAAGTTTTAAGTATCCTGAACTGAGCTACCGCACAGACGTTTTCTTACATATATTTTCATGCTGGTTGATTTATAATTAAATGTTACATACTTAGGAGGCTAGGAGAATCTGGGAATCGGTAATCAGATTCCAAAAGTAATTTCTAGTAATCATGAAATCAGGACTCAATTACGAAATGTCTGTAATACTGACACTTAGCAAGATGAATTAGTTTTAAGTACGCAACTGGTACTCCTTGGACAAGTTTAAAAACATGTCTATGTTAGTTATGCACGCTAAATTATCTAAGTTTATCTACGCTATATTCGTTAACGCGCGGAATCCAGTCGGTGGGGTCAACGCTCGCCGCGGTTTTACACAAGGCCGCCGCTACTCCACCACCAGCTTCTTTTAATCTAAAACAAATCGGTCCACTCCTTGTCTGTGGATCTAACCACTAATGACTACACCGACAGCTCCTTTTTATATTTGGATTGCAAATTACAATTAATGTTTTCTGCCATGGGACTTGGGTGTAGTTATTTAATAGTTATAAAAGTATTAATAATTATAAATGTATAATTTTTTTAGTATTATCAAATTTTTTGTACCAATTTAAAAATCGTCGTAGATCAATTGTAGCTTAATCAAACTTAGGGAAGTGGTTCTAAATTAAGTAACAATAATAAGTATGCTAGCTATGTATATATCGATTAATTTGATCTTGAAAGTGAGACCGAAATCGTAACGAAAAAACAAATGAAGTTAAAAATTAAATTTGAACTTTTGACTTAAAAACGTTTGTAAGCTCGTTCTAAATAAAGACAGTTACATTAGTCAACACACAACACAGTTAGAAATAGTTACTTTATTTATGTGTAAATGCTCTTAACAAGCGAACTTAAAAGCTTTTCGTTGTACTCGGGTGCTTTTTAAGTTCAACTCACGAGTTCTAAGTGTCTTTACTAACCTTTGCAGTTAACTTATGACTAAATATTTCGACTCTCTGTAAAACAACGATATGTCCTGTAAGTTTTCCTCAAAAACAGAGATGAACAATCAAGTTTCGTATAACGTAGGCGAGACTAAGTGCTCTTAGCTCTGTTACAATTGAATTTATGTAACACGGCATACAGCATATTCATGCGCACGGTCATCATCAAAAGTAGCGTATTTGACTATGCGACAAAAGTACCTACCATCTTGAATAGCTTTTCAAAAAGAGATGTGTGTGATGTGATGTGATGTGATATGTAGAACAATTAGACTTGTGTACTTTTAACGCGAACTGTAGGGATATATTCGTCGGGGATACTGCAATACCGCGTAACTAACAAATGCAGAAACGTCCAATTTCCTTATTTCTTTGATTTTGGACTCTATCGACTTTGTTAGTTATACGCGGTATAGAACTATCCCCGAATCACTATTTGTATCTACTTATTTGAGGTTGGCAGATAGTTTTGACGCGTGGTTTTATCCGCTACCATTATTTTGAAATTATCCAAGATCATGTAAAAATAAACAATAGTAGGAATATATTCATATCGCTAATATTACGTATTTAAGTTCAATACGCAGGCAATAGGCATACCTGTCATCTCTAGAGCTTTACCTCATACAATAGTTTGTGGTGAGATATTCATAATGGCTCATTTAACGCCATAAGCACTATAATGGGAAAGTAGATTGCCTAAGTAATATCGCTAAGGGGGCAGTCACGGACCGTAAAATGAGTTCCGTACCCCTAGTGTAAATAAATTCGATTTCCAAACGTGACGTACGCGTTTGCGTTTAGTCTCATTTTGTATTGGATTTCGAAAGAGCGCGCCAAGCGGGACGTTTTGGAACCTCAAAATCCTATACAAAATGAGACTTAACGCAAACGCGTTCGTCACGTTATGATGTCGATCAAAGTTACACTAGGGGTACAGAAGAGCATTGAGTTTCTACCGAGTCCAGTGAACTGCGATGTCTTAATCCTACTTAAATGGATCTATTATATTGGAATAGCTTAAATAAAACGTTCCAATATCAACGATACTATGAAACGACTGGCATATATCTATATCCTTTTTTTGGTTACTTATAATACGTAAAAGAACGAAACTGATAATATAATAAATATTTGAGAGTAAAAAGTAACTTATACCCCACCAAGAACATTTTCATGTAAAATGTTGCCAAAACGAAACCATAAGGCTCGCACTGTCAAAAAGTTATCTGGTATCTTGTAGAGCCAAGCTTCTAACTCGGGGTAAGAATATTCCACCCTGTTTTCCAATATTTCACCTTGCACAATGCAGGGATCGGAACCGATTTCTTGCAAAAGCTTCGAAATAACCATATATTTCGGTTTATTTTATACTCCAAATGTAGGAGTCCGTTGTGTTTTTAGATAACGACTTCGTATTATTAGATTGCCCAAATTAGAAATAAAATACCCTTACCCTTTTCGTTCCCATAAAAAAATACCGGTTTCCGATCCCTGGCACAATGTACTATAACGTTTGTAACATACCTGCTAGTTACTCCATTTTATTTAATGGCGCCGGAATTACCTGCAGACGTAAAAACAAATATAAGTAAAACCTTCATCTGAATAAGTTATATCATCTACTTTAAGAAATGTCATGTCGTGAATACAAATCAAGTTAAAGCTCCGGACACTTGGTATCTATATGCCCTTATAAAAAAATCTCATTAAATCATTTCACGCCAAAATAAAACAGATCGTTCGACTGGAGATCTTCTGGTGCATGCTACCCATCTTTGGAGCGAGGCAATTGAGAGGCACGGTGAAGCCCTTGCGGTATCTCTCGATGTCTCTAAAGCATTCGATCGGGTCTGGCATGCAAGTTTGGTGAGCAAGCTTCCAGCATATGGGATACCAGCCAGCCTGTGCAACTGGATTGAGAATTTTCTGAGTGAACGTTCCATCCGGGTGGTGTTAGATGGCTACACATCTGACCAATGGGCTATTAATGCCGGTGTTCCTCAGGGCTCTGTTCTGTCCGCGACCTTATTTCTGCGGTGTCCTATCGTTTGGCCAAAAGATGTTTAGCAAATTGACACTTGGCAACCAACTACTGGCAAAATTATATTTTAGCAAATCATTTTTTTACAACAATATTTTTGACAAATTATTCTTATTACCAAATAATTAACTAATAAAATTTCATTTCATAACAGATCTTTTTGACAAATGATTATTTAACAACAAAGTTAACAAATAAATCTATCATTGGTCAAAAAATGTTTGCTAAAATGTATTATTTTGACATGTGTTTCTGTACTAATAAACTGTAAGCGAGCCAGACCTGTCGGGGCAATCCGACTCGGATAGGTTAGGTTAGAAGCCTAAGGCGGGAGCTTTGCTCCCGCCTTAGGCTTCGAGGTTATTTTTTTTTTAACAACGCGAAAAATGTAAGCAACGATTGCTTGCTTGTCTTGCAACTAAGTAACTTACCTCAAAATAATCTGGCCCAAATGAAAATTGCAACCATGCAGAATTATTCCCTCAAAGTTTGGTGAATGTATTAATTTGCTAAACATATTACTAGGTGACATGAAAAATATAAAATTGATACTTTGTATTTTGACATATTGTAATAATGTATTATTTACTAAATGATTATTTGTCAAGTGACTTTTTGTAAAATGATACATTTGCGGAATAACATATTTGCCAAATAATACTTTGGTGAAACGTTTTTTGTAAAATGAAAATTTGCCAACATTGTTTTGGTTAAACATTAGTGAACCTATTTCTGCTGCATATCAACGACATGCTAGTCCCAATCTAATCGACAGGCTATGGTAGACCGTCTGAATTTGACACTTAAGGTAGTATCCGATTGGGGCGACGCAAACCTGGTCAAATTCAACGCTACCAAAACACAGGCGTGTCTGTTCTCTGCGAAACGGAGTCTTTTCGACCTGACTCCGACTTTCCGGGATGTATCCGTACCGATATCCAACCATCTTCAGCTACTTGGCACAAGCATCTCATCTAACCTGAGCTTCGGGGCGTATATTGAATCTCTGGCTAAATCTGCAGCTAGACGATTAGGCGTCCTTTCTAAGGTCAAGCAGTACTTCACACCGGGGCAGCTTCTTCAGCTTTACATAGCTCAAGTCCGGTCGTGTATGGAGTAGGGAATGCAAAAACCGGAGGTTTTTCAAAACCGGTTTTTTCTTGTTTTACCAAAAAAAAACGAAACCGGTTAAAACCGGTTTCGGTTTTTAGAATCAAAAATTCTTAAATTCATCGCCATGGAATAAAGAAAAGATTGCTTCACGTGTAAAAACGAATGCTAGTATAGTATATACACGATTTTATCACGAAATTAAAGACAGAATATCTGACTATTTTATTGTATTGTATAGGAATTGTCAAATGACTTAATGTTATTTGTAACTAGGAATAGGAACAAACCAATTTTATTAAATTATTATTTTTTTGGTTTGTTGGTTAGACACCGATGGGATAGGTCATTTTTTCTTAAATATATGACAATATCAATTTATCATTGAATGTTATTTCTCTTAAATCAAATGGCCCAATCCGAAATCTTGCTCTAAGTTTTTTGCTGTCTTCTAGTATATATTAAAGTAGTTAATTCGTTTACTGTTACTACCTTCCTTTATAAAATATTTGCTAAGTTATTATGGATTTGTAAAGTAGGAAATAAATGAAACAAGCTTTGTTTTTATTCCATAATCAACTTTAATTAGTATTTGTACTATTAATCTCAATTAAACTTTTTCTTTGGTCGGTAAATCGTTATCACCGAACCAACAAAAGACTAAAGCTACAATTGATATAATTGATTACGTGGAATTTTTCTACAGCGCATCGCATAATAAAATTATAAGTAAGACCTTTTATACCCATTTTTAGGGTTCCGTAGCCAAATGGCAAAAAACGGAACCCTTATAGATTCGTCATGTCCGTCTGTCTGTCCGATTTTATTAAAAAGTACTACTATACAATTCGTACACCAGCACGGATGTCCTGCCACTGCCAGTACGTTATAGTATTTAAATCTTTCGTATTTTTGTATTTTGTACCGTAAAAATTCATTTAGCGTTACAAATGATCAAACTAACACAACACTACATTATTTGATTTGGTCTCGATTCAACCGGTTTAGGACCGATTTATACCCTTATAATGAATAAAACATGCAACTTAGGTAAATAAAAAAACCGAATAAAACCGAAACCGGTTTTTTCAAATTCTAAAAACCCGGTTTTGGGTTTCCGTCAAACACCGGTTTTTTCGGTTTCGGTTAAAACCGGTTTGCATTCCCTAGTATGGAGTATTGCAGTCACCTTTGGGATGGATCCGCCAAGTATCAGCTAGCCACCCTAGATGCTGCGAGATTGGTAGAGGCTAGACTGCAGAGCCTAGAACACCGTAGAAAGGTAGCGTGTTTATCGGTATTCTACAGGATACATTTCGGGGAGTGTGCGATGGGATTACATAATCTTATCCCCCCATCTCCGTTCTGCCACCGTGGGACTAGACGCGGACTTGCGTTTCACCCTTACGTCGTTACTTTACCATTGATTCGCACTAAACGCTACGCATCCAGCTTTATCATGCGAACGGCTAAGGAGTGGAATTCACTTCCTGCAAATCTATTCCAAGTCCACTATAACTTGGACCTTTTTAAATCGAGAGTGAATGGACATCTTTTAGGTAAGCATGTTCCATCCTAGACTACATCGGCACTTTCCATCAGGTGAGATTGTGGTCAAATGCTTACCTTTCCGTAATAAAAAAAAAAAGATCGTGTGCCATATTTCGAGCAATGATCTCAAAGGCGAGGCGTTAACATAGTCAAAATATTCTCTATTTATCAGCCGCGAGCGATTCAGGAGATAACTGCGCCTGGCCTGCTGCCAACTGCAAGCGTATTTCAAGACATCCTTTTATGCGTTTTATTAACTTTCCGAGTTATTTTCTTCGCGGCTACTATTAGATCGTGAGTTAGCAAAAACTATTATACGAATACGAGTAAATACGAATTAGAATAAGTTATTGTTCGAACTTTGCATCTGCAAGCAATAATATTGATGGATAGAAGATAAATAGAATACTCTTTATTGGCACACTTAATATACTTGATTACATTTTACCCATCAATGAACCTACCACTCAACTGCTGTTTCGAAAATGTGTTGTCCGATTACCAATAACTCGTAAAACAAAAGCCAACCACCAATCACGGTCGAGAAAACAATAAATTGCTCTAACCACGCCAGTGAAATAATATAAAGTGTTTAGCGCTGATCGAGATGTATCGCCGATACCCCTGGGAACTACTCTAATTACAGCTGGATAACAGTTAGCATTGCGCAAGCGGCGACATTTTAGCGGGGCGCCCGCGCTACTTACCACTGATAGACGATTACTTTTCACTCGCGCTTTGAGACTATTATATTAATGCATTTTATTTTGAACGGAGTAAATTGTGACGTGAAATAGACATTTACGCGGTTACCACTTACCACACTGAAGTGGATCCGCACGCCGCTCCGATGTGTAACCTAACCAGCGCTGTACACGTATTAGTCTAGTCGCCAAATTCAAAATGGTGAAAAATAGAGATACTACTCCTAGAAATACGCGTGATAACTCATTATTAGGAGTAGTATCTCTATTTTTCACCATTTAGAAGCTCGTCGACTAGCCTAGTATATATGGCAACGTCACCAACGTCCCACTACTCGTTCACTGGATCGGCATGCGGATCCGCATCCAATGTGAAAATCGCCGTAAAGCTCTACAGTACCTTACCTTAATTTTTTTTGGGGCATCATTTTAAGTACAGTGCTTCAATAAAAAATATTATTTTAGTTCTTTAGGACCTCTATATGAATTTATATTGTTACTTTTATGTAAATCTCAGAATTATCCTGGAATCATTATCCCATTACGAAATATATACGAACAATGAATTTGTATCTATTACGAATAAAAACATTTAATTACCTACTGTACTAAATATTATTTCCGGATCATTAAGTACATATTCGTAAAGTGTTACATTGCGAGAACCTATGATAGGTCATAGAGCAGTTCGTGCGTGAGTTAACATAATGGGCTCAGGGCATTTACTTTAGCAATTGAGAGCTGATAATTGTGAACTGCAAGCTCCAATTGCAGCGTATTAGTGCACGCCTATGGTAATTAGTGCGGGACCGTGTCAGGCACTCGTCTGTCTGTGTGTTGACAGTATCTCGATCTCGATATTGGCCGATAATGAGCCGGTAAAGGCTGATTGAGTATCAAATTAGGTTTGAAAATGTAACCTCAATCGAGATCCGGTCTTTGTATTACCTGAATAGCTACGCTGCATACCAGGCTTAGTCAAATACGGAATATGATAGATGTTTACGGTGATGCGAACTATTTAGTGAATAGTGATCCATGTTAAGTGAATACTTAGGGATTGAAAATTGGGTGAGAATTCGAAAAGAAACAGTTCTAAAATTAGGATGCTGTTGAGACTGCCGCGTTTCTGAAGCGCATCGTCCATGTTCGCCGAGGCGCGCGCAGACGGTTTTGATGCCGTGTGGCCCGTGTGGCGAAAGAAAACGGCCTCACTGCTTGACAGAGTGTGCGGGAGTAGCAACAGCATTTTAAACATTATAGCTAATAAGCTAGATTGTCCTCTGTTGTGGGCAATGGGTCAGCGGACAAAGGCACTATTGTTTATAAGTTATTTATTACATATTTTATTAGGTTACGGTTGCTAACTTGCTACTAACATAACTGATAACTAACACATTTATGGACCATATGCGGTCTTTAATAAAGATATTTTAATTTTAATAAAAGTAATTTTGTCTAGATTGCCGGATTTGCTGAAATCGAATTTTTATTTACTTATTTGCAATCAAGTTGACAATAAACTTGTCATAATCTTTTTCCAATAAGTGATACATATGATCACATCAAAGCGTCCAAGAATATGACACAAAAGCGAATAAGGAAGATATTGCTTAGGTGTATATCGAAGAACAAATCATAAATCACGAAGCAAAAAGTCGAATAAGTCCTACCTAATTTCGTAAACCGGAGCATACTGGCTGCTATTCCACAAAAGGCAACATTCTAATTAGACGATAGTCGACCGAGCAGCCGCAATGCTATCGAAGTGGAGCATCTCCGATATCATCCCTCGCGATAGTCCTAAACGGTGTTACTGAATCACCTAAATCTTAATTGATTTAGTCACGCTCCGGGAGGTTCGCAATGGGCCGTGGTAGAAAGGTGTTTGAGCCCCCGAAAGTCTTTAGAATCAGACATCATTATATGAAAGCCCATGCCAGGAAAACCTTTCTGAATCTTAATCAAACAAATACCATATGGGTAAATTTATTTGCGAAGGAGCAATTGTTAAGTATTAATCGTGTAATACTTAGGACTTGGTCCTTGGCAAATTAATTTTAGCAAGGTTGGTAATGTTCTCAGAAAAGTCGAAGGCAAAGTATTCGCAGTCAACCCGATGATGGATAGAATACAAAAAAATCTTTGGATAGTCTTACCCCGACCTCAATTTAGAATTTAAGACAATATTAACGGAATGGCTTCCGTAATATTGTTTCTTCTTTGTCAAGGTAAGACCAGAAATGTAAAGAAATGTGAAAAATGTATGTGTGTATTTTAAATTTCAAATCTTTTATTATTGTTTGTAGTATTTGCATTCGAAGTGGCTGGAAATTATTACCAACCTTAAATGAGGACACTTTTGTACATACATACCTGTGTATTCTTGCAAAAAAGTAGATATAGGTAAAAAACTTAAGTAAGGCACCTGTTGTATGTAGTTGTGACGTGTTCGAATAGACAATACATGTTTAAAAGACACACACAAACAAAACAAATGTCTATTCGAACACGTCACAACTACATACAACAGGTGACTTACTTAAGTTTTTTACCTATACTGAATTATATTTCTCGATACTGGATTAGTTGAAGAAGGATCATGAAAATCATATTACATCGACCGCAATGATTAATGGA